>NC_140749.1:85241500-86609500 GCF_051527215.1 Medicago sativa
AGCCTGACCACCTCAGCAGCGGCATGTGCTGCAGCTAGAGCGGCCTCAGCGACTGCTGCTGTTGCCGCAGCAACGGCGATTGCATGTTTGTTGCGTTCTAAGGGAGTGGAGGAATCAAATTGGTTGAAGGCGGAGGGTGGTGGAAGTGACTTTCTTTTACTGCTTTGTTTTCCGAAGCTCCATCGTCTCTTGTTGTTGTCTTTATCAGATTTTGTACCCGATCCATCGGAGGATGAACCCGGTTTTTTGGCGCCAAAGAGTCGCCGGAGAAAACCCATGGTTCAACTCATTGGTTTTTTCTTTGACTTTTTGAAGGAAGGAAGGTTTAAGAATTTGTTGAGTGAGAATGAATTTAGTTGAGGTGAAGAAGTGTGAATGAAAAAGTGGTTGAAGAAGAAGTGGGAACACTTGGATTCTTCTACTATAGTATACTTGTATAGAGTGTCGGAGACTAGAATTGGTCATGGAAACTGTTTTTTATAGTCCAAAGTTTCAACCCCACGCGCAAATACAAGGGCATTTCTTCCAAAATCTTGACAACTATGGATGAAAACGAGTCATCACCATTTCTATTGGAACACTTTGATCAATACACATTTCAATTAAGTAGCAAACACTATTTTACTTTGTCTTATTATATCCATTTTTTTAACCGACTGGTTGCATTATCAATTAAGTAGTAAACACTATTCTATATTATCAAGGTTTCATTCTCATTATTGGAACACTTTGATCAATACACATTTCAATTAAGTAGCAAACACTATTTTACTTTGTCTTATTATATCCATTTTTTTAACCGACTGGTTGCATTATCAATTAAGTAGTAAACACTATTCTATATTATCAAGGTTTCATTCTCATTAAAATCAAGAGGTTAAGACAAAAAAATATTCTTTCGGTTACATTTTTAAACAAATATTTATTTTTTAAGTACATTAAATAACTAATATATCTTATCTTTAAATGTGATCGGATATATTAATTATTCAATGAATCTAATCAATTGTTTTTTGCTTATAAATGCGATCGAAGGGAGTAAATTTAATAATAAAATTTGACTCTGTCTGAATTTGATATTAGTATAGTGTTACCGACACCAATGGAGTAGGAACAAATCTTATTAACGCTTTACAATAAATGCGATCGAAGGGAGTAAATTTAATAATAAAATTTGACTCTGTCTGAATTTGATATTAGTATAGTGTTACCGACACCAATGGAGTAGGAACAAATCTTATTAACGCTTTACAATTTTAATGATTATTTCAAAATGTTATCAATGTAAGGGACTTGGTAGATGGAGTCCTGAAGCTTCATAGATCAAATTGGATAATTGAAATACAAATGATATTGATCTCGCCACTTATAAGTAGAAGTTTACCGTCATTCTTATTTTCATGAGTGAAATGATGTTCTTATGTATCTCCAAGGATGGTTGCATTTGGGTGTCATTGGTGTCTTTGTTCTTATCTCTCTCATCTAAAATGAATTAAAGGCACCAATAACATCAAGAGTAATGATATTTTGACATCCATTTGATGATAACTTTGTTGACAACCTTGTTTTTCTCACTTCTTATTGGTCAAAAACAATGGAGAGAGAAAAAGGAAGAGAGAGGATAACAACATCATGTGAGTATGAGAGAGAAAGTTGTCCAAAAGTTGTCAAAAAGTGGTTGTCAAAATATCATTTCTCTAACACCAAATGCCAATGACACCCAAGTATTTCCCCTCCAAGGAATAACTAAATTAGTTGAACCATGATATTCAAAGGAGTTTAAAATGTTCAGAGTTGAGTTCGAACTCTTACTACTCACATAACACACTAACAACTAACATTTGTCTATCTAAAAAAATTAAAAAGAAGTAAATATGAGTTTAATTTTGAGATATTCATAATTATTTTCTCTTATTTTTTTGGAACTAATATCAATCAAGTCATTATGTTGCTTCCCATAATCTATTAAATAACATGATTTACATACTTTAAAAAACATTTGTTTCATGAAATACATTTGTTTCATGAAATAGTATGACACCGTTTTCATTTCACAAATGACTGTACGATTTTTGACATAAAATAAATAATTGTATGATTTGTGACACATCAAATTTTACTTAATTACTTGTTTGCCAATATTCAAAATGTTGGATATCTAAGGGAGACAGCTCACATGTCAAATGTTTTAAAGTTTTGGGTGAAGATGTGACGTTTTCTCTCTTCTAAGCTTATAGCGTTGATTGTTCATGACCTCTCCATCAGAAACCTTGTTAATCCAAATTTGTGTTTCTGTTTTAAAACATTAGGAGTAATTAAAAGTTGTGTCGTAGCCTCACAGCTCTAGAGAAATTACCATCCTCTCAATCTTTGTGTCTAGACTAGATAAACTAACTGCGCATTTTAAGCCTCAGTACAATGCATCCACGATGTGCTACGTGGGATTTAACATATGGATAAATCGAGGTGTAAATTTTTGGGTATGATCGCCATATAAGGAAGGTTTAACCTTATGATTATTCACTTTGTCGTGGTCTGGATGAAGCTGAGGGGCTGATTGAATGAATAGGACCTACAAGACATTAATGGAAAAACAACTCTCTGGGTGTCACCGTTTACTCTTAAGTCTTTTTTCTTTATGAATCACCAGTGGCGTTTGATATGTCAATACAACGTGGTCCAACAGATTATTCTTGTTTTGTTCTCTTTCATTATATTTCTTTTAGTACTACTAAATTGTATAATAATGTTTTAGGAATGTTTTAATGTACATTGAGTAGTCACAGTAAAAGTGTAAAACATTGTTCTGGATGATCGAGAAGGTTGACTAGAGTGGAGCAGTATTTCGTTGCTGTTAAAAGGGTGGTACTTGCAAACACTTCACAGAGAGCGAGATGTTTTATGATAGAGTGTGTACCTTGCATCCAATACAAACAGCGTCCTTCAACGGCTGGATCCAATGATTGATGGAAGGGCGGGCATTGAGTGTATCGGATGTATTTCAGAGATGGGCAGTGAGGCCGCAAAGGACTGGGTCAATCCGGAGCAAACACCAACAATCGTTTTATTTGTTTGTATTTTCAAAATGTATATAGAACATATATATGTTCAGTTTCATTTTAATCTATTCATATAACGCTAGCAAACACCAACAATCAAGAATGCACAACAACATTTGCTTCTCCAAGTATGGCCACCCAACTACAAAGGAAGCCCCAAGCTGATAGAGTGTCCTGTAAGTGTCTTCATGTGTTTCAATAATTCTGGCGCTCATGTGAGCACGCAAATTTTGACTATTCGTCTTAGAAGGGGAAAAAAAGTTTCAGTTGATAAATAAAATGCCTGTCATAAAAACGTCATCAGGAGCTGTCTTTTAATGTACTATTTCTTGTTGAGATTCCATTGCAGAAGTTGTGTATCTACTCCCTCCGGTCTTAAACAAAGGGAAGAGTCAAAATGTATTTGATCCAAATTTAGATCAAATACACTTAAGACCGGACGGGGTATCTTTTAATATGAATGATGAATATTTGGTTATTTACAAAAAAAAAGGATGACTACATTTTCAACGCTTATGCGTTATGACGACTTGACTAGACTTGATCAAGCCCAACTGTACAACAAAAATAATGGCATTGCCAATACAGGATATGGTTCGACCATGATCCTCTGATACGTTATGCAGAGTCAGAACTTCGGTATCTATGGTCACACAGCAAAATACAGGATTCTGAATGAGGATTTTGGATATCAAGATCCATACCCTACAGCAAATATACACAAAGCAGATGCAATTAGTTTTCCACCATAAACACCCGATAACCCACCAAAAGTTTGGGAAGGGGGTTTGTTCAAATTATGACCATTAAGTAAATGTTTACCTGTTGCATCTGATTATTGCTTGGCACGGACTCATGGTATGTGTTTTGGATTATAGGCTCCTGAGTAAAATATTCATGATATGTTATACAAAGTAACATATTCTGCATATAAAAAAAACCTAATGACTGGAAAAATTAACACCTGCGATAGTTGAGAAAGGCAAGGAGAACTCTGTTGGTTAGAATAGAAGTTTGGCGGTTGGAACAGGTTAGTATTAGATTGATGATCTAACACAAGATCAGGCTGTTCATACATGCATTGAACCACTTCATTGGTTTCAAAACCAAATAAGCCCTGTAAAACAAATGAGAAAATCAACAAATGCCGTTCTCTTTATTTTTTATTTCAAAATTATACAGAGCATATTCTCCAAAAGTTAACGAGCATAAAACTTCATTGCAAAAAAAGAAAGAGCATTAAACTTCCTGATCTCTATATCAAATATGCTCTATATGATCACAAGAATACAAGCTACCATATATCAATCAAATAAATGATAAAAGCTTACCTGCAAAGGGAGATTTGGTTGAGATGAAACATATGGAGATGGGGGGCATGAAATGCAGACAACAGTATTTGAAGAAGGTTCTACATTTAAAATCCTATCTGAATCAGTTTGATTATAATTCACCGTTGGTTGGCACCTATCCAGTGTAGCGGTCCTGTCAATTTCTTCGCTTACTCTGTTACTTTCATCCTGATCCTCAGTCGCATGTCCATTCGGAAAGATCACCGCAGGCTCACTTTCTGAAGCATCTACATGAATACTATTTGAGGTGATAACTTGAGCTTCCTCACTTTTCAATATCAAGATTTTCTGCACTCCTTCCATAACTTCGTCAAGTTGCCTCACAGCAAACTGATAACCCTCCACAGATTCAGAAGCTCTTGCCGATAACTTGACAAGTCTGTGGCATAAATCTTTGTAACAGCTTGCTACAACCATCTTAGGGTTATCTTGAATTTTAAATTGCTTAATCTCCCTGAAATTACCCAACCTTGCATCTTTTGTCCATCTCTTCAAGATATATCGAGATGGAACTACTTTTATGTTTCTATTATCAAGAACTTTTAGTGCATGGCTACAAAGAAAACCTACATGCTCAAACTTCATACAACTGCAGACAACTGTATTATCTGAAGAATTGAAGGTGACAGTGTACTGTCTAGCATGTCCAAATGTATTCACTTTATACTCAAACAAATATCCATCTCTTTTGTGCTGGTTGACAATAACATTCAAAGAGTTCTCATATCGTTGCTGAAATATTTCAAATGCTCTTGGAGTATAAGCAACACTAGCATGTTTCAACACAACCACATTACCCATTAGCTTTGGAAGACATCCCTTCATTTCATCACTAGCTTCTATTTCTTTATATCGTTGCTCCTCCACTATCCTTTCAAAATGGTTAAGAAATTGAACTACATCAAGGTCAGGATTTAGATAGCTTCTAAGCTTGTGAGACAACATCTCACCTAAATGAAAGCCTTTGACATCTACAAAAAATCTATTCTGACCAAAGCAGACAGCCCATTTCTCCCATTCTCTATACATCCATCTCAACCATTCATTTCGCTGGAGTTTATATTTCTCCAGCATAACCCCCCAAGCATGAGTAAATTCTTCCTCGTCCTTGGGGTCATATATACAACTCCTTAGATCATTTGCAAAGGATTCGTCATCTTTAACCAAATGGCTGAGATGTTTAAGAGTGTTCTCATACATCTGCCAAACACATGTATACCGGTCTGTTTCAGGTAAAACCACATTGATTGCTTCGATGATTGCAGCATCTTGTTCTGTGATAATGGCCTTAGGCTTTTTCCCAGACATTGCGCCAATGAAAGTTCGAAACAGCCAATTAAATGATTCGATGGTCTCATCATACAAAAAAGCAGCAGCAAATATTAATACTTGTTTGTGATGATTAACACCTAAAAACTGTACAAATGGCCGAAAAGCTCTGTCTGTTCTGCAAGTTGTATCCAAACAAACAACATCCCCAAAATGGTCGTAATCTACCACCATATTGTCATCAGCCCAGAAAAGATTTGTTATCTTGTCATCAACATCGAGCTGTATGGCATAAAAAAATGCTGGATTTTCAAAGTGTTGCCTTTGAAAATAACCCATCAAACGTCCAGCTTCTCCTTTACCCATATCTCTTTCCCTCACAGAATGAAGATAATTGTCATAATTCATGGAAAGTTGATCAAGAGAATCACGTGCACCTAATTTTGTATTCGTCATACTTAAAGCTGAACTAGATTTGGGTCCCAAATTATGATATGAGTCAACCTCCACAGCTTGAGCAACACAAAATTCATTTTGCAACTCTAGTAACAACATGTTAGAATTGATTGGGTTTATATCATCATGATTATGTTGTGCTTCAAAATGGGTAACCTGGTATTTTCCATCTTGTTGACGAGTAATGATCATGTGTGCCAAACATCCAGTTCTCGTCTCCTTCCGATGTTTCTTCACAGTAAAATCTCTCTCGTCTTTCCTACGATATCCCTCTCTGGAGCAGGTAAATTTCCTAGAAACCACCATACCATGTACCTTACTCCTATTAATCCAATCTTTTCTAACATTGAACCCCATCAATCTGGCATACTTGTTATAGAATCTATATGCATGTTCATCAGACTCAAATACCGTACCGATTCCGAACACTGTGTTGACAAAGCCTCCATTTGCTGATGCATTACCAGATTGAGTTTGAGAGCCATTAGCGTGAAGAACGTTCGGACTGCAACAATTTTGGTCCACATTCAAGTCCAAACTATTGGATGTTCCAAGTCCAACATCAACATTTTCTACATGCACATTACCTAAGTTGTTATGATCACCATCCATGAAAAACCTTCACCAAATTGGAAGAACTAATTAAATTAACTCAATTCACTCCAACTTATATAAAAAACAAAATGATCACATAAAAAAAAACCCCAAAAAAGGCTATAACTTATCACATGCAGAATGCACAATGATTCTCAAAACCCAAATAGCTACATTTTTCAATTTACATATTTGATTTGAGTAGACAATAATATGCTAAATCGATCATACAAAAATCCAACAAAAAAAAAAAAAAAAGAAGCTTTAATTTGCATAAAAATGTCATTTTGATTGAAAGAAACAACCCTTACCAGTATTAACTGAGACAAACTGGAACTGTGAAATTGATCACTGATTCAGGAGAAGGAAGGAAGAAATATGATGCAGTGGACGCACGACACTATCCATAGTCTTTAAGCTTGGCGAGTTATAGGTGAAATGAAACAATAGATGAACCGCGATGAATTCAAATTGAGGTGGGGAAATTGCATAATTTGAAGCTCAATTGATTTCACAAGGGTATGACAATTCTGCAAACCCTAACACGGTGGGTATCTATGGGGAAGAGAATCATGCGCTTCTTTTGAAGTGTGTTAAAACGCTCAGTTTCAATTCAATTTGCTTGTTTTCCTCAACAAAAAGAAAATCGATTTGTTTCTTTTATTACAATTATTATTTGTTATTTTCCCCTTGATAAATTCCTTCAAAAAAAATAATAATTCCCCTTGATAAAAAAGAATACAATTATTTGTTATTTTTATTAAAATTTTATTATTATATACTTTTTTTTGTTGAAAAGAAAGTTTGGGTGAATTGAGTTTCGAAGTTCATAATGATCAATTTTAAAGAGTACAGACATACGACTTCTCTATTACAGAGGTTTTGGATTTTTGGGGTTTTATAAGGTCAGAGCAAATCTAATGTCTCAAAGAGTGTAAATTTACAAATCACTTAAAAGTCTCGTATTAATAAGAAAAGTTGAACTCACGAGCTTGCAGATGTGTCGACATCTTATCAATTAAGTCAACTTTCATTATCTAAAATTATGTTCTATTAAATTATTAATAGTCTATAATTTATCCATGTTTATAAAAATTTAATCAAAAAAAGTTTATGTTGATTTTTATTTTAAAGAAAAATAGAAATCATGTTTTTGTTGGATGAAAATATATTAGGTTATGGACAAGAAACACATGAAATGGAAATTCATAGAAATCTTATGTCTTGATGAAAGGCTTTTTAATGTTAAAAACTAACTAAAATGTCTCATTAAGTCTATTAAAATACTATACTATTTATTAAATAATCCATCAAAATATTTTTTAGTACCACAAACTATTTTTAAAATTGTAAAAAGTCTGGATTGATCAATATATTTTTATACGCAGTTAAAAAATTCATATTATTTTAATCGAATATAAGATTTATTTAGATCAATTAAAAGTCTTGATTGCATACCATAGAGTTTTTTCATCGTAAAGAAGTCTTTTATTTTTATTTTTTAAAATTCTAATTGATTACATCCCGAAGGATCTAAACCAATAGAAAATGGTTTTTTTCTTCTTCTTATAATTAGTTACCATTTTCATTTTAAAAACATCAAAAAAATTCATCTCTTTCATTCAACATATGATTTCCATCTCATTCGTTATAAAATCGAATCTTACACATCATCATGGATAAATTACCCTCAATTCATCAATGATATTTGATGTTGGTTTTACCGGTCTACAAATTTATAATGGAAATTATATTTGTTGCAAGAGGGAGTATCATAAATACATCTCGAAGGTTTTTTATTGGTCGATCAAATATTGATCCAACCTTTTTTTTGTTTTTGCGTTAACCCTCCGATTTCTAGGAGAAAAGGGTCATGTTTTCTATGAAAGAAGAAAGTAAAGATTTCATGCTTTCATGGCTTAGAATACTACAATTTATATATGAGATATGATTCATAAACAACCAAAATGTTCAAACGTATATTCATACAATCGGATACAATTTATAGCTTTTCAATGCATATATTTTATCTATATATTTTATCTACCTCAGCTTTCGTACACATCATTAGAAGAGGAAAAACTATACGGTCTAATACGGTATCAAAATCTTGGTTGTTTAAATATTAGCTCTCTTTATATATTGCTGAGTATTTAAAGATTTAATCATGAGTGAATGTAGTCCTCTTTGACCCACTAGTCTAATAATAAATAACTTACGTTGAGCTAGGTAGGATGTGAGGTCTAATATAAGCTTTTCGCATACCAACTTTAGGCCTTAAGTTTATGAACTTGCTAATGTTAATTACTTTGAATCTCAATCTACTATCACCAAATTTGATCGCTTTCTTTTGCAATACAACTCAAAATGTTAGTTCTTGTTTGAACTATCATGTCAGTGTCTGTCTACATGCTAGTGATCTATGTATACAATGGTAACATTCAATGTAATGGCAAATATAATCATATGATAAAATGGAATTGAATGGTGTCACAACATCCAAATATTATTTATATGTAATTATCACTCGTTTATGTTTGTGCAAGTGTGTCATCGACTTGACTAGGGTACTGCGGCAAAATGAATGAATGACTGAACAAATATTCATTAAAACATGCGTAAATACATACACATTCGTATGAAAATATTGGTAAAACATATTGTTGCTTTAAGCTGTGATGATTCAATTATAGTACCCTCTATCAATGCTTCTTCAGTGGTGGTATCCTAATAGATCACAGAGGCCACTTCATATTTGGTTTTGGTCAATCAGGATCTGATTAAGTAGTAGATAAATGCTAAGTGATGGACAATGATAGTAGAACACATACCATTGGATTTCTTTTGATATACAAATTATGATCTTCTTTTTCTTTTTTTATTTTTAGCAAATAAATATTATGATCTTCTCATTAGATATATGAAGTTAATTAGAAAACCAGATCATTATCAATTTTTCTTTAGGCATCTGATTTTATTGGTTTATGGAAATGGACACCAAAAAACATAGAAAACTTCATCTTAAATATATAAAAAAAAGTTAAAAACATAAAATTATAGATATTACATGCATCAAATGCAAAATGTCATGTATTATTATCCATATGAAGGAAACTTTCCAACTTTCTTTATTTCATAGCACTAATTACATCTTGTGATAATAACATCACAAAACATTCAAAACAGAATCACATGCTAAACTGGTGTGTCTTCTTTCAATCTTTTATTCTTCGTGGATCGCATCACCATGCTCTAATTTAGAACTGTAAATCAAGAAAGATAAACATCATATTCAATGAGATAAAAAAAAATAAGCTAGGAGAAAAAATATACAATCATATAATAAAGAAATTATAAAGAGATGTGAATATGAATATGTGTGATTATTAATTAATTACCGCAACCAAAAGATGGGAGGTTGCACTGAGAAGTAAGTTGAGAAGCAATTCTGAGAGTGTTACAAAGACAGTCAGGGTTGGTTGATTGAAGTGCAGTGCAGCAATCAGGACTTGGGTTAGTGTTGGGTGAACCAGGAACAACAAATGGTGCACAAACATTCAGATTGGACAGCTGAGTTGGACAAGTAGTTTGTGCCTCTCCCATTTCCATTTTGGTCCCTAATGCCACAACCAATAGAAGAACCAATGCAACTTTACACCTCATTGATACTGGTCCTGCCATGATTTTTCTAGTTATTAAATTTGTTTACTCAAAGGTATAACTAATAACTATGATTCTTTTCTTGTTGTGAATATAATATGTTAAGTAATATCCTCAATTTATAGTTAATTTTTGTATTGAAGACCATGATTCTTTTCATGAGTGACCTAACAAGAGTTTTTCGGCTCACAACATTTGCGTTGAAATTCAGAAGCCAGCATGACACTATTGGCAGGATCGAATTCATCAAAAAATACTACTTAGTATATCTATTCAAAATAAATTTAATAACTCCAAAAATAAATATTAAATGATTTTGTCTTTTTAATGAAATAAACTACTACTTTTTTTAAGCAAATTTTCTACTTTTTATGTCTTATATGCAGTTAAATATTCCTCTCTTAAGTCTTAAGACACTACAAGACGTCACTCTTAATATAATCTTGCTAAAAACAATTTATATACTCTTGTTAAAATTAGAAGATAAATGATTTATATTCAGATTTATTGTTAAAGTAATTTGATGTTAAATTTAGCATATCGGTCAAAAAAATTATATCAAACTTGTTATTGCAACGTTTGAATGAGGTTCCACTAATATGAAGATGTTTGGCTCGCAATGTTAGAAAGTGATTCTAGTCCTAAAATGGATTTTAACTTTCTAAGTTGAAAAATCATTTATTGTAATAAAGTCATAGTTCCTTTTTGTAGCTTGCATAGGGGATTCTCAAAATTTATATCCCAAAATTTGATGAACAATGTTATATAATATATCCAAATATGAATTATTTTACTTTGATTTCACTTTTGATTAAAATCAATTTTCACTACTGTAAAACCAAAAATATTAATAATAATATAAAAGACAGATCAATATTTTTATATAAAAGACAAATCAAATTTTTAATCAAAGCAAACTTGCATTCTATACAAAATTAAATTGTTTGCATATACCGCATCTCAAAATGTGTGAATTGTTTCAAGCAATAAATTGGAGAAAGGAAAAATAAATCATAAAGCGTAAAAGAGAAAAACTATATGGTCAAAAAAACTACAATAAAAAAATAAATGTAAGTTGTTTAATTAGTCTTGCGACGCCTGTGGGAAGGAGCAGAAGCAGGAGCAGTCCAATACTTTTTCACAGCAAATAGAAGCTTCTCTCTCTCAAGTGGTCCATCTTCATGGTCAACAATAGAAGTGTCCCATTCCAATCCATTTGCAATGTTCTTTACTTTCAATAACACATCAACATCATCTCTTATTATTACTGCTCCTTCAGGTCTAAGAATTCTATCCATTTCTAGCATAATGTCTTCCAATTCACATCTATTGAAACACACAAAGAGCACATTGGTAACAATTTACATAATCTAAATGTCACAAAACTATATAACCTATACATTAAAAATACACAAGGAGCTGAACCTAAATTTATCCTATATAAAATTACTTGAAACATTAGTCTTGTAAAATAAAACATGTATTACCTGCCACTGTAAAGGCTGAATAGTGAATCAGCATGAATTAAATCATAGGTTCTTGGATAAGTAGACATTGCTTCACACCTAAGAAAGAAAATTAAACCATTCATTAGAGATAAAAACATAGAGAGAACTTGATCAAATTAAACAAGGCACAAATGGAATATTAATTGTGCTAACCAATCATGATATGTTCCAATGAGTCCCCTTTCATATATTGCCCCAAGGGTGTCAACCTTAGCTTGGACAGGAACCACATTCATAACCCAAACTGGATTCTTAACTAAAGCAGATGCAAATCCACCCAAGTTAGCATTCATATCCAGAAGGTTACGATATCTCTTGGTTCCAAGCTGATTGTTCACTTTTTTGTAATGTGGAATCCTTTTCTTCCAGAGCTCGTTATCTTTTGAATAACTCTCAGAAGTTACCCCTTCAATTGTACCCATACCAATCCTAGGTGGAACTGACTGAAGTCTCTGTGGCCAATTTTTCAATACTCCACCAGCAGTTTCTTCTTTGTTTGACACTTGAGGAACAGGCATCAAACATGTTTTCAAATCAGTATACCTGAAATCAAGGTAGCAAAAAATAAATATAAAATAAGTGCTTGATAGTATTAGATTAAATGTTTGTTATATTAGTCCGTTGTATCGTTATATAGTTAACGAGAAGAACAAGGAACTAGTATAACTAATAATTATAACGGATAAGTGTGTAAATAAACATTTACATAAAAAGAATTTAGAGAAATGAATGAGGCACGAACCAGGCCTTGTCGGGATTTTCCTGTGGGCCGCAGAAAGGGCGATCTGTGGCGAGCTTATGAGCAGATCTGCAATCCAAATGGTTAATAGGTTTCTGCCAAATTGCAATATCATCTTTCTCAATGAGCTTAATCCAGCAAAGGCTTTTGGCAACTTTTCCAATTTTAGTCTGCTCTTCATTCAAGTCCTTTTTGGTTCTTTGCCACCCTTTATAGTGTTTGTTCCAATTAATTGGTGGTCCAGATAAAATCCAGTAACCACCAGGGCGTAAAACACGATCGACTTCATTTAGGAAAATGCCATCATATTCAGCCCATGGAATTAGGCAGCGGGAGCAGTGGGAGATGTCAAAAGCTCTTGAAGGGAAAGGTAACCTCTTGGAAGCTAGGACACCAATCAATGCAGGAACACCACGTTCTAGAGCAAACTGAACTTGTGCTTCATGTGTGTCCCTTGGTGCAAGTGATAAGGTTATTATGTTACGTGACTGAAGATATGCTCCCCAGCTAGCAACCTGCATTATATACATCAATCACCAAAGTTTCACAAAATATCAACATTGTGTTATTATAACTACATAGTGCTCTAATTAAACAGATATGATTCTAATTCAAAAAATATATATAATTATATATACAAGCAGGGGGGCTATTTAGTACCAGTAATTTAATCACAAAAGATTCACTAATAGCGCCCAACTACCTCGACAGAGTATATATCATATATATACGTAGCATGCATACAACATGCTGAGTATTTCAATTTTTTTAGCTCTTATATACCATTTTATATTTTTTAGTTCACTTTGGGAACAAATTTTTTATATCAAAATAATGTTTTTTGAGGCACGCGAGAGCAGCATGTCATAACTCATAACTAAAGAATGACTTGTCAAAGTATATAGTTAAAAAACATGAAAAATAAAGAGAAACAAACACTAAAATTGAGAATATGATAAACAACAATATTCGAGAGAAAAATTTAAAATGTGTAAATAATTGAAGTAATTCCAATTAACACTTTAAACTGTACACCTTGATTAAAACGGATTAGGATGGCAACCGCGCAGATGAAAACAAAAGCCGTCTCAGTCCAACTTCCAATTTTGGCAGCTATATGACACTTCATTATTTTAAATTTTATTTTTAAAATATTAAAAAATATATTTTTAGCTAAAAATATCTTTAGTTTTTGTTCTCTTTTCCCTTAGGTTTTCTTTTTGTTCTTTATGCTTTATAACTAAAGAATCTATTTGTCCTCGTGAGCTTAGCTCAGTTGGTTGGAACAATGCAAAAATATGCAAGGAACGGGGTTCAAACCCGGCCACAACCAAAAAAAAAAACTAAAGAATCTATTTAAAAAACGTTTTTTTAAAAGATATTTATAAAAACGTTACTCACCTTATCAAAATAGAGAAAAAGAAAATTAATAAAAAACGTTACGCAAGAACAATAAAAGCACGCGAAAACAAGGCCCGTAGCATACGCACCGTAACTGACATAAATCTTTCACAAAAAGTGCGATAAATCCAATTTTTCCATAAATAAAAAATAATGTTGTACATTAAAAAATAAAAAGATTTGTTGCACTCGTGGAGACAGAAAAATATATCAATACGACGGTAAAAATTAAACAAGAGTAAGCAAAAGACAAAGGTATCCCCAAATTAATTTTTTTTTTTGACAGAATCCCTAATTAAATGCACAAATATTTCGATTTACTATATTTTTACAATAAAAAAACAAGAAAAGCTATTGCAAAAAAAAAAAAATAAACAAGAAAAGTTTTTGCAACAAAAAACAAGAAAAAGAACAAGAATTAGAGAGTATACCCCACAGCCAGTATCAAGTGCAGTCCTAATGGAACCATCTTTGAGATTTATCAACTTTCCTATATCATCGATATATGCATCAGCACCATTAGGGAACATGGTTCCACCGCCGGGAAAAAAGAACCGATCACCGTCGTACCGGATCCAATTCTGAACAGCTTTTTCAACCGTGAGTTCACGGTGAGGGACATTCGCATACCAAGCAACATCCCTACTAGCCGGCCAAGGAAAAGGAGTCTTGTAACCATGAGGTGGAGGAACCCTACACTTCAGATCCTCTTCACCTTTCACCGGACAGTGTCTTTCCCTATAAATCATTCTACTCCGCTTATACCTCAAAGATCTCGTCGGATCCTCGCATGGCGTGTATTCTGTGAAATTCACGCCACAACGAGGGAAGACAAAGGTTTCGGATGAAAGTGCGGTGATGGTATCGGAGGAGTTATGGTGAGATTGGAAATCGAGGGTGGGTTTGTTGACTTGGATGGTGCATGATGGTGATGTTATGATGGATTTTTTCGAGAGGGTGGTGAAAGAAGCATGTTGTTGGTAAGCGCCTAGGAGATAAAAGGCAGCGCAGAGGAAAGCGATGAGGAAGTAGAGGTGAGGTTTTCTCATTGATGAAGGTTTGGGAAATTTGTTGTTACGTGAATAAGATGGATCCATCTTATTCAGTAGAAAGAAACTATGAAGACTGAAGAGAGTGATTCTTGGAATTTAGAATTGGTTTAGGTTTAGGGCTTGGTTTAGATGAGTGTGTGTAACTGTGTATATATAATTTTCAGTCTCTGGTTTTTCTTCAGATTGAAATGGAACGCGTTTGGGCTATGGAAGAAAAGGTTGTAATCTTTGGGCTTTTATGATACACGAACGCCTCTGTGTTTGCGACATAATTTATGCGATTCATGAATTTCTATTGGTTTTTTTATTTTTGGATTAAATATTACAGTAGAAGGTTTTTTTTTTTTTTTGAAAGAATATTACAGTAGAAGGTTGTTTATTTCTTTATGGGATTTATGCAATTCATGAATTTCTATTGGTTTTTATTTTTAGATTAAATATTATAGTAGAAGATCGTTTATTCTTTAAGGGAATTATTAAGACAAATAATGATTTTTGATTAAATATAAAGTAGAAGGTTTTTTTATTTCTTTATGAGAATTATTACGACAAGTAAGGAAAGAACTAAAAATAAGGAATATCTTGTGCCTTTATTATTTTAAAGATATTTTTTAAAGATCATTAATTTTTCCTTTAAATAAAAAAAACGTTAATTTTTTTATATATATTCTATGTCGACGTTATCTTCCATGTTATGTGTGTGTATAAAAGAAATGCAAACTTTTAGTGTGGCCTATTTTGTTTAATCTAACAATGAAAATATTCAAATATCCATATTTTTATATAAAAAGATATTACATTTTGTTGCAACATTTTTTCTTTTAATTTCAAATTTACTTAATTTTTATTTTACCATTTTAATGATAAAGAGAAAAGACAGAAATGTTTTTTTAGGGTATATAAGACAGACATGTTAGTGCCCCTCTTAATCCTTTTTTTTTTTTTGAGGAAAGCGCCCCTCTTAATCCTAGTTACAAACTTATTTGGACATGCTAATTCATATATGGTATATTCTACTATTATTTGTTTTCTACAAATAGGGCAAAGCCCAAGATTTATTGGATTTTCCAGTTGAAACTCTTCGATAATTTGTCATTGTCAGA
The DNA here is from genome assembly GCF_051527215.1 of Medicago sativa. Lineage (NCBI taxonomy): Eukaryota > Viridiplantae > Streptophyta > Magnoliopsida > Fabales > Fabaceae > Medicago > Medicago sativa. Next base: position 85,257,694 of record NC_140749.1, read on the forward strand.
TAAAATATAATCATTCCAAAAATATATTTTAAGAATATATAACATAACACAAACATATATTATCAATATATGATACACACACAAATATATGTGATTTTTTTTTTTATATAAGATTTTTCCCCTAAAAAAAATATATATAAGATTTTTGATTTTTTTAGGGAAAATATATAAAAAAATTGTTGACTCAACCCAATATATATATGATTATAAAATAAAATTGGCCGCTTACACTCATGAATCATGATAGACCATTGTGGGTCACTACTAAAAAAACAGTGTTTTCGGACGGAATTTTCGGACGGATACGTTTTTGTCTGAATTGTTTGGACGGATTTGGGACAATTTTAACGGAGCGAAATTTTCGTCCCAAATCCGTCCCAAAATCGTGTGAAATGTTTATGACATGTTCAAACAGTGTTTTTTCCCACAAATTTCGCACGGATTTCCTTAAAAAAAACAAATCCGTCCCAAATCTGTCTGAAATATTGAGACGGATTTCAGACGAAATATGAGATGTAGCTTAATTCCGTGAATTCCGTCCCAAATCCGTGGGAAACGATTGAGACAGATTTCAGACAAAGTAATTTATTCATATATAATAGAGTAGTTGTGAAAGATAAACCTAGTGTGTTAATCTTGTGCGCCTCCTTTACTCTCTCTGTAACCTTCATTTCTATCTACCTCTATGCCATTTTCTCTCTATTTTTTTTTTTTTGCCATTGTAAGCATATAAGAAGAAAAGAAGAATAGATCTTGTCTCCTCTCATCATCATCTTCCTTTCTATCCAATCGAAATTCCATAAACAAGTGTTTGAAAAAATGGGTCATCTCATCATCATCTTCCTTTCTACCGTTGTGTTTCACTCTCCTTCGCTCTCTGCGATTTGCCTTAACTGGATCTAGTCTCATTGCATCCTCATCTTCTTTTCTATCCTTATTCTCCACTAGATCCATTTTATGCTTTCTCTGTCAGGTGTTTTTTTTAACCTATTTTGCCCACACAATACTGCGTTTATGTTTCTTAGTCATGCGATTTTGTGTGGTGTGGGTTTGGGCATTCCATCAGTTTTCTTGATGTGGGATTGAATTTTTGTCTGTCGTGCCGCTCATCTTAGTGGTCTGGGTTTGTTTTTAATAATATTAGTTGTTCAAGAAAGTAATTGAAGTTGAATCACTTGTATCAATTCATTTGAAAGGATAATAATCTAAAAAAGTCATAAAAAATAGAAGAAAAAAAATTGTCCAAATCTGAATTAAAAACACCCAAAATAAAATAAATTATTTAATTTTGGAAATATAGGGAAATTTTAACTTAATTCCGTCCGAAAACCGCAGGAAATTAAAATAAATTCCGTCTGAAATTCGTTTGAAGTTTAGTCCAATATCCCACGCGAAATCCGTCTGAAATATATTTCGGACGAAATTATGATTTGTACGCGGCTTTTTCGGACAACGCCCTATCTGTCCGAATTCCGTCTGAAAATGGATTTTCATCCGAAATCCGTGGGAAATTTCTGTAAATTCCATCCCAAAACCGTCTGAAAATCCGTTCGAAAATGACCTTTTTTTAGTAGTGGGTCCTCGTGAGCTTAGCTCAGTTGGTTTGGACAATGCATAAAATATGCAAGGTCCGGGGTTCAAATCCCGGCCACCACCAAAAAAAGACCATTGTGGGAAAAAATAATAATTAACCAGGTAAAAAATTTAATTAATGACTATTGCTTTTGGTTTTTTTACTAAACTAAAGATATTGCATTGGTTGATTAACGAAATATATTTACATTACCATTTACTTATCTATTTTTGTTTTTGAGCGAACTTATCTATTTTTATAACATTGAAACAGGTATTTTTTTTGTTGACAAAAACATTGACGCAGTTTTGATAACAATTAACGGTTATTATTATTTTATGGAATAGACAAGTTTCATTTACTTTTAATGTTAATTATATTATATATACTAGTGAAAAGACGGGCACTCATGTGCGCGTCTTTTCGCTCTTTTTTTATTGCGTCAATATTTGAAAATTATTAACGGTGTTTTTTTTTATGAAATTTTAATATTAATTAAAACAAAAAACATAAATGTTTGTTGCTTTCAAGTTATAAAAAATCAAACTAATCATGATTATATATTTTAACGACACCGGTAATAATGACACCAACAATTGTATTATAGAAAAAGTTGTTTAAGGGTATAATTGGAATGATGAAAAAGTAAGTATAAATATATTCATCTAGTTTGTTACACTTTTTAAATGATAAAGGTAAAAAAAAAAACAAAAAATATATATATATTCATATCGTGTTTGTTACATTTGTTTTAATATTTAAATTTATTCTTATATATTTGTTACATGTGTTATTTGTATTGAAAATTGAGGGTATTTTTGAAAAGAAAAATTCAACCCAAAAATGCTTAAAGAGGTAATTTTATTTTTATATATAATATATATAGAGTAATGTTAATGCACACCCACTCAAAAATTAGAAGGTGTGCATTAGCAAGTTATACCTTTTCACTTTTGACAAAAATATCATTTTCTCTCCTTGCGCAGCCCCTGATCTAGGGTTTCAGAGTGGCTTGCGTATAGTGTTCCTTTCCTCCGTTTCATCGTGATTTCCTTCGGTTTTTTCCGGCCTTTCTCTTTCGGTTCCTTGCCTGTCCTCCATCGGTCTGCTGATATTGTTTTCATTCTCACATGATTATGAATCGCTTTACCTGCAAATCACGTTCACCCCCAAATTGTCTCTACCCACAAATCACCATCACTCCCAAATTGCCTTCACCTTCAAATCGCGTCAATCCTCTGTCATCTTCACCCCCAAATCGGCTTCACCTGTGCTCATTTTCCCTTGATGTCCTTCGTGGCCACTGGTTGTGGGGCGGTCGCTCTATCCTCCCCATACGGTCTGATCCATTAGTGGACTCCTTTAAGATGTTTGATGAAATGCTTCAGAGGGATGTGGTTGCTGTTCGTCCACCACCACATCCGCCACCGTTATATGTTGTTGTTGTGGGTGTCACCTTACTCACTAGAACGCCAATTGAGCGCCCACCTCGTAAGCCTCCATGGCTACAACATGTATTGGCTACTCCATCACCAACGGTTTTGAGGTTTGATGCCTTTATGCTTGTTATGGTAGTTTTAATGTCATGATTCTTTGTTTGTTTTTTGTATTCCTTGTTTTGGTACATGTTTGCATACCATATGTTTGAAGAAGTGCTCGAGAAAGAACAGTTGCATGGGTACTATAGTTCAACAAAAGGGCTTATGGCGACATTCACTAATTTCAACATCCTCTTAACCACACAAATGTCTTGTCAAGATGTGGTGCAATTGATCATATCAGAGACCACGCATAGTCGATTTGAGCGAACACCTGCAAACATCTTTTTCCGAAGTTGGATGAATTTAAAGACTGTGGATCTCAACTTATTGTTGATCTTTGATCATGTGTGGCAGATTTTTGTCTGGTTATTAGGTTTTGAATATTGGTTTGTCATCATCTTAGTATCTTTTGATAGTTCTATGTATCTAGCTATCTTAATCACTTGTAATGATCTTAAAATATGGTTGGAAAATGTCCCAACTCATGGTCCTTTTGATTGTAGCTCTTCTATTTTACCATTTGAATGAATGAAACTTATTTTAATGTAAAAAAAAATATCATTTTCTCTTTCTTCAAAAGTAATTAAATTCATATCCCTTTAGGTCATATATCATTTTCTCTTTCTTCAAAAGTAATTAAATTCATATCCCTTTAGGTCATTTTACCATTCAAAAATATCTTCTTTATTTTTTTAGTGAGAGAAACTTTGCCTTCTCTCTAAGTTTTCTTCATCTTTCACTCATCGAGGAGGGGTGATTTTAGGTCAATTTTTGACCTAGAATCATCCCTCTGCATCTTTTTTCCCCTTTCTTTCAATCTAAATAAGTGATTTCCACATACATCAAGTTTTTCTTTCGTGTTTTTCGTGATTTCGTCGTCTTAGTGCGACGTTGTGTTGTTCGTCGTCTTGTGCGGCGTTGTTTGATTTCGCATCTTTTGTTGTGCGGTGTTTGTTTGGTTTGTATTGAAAGATCAGCTTCAGACAATCACAAATTCAATCAATGTTTTGGGCGTCAACGTTGCAGATCCAGCAGCATGAGTATTCTGGTGATTTCGATTTTATCATATTATTTGTAGGCATTTTGCCGTTGTATGCTATTAACTTGGGTGTTGTGAGTTTGTTCGCAGATTCACCCTTTACGTTTTTAGCAATATTGATCAAGTTATTGTCTCTGATGTATTCTATCAATTTGAATGAATGAATATCATTTGTTTCTGTCAAAAAAAAAAAACACAACTTTTTTCTCTCCTATTTTTAACTCATCACTTGATTGCTCTAAATTTATTTGAAAACAACTTATTAGTCTCCCAGCATTGTTGTTAATCACGTTATAATTTTGAACACCAAATGAAAAGAATGTGTGTATAATTATGAAAGAAATTAATGGAACGAAAATATATTACCAACAAAAAATTCAATGGAAGGAAAATGAATAATGAAAGTGAGAAATTGCTTTCAAATTATAGTCATAAAAGAATGAGAACTATAAAAGGAATAAAAACAAAAGATGTTAAAAAAAAATTAAAACAAAGTTGGTTCAGTCATAGATGATTTTTTAGAACTATAACATGTGCAAGAGATATTCTTTCATGGTCAGAAGACCAAATCAATAATGTTTGGACACACACATAAAAAGATTCTTCTCAAAATATTCAATCATCTTTTTTATCAATTTCCTCCTTATTATTAAAAAAATATTTCTTTATGTGTGTGTGACCAAACACTTTTTCTTTGGTCTTGTGACCATGTTAGAATTTCTCCATGTGCCAAATCTTTCTCATGGAGACGTGAGAGAGAATAAGAGAGAGAGAAAGAAAGAGAATAAAGTTGTGTTGTTGAGTGGTAAAAAATAACCTAAAAGGATATGAATTTAGTTACTTTTGATGAAAGAGAAAATGATATTTTAGTCAAAAGTGAAAAGGTGTAGTTTGATAATGCACACTTTCTAATTTTTGAGTGGGTGTGCATTAACATTACCATATATATATATATATATATATATATATATATATATATATATATATATATATATATATATATATATATATAATTGTTGTCCTAAATAAATACACTAAACTAAGTATTGCTCCATTTTCGTCGTCTTTAAAAAGTTGCAAATTTTTTATCATTCTAATTTTTTATTTTGGTAAAATATTCTAGTTTTCTCGCTCTTGTTGTTGAGTTTCTAATTTGTTAAGCAAAACTCTCCACTCTTTCAAGAGGTTATAGAATCTGACTCCTATATTGCTTTGGATTTGATTTCAAATGAGCCTTAATAGGATTTTTATCCACATGCAATATTATGTTTTCTCATCTGAAAGCTAATTTCTCTCCCTTGGTTAATGACCTTCAACCACGTGTTGCAAAAAGGTAATGTGTGTGTTGATTGATTGATTAAATTTTATGTGGATACTTTGAAGGTGTGGACTTCTTCACCTCTTCAATTAGATCTTATCTTGCTTGCAGATGTCTTTGAGACCTTTAAGTATAAGTTTCTTACTTTTATTTGCTTTGTCTTTTGGTTTTCAATTGATCAATAAACGAGATAAAACAAAATATTAGTAATAATGTTAATATTTTTTTTTTTTGGAAAAAAAGGGTAAGCCCCAAAAACTAACAGAAAACAAGAAACCCTTAGGAAAAATAACACCTATCACGATTCATGTTTGTCGCAGAAGCATATGAGGCAAAAGCATGAATAACATCAAAAATAAAATAAAAATTACTAGAAAAACTTATGCTAAAATTTGTAAGGCATCAATATCATGGTTGGCTTCCCTTTTAACATGCTTAAAATTGTAGAAGGGTAATGTTTAGTGTGTCTCCTGAATTCTCTGACTCAGGGTATAACAAGGGTGCACATAACCATTCACAATTAGATTAATGGATCCTAACAAATCTGACTCGATTTTGATCCTTCTTAATCTTATACTAATGAGAAGTTGCACACCATAAAACATTTTCTAAAGCTCCGCCATGGTAATGTTATATGAGCAATTGAAGATAAAGTTCCATGGAAATCATAAACAACCTCATTGTAGTAAGATTAGGATTAGAGTTGTCAAAATGGGCCAGGTCAGCCCGTAAAAGCCCGAAAAATGTAGGGCTTGAACATGAAAATTTGGGCCCGTTTAAACACAGGGCCTTTTTAACCCGAGCCTGTTGAGGCCCAAGCCCGACGGGGCCGCGGGGAACCAGTTTATTTTATAATTATTTTTTAACATTATAATTTCTTACAGCCCACCATCTTCAGGTCCAAAAAAAAAATAGTGTTGCCTAAGTTCAGGCCTAAATACATAACAAGTGATAACTTTATACTTCTATCTATTCACAATTTTCACACAATTAGTAGCACAGTATCACGTTCACGATTCACAAAGGAAACTATGAGCAAAGTCGAACCCTAACTCTGCTGCCGCTGCACATCACTCTTCCTTCACCGTCCACCCTAACTCTGTTGTGCTGCCTCACGCCTCCACCCTGACTCTATTGTTCACGTTGTAATGCCACCACCCTCAACCACTGCATCGTCTCTAGTTCCTCAGTGAGTCATCTTCTTTAATCAATCTCACATTTTTATCATGTCTCTACCTTTTCTACTTCTCTAATCATGTTTATACCTTACTACTTTTTGGTTATTATTTTTTTGTACTAAGAGATTAGGGTTCATACCTTACACACAAGACATGATCTTTTATATTGCACCAACTCAATAGTTAAATAAGCACTTAAATTTAATATCTACAACAATTAGTCAAAAACATTCAGAATACCTAGACAAGTAAAGACACTTGCTACCTTTCTTCCTCAACGAGATTTTGATTTTAGGTCTTAGACATGTGTTTTTGTTGTTGAATTATATATTTGTTTGCTTCTCTAATTTAAGTTTTTGTTGTTGGTTCATGGTTGATGTCAATTTCACTCTTAGATGTCCTGAACTTGCAAATATGGTTTGTGATGTACTAAGCATTCCAATAACAATTGTGGCCTTAGAATCCGCTTTTAGCATTGGTGCTCGAGTTTTGAACAAATATAGAAGTTCTTTGAAAGATGATATAGTTCAAACTCTCTCGTGTGCACGCAGTTGACTACATGGTTTTGATGGTATGGTCTTTAATTCAAGAATAACTACTTACAAATAAATAACTATTTATATTAAATTTTGTGTATGTTTTTCTAATAAATATGTTGAATAATATACAAACCCAATCCATTCTCTTAGTTCCACTACCCATGTTTGTGTTTCATTGTGTTATCATTGTTGTGTGTAAAGATGCAGGGGACATGTTTGTGTATATACATGTTTGTGTTTCACTACCCATTTAACATTATGACTTCATTTAGCTATTGTAACTTGTTTTTCATTCTTGTAATTGTATGACTTGTTATTTGATTAAAGATGCAGAGGACATTATTTATTAGTTAGATCCTCTAGAGATTTGCAAGAAATTAATTTGGTAGCTACTAATACTATGAACCATCAATTGTTGGAGACAATTTATGTATGTAGTGCAACTAATGATTTTGTGTTCTAGTTTTTGAACTTAATGTTGCTAAAATTTCAATCTTTTGAAGTGAACAACTCATTTGAAGTTGAAGTGTACTACATTGTTGAAGTTGAAGGCATTGTTTTGTAATTTTATGTTGCTCTTTTAATTATATTATTGTGGATTTTAATGTACTTTGCTGACAATGTCTATTGTAATATGTAGTATTTGGCACATGACAAATTAAGATTGATAATTCAGGAAGTTTAACATCAGTTTTTGTCAATTGGTATTTTTTAGTGTAATTATTTCTTAATTAAAACCTTTAAGTAATCGGGATGGCCCGAAAGCCCGTAGCCCGCAAATGGTCGGGCTTGGAAAATTATTATTGAGCCCATTTATCTTCCGGGCCTATTTGGCCCGACCTGCCAAAGCTCGAGCCCATCATGGGCTAACCCGACACAGGGTGGGTAGGCTATTTTGACATTTCTAACTCAGTGGGAGCAAAATAAAATACGTTTACTCAGAATAAATGATAAAATTCCAATATGAAAAATATTGTGTTAAAGCATTTGAAACCCTATTTCCAGTATTTTAGACAAAACCACAAGTCTGGGAGCAAATAAAATCACGGTTACTCAAAACGAATGAAAACTCATTAATTGCATCATAATTCAAAACGCAGAAAATGAAACTCTAAACAAAACTAATTTCTCATGATTTATATACTTATGACAGTCATAATATCAAACATTCATATGAGGAAATTTCAGATATTAAACATTCATATTATAAAATCCCCAAAAAACATTAAATCCTAAACTTAATGGCATATAGGATATTTGTATGCAGCACCGTGCTCAGTGGGTTGATTAGCAGGGCTCATAATGGATTCAGTGGGTGGTGGAGCAGAGTGCACAACAAATTCAGTGGGTGGTAGAACATAGTGCACATCGGGTTCAGCAGGTGGTGGCAACTGTACCACTGGTGGCATAAGCATCAACAGATGAACACCTTGGTTCTTCGCTAGTTTCCGTGCTTTGTAAAGTTTTTTTACTTGATGCAGTGATTGGAACGATTTTTAAGAAAATATCCATACCAAAAATGATTATGTATTCGCTCCAAGTCATAGCCTAAATACAAGTATCTGCGATACAATGCTACTTCCTCTACGTGTCCACCTTTTCCTATAAAATATGAAATTAAACATTTAAAAACAAGCTAATATTGAAATCATATCTAAAATTGAAGTAAGAAAACATTAAAAATTAGGTAAAATACTAACATCAAAAGATTAAACAAGAAAATCAATTACATTGGACGTCAGTGCTTAGCGCCACAGCTAGGAGTGTTCCAGGCAACAAGAATGTTGTTAGCAAGAGGTTGCTGAATCACATGAATGTTCTGAGCTCCAGGAATGTTATTAGCAAAAGACAAACGAATGACATGATCTTTCTGAGCGATAGGATTGTCTTGAGCAGGAGGATTGTTGTCAACAAGAGGCTGCTCAAGATCAGAAATGTTCTAAGCAGCATTATTGTCGTCATCATCATTGCCTCAAAACCCATATTGAGCAACTGAAATATTAAAACAAACAAACAACTTCATAAACGGAAATCAAGTTATCCCAAACATTCATGGCAAATTTCACATTCAATCGGAAACATAACTCATATCGTCAAATAACTAACAACTCAATCTGAAGAAAAAAAATTATCTAGTGTTAACAAAAGAAACAGACTTATTGTAGATGGACATTATCCCATAACAACTCAAATCAGTTTATTGCTATATACTTTCTGTAGATGGACATTATCCCATATATTAAATCAATTCAAAGACTTTCTACGTCTGCAATGTCAAGTCAATTTATTTAAGAATCTAATCAAATACATACACGGTAAGTAGAATTATAATTTTTATCATAACCGGTTGAATTACCACAATTGTACATTGAAGTTTTCGGATCTTGTTGCGGCGTATAATTCCACTTTCCAAATTATTAACAATAGTAAAAGAACATTGGTTTTTGAAAATGTACTTTTTATTTATTTATTTATTTATGTTTAGTTGAGAAATGTATTGTGGTCTCATTCTCCTCCTCCTCCTCCTTTATATTGTGTGTTTCAGATTTTTAAACAATTTATTTTGTTAAATAATCCATTTAGTGAAAATACATAATTAACAATTTATTTCATAATTTAGTAGATATATGTATCGAGTTGTGGTTAATTTTTACCATAATCAAATTTTCCTTAAAAATAAATTTAGAGTTCTCTTGCAATTTTGAATTGTTTGTTGTATTTGATGCATTAACATAATATGTAATGAACCATGATATGATTTAATTGGTTATCTCGGCCATAATTTGAATACATACATAACTATTTCAAGCTTTCATTCCATGTTCTTATTATAGCATTTCATAGATAAAACATCTTGTAACATATAAAACAAATCTTTTTTGTTTTAGTAAATACAATATAACCCTTTTCCAAAAAAAAAGTAATATAACTCTTATTGAATATTTATTTTCTTTCCCGCATTGTAAAAAGTTTACGAAACAACATATGGTTACATGATTTTTCAACAAGAAAGTTAACGATTTTTCAATTTGAGGTGTATATAGTAGATTTTTCTAAATGTTTGATTATGTACGGATGTTGGGCCTTGACATTATTTTTAGACCATTTCTTATTTCTTCATATCACTTTCTAGCGCGTCTTACACTATTTTGAATTATATAATCCAAAAGATGTAACAATACGTTAAAAACACCCTCTAATATCCTATAATAATTTGAATTAAATAGTTTGAATCAGGTGTAGAGGGTAGAAAAATAAGCGGTCTTATTTTTATTGTACTTATAATATTTCGGTAAACATTTTTTTGCCCAAATAAATTAACTCAAAAGTTATAAGAAAAATAAAAAATTAAAAGAATAAAATATTTAAACCTGCATTTTCCAATGATTTTTCACATTGAATTATGTATCAAATTAACCATAAATACAATTGTTTAAGGTGTGCATTATTTTTCTCGAGTTTATAAGATAATCAATTGCACCTTATTAAATTTTTGTACCAAAAAAGATTGTTTAAAATATTAACCATATATGTATATATATATATATATATATATATATATATATATATATATATATATATGTATATATATATATAATAAACAAATCATATATACATTTTGATTGACACCATAGTAGTCCCCTTTGAAAATTTAAGTCATGCACGAAGAATTTGCATTCCACTTCTCTTTTTCTTTTCCTATGGGTTTCCCGTGTTTGAGTTAATTTTATTCCAGACGTTATGAACATTAAATAGAGATACTTCTTTCAGCTGATATTCAAACTTTAGTTTGTTATATTGTACGAGCAGGTGCGGATTTGTTTGAGGCTAGGTGTGGCAATAGCCACACCAGCCCAGCCTATTCCTTTTTTATTTTATTTTTTATACATAGCCTAATTATATAATATATATATATATATGTCCTGTTTTGTAAGGTAACATAACATAATGCTTTGGCCTAGTGGCGTGGCATCAATGTTTCTACCATGTGGTAACGGGTTCAACTCTTGCTTTTTGTCTTTTTTCATAATTTTTTCAAAATTTTACGTGTAAAAATAATTACAATGGATGGGAATTGAACTCTGAACTCCAATGCTTGCTATATTATTTTGTTTTTTATACATTGCTATATTATTTGCTAGAATACACCCACTAATTTTTATTAAGGTGTGCTTTAGCAAAGATATAACTAAAAAGTTGTTAAATACACTTTAAGGCGAATGTTGCTAAAACACTCCTTCTAAAAAATAAGTGGGTGTATGTTAGCAACTCCTATAGGCATTTGCTAGAATACACCCACTTATTTTTTAGAAGGTGTGTTTTAGCAAGTTATAACTAAAAAGTAGTTAAATACACCCTAAGGTGTAGCTTGCTAAAACACTCCCACATAAAAACTAGTGGATGTGTTCTAGCAAATCCCACACACACACACAGATATATATATATATATATATATATATATATATATATATATTATGTTAAGACATATAAACATTTTTTTGACAAGGTTAAGACATAAATATATATTAAGATTTTGCAACTTACGTTGTGCATCGTCTATAAATGATTGAGGATTTGTTCCGATTAATACATTTGTTGTTATTTTTGTAACTTACTTCGACAAATTTTTTAGTCTCACTTCTTTAAAAGAATTTTTTTTAGCCCCACTACTAATTCAATCTCAGATCTGCCCCTGTGTACGAGTTAAACATCTTCCGCTAGACCAAACCCCATTAGTACTACATTCCATATCTGAAACTATATATATATATATAAATCATGCTCTTCTTTATAGAGTCTATTCGATGGCTATAATTAGAAAAATAAAGAAAATATCCATTATTATATTATGTGCATGTTTAGTGGCATAGTAGATTGGTCAAAATCACGATGAACCATCGTAATTTCGTAAAAGCTACATAATGTAGCTTTTGAAAAACTATGTTGGCTTATTGTAGTTTCTCAAAAATCACCGTGATACCAGACATATACTTATATATTGATCTAATGTTTGGTGGTCTAATGAACAACTTAGTGTAAATCTTATTCTTTGATGGGAATTAGGTTATAAATTAAAATTTGATATTATAAATTATAAAACATATTTCTTAAATATTTAAAATAAAGAAAAATTCATATTTTCTTTTTTTGGTGAAATAAAGAACAAGTCATTTACTAACACCCATCGAAAAACCAATTTATCTACTAACTATTTGTTTAAGTGTGCAGGATTTAATTAGTAAGTAAAATATATCAATGACTATTTATTTTAAGGCAAAATAAATTAAGAGAAAATTAGGAATAAGAATCTAAGTGATATTAGGTTGAATAATCACAAAATATCATTGTAAGCTAACGAATAATTAACAATGTTTACTAATCCAGTAAATTTTAATGTATTGGTGAAAGTATGAATGAACAAAGCAAGAGTTCTTATAGTTAAATCATATATACATATTGATTTAGTTAAGAAGGTTCTTGACTACACTATTAAGTGAGTTGGTAGTTAAATCATATATACATATTGATTTAATTAAGAAGGTTCTTGACTACACTATTAAGTGAGTTGGTGTCTGAATATATCAGATGAATCACCTAGGTAACGTGAACAATAAAGTTTTGTAGTGATCGTCTAGCCACCTACCTCTGGACTGAAAAAGCAGTATGCTACTTCGTTTGATAAAGAAAGGGAAGCTCTCAGTCGTTGTTCAAAACATTCCCTCGAGACCGAAGGATTTGAACATCAATTTATGTGATGATGGTCAATTCTTTAGATAGTCAATTTGTTTAACCTTAAGAATAGTTTTGGATCATCTGGACAACGTTCAAAAGTAAAATAATAAGATGGAAGCTTAATTTGAAGAGAACATTCCCTCTTAACCAAAGAAGTAGAACATTGATCCCTCTGATATGCAATCTCTAATGATCAATAGTTCGACCAACACTATCAAAGTCTATCAAGCTAAAGATGTGAATCGTCTGGACTAAGCATTCCTCTAAATAATGTCAATGTCAATTCAAAGTTATGATGACTCTAATTTGAAGATTCAAATTATTCTATAGAAATTACAATATAATATTTTGGATCTATACCATATTACTATGACTAACTCGTTGTTTTCCAACGACTCTATGTACGAATGCAACATACTATACTATATACAGTCTGGACTATACCATACTATATTCTTCAGTGTTATAAAAGAAAAATAATTCAAACTAAAGAAGATGTCGATGATCAACGGACTACAAGTCCAAGGATAACATTAACCCAAATATTTATAAAATCATACTGAGAAATTTATCATGAGCCATGAGCTTATGAAAAATTAATGTAGTTACAAATTCTTCTTTGTAACATCTTTATAGTTTAACTTCATTGTTTGTCCAATGTCTTTTTAGTTAAAGTTGAATAATTTGATTGCGATTTCTTTCATTTTAATTAAATGTTTTTAAGAAAAGAAGTGTAAAAATGTCAACACAAATCAAACCTTTTCTTGTGTTTTTCAACTCCTTTGTTTTACTCACCTTCTTATAATTGGTTTCACGAAGTACTTTTTTGGGTGGATTCTAAGGTAATGGCCCTATCAAGTCCCTCACCGGTGGACCATTATTAAGAGCAATTAGATTAATCAAATCCATACACCTTATTGTGCACACTCTACACTTGATTACAATTATCTTCTCCCTTTCACCAACAATCATCTTTTTGCTGCTACTGCACCCACCTGCCAGCCACAACTGCAATCAAAGACCCTCACTATTCACATACATTCAATTCAATATTCGTTAATTAAAATTGTTCAATCAATTGTTAAAGCCAGATTAAAACTATATAATTCTCAACCATCTTAATTGTTATGGGCAAAATGATATATTATCACAAGTGGAATCTTGAATAGAAATTCCCTCAACCATCCATTTCGTAAGCAATTTCACTGTACGGGGTGAGCAAAACAATTCTAATTGTTATGGGCAAATAAACTAATTTTAATTTTAAATGATTTTTTAAAGTAAACAAAGTGTATCAAATCTCTCCACTATCCATTTTCTCATGCTGTCTGTCGAACAACATGAAATTTTTTACCCTTGATAACAACGTTGAAACTTTCGTTGGTCGCCGAAAGAAAGATATTTCGACAAGGTTTTTTTGGATTGAAGGCTTTGCTGGTGTTTTAGAGCTTGGAGAGAGGAGATTTATGATCCAGTGTAGAGAGTGTATAATAAGATGTATGGATTTGATTAATCTAATGGTTTTAAATAATGGTCCACCGGTGAGGGATTTAATAGGACCCTCACTCTAGAATCCACCCTTCTTTTTGTCCTTTTATCTTGCTAGATACTCGTTAAGCACTTCAAATTTAATTTGCTAGCATATACAACACAAAATATGTTATAACTCGCGTACTATCAACTAATTTATCTGCATTCAACTAGTTTATATACAGGGGCGGTTTTACCACCCAGCTAGCCTGGGCATACTCCCGGGCTCAGTCCCGGATCTCGTAGGTGACCCATTGGTGCCACTGCAGTCCTCAACTTACCTATAATTATCATATTATCCACAATATATCATGGGGATCCATGATAACCCTCCTTTTTTATTTTCTATTGTATTAAAAATATTTTTATTCAACTTACCTATAATTATCATATTATCCACAATATATAATATATCATGGGGGTTCGATCCATGATAACCCTCCTTTTTTATTTTCTATTGTATTAAAAATATTTTTATTCAAAAAAAGAGGCCGTGTAGTGACTCGAACCGTAGTTCTCCATATTAGTTTCAACAAAACAAACCATTGCACAAATTCACAATTTTGCTAATATCTTACAACTGTTTAATATATATATTCTGAAAATATTTGGCAAAATATTTTGCCCAGGCGCTGCAAAATTTCTGGCTCCGCCACTGTTTATATACACTCTTTTGCCACATAATTAGTTTATAGATAAGAGAAATAAAGTTGATTTGGCCATTGAGATGAAGAATTAAATAGTAGAGTCATATAGATGTTGAAGGTTTAATCCACATTCTCATCGTATTAAAGATTCATATTTTATTTATTTATTCACATGAAGTCAATGTCGAGGGATGTTATATATTACGAAAAAGATAACCGCGAAATTCACAATAAAAGAAAGGGTTGAATATGTTTTTGGTCCCTATAAATATACCAACTTTTCGTTTTAGTTCCTCTAAAATTTTCCTTCAATTTTTAGTCCCTCAAAAATTTTTCATCTTCACTTGTGGTCCATCTTTTAAAGTAAACTCATATGTAGAATACATATTTTTGAATAAAATTTTGCAGAAAATTCATAATATTATAAGAATCTCTCCCACTACAAGAAATGTTGCATTTTGCCAGGGGCAGAAGCCCTGGCAAAATGCAGAAATCCTTGGCAAATGGATGTTTGCCAGGAGTTTTGCCAGGAGCAGAATACCCAGCAAATATGCTCATCGCAAATGACCCTGCCAGGGCTTTAGCTCCTGGCAAATTTTGTGGGGCCTATTCCCTGGTACAACCCCTGGCAACTTTTTTGACGCGTCCTGACCCACTTTTCAGAGATAAAATCAAATGCTGCCAGGGGATTTGTGAGGGGTTAACCCCTGGCAAAATGCGTACGAAATTTTAAAAAAAAAACATTTTTTAATTGTTTAAAAAATCAAAATATTAAAATTTAATAATTAAAATAATTTTATAAAACATTTTAAAATGTATATATTCCATAATAATTTGAATATTCAACAAGCATATACAATATTCCATAAATAATTTGAAATATCATCTAAATAACATCCAACATATATCATTCTATATAACATTTATTTTTGTCCTGAGACCACAAAATTGTCTTATTATTCATCAATTGAAAGACAAAGTCCAAGGATCCTGAGTTGAGTAAATAGACCATCAACAACATCAATCAAACTATGCATACCAAGATAACTTCTTCCTACAAATAATAAGGGGAATAACAATCACGTGAGTAAGACCACAGTTGAGAATTCTATCAGTGGTACAATCAACATAGAAAGCCAGCAAGTACATCTCAATCTTTCTTATAAACTTTGCACAATGACATGTATACCTAGATAAATGACACATAGGAATAACAAAATGACTCCATTTCAATCAAAGTTAAGATCTCATTGCGTAAACACGATATAATTCTCACATGTTTTAGTCAAGCTTATATCATGGCAGAAACAACGGAAAATTAAAAAAGTTCAGTGATACACCAGCATCAAGAAACAAGAATCACTAACCAAATTAACACAACTCAGAATTCTGGACAGCAACTCTAGCCGCAGCAGCTCATAGGCCACAAACACTCCTGACACTGCTCATTTACCCTGGCTAAACGCAGCAGATGGCAGGCTGCACAACCTGTTGTCTGATGATGTTACAACAGAGCCAAACTGTATCAGACCTGCAATAAAGCATACAGACAATGCAAGTATAAGACAATTTATAAATAAAAACAAGGTTAGAATTTAAAATGTCAAAAGAAAACCAAACATACTAAAAAGGAAAGTGATTCAATTCAATTAACTCATTGAGCGATTACATTGAATATAAACAACAAAGCATAGTACACTAAGATTAAGATTAACTAAAATTCAAAATACATGACAATTTACCTGCAGAAGTTGGTTTTCCATTAACTTTATTGTAGGAACACATGACACTAGCAACGTTCCCATCAATCACACAACTCTAAAATGGAGGTTGGAGTGCGTCATCCAAATCTTGCTGACTCGCCTAACAAAATCAACAAACAAAAAAATGATTTTCTACATTCATAACCTTATGATCCAGATTAAATAAATGAGAATGCTCGCTCATTGTTACGAAGAGAAAGTAATCTAACATGAAAATAAGTAACCAATAAAACATAGTTTAGATATAGATGGTACTACATATTAGGCTCAAACTTCAAATGAAATCCAATGACGGACAAGATCAACAATGACATAAACTCATGCTCACGAAAGCCTCTCTAGCCCAAACAAACCTCCCCAAACCACAAATACAATTAAGGTCAAGACTTAACCTTCCATCAATCCATTTCATATCAGTAACACCAAGCCAATTTGTATCAAATAATAGTGAATTAACACTCATAGTGATTCAAGGAAAAAAGGAAGCAGCAAGGTTTAACAAAATTACCCTTTTGGCATGTTTAACATATATGTGTCGACAAAGTGAAAGGGAGTTGTCCTTTGCATAAACAAAAGTTCTAAAATTGTAATGTTCGCTTTTGGAACATAAACAAAAGTAAAATGATAAAAAGTTAATGATGTAGCTTAATATCAAAGTCTGAGAAATGAATTCCATTCCCCAAAATCAGCAAACATATGAAAGTCATGTATATGTAATGGTATTGTCAAAAAGTGTCACCCGTCCATTAATCTCAAAGACATTGAATTTAGAAAATTCCATCAGCAACCCATGGCCCAAATAGATATAATAAGAAAGTATCCAAAAGAAAGAGCAATAATGACAAAGTATTAACAATAAGAGAGGAAGAGGAAAGGAGCAGTTACCAGGTCATTTAAAACTTTAAATGTCAAAACTTCTCTTATTGTGTATATAGACCATGAGACATAGTGTGTGGTGCTAACCAAGTCCTCCATAAATCTACGGTAAAGAAGCATGGAAAAATTGCATTTAGAATACAATAAGCATTTAAGCAAACAATCTAAGAGTGGTAATATTTTAAACATGTACCATGACTACTATTTGTTCGCAATCAAGAGTACTAATCATACAAGATATAATAAATTAAACATCAAAAAGTATCTACAATACAAAGAGAAAATTTTAGGATAGTGAATCTCACCTTGTTTTTAATCAATTTAATGTGGAACACTGGTTTTCACTACACATGTAGGACATGGATCAACAATCTACATGCAAATTAAAACGGGTCAACATAAAATACTTTGATCTACATATAAAAAATGCATGGTGAGAACTTAGCAATCATTTGAATTTCAATTAAATGAACTATATAGCAGTATAGAAGAAACAAAAAATAGATACCAATACACAACCTTCAATATACTATACTGCAGTAGGCCTTTAAAACACCAATTCACACATATTAAGAGCTGCACAAGCAACACCCGCATCAGGACCTTCTGATACTTTGAAATGATCTTGCCTCCATCCTAATATTCTCCACTTTCATTGATATTCGGACCACATCACCCATGTGTCTTTATTATATGCTCCTTGTCCTAATGAGTCTGCAACCTTTTCAAAATCAAAGTTGTTAACCTGTCACCCTTCCCAAAAGAAAACTCCTAGCAAACTTACATTTCAAGATATTCACATCAAGATCAAAGATGAAACACGGAATTTTAAAACAATATTTTTAAAGTAAAAAGTTTAGGCAATTAATGAAGCAAGTGACAAACACTAATTCATAACCAAATCAGTCCAAAATTAATGTGTTTTGTCATTCTTCATCAACCACCTAAAATAATTTGGATTTGCAAGCACTTCTAGAGAAAAAGACTAATAATACCATGAAATTGGTTTTTCAAGTAAATTGAAAAAAATAAATAAAAGGATGACAGTAAAATTCAAGCAAATCATAAGCATAGGTGTTTAGATTTGTTTAAAATTCAAGTGCTCATCAGAAGTTCTTTTGCCTCCTATCAAGTGGATGTGGATTATCACCTCATTCATCACTAGGTAATAGATGAATAAGCAGGAATGATACTTTAGCAAGCTTGATAGAATAAAGCAGCATCGGTTTATAAGTATCCCTCCTAAAGATACAAAACTAAAGCTCATACCCCAAAATCAAAACAAGAACAGAACCACCTGCTATTAAATAGGCTACCAAATCACAAACTATCATGCTAGCAAACTAACACACAGGTAGTTAAAATCAATATTCTACGCAATCTTAAATCACACCTTGAAACCCAATTCAAAAAATTCAAACCCCCAACAAACAGATCTCAATCCAAACCCTAACAAAAAACCACCAAAATAAATAAATAATTAAAAACTCTAATGAATCTAATCAACAATAATAGTAAAAATTAAACCACAAAACCATATCAAAAATCAATTTTACAAAAAAATAATCTGGAAAAAAAGAACACGAAAAGGAATCAGAGGAAAGAGATTCGAATTTGAAAGACTAATACCTCGATTGAGAAAGTGAAGGAAGCTACGATGAAGTTGAAGGAGAAATCCGGAAGTGGCGAAGGATGACTACACGGCGGCGGGAGAAAAATGGGTCAGCAAAAAGCTCCTCCTTTGGTGAAACTGAAGGGACCAATAGAAAGCCCTCGTCGAGGGGATGAAGAAAACGGTCTCAATTTGTTTGATCGGTGAAAAAGACGCTCAAAATGGAACCAAAAATGGTGGTCTGTGGTGTGGTTGTGTGAAGGAAGAAGGAAGGATGGTACGCGTGGTGTGTGTTTGGACGTGGTTATGTTCTTGGAGAGAGAACAAGTGATAAAAGAAACCTTGTTTTATAAGAATCGGGTCCCACCTTTTCTAAAGTCAATTTGCCAGGGGCATCCTGGCATTGCTCCTGGTAAATTTGCCAGGAGTTCTTGCTCCTGGCATAGTTCCCTAGCAAAATGCAACATTTCTTGTAGTGTCCCAAAAAAAATTAGAATTTTTTAACAAAACATGAATTTAATATGAATTTTTATATGCTTGACGGTTAAAAATTCATAATTAATTTATGTTTTGTTAAAAAATTCTAATTTTTTGGGGATTTTTTTTTTACAATATTCTACACATTTCTGTACAATGTCATTAAAAAATACAAAAATTAACTTAAAAATAGGGACCAAAACTAGTGATTGAAAATTTTATAGGGACTAAAAGTTGAAGGAAAATTTTAGAGGGACTAAAACGAAAAGTTGGTATATTTATAGGGACCAAAAACATATTTAACCCTAAAAGAAAAGTATATAACAGTTTTTTTAACTAAATAATAAAAAAAAGGATTAAATATGTTTTTGGTCCCTATAAAATGGCGATCTTTTAAGTTTAGTCCTTACTTAATTTTAATAGCTTTTTTAATCCCTACAAAAAAGAATTTACTTATAATTTTAGTCCCTGCTAAAATAAATTTTGTTTAATTATCCTTAAACTCTTAAATTTTTTAACGATTCTTTTTATACAAGTTTAGAACACTATGAAAGGTTCATTTACTAAAATCTATAATTTTTTAACATGAAATAAATTAAATATGAATTTTTTAAAACAACAAAAGTTTAAGATATAAGTAACAAAAATATGGACGTAGAAATCAAATTTTTGCCATATTTTTTTCGGAGGACCTTTTAATAACGTTCTTAACACGACTGTAAAAAATTGTTGAAAAACTTAAGAGTTTAAGCATAAATTAAACAAATTTGGATTGAGTAAGGACTAATATTGAGTGCAGAAATTTTTTGTAAGGATTAAAAATGCTATTAAAATTAAGTAAGGACTAAACTTACAAGGTCGCAATTTTGTAGGGACAAAAAACATAATTAACCCTAAAAAAAAATACTAAATTAATCTTTCGGTGGAAACATGGGTTGGAACAAGGAAAACACTTTTTACCATGAACGATCAAACAACAAAAGCTAAGAATAATAATTGCCCATGAACAACCCATGTTTTCTAACAAAAAACTATTTTAATATTTTTTTATTATTTTACTGAAAAAAAACTGTTGCATGCTTGTCTCTTGTTGTGGATTTCACGGTTCTCTTTTTCATGCTATAATATATAGCATCCTTTCTTATTATATATGGAAAATGATAGATACATACACTCTGACAAAATTTATCAAAAAAATTTCAAGACAATGTATTTGTTAACATCTTTCTTCAATTATACACTATTACCTACCTTGATTTCTGCCAAATAACAAATTTAATTGGTTGAGACATTTTCTTGATAAATTATTGATAAAAACTCTCTAGATAAATAGCAATACTCATTAAATATACACAATAAAGGTAGCAACGTTTTGTAAAAAAAACAAGCAAATGTAACAACGTTTTGTCAAAAACAGAAAAAAAGAAAGAATAAAAAAAGGTAACAACGTGATTCTCGAATTTGCCAGCTAGTTTCACGATGAACACATACTGTAGCCATTGAAGAAAACAAAATTACCATATAAAATCTCCAACTGGATCGCAAGAAATATTTTTGACGTGGGGAGTGTCCAAATTCCAATTGGAGAAGAAGGTACATATAGGCATAAAATAAGTAACAATATCAAAATAAAACTTGACGGAATAGGATTGCAAGAAGGTATGGAACGAAAAAAAAATCAATATAGCAATAAATTTAAAGAGTGAATATTAGGGGAGTGCCAATTGATTGTTTTTAAATTCGTTAATAAAACATTTTACTGTATTTTTTTCTTTAATATAAAGTAAATTTTAATTTTAATTTTAATTGTTTGTAAGATCTATTTTACTCAAACTGGTGATATCATAGTTTTGTATGTTATAGGTGATGTTTATTACTTCATCCATAGACAAAGATATACTCCATCCGTTTTAAAATGAGTGTCGCTTCAGTCAAAAAAATTTGTTTCAAAATGAGTGTCGCTTTCAGTTTTCAATGCAATAATAACTTTTTCTTTTCAATTGTACCCTTCAATTAATACTCAGCACATTACTTCCAAAGTATTACTTTTAAAACTAACCAATAGTTAATAAGGATAATTTGGTAAAATAACCATTCTCTTTCTCTTAATCATTGCATTTCTTAATATGTGTGTAAACACCTAAAACGACACTCATTTTGAAACGGAGGGATTACATTTTAATTTATGTGTAAATGAAGGAATAAAATTAGTTGTCTTTTTCTTCTAGGTTGGGTATATAACTTACAATCTAATCATAAAATTTCTTAAACTGGTTGCTAGTCAAAGGCTACAACTGTAAAATGAAGAGGAGATATATATTTTTGATTCATTGGAGTGGATGTGTTTCTTTATAAAAATAAAAATTGATAACAATAACTGGCTTAAGGATTTCTGGGACCCAAAAGGAGTTGATTAGTTAAATAAAATACATGACAAACATGGCCATAAAGACCACATGGTGATTAAAATGAATAGGTAATAGGCTGATAATAGACACGTCGCATGTGCATTCCTCATGAGTCTAGCGTTAAGTGTGAACTACTAAGAGTATTTGTCTACCTAATATGTTGATCTTGAATAAAAAATGATGCCCAAATACAAAAACTTCCTTAATTTTTTTTTGAGTGGAAATACAAAAACTCCTTAGTCTCAAATCGATTTAGTCGTAGTATTTGGTTAAAGTCTTCGGTAAGTCGTTGAATTTTTTTTTTTTTTGAGAGAATCGTTGAATATGTATATATTATCAAGGCTACTTTTAATTACTACTATTTGCTATGGTTACTCAATCTTCATGCCAACTCGTCTCACTGTCACGGCCAGGGAAACAAACAAGTCAAATGAGACATATGACCTTGTTTGGATTAAAAAGTATTAATGTTTTTTTTTTGAAAGATAAAAAGTATTAATGTTGTAAGCGCTTATTACATAGTAAATGTCTATGTATAAGTTATTTATTTAACACAGAGTAAATTAAGTTAAATTATCTTTATATTTATAAGTTATTTTTTTATTGAAGTTGTAAGCGCTTAATTATTTTTATTGAATTTAGAACTATCTTTTTTTTTTTTAAATATCTTTAAAAAGATTTTTCCATTTTCCACCTTCAAAGTCTTCTTTTCCCCTTCTTTCTAAACTCGCAAACAAAGTCTTCGAGTCAACCTAAACAATTGTGTCTTCATGTAGCATACAACATTATACTCTATAATGATTGAAATGAACCAAGGAAACTTTTATATTGACATATTATTGGTATAATGTTAGAGATAAAATTGTTAAGGTAAATCCTAACAAATGCCTTAAGCACATTTGTTAATAAGTGCAAAAAAACAAATTTTATCTTAAAAATGATTCATTAAACGCTTTAAAATTTGACTTCTTACAAAAAATATTTATCGTTTATTTTGATTCTTGACTTCTTGGCATGGCCCAATTCAACAAATGATTATTAAAATTTCAAGAAAACAACTTTTTTAACCAAAATCACACGACTAAGTTTTGAACGGTTCACAGTATTTAAACTCTTATTCCTCCTTTTATTTGACATTTTACTGCACAGGTATACTTTTCTTATCTTGAACATGTTACGTTTTGAAATCATTTCATAAAAATGAATAAAATAAATTTGCTATGTGTACACGAAAAGTAAATAGGCGCATATAATCTCCACACACGATGTAGAGGTATATATGTATTTATTTATGTATATGTAAGCTATGTAAGGCTAGAATTAATTAAGCCAAACCCACAATATTCCATGCACCCATATACACGTCCTATTCACCAACAAATTCTTTCCTCTTGTTGGAACTTTGAAGATTAAATTCACATAAAAGAATTTCACTTTATGCCTTTTCCCATCTCACAAACACACACCACTCACATGCTCATTTTTCTAAATTAAAAACTAATATAAAAAAACCAAATGTTCCTATATGCCACCACTCTTCCACACCAAGCCTAGAAAATGAAAGCATTTTCTTCATCTTCACTTTCTCCTCCAATCTCTAACCTATTCTATCTCCTCTTTTACCTTTGAACCTAACCCTTTTCTCTAATCATTTTATTCATTCAACAAATATTTGTTTTTTCAATTAATTCATTTATGGGGTCTAGTATTTCTTCAACTGCATCTATAAGAGAAAACAATAACGAAGACTCTAATTCATCATCATCAAGAACGGGTCTTTGTGATATTGCAGAGAGTTGCATCTCTTCCATACTCATGCATCTTGATCCACCTGATATATGCAAATTGGCTAGGGTCAACCGTGCTTTTCATAGAGCTTCTTCTGCTGATTTTGTGTGGGAATCAAAGTTACCATCATGCTACAAGTTTCTTGCTTATAAATTTCTTGGTGAAGAAAATCTTTCCACTATGACTAAGAAAGATGTCTACACAAAACTATGTCAACCTAATCGCTTTGACGGTGGTACCAAAGTAAGTTACTCTATTTTAGCATCCTTGATTTTTCACTTAGCTTCATTAGTTCAATAGTTTTGAGTATTCATCCTTTTGATTTTTTTTTTCTTCATTCAATTTTGATGATTTCTTGATTTGTTTTTCTTTCTGGTGTAGGAAGTTTTATTGGACAAATGCAGTGGACAAGTTTGTTTGTTCATGTCATCAAAGTCTTTGAAGATAACAGGAATAGATGATAGAAGATATTGGATTTACATTCCAACTGAGGAATCCAGGTGAGAGATGCACTATAGAAATGTATAAATATGGAACTATTTGCCTCTTATATTTGATCTTTGTTTTTATTTTGACCCTGTTTTGAAGGCTATGTTTCTGGTCAAAATTAAACCATGTGTCTTGACTCCTAAACATTTTCAATGTGTGTCTCTTTTCTGTACCTGCTTTGTGTTTACATAAAATTACTAGCTCGTTGAATTATTCAAGCCTGCATTAAAAAGTTAGTCAAAAAAGTCTCAAAGTTTAAAAAGTGATAATGAAAAGTAACATACTTTTTAAGAATGAATTAGGTCTAATATTAAAACATAATCTAACAACATAGATCCATCAATTTAGCCACCATCAAATTATTCACACATCAAGTCAAATAGTTTGTGTAAGAGAAGGTTGGAAAAAACAAATCAAAATCTCACATTGAAATGAGACAAGGTCTTAAAAATTTAGTCACCCTATATTGGGTCAACAACTATCAGATCATTTAGATCATACCTCTTATACATGTTTAGTCTTGAGGGTATGTTAAGAGTCTCATACTAAATTGCATAAAAGTTAATATGAAAATGTGTTTATAACGGTGTATGCGGTGGACAATAAGGGTTGACTCCAAATTTAGTGTAGAAATTTAATTTAACTAATACATTGTTTCTTAATATTTTTCATGTGGCAGCTGAGGTAAAAGGGGGATTTAATCTATAAGTTAAAGTCGTTTTTGAACAAATAAAAAAGAACCTAATGAAAACTTTATTCTATAAATTAAAAAGTTTTTAAGAAAAAGCAGTTTTTGGGTATAACTTGTATGAAACAAGTAGATGAAAGTTTAATATGTTCGGCTCTTTTTTTGGTCAAATAATAAATAGTAGGCTACGATGCAAAATAATATGAAAAGAAAAGAGTGATGCTACCTACATATTTTCAAACTAATGGTTATAGAAGTGAAAGTGGTACAACCGTACAAATCAATTAAAATCAATGGCAAAGAGCCAAAGAATAATCTGAACAACCCCATGGATTAAAATATCATTTAGTTTCTTTTCATTGAGGAAAATTGTAATATCTAAAGGAAAATGCTAGATATCAAGAATGATTTTATCAAGAAAAATTCAAGAATGACATGGCAGAATAATTACCCTTAGATTTCAGTCCCACCACCCCATGATTTCCGCACCACCCCATGATTTCCGGTCAGGCTGAGATTTTATTGGCTTACATTAATTTCAGGACAATTTCTTGATAAAATCTAAGGGCGATTATTCTGCCATGTCATTCTTGAATATTTCTTGATAAAATCTTTCTTGATATATAGCATTGCTCATATCTAAATTATTATCTTTTCAAAGTCTTATATAGGCAATTAACCCTAAAAATTTAGAAGGAACTGTTGTTTAAGGATTTTATTTATATTGAAAATCTTTCATTATTAGTTGTAGAACATGACATTTTCCTGAAATTACGATGGAAGCTTTCTCACCCTATGGCAGTTTCTTTATGAGGGGGCATTGATTTTAAAAGCCTATTTGCAAATTGGCTTATGTTTTTATGGTCAAATAGCATTTTATGGATAATTTAGGAAAAGAATGAAGAGTGCAAGCAATCTGCTCAAAGAATATATTATCGAAACATCATGAAAATGACCTTTGTTTAAGGGAAAGTAATGTTAACAAATATCTATTAAAATGGCTAAAGTAGAGAAGCAATGCCATATTCTATTCGTGGAATATGATTAGTTGTGTTGCGTCAATTGCTTGCCACAAAAGCTTCTATTTGCCCAATTATGTGAAGTGTCTTTGGTCTAAATTTATATATTATATTAATAAACTTAGGATATATTCATGCTTTTGAATTATACGCATTTTACTTGGCATAAAGACCCCCCTTCTCATTATAATATGCGATCCTCAACCGTTAATATTACTGCTTTTCTTGGAATATATCCCAATTGGTTTGTAGACAAACAGAACTATAAGTTAGTAATGAAGTGACAAAATAATATTACTAGCATATCCTGTAAAAAAAAATAGTGGTCACACACATATAATTTAATAATTTTTTTTTTTTAAATCTTATCAAAAATAAACATTAGGTTTAACTTTTAAGTTAGTATTAAGAAGTTTCTGCGGTTGACATTAACATAAGCAAAATCTTTATTAGTAAATGTAACTATCTCCAAAACTAATTGAAAATGCAAAATGGAAAGTGTAACTAAAGTATTTTTTTTTATTTTTTGTATTCACAGGTTCAAGAATGTGGCATATCTTCAACAAATGTGGTGGGTTGAAGTAATAGGAGAGCTAGAGTTTGTATTCCCTGTGGGAAGTTACAGCATAACTTTCAGACTCCAATTGGGAAAGTCATCAAAACGATTGGGCAGACGTGTGTGCAACGATGATCAAGTTCATGGCTGGGACATCAAGCCCGTTAGATTCCAACTCTCTACATCGGACGGTCAGCGTTCAATCTCAGAGTGTTATTTGCATGGGCCAGGGCAATGGGCTTATTACCATGTTGGAGATTTCATGGTTGTAAAGCCCAATGAGCCCATAAAAATCAAGTTTTCTTTGGCTCAAATTGATTGTACTCATACCAAAGGCGGCCTCTGCATAGATAGTGCAATCATTTCTCCAACTGTGTTTAGAGAAAGACTCAAAAAATTATAGCTGGCTATTATAATGTACGCTGTTTAATTGTGTATTTATATAGTTATATTAGAGAGGGAAGAAAAAAAGAACAATTTCTTTTAAACAGATAACATAATATTTGTGTTTGTACGTAGTAATTGAAAATTACTCAAGTTAGCCCTTTATTTTAGGTGGGTTTGAGCGTTCTTTTGTAACCTGTATGTATGCAGTTTACTTTTATGAAATATATATACAGTTGTTATACAAGGTTGAAATGTTAGTTTCTGTTATGATATTTATATAGTTATTTTTTAAAAATTTGTGTTCAAATCCATTAGTGTATCAAATTTAAGATTTTGCATTTGATATCCTTGCATGTTCAGGAACATGAGAACTCAAATAACTTGGTTAAAGTGCGCATAAAAGTTAATATGAACGAATTGATAGTCCACCAAAAGACTTGCACACTACTGATACCATCGTATAATTTGGGTAGGGTCTAACTCATACATGATTTTGTTGTTTTTGAAATACACATTTATGACATTAGATTGTACAAGCATTCCTAACTAGCTAAATTGATTGCTTTTGACCCTTTGTGTATGAGATGAATGACATTATTGTATGTTCTGAATTCAAAAAAGTCCTTACAAAATCCTCGAGTCACGTTCAGAATGCTAATGTGTAGAGAGAAAATCGGAGGTTATTTTTTCATTTATTTTCAACCAAACCTTGTCTATGATATTTGTCAATATGCTGGTCCAGTGAGTCGCTTGAATTTAACCAAGGTAGCATTAGCATATGATCACAAAAACTTCTCCAAGCCGTATACCAAGTTCTTCAAAAATGAAGGGGAAACAAAAAGATTGAATCAGACCAAGCAGAATGATTAAAAGAAGCTATAAAAGCTTAGACTTCAAATAATTAAGGTACCTTGAGGCGCACTACTTTTCTAATGGCTAATAGCAAGCCTGGCATAAGACATTGTACATCTGTGATATCATGCTTGATGGTGTAAATCTGCAGAAATTGACCTCATAATGAGAAGATAGTACACTTTGGTTCCTTAAATTGACTAAATTTTAAAAGTAGTGAAATAAAAAATCTTCATTTAAATTAGTCTTTCTTTTGAATCAGTTAATTTAGTTTTGAAAATTGTCGCAGAAAGACTAATGTAAATCAATGATTTTCAATTTTACGAGTCATTTTTATATTTTTGTGAGTAAGTTGGTTATTGACATGTAGAATAAAATGTGTTCACCAAGGACATGCCTCTCCAAGACCAGAAAAGTGAACTGTTGTACTAGAGGGAAGCCCTGGTAAAACCAAACTGTGCACGCGAATTCCATCTCCCAAAGCTTGACCCCTTGCCTTTGTCGTGTGATAAATAATTAAATGAAACAAGTTAGATATCTCACTTGTAGTATTTATTGTTGTGTGTATTCATATGAGATGAAGTTGTTTATGTCCTTACCAAGACATCTGTTGAGGAGTCTTCTCTGTTATAGATTTGACCGAGGTTAGAGAGATTGTTGGCAATTTGGTTTGCTTCGGCCGATGGAAGATCCTGTATAACAAGAGCTTCTTCAGTATATTTGGTTTCACATTTTTTAGACCTTTCTCCGTCTTCGTTTGGGAATGAAGATTTTATTACATGTAAAAGTTAGTTATACCAGTCAGTTAAGTTAGCTTAACTAACTAGTGTAACAAACATTTACCTCTAAATAGATTTTACCATAAGTGGATATTGAACATAAACAAGGAAAAATAAAAATGATTCATTCTTACATTTGCATTAGCCTTGGATTCCACAATTTCGACATTGCGGTAATGGAAAGAAGCTGAAATTGCAGCCTGCTGCAACAATATTGATCCTATTGAAAGCGTTGGAGCAACCAAGACACCCTGTCATTATAGTTAACCAAATGCCAAAAAAGAACAAATGGTTTAGTAGTAGCAGATTTAGTCGGAAGTCTGTTTTGTATAAAGTAGGAAATAACTGAAAGGACAAAAGGATATATAGAAAAGAGAACATAATTAAGTTCAAGCAGACTATGCATTAGTTCTTATAAGTCTCACCCCTTGCTCACCATGCTGGCCTTCTCACAGAATGCAGATAATGCTGCAACCGTATCTAATTTGATTCGTGGCACGTACACAACACTTTTCATGCCAAATGCTGTTGCCTATATTGTGAAGAAGAATCAATCAATGTTCGAGTATTATAAAATCACAGCCTAATGCTACAAATATAATTTATGAGTTACTCCACATAATCTACTCTTCAATCTTGGCCTATTATCCTATCACTTGAAATCATTTCCTTCAGCTATGAAAAATTGCTTTGAAAATTCTGTCTATTACTATCACAGTAATGCTATTTTTAGCTAATTAAGAATCCCAATAAATAAACTATCAGTCTTAGCCAAGAACCATTTAATTTACACTTCATCTTAAATGCATATTTTGGCCAACAATATATAAGTATGTTCGTAACCAGAACTCAAACCTGTTTTACATTGTCATACATTGTCATACACTGCGGAAGGGTCGGTGAAATCGACTACGACCGCTGTGGCCTTGGACTACAAATTGCAATTCAAAAAGTCATTGTAGATACAAAAAGATTAAAGAAATACTAATTGAATAATACCAAGTTTGTTATTGCTAATTCACAATTTCACATTACCTGAGATATAGAACCCAAAACCATAGTAAGGTCATTTAGTATAGGTATTTCAAGAGGCTCTTCCATGCCACAAAGCTACAGGAAAATAAAAAATTAGGCCATGTTAATTAAGTGCTTATATAAAAGTCATTTCTATAATAAATAATAAAATAAAGTCAAACTATTTTCATATAAAAGCCATTTCCATAAGCACTCTTAAACAAAAACCTGTCCAATATCTTCCCCAACATGTTGAGTATCAATAGCTCCAGCAACTTCCATTCCTCTGGCCTTTGTCACAGCTAATACTGCTGCTCTTCCTACCTCCTTTGCTGCTCCATTTATTACAACCTGTTCCACAAAGGGTGTTGAAAATTGAAATCACAAATTTGAACTGAATCAAAGTGTTGAATTTTGAAATGCTCTTTAAGTTAGTACCTTTATATTGCTTCTGCTTCTGCTTCTGCTTCTGCTTTTGCTTCTGCTTCTCAACACAAAGGAAATTATAGAATGATTGCTTCTGCTTTTGACCATTTGAGAATTCAAGTAGTTGATGGAATGAAACTGGCAGCTTAAGGCAGCCATTGCTGCTCAAGTCTCCTTGACCAAAACAAGATAAGCCTATATATTTTGTGACACGCATAGTTTGAGCTGGGTAATATTTTGATAGATAAGGTAACGTTTTGAATAATTCTTAAATTATTTACATGTGCTTATACATACAGTTGATTACTTGAATAATTGAAGGTTTTTGGTATAATTATTATTTTAAATATTTTTTTATTTTTAAATTTGGTATCTAGAATAATCGACTGATTCGGGTTATCAATCTCACAATCCACTAATTTGAGCGACCAATCCTACAATCCACTAAGAGAGACCAATTAAACCTACAACAAAGCATGTATGAACCGACTTAACCATAAATGTTGGTACTTGAGAGATTCGAACTTGAGACCTTGACAAGAGCATATTTCTAGGTCTCTTACATTTATCATCAAGTGAATCGTTTCATAAAAGGATGTGTCATTTCATTGTCTATGAACATCATGCTAATTTTCTATATTTTTAAAATAAATTAACATTTACTATTATCCCTAATAATTAAATTAGACATTTTTTCTTTCAAAAAAAATAAAATTAGACATTTTTTATTGGAATGCAAATTAATAATTTTGATTTGCCATTCAAGTTTGAAAACAAATACAAGGGCTTCTATGATAGGAAAATGCTCTTCTCCCATCAAGATTTGCTCACTCCCAACCAAACTCCAAAAATACTCTCAGCATGAGTTAAGTCACGCATGTGTATGTAATCAGCGTGAGTTAACTCACGTTGTTACTGATATATCAGCAGTTAACATTGAATGTTATTTAACTAAGTCATTAATGACTCGTAATCTTTACACACTCTTAATTGAACCAAATTACGTCAGTTTAACAACATTATCAGATAATACGACATAATCGATCCAAATTAGACAAATTCGTAGTTAATAGCACAATCACACATAAACGATCCAAACGATCAAAATTACACAAATTCATTGTTAATGACGCATAATCACTTAATCACACTTAATGACACATAAACGATCCAAATTACACAAATTCATAGTTAAATTACACAATCACATAATGACACATAAACAATCCAAATTACACAAATTCGTCTTTAATGCTAGAGCGGGAATGATTATATCATCTGCTTCTGTATTTGATGTAAAAAAAACAAAATTATAGGAAAGTGATGTATACAGGTCATTTGTCTGAGACATCTGTTCCTTAGATGGCTGATCCTAAGATTTTTGGTGTCCTAGGTGAAACATTAAATTTTTACCCTTTTAATTAGGCAAATTATATGGTACACCCAAAATTTTGAGTGTACCGGTGCTCCAAATCATTAAATTAATAATTAAGTCAGTTTTTTTTTTGAAAAAAAAGAATTATTTTTTATCGTTGAAAATTATAATAATTAAATCTTATTTACCAAAAGCTTCGACGAAATAAATTTTATTTTTTTTGAATTTTTATTACTCATAACAAAGAATATTGATTATTTTTTATGAAAAAATGTTAAAAATTTAATATGATTATGATAAACAATGAAATGACGTTTTTTTCTTATGAAATGATGTTTTCTAAAATATAATATTGACAAATAACTATTTATTTCATAAAATGATCGTTAATTTATAAATTTATGAAGCAAGAGTACCGGTACACCTCAATTTGTGAGGTGTACCGTAGAAGTTCCCTTTTAATTATTCTAATATTTTTCTTCTTGCATTTTTTGCTACAAAAGGTTTATTTATAATCAATGTTCTCTAAAAATGTATTTTTAATAAAATTAATCAAAGAGAATAATATATATATATATATATATATATATATATATATATATAATACTAACTACTAAATAAAATTAATAATTTTGGTGTCCCTAAAAAATGGTGGCCAGAGCTGTCGTTCTTTCCGTCCACCCTCGGAGCCACGCCTACATGAATCCTACATTAGAATGGTATTCTAGGACTTTTATGGATAATATGAAAAGATAGAATTCCGATATAAAAAGAATGGTATTCTAATGGATCCTACATTGGAATTCTATCATATGTTACATATAATATAGCGCCATCTTCCGTATCTATACTTTTTTTTTTGTCTTAGATGAAATGGTAATCGAGTGAAATTAAACTCACACACAACTTTGAGGTCCCGGGTTCGAACCCGGATCACGACGTCCAACCTTGTAATTTTGATATTTGTCAGTTGAGTTAGGACTTCTAGACTCATACATATTAATAAAGCCAATACTTTTTTTTGATGTAGCCTTTTTTAAATACTAAAATGCCCTATTCAATTATATTTTCCACATTATTAACTTCTCATAACACACGATCGGTTAGATTTTAGTGCCGGTTACTTCCCATTAACTTCTCACCTCACACAATTGTTAATAGGATAAGAGCTTTGCTACATGGTGCGAGAAATAATAGTACCATTGGCACACAAATCATGCTGGTAGTGGTATTATATTTTCAGAATATATGAAAGTCAAAATAAATTACAATCTAATGAAAGATCAAAAGGTGCCTATTAATTCGTTGTTTCTCGTTGATAGTTTTGTTGCACCATCAAGCTTTTCCCATAGGATAATGATACTTGGCATGAAAATAATTTCGCGCAAATCAGACGAGGTAGTATTCAGCTTGCGTGGATGCTATTTTAATAGTCCATAACTCCATATTATCAGTGGCGTTGCCAGGAACCTGGACCAGGTGGTTCATATTTGTGAACTTTAATTACTAATAATTATAATAATATATTTAATTACTAATAATTATAATAATATATTTAATTACTAATAATTATAATAATATATATTCAAAAAATTACATTGCATCAGTGTACCTTGTAGTCAAAATACTTCATATGCATACTCTACAATTGCTCCCTACGAGGTGCCATCTTCTGAAATCGTTGAATAATCAACTCCTTATCAACCTTTTTGAACACATCTCTCTCAATTTAAGTCACAAGACAATCGTTTAGAAAATCATCTGCCATTTGATTACGCAATCTGCTCTTCACAATCTTCATAGCAAAAAAGGCTCGTTCAACGGTTGTTGTTGCAACAGATAAAATCATTGCTAACTTCAAAAGTCGGTAGACAAACGAATAAGTAATATGCCTTTTAGTTGCAACCAATTTTTTTGATAGATCACTTATTCCTTTCAAAGATGCAAATTCTGCACTTTTACGCATATCAGAGATGTAAGTCTCAAGTTGACTATCAAGGAATACCAATGCGGTTGGAGAAAATTCACTTGGATAAAACTTGGCAAATTCAATCAACTTTGCCTTGTCAAAACTAGAGAACAAGTTGGTTCGGCTCAAACACTCCATGCAAATAAGCAATCGACTATTTGTCTCATTAAAACGATTATTGAGTTCTTGAAGCTGCATATCCACAACAGTATAAAATAATTCAATGCGGTAATGACTCTCTATTGTGATAGATTCAACATTACCTCCACGTTTTGATTGTCCACGAAAGTATATATCATCCATGTTTGGAATGCTAATGCCATGCTTATTGCAAAAAGGTAGTGACGTGGTGGAAGAAGGCACGGTCTGTTGGTAGTGCGCGCGGTGGGCGGTTGCCGTGTTCGTAGTTGAGAAGCTCCACGAAAATAGTGCGAGAGAGAGAGAGAGAGAGAGAGAGAGAGAGACAAAGAGGAAAGGAGATGCGTTGCGCGGTGGTCTGTTAGTGGTGGTGCGCGGTGGTTTTTCGGCGGCGGGATTGAGAACGCAAGGAATGAGGAAAGGAGATGAGAGTGCGTAGTGTAGAGAGAGGAAATTTTAAGAAAATGAGTTGAGGTTTGAGTGTTAGACTGTCTTGGGTTATCCCTTGGGTCAAGGTGCAAAAAATTAATTCCAGGGGGTTCAAAGTACAAATAATATTGGGGTATTGGTGTAATTTTATTAAGTTCAGGGGGTTCAGTTGAACCCCCTCACTACTATGTAGCTCCGCCCCTGCATATTATAATTCCAACTCAAAGGATCTCGCATTATTACACTAAGGTTGTGTTTGGTAACTACGAGAAGCTAGCTTATAGCTTGTTGGATTAGTTTATAAGCTTGTTGGATGAAAACATGATGTGTTTGGTAACAAGCTTTTCTCACGAGCTTATAGCTTTTTTTGAGAAGCTATTTCAAGTAGCTTTTGAGCTTATAGCTGATAGCTTTTTATATTATCTTCCAATTTTAACCTTATTAATTTTATTTATTATTTTTTTAATAAGAAAAAACTACTCATATTCATATGTAACTACCCACTTTTTATATCTTTAAAAAAAAAGAAACTACCAACTTTTTGGTGCAAAGCCACTCGTTTTCCTTTTTTCTTTTAACTTGCTTTCAATTCATATAATATAATATAATATATAGTTTTAAATAAAATCTACAACGAATAGTAAAACCATTTTAGTTAAATAAAAAATATTAATTGAATTCATAAAAAAACATTTATCACTTTGGAAATGAAAGTAATTTAAAATAAATTCAAATATTTAAAATTAAATAAATAAGTAAACAAAATGTGTATATAATTTATAAAAAAATAAAAAAAAATACATGTCCATTTATGTCATTTTATATTTATCAGTCACGTCAACAGCTAATTTTACCAAACACATTATTTTTAATAAGCGAGTTTTTCAGCTATAAGCTAGCTTTTCAGCTATCAGCTAGCTTATAGCTTATTTTTACCAAACAGAGCCTAACAAGTATCACGACAGCTGTGTTGCCTGTTGCCTCTAACGGTGGAAGAAACTTCTTAATACCCAGCACTTTGTTCACCTTCTAAAATACCCAAAATTGCAATGATTGCATATTTGTTGGTAAAATTAATAGGGAAATACTGTGTCCGTGGGCAATGGTTAAAAAAATAAATATAGTAATAATAAATTGAAACTTGTGTAATTAATTTCTCAAAATTGTAAAAAGTGTTGTTTTCAACTTAAAATTTGCTTTTTTGACTTCTTTAATCAGTGTTCGGAGATTCTGGTTGGCATAACCTAAATTAATGTTATTTACTAACATACATTTATTAATTATAGTTAGTTGGGTGAAATTCAATAAATAAGAGTATAAGAGTAAAAATTAAAATAAATGTTGTATTGAATTTTTAAAGTGACAATTATATTAAGATAAAAAAAAGTGCAAACAAGACAATTATTACTAGACGAAAGAAGTATTAAGAAAATTGGTTAGTGAACTTAAAAAATAAATTGGTTAGTGAATTTTATGTCTCGATTTAATAGGTAAATCTTTGTAAAATTTTCATATTACAAGATAACCTTGCTGTATTAACATAACAGGTGCAGTAGGATTATTGTTTTTTCATCCAAAAAAAACTAACACTCGATACATTGCGAGTCGTATACAATATGACCGTGAGCTGCGAGTCTCTAATTCAGCACACACGTGCGATTATATAGCTGTAACAAACTTTGTCTTTACATATCTTACAAACATAATCCTCCCTCCGTCCCGCAATACTTGACATACTTGACTATTTCACACAGATTAAGAAAAATATAAAGATGAAAAAAAGAGATTGATATTTTTACTGAATTGCCCCTATTATTATTTTTAAACCTTCACTTTTTTAAGTAATGATTACTTTTTTTGTTCCACTACAAACTTTTACATAGAGACCACAAAAAGTAACTATAAGGGGTAGACTTGTCAAATTTAGCTTAAAAATTTGAGAAGATCAAGTATTGTGGGACAATTTTTTTTCCTCCAAATATGTCAAGTATTGTGGGACGGAGGGAGTAGTAGAAAGAACGAGTAAAAAAAGAAAAGAAAGAGAAGAGGAGAGAGAAACCAATTTGTTGGTAAAATTAATATTAATTATTAAAATATTGTTATTAATTATAGTTAGTTGAGTGAAATTCAATAAATAAGAGTATAAAATTGAAAAATAAAATAAATATTGCATTAGTATTTTAAAGTGACAATTATATTGAGATAAAAAAAAATACAAACAAAATAATTATTATGAAGCGGACGAAGTATTAAGAAAGTTGGTTAGTGAATTTTATGTTTTGATTTTATAGGTAAATCTTTGTAAAATACCCTTTGTCTTTTAATCTATAGCATTAAATTTACGTATTGCAAGATAAATTTGTAGGTGTCTCTGTTTGTGTGGCGTCTCTTTCGTAACAGGTTACCTACCAAAGACAACTTGGTGTGTCGGCGAGTCATTCATCCAGACAACGCCACGTGTGCTTCGGGGTGCGGTCATCCAGAATCGACCAAACACTTGTTCTTGGATTGTAACACTTTTAGTTCTCTTTGGTATCAGGTATGGCGTTGGTTGGGCATATCCTCGGTAATTCCTGGTGATATTCGACATCATTTCAGTCAGTTTACAAACATGGCAGGACTACCGCGTGAGTCTCATTTGTTTTTAAGAATTATTTGGTTTGCTACTGTTCGGGTGTTGTGGAAGGAGAGGAATAATTATGTTTTTCAAAATGCGGTTTGCTCTTCTTCTGAACTTCTTGAGAAGGTGAAACTCAATTCCTTCTTATGGCTTAAAGCAAAACAGGCGACATTTATGTATAATTACCATGATTGGTGGAAGCATCCAATCCCTTGTATGGGTGCCCGCTTGTAATCTTTTGTCTGTTTTTTTCGGTGCCTTGGCTTTTAGCACCTTAACATTGTAAATTCGTGGATGGTTCTCCCTTTGCACTTCTAGTGCGGGGAGTTCCGTTGTTATTTATAATATATCATTTTTGAAAATTGTAGTATTAATAACTGTATATTTTTTTTTGAAGGATTAATAAGTGTATATGTAATGGAGCATGATTATTATTTTATCGGTCCAAAAAACTCAAACTCGAGATATTCCGAGTCAAGTTCCACTTGAAGTAGTTTTTCATTTTTTGGTTTCAACACTTGAAGTAGTTTAACATATGGGTTTTTATTATTTGGTAGGTTTATGTGTGTGGAGATTTGATAAATATTATATGGCAAATTTTATAGTACATCCAAAAGGAAAATGATAGTGCATCGGTACACTAAGCCTTTAAATTAAAAGTTAAATAATTTTTTTTCTTTTTAAGAATAATAAAATATTTTCTATTATTTATAATTATAATAAGTAAGTCTTATTTAACAAAAAAATCGACGAAAAAAAATTAACTTTCTAAAATATAAATGTGGACAAATAACTTTTTATTTTATAAAAATAATCGTTTTGCTCCAAAAATTAAATCGCTGATTTATATATGGACGAATTTTTTCAGTCTTCGTTACTCATAGTAGATAATAGTGATAATCTAACATGCCACCGTGACCAAATAATTTGATTGGTAAGACAATCAAATAAACTAACGATTTTTCCTCAAAAAATAAATAAACTAACGATTTATTTGGGTGGTAATTTGAGTTTCAGGCGTTATGACAGCTGGCTCTCTCAAACAAAATATGTTTTTTTGATGATTTATTTATATATTTTTCAAAATAAGAATGAGACAGAAACAACACACACGAATGCTTTTTTGTGTTTGTTTTAATTTAACGCTTTTGTTTAAAAAAATTCTTCATGCAAGTAAACAAAGCGTGAGAGTGTGTTGCCTGAACATATCATGACGAGAAAGACTTGTGTGGACTTTGACCAAGGAATGAGTTTGGTCACACACATAATTTTTTCTTTCTTTTTTTATTTTTTCCATTTTCTCTCTCTTCTCTCTTCAGAGAAGTATATTTCTCCATAGAAGTATTTTTCTACCATGGCTATATAACCATAACCATAACTAACAAAGTCGGTCAGAAACAGGAGAGAGAAAGAAAGAGAGAGAGAGAGAGAGAGAGAGAGTGGACAACAATGGCGTCCATGGTTGATCGTGATGAAACTCTTGTGGCCTCGGATGGATCATATCGGGAATACGTGATGGCACCTGAACGGAGGAGGTTCACAATGACAGTTACGGCTCATGCTCAGATAGTGGATGCTTGGATTAGCTAGAAATTGGAGATGGCATCAGAACTCTTCCCTCCGCCGCAACGCTTGAAGGTTGGACTTGGCGTTCAATTTAACTGCGGCTCTCTTGGAGCTGACACTGTTTAATTCTGTGTCTGCGGTAATGTGCTTGTTTTTCAGGTTTCACATGCTGAAATTGTTCCTAATTCGTTAATCAAGTTTCTGTCTACTTCACTTTGGGATTTTGTTTCCTTCTACCCTCCCGAGGACATCATAGTCAGATTGCTCAACTCTCGACATCGCTTGGAGCTTACGTCAAAAGTGTTCCATCTGAAGGATCTCTTACCACTTGCGCACCAACACTTCGGTCTTCGTCATATCATGGATGATTATTTGGGGATTCAGGGATATAATCTTCACATCCGTTCACCAGCGTATTACTGGAGTTCGAGGATCCTATTAGAAGATCAAGTTACCCTTGCTGGTGTTGTGCCGTATGTAGCTTCGGAGGTGTCTTTGACTTTGGTTAGACTTGCAACTTTCATATAATTCTGTTTCTTTCATAATTTCTTAAGTTTGAATTGATTTGGAAACCAACATGTTTTATGGTTTGTTCATCGAGTTTAAAAAACGAAATTGATATGGATGACGAAATGTTGGTGTGCTTGGGTTTTCGTTTTATATTATACTTTGAAATTGTTTATTAAATTTGACAAATCACACATAAACTCAAAACCCACTCTCAAAACCGTTCAAGTGGTTTGTTAAATTTGAAAAGAAATTGGGTTTGGGTCTTAACGTTTTTTTATTAGAGTGTAGTGAATAAACCATAGTTAGTTGATAATTAAACTATGGTTAGTTAGTTAGTTAGAGTGTTTGAGAAACTTGGAGAGCAGGTTATCTAGATAGCTTGGAGAGCAAGCAAGTTAGTTCTATAAATAAGTCTCAACTATTGTACTCTCATTATCTTTTGATCAAATAATTCTCTGTAATCTTTTTCAATTCATAATGAAATTCAGTTACAACTTTTCTTCTTTGTGAAGCTTTTCTTCTCTTAACCATGGCGTTTTCTTCTCTTTTTTTTTTATTAGCATGCATTTTGGTTTCCAAACAATGTAGCATCTTACTAATTTCTTGTTCACTTTTATTTGAAGATCAAGATAAGGTATATTTTATTCAGTAAAATAGGACAAACGCATTGTCAATCTTGAAACTGAAATGGGAACGGAATGGCTAAAAATAATTGATATTGTGTGGAAGTATCAGTAGTAAATCATAATTGATATAAACGTTTGGGAGAAGAGGAGTATATTCAATTGCAAGAGACAAATCCAAATCAATTGATCTTCAAACAACTTAAAAAGATATAAATCAGGAAAATCACTGCAAGATCAGATTCCTAAAAAACAATTAAAGGCCGCTCACGTATTTTATTTCACAATAAACATGGAATCTCCATTGTTACCAAATTCAAGTTTATTGCAATCCATTTTCAACTGATTGTGTGGATAATAAATATGACCATGAGCGCAATGTGAATAATTGGAATACATAGATTCAAGCATACAATTCTTTTAACTTGGGATAAACAAAGATTTTGGACTGATTGTATAAAACAAATAACATGAGAATTAATTAATTAATTAAAATCAAAGTGAGATTAGCAAAGAACAATAAAAATTTAAAGAAACTTATTGATAGTATTGATTAGGTTTTCCAAGAGAAATACCAAAAGCATAAAGAAAGAAGAACTTGATCACATGACAAGTTGATTATAACAAGAAACTTATTATTGATTAGGTTTTTCATACGACAGACAAGAGAAATATCAGAAGCCCAAAAGCCACATCTTGAGTTCCAGCCCAACGAAGAAACCGCCATAGGATTCAACACAAGCAAAAAGAACTTGATCATCGGTGAGATATTGTTGACTCCAGTCACTTGTTCTGATCTCTTCTTTCAGCTCAACTTTGAATCCGAGATAAAGAGAAATTATCTCCTCGGTAGAAAGCTTATTGAGGCCTGATTTCATCCAGGTGAGATTCCTAGGAGGCATGTTCATCGCCAAACGGTGCTTGGAGAACAACAGCACCTCACGTTGCCATTTGTTATAGAACCCTGACAATCTCACACCACGCTCCCAGAGGAAGTAACGGAGGCTTACCGGAATGTAATCGGCGTGAGAGAGCTGGAAAATGATGCATCGGCGATCCACACAGAAATTCAATGTGTTTGCTTGACGATCCATGCTGAACCCGACGACGAGCCTTCGTTTGCGGTGGAAGTCTATGCCGTTGTAGACCGTGATGTTGATCCACTCATCGATCATGGCGCCAGAAGCGGTAACGATGACGTTAACCTTGGTTCCGTTGAGGTCCACGGTAACATTGCTGAAGTTGGGATATTGTTGACGGTAGACGACGGTTGCCATTCTTTCTTTTGTAACGGCTGAGGATTGAGATTAAGAAGGTTACTTATTTATAGTGTCAAATTAGGGTTACCACCGTGTCAATCAACTCTTTTCTTTCTTTCCTCCTTACAATTTTTTTTTAAATAATTAATTAATATCGACATCTTTGGATTGACTTACTCCCTCCGATCACTATTATAAGCAAAAATTAATTTTTTAGATTCATTCAATAAATAATGTATGTGGTCTATATATAAAGAATTCCAATTGGAAAAGTCAGCAAAACGATTGGGCAGACGTGTGTGCAATGTTGATCAAGTTCATGGCTAGGACATCAAGCCCGTTAGATTCCAACTCTCTACATCGGACGGTCAGCGTTCGATCTCAGAGTGTTATTTGCATGGGCCAAGGCAATGGGCTTATTACCCTGTTGGAGATTTCATGGTTACAAAGCCCAATGAGCCCATAAAAATCAAGTTTTCTTTGGCTCAAATTGATTGTACTCATATCAAAGGCGGCCTCTGCATAGCTAGTGCAATTATTCGCCCAACTGAGTTTAGAGAAAGACTCAAAAAATTATAGCTGGCTATTATAATGTACTAATATTAGAGAGGGAAAAAAAAGAACAATTTCTTTTATACAGATAACATAATATTTGTGTTTATGGTAATTGAAAAATTATTCAAGTTAGCCCTTTATTTTAGGTGGGTTTGAGCGTTCTTTTGTAACTTGTAGGCAGTATACTTTTATGAAATATATATGCAGTTGTTATACAAGGTTGAAATGTTAATTTCTGTTATGTAATTTTAGGATGGATTAAGGTTTATTTTTTAAAAATTTGTGTTCAAATCCATTAGTGTATCAAGTTTAAGATCTTGCATTTGATATCCTTTTGCAAAAAAGTAATATGAACGAATTGATAGTCCAATGAGAAACTTGTGGGGTGGGATCACCAGAAGTAACAACGGTTTAAACGACCACCAAGAGACTTACACATTACTAACATATTTTAAAATTTGAGTTGGATCTAATTCAACCCCTACAACAGGTTTAAAGACCACCGCGAAAGACTTACATGCTACTGAGACCATCGTATAATTTGGGTAGGGTCTAACTCATGCATGATTTTGTTGTTTTTGGAATACACATTTATGACATTAGATTGTACAAGCATTCCTAACTAGCTAAATTGATTGCTTTGACCCTTTGTGTAAAAGATGAATGACTTTATTGTATGTTCTGGCAAAAAAGTCCTTACAAAATCATCGAATCACGTTCAGAATGCTAATGTGTAAGAGAAAAATTCGGAGGTTATTTTTTCATTTATTTTCAACCAAACCTTGTCTATGATATTTGTCAACAAGCTGGTCCAGTGAGTCGCTTGAATTTAACCAAAGTAGCATTAGCATATGATCACAAAAACTTCTCCAAGCCGTATACTAAGTTCTTCAAGAATGATAAAGGGGAAACAAAAAGATTGAATCAGACCAAGCAGAATGATTAAAAGAAGCTATAAAAGCTTAGACTTGTACCTTGAGGCGCACTACTTTTCTAATGGCTATCAACAAGCCTGGCATAAGACATTGTACATCTGTGATATCATGCTTGATGGTGTAAATCTGCAGAAATCGACCTCATAATGAGAAGATAGTACACTTTGGTTCCTTAAATTGACTAAATTTTAAAAGTAGTGAAATAAAAAATCTTCATTCAAATTATTCTTTCTTTTGAATCAGTTAATTTAGTTTTGAAAATTGTCGCAGAAAGACTAATGTAAATCAATGATTTTCAAATTTTACAAATCATTTTTTATATTTTCGTGAGTAAATTGGTGATTGACATGTAGAATAAAATGTGTTCACCAAGGACATACCTCTCCAAGACCAGAAAAGTGAACTGTTGTACTAGAGGGAAGCCCTGGTAAAACCAAACTGTGCACGCGAATTCCATCTCCCAAAACTTGACCCCTTGCCTTTGTCGTGTGATAAATAATTAAATGAAACAAGTTAGATATCTCACTTGTAGTATTTATTGTTGTGTGTATTCATATGAGATGAAGTTGTTTATGTCCTTACCAAGACATCTGTTGAGGAGTCTTCTCTGTTATAGATTTGACCGAGGTTAGAGAGATTGTTGGCAATTTGGTTTGCTTCGGCCGATGGAAGATCCTGTATAACAAGAGCTTCTTCAGTATATTTGGTTTCACATTTTTTAGACCTTTCTCCGTCTTCGTTTGGGAATGAAGATTTTATTACATGTAAAAGTTAGTTATACCAGTCAGTTAAGTTAGCTTAACTAACTAGTGTAACAAACATTTACCTCTAAATAGATTTTACCATAAGTGGATATTGAACATAAACAAGGAAAAATAAAAATGATTCATTCTTACATTTGCATTAGCCTTGGATTCCACAATTTCGACATTGCGGTAATGGAAAGAAGCTGAAATTGCAGCCTGCTGCAACAATATTGATCCTATGGAAAGCGTTGGAGCA
Organism: Medicago sativa; assembly: GCF_051527215.1. Taxonomy (NCBI): domain Eukaryota; kingdom Viridiplantae; phylum Streptophyta; class Magnoliopsida; order Fabales; family Fabaceae; genus Medicago; species Medicago sativa. Next base: position 85,300,907 of record NC_140749.1, read on the forward strand.
ACCAAGACACCCTGTCATTATAGTTAACCAAATGCCAAAAAAGAACAAATGGTTTAGTAGTAGCAGATTTAGTCGGAAGTCTGTTTTGTATAAAGTAGGAAATAACTGAAAGGACAAAAGGATATATAGAAAAGAGAACATAATTAAGTTCAAGCAGACTATGCATTAGTTCTTATAAGTATAAGTCTCACCCCTTGCTCACCATGCTGGCCTTCTCACAGAATGCTGATAATGCTGCAACCGTATCTAATTTGATTCGCGGCACGTAAACAACACTTTTCATGCCAAATGCTGTTGCCTATACAGTGAAAAAGAATCAATCAATGTTCAAGTATTCTAAAATCATAGCCTAATGCTACAATTATGAGTTTCTCCACATAATCTACTCTTCAATCTTGGCCTATTATCCTATCACTTGAAATTGTTTCCTTTAGCTATGAAGTATGAAAAATTGCTTTGAAAATTCTGTCTATTAGTAATAGACTATTACTATCATAGTAATGCTATTTTTAGCTAATTAAGAATCCCAATAAATAAACTATCAGTCTTAGCCAAGAACCATTTAATTTACACTTCATCTTAAATGCATATTTTGGCCAACAATATATAAGTATGTTCGTAACCAGAACTCAAACCTGTTTTACATTGTCATATACCGCGGAAGGGTCTGTGAAATCGACTACAACCGCTGTGGCCTTGGACTGCAAATTGCAATTCAAAAAGTCATTGTAGATACAAAAAGATTAAGGAAATACTAATTGAATAATACCACGTTTGTTATTGCTAATTCACAATTTCACATTACCTGAGATATAGAGCCCAAAACCATGGTAAGGTCATTTAGTATAGGTATTTCAAGAGGATCTTCCATGCCACAAAGCTATAGGAAAATAAAAAATTAGGCCCCGTTAATTAAGTGCTTATATAAAAGTTAGAGAGATGAGCTGTTTTCATATATGTTATAAGTTGTTTTCATAAGGCTAGAGGAATAGAAATTATTTCATATATGTTATAAGTTGTTTTCATAAGCCATCGTGGAAAGCTTATCGAAATGAGCTGAAAACAACTTATGGACATGTCAAAAGCCATTTCCATAAGCCGTCTTAAACAAAAACCTGTCCAATATCTTCCCCAACATGTTGAGTATCAATAGCTCCAGCAACTTCCATTCCTCTGGCCTTTGTCACAGCTAATACTGCTGCTCTTCCTATTTCCTTTGCTGCTCCATTTATTACAACCTGTTCCACAAAGGGTGTTGAAAATTGAAATCACAATGTAATATCTCATTTGAACTGAATCAAAGTGTTAATTTTGAAAATGGTATTGAAGTTAGTGCCTTTATATTGCTTTGTATAGGTTGTGCTGAGCAGGAAATTATAGAATGCTTGCTTCTGCTTTTGACCATTTGAGAATTCAAGTAGTTGATGGAATGAAACTGGCAGCTTAAGGCTGCCATTGCTGCTCAAGCCTCTGTGACCAAAAGAAGATAAGCCTATATATTATGTGACACACATATAGCCGAAGCTGGGTAATATTTTGATAGATAAGGTAACGTTTTGAGTAATTCTTAACTTATTACATGTACAAATACACAGAGTCGATTAAAGATTTAATGGACTTTCTAGGCTACTTGACTAATGGAAGGGTTTTGGCATAATCATTATTTTAATTAATAGTATTTTTTTTTTAAAAAAAGAAAAAAATTGGTTTCTAAAATGATCAACTAATTTGGGTTATTAGTCATAGAGTCCACTAATTCGAGACACCAATCCTACAATCCGTTAAGAGAGACCAATTAAAGCCCGAGTAAGACATATATGAACCGACTTAACCATAAATTGTTGGCACTTGAAAGATTTGAAATTGAGACCTAGACAAGAGCATATTTATAGGTCGCAGACCTTCATCACCAAGTGAATTGTTTCATAAAAGATGTGTCATTTGATTGTCTATGAACACCATGCTAGCTTTCTATATTTTTTAAATAAATTAACATTTACTATTATCCCTTATAATAAAATTAGACATTTTTTATTGGAATGCTAATAATTTTGATTTGCCATTCAAGTTTGAAAACCAATAAATCAATATAGGACTAGAAAAATTTGCCACACACCCCTACAGTTATCTCCTTACCCCCAACAAACCAATCTTAACCCTTTTATTCACCCCTCGTACATTTTTCTGGAAAACTTGAAAAATTATTTTCAAAACTGACTAACATGCCTGTAATCTTGAGGAAAGTTTTTCGGTATGTTAACCACGGTTACATTTGCCATGGTTAAACTGTGGTTAATTCATTTATGTACAAATTTTTGCCATGAAGCTTATGCCGAGTGGACCATTTATGTACAAATTTTTGGGCAATAAACCAAGAGTATTACTTTTCCCACCCTATGTCTTTCCTCGCGCGCCCTATTTTTTTCCAAAATTACCCTCGAAGTTTTCCGGATTTTATAATCAGGAATGATGTTTTTCCAGAATTTTTTTGATTTTAAGCTTTCTATTGCTGTGGAATTGGTTATGTACAAGCTACAGATTTTAAAAATAACGGTGCACTTAACATTTATGGAGAGAGGTATATTCTGCAATGTGCTGCATATTTTAAATATAATATGAATGATATTACTGAGTTGTCTTTCTTAATTTCTTTCTTCCAAAGGCATCAGCACCGAATGAAGTTTTCAAATACTTGTTAGGTCATGATTCTAATGCTTTGAAGTGAGTATTGAAACTTTACTTGTCTCATTCATCACAAGAGTTATGGACATGTCAACTTCATACTTTGAGCATTGTTATGTAGAGAAATAAGTACTCCAACACCGGGTTCCAAGGATTTATTCTTCCCAACAAAATATCCCAACCATTTTTTATGCAATTCAAAGCTTGTTTCTGGAAAAAAAAGTATTGGTCATACTAGAGAAATCCTCCATATAATCACATTCCGGATTACAAAATCCGAATTGTTTAACGTATTCCGGATTATGTAATCCGGAAACATCATTTTTCATCCTATTTGTTGACTTTCAACGTGAGTTACGGATTTTTCCGGATTTTGTAATCCGGAAAGCTCAAAAAATAGGGCGTGTTACATGATTTTTTTGGATTACATAATCCGAAAACCCCCTAAACACCCTTTTTTCATGGTGTTGATGCAATCCGGATTCTATATTCCGGAATGCACCAGCACCAAATTTTTCATATGTAACAAATCTTCTAAAATTCTATGTGCATCTAAACTCTTAGAACCAGGACAAACTTTAAAAGTAAGAGTCCTTAACGATGTTGAATTTGCAAGTATGAACCGTATCAAACTCATTGCATGCTGAGAAATTCTACATGCTCTAACATGGATATTCACCATCTGCAGATTATTAAGGCAATCACTACTGCATTCTAACTCTTCTGAATGATCCGACACTTGTACGGTAGAAACATCGATGTAACTCTGAAGTGTAAAAATTAAAGTGTCAAAATACAACAATAAGAAATAAGCTAAGAAGCTTAGGTAATCATGTTTACATGTATAATAAGTTCAACCAAGCCAGGAGCACATTGGAGTGCACTAACAATATACAAAAGTTCTCCTCTATCATTTGCTCCATAATTTTTACACCCAAAATTCAAAATTCCATCATTTATACTTTTTTTCATGGTGCTAATGCAATCCGGATTCTATAATCCGGAATACACAAGGGCATTTTTGGAAAATTTACAGGGCGCGAGAGAAGACCATAGGGTGGGAAAAGTAATACTCATAAACCAATGAGGCAGCAATGTTCATGGTCCCCCATCTACTGCCAGGGGGAAAAGTGGACATGAGTAAACAAATCCAAATGCCATGGTAGTCAACCAAAAACAAAAAATCGACACATATTAATTGTTATCAGTTAATTTTTAAAATATTGCATCAAGTAAGCAAAAAAGATACGCAATTCTTGCTCAAAAAAAGTTATCAAACTCGGTTCAAAATACACTATTAGGAGAGGTCATTGATCAATAAATCACATCATATTTTATTTAATTTGATGATGAAACTTATTGATCTAATTAATAGTTGAAACAACCTTGTACATAACGGAAGACTTATCTTATTTGTGCATCATAAATTTGGCTTCAACTCAAAGTTATACTTGGTAGCTTCTTATATCTCACACTAGAAAGATGTTCTCGAGATATGTAGAGAAACAATGTGTCCTCTTCTGCAAAAATATGGTGTTAACTAGTTAAAATTTTCTTTTGCAAAATCAAGTTCCATATATGTGTCCTCTTTTTTTTAAAATTTTGCAAATTGGAAGTGAATATCAAAGTCGATGATGTTTGACTATGTATTTCTAATTTTATTTGTTATGATGAGGGCATGATGCGTGCCTATTGGCTATTACGTTTGCTCACGATAACATGCTTTGTCTAGACTTTGTTGTGAAGCATCTAAGCCGTGCAATTGCATGAGCACGTATGGTGCCGTGTCCTTTTCAATGCAGCTGGTTTTGGTTGTGTTCTGAAATTTATATCTAGAACCTAGTTCTCATAAAAAATGGGAATTTCCATATTGAACCGTAGTCTTTATATCATCATTCACTTTAATCACCAAACAATAGATCATATTTTTGTAGCATCTGAAAAGAGGCCAATAGTGTATTGAACGATTTTTTGGTTAAATTTGACAAAATGGAGTATTACTTCTAGAATATTGATTCTTTGGTAGCTGTTACTGTTAGTATCCGTTTATAGTCAATGTTTTCTATTTTTATTTCAACTTCAATAAATAAACATAAGATAATGTACCAAAATAAAATAAAATAAATAAACATAAGATAATATAGATTTAATATATTTCCAACAATTTTTTTAAAATTTTTACAATCAAATCTTGCTTTTTTATTTTAAAAAATTGAAAACGTCTAACACATTAATTGTTTTTATTGTTTCTGAGAATGCATTTTTTTTTCTAGTATGTCTTTCATATACTCTCTATCCCAATTATTATTGCATAAATCTTTCATCTTATTATATTGGAAAAATCAAGTCTCATTTATATAATATTAGACTAGAGTTTATAAGTCCACGTGAGCTTAGCTCAGTTGGTTGAACAATGCATAAAAATATGCAAGGTCTGGGGTTCAAACCCCGGCCACTACCAAAAATCTGGGGTTCAAACCCCGGCCACTACCAAAAAAAAGACTGGAGCTTAGCCACTACCAAAAAACCAAAAAAAAGACTGGAGCTTATAAGTGATTTTATTATTATAAGTGATTTTATAAGTGATATTTTTCACATCCTTATTTATTTTTATCTATACTATATATAAAGGAAACTACCCCTTTCAGCATATTTTTGGGTTGGAATTTTCTTTCCAAAAATACCCTTAATTTTAAATACAAGTAACGCATGTAACAAATAGATAAGAATAAATTTAAATATTAAAACAAATGTAACAAACACGATATGAATATATGTTTATCTGTTTTTTTTCCTTTATTATTTAAAAAGTATAACAAATTAGATGATTATATTTATACTTACTTTTTCATTATTCCAATTATACTCTTAAACAATTTTTTCTATAATAAAGATTATTGTTTGCGTCATTAAAAAAAGCAACACACATTTGTATTTTTATTTTTAATCAAAACCAAAATTTCATAAAAAAAATACCGTTCATAATTTTCAAACGTTAGCGCAATAAAAAGAGCGGAAAGACGGGCACGGAGTGCCCGTCTTTTCGCTAGTTATTATAAGTGATTTTATAAGTGATATTTTTCACATCCTTATTTATTAAATATATAAGTGATTTTATTTTCACATCCTTATTTATTAAATATATAAGTTATTTTCACATCCTTATTTATTAAATAATAAGTGATATTTTTCACATCCTTATTTATTAAATATTTTTCACATCCTTATTTATTAATTTTGTTACGTTTCACATCCTTATTTATTAAATATTTTTCACATCCTTATTTATTAATTTTGTTACGTCTGCAGCAACTTAACCTAATTTTTTCCCGCTCATTTGCTTTATTAGGTTTGCAATTATTTAACCTAACAAATTTCATCTAAAAAAAATGCATTGCACACCAATTTCATTCCTATCCTCTTGCCTTTTTTTTTGAAGAAAATATTTTCTACCATATCAATGATCATGTATGATCCTTTTATTTTATACTTTTTTTTTGGTCAAGAATTTTACACTTTTTTTTTTGGATTTTTTTTTTAATTTCATGCCTTTTGTTTTTGACATCCTTATTTTTTAATTTTGTTACGTATGCAGCAACTTAACCTAATTTTTTCCCGCTCATTTGCTTTATTAGGTTTGCAATTATTTAACCTAACAAATTCCATCTAAAAAAATGCATTGCACACCAATTTCATTCTCATGCTCTTGCCTTTTTTTTTTTAAGAAAATATTTTCTACCATATCAATGATCTTACGGGTTAAAGATTATTTATTGGTCTCTATTATAGTCGAGAAACTCCGTGCGACGCACGGGTCAAAAGTCTAGTTACAAATAAATTTTATAAGAATAAATTAGACTCAATATAAAAATTTAACATAGTATCAAAGGTTATCAATTCATATCCACTCATAAATAATAATAATAATAATAATAAATTAAACCTAATATATAAACTTAATCTGTTAGAGCATCTCCAATGGGGGGTCCTTACTTAACAAGGACCACTCCCTGTTAAGGACCCTCCATTGGAGGAAGAAAAAATGAGTCACCGTTAAGGAACGGGTAACTATATAAGGACCCTCTCTCTCCCGGGTAACTAACGGGTCCCACGTTTAAAAAAGTAATAAAATGTGTACTACTTAGTCTCACATGCATAAAGGAGTAATAAAATGTGTGCTACTTGGTCCCACTTGTAAAAAGGAGTAATAGATAAATTATTTTTGTTTAATGATATAAAGATAGTGGGACATATCTGTATTCAAAATGAACATATATTTTAGAAAATAAAAACTAAATGTTCTAGAGAAGAACTTAAGATTTCACGATGAATTAAAAAACACTTGTGCCCTCCACACACAAGTCAAAATATGATACCGTTAATTGTCGTCCCAAAATGTAAATCAACTTGGATTGGATATACCGTTATACTCCCTTGCCAACATATATATATGCTGATACGACACCAAAAACTTAACATATGAACCATCATAATACACTAGCATTAATAAGCTTCAAGAAGCGCAAAAGAAATTAACATAAAAAAACAAAAAAAAAAATTAATTTGTACGATTTTGTAGTATTTTACTTGATTAAATAAATAAATAATCAATTTTTCTATCAAAACAAATTTAATTTGGGAAACAGATAAACTTTCATTAAGCTGCCAAACAAAATTATAGAATGTCTTTTTCGAGGGATAGGGATAGAGGGATATCTGATTAGATACAACAAAGCACCGACCAAATGAGATTTTAATTAAACAATAACACTGCCAGTCATCAGGGAAAAGAATATAGTTACCTCAAATTAGTACATATTCCAGGAATTATGGTTATTGTACACCAATTATATTGTTCATCAATGTAGTTGAGAAGATGTTCTTCATTTCCTCTTTTTTATGAGTGCTATTATATACTTCATCCAGTCACATTTATAAACAAATATTCATTGTTGAGATTCATTGAACAACTGATATTTCTAGACTATAAATATAGTCCATTATACCGGATGGAGTATGCGTAGTTAGTTAGTCATTAATTACAATTGATTGATATTTCAACTACTACTTTTGTTTATAATTTATTTTAGAGAGAGTATTTATTAGATTTTTTTTTATTAAATTTGGTATTTTAAAAGTATTCATCGAGATAGCTCCAACAACAACTTATACGTTACCATTTATCTATATATGAGTAGGGTTGGGAATAAGTCAGACATGTCTACAGGGGCTTACGGTCTGGCCTAGCCTGTTTATTAAAAAGGTTAGGCCTAGGCTTCTGAAAAAACTTATTTAAGTAAATAGATCATGGGTGGATTTGTTTATGCATATTATTAAAAGTTATTTTTTATTTATATTAAACATAAAAATCAAGAAACAACTCAAATGAACTTTTTAAATTGGTTCTAAGGCCTTATAGTGAAATAGGATTTTAAGGCTTTATAGTGACGGCAAGCCGAACATCTCCAATGGGGGGTCCTTACTTAACAAGGACCACTCCCTGTTAAGGACTCTCCATTGGAGGAAGAAAAAATGAGTCCTCGTTAAGGAACGTGTAACTATATAATGACCCCCTCTCTCCTGGGTAACTAACGGGTCCCACGTTTAAAAAAGTAATAAAATGTGTACTACTTGGTCCCACTTGCATAAAGGAGTAATAAAATGTGTGCTACTTGGTCCCACTTGTAAAAAGGAGTAATAGATAAATTATTTTTGTTTAATGATATAAAGATAGTGGGACATATTTAAGTACTTTTCATTGGAGTCCTTATTAGTTTATTACAATTGGAGTCATTGAGTCATTAATAGGTACTTTTATTAAAAAATTATAAATAAGTGATGTGTCACGTGGGGTCCATTTAAGGAGTCCTTGTTAGAGAACTACCATTGTGGATGCTCTTGCACTGAAATAGTTTTTAAGACCGATTTAATCTATTTAAAAGCAGATGAAATGAACAATTTAATGATTTTAATATGAAGTATGTCTATAAATAGGATATCAAGCCTGACTAGGCTATTAAATAGGTCAAGTCATGCCAAAAAAATAGACCCACGAAAGGCCATGTTCAAGCTTGCAAAAATTTTCATAAGCCAAGCTCATGCATATTAAAGTCGGACTTGGCCTAACATATTCCTACACCTAGATATCAATAAAAAAAGGGACAAAATATGTTATAAGATGCACTATAAAATAAGAAGAATGTTAAAAGAGTATTGCATGAACATTGGTTAAACATATATAACAAGTCGATTTAAAGAGTATCACAAGAATATTGATTAAGCATACATAACAAGTAAGTTTTTGAATACTGTAATTATTTATAGAAATACTGTAGAGGAATTGTTCTAAAACCACATAGGTTACACTGCCTCTTTTGTAAAGTGTCAGCACTAGATCCCATTCCCACCACATAAGCAGTTTCTAACGTGGAACGACTTTGGGAGTGTCACGTGCGGCGAAACTCAGGCGTGCCAAAGTGTCGGTGTGGAGGATAAGAGTCAGACTTTGTAAGAAATAAAGAAATGTTGTCTATGCTTTTTGCTTAGAATTTAGTACCTTACTTACTTCATGCACCCAAAGCAGGACATGTGTTTAATGTTAATTCAATTTTGGTGTCTCAATACTCGGAGAGGAGTTGCTTCCAAAAACCTGAGCTCTAAAAGGAAACTACTTCCTCGTTCCTTTTTGAAAAAAAGTACTACTCTACGTTTTTATACTTATAGACAATTTGTTTTTGTTAATTTCCTGTTTTTCTTTACCACTTTGCCATTGTTCTGTATGTATTTTTTTGGACGTTCTTTCTCTTTATTGTCATGTCTACCACAACTACATATTCACTTTAGGGAATGAAATAATGTCAGTTAAGCAATAGTATAGTAAATTATTTGTCAAATTTCTCACTTTTTTCCGGTCAAAATTACCGCAATACCAAGACGATTAATGTCAATATTTTATAGAAATAATTGTCTTTGTATTGTTGTTATAGGGACACATTGGAAGCATGGACGATGGATAAATGATTCTCCTTTTTTCTTTAATAAGTCAAATTGTTTTTTTTTTATGAGCAAATAGGTCAAATTGTATTAAAATGTCTATTCTAGCCTTCTAGAACGAGATGTTCCCAAACAAAACAGAACAAACGTTGCATTACAACAAGAGTGGGTGTAACACACTAAGCAATGCTTCCAATCTCCCAATAATGAAATATCCACACAATAACTAAACCCAATCCCTTACAAGATGACTAAGAATACATTATCAAGAGCTGAAACAATCAATATAAGAAGACATATTGAGGGCTTAATCCACCATTGTTTCAAGTCATAATTAAATCTTTAGACTAATTCGATTTTAGTCACCACCGCACAAATCGTAGTTAAACATAGTTGTTTCCAATCCATTTGAACAAAGAGACAACATTTTTATTTTTTTGTGGTGGCCGGAGTTTGAACCCCGGACCGTATATATTAATTATGCATTATCCTTACCAATTGAGTTAAGCTCACGAGGACAAAAGAGACGACATTTACATTCTCCTTCCGCGCAATCTATTTTTATATAAATGACATGTAAAATTTGAATCAAACGTGTTACAACTGCACATTAATTTTTTCTGCAAATAAAACATACCCATGGTCCATGGAGTGCTTTCTCTATTTTTGTCATTGAGCTCAGCCCTTGTATTAAGTTTAGAGTTTTGAAACCAACGATTGGTGAGCATAGGAACTTAATCGTAATACATTCTTTCCGAATATAATTTTTTTTTTAAAGGAGAATATAGTTTTTTGTTTATTGACATAATGTGGACAAATTTAATTTTCAAATATATCCGTTTAACACCACGTTTTCTTTCTATCTCTTTCTCTTTTCATCGTATTATCTGTGTAGTGCTGTGTCAAGTAAGAGTTAAAGTTCCATATTTGATAGAATTGTTGAACTTGAATTTCATATAAGTGAAATGATCCACAGACTCAATGTCTTATGGTTTTGGATGAAAATATGATATGTGCACTCTCACTAGTGTGGTTGCTCTTACACCATTGTGATGATCCTATCCAGTGATGCTCCCCCTTATGACTCAACAGCGGTATCAGAGACAAGTTCGACTTGATGGGGAGTGGGAGAGATTTGTGTTGTTGGTTCACAAACGAGGAGTCTTACATTTGAGGTAGAGAATGTCACACTTGACGGAGGGATGTTGTGACATGTTAAATATAAGTTAAAGTCTCATGTAAAATATAAAAGTTGAGGTTGAATTGAATATAAATGAGAGGACGCATAAACTCAATACTTTAGAATTTTAGATGGAGATATGATATCAAATTTCACTTGCGTAGTTTCTCTTAACCCATTGATACTCATTCTCGTTGCCCATCATCTCTCCAGCATGTTACACCATCATCTCTGTTTTTTTCTTTCTCAAAGTATCACTGTTTTGTTTTTGTCTATCAAATATTTTCTCATCGGTGTGGTTTGCCTTAGAAAAGTGCAATATTCTTACATTGTTTTACTACTTACAATCAAGCATGTCACTTTCCAAATTTAATCTTGAGGTTAAACATGGGACAATGATAAAAGGGTTAAATAAGTAAATAGTCCTCCTAAATATACTAATATTTGATTTTCGTCTCCCCAAAATACTTCTTAGGCTTTTGAACACTCCAAAATTTTCCATCCATTAAATTAGACAATATTTTCCAAAAAAAATTAAATTTTTTTTGACAAAACATCATTTTAATATGAATTTTTTAGTAGCAAAACCATAAGATTGAACTTAAAGGCAAACCAAGAATGATGAAAAAATGATTTTTCTTGTTAAGTAGTCTAGAGGCTATAATTTCACATTCTAAACTGAATAAGTAGAAAATCTAAGAAACACAATCCCCTCAACGCGGGGATTGAGAACCGAGATGGGGAATAAATTCAGTTGTTGGCATGGAATGAGAAAGTACCCGTTGTCCGCCCCATTAACATCCCTACTAATGGACTAAAATGAAAGAAAATAATTTAAGGTACCAAAACACCTAAAAATAATTTAAAGGACTAGAAGTTTAATTTAGCCATTAATAAATTAAAACACCTTAGAGTTAGAGTGAGGCCCGCGCACTTCAGGGAAAATATTTTGCCGAAAGTTCATTTTTTATATATTAGTATTATTTTTGACAAGATTTTGCATACATTCTTTAAAGGAAAATGTTAACCGGTGTCCGGACACCGGTTAAAGAATTATAAAAGGAAATATTTCTTTGAAAATTATGTATTATTTTTTATAAAAGTTAAAAAATTGTTATTTTCAAATGCAAATCATATATTTTCTTTATACTTTTAGTTTTTTTAAAAGGTTGTTGTGTATATTTTAAATAATATTTAGTATTATCTTTTCAAAATAAATTAACTTCAGTAGTATGAAAATATGCGTCATAAAATTTACATAAATAATACTATATTAAAATCCACCCTCCCCTTAAAAATAATTTAACATAAAAGCTTCCCCTAAATTTTTTTAAAATCTTGATAGAAACCTAAATTAAAACTAAAGAAGTGCTTTTTATTTCTTAATTTTTTTAATATTAATATTATTATTATAATTTACTCAAAGAAGTACTATTTTTATTTTGGAAAAACTTAGGTGCATTTTTCTTTTCACTTGGTTTTTAACTTAAATAAAATACCTTGTCAAAACAAAAAACTTAAAATACAAACTTAAAATACAATATTTTTGGTTATAACAAACTTAAAAAAATTCTTGTAGAAAAACAAACTTAAAAAAATTGTTGATTTAAAGAAATCGTAAGTAGTTAAGTTAAGAATCTTAAAAAGGAAACCTAAGCAAATGCATTTAAGTTTTTGCCTTTTTTTTTTTTTTTTGTAAAGAAAATAATTCTTTTACATATAAGATCGCATATAGTAATATACCTTTCAAGTTTTTTTTTAATTTTAAACAACTACCCCCTTTTGAATTTAAAAAGGGTCCCGAATCTATGCCTTATTTTTTTTGCGGTATAATATTTTTTTGGCTTTCGCACCGATTTCCGACCCATCAACGGTGAACGACTAATCCGACTTGTACGTAGAGGCATGCGTACTGGCCAAACGTTGTTTTCCCTAATTTGCGGTATAATATTTTGTTAAGAGTCTAACATCAAAATTCATACACACTAATTATGGAGAAAGAGAGGTTATACATGTCGGAATATGTGCCACAACATTTAATTTTCATTTGAATTGCATCTACATCTACAAAATGATTGGTATATGAATCTTGTTTTTCATAGAAGATGAATAGAGATTTAATTTCTATTTTTTGATCAAGGGGAAAAAATTAAAAACAACTAAGCAATTCGTTGTCTAAATATTCCAGAGCCATCCGCAAACAGAGAGATATTTAGCTGAGGAGGAGGAGACATCCATATCTTCAAAGAATCAACATTCATAGCACCAAACTTGGCCAACCAGTCAGCACATTCATTGCCCTCTCTCAAAGTATGATTAAAGGAGACCATCCAAGGAAGAGAAGAGAGCTTCCTAATGAGAGAAAGCAAGTTTGCATGAGGATGAAAGTCATTTTGATTAGTATCCGCAATAAGATCCAAAGCTGTCTGAGAGTCAGATTCCATGATGATAGATCGATACCCAAGGTCCCATGCGAATTGAAGTCCTTTCCAAATAGCTGAAAGTTCAGCTAGTAAAGTAAACGCTCTACCGCAAGAACCAGAAAATCCTTGAATCCAAATTCCCATATCGTTTCTCAAGAGACCTCCAAAACCTGCATTACCAGAATTTCCAAAAGAAGAACCATCTACATTGATCTTAATATAGCCTTCAGGAGGGAGATTCCAACAAACCTGACGGACCACATGATGCTTACTAGTGGTACCAAGAGCGTAAACCATAGATGCATGATAAGAGATTATGTTGTTGACAGAATTCCAAGTATCTTTCTGCGTATTTTGGAAAATATGTTCGTTTCTATTTCTCCAAATTTCAAAACAAGTTACTATAAACTTGGTACCTGCCTCCATTGTAGCATGATGTTTAAACCAAAGTTGACAATCCAGCATGTAAAAATTATTAGGAATGGTAGGATAAACATACTTCCAAATAGACATCGCTCTAGGGCAATCCCGTAGAGTATGCAAATCACTCTCAACAGCAGCACCACATCTATGACGAGAAGTATTAGAGGTAAGGTGGCGTGAGGCTCTGAAAGAATTGGTAGGAAGACTACCATGCATCACTAACCAACAAAAATGCCGCAAATTTTCAGTAATTTGTAGCCGCCAAATCCAACTCCAGGCAGTATTGGGCACCGTTTGATGATTTAAATTTTGATCCAACCACCTATAACCATGACTGGCCGAATATATACCATTGGGGGAGCCACTCCAAATGAGTTTATCATCAACGTCACTATCAATGGTAATGCTACGAATACAATCTTGGTAAAACGAAGGAAGTTGAGTGTAGAGTTTGTTGAAGTTCCAAGCCTCATTTTCAAACAAATCACAAAGACGAAGGTTTGTGTCACTAATGTCAACATATGGCACAACATTGCAAAGGTAGACATTATCTATCCATTTATCATACCAGACAGATATATGTCCTTTTCCGACTCTACATATAAAACCGGGCCCTAATATTTCCACTGCCTTCGCAATAGCACGCCATATGCAAGAATCGCCAGGCTTAAAAGAAGAATGCAAAATATGAGTATCAGACATGTATTTGTTCCTCAACATCTGAACCCAAAGCTTATGTGGTTGGTGTAAAATGTCCCATATGTGTTTGCCCAGTAGAGAAATGTTTGAGTTCCTAGCTGTGCGAATGCCTAAACCACCTTGAGATTTGGGCTTAGTCAAGTTCTTCCAATTAACCCAATGACAAGAGTTTCTTCCCCAAATAAAGGAACGCACAATGGCATCAATATTATCACATATACCAGATGGAAGCCAAAGGTTTTGCATAGTATAAATAGGCATGGCAGTCACAACACTTTTGGCTAAAGTGACTCGACCTGATCTACTAAGTAAATTTCTTTTCCAGCCTGCCAACCTACCATTTATTTTGTCTAGGATATAATGAAAATCAGAATTTTTAACTCTACCAGACAACATAGGAAAGCTAAGGTACTTACCAAGTTGTGAAGTATGGTTAAATTGAAGAAGAGATTCAAATTTGTTCTTTTTCGGCAGAGACACATTTGAGGATGTCATAAATTTTGACTTTTGAATATTAATCTTCAATCCTGAAGCCAAACAAAAATTTTGCAACACATCTCGGACCAACTTAACTTGTGAGCTCTTCGCTTCAGTAAAGAAAAGACAATCATCAGCAAACAATAAATGGGAAAAACTAGGACCCTCTCTTGAAATACTTATCGGCTTCCAAATGTCGTTAGTAACTTGGTGTTGTATCATTAAAGATAATTTTTCCATGCAAAGAACGAAAAGATAAGGTGAGAGTGGATCACCTTGTCTCAATCCCCTTTTGGGTTTGAAACTATCAAGTTTTTCACCATTCCACTTAAGGGAGAGAGAGGAAGAGGTGATGCAACTCATGATTAAATTAATAATAGAATGAGGAAACCCAAATTCGGATAGAGTTAATTTCAAGAAATTCCAATCCACCCTATCATAAGCTTTCTCAAAGTTCACTTTAAACAATAAAAGTCCTTTTTTACCTTTTTTCTTGTGCATGTGGTGAACAATCTCTTGCGCAATTATGGCGTTATCAGAAGTACCTCTATTAGGAATGAAAGAGCTCTGGAAAGGGCCAATAAAATCATTCAAAAAAGGTCTGATACGTCGTACTATAACTTTAGAGATAGTTTTCAGAAGCACATTACATAGACTGATAGGACGAAAATCTTTGAAACTCTGAGGGATATCAACCTTCGGAATTGGAACAATCATAGTCTCTGCAAGATTAGGATCAATACTACCAGAAGCAAAAGCATCAGACACCATTTTCCACACATCATTTCCAACAATATGCCAATAGGTTTTGAAGAAAATTGGTTGAAATCCATCAGGCCCTGGAGCTTTGTAAGATTGCATTGAGAAAATAGCACCTTTGACCTCTTCCATAGTGATAGGCTTGAGAAGGTGGTCATGCATGTTAATACCAATAGATGGAATATTATTCAATTGTAAACTATGGGGATTGCAAGGGTCATTAGATTGAAAAAGATGCATAAAGAATTTAGTTGCTTCTCTTTTAAGAGTGCTTGCATCCGTGCACCATGTGTCTTCAACATTAAGGCCTGTAATTTTATTTCTTCTTCTTTTGATGACAGCCTGAGTATGAAAAAACTTTGTGTTTTTATTGCCAAATTTGACCCAATTCTCACGCGACTTCTGGTACCAGAGCATTTCTTCCTGGGCCAAAATCTTGTTATATTCTTGTTGAAGATTCCTTTCAAATATAATAAGATCAGAAGTTTGGTGATTATCTAGTTGCTTATGAACACCTCTAATCCTAGCTTCCAATATCCTCTTATTCTTAAATATGTTCCCAAATGTTTCTCTATTGAAAGTGATTGACTGAGCCCGAACTTGAGTTAATTTAATTGCGGCTGAACCTGCAACATTCTTCCAAGTATTATCAACCAAAGGCTCGTAATCCGGATGAGAGATCCAAGCAGCTTGAAAATGAAACATATTGGATTTAATGCTTCTGGATTTAGAACAAGTTAATAACAATGGATTATGGTCTGAATTATGAGGAGAGAGAATTTCCACGAGAGCATGAGGAAAAGCCAACCGGCAATCCACATTCATCATACATCTATCTAGGCGTTTTCTAATGTGGGTCCGAGTGTGTGTGCTACGTCGCCAAGTGAAGAAACCACCTTCAGTATCCACGTCCAACAAATTACAATGATTAATCATATCATTAAATAAGTTTGCACGAGATAAATTAAAAGAGCCACCTGTAACTTCATTTGCGCTTCTGATTTCATTGAAATCACCAATCATTAACCAGGGTGCCGTAATGATGTTGCGGAGATTCGTAAGATGAGACCACAAAGAGGTTCGAATAGTGTAAATAGGAGAACCATAAACCGCAGTGCAATACCATGAAGCTAACCCTTTAGAAACCATAAAAGTAATGGCTTGAGGTATGCTATTAATGAGAGTAAATTGAAGATCATTTTTATTTGAAAGAATCCAAATATGATGTTGCGGAGATTCGTAAGATGAGACCACAAAGAGGTTCGAATAGTGTAAATAGGAGAACCATAAACCTCAGTGCAATACCATGAAGCTAACCCTTTAGAAACCATAAAAGTAATGGCTTGAGGTATGCTATTAATGAGAGTAAATTGAAGATCATTTCTATTTGAAAGAATCCAAATACCACCTGAGATTTAATTTCTATATTCACAAAATATGATATTTAAAAAAAATTATTAAGAAAAATTACAAAAATTAACTTTTTTCTTCAAAACTATAGATTTTTATACAATTAAAAGAAGTAAAACTACAATAATTATTTTTAAATGACAAAACTGTTAGTGAAATAAAAGAAATAATAATAAAATATAACATTTTGTTTGGACTTTGTTTGAGAGATCGATTATGTATGTCGTGAAATCGATACCCATTGGTGAAAACATGTTTGTACAAATAGTTGAAATAAGTTTCGATCAATTTATCTCATTCTTATATTGTGTTTTTATTCTATATCTATATTTTTTTCTATTGTTTCATCTCAAAAGAATAACATAGATTTTTTTTAGGAAGAATAACACATAAATTGTTACCTCAAAAGTAGTTGTATAAATATTGTTTTTCATCTCTAAATATAAATATATTTTTTACAATAAGAAATTTAAACACACCCCATAAACTTTTTTTTAGCAAAAATAAGAATTCTCCCAAAAACATGAATTACTATATTGTAGATTAATTATAATACGTGTTATGTCGTGTAGAATAATTATTTATGAGAAATGTTGGGGACAATTATTAAGAAAGGATTAATGATTTATAAATGAATAATAATGAACAGTATAAGTATATACCAAAAATAAAAGTAACAGGATGGCAGCATAGTTAGCTGGCCACACGTTTTTATATTCATTTCCATTTTGATTTTCTGTACTTTCTCTTCTTACTTCATCCATCGATTCCTCCAGAACAGAGAGAAAAACAAATTCCTCATTATTGGAATTGTTTTTTCTCTCCTATTTTTTTGACTTCACATTCATTTTACCCTCCCAAATTATTTCAGATTTTTCCTCTATCTCATATCTCATATTACGCCACAAAATCCTCCTACTCACGTATAAATCCATACATTTTGCTTCATAGTACATCACTGTTTTCAGTACTTTCAGATTTTACAGGTTCATTTTTGTTTTTTTCTTTACTTTGTTATTATAAATTTTTTTCCATAAACTTTTCCGGCACCGGTTACCGTCCGGCGATCTTTCTTTTTTGTGGTTCACGTTGGGTTGGATTTTTTCTTCAACCAAACGCCATTGATTCCTCTAAAAAAGGAAAAAGCTGAAACAAAGCTTTTTTGGTTTTTTCCTTTGTTTTTTTCTTTGTTTTCGTGTGGATTGGTCGTGTAATGAATAAGTCAGTGTTTTTGTATAAGAAGAGATTTGGGTGGCTAAGATTTCTGTGACAGAATCAAAGATCTACATCTTGTTTTGGTTTCACAAAAAATGATGAAGATGAAGAACGTGACGAATCATAATGGAGGTTCGGTTCCCGAACCTAGAGGTTTGGAGTGGGAGATGAGACCAGGAGGCTTGTTGGTTCAACGCCGAACCTTAGACTCGGATCGAGACTCGGTTCCTCCACCGACAATTAGAGTTAAGGTTAAATTTGGTTCCACCTATCATGAAGTCAACATTAGTTCACAAGCAACATTTGGTACTTTTTACACCCCCCCTTTTATTATTATTATTATTATTATTATTATTATTATTTTATTTTGTTATACTTTTTACTATGAAACAAATTTATTTTTTAAATTTACTAGATAATTGCTATATTGATTGAATAAATCATTTATCTGGTTTATATTAATGTTCAATGAACCTATATCGAATGATTGATTTTTTTTTTTTTTTTTTTTATGTACTTTCTCATTGATTAATGTTTGGTGTCATAGGGGAATTGAAGAAAATGTTAACCGGTCCAACTGGGATACACCACCAAGACCAAAAAATATTTTATAAAAACAAGGAGAGGGATTCAAAGGCATTTCTTGACATAGTAGGAGTTAAAGATAAATCAAAGTTAGTGGTGATGGAGGATCCTATTGCTCAAGAGAAGAGGTACTTGGAAATGAGAAAAAATATAAAGATGGAAAGGGCTGCAAAATCTATTTCAGAAATTAGCTTGGAAGTAGATAGGCTTGCAGGGCAGGTAATTTTTTTTTTTATGATAAGGTTGGTGATTATATTTAATGCTTGAATAATTGGTTCTGTTTGATGATATGAATTGCTTGATTAGGTGTCTGCTCTCGAAACAATAATTAGTAAAGGTGGGAGAGTTGTAGAGACAGATGTGCTTAGTTTGATTGAGAAATTGATGAATCAGTTGCTTAAGTTGGATGGTATAGTGGCTGATGGGGATGTTAAATTGCAGAGGAAAATGCAGGTAAGATTTTCAAAACAATCTTTAGTGCACTTTTTTTATGAAACAAATTTTGCCTTAGATTTCCTCTTAAATTGATTTTAGAGTGAAGATTAATTTTAGTCTTTAAGAAAAAATTATGACATCTAATTTGGTTCTTATGAAAATACTCCCTCCGTTTCAAAATACATGTCCAATTTTTGCAATGTGCACTATTCACTTGACTTACTTTGACCATACTTTTTTACTAATGTATAAATACAAATATTAGCATGTAAGATGTTGTTTGATTTGTCTCGACAAATATTTTCAAAATATTAAATTTTTATAATTTTTTACTTTAGATAATTAAAGATATTAACGGTCAAAATTGTGCATTGACATATGTGAAGTGGTTGACTTGGACATGTATTTTGAAACAGAGGGAGTAACATTTAGTCCCGGAAAAACGGGATAACTTAGTCCCTAACATCTAATTTTATTAATGTGTCCACTTTAGGTCACAAGGGACAAGAACTAAGTTGTTCTAATTTTTTTTTTTTTTTGTCTTACTCTCTCCGTTCCATTTTAAATGACTTAATTTTAAAATGTGCATTATTCATATAAAATACTTTGATTATATTTTTCTACTAATATACAAAGACAAATTATAGCATATAAGATGTTGGATTCGTTTCGATGAATATTTTCAAAATATCAAAAAAAAATTCTAATAGATTATTAAAGATACTTAAGATCAAAATTGTGGATTGACAGACGTGACAGGGTCAACTGTGTCATATAATATAGGACGACGGAGGGAGTGGTGAGTAAATGTTGATTTTTTTAGTGATCAAATTAAGTATCACAATTTCTCAGAGAGAGTAAAGTGCACATTGTAACAAAAAAAGAAAAAGAGTAAAGTGCACATTCATTAATGATTTTATTGGCAATGTAGTACATTATTGCTTCTAATGGTAGTTAATAATTTTGAAGGTAAAAAGAGTACAAAAGTATGTTGAAACTTTGGATATGCTGAAAATTAAGAATTCTAATGGAGGTCATGTCCCAAAGAAAAAGCCTCAACAAAAAGTAAAATTGCCTCCAATTGATGAGCAACTAGAAGGCATGTCTATTGGGAATCATAAATTACAACCAAGTTTGGAGCAACAATCACAAAGGAACTCAAACGGGAATTCTCAAGTATTTCAGCAGCTGCAGCACAAACCCTCTACGAATTCTACCTCAGAAGTTGTAGTTACTACAAAATGGGAGACATTTGATTCTCTACCACCATTAATTCCTGTCACTTCAGCATCCTCATCAAGCTCATCCACTAATAATTCAGTTCATCCCAAGTTCAAATGGGAACACTTCGAGTAATTAGTGCAGTGTTTGTGATTGTGTGGATGTGTTTTGGGTTTGTTTTCCACTTGGAGTGTTATTATATTTTGAATTATACATTCTTTTCTGTATTTAGATTTGTTTAGCAACCCTTTAGTCTGTCATTTACATCATCGGCAATAAATGGGGTTGCTATGATAGGGATTATTATCATAAAATAGTTTTTTTTTTTGTTGCTTCTGTCCTCCAAATACATTTGATATTTTGGACTTCTTTTGCTTATATTTTGTTACAAAAGTTAGTACTATTTATCACTTGTTTCGATCTCAAGCTATATTTTTGAGATAATGTTCATTTTTGGGTTTTGTACAAAGCTCTTGCGGTTTTGTCATTTTTAAAAGGCAGATATGTCGATAGAGGAGTGTGAGTGTTGTTAATAATAAACTACAATTTATATAAACTCTTAAGTAATGCGAGATTTTCGATTTTCGATGTAGCAAAACAGCTTTCAAGTTGAGGTTAAGGTAAGGGGCTGAAGGGTCTGAAAGCCTTAATGTGTGGCTTAGATCCTTGTTCTCCACATAGGGCGCCAATGATTTAAACTAGATACGAGTGGTGATCGAAGTACAGGCGCACAATGGAGTACCATGGTTGAGCTCCATCGAAGGAGGTAATATACTTGTAAACATTTTGAGGCTCAAGTCATTATTTGATTATACAAAGTGAAAGGTTTATCAAAGAAAATGTGTGTACCATTATCTTAGAGTGTATGTTCTTTTATAAGTGTAAATTATGGTGAATGAGGGTGATCTCGTTGAAGCCATTGAAGGAATAATGAATCAAGTCTCAACGTGATTTGGAGATCATTGTGTGATGTCGATCATAGGTGTTTCTTAGCTGAGTTGGATTGCTAGTGTTTTAGGGTGTCATCTTTAAATCTATTTTGTATTGTGTTTGAACCGATTTAAAACATTAACGTGCGCGTATGTTTGATTCTACGTTTAGCTATAAAACATTCAAATTGAGTTTAAATCCAGAATCATGTTAAAGAGTCTCACGTCTGACAATGTGTTTATAAGTGGGAGACAATCCTCACCTTACAAGCTAATTTTGTAAGGATGAATTAGACCCCAAATTTAAACATGGTATCAGAGCCTTCTCCTAGATCTGTTGGACCACCTGCTATTAAGTTTCTGTTATCGGGCCACCCTCCATTTATGTCCACGTTTCAGATGTCCAGTCCTGAACGTTTCAAATGTGTTAAAGAGTCTCACATCGGATAAGAGATGATATGCCAATGTATTTATAAATGAGGGACAATCTTCATCTCACAAGCCAATTTATGGAGTTGTGTTAGACCCACCACGATTTCTAAGAAATCTAGAAATCACACCTACATATAAACTAATATTATTAGATTATTAGCTTCCACACTTCATTATTAGATTATTAGCTTCCACACTTCCACACCGACATAAAATCAATTATCAAACATGAATTTGCAAAAGTCACATTTTTTGTTAATTTCAACCGCAATCAATTTTATTTACCACACAACCAAACACAATCGTTCCATTTCGTTTTACTCAAAAAAAAAAAAAAAAAAATCGTTCCACTTCGTTGAATAGTTGCTTTAGGCATCTCCCGACTCCGATCGATCTCCATCTCCATCTCTCTCTTCAGGTGAAAGGGGGGGTCAATCATTGTTACATACTTGTTATAACTTTTTATAGGTTCATCAGAAGTGCTTGATGAAAGGACGACAGCACTTGGGTGACATAATGTCACCGTTATATTAAATCTGAGTCACACAACACACATTGCCATTTGCATCTGGGCCACACAAATACATTTGTGTGACCCAGATTTAATGTCAGGGTGACATTATATCACTCAAGTATTTTCCCTTGACGAAATGTTATTATATTTTTAGTACTTGCCTCTCGTGGGGGCAACAAACTGACAAAAGAAGGAGAAATTCTTGAGTGGTCACAGGACCAAGAGAGTAGCATTTGGACACATCCAATCATAATTTGACACCTCATAAATATATAAATAAAAATAATAAATAATCATAACAAAGGAAGTGAGAGAAAGTTTGACATTAAAATAAAATAAAAAGTTGTCAAATAAAAGAGAGAATGGAAATCGATGCCAGGAGAGAACGGCGGTGGTATTGCCGGAGACGATGGCCATGCCGGAACCAGTGATGATGAAGACAGAAAAGACTATAGTGTGACATGGGCAACAATTACTTCCCCGCTCTCTCCGACGGTGCTCTCAATCTCTCCGGTGAAATGAGTTTCCGCTTCTCCCTTCTCAAACTTGTTCTGAATTTCTTCTCCACCTGCCATTTTCCGGTGACCGGTAAGTAATCCGGCATTTTCACAGAAACTGAAGATTAACACCCTCACTGTTCTATTTTACTCTTCTTCAGAATCATTCGATTCCATTATCACCATCAGAATCATCATATCGCTGTAACATTGAACATATACTAACTCAAATTTAACAAACTTGAGTTTAGAAAGAAAAAATAACAGAGTTCAGTTTAATTGAAGATAAATAGCTATGTCAAATCTTAATCCAAAGTTCTCACTGTCATCATCGTTGATGGTACCGTTGACGTCGTTGTCACTGTTGTTGTCGTCGCTATGCAGCAGTCTTCGTCGTCGTCATCGCTGATTCCGGCATTCCCATCGTTGCCGGCCATGCCGTTGCTGGCCTCTGTCATCATCGTTTTCCTCTCTCTGTTGGTGCTTTTATTTTAAAGATTTTCTTTTTTGTTTTAGAGGAATGATATTTTGCCATCCAATTTTAAACAACTTTTTAGGGACAATCTTTTTCCTTCATTCTTATTGGACAATAACAATAGAGAGAGAAAAAGGAAGAGAGAAAATAAAGGTATAATGAGAGTAGGAAAAAGAGTTGTCACAAAAGTTGTTCAAAATTGGTTGTCAAAATATCATTCCTCTTTGTTTTAATACTAAAAAAACACTCTCTCTCTTTCTCATAATTATTCATATTTTTAGTTGAATGCTTTTGAGGTGTCAAATTATGATTGGATGTGTTCAAATGCTACTCTCTTGGTCATGTGACCACTTAAGAATTTCTCCAAAAGAAGAGCCTTTATTAAAGCGTTTTATTTACTACACTGAAGATGAAACTTCTTAAAAATATTTTTTTTTATTAAAAAGCTTTTTATAAATATTAAAATTGCATTATTTAAATTACAAACATGGGCGGTGGTAAAAGTTTTACATAAATATACAACCATACATTCTTAGAGGAATATTATATGAGCTGAGCAATCATTTTTTTTTACAACTTTTGAAACAACTAAAACTTATGAAGAAAAAAACCTAAAACACAATAATGTGAGTATGGGAGAAAAAGTTGTCACATAAATTATCATAAAATGGTTGTTCAAATATTATTTCACATATCCTTATGTCATGTCATGATATTATATTCTAACATATTTAAACAACTTTTTATTATTTAATAAATTTGTATAAAACTATGATATTATATTCTAACATATTTAAACAACTTTTTATTATTTACTAAATTTGTATAAAACTAAGCGATTGAACTCAAGTAATTAACGAACTCAAAGAAGAATCGTTTGAAAGAAACCGAATTCAATTTCTAACCACATAGCGTACAATCTAGGTTGTTTTCTTCTCAACTTTAAATAAACATCAGATTTCTAGAACTTCATTCCCCGAGAAACCAGATAATCAACACAAAAAATAAAATAAATACAAATTTTATTATTAATAAAATTTGTTTAAACTTCCATGTGACTTAGTTTCAACTAAACAACAATTTTGTCCATCCAACGATGTTGAATCTAACAAAATGAACTAAACTTATACAACACGACAAATTAAGGTTTAAATTTAATTCGAAAGATTTGTCTATGTTTTTAAACAGTTGATCCATATAGCCTTTGTTTGAGAGTTTAGAGAGGATGGGAGGAAAGGGAAATGAAAGACTTTTAGGGGTGAAAAAAATATGAGAAAACAAAAAATTATTTCATAGTGAAATTTTTGAAAGAGTGTCTTTTTAGGGAGTAATGAACTAATGGTTATAATTAATATATTTTTAATGTTAAGAATATTATAACAATATAATTTAAATTTGAAGAATTTGTATAAACCCTCTAAAAAACCAGCCCCGAATACAATTTTTAGTTTCCCAAATGACGATGATTTTATATCATTAAGAAAAATAAACACCCAAACCTCTTTCCTTCTAAAGTCATCTATTCTTTCCGCAGCTGCTTCCTTTGTTTCAAATTCTCTCCTTCCCTTCAAACACCAAATCAAAGCCATACAAAACAAATCTAAAAAGTAGTAAAGAAGAAGATATGCCTTTTAAAAAAATAGTATAATTTACTCGCAATAATTATGAGTTAGTTTTAACTAATTATGAGCTGGTAGGATTGGTAATTTTGCTGTATTTCTGATCCAATAGGGAATTCCGGATTTTGGAAACCTTCCTTTTGAGGCCTCAAAAGCTTTGAAGCAAAGGCAATGATGCCTATTAGTCTATTATCTTCTGCTAAGATTGTAACCCTTCAATGCAAACGCGTTATAATAATGCACAGAATGATTTGTTAGTAGCCGCACTTAATTAACCTAATTTTCCATAATTAGAGCCCGTTTGTTATAGATTTTTTAAGAAAATAATCACTTTTAAGTATTTTGCATCCGTTTGTTACAACTTTTAAAAAAAA
Organism: Medicago sativa; assembly: GCF_051527215.1. Classification (NCBI taxonomy): domain Eukaryota; kingdom Viridiplantae; phylum Streptophyta; class Magnoliopsida; order Fabales; family Fabaceae; genus Medicago; species Medicago sativa. The sequence goes on from NC_140749.1 coordinate 85,326,249, forward strand.
ATCAGAATCTAAAAAAAATCTAAAAACAACTTCAAATGAGAAGCTGTTAAGAGCAACTTCTCAAAAAATAGATTTTTTTAGAGGAGAGAGAAAATATTGTTTAAAAGATTGAACAAATTTTGTAACAAAGAATCTCTTTTATATAATTGTATCCAAACAAACTAAATTATTTGTTTAAAAAAATTGATTTTTATCAAAGTAAACAAACGCAAAATAGATTCTGATTTTTCATAAAATCTCTAAAATATAATCTCTAAATTATTTTATGTCAAAATCACTTTTATTTTAATCTGTAACAAACGGACCCTGAATAAACCCGAGAATAGTTTAAAACTCAATTTAAAAATTAACTTGTTGAACTTGATTCATAAATCAAATAAGTTGAACTTGAATTGAAAATCAAGTTCGTTAATTACCCGACTGTCTCGTAACGTGGCACGATGGTGGGCTTTGCTGAAACTCTAAAATTCTTTCTATAAAAGCCAGTTGCGGCTAAGGATTAGGGTTACCTATTATTATTGCGATTTTGAGCATAGAAGACACTAGGAGACTGAAGAACAAACCCTAAATCTCATACCAACTCACCGTTGGTCGGATTTATGTATGTTTTCTCTTGTTTTTGTTTATGATTGTTTAGTTATGAGTAGCTAAACTCTTAGTTTGATTGAGCCATGATGAACCTATTGTAATATATGAATCAGTAGTTGAACTCTCTTTATTATCAATGTTATTCAGTCTTTATTCAGAATTATTTGTGTTCATTGCTTTTCATATGATTGTTTGTATGACTATTAACCCTAACTTCTTGCAATCACATAAATTGATCTTAGGAATTGAATGACTATTAGCCCTAGCTTTTAATCCTGAAATAGTAATTCTGTTTAACTCAACACTAGGAACCTAGAGATAGGAAATTGAGGGTTATGACATATAAATTAACGTTCCGACATCGCTTCCGCGGTTATTCAATCTGTTTAAGAGATTAATAGGGTTATAACTTAGGAAAGGGTTTTGAGTCAAGAGATTGATCAAAATCACTTAGTTAATTTGTCGTAAAGACTGAATAGTAATTGAGAATAAAGAGAGGTAATCTAGTCATATAAAGCAATAGCGGATTCACCGGCTTAATCATTCATCTCAAAGTAATTTTCTCTCGCACTTTATTTACCAAGTATTGAACCAAAAATCTTCTGCCTAGGGCAATACCATTATAATCTTTACACATCCTAACGAATAACGCACTTGCTAGAATTGAAATTAACACAGTCCTTATGGAGCGATATTTATTACTACTTCGATAGTTTTTGGTACACTTGCCAAATATCTATCAACGCTCTTAACAATATTGTTTCTTCAACTGAAATTTTGATAAAACCCGAGGATAAGCTCCTTAAACAAAATATTATCCCAACAATTGTTGAGCTCTAGAAAAAGGCCAATCAAGAGCAATGCCAGTATCACAACAGACACATAAAGGAATTATTCGGAAAAGTTAACGTTAAAGGGAGTGGTGACTAGTGGACTAGTGCATGTGTGTTTAGAAACAAATAAGGGAGTTGCGTGTTTGATTAGAAACTAAAGGGGGTACGAGTTATCTTAAACCTATGTTGCTCAATATTTTTTGGTCAACAATATGTTTTGTTCCCATGAAATTGATCAAACATAATACGGATTTCATGTTTCAAGAGATACCAAAAGTGTTTGAAAAAAGCAAAATTGAACCCGTCGGGACCCGGACTTTTACTTCCGTCACTAGAATTAATCACCTCTTCAATTTCTAACAAGGAAAAAGGTGCGGTTAAATACCTATTATCCTCCTAGGAGAGAGTCGCAAAGTCTACCCCATCCAAAGTTGGTCGCTCCCAATTTGTATCCGACACTTGGATTTTAAAATAATCAACCACCGCCTTTCTAACTTCCGTTGGTGAATCCACCCATGTTCCATTAACATTGACTGCATTAATTGAGTTCCGAGTAGCCCTTGCTTTCACACACCTATGGAAAAATTTCGAGTTTGCATCCCCCTCTTTAAGCCACTTAGACTTGGATCTTTGCACCATACTAGCATTTTTACATCTAAGGAGCCTCCACATTTCTTCAAACTTCTTCTTTCTCACCTCAACTTCCTCACCACTCAACATCCCATGCTCCCCCTTGACATCTAAATCAGCAATTTCCTCAATTAACTTTTCCGCTTTCAAATTTAGATCCCCGTACTCTTTCTTACTCCACACTCTAAGTTCTTACTTTAGCCCCTTTAATTTGTTCTTCAAGATAACCCCCATCCATCCAACTCCCCTTTGGGTACGCCACACCTCATACTCCTCGTAATCTTTTTACTCATTTTGAGTGTTGGAATAGTGAAGCGAATTCGAAAAGACTTAAGAAGGGAGCGTGGATGATTTGGCATGCAACAATATGGATGATTTGGAAAGAAAGAAATGCGAGGATTTTCACCAATCATAGGAAGGAAGTGGAAGAGATTGTGGATGAAATCAAAGCGATTTCTTGGGTTTGGGCGTTGAGTAGATTAAGGATATCTTCTTTCCTCTTTTATGAATGGACTTGGAATCCTAGAGAGTGCCTAAATAGGAGATGAAGGGCGTTGTTTTTTTGGATCTGCTATGGGGTTGCTTGTTAGGATCCTTCGGCTGTTTAGAGGCAAGCTTTTGTTGCTGCTGTGTTGTATTTAGGGAGGTTTCTGTGCGTAGTTTCTGTTTTGGTTTAGCAGGTTTTGTTTCCTCCCTTTTGTACTGCGCATGCTTTTTGTTGCCTCCTCCCTTTTGTTACAGTTTGCAGGGTGGATTTCTGTTGTAACAGCTGCCATTTTGCACTTCTTGTGCTTGGCATTTCATTATATATAAGCTGATTAAAAAAAATATGTTTTGTTCATTTTTTGGTTGGATCAGCTGTTTCAAATTGAAAAAGAGCTAAACCCAATCAACAAATCAAAACCACACTTAAAAGGGTTCAGGTATGCTCCATTTACCTCATGCTCTATTTAGTCCATTTAAGTCATAGATGCATGACACGTGGCAAAAGAATATTCAACGGTTAAGATTTAAAATAAAAATAACTTTTTGTTTATTAAAAAAAACCCAAACCACGTATCATCTTCTTAAAAACACCCCTTCAACCTTTCACCCCATCACTTTGTCAAAAAAAAAAAAAAAAGTAGTGTTATTTGAACAACCAAATGAAACAACTTATGTGACAACTTCTTTTTCCTCTCTTTTCATTGGTTAAAATCAATGGAGAGAGAAAAAGGAAGAGAGAGAATAAGAGTATAATATGAGTATGAGAGAGAAAGTTGTCAGAAAGTGGTTCTACAAATATCATTTCTCAAAAAAAAAAAAAACCTTTCACCCCATCACTGTCCATCGTCTTCCTATCCCCTTCATCAACCTTCACCCCATCATTTGTTTACAATTCAATTTAATATTTATGATTTTAATAAATTAAACAATTCAATTCAATACAATTAATTTGGGGATTTTATCAATCAATATATAATGAGGTATTGTCTTAACTCTTGATTCATTGTTCAGTCTTTCTTAACTGCATCACTATGCCATGAACATCCTCGTGATTGACATCAATTAAAGGAAGAGAGAAGAGAAACGTGAATCTGGGATAGGAAGAGGGGTGTGAATTGGAAGAGGGTGTGGTTTGTGATTTTAATTTTACTAAACAAATAGTCTCTTTTTAATTTTAAATCTTGGCCCTTCGATGTTATTTTACCACATGTCATGCATCCAAGACCCTAAATGGACTAAATGGAACATTACTTAAATGGAGCAGCACTTAAACATCTGGTATGGTTGTTCTTTTGACTTCCCCTATTGCTTAAAAAGCTTATAAAACAGCGTTTAATTTATATCTATCGAGAGGTTTTATAAACACATAAAAGTTGTTTGGGTGTACGAACCCAGCAGTTTTAGGGGTAAAGGAGCAAAATTCAACATCGGGATTTCATATTTCAAATGGCATGAAGCCATTTTCTCCGGCCCATATATACAACCAAAACAATAATTTCCCATGCCAATAATCAAATGTGTTCGCTATATATTTTACAAATACAAAGTCCACCCTCCTTTATATTTGTCTTAGACAAGTTAAGACCAATTTTTTTATGAGTTGTACTTTTGGCAATTATCTTTCTTTTTGATAGAATTCATTTAGCAGTTATTAAAGACACCATGAAACACGATATAGGTTTATTCCAGAACAATGAGTTTAGATTTACTAGAAGAGAGCCAATGGCGGCACATGAGTCAGGTAAGATGTTTCATATTGAAGGTAAAAAAGTTGATGGTTGCTTTTTGGTTCCCTATTTGCTCTTTATCTTGAAAAACCATCTTCAGAAGTTATTTTTTTTTTAAACCTTTTAAAACACAAAAGATGTCGTTCGAGAGTTATATGTAGAACGGTTTACGCATTTTTTACATAAGCCCTTGAATCTACCAATAATGAATATGTTCATCGCTTAACAGGTAAGTTACCACTACATAAACCATTGATTTTTTTGGTGGTGGTCGGGGTTTGAACCCGAACCTTGCATATTTTTATGTATTGTCCATACCAACTGAGCTAAGCTCACTAGGACATATAAACCATTGATTAAAACAATAATCTTAGTTTTTTTAATTAAATTTTTAACAACAATGAATTAGTTTTGTCAAAAAAAAAAAACAACAATGAATTAGTGGTGAGAATTGGTCCACTTAAGCAAGTGGTCACAGATTCAATCTTTAAATCTTGTGTATGAAAAAAATACCATCTAATGTCCTACGACAAATAAGAACATCATCTCATAAATGAATCTAGAATCACAACAAATCAAGTTAACTAAATGCAGTCCTAAATCAAGTTAACTAACCTATGAGGCAAACCTATATCGTCCAAAGTAGCTTTCACAAAATTCCACTTGACCATTGTAGCCGACGAAAGAAACAATCACATAAAATTCCAATATACGAGTACATTGTTGTCTTTTTTTATTTCCTTATCTCATGTGATATTTTGAAGGACACTTTTTCTTTTTCGAAGGCAATTGTTATTATGCTTATTGTCAAAGATATTAAAACTACCCATAAGAAAAATAATATATAAAAAATCGATTAAACTAAATTAAATTAAATAAATCAAATTAAGTATTTTTTTGGTCAAAAATTAAGTTCCTTTTACTAAATCAAATTAAGTAATTTAATAAATTAATAACGGAAACTAAATAACGAAAAATAAATTTCGATTTTGATGTTTTTTTTAGTTTAAGAATATATTCATTATTTCAAAAGTTAAAAGCACTTTTTATAATCTACCAAAAAAACACTTTTTTATATTTTTCTTTTCTCATTTTTTCTTTACCAAACAATATCTCAAACTATCTCTCATTTTTTTTCTCGTATGTTTATCTCTTCTACCAGCTCTCATATTATCTCCTTTTTTCTTTACCTTTTTCCCGCAACTAAATATACTATTCACCTTAAGGTGCTCGAACCCAAGACTGAGTTCGAATCAGATTCTTTTATTTGATGGGATGAAATTCTGGCACTAGATTACTTGAAAATAATAATATTTTGAAGGTGAACACATACTATGGAGTTTTGTGCGTATCCATCATTAAATTATTTAATTTAATGTGGTTTTTTAATATTTAATTATTTAAAAAAAATTAAATATTAAATTATTTTCATCTATCGAATATCCTTAACGTATAACTTATTTTTTCCTATTTAGATCACCATGACGTCTCTTTCTTTCCCTCTTGTGGCAATTGCTTTTTGCGGCTGGTTATGCGGATATGGAATCGAGTCGAAATGTATGAATGGATAACTCTGCTTCAAAATCTTCCAACGTTACTGTGTCAATATTCTCAAACATAGTAAAAATCATGTAAGCAATGTTATAATTATCATATATACACGTGTCATAGTTCGTATAATAGAAAGTAATAACAATAAATTAATACTCCTTCAAAAAAAAAAAATTAATAAAAACTTTATTTTGTGAATTACGTGAAGTTCTTTTATTTCTAGAATCTCATTGTGTGCATGTCAGCATGTGGGACGTGAATTAATTTGTCAACTCGAACCATGCTATTTCTCGCGAGCAATAACATCCCGAAGTGGTCCCGAAAGGCTCTCAACCGCTTGATCAATCCATTTGGTGGAATACATGGGTCAAAGTAAAAGTGAGTGGGGCCTGTTGCAGTAGCATTTGGTGGAATACATGGGTCGTGATTTTGTCGGGACAATGTTTTTCGGGAAAAGTAGCATTTTTGTTGTCAACTCACTATAAATAATTAGCATGCCATAAAAGGCAAATTGATCCGTGGTGTCAAGCTAGCCGACAGAAATTAAGGTGATGATTAGGTTAATTAGTTGCCATGCCCTGCTACATTATACGGGAACAATTAGCATATTATGGCGATTCTTCACAATTTTTAACATGGATTTTAATTAATACTATGTGATTGCCAATTACGTGATCTAAGATCTGCAACTCTTAATGCACTGTGCGAGTCATGACTTATGGGCTATCCTAAAGTTATGCGTGTGTGTCTAGAGTTGGGTGTGTATATTGATATTGATATGGTTCAATGGATCCGTTCACATTTGCAACAACAAGACAAGAGCTACGATCATTGATTCAATTATAGTATCATAGATGTAAAGACAAAATAAGCAAAATAAGAATAGAATGTATGACAACTCCAACAAAAAAGCATAATGACCCATACAAAAAAAAGAATAGAATGTAGCGACGGATCCAAAAAATTATCAAGTGGGGGCCGAAAAAAATAATTGATAAATAGTACATACAAGTTTTTTTTTTTTTTTTAATAACAGAATATGTGTAAAAATTATGAGTTTTACATTGTCGATGCATATCGAAGAGAGATACCTACATGAGTTTTAAATTAGCTATATATAGCGAGAAAAATCATCTAGAAAAATCACGAAGGCTACGTGTCAATATTGAACGTTGTGGGGAAAATGCATGAGGCAGCTTACAATAGGAAATGAGCGGAAAACATGGGTGCTTGGCCAATAGAAATAATTTCGGGACAATTTCGGGATTAACTATTCGCTTGATGCAGCATTATCCTATAAATTACTCTTACTCACTTTAAGGACCGTACACTCAATAGTATACGATGTAAGAATCACATTTCCAAATAACACAACTGAAATTTTAATGGTGATAATCAAATTATTTACATAATAATAATTTAGTAAATAATATTGTGTGCTGGTATATATTATAAAAACAGCCAATATTAAGCCCAAATATTATATCTAAAATTATAGTAGTATATAAATACTACTAGTGTGCAAGTATATTTTTTCCTCTTATGATAATAACGTGGTAAAGAAAGTACAGAACCGTGTGATGACTTGTGTTGAAATAGTTGGTGACTTTATGGAAAGTGCAATATGCACTACTATTGCTAAAAGGTTGCACTTGAAAATGGTAAAGGCCAGCCAGCCAAGAAATGTGTGCCTAAAAAGAAAGAAAAGCATATTTGTGGTTTAGTTTTCTATATATGCATGCATCACTCTCAGCGGCAACACACACTCAACACAACCAAGTTGACACGGAATTTGTGGGTTACCAAACAAGTCCCCTAAAAAGGAAGCTATATATCTCTAATCTATTCTCACATTTCATAATCTTAATTTTAGGCCCCATATTGATAGTTGACATGTAGCTATATTTAGCTTTGTTTCACGAGTTTGCCTTTTCATTTACATTTATACGTGGCCAACTTTTGTCTCAATGAGAGGGAGCCATTCTCTATGTTGTTGCCACTCATCCCGTAATTCGAATTTATCTATAACCATAACCAATGGTAAGAGATAAGTATGATATGATTCATTATTTTATCTAACTAAATCAATTTTTAGGTATTGCTTTTGGCTTTATCGTGGCGTTACCAAGATGACAATGATATTTTGTACATGTTTTTCTATACTAGTAGTTTCTACGTAACAAATATTTTGGTTACAGAAAGGGAATCGAAGTCCTTTTCAGTTACATAGTTTGGTACAAATTAAAAATCAAAGTTTCTAAATAAAAAAATATATAAAGAATATATGTGCAAGCAACACTTTATCACTTTGAAATGATAACTACTGTTGCTCAGATACCTAAATATTTAGGTAAGTTTTGGCTTATTTTGTTTTAGTGGTGGTATGCCCGATCTTCTGAAATGATCTTATTGAAGGAGTTAAATTTGAAGTTCCGTGGAAAGGTCTGCTAAAAAATTGTTTCACTTAATAATCGAACTAAAGTTCTCCTGAAAAATAATTAAACTAATACTCTAATAATAAAATAAACAAATCACATTATATCAGTTTTCATAAGCGAAAAAATCTAGGGTTAAATATGTTTTTCGTCTCTATAAATATGTCAATTTTTCGTTTTAGTTCCTCTAAAAAATTTCTTCAACTTTTAGTCCCTCAAAAGTTTTTCATCTTCACTTTTGATCCCTCCTTTAAAGTAAACTCCCACGTAGAATTCATTTTTTTTTTAATAAAATTTTGCAGAAAAATTTATAATATTATAAGAATGGCGCCAAAAAAAATTAGAATTTTTTAACAAAACATGAATTAAATATGAATTTTATATTTTTCGCGATTAAAAATAAAAATTCATATTTAATTTATGTTTTGTTAAAAAATTCTAATTCTTTTGGGAGAAATTTGTACAATATTCTACACATTTCTGCACAATTTCATTAAAAATACAAAAATTTAGTTAAAAATAGGGACCAAAAAGCATTGATTGTAAATTTTATAAGGACCAAGAGTTGAAGGAAAATTTTAGAGGGACTAAAACGAAAAATTGATATATTTATAGGGACAAAAAACATATTTAACCCAAAAATCTATTACCAAATCTAAGGAAGAGAAAAAATGACGAAAAAAGGAAATAACAAATGGAAAATAAATTAAGTATTATATTATATATGAGAACCACCCCTACGTACAAGGAGTTTATAAATCATGACAGACTGTTTTTCTTTGGCTGAATTATGTGTGAGAGGTTTGATGTTATTTCGTTGGCATCGTTTCCGTATTTGGAAAACAAAGGATCGAATAATATTTACGAAGTTCACAATTGTCATATAATCCACGATACAAAACTTTTTTGGTGGTTCGTGGACTTAATTCAATTGGTATAAACGTTACATGATATATGCAGGGACCAGGTTAGAACCTAGACACACCACTTATTCACTGTGAACCTCGGACACACCACTTATTCACTTTAAAAAATGTGAATTTCTAACCATTATACTACTTGATAAAAAAACAAAAAACCTTTCATGGGGTTTTGCTCAAATCTCATGAGAAAGTTTAGAATTTCATCAATCGTGAACTTATGTTCATGAGTGTCAAGGAATTTCAGAGCTTTATAATGTTTGGTGATGGTATTTGCATTTTTTTCTATATACAGCCTCCACAAGTTGAATAACCATGACACCCTCAAGCTGTACCACAAGTGTTGCACTTAATCCAGTTAATAAGAGGCAGATACCAAAAAACCGTCATTCGAAGTGGCGAATGAACATGAATATTAACCAAAAAAGGTTTCAGAATCTAGAACTCTTGCATGTTACAAAAGGAATCAACATTCGAATAATTGTATGTCAAAGAAAAAGAATGTAGAGAAAATATGTAGAGAGAATATAAAAGTCAATGTAAAAGAAAAAGAAGGGAGTAGTTTTTTTATGTATTTTTTTATTCAAATAGTTTTTTATGAATTACACGCGTGTTTGTAAATGTCATTTTTTTTTAAAAGTCAACCCATGCATTTGTTATTTCTTCCTTCTTGCACATTCAAAACCTGAAATAATAATAGAGAAATACTAATACTAAGTACTACTCCACAATGACAATAATAACAGTGATCAGATATTAGCTTGTTGTTGACTTTATATTAATTTATTTATTATATATGCATGATATTGTGTTTTAAGACTCCTCTCTTTTTCCTCTGCAGCCGCATGTTACAGTACATTGTACATAGTTAGGCCATGTGCAAATTCTAATCATAGAACACCTGAATGGTTTTTCAACTTAGGTTTCCTTCCCTCTATTTTAGTACCATGAAGTACGTTCATTAAAAAGCGGTATTAATCGAATAACCACTGTTCCTTACTTCAATTGGAAGCTATTCAATCTTTAAATATGATGATGATGATGACAAGCTATTTCAATCTCAAATCATGCATATAAAAAAGCATTATGAAGGTCAATTTGTAAATTTTCAACCATTCGAACTGCAAATACATCATACATGTATGATTAGCTTAGGTTGACTTACTTAAATGTCTCTCTATTTTTTTTAGGAGACTTACATAAATATTAGTAGCACTTACTTCACCGAACTTGAAAGAAATGGGTTGGACTTAATTAACCAATACCCTTGAGTTTAAATTCCGACAAGAATATTTACTTTTAAATAATATATTATATGTAATTAAATATTCAATTTGGTGTTTAAATTAAGGCAAATGTTAACTTGTGTCCTTAATGGCACATGTTAAGGAACTTATTAAAGAAATATACGCATAAAAAGTCTTGCATTCAACTTCTCAAAAGTTAATATATTATATTTTCCAATGCAAAGTTGCCTTTTTTGGGTTGCTTAACATATGTCCTTAGAGCACAAGTTAACATGACCCTTAAAATAAATACCTGATGAGTGTGGTTCAATTGATTAAACCGCATTGAGATTGTAGTGAAGATCAAAGTTCGATCTCCGAATAACATATTTTGAGATGTGAACAGTTTTAAGCTACAATCTAAACACTCGAGTGAAGATTACTCACATAACCGGTCCAATGGTCCGAAACTTAGAGATACTCCTTGAAGCCACTAAAGTGTCAAACATCCTAATTACAATGGTTTGCTACCAAAAAAAAATAGTAATAGACCTTTATACTATTATACATTATTTAGGTGGTCGGGTAACTCAATTGATTTGAGTTAAATGTTACAAAATTGGAGATCCTAAATTTAAACCCAAATGAAGGAGTAAATATTAACATAATAACTAAAGGGGGCTGTTAACTTGCACCCACCTAAAAACACTAAGGTGCAAGTTAACAAGCTGCACCTACTAGTTATTTACCAAAACACCTATGTTTTTCTATTATAAACAAACATTATTTATGCTATTTACAAAAATGTCCTTTTAATTAAAATAAAGATTAATAGAGACAAAAGGGTGTTTTAATTAAAATTAAGTATATGTTGTTCAACATCTAATTTTCTATCAAATGCAAAACTTCTAACTAACACTTTAGATACCTATTATACATATATTGTTGCAACCATATTCTATGATGGTGATACATTACAATATTACTTCTAAATGTTGTTTATTTTGTGATAAAATGGTGAAACATAATAAAATATATGTATACAACTTGGACAATAGTTCTATCCAAAAAAATCACTATTAAACGATAAATTATTATTAATATAAAAGGTCAAAGATCTAAAAATGTGTGCTTTGAATTATGTGATTTTGCTAACGAGATCAATCAAGTTGTTCGAAAACTTGAATTGAGTCGAGTTTAAGACAAAAAAAAGTTTATATTAAACTTCGAGGTAAATCAATTCTCGAATTGAGTCGATCTAGATCAAGTTTGACTAGACTCATTTTTAATCCGATGAGAAATATCCTTATTTTTAGGATAAAATTACCAAATTTCAACATGGCATGCCATCACTTAGTTGAATTATTCTGTTTTGACATTGCTAATAAAACATATTTATTTCTAAATATGTAATAAGTAATAATAGTACATTACGTGCATTTGTGAATGAATGATGTTAATGAACAATGTTAATGATAATTACTTGAATTTTTTAAAATATACACAAGAGTAGTTAACTTCCTTCATCCACATTGACATTCCAATCTTTTGATCTAAAATTATACAAAATTAGAAAAGGTCATCCTATTCCTCTGTTTCTACCCTCTCCTCCCCTTTCCACAAAGACAAATTCCTAAAAGACATCTCTCTCTTGTTTTTTTATTTTGGTACAAAAAAAAAAGTTAATCAAAGTTAGACCCGTGACTGTTTATCTTAATAATCTGAGTCAGCAAATGATTAAGAAGAATATTCCTTAATTTCTGCTTTAAGTAACTTCTCTTCATCAACTTCTTTGCTGTCATCAACAAAAACATCACTTCTTGTTGTTGCTTCTCCAATTCCAGTTAATTTCTTAGCTCTTAGTGCTTCACAATCCCAATCCGTTTGACTCAAAACAACCAACATAGTCACAGCACAAGTTCCCTGAGCCACAAGCAACCCAAGCCACAAACCTTGAAAATCAAACCCAACATAAAAAGCTAACCAAATTGCCACAGGCATTCCAACAATGTAAAAACAACCAAAATTGATATTTGCACCTACTTTAGGCCTTGCTGTTCCTCTTAACACCCCACAACCTGTTGTTTGTGGACAATTTCCAAGTTCACATAGCCCTATTAGAGGTAACACTAAAGATGTAATTTTTATTATCTCTTTGTCTTCAGTGAACATGCTAGCCCAAATGTTCCTAACCATTATAGCAAAAAACAAAGCAAACACACCTAAAATGAAGCTACAAGAGAGTCCTACTATAGCTGAAAGTTTTGCTTTTGATGGCTTTTGAGCACCAAGTTTGTTACCAACTCTAGTGGAAACACTAAAACTTATTGATGATGGAAAAATATATAGCAAAGAAGTAGTTTGAATCAAAATTCCCATAGAAGCAACGGTTGCTCTTGGATTTATCAACAAACCACATAACAAAATCATGATTTCATACCACCACCATTCAAGGCAAACAGAAAGACAACTTGGTACAGCTAAATTAAGAAGTGATTTCCATTGTTTGAAACATTCTGATGAAAAACCACCCCATGTTTTCTTGTGTGTGCCAGAGAAAATTATGTAGAGAATCAAAGATGCAACAAGGTTGAAATTTGTCCACACCCCACTTAAAGCTACACCTTTGATTCCCATGTTGAGGTGAGAAACAAGAAAATAGTTTATGGGAATGTGAAGAAAAATTGCTAAAGTAGCACAAAGTGTGAGAGGCAGAGTAATGGATTGGCTTCTAAGGTAAATTCTTAAAGGATGTAAAAAAGATTGTGCTAAGAGATCAGGAATGGAATATAGAAGATAGATTTGAGCTTGTGTAGCTATATCTTCTTCTTGGCCACATAAAAGAAGGATATGTTTTGTGTAAAGCCAAAGTAACGAAATAGGGATAGAAGTTAAGAGTAGCAAGAGAATGGTTTTTTGTAAACATAGACCAAGGAGAGTGAATCTTTTGGCACCAAAGGCTTGTCCACAAATAGGTTCCATTCCTACAGCGAGACCGGAGAGGATTGAGTAACCGGTAATGTTCGCGAAGCCAACCGCAAGTGAACCACCGGCTAAGGCAAGTTCACCAAGGTGACCAAGAAAGAGCATGGAGATCATTGAACGACAATAGAGTAAGAGACCGGTGAAAATCATTGGAAAAGCAATTTTGGATATAGAAATAACTTCTTTGAAGGTAGCTCTAAGATGGGTTTTTTGGAATTGTGTTGTTGGATTTTCTATGTTTGTGTCTTTTTGGATAAGTGGATTGGTCATCATGTTGTTGTTGGACTCTTTTGTGTCTTTGATTGAAACTATTAGATATTCAGATTTTGAATTGCATTTGGAAGGAGGTTGAGAAGTTAAATGACACATAGTTTGTCTATTTTGAAAATAGAATGGTTTAGAGAAAGATTTTGAAAGTTGAAAGAGAAGGAGAGTCAAGGAGAATATAGTAGAGAGGGAGGGTTGTACAAATGGTTTTGTGTTGCATTTTATAGCATTTGAATGAGTACAATTGCCCTTAGGCACTTTTGGAGGGCTAAAACATTTAACATCGACCGGCCTAAATCGTATCATATATGACATAAAAGATATAAGATATCATATATGTCTTTTTTGTATTAACTATAATTTAGTAAATTATGAATCTTTTGAAAAATTCTTTGTTTTAAATTATTATAGTTTAATTATTAATATTTTTCAATAAAGTGTTATTTTTCGTTGATGAGGGGCCGTATAACACTTTGGAAGGATGATATAACAAGAGATTTCAAATATAACATTATCCATGAGTATCTTTTATTAAATTGACAAAAATATTCAAATATAACAAATGATTTGATTTCATGACGAGGGGCCAAATCAAATTTGGAAGATTTAGAGGCGTTAGAAATTTGTTTGTTTTTTCTTTTGTTCTTGGTAATTCAAAAATAAAGTTCTCCAATAAAAGAAACAACCAAAATGATTATAAATTTTAACTTACGCATATGCTAAAAGACACGAGGGTAAAGGATAATCCAAAAGTGATATTTTAGACAATAGTCACAGTTTGTATAGTAGTAAGGGTCAGTGTTGCTCTAGACACCAAGGTTGTCCTTGGACAGTTAATAAGGATCAGGTTTTGTAAGTAAACCAAAAGCCAAAAGACCATTAGAGTCCTTCAATGTTCAACCTTGATTTATAAGGAATTCTTCATCAGTATTAGAGGTACCTATATTGCTTAATGTCAAAATTAAATTGTTTGCTTCATAGATAAGACAAAGCCACTTAACGGTTTGTTCAACTGAGTGGGGTCCATCAAGAGATTCCATTGTATTGTGTTGTTTTCCGGGTGGCACTTTGGTGACATTAATGTCACCGTGCCATTGCATCTGGACCACACATTGTCATTGCCATTGCATCTGAACCACACAACACATCTAATGTCACCCAATGTGTGGCCCAGATTTAATGTCACCGTGACATTAATGTCACACAAGTATTTCCCGTTGTTTTCTACACCACGTGTACAAGAGAGATATATCACTCAAGTAAATGCGTGTTTGGTAAAGCGTTTGCAAAACAGTGTTTTGATGAAAACCACGGTAAAAAACCATATTAACGAAAAAGATGGTATTTAGAGATTTTGATAAATGTATCAAGAAATGTGCAAACGTATTTTTGTGTGTTGTAAACGGGAAACTAAACACAATCTAAGTGTTAATTTATATCATTGGTGAGACTTAAGAATTTTATTGATATACTCCCTCCGATGGTCCTTATTATAAGAAACAATTGACGTTTTAGGTTTATTGTATAAGTGATGTATCTAGTCTATATTTATAACAAGATACATCAATTCTTCATTGAATCTAAAAAGTCAATTGTTTCTTATAATAAGGGCCGAAGGGAGTAATTTTTATTAAAATTTACGGTGGTTTTTTGTTATTTTACCAAACTCAGTCAGTAAAAGTATGCACTTATTCTTTCCTTGAATCTTATAACTAAAAAGCATGTGTTTCATTGTCAATGTGTGCTGTCTATTAGCTATTAATATAACATGATTTAATTTAATCCTTTCAATTGTTATTGTTCATTGAATCTACAGAGTCAGTTATGATTACTCTATCGTTGAGTTTAGTTAGTTGAAAAGAAAATTGAGTTTACTTCTCTTGATTTTAAAAAATTAACATGGAGTCAAAGGTTGCACCGTTTGGAATATGCAAAAATAATTATATTTTAAAGCAATTAGTCACAAATTAATTGGTTTAATTTTTTTTTTTGACAAAATCTGATTGGTTTGTAAGTTTACCTATTCATGAGATAATCTATACTATGATACTATTAGAATATAACGAAAACAATAAAAGTATCAAATTTTGGTCGGATATTTTTATATAAATTTGTCATCAACAATATATATTTTTTTAAAACTTAAAAACAAATAGATATTATAAAACTGAAACAACCGAATTGAGTTAAAAAATACTATACCTTACAATAAAATATAACATACACATAGTTCATCTTTTTTCTTTTTAATTTTTTTTTCATGACTTTTATTACACTAAGGCTATGTTTGGACAACTTAAACTAATGGAGAGGAATAAAATAGAACAAAATAAATATTTTATTCTATTGTTTGGATATTTAATGACGAAATGAAACTTCCATTGTTTGAAAAGTGGACGAAACAGGATGAATTATAAATTTTAGGAGCCCTCACCTTAGAAGTCGCCTTAAAAGAACTTCAACATGTTGAATTCTCAACTTGATTCAATCAATATATGGTTATTTTGGCATTGTTCATGAGTAGCACCAACATGTGTGGTTCTTTTAAATGAGTACCTTCGTTCATAAGTCCTTAAAGTTAATACACCTTCGTAGTACCATAAACAACATAAAATCAATACAATACAATGCGCAAAGTCACACACATTTATATATCATCAGAAAACAACCCAAAATATCTTTTACTCCCTCCATTCTTATTTATAAGAAACAATTAACTTTTTATATTCATTTAATAATTGATGTATCTCATCTAAAATATAAACTGGATACATCACGACTAAAAGTTTTGGTTTGGTGGGTCACATTCAAAACGTGTTTGGTTCGAATGTCTCTAGTCTTTCTCTTGTGGAGGAGAGGTTTATCTCTTGGCATCAACCTCCTTTGGAGTTTTTGACACTTGATGTTGATAGTAGTGTGGTTTCTGATTACGGTCTTGGTGGATTTCGCAGTCTTATTAGGGATCATAATGAGATTTTCTTGCATTGGTTCTTTGGTTATGGCAATATATGGTGTACTAATGTTTTTTATTTTTTTTATTTATCAAAGTTTGCTTCTATGTTGGTTGCTGGGATCCAAGAATATAGTTTATCATTGAGACTCGGTCGTACCATACAATATTTAGTTGGTTCATGATACTTCAATTGTTCATCGTAAGTATGGGAACTTGATTTGTGCAATCATGAAGCTAATATTAAGGGATTATAATGTGACCATGTGTCATCTTACAATGTAACATTGTAATATTACAATGCGACATGTTCGTGGGATATGGTTTGCATAAAATGTTTTTACGTTGTAAGTTTAGTTGGGATTTCTCCTTTATCACGCAAAGCTTCATGTGGTGATGATGGTGGGATTATTCACAATTACTTTGGCTCTTTTAGTAGAGATCCTAGTTCTCGTTTGCTCTATATCCTCCACAGTCCACGTGGAGCTGTGGGACTCTTCAAGAGCTATTAAAAATTTAAGGATTTGTTAAAGAGTGTTCTGAGACACTCTTTAAGGATTCTATATTGAAAGACTGTTTATTAAAAAAAATTAATACTTCAGATTTTAATGTATTTGATACTAGATAAATTTTCATAAAAACATACTCCTATTTAAGATCCTTGCCTCAGGAACACTGATTAGTATTTCTCAAAATTTAAAAACAGTGTAAGACTGTAAGTAATGGTTGTTAGTTTGTTCATCCTTATTTATCTCGTCTCTCGTACTCGTAACTTCACCCATGATGAGGCAGATATGTTAATGTAACATCTTTCGTGAAAGCCAAGTAGGTATATGGAGACTTTAGGCAGATATGTTCTCTCCTTGATAATTGCCTTTTAGATTGTATGTTCTTAATTTGTTTATTTCCTTGCCTTTGCTAGATGACATTGTTGTATTGATTTTATGAGAAATGAACACTCTTTTAGCAACATTTTATATGACATTCACTCTTCTATTGGATGAAATTTATGTAGGTCTCACTTTTTTTATATGTGATTCATTTGAATGTTAAAAAGAGAATGTTGATAAGTTATGTTATTGTTTCTTTCCCGTTTATGCTTAAAAAATAAACATATTGCACGTATCTCAAATTCATCACCCAAAACTATCCAGCAAAGGTTTGAGCTAGACACGGGGCATTATAATCTTGTTATCATGCTTACAACCTTAAATTAAAGTAAAAAAGGTTTAGGATTTTCGGTTCAATTTTCTTTATGCTTAAATGTAGTTTTGAACTTTATATTTATTTTTTATTTCTTAAAAATGGAGTTTTGATCTTCTTATTTTAAAAAATCAGTATTTTGGTCTCTCATTTTTGGATTTTGATCATGGCTTAAATATATTTTCCGGCCTTTATCTTTTACTGAAAATTCATTTTGGTTATTTTTCCTCTTTTTAAATTGTTTTAGTCATTTATCTTTTTTCTAAATCGTTTTAATCCGTTATCTTGTTAAAAGGGTGATGTTTTAGTCCTTATTTTCATTCGTTGGTATGCCAAAAAGACTAAAATATCATCCTTTTAAAAATATGAAGGACTAAAACGATTTAGAAAAAGAAGGATAAAGAACTAAAACGATTTAGAAAAAAGATAAAGGACCAAAACAAATTTTTAATAAAAAATAAAACGATTTTTTTTATTTTTTTTTTAAATAGAAATGCATTTAAGCCTTTTCTCTGTCCATTTGTTTTTCAATTGATAAGAGTAAAACATGGGTGGATATGAAGGGATGTTTCATCATCTATATTGTATTCTTGAGATTTGATTAGGAGAGGAAGATAACTTGCTTCATATATGATTGCCATCATTTGAGAATGAACATTGGCAAATTATTCGTTTGTAGCTTATAAATCATGAGTAGGAGATGACGCATAAATTTTTGTACTTAGCCTTCTATATGTGGTAGCTAAATTATAAGAATATGATAGAATGGAGAGCGGATATTATTGAGCACTAGTATTTCATTTGGAGATTATTGAGCACTAGTATTTTCAGTTAGCCAATTGAATACTTCTATTAGCTCAAACGAAGTTTCCTAGCACCTCTAGACTTAAGTTGGGAAAACAAAAAAAGCTTGGAAAATATTTTTTGAAACTGGGTCGATCTTCTTCTACATGGTTAAAGTGTCGACCATATAACACTCTTATTAGGACGATGGGGCTAAAATCGTTAAACAAGGATTAGTGTTCCCTAGTAGGAGTAGTAGTTCTTATCATTAGGAGGATTTTGTAACAAAAAAGTTCTCTTATGTCAATCTCTCTTCATATATAGGAATCTATATTTTTTTTTTCTTATTGGATTCATGCGTAATATCCAAATTCAACTTCAGATGTTTTCTGAGGTGGAGGAGGTAGTCTACAACATGCATATTTGTTTCTTTGAAATTATTAGGAGATTCTTGGGAGTTTTTTTTTGTGAAAATCCCTCTGCATATATTAGTAACCTTTGTATAGAATAACACAAACTGCATAAATAGAATTGATAACGGTACGGATTAATGTGACCTTGAGGAGTTCTGATATACATAATTTTATTTGTTAGCAGATCAATGGTTTTACTTTGTTCAAATCAGATTTGAAACAAACCTTTAGAAGTCAAACCGTGCAATCTTCGTCTAGCAATTCTAGACGGTGATTGCCCGTTTTGGTGACTTCTGAGGATTTATCTCCATTCGTGGACTGATTCAGCTACCCAAGCTTTCTCTAAATCTGGCTGATTCAGACCTGTTCATACAGATTATCTATCATACAAAACGAGTGAATCATCAACTTCGTCCCTGAATTTTCATGGATCGGCCAACTTCGTCCCTCAATTATGCGAAATATCAATTTAATCCCTGAATTTGTTAAATGTCAATCAAGTTAATCGTTCTGCTCAAACGGAGCGTTAACGGGGCTGACGTGGTCGTTAACCTCTCACATGTCAGACGCCACGTAGGCAGGGACTAATATGGCCGATAATAACAAACATTTCGAAGGACTAAATTGAGTGATTTGCAGAAAATGTTTTGGTTTTCTTCCCAAATGACTCTTTTCTTCCCCAACGGCTCTTTCTTCCCCAATTGTATAAAATTGGAACCCTAATTACACAATCTGCAATCAACACTCTAAAATCACCAAAATTTCCTCCAATAATAAGTGGTCCAGTTCTGCCCCAATTCAAAAAACTTCAAACCCTAATTTTTTCGTATTGAATATGAAAGCCAAAATCCTCAAAATTTCTTAAAGCAAAACTATTGAAATTGAATCTCAAATGATGGGGGGTGGGAATATGGGAAAAAACAGTTATGAAAGTCGACCTTCATCTTCAAGCTCCAAGTTTAACGGTGTTGTGAGAGTGCTTGAATGTTGGTGTCCTAGAATTTGTGTTGTTAGAAAATCCAATACTTCAAAAAACCCAGGAAGGTCATTCTATGCCTGCCCTCTGCCAAAGGTTTGTTTAACTAATGAAAAGAGGTTGAAGATGATTGAGAAATGTAATCTTTCTGTAATAATATTACCATCAAAATAGTCCTTGAATTATTTCTCTATCTATCAAATAGATCCCTACGTTATATTAAAAAACCATCAAATAAGTCCCTGAATTGAGTCTAGCCCCTTGTGCTAGACTCAATTCCAATAGGTAGAATGCCTACACTTAAAAGCCATTACCTAGAATGCTTCAAGGGCACACGACATGACAACTACACAAGTTCGATAATATTCATGGAAGATATAGTACCACTATTAAGAAAAAATTCTACAACATTAAACTGAGAGTATGGAGCTATCTAAATGAATGGACACAAAAACTGTCAAACCAAGTTTCGAAGCTTTGTCGACTCTACACTAAAGCATTTTGCTGAAACTAAATTTAGTCCTGTAACGACCATGTTATACAATCTGTTGGCCCTTCAGGCTTTTTCATCAACGACTGAAATCATTCTTCTGCAGGGGGTGACTGGCTCTGACTGCAACATCACAAATATGCACAATTAAAATAGCGACCATATCAAACAAATGTAAAGAATGCAGGAAAGAATAAACAAAAACTCCAACCAATAAATAAAAAAATGTCTGCAAACCTGCGATATTGTTCATTCATGGGACTTTCAGGACCACCATAGTTGGGACTGTCCCTGGGTTCCGGCATAGTATTTGGGCTCCCTCCATAATCATTGTATGGGCTGGGGTTCCCTTTTGCATCAGGACTAGGGCTCCCTCTAGAACCATTGAATGGGCTGGGGTTTCTTTTTGCATCAGGACTACGCCTCCGGTCATGGCCATTGTCGGGGCTATCCTTCACAGTACCATAAGGACTAGGGTCAGATCCATGACCTTTTTGAGGTTCTATCCTCTCTCCTTCTTCAAGACTATGGGACCGAGATCTCCGCCGCTCTTTGTGATAAGGACTGCGGCTGGTGTCGCGAACAGCCTCAGCACCATCCCTCTCCCTTCTGTAAGGACTAGGGTTTCTGCGCCCATAAGCAGGACTACCTCGCTCCCTTCGATGGGGGCTTCTACTACGGCTGTTGCCACGCCCATAGTCAGGGCTGCTCCTCTCCCTCTTATATGGACTAGGCCCACGACCATAATCAGGACTACCCCTTTCTCGACGATAGGGACTGGGTGATCGCCTTCCATCACGGCTTCTGTCACGTTGACGATCACGGCCTCTATCTGGACTATGTCCATTTCGCCTATCATCATCTCTAGCAGCAAATTCAACTGAAATAACCCGATCCATCAACTTGCTGCAAATTAGGATTTGAGAAGTCTGGTTATCATTCAGGTTGTAAGACAATTACAAAACCTTAACAAGAAGATAAAACTGCCTAGAACTTAAAAACTTTGGCATCCATAATGATAATACAATATTCGGCCATGCAAACCGACAAGAGGACAAATGGATGAATGCATAAATATTGGCCAAACCCCAAATCCACCTGAAGTTGATAATAATCAAGTAATAATGACAGACAGTTTCAAAGGAAGGGAAAATATTGACCAATAAACAATTACCTGTTATTTGTAGCTTCCAGTGCTTTGCAAGCATCATCTTCTGATTCATACTGAACAAACGCAAAATTCTTTCTGATCCTCACACTGACTATCTTACCATATGGCTCAAAGTGCCTCTCCAAGTCCCTTGTTCTGGTCTGGTATGTATCAAAATTAATTACAAATAAGGTCTTTGATGGTCTCGCATTAGCTGAAGATCTTTTTGGACGCTCAGCAGGCCTTCTGACACCACGTTCTTGCTGCAGCACAATACACCCAATGAAGATAAAACATAATCAGCCACAACAACAACATTATAGCTTCAGCATTCTAGTGGAAAAAATAATGCCTTACCTTCGTCCATTCAACACGAAGTCTGCGCCCCTTTCGACCATATTCTATCCGATCAAGAGCACGGATTGCAGCCTCAGCATCTCTCTCATCTTCCATATAGATAAAAGCAAATCCTGCACAGCACCAAAAAATAATCTCAACTTTATATTAACATTTATCATAAAACTGAGAAAAGAAAATTCAGTCAAACAGTCCAATCAAGAAACACTTCACTTGTAATGTGGCAACTGACCCTTCTGCTATGCACAAACACAATACTAACAACTTGGAAATTAAATAAAATTTTGGTAAACCTCTTCATTTCTATAAACTAATTTGACCAACAGAATTAGTAACAGACCTTGGATAATAAACAAAGTGGTGTCAAGAACAAGAATCCAAAAGTGTAGGTCTCATGGTGGGTCAGTGGAAAGTGAGTGCCTTCTCCATTCATTCAGCTGCCTCTGCTGTGAGGTTTATTTATCATGTCCAAAAGTGGAGTGGCAAAAGGCACGAAAATTGAAAGGCAAATGTGACTGAGGAATACGTAGAGGTTTGCCATTGCGGATCAAATTGAATGATTCAAAGATGTGCATCACAGGCAGGAATCGGATTTCTGAAAAGCCCATCCATTAGCTTGGGAGTAAATGGATATGCAAAGATAATCCTGCGCCAAATAAAATGTTGAGTATGGGGGTTGATGCTTCATAAAAACATGATTTTTGACTTAAAATATCTTGAACCCCCCACAAATGCTCAACAAGGTGCTATACACCAAGGTCCAACTCTGGTCACTGAATCACCAATCTTCTATGATACATTGCAGTTGCTGACCCGCGGGAGGGTGGCTCCAAATGTCGGATAAAGACTCTGATGCTGCACCGTGACTGCTGGATGTCTTAAAGGTCTACTCGCAGATGTGAAAAACCATAGAGATAGGAGTTCGGGTTTGCTCCATTTATCTACCCACCATTTATCGCCCATTTATGATAGAGATAGATGCAAATGATAAATTAGTGGGGTCCACTTATTAAATTAAGTCCCACTAATTTATAACTTGTGTTTATTTATCTTATACATGGACAGAATAAATGGAGGTAGATAAATGGACCAAATCCGGACTCTAGAGATAGAGGTACTTTCTTTGTCAAGTGTTTTCAGTTCTCATGTTGAAACACTTAAATTTCAAATCAAATTAATTTATTATTTTAAACAGCAGTGGCATGTTACAAGGACAATTCTCATGAGACCCTGTCCCACTGTAAACCATCCTGAAAGTCCCTAGAGAATGCAAGTCATATAGTTTCTATTCAACTACTGAATTCAATAATATGGAAATTGATTCAGTCCACATTCCCCAAGTAAAAAAACTCTGTTTCTTAAATTGATTCAGTCTACTTCCGAGTCAGCAATCTGGTGTAAAACTCATGTACAACTATAAACTTTTCTGTTAGGAAATTATATAATCTAGTCAATTCAAGGATAACACATAGTAAGTTATTAAAACTCAACCTTTTAAGCATCCATTTTAAAATGTACAAACAAATAGATAATTATCAAATTGTGAAAAAACCAAAACAAAACCTTACCAGCCTTCATATCCACCCTATCAACCTTCCCGTATCTTCTAAAAAGCCGCTCCAGCTCAGACTCCCGGCAATCATATTCAAAATTTCCGCAGAAAATAGCTTTCATTTTCACTGAACACAGGTTAACAAACATTCAAAAATAAACACCAAGCTAGGCATACATACATGGATGAGCATAACTACATAAATCCCTGTTTGGATAACCAACTTATTTGCAGCTTATAGCACAAGCACTTAACAGAGCTTATAAGCTATTCCTATAGCACAAGATAGAATAAAGTTAATTCTTTTTTGTTACAAAGTTAAATGGTTTTTGTATAAGCCAAAAGCATTTTCATAAGTTCTCCGAAACAGTCTCCCAAAACTTATAAGACTAGATAAGCTCAACAAAATCAATTCAAAGAGACCTTAACCATCAAACTAAGAAAAATCATTTTTTTGAGTCTTCAATTAAAAGACAAAAACAAACCCCTTGAAGCTTCAATACATGTATATAAAGTAAAAGAAAAAAAATTAAACTAATACAATTATCATACATCATTGTTATGAGTCTTCTACTCAAAAAACTAAATTGTTGTATAAGCCAAAAGCGTTTCCATAAGTTCTCCCAAACAGAACAGTCAGACAAAACGTAAACCACTAAATAAGCTCAAATAGGTCAATCCAAACGGACCCTAATTATCAAACATTCAAACTAAGAAAAAAAAAATCATTTTTTATGAGTCTTCTACTAAAAAAACACAGACAAACAAACCCCTCGAAGCTTAAATTCATGTTTATCAGCTAAAAGAAGAAAAAATAAACTAATACAATTATCAAATACTATTATCATACATCATTTATATGAAAATTAAGCATTCCAATTACACGTTCTAAATGAAAAATTTAACACTAACAACTATAAAAATCAACAGGGAGAACAAAAGTTATAAATCTCAGATCTAGGTTTTTGGTGTAAAAAAAAAAAACAATGTTGAATGAAAAAGTGAGAATGAAACAAGAGATTTTTGATTGAATTGGGAAGAGAGATGAATTGTGCGAACCTTGAAAGAGAGTTCGGTAGGAACCCTAGGCGGAGAAGAGAAGAGGAGAGGAGAGAAATTCACAGATATTTCTCGGGTTTTGACCAACAAAGATTGTAATGAATCGTACCATATATTTGTATGGATTGTCTTTTTCCTGGTTTTGCTTAGGTGCCCTTCTACTCTTAAGTTTTACCTGCTAGTCCTTTTGTTACTTTTTTTTTTTTTTTTTCCAATTTAATTTTCTTTGTAAATGGATAGAAATTCGTCTTAAGATGAATAAGTGGGAGAGTTTTAGGGTTCAAATTTGGTCCCTACTTATTATTACATTGTTTATACCAGTTGAATTATGCTCACATAGACTTTTCTAATTCAATCTAAAACCGACAAAACATAAAAAAAAAAAATATGGCCTTGAATTTGGGAGGTTTTGGATTCGAACTTCACTAATTTCATTGTAGGGAGATAAATGTAAATATATATCTTTATAAATATTATTTGAGTCTCAAGGTTTTCTTTATTTTAGACCAAGACATCATCCCATCACCTTAAATTTTTCTCCTAATAAATGATCAAATTAATCTCTTCTGTGTTTTTTTTAAGGAATCTCTTCTATGTTTTTATTTTGAATTTTGAAAATATATAGTAAAACGCACCAAATTAATTTCTCACTTACTTGAACAAAAATATGTCTCTGATTAATTATTTCTACTCTTTCAAATCTCAGTAAATTATCATTGATATTCGTCTCTGTCTTTTCGATCAATACATCTCTCATGTATTATGGTCTCTCATTGTATTTCTTACTCATCCTAAAAGACTCAAATTAGTTCATCTTTGGACAAAATTTTTTGTATACACACAATAAATATTGGAAATCAAGAGTTGCTTTATCAATGACAACTTTAAAATGTTAATATGAAGATGAAGATTGACAACATCATAAGGTGGCATGTCACTGCCGCATCATCATTTGAATAAGACATGATAGCAACCAATAACTCAAATATGAACATAAGTAATAAAGGGACTAATTTTTCCTTTATAAAAATGATAGAGAGTAATTTAAGTGTTATTTTTATCAATAATTAAATTTAGCCGTAAGTAAATTGTGAAGGGCCAAATTACATCTTTAGTCTATTTTTTTACACTTTTTGTTTGTTGCCCTAGGTATCCCCCATTAGGAAGCCAGAGACTAATCATTTGAGGTAAGAAGGTATTCTTAAGGGGCTAATAATTTCCATATGCACCAATCAATGATCTCGAACCCGTTATCACATACATAAGGGCTTAATTATCTTCAAACTTTGTCATATTATTGAATTATTTTGCACTTTATTATTATCAACTGAAGTCATCAACGAATCCTATAACGTAACATAGTTGGACAGATATTTGATTCCACGAAATGTATAGACCAATTTATCATGTTATACAGGTATGCAGGTAGCCATTAGCACGATAGAGCTAGTTCAGTACGAACTTTTATTGGGTTGGGCTACAAAAAGATTAAAATTTAGATAGTTACTTTACATGCTCTATGCATTATTGCAAAAATCCCTCAAAACACTCATCAAAACATATCTTCCAATAAGTTTTATGAGCAATCTATCAGAAGATAGGTTTCGATAGGTTGAGTAACTAAGAGGATCTCGTCAACAATCCACTAAAATTCACGTGTAAATTTAGTCCAGGCCTTACGTTTTATTGGCCTTTCAAACTTGACCGGTCGGACTAGTCATTATTCAGCTTGATAAATGATATGTACTACTACTCTACTTACAAATTATTATTACATTACATACTGCAGCTAACTCAATCATGACAACAAATCAGCATTACATTCTGCAGCTAACACATTTTTTCATGAAAGAACCAAACACATTGAATTGGACTGCCACATTGTTAGAGACAAGATTCAATCTTGTATGCTACACTTTTTCCTATCCCTTCCGGATATTAATTAAACCACAAACTCTTACTAAACCTCTTCATCATGGTCCTTTTTCCTTTTTCTCATATATATGTTTGTGTGTGAGAGTTGGCTCCCATTTCATCAATTAGAATATTCATCTCTGTAAATTTTTCAATCAATATATGATGAATCTCAGTTACAAGTTCTCTTTCATATTCATATGAGAAATTACAATATGGAGTATTCTCTTTTACACCAAGAGGGGTGAATGAATCTACCAATATCATGTGACAGTATTAGGCCGACGTGTTCCCAATATCATCGAATGAGAAATGTAAATCTTTATATAAATCTCAGCTTTTCGAGAGATTAATCAATGGCTGGAGTTTACTAAAGAAATGTACCTGTATCACTTTCACTGACTAGAGGTTAATATTGATGATAAAGAAACTTTTACTACATTTGTATATATGGATCAATGATAAGTATTACTTACACATAACCTTCCTAGAGCTAAAAAGAATACATCTTATAAAGATCCCTTTCTTCCTAAAAATCACTAACCGGCTTTTTGTGAGTAATGATGTTCATTGTACAACTAAGAACTCATCGTTTATATCTGTGATTTCTGACAAAAATGAAAAATATAAGGCCCCTTATATGTTCCACCATTTATCTAGTCAAAAAGAAAATGTTCCACCATTTATGAATTCATATAAGGCCCATAAGACAATGCCAATCACCGTGTCCCTCACTAAACTCTTGACTAGGTCATCGATCCAGCCATTAGAAGCCCCATCATTTGAATTTTTCCCAGCAAGGTCTCGAAATCTCAAATTCCCTGTATCAGCTAACAGTGCATATATTACACCATTCATGTGGCCTTTTCCAATCACACCTACCACCCTTTTACAGTTATTCACAGCCTTGCTCCGCTTCAGAGACCATGCAAGATACTGCAGAACAAGCAAAAAATACTATTGTTTACTTGGGAGTTGTAGCCTTGTAGGACTTGTCACACGCAAAAGGATATTACGATGCAATTTTTGAGTGAGAGGAAGAAAAACTTACAGTATCTCGTTCATGTATAAGAGGCGGCAATAGGGATGGATATGAAAAACTCAGCTGCTCATAAAGCTGAAGTGTACCATCATCTGAACTTGCTTTCTGCAACTAATACCAAGATTTGGCTCTTCAGTTTTTCAAATAACTACTACTAAAGCAAACTGTTGCATAGATTACACGAGAATCATAGATATTTATGCATCTCCCTGGTTGAGAGTTTTATATATAATATACATATAAACACTTTGAGTACCTTTAATTATGCATCTTACACACAACTTATAAAACATTTCACTATAACTGAATGGCTGGAATTAAATCAAAACTTATTTCAATACCCTTGGTCTGCGAACTGTTTAATCGGCCCAATTAATAAAGTACTCGGAAAGGGTTTATATGACATGAGCCGAGTAGAATCCGAATAGGCACAGGTTCCAAGGATTCCCAACGAAAACCGTAGCTTAGTAGGGTGCCCAGAGAGCGGAAATCTTAGCTAAATGGGGAAAAGGAATAGCATAAAAGGAAAGATCAAAACAAAGAAAACCTAAGCCACTTTGTTCAAAAAAAAAAAAAAACCTAAGCCACTCATTTAACCTAAACACAAAACACGGACCTTGAACATGGCACACTGCCGGTAGATATCCTAGACGCTCTACCCGGAACAGGACAAAATATCATTTTAAAAGGGGATCAAGCATATAAAAGCAGGACATGTAACATTAAAAATAGTAGTAATTGAGATTGACATTCTAGGCAAGAGAAGTAACCTCAAGCTTATTTGTAGAAATGTCTGATGAAGATGTTATTCCACGGATAACTATCGTCAATAAACTCAACTTCTGAGTCCAATTCAAAGCCTTCCATGCTCTCTGAAGCTACAAAACAGATTATATAGACTCCATTATCCTAAGATCATACAGAATACTTCAGCTGTTTTCAAAGAACATGCATATAATACTTCAGCTGTTTCCCATTGTTTCAAATTCCGTACATAAAAATCTGAAGCAGCTGTTGAACTAATTTATTTCCTTTAAAGAACACTATGGAATATGTACATACTGTGATTTCAATTGGCCTATCTCCCAAAACTAGTTGTGCGCCAACTTCCTCTGACACTTTTCGAGCAGCGCGGAACTGCATAATATTAATAGACATTTTTTATTTATGAAAACGAGTTCTACTACCAAAAGCTACAAATACAGAGAAGAGTTTGAATTACCTCATCTCCAAAAGGGCGGTCAATATTTGAAGATATCTTTGATGAAAAAGCAGCCAGGAGTAATCTCAATGCCAAAGCAGTTTGACCACCTGATATTTCGATCATAAAACAATAAACATGTTTCTCTTACAGATATTAAATAGACATCTCAAAACCAATTCATGGGTACAAAATAAATCTGTTTCACCCTTATCTTGATTTAGATTAAATGGAGTTTAATGTGTCTTTAAGATACTAGGATTCCCCTGAGAAAAAAGATAGATATGTAGAACAAAAATGTGCTTACCGAGGTTTATGCTACGGCCAATAGCTCCAAAAAAACCAGTCCCGCTCAAGGAAAACATAGTAGACCTTAATTGTTTGTCAAGCTGATCATCATCAGCATACATGATCCCAGCTCTGGAAATGAAATCTGCAACAATTGAAGTTATGATGCATATTGACAAATGAAAGTAACTGAGTCTTCAACAATTGAAGGTACCGTATAATGCATATTGACAAATGAAAACAACCGAAATATGCAATAATACAATACCCTATGATTTCAGTCGGAAAATAAAATTAGGAGCTATATATGGACAAAGGGAAGTTTTTCATATTCATATTAATTACAATAAATAGTACAAGCTGTATGATTTTTAAATTTGTTAATATATAGTAGCCACTAGCCTGAATAAGAAAATCTCAACATTAACTGGTATAATAATTTAGATTAAAATTCATGTTCTGAAAAGAAAATATTAGTACTTGCCTGCTTCTACATAGCTCAACAACCACATTATCTGGCTTCACAGCTTTTACTACGCGCTCAACCTCCATAGCTGACTCTTTAGAAACATGTGTAGTTCCAATCAACCAAATATACTCAGGTTCAACAAATTCATTCCTCCAAGAAGGAACAGGACCAAACCTCTTCTTCTGAACCAAAACCAAGCTACCATTGTCAGCCAAATCAAGCAACTCAGGGTAACATTCTTCTATAACAGCTCTAGATTCATCAGAAATCTCTAGCTTGTAGTTGAAGTCAGGTGGTGGAGGTTTGACTGAAACCTTTAAGGGTCTGAGAGATGTTTTTGAGAGGAAAAATGGATTGGTTGTGAAAATGGGGAAGGTTGATTTTATGATGGTGGAATCCATGGAATGAATGAGTAAGGTGATGATGGAATGGATTCTAAAGATATTGAAGTGAAAAGTGGGAGGACATTATATAAAACTTGTGACTCTGAATTTAGACTAACGTTCAACCAAGGAAAACCAATCATCTTATTTTAATTTGTAATAGTTTTTTCTGTCACATTTGTTCTTTGGAAAATTATACGGTGAAGTTTTTTGGTGAAGTTATCACTTTAGCATCAAAATTGTAGTGAGTAACACCCCACTGTTTGTACAGTGGCATCAAAAGTTCAGTCATCATAGTATCATCAATTCATCATATTAACAAGACGACACTTGATCTAATTCTATCATACCTTGTTTTAAGTGTAACATTTAAGACTATCACATAATATCATCAACTCTGTTTGCATGTTAAATATGCCAACGAAAAAAGAGTACATGTAAGTCCGAGATGTTGCAAGCATTACTAGATGAATTACTATTGATCAGTAATCAACAATTTAAAAATGAATCAAACATTAAGATTAAAATTAACTTTTCCAAAAAAGTCAGTTTCTTGACTGCAGCATAGAAGCTTCCTTGTTTATTATGTACCACTATGATTTTTGGACGTGATGGACCTTTTATATATATTTAAGTTTGGTTAGGATTTTCTAACTCATAAAAATTCTCTAAGACAACTCACAAGCACGCTAATGCATAAGTTTTTCATGAAATTTGTGGTTAAATATACAATCCTACCATCAATTAACTTTATCAACACCATTTTCATTTGGAAGTAAAGGTAATGTAACAAAAACCCCTATGATTGGGTTTTTTCTACATTACCCTCTCTTGTTTAGGGGGTATTTACCCCTTCGAGATATCAACCAATCAAAATGTAAAATACAAATGTAACATTAAATGTCAAATAAATGAGTCATTTTTTTCTATAAAAAAATGAATTTTAATAAGGTAACTTTTAATTTTTATTTAATTATATTTAGGTATACAATCTTAATTAATTTACACTATAGGGCTTGTAACAATTAAAATTTCACATCAAATTCAACCCATCATGGTTGTGTTTGGTAACACGAATAAGCTAGCTTATAGCTTGTTGGACTAGTTTATAAGTTTGTTTTGAAATAATAAGATGTGTTGGGTAAAAAGTTTTTTCCACTAGCTTATAGCGTTTTTTGAGAAGCTATTTCAAGTAGTTTTTGAGCTTATAGCTGGTAGTTTTTTATATTTTCTTCCAATTTTAACCCCATTAATTTAATTTAATTATTTTTTAATAAAACAACATTTTCATGGCTTAAAAAATAACGGCCAAGTTCATAGCTTATTTTTTAATAAAACAACTGTCACGTTTTCTTCTTTGAAAAAAAACTACCATGTTTTATTTTATTTTTTAACTAGTAATAGACCCGTGCGGTTACGCACGGGTCATGTAACATTGTGGTAATCATATAAAAAATAATTACTTTGTTAGTACTATCAAATGTTTTTATTTCATATATTATATATAAAAAAAATGTTAAATATTTGAATCGCGTATGTTGTGGATTTTATTTTCTTATGTACACGAAAACAAATTTTTATATACGCATATAATAAGAAAGTCAATAAAATAAATTTTTTAAAACTCATGATTATTTTCAAAATATCAACATCAATGTGGTGTTTCTATTAAATAACTTTTTATTTTATATGCAAAACACCGTTCAATTTTTTCACCGTACCCGTTGCAGATTTTATGTGATTTATCTGCAGAAAATAGAAATAATTTTTTATGTTAATATATGAGAAAGTTGATATGATAAACCGTACCCGTTGCAGATTTTATGCGATTTATCTGCAGAAAATAGAAATAATTTTTTATGTTAATATATGAGAAAGTTGATATGATAAAATCGTATAAACTCATTAATATTGTCAAAATATAAACATTAATATAGTGTTTCTATTGAATAACTTTTTATTTTATATGCAGAACACCGTTCAATATTTGCACCGCTCCCGTTGCAGATTTTATGTGTTTATATAAGCATAAATAAATTTTTATGTACATATATGAGAAAATCGAAATGATAAAATTTTGAAAACTCGTGACTATTTTCAAAATATCAACATCGATGTAATGTTTCTATTAAATAACTTTTTATTTTATATTTAAAACACCGATAAATATTTGCACCGCACTCGTTGAAGATTTTATATACTTATATACTAGCAACAGACCCGTGCTAAGCACGGGGCCCGTGCTACGCACGGGCTGTGCGTTGAAGTGCGGGTTATGCGTCGAAGCACATTTGCAATGTTATATGCATTGAAAAATAAGAAAAAAATAAACGATAAAGTTGACGTTAATGATAAAAACATTGAAATAATTTTATTAAATATTATAGCGTAGAATAATAAAAATATGTCAAAATATTAAATATAGTAAAGATCTCGTGTTTTTTATATATTGTAAATTGAGAATATATGAAAAAACTAATGATAAAGCCGACGTTAATGATAAAAGGGAAAATTATTTTGACTTTCGTTGAGATTTTCTTAAATAACACAGACACCCCATCTAATTTTTGAAACACACCAATCTCCCTTCATTTTATCCATTTCAATCACTTTGTAAATATACAATTTAATCCGTCAGTTT
Source organism: Medicago sativa (assembly GCF_051527215.1). Classification (NCBI taxonomy): domain Eukaryota; kingdom Viridiplantae; phylum Streptophyta; class Magnoliopsida; order Fabales; family Fabaceae; genus Medicago; species Medicago sativa. The sequence continues at coordinate 85,358,768 of NC_140749.1, forward strand.
GGTTTGTTTGTATCAGCTTTCTCTTTTCACAAATAAGTTAAATGAAGTGTTTTTCTCGCAATGGAGAAACAATAACAACATTTGTTTTTACCACCAAATAGAATCTAACATCGACAATTACAGAAGAGGTCAAAAGAGAATATAGAAATGAGAAATTTTTTGGTGGATGGACATTATGGTTGATCAATGAAAAGTAAATAATCTTCGATATATCCGTTTTATTACATTAGAGTTTAAAAATTAAACCACCTTGACCTAGGAACAATAAGCTGGGGAAAATTACCTACATGAAAAATGGAAAGAAAAATGGTCGAAAATTAAATGAGTTTCATACTTGTATGAAGAAGTTAATTGCTCAAAATAAATGGAATTAACAAAGTTTAAACCATGTTATATTATAAGAAAAGTGTTTGTCAATTTGATTAAAAAAAAAGGATATTAATATTTAGTTAAAAAATAGAGCGGGTGTTTGTGTTATTTAAGAAGATCTTAAATAACAACCGCTCAGCTTTTCATCTTATATGGTTATCTTGTGTGTGGGTGATTTGGCTTGAAAGGAATGCTCGGGTTTTTCACCAAACAGAAGCTTCGATTAATCAATTGCTAGATAAAGTTAAGCTTCAATCTTACTGGAGGCTGAAAGCAAATCGTCCTAGTTTTGTTTTCTCCTACCATTCTTGGTGGTTAAATCCTTTACCTTGCTTGAGAATAATTATGTAACAGGGTAGCTCTCTTTTTTGGGTTTTCCTGTTTTTGTTCCCCGTATTTTTTTATTGTATTTGATACTCTTTCAGCTGGGTTTTTGGCACTCCTTGTGCTGAAATCTTTAGGCGTTCAGTAATATATTCCATTTTAGCTTCTTCAAAAAAAAAAGATCTTAAGGGAGGTTAGTGTAATTATATGTAAAAATATTTAAAAGTGTAAAGATTTCATTATTGATAAAGATGTCGTTATGAGTCTTGTTTATAAATTGTACAACTGTATTATTTACTGTGTTGACGGTCGATCCATTAATTGTTTTTCGCAGAGGTTCAAGTTTCATATTTTTTTGTAACCTGGTTTCGCGCACGTATATGGGTTTGCTAGGTTGCGCCCGTGATTAGTGAATTTTTGTTAGGATAGATTTGGGTCGATCCTCTTTGTCTGATTTATTATGTTGTATCCCCATTTTGGGTTGTACCTGAGTCAGGTCTAATGCCCTCAGACTCTTTATCTATTTCTTTTTATTTAATATAAGTTTTCTTTAGAAGAGAAGCAATCTTTTTTTTTTTTAAATGTCTAATTTTTTAAAAATAGATATATGCCTTGTAATAAATATTTTGTAACTTTCTTGAAGTTATGTTATTTTTTTTAAGAATGAAGTTTTGTTATTTTGTGATTATCAATCAGAAATTATTGAATTTTTTTTATTTTCTTAATGAAAATATTTTTTCAATGTTTTGTTAGTATCGAAGTTAACCGTCTCAACCATATTTTGTTATTTTATTGATAAATGAAATGTATTTATTAATATTTTTTATTAAAATTTATATTTTTGAATATTTTTTTTGTTTAAATATGTAAACAATTGTCATTTTTTCATTGGATTACCTACAAAAGAAAAACTCATAGGAAGGTAGTTCTATTGCATCCTAAAAACTAAAAAATCATAGGATATGTAAACAATTGTCATTTTTTCATTGGATTACCTGCAAAAGAAAAACTCATAGGAAGGTAGTTCTATTGCATCCTAAAAACTAAAAAATCATAGGAAGTTAGTTATGTTGCATCAATAGACTCAGTGTCAGATAAAAGCACATGAACGTCATAAAAAAATAAAAATTGGTCAAATCACAAAACTTATTTTTAATAAATGTAAATTGAATATATAATTTGCTTTCAATAAAATAAAAATATATTTTGATATTGAATAGAAAGTTATATATATTTTGATATTCAATCATTTAGAGATTATTTTTGAAAAAGTGGAATCAGTTTTGTGTTTGTTTATCATAATAACAATCACTTCTTTGAAAAAAAAAAATTGTTTGGATACAACTATATAAAATGGATTTTGTGGTACAAAATTATCTTCTTGTTTGAAGTTTTTTTTAAATTTATAGAAAACCCCGTAGAGCTTATTCGTTACGAATTAAAATAAAAATAATTTTGACATTCAATAATTTCGTGATTTTTTTAAATTTCAATAAAAATATCATAATATATTTTGTGTTTGTTTATGGTAATATAAAATCATTTTAAAAAAATAATATACTGTAGTTTGTTTATATACATCAATATAAGTCCTCGTGAACTTAGCTCAGTTGGTAGGGACAATGCATAATATATGCAAGGTCTGAGGTTCAAACCCCGGCCACCACAAAAAAAAGATACATCAATATAAAAGAAACTTTTTGTTGCAAAATCACATCAATCTTTTGAAATTTATGTTCTCTCTCAGCTAAATAGGTTCTTTTGTTACAAAAGACACAAAAAAATAAATATAAGTTGAGGTGTCAAAATATTCAGATGTGGCAAAATTGTGTTTTTACTGATCATTAACTTTCATAATTAGAGAAAGATAATAGATTGTATTTGTTTTTTAAACTCTTTAGATATTTAAAAGTTGAATTATAAGAAAATTTGTTTTGATTGGGATTAAGATTAAGTTTGTTTGCAGATTAAGTTAGTGTGTTTTATTGAGTGAATTTGTCTTAATTTGTTTTTAAAAGAGAAAAAATCGGGGGAAGTTGAAATAAAAGACGCAAAAGGATATAATTTTGATGACGTGTCATAAGATTAAGAATGGGTAAGATTGTATTTTTGGTAGACATTAAGTATCATGATTATTTTTTTTTTTTTTTTTACGTTTAAGTATCGTGATTAGAAAATAGAAGATTGTAATTTTTTTAACTCTTTAGATATTTAAAAGTTGAATTATAGGAAAATTTGTTTTGATTGGGATTAAGATTAAGTTTGTTTTTTCTTTAAAAAAGATTTAGTTAGTGTGTTTTATCGAGTGAGTTTGTTTTAATTTGTTTTTGAGAGAGAAAAAATAGGGGAAAGTTGAAGCAAAAGACACAAAAGGATATAATTTTGATGACGTGTCAAAAAATTAAGAAGGGGTAAGATTGTATTTTTGGTAGACATTAAGTTTTATAATTAGAGAATAGATGTAGAAGATTTTTTTTTTTTAACAATATTTAATAGTCAATATGATAAAATTTAGAAAACTCGTGACTATTTTTAAAATATCAACATCACTGTATTGTTTCTCCAAAATACCGTTAAATATTTACACAGCACTCATTGTAGACTTTATGTGCTTATATTTCCAAAATTAAATTTTATGTATACCGATATGAGAAAGTTGATATGCTTAAATTTTGAAAACTGATGGTTATTTTTAAAAAAATTAACATTATTGTATCGTTTCTATTAATTTTTTAAATGTGCAAATTATTAAGATTAAGATATTAAAATAGATGAGAACAAAATGACGATATAGAGAATTAGTTAGGCTTGGAAGTGATAAATCTGAAAAATGAAGATACATAGAGAATTAGTTAGGCTAGAAAGATAAACAAAAATATATATAATAATTTTTTCAAAATGAATAAATTTGTATTTTATTTTATAAAATGACGATTAAACCCATAAAATTAAGAAGATTGTGAGGATTATTATGAAATTTTACTCGAGTAAGATTTTCTAATTATCTTATTATAGTATTAGTAGCAGTAGATTAGTAGTAGAAGTAGATATTTAAATTTGTTGTGTGGAATTGAAAAAATAGTTGTCTGTAATTATCATGATAATATATTGGCTTTTAAGAAGGACACTTATGAAATTTTGTTGGATTTCGATTTTGATATATTTTTTTTAATAAATATATTGTTTTTTCAATAATTTTTTTATATATTGTTAGTAGATTAAAAAAACAAATAATATTTAAAATTTTAAAGTATTCCAAAGACTTATTAATTTTGCAACAAAAATAGGAATATTGGTGGAAATTTGTTATATCAACTTATCCGTGGAAGTACAAATTAGGAACAATTTTTTTTTGTAGAGAAAAAATTGGCTACACATTTTTGTTTTTAATTAAAAAACAAATCATGTTTTAAAAGTATTCCAAAAACTTATTAATTTTGCATCCTAAAAAATAAATATTTATGAGTTGAATTTGATGTGAAATTTTAATTGTTACAAGCCCTATAGTGTAAATTAATTAAGATTGTATACCTAAATATAATTAAATAAAAATTAAAAGTTACCTTATTAAAATTGATTTTTTTTATAGAAAAGTTGACTCATTTATTTGATATTGAATGTTACATTTGTATATTACATTTTGATTGGTTGATATCTTGAAAGGATAAATACCACCTAAACAAAAGAGGGTAATCTAGACCTCACCCTATGATTGTTATTTTTCGTGCACTTTCTTTGTTACCAATACGGAATATTACCGAAAGGACCGATAAAATTACCAATACGGAATATTACCGAAAGGACCGATAAAATCAAAAAGTGTGTCTACATCATTGAATTATGTGCTTTTAGCTGTTTTTTTTTTTAATTATTATTTACATTTCATGATATTATTTTAGTTATTGTGGAACTCCTGGTTGATCTGAATCAGAGGATGCTAAAATAGTTGTTGAGGATTTTGTGGAAAAAAATGCTGCAACTGATAAAAAATTCACCTCTGAAGATAATTTATTGGATTGGATTTGTTGTTAAGCAGCCAAGTCTCATAATTGTTTATATGGAAGACATGAAATGATGAATCTTTTTCGGATAATAGATTTCTTCTATGAAAAATTCTTAATCAAATTAAATTATTTGTCAAGCAGATGCACATGAGAATTTTTCATAGAGGAAATCTATTATTCGAAAAAGATTCATCATTTCTTGTCTTCCAAATAAACAATTATGAGACTTTGCAAAAATCATTTTGTTAATCTCAATTGTACAAATATCAAAAAATAATTGTACAAATATCATTTCTCATAAGCAAAATGACACACATTATTAAAAATCTCAATTGTTCTCGGTGTTGTCTAATCTCATGACTTCTTTGAGCAAATATTCGAGTGCTTTCTCCTTTTTCTTCTTGATTTGTACACCTTTAATATAACATCGTTTATAAGGTGTAAATGATATATTATTTGCGTAGATAAGTTAAAAATATTGTTATCTAAATAATACAGTAATTAAGTGAACCTCTCTAACTTGTCAAAAAAAAAAAAGTTGAACCTCTCCAACATCCTAAAAAAAGAAGTACCGCTAACATCTTTCCAAAAAAAAAAGTGTACCTTTACTCCTCATAAACAAAAGTGTACCTCTAATATTTTTTATGCCATAATAAAGCTAAATATCATAACATTCTTAATTATAAAATAAACGACATATTTTATTTAACAACAAAATTGATTGTCCGCATTTTATTTAGTAGCAATTCATATAAAACTCAAGTGAATGGATGATATATAGAGTAATTACAATGTTTGACCAAATTAGAATTTTTAATCAACATTGAAGTAAACTAAAAATATCTACTTTAGATTATAGAAAGAAAATTAGAAAGAAAAAAAAATTTGTATCAATTGTGAATTGTCATCAATGATCATATGAGTTAAAAAACACATGAGTTAAATACAAAGAAGGTCATATAAATATATTGAGATTTAGATAAATGTGATGAACAAAACATGCAAAGGCCAATCAAAGTAAGTTAAAAATGTAAATCATTAGATGCTAAAATCAAATCTAAATTATATATGATTTGTCAAAAAAAATTGTATGATTTGAAAACAATATCACGCTACCTTGAAAAAAAATTACTAACTACAAAAATTACTTTTTAGTGGCGAGATATTCAATTACGGTGGCGAGGTAAACAGAAGCAATGACACCGACACACTCAATATATTCGTCGGACCGAGCGATCCATGCAACACGAACGACTTGAATAAATCAATTTGATTTTTGGAAGTGGTTGAAAAACGAGTGTGTAATGACCATGCTGCTAAACAAAGAAAATATATGCTTCTTTCTTTTATCAAAAAGAAATGATAAAAACAAAACCAAACTCCAATCTCAAGCGAACAACTCCAAGAGCATTAATATGTTAAACAAACAAACTGAAAAATGAGTGTGTAATGAAAACGTTGCACAATATTACAAACTGCGAGGAGGGAAAATATTTTACAATGCAATTAAATAAATCAAAGAAAATGTACAAATTAAGAAGAAAAGGAGAAAGCAAGCTTGTCTCAACCATTAGATCATTAAAGCTCTTGCTTTATGCCCCAAATTTATTTATTTTTAACTAGTTTATATGTATATATAATTATCAGTAATGAAATAGCAATTTTTTTATATTTGTAGTTTCCACAAAAATTTAAAATTTGTGATTCAAACTCCTTTTTTTTGAACAAATCAAAATGTGATTCAAACTCCTTAAATGTGATTAATATTGAATTAATACGTATGAGTCTCTTGCAATACATTGTAATTTTCCACGACTAACTTTTGTAGTTTCCTTTATTAATGTTGCAATTCACACTACTTTTTTTAATGTTTGTGCACTGTCTTTCTTTTCGTCTTTTACTCTTGGTCTCACAATTATCTTTTGGTTTGACTTTATTATCTTTTGAAAAAGAAATGTTAAAATAGACTATGATAACTTAATAGACGTTTTTGCATCTCAAAAAGTCTGAAAAATAAAATTTACATAAAATATTAATTTTATTAAAAAGGTCTCATTCTTATAGTTCACTTTAGATCTCAATATTGGTTGAGATAGTGCTGAGAGAAAACCATAAAACACTTACAAAACACACTTATTCATTTTCATTTATAATAATAATAATAGAGATACACTTATTCATCTTCATTTCTACATTGATCAACCTATTTTTGTTACTAATCATCATAACTAATGCTTCTAAGACAAAATCAATAGCAACACACACTCACTGCAAATGAAGTGCTAATAATTTTTACTTAAAATCCGCACAATTATCTTCGACAGAAAGCCAATATGGGTGAGATAGATTTCAAGTTCTTAAGTAACAGTAGATGACAACTGTACACAATTCATACTAACGAATATACTCAACAAAAAGGAGGCAGAAAACTACAATTTTACCTCTGGTTTGATCCAAATGCTAATTTTTCGAATTACATCATTAATTGGAATCTCGCACAAATTTAGAACATACTACATTTATACTTGTGAAGTAGCCATGTGTCAATTAATATGTAACAAAACAATGAAATCAACTTGTAACGGTGGATTTGGAGACCATAAGAGTGGAATGACAAAATCTGGATGACATGATAAAAAATAGAGGCCAAAATTGAGATGAAAAAATGATTGTCCAAATAAAAACTTATTGCAAATCAATTAATTGTTTATTTTTTATGGGATCATTGTTATAAAACTAAATTCATCCAACATTTAGTTTAACAAATGACGGTCTAATCACACAGTTCATTTAATTTCCTATGCTCTGAAATTCTCGAGTAAAAAAGAATCTTAAATATATGTTTTACTGTTACATAGTACTACCTCCGTCCCTAATTATAGGGTCCTTTTGAAAAAATAACGGGAATTAAGATAGTGGATATTTGTATTAAATATGTTTGTAATTACTATTGTTTTTACAATTTTATCCTTTAAGAGAGGGTTGGTTTATGTTTTCAACATGTTATTTATTGTTGATTTAAGAAAAAGATGTATATTAAATAGGGGCATGTATGTAAAGAAATAATTAATGTAGTTGGAAATAGCAAAGGGGTCTTATAAAAAGGGACAAAAAAAAATCTCAAAAGGGTCTTATAATTAGGGACGGAGGTAGTAGTATAAAACATCGAATGAGACTAAAAATGGACAGTCAATTGATTTGAGGAGATTTTGTGCACGCACATACGGACAAAACAACATCAAATGTTGATTGGCTGGATTGGCCTCCTTTAGTTGTCCGTAAGACATATATAGTTGAACTGATACCACCAAAATTATTGACTTAAGTTTTTTTGTTTGTTTTTGTGGATAGTTGGTTTTGTTTTTGTAACATGATATTTATTTGTGTGAGTTTTCATAGGTGTTTTTTTTTTAATTACATGCGAAAATAAGAAGGAAAAAAAAAATGAGTAGAAAAGAAACCAGTCCTTTAAAAAGGACATCTTTAAAGCATCCCCTAAACATATTACTCCCTCCGTTTCAAAATGAGTGTTGCTTTAGCCAAAAAAAATTGTTTCAAAATGAGTGTCGCTTTCAGTTTCCAATGCAATAATAACTTTTTCTTTTCAATTGTACCCTCCAATTAATGTTCTGCACACTACTTCCAAAGTATTGAAGTGAAAGAAATAGTCACAAGAAAGGGGGGTTTGAATTGTGACCCTTTTTAAATTTAATCCTGAAACTTAACAAGTTTATGCACTCAAGAAAATTCTTGGTAAATGTCAGATAAAAGAAGATTATAAAATATTTAGATATTTAAACAGTTGTGTTTGTCAAGGACTAGAATATTCTGGATAGAGTAAGGTTAAATAATTAAGCAGTTTTACTAAGAACCAGAATGTTCTAGATAATAATTATATAATTAATAAATAGACTGAAATAATAAAACAATATTAATAATTACCAAGGACCAGAGAACTCTGGAAGAATATAAATGTTAAGCAGTTATATTAGGACCAGAATGTTCTGGATAACAGTTATAAGATTAATTATTTAAACTGAATGATAAAATAATATTATGGTTAATTAAGGACCAGATAACTCTGGATAAATATAAAGCAGTTATATTTAATTATTAAGCTGAATGATAAAACATTTTTAATGTTTATTTAAAGACCAGGGAACTCTGGATTAATTTGGTTGTGATTAATTAGGACCAGAATATTCTGGAGATAAATAAATATTAATGCGTGTGATAGTGTGTGCATCTCGTGTAAAAATAAAAGAGAGAGAGAGAAAGAGAGAGAGAGAGAGAGAGAGAGAGAGGGGGAGAGAGAAAGAAGAATAACACAGGAGAGTTATCCTGGTTCACCAAACCCGGCTACTTCCAGTCCCCACACTTCGTGTGAGATTATCCACTATAGTATACAGTTGGTAGAAACTTCTAACCAACACTATAAGGTCTTGATCACACCAGATCAGTCCGTAACCCCTGTATTATCAACCTCAGCAGGCTTCTACAATTCTTTGCTTTCGCACAAGAAAGGTTGGAACTTTTCTATCTCAAACTATTAAGCTCAATAGAATTGAGACCTAGCTCTTTACACTTTGTATGATGGATGGTTTTAGATCGCGACGTCTCAAAAACAAAAGAGACTTTTACAAACACAAACTCAAATGGATATCTCAAATAAAAGAGATGGAGAGAATAAATATAGTGATGTTTATGGAGTTTGCTTAGTGTTTGTTGAAGAGAATGATCAAGATAATGTTCTTCCTTTGAGAGAGATGGTTTATCAAAGCTTTACATTTCAAACTCTTGCATTTAACCTTCATAGACGTCCTCTATTTATAGGAGATGTATGTCTTGGAGATCAAGCTAAAAAAGAGCTGTTGGAACTCAATTCAAACTGAAAAAATTGGCTCCACTTGATGCTTGGAGAGAAAGCATGAAAACTGTTCACTGAGAACGTTCTTCAGAACGTTCTTTCTGTGTAAGTCTTTCTTGAAATGTTTGATAGATTCCAACCAGTCTTGTGCAAAAGATTTCCACACGTTTTTGACAGTTGGTGTGCTGTAACCTTGCTGTATAAACTTGCAGCCCACTTGTTGATGTCACCTTGATGTCATACCATGATGTCACTCAATGATGTATCATGCTTTATTCCCAAGGAACACTTTGTGAAGATCTTTTTCCACTTGATTCCTTGTTGGGTCGAAAATTGCAAAAGGCTTCTGCTGATTTTATTCCACAAGAAGTTCCAAGGCCCATGTGCAAATACACTCTAGATTTGCTACACCTTTAAATGCCATTTTAAGGAATCTTGATCTCTTATGATTTTGATCCTTCTTTTGGTGGGACAAAGAGAATAACATTTATTCTTGATCTTTGATTTTGCACATTCTTGACATTTATCAAAAGATCATATTTGTCCTTTGTTTTGATGAAGATGCTTTGTTATCTTTGTGAAGTCAGAACGTTCTCGAGAACATTCTCACTGAAACATTCTCACAAAACACATTAGTAGATAACAAGATAATAAATGTAAATATGTGTTATCTTTTAAAAACATCAAGTGAGGATGTTCTCTTCACTATGTATGACCAGAATGTTGTTTGTAAGAACATGAGAAACCTTTCTCAAAGTAAAAATTCTTTTGAATGATTATTATTCTCCCAAATCATATCTTGAAAAATGATGGAAGATTCTTAGATCATCATAAGTCTTATGATAGAATCTTCATGCATATGATCATGAATTTTCTTCTTTGATAATTCTCCAATTGATGAATGACTTAATGAATAATTCATTCATGGATTGCCTTTTCTTCAAAGTTAATTCTAATCATTTCGATGAAGGAATAAGAATAATTTCGAGTGTAATACTCATCTTCATCATGAGAACATTCTTTTCATCAAAGTTGATAATGTTCTCTTTTATATGAGAAGACAATATCTTCTTGGTCAATTAACCTTGAATTATTTTGTCTGGTGATGTGATTTTTCTCCTAATTTCTCTTAGTGATTTCACACAATGTTTCTTGCCCATTGAGTATCTTTGAGATGTTTTAGTTTAGGCATGCATGTAATCATGAAGGTACATCCATTCATTCTCTTGAATGAAACTTTTGTGCATTTTTCTTAAACTCTTTTTAGAAACTATTTGAAGATCATTTCTTTCAAATATTAACCCTTTATTCCTCGAATCTTTAAGGCTTTGTTGAAAACCATGTGGTGACGAGGATGAGTCAAATAATCATAAAATTCATCTACAATCAACACTCTTTTGATTCAAACAATATTCTTTTTATATCATGTTTGAGCTTGTGATGCTACTGTTTTGTTATTCTTTCATCCAGTATATATATGCACTTGTAAGAGACTTATTTCTTGTCTACTTCTCTGAAAAGACTAAAGTGCAAACATCAGTAGATCACTATTCATAAAACTTAGCGTTTTATTCCATAAAGTTTGTTATTATTAAAACATTCATCAAAAATATTTTTGGTTCAACAAGTATTACTTTTAAAACTAACCAATAGTTAATAAGGATAATTTGGTAAAATAACCATTCTCATTCTCTTAATCATTGCATTTCTTAATATGTGTGTAAACACCTAAAACGACACTCATTTTGAAACGGAGGGAGTAGTAGAGAGACACAACATAGGCAACTATTCTTTGCAGATTGTGCCGTTGGTAATTATTCGTAATGATATATAGTATTTCATTATTATGCCAATCTTTGATTTTTTTTATTTTTTTTTTTGGGCAAAGATTGGAACGTTGCATCATATTCTTCGTGAATAATGGAAAAGTGTGGATATTTTAGCAAAATTGGAAGCAAATGACATCGATCTTTGATTGTTGTCCATATGAACCCCTTTCATGAAATGTGTCTATGAACCCCTTTTATAATAGTAGAACATTGAGAACAAAATTTATATTTAATTCTATTAAAAATTATTAATAAAACTATACTAAAAATAGAACGGTACACCTGATTCATATTAGATAGACCTATTTGCGATAGTGTTTGTAATTTTTTTTTGTCAAGTTGTTTATTGGTTATAATTCATCTTGATGTTTGAGATTCGAACGTCGGCTCCTGCATATATATGCAATGTGTCTACCAAATGACTTAAACTCACCAGTACATGTTTGTCATTATCTCTATTGATTTCATTTTTTATATCATTAATCATTATTAATACCAACACTTTTTTTTTAACTATTGTATGGTGCAATATCATCATCATAGTTTCTTCTAAGTTTGTGTTTGAATTAATTCATCCATGAAAAGTTACAATTTTTAAGAAGAACTTTGCTATTCATTGTGATCACATCTAGCAAGAGGGATAAATCTATGCGGTTTCGTGGGGAAATGTCACAGAAAAATACCATGTACTATCATATATGTAAGCTAGTTTATGGCTTTTTGATAAAAGAAATCGAACTCTGGCAGACATTATTCGGTTGCTTTTCATATATGATAGATACCCGATGTCGGTGGGGGACGCTGGTCGTTTGATCTTTCTTGACCTAGCCATCGTTTTCTTGTGCTTCTTTGTTTTTACCCAGTTTTCGGGTGGCCCTCCATCTAAAACTTGAACATTATTGCACAGAAACAAATATATGTATCTCCATGTGGTTATGTTGGACAAGAAACAATAAGTGGTACAGTTTTTTTCCGGTAGTTCTTGTGTTAATGTTATAACTTAATTATGGTGAACATGTATCCTTCTTCGAAAAGAAAAAAAATAAGTATCCACAAGTTTGGTTGGATATACTTAGCATCAAATTATTAAATGACATGTGATATTTTTATGTTAGTTCATGTTAAAAAAATTCAAGTTTTGAATTAATTTTATTTAAAGGATATTAGTATTCAATCAAACGGCAAAGTTTCTAAGAATTTATGTTATGATAATTTTATTTTATTATTGATGTGGAGTAAGTTATACTAGTATACATCCTTTGATCATTATTATAAGTAAAAAATCACTTTTTAAATTCATTTAATAAATTTAGTAAAAAAAATCATTTAATAAATAATGTATGCAATCTATATAACAGACCACATGCTCAATACTAAATATAGTTACTTTTCTTACAATCAAAATTCAAATATTAATTAGTCGTACTTGAAAGCCTATCAATATCATTTCTAATAGATCCCATATGACATGTTGGTTAATTACTTATTTGTTTAGTTTATTAAGGCTTAATTAGTCGTTTAGTCCCACAACTTAGTTGTTGTTTTCATTTTGGTCCCATAAGTATAAAATTTTCCAATTTAGTCCCTCATGTACACCTCTGTCACGACTACTGGTCCATTCTGTCAAATATTGGCTTCTGCCGTTAGTGTGTGCACACGTGGACAATCCCACGTGGCACGTATATAAGTGTTTTGTGTAGTGTAGAGAGAGAAGATCCAGTTTTAGAAAGAGGAAAAGATAGATAGAGAGAAGAACGAAAGAAGAAGAAACGTGAAAACGAAAACCGAGTGCGAATCTGAGCAATCTGAGGAAGAAGACGACCGATTCGAGCTGGAAGGACACTCCAATGGCTGAGGACGACGATTTCGATATTGATGCTTGGGTTGAGGTAAGATTTCTTCAACATTTTGAAATTAGGGTTTCAACATTTCGAAATCTGGTTTTGGGTGTCTGGTTTTAAGGTTTTCTGGTTTAGGGTTATTTCGTTTTCTGGTATTCTGGACTAGGGTTAGTTTGATTTGTGAAAAACAAAGTAAAAATCAATTTTTTAAGGATGTAGAACCCTTTTCGTTATCTTCTTCGTTGTATCAGTTTTTGTAAATCATAAAATAGCCAAAACTGGTTTGAAAATGTTGTTTTATGTATCTTCTTCGTTGTTTATGTTAGTTAAACACAACACACCATTGTTTATTGTAGGGTGACGATGGGAGGTTTGTGCTTATACTACACCACGGGGTGGTTTTGTTGAGTTCAACCATGCAGCATATAATGGCATTTAGACTGTTTTGGAGTGTGAAGAAGACTACTGGGCATACTTCTCAGTGTTATCAACTGTAAAGCGTTTAGGTTACCACATGGTAAATGCTCTTTGGTACTATGAACCTTACCTGGTGGATGAGTTGGTTCGTTTGAGGGATGACCAGGGTTGTAGAAGGATGAAAGCAATTGCTGAAATGCATGGAAGGGTTCATTTATATGTAGAACATAGTGTATGTGCACCTGAACATGCCCCCAACTTAAACCCTTTGATTGAGTACCCTTTAGGGCATGTGGATCCTCATGGTGCAACTGATGTGGAAGAGGGGGATGCACATGTGGAAGAGGTGGAAAAGGTGGCTGGTGATGAGGCAGAAGTGGCAGAAGTGGCTGTTGAGGTGGAATATGATGTTACTGAGGTGGAAGAAGTTGAGGTGGACAAGGTGGGACCAGATATGGGAAGTGGATTTGCTGATGTGGACACTGAGGTTAATGAAGTGGGGACCACTGAGAAGGAGGAAACAAATGTTGTGGGGGCCAGTGAGGATAATGAAGTAATTGATGTGGGTCCCACTCATGTTAGCTTTGAAGAAAATCATATTGGGCCAAGTGGTGGAGTGAATGGGCTTGCTGGATCTGCTGGACTAGAGGGTGAATTAAGGACAGGGCTTGATGAGTTAATAGATGTTTATGGGTCAGAATGTGAAGCTGCTGAGAAGGAGGATAATGCACTTGATGTACTCTTTGGTGATTCAGAGGAAGAGATAGGTCAAGAAGACAATTTTGGTTATGAAGTAGGTGCATCTTCTCATCATCAGTTTGAAGATGGGGTTAATCTTGGTGAAGATGTGTTTGTAGGTGGGGCTGGGGTTAATCTTGATGCTACAACAGAAACTGAACCACCAACTGAAGGTAATTACTTAACTTCAATCAATTTATTAAGTTTATTTTGTAATGTTTTTTATTCTTTTAGTAATTAATTGAGTTTAACTTCAATGCATTTTTACTGGTTTTTGCCTTGTAGGGACTGCAACAACAGAAACTGAACCAGGGCAGAGTAAAGAAAAACACAAGGCTGGGTCAAGTAGAAAGGGAAAGGGTGCAGCTGGTAGTAAGCCAAAGAGGAAGAGAGGAAGACCAGCAAAGAAAAAACAAGTTGATGTTGAAAATGTGTTTGATGATGAAGTTTTACAAGAGCTGCTTAACAATGGTGACAATGGTCAGTCTAGTAGAACAGGCAAGGATAGAGGACTGAGTGACAATGAGGAATATGAAAGTGATGTGCTAGATAGTGGCTGTGACAGTGAAGATGAGGATGAGTTGCCTAAGAAAAAGTACCCAACATTCAAGCTACCTGACAACATGCATGATTACAAATGGGAAGTAGGAACCTTTTTCTGTCTAGAGAACAGTTCAAGGATGCCTGCAGAACATATGATGTTCATTCTGGAAGAGCATTAAAGTTCTTGAAGAATGATAAAAGGAGGGTTAGGGTGATCTGTAAGGGAAACAAGGGAAGCTGTGAGTGGGAGGCTTATTGTGCAAAAATCCCAGATGAAGAAACTTGGCAACTGAGGAAGGTAACTAAACATAACTGTTGGTCCAAGCAAGGCATTCAGAGCAAGAGGGATTGCCATTGATATGGTGGATGGGTCATTCAGGGAGCAGTATACCAGAATTTATGACTATTGTCATGAGTTGTTAAGGTCTAATCCCCACTCAACTGTCAGAGTTAGCACTCAACCATTTGTAGGAAGTGAAGAAGCATTGGAGACACCTGGAGCTGTTATGTGTCCACACTTTCAGAGGATGTACATTTGCTTGAAAGCTTGCAAAGATAGCTTCTTCCAGTGTAGGCGAATTATTGGATTGGATGGATGTTTCCTAAAGGGTTACTATGGAGGTCAACTGTTATCTGCAATTGGAAGAGACCCAAATGATCAAATGATGCCAATAGCCTTTGCTGTGGTTGAAGGAGAAACAAAAGAGTCTTGGGCATGGTTTTTGGACCTTCTTGTAAGGGATCTTGGTGGGGTCAGATTGTGTAAGACATACACTTTTATAAGTGATCAACAAAAGGTAATTACTTAACTTCAATCAATTTATTAAGTTTATCATGTAATGTTTTTGTTCTTTTAGTATTCAATTGACTTTAACTCAAATGCATTTTTACTGGTTTTTGCCTTGTAGGGACTGCTGCCAGCTCTTGAAGAATTATTGCCTGATGTGGATCAGAGATTTTGTGTCAGACATTTGTATAACAACTTTAGGAAGAGGTATCCTGGTAAAAAATTGAAGAAGTTAATGTGGAGAGCTGCTAAGGCAACATACTCAAATGCCTTTGATGATGCTATGCAAGAGATTAAAAAAATCAGTGAGCCTGCATTTGAATATCTGAAATTGATCCCTGCTAAGCATTGGAGTAAGTCCCAATTCACTAATGGGCCACAATGTGATACCTTAGTAAATAACATGTCTGAGGCGTTTAATTCAACAATTGTGATTCCAAGAGGAAAATCAGTGGTAACAATGTGTGAAGACATAAGGGTGTATATGATGGAAAGGTGGGAAGCAAATAGGCAGAAAATTGCAAGATATGAGGATGGAGTTCTTCCCAACATCAAGAAAAGGCTTATTAGGGAATCTGCATACACCAACAATTGGTTGGTTAGGTAAGTTTTCTATGGTTTATATAGTTCATTATGTTATTTATTACTGTTATGTCATGTATTTGTGTTATGTTTATAATTTTTCATTTCAAATTTGTATTTCTGTTATGTATTTCTGTGATGTCTTTGTAATTCTGAGTTGTATATTGGTTGGTTAGGCGTTCAACTGAGTTTGATTATGAAGTGAGACACATTGCTGTTGGATCAACTGAAAAGTTTTTTGTTAATCTGCAAAGAAGATCATGTGATTGTAGGAAATGGTACTTGACAGGTTTGCCTTGCTGTCATGCCATTGCCTGCATGAAGAGCCAAGATATGGACATCAATGAATATGTCCCAGACATCTTCAAGAAGGACCAGTATGCAGCATGTTATGCTCCTGTCATATATCCAGCCAATGGTCAAAGTTTATGGCAGAGGACAGAGTACAATGATCTTCAGCCACCACCAATAAGGAAGCAACCTGGTAGGCCAAAAAAGAAAAGGAAGAAAGAGTCAGGAGAGTTGATGAAAGATGAGTATGGAATGAGGAGAGCTAGGTGGGGTCTTAAGTGCAGCAGATGCAAGCAAAGTGGCCATAATAAGGCCACTTGTAAGCTTCCACCACCACCAACTGGTCAACCTGCAACTGCTCAATCTGCTCAAGCAACAAGCTCAACTAATGCAACTGCTCAACCTGCAACTGTTCAACCTGCAACTGCTCAACCTGCAACTACTGAACCTGCTCAGAGAAATAGTCAAGGTGCTCAAAGGAATAGCCAAGGCACTTATGCTCAGAGAAACACTCAAGGCCAAGGCACTTCTGCTCAGAGAAACACTCAAGGCACATCTGCAACAACTTCTCATAACACAAAAACCAGAAAGAGGAAGCAAAAAGAACAACCATCATCAACACAACCAGACACATATAAGGGAAAGAATAAGAAAGTTTCTGCAAGAAGGGATGGTGCAGCTTCAACCCAGCAGTGATTTGAAAGAGTCTAATATGACCTTATTTTGATGTAATTTTGATGAAATGTAATGCCTAAGTGCATTTAACATTATCTTGCTTTTAATATTTTGCTTGCTGTGTAATACTAACCTGAACTGCTGTTTTGGTGTGATGTAATGCCTAGGTGCATACATCTCCTTTTTTGATGTAATGGTTACCTGTGATGTAATGCCTAAGTGCATGCTTTTAATTAGGTGTAATGGTTACCTGTGATGTAATGCTTAAGTGCATGCTTGAATCGTTATTTAGGTGTAATGGTTATCTGTGATGTAATGCCTAAGTGCATGCTTGAATCCTTATTTAGGTGTAATGGTTACCTGTGAAGTATTTTTATGGTTAATTTCTCTTGCAATTCTTTCATTTATATACAACTTCATCAGTATACATTCATCAAGTATACCTTGCTAACATCATGCAACTTAAACAGGTTACGAATAAAGCAAGAAACATTCATCAATTATAATTTCGGAATAACAATTTTTCATTAATAATCAACAAGATACATTCTCATCACATGACATTACACAGACATCACATTACACAGAAATCACATTACACAGACATCACATTACACAGACAATTTATATACCAATTTACTTCAGTCACATTACACACACCTTGTTCTACTACAATCATAACATACTACTATTTCAAATACATCAAGTTCCATGTTCCACTCATTTTGCAGATCAACACTGTCCCTAACACAAGGCATACCCCAAAACATGTTAAACCGAAAATCAAAGATATTTTCAGCCAAAATCTTGTATTTTGCAACTCATTCTTCCGCTTCTTGTTTTTTTTCTCCACCTTTGCAAGCTTCTTTTCCAACTCATTCTTATCACTATCTTCATTATAATCTTCATCAAGAAGCTTAAAAAAACTGCAGCCTTTGTCAAATTGATTCTTGTAATTTCTGCACCCCAAAAATTTTCTTCCACAATTTGGGTTTGCACTATCCATAACAGTGCGAATAACACTTTCCTCCCCACACCTACACTCTGTAATTGTTCTTCTCCTTAGATTCGAAGCAACAAACCCAGCAGAATGACCCATTTGCCACGAATTTGTGTTAGGTTTTGACATCATGAAAGAGGAAAAAATTCGAATTCCAATTCGAACTTGACAGATTTTTAATTCGATTTCGAAACTTTATAAAAGGATGCGATTCAGACTACAATTTATGTTGAGGTTGGTGTTTGATTACAATTTGGGTGTTAGATTTGTCATGGATTTCTATTTGAAGGAGGAGGTAAGGATGAAGAAAGAGGACGAAGGAGATAAGGGGGAGGACGAAGAAGAGAAGGGGGGAAAACCCTAATTCTGGGTTCTGAAACACAAAACACTTATATACATGCCACGTGGGATTGTCCACGTGTGCACACACTAACGGCAGAAGCCAATATTTGACAGAATGGACAGTAGTCGTGACGGAGGTGTACATGAGGGACTAAATTGGAAAATTTTATACTTTACACTACAAGAAATGATGGTAATTCCGACCAAAAAATTCCGAGGAACCATCGTTTCTCGCTAAATAGAAGTAATTCCGAGGAACTTTTTCCTCGGTATGCACATGTCAGGAATCTCTGCTCTTCCTACTGCATAATCAGTATGACCCGCCTTTCTAGATTAAATACCGAGGAAAAAGTTCCTCGGAATGCAAGTTATGTATTGTTTAGCACGCTTTGTCAGTATTGGTAGACCCAGTTGAAGTCATAACAAACGCAAACACTCTATTCTTATATGACTGTCCTACTTGTGTTGTTTATCATCCCTCAAAAAACATAAACACTTCTTTATCGCTACAATTCTTTCTTAAATTTATCATCCCTCAAAAAACATAAACACTCTATATTCTATATCACTATAATTCTTTCTTAAATCCCTTAAAAAACATGTTTCACGAGAGAAAGATAGAGAGGCTCCAAAACACACCACAACAGCATCAATAAAGAAGGAGGAAACAATTTCCAGATTATGAAGTTCCTGTTTTGTGGCAAGAGTTTAGGTAAAATCAAAATTTTGAAGAAAACACGTGGTGTTGTATATTTCACTATTTCAATGTGTTGTGTCTATTATATCTCCCCCTGCATCTTTTCCAGGAAAATTACAGACTTTGTATTTTTATTTTCATTTCATAATTTCTCAGTCATTTTGCCTATTAGGTTCATTTTAATATTATACCACTGATGAGTTGATGACTAAGTTCTGTTTTAGTGTTCAGTCTTGTTGAGCACTTGACCACTTGTCCATAAGTACCAATATTTATTTGTCCACAAGTACTTGTTAAGAAATCACAAGGAGAAAGGAAAGAGGAGATTGAAGTTATAGTGAGATTTTCATCGATGAAAGTTGAATTTTGTGACACAAAAAACAAATACAAAGGAGGCTGGATTTACATCAAACAGGGACAGATCTGAAAAATATAACAGATCTAAGAAGTCTAGGCATAATAGAATGTTGATAAGAAATGGTGGAAGTTGTTCAAGTAGGTGAAGAAATTGGGTGAGGTTGCTGTTACACAAATGGCAGCGTTTCTGATTCTTCTATGGTATACAATGAACTTGTTAACCGGAGGCGTGTATGGGGTCGTGAGAGGCGGAAGAAGAGAAGAAAGATGATAACGTTTCTGATTCCGTGGAAACAGATAATGAACCAACGGACAATAATTCATATTATCTGGCGGTCCAAAATTTAATTAATTTTTAAACTAAATTACATTCCGAGGACAAAGTTCCTTGGAAATTATAGTCACTTTAGTGTCAGTCGCGTCAGTCTGTGGCTCAGCTGTCAAATCAATATTCCGAGGACATTCTTCCTCGGAAACAAAAGTTCCTCGGAAATTTCCTCGGTAATGGGATTGCAACCAACTATTTTTCCAGGAAATGAGTTCCTCGGAAAAAAGCGACATTCCGAGGAGAAATAGACGATTACCCAGGAGTTTTGTGCCTCGGAATTTCAGTGATTTCTTGTAGTGTTATGGGACCAAAATGAAAACAACAATTAAGTTGTGGGACTAAACGACTAATTAAGCCGTTTATTAATTACTTTTTGTTCTACAATAATTTAACAAATCCGAATGATAGTAAAATAAAAAAGGGAAAAGTGTCGTTATCTTTGGGGCATACTCCCTCCGGTCACTATTATAAGAAAAAAAAAAAAAACTACTTTTTAGATTCATTGAATGAATGAATGATGTATGTGGTATATATTAATGGCCACATACATCACTCATTCAATGAACCTAAAAATAGATTTTTGCTTATAATAGTGACCGGAGGAAGTATGTTTGTTGTTAGTCCCCGTTATTCATTAAAACAGTGCCGCAAACGAGTGAAGTTCATCCAACGATCCTCCTCGTATAAGTAATTACTACAACAGCTAATAAAAATTGTGTGCTTAAGACGTGTTCATAGTGTGGCCTCAGCCTCAAATCAGACGTATATTATGACCTACACCTCCCCATTACTTTACTACTAATAAAGTCTTTGTCCTCCGCGACTTTCCCACGCTTCATCCCATTCGTTCATCACTTTCACTTCCTTTTTATTCAAATCAAATCATACAAATCTCCCCACTCATTCCATTCCATTCACCTTTCCTACTTTTCTCCCTCTGTCTGTCGTATATGTCTCTGCTATAGTATAGTACCTCTTTCATTTATATTAAAATATTATTTATATTAACCTAATATGACTATTATGTACTACTACTGCCACTATCATATATTCTCTCTTAATATCAACTCCAAGATAAAAACAAACAAAAACAACACCACATTCATGTATGCTTAGCTCCTATACCTACAACAACAACAACATCATTTCTATTTTTTTATTTTATTTTACTTGTTCTTTCTTCATGGATGGCACCAACAACAACAACACTTCATCGGTGCCACCACCAATACAACTTCCTGATGTAGTCACATCTTCATCAGCACCAACAACTCCTTCATCTTCTCCGGCAACTACCGGAGTCATGGGAAGATACCGTGGAACTCGTTGTAGGAGTGGGAAATGGGTATCAGAGATACGTGAGCCACGTAAAACAAAGCGCATTTGGTTAGGAACATACCCTACAGCTGAAATGGCAGCTGCTGCTTATGATGTTGCAGCTCTTGCTTTAAAAGGACCTGATACAACTCTTAACTTTCCCAATTCAATACTATCTTACCCTATTCCTGCTTCATTGTCTTCAACTGATATTCGTGCTGCTGCTGAAGCTGCTGCACAAGCCAGAATCATGAGACCAGCACAACAAGAACAACAACAACAACAAAACCCTTCAGCTTTTAGTTTTGAAGGGTCTTCTTCAAGTAGTGGAATGCAACAACAACAACAACAAGGTCATCATCATGAATATATTGATGAAGATGAGTTGTTGAATATGCCGAGTTTGTTGGATGATATGGCTAGAGGAATGCAGGTTAGTCCACCAAGGATGAGTTCATTCTCTAATTGTTCTTCAGATGATTCACCTCGCAATTCTGATGGAGGAGATAATCTTTGGAGTTACAATTTTTGAAGACAGAATCATTCATTTTCTGTCTTCATTTTTCTCTTTGAATTTGTTTGATTTTGAATATTTGAAGTGTTTGTATGGTAGATCTTGATTCACCCTCTTTTTTTTTTTTCTAGCTATCTAGCTAGGTACGTACGGACTGTGATTGATTGTTTTGTTTTGTTGTTAATTTGCAATATAGCTAGTTTTGATCTTGCTGCTGATTTTGGATCTATGTGTAAATAGGAAGGGATTAGGTCATTTTCATTTCATCATTCATATCACTACAGATTTTTATTTTAGGTGATAATGATCTGAATGAATCTGATAGAATTCCATATGATCTAATCAGTTGGGGAGGTTACCTATGTGTATATGTGATTTGAGTCTAAGAAGATTCAACTTTTGATTCTGGATCTTTTTAGTTACACTCTATCAATATACGATTTTATCTTTGTATGGGGATTGCCCTTTTTCTGCTGAATAAAATTACTTCTGCAAGTTTATAATCTGCTGCTGAAATCATGCTGTGTTTGTGGATCTTTCTAGATATATTATATGTGCAAGCTAGGTTGCATCTGTGTATATTGTGCTGTTAATTTGTACAAATTTCTACATGTAAATGATGTAATTAATTAGTAGAACCTAATTATATCTCTTGTGCTATCTGAAGCCAAAAATGACAGTGTTTAAAAGATGTTTCTGCATATGATCATAACTTTCTTTTTCTCATATATAACTCATTATGAAACTTAAGATTCATTTGATTTTTTATTTTTTTTTTTACAGAATTAAGATTCATTTGATTAACCATATGAATTATCATTTAAAATGTTATTAGGATATGATTAATTTTAAACTAATAGATGATCTGTATTTCTCTTTAATGCTTCAATCACTACAACTGAATCTCAAAGAATTGGCACTATAATCATGAAGTCTTGAGGCTGTTTCAGTTCTGTGTTAGTGGAACAAGAGATTAATTAATTTATGAACCATACTATAATAATATTCATGGCAATAGCTATGGCCTGATATATTTCTGGCGTGTAGCAGGTTTCTGTTTTTGATACTTAAAAAATTTACATTAGGGAATGGTTTTATTATCTAATATTATAGTTTATTAGTTATTTTATATTTCACAGATACTAATTTACTCTCGATCACTTTAAAAGATCTCTAATCCTTTAAATACTCTCTATGTTATGTGTTTGATCTGCTAAGAAACGAAGAACAGAACATAACAACTTCAGTTATACAATGTTTGATTTGTAAAACTGTTTCTGCGATGGGACAAACCGAGGATTCAATAGACAACATAAAAACATAAATTTTTGTCCCTTACTAAACCACAACTCAACTTTTTGTATAAGTTTCCCTCAAAAAGAAAACTTTTTGCATAAGTTATCTAAAATACAAAAATAGATTTGTGTCCATCAAAAATCTTAGAAAACCAAAAACTATTCAATACTATAAAAGTTTGTCTTGTGTTGTTCTACCTTGTGTTATGTTTTTCTGTCTTGTATTGTTCTATCTAGTGCATACTGTTTAGCAAATCAAACGCACCCTAAGTTTATAATATAAAAACAAAATGAGATAGAAAAATAATTTGTGTGATCACTTGCCTGATGCAGTATAGTGCAGCCATTGCAATTTACATCCACTACATTTGCGGCCATTGCGGTGTAAATTGATTGCAGACACAGCCGCAACCACACTATTGTGATCCGCAGTTTAAAACAATGGCCAGAAGACACAATACTCTATGGCACTATACAACAGGTCTATAACAACTACAACTTTCCAATACTCCTCCGATTTTATTTATAAGAAATATTTGAATCAAGAGAAGTTGATGTATTTGATCCACTTTTGTAACCAAATACATCAACTATTGTTTATCCAAACTTCTCTTATAAATAGGACAGAAAGGTATTATATTTTTTTTAACACCAAAATTTGGAAGATAACTAGGGAAAAATACAAAGGATACTCGCCCAACAAAGTAACAATCACCCTACTTCAAGAAATTAAACAAAGAATGAGGTAACTAAGGTTCAGCAATTGGGCTTCGGCCCTCTCTTGTAAAAAAAAAAAAAAAAACTAAGGTTCAGCAATCTGTATTAACTCAGGGTTGGTAAGTTGGTATCTTTCTATCAATAAATGATATTAGTGAGTGCATCAAAACCTTTACCAATGAAACAGACAATTATTACACAATAAGTTCTTGACGCATTAACACAAATGACAGTTACTGCTTTTTCTTTTCCTTGCTCTGAGACCACTATAGCATGTGGAAAAAGTACTTCTTGGCGTAATAATAGACCTAAATTACATATAAAAGTGTTCTGGAAAATGAAACATATATGAAATAGTATGGATCAAAATATATAGAACACTGGTAAATTACTGCATTTACCTTTTTTGGATCTCTATCTTTGCCGACAAGATGCAAAGTTTGTGCCTGATGTTATGATAGAATGTTGATTTGCTGATCTTACCAAGGCGCCTCTATTTGAACAGAAACAGCTTTTTCTTTGAAATTAAGTCTCATATTATTTATTTATTATTGGTCATGTTTGACATATTTGTACAAATCACCAGTTACTAGTTTTATGTTTCTGTTCATTTGTTTCTGAGTATGATATATAGGGCAACATATCATTGTACGTATAAATCTAATTTAAAAATAGAAAGTGGAAAAAGAAAGTGGTTTTTGTTGGTTAAAGAAAGTGGAAAAAGGAGAGAGAAATATTAAAAATAATGAGAAAAAATTATGATATTAATTATTTTTATTATTTTAATGAGATGTTTGATTTTAATTGGTTGAGTGTAAGAATGATCTCTTAGGTAAGAGTTCATGTAAGAATTTTTCTTTAAAAATTCAAGGTTTAACTCGGACTTGTTATATGTCATAGATTTTCTAGGTATGACCTAATATTTTTTAATGTCTAGTATGACTTTTTTTTAGAGGAATGTCTAGTATGACTTAGCTTGTAAGCCTATTTATATGTCTTGTTTGGATTGACTTGAACTTAGTTTATAAAATTTAAGTGTAATTTTCTCCTGAAAAAATAGTTTAAATATAGTTTTGTTTGTATGATATAAATATATTTTAAGGTATAACCTAACATTTACGTTAATGTACTTTTTTTTAATGGCAAATTGAATATATTGAAAAAAGATACAAGTCATACTCAACCACAAAAATATCTCAAAAAAAAATAAATACTCAACCACAAAAATAAAACAAGAGAGGCAAAGGAGAAAGAAAAAGAAAAACAATAACATAAGCCAAAGGAAGATGTGTGGGAGGAAGTTTTGTAATTGTTCCGTACCTAACCGGCACAAGGAGTGTCAAGGAAGAATAATTGAAAGCAAAAGTAACATTGATCGCTTTCAACCACAAAAAAGTGAGTAGCATAATTTTATCTACATGTTGTTGTAAAGATTCCTCTGTAGCCTTAAAAATTCTACTATATCTTTCTTTTTAAATCACCCACACACAAGCAGACCAAATTAAAGATAGAAATGATCGAAAAAGTTTTAAAAAACCCCCCCAACTGACCAAATTGAAGAAATGGACTGATAGAAACAACACATCAACAAAAATTAAACCAATCTAATGTCGAATAATGTGTCACGTAGTCCCAAAAAAGTTGCACCTCAGAAACAAATTAATGATCTACTAATTCTTCTGCTCCACAACCACTTACACAAAGAACAA
Source organism: Medicago sativa (assembly GCF_051527215.1). NCBI lineage: Eukaryota > Viridiplantae > Streptophyta > Magnoliopsida > Fabales > Fabaceae > Medicago > Medicago sativa. Next base: position 85,384,311 of record NC_140749.1, read on the forward strand.
AAGTTTACTGAATTATGTCGCGTCTAAGTAAACTGTCCCTTGTTGGAATTTGATTACGAATAAGCCATCAAACAAAAAGAAAAGTCTTCAAAAGAGCTGTTTTGTGCCATACAATATTACGCATGAGAGAAAAAAATGAAAGATAGTGAATATGTTGTTGGAAATTTAGGTCTTAATAAAACACATTTCATAAAGCATGTTCAATTATCATGAATCAATAGCGGAAGCAAACAAAACATTGAACATGATTATGATCGAATCTACGACATGTTTGATTTATCAAGAATATTAAGAATTAGGTATTAGGAATACCTGGATGAAGCTTTAATTCAACCCTCTCAGCAACAATCATAAACAAAGAGGAGATGTGATGATCTGAAACACAAAACAGGGTTAGCGGCGGCTGATTTGGTTCTTTCTCAACAGGTACCTTTATGCCTCGAGTTCTCTTCAGATGTGTACGGTGTATTGGGGACCATAGTCTCTTTTATATTGGATGGCCATTAGGGTTTCCCATTATTCCGTTAATGGGTCATCCGGACATCCACTCATTGAGTCCATATCAACTAATTAAATATTTAATTAATTATCCAATTAGAAATCTAATAGCCTTATTACTTAATTTGATCACTAATCAAATAAGACTCACAATTAATAAATAGCTAATAATTATATAGCTAATATAATTATTGTTACGATATTTGCCCACATAATGATATTGGAATATAATAAATAATAAAATATTCCAACATATGTTAATAGATTGAAGTTATAATATCGGGTATAATTAACGGTTGAAGTATGAGATAAATATGAAATGATATAAAAAATTTGATAATATTTATTTTTTCCAATTGAGATATTAGGGTTAAAATTGAAAGAAAGAAAAAAGTTATAAGTTCAAACACCGGTTAAAGTGACTTATAAAAAAACTTTAAGCTAATAAAAGTTTATAAACTTGTTAGAAAAAATTTGAAATCTAACATGTTTATTTTAGTCGGATGAGTACATAAGTCATTGGAGTTTGTTGGCATAGAGTTTGAGACTGATTAAAAATAAATTCCAGAACCTGCAGAAGGAATTCTTTCTTCAGATATTATTTTTTCTTCATAAATAATGTGTGTTATATACACACAAAAATTATAAAATAAGTGGAAGATAATCCAACATTAAGTTGCGTCAGTTAAATTTTTTTAGATCGCAAAACTAATATTTTTAAACATAACATTCATGGATAAAAGACATAATATTGTTGTGTATGACTCTTTAAACTCTTGTAGAAGGTCAACAATATCTTGTGTTATAAAGTTAAAAGTGTCAAACACACATGGTGTAAAAATATTTTGATTGTCAGAACACGTTTTTTCGTGATTGGTTTGCTTGACGCTGCTTTAAGGGATGTTTGTCCCACCATAAACCCCTGGTCTCCAATTCCACATTGGTGAAACCCCATTCAAATTCACGCATGCATGCTTTTCTGCTACCCACCCGCACATCATAACATCTGTTGGCCTAAATGTCGATCTTCCAACAAATGAGTCAGATAAAAAGCTCACATGTGCCTCATTCTTCACAAATACTCCCGCTCGTCTGAATGTATCAGAAATGACTTCTTTAACAAATTAAAGTCATGTTTGTATTGAAAGTCGGAAAGCTCCTTACAATTAACGGCATACTCTCCAAAGGTTTTCAAACACCAATAAATAAGACATACTACATCAATAGAAAATAATGAAATCGTGACATGGTATCAAAGTATAGAGCGGTGTATGTGGGTTATTTTTATCACCATTTGAGAAAATTTAGTCGGTTGCTTAAGATTTGCTTAAATACTATGTTGCAACTAATGAAGTTACCTTCCATTTGAGATGGTCTAACGGGAGTATCTAACATTAATTAAATATTGAGTGTTTCACCTTAGTAAGTACACTGAATTAAATGTTGAATGTTTCACTTAAACATTTGTTCGATGTTAATGGAATTGCTATCAGTATGGTTGAATGAAAGTTTAGGGTGAAGAAATTGTGACCACGAACAACATAACCCAAACGGGAAAATACTTGGGTGACATAATGTCACCGTGATATTAAATTTGGGTCACATAAAGGTGTTGTGTTGTGTGGCCCAGATGTGTTGTGTGACCCAAATGTTGTGTGGCAATGTGTGGCCCAGATTTAATGTCACGGTGACATTATGTCACCCAAGTGCTTCCCACCAAACTTACTACGTGAATTGGATAAGAGGATTGGCCCACTACTGTACTAAGTAAAGAAGAAAGAGATATGGGTAGGTAGGCTACTGTTCATATCACGGCTGTGTATAGATTCTGTTTATTATTGCACCAATTGGAGTAACGTCGTCGGAATAAGTACTAACTGCCATTTAACTAACAGAAGAATCAAAGTTAAAAAACACTGTTCATAAAGCGGCTAAGGTGATTTCAGAAATCAACATGGCGTTAGCTTTAACGTAACAATCAGTATCACACCAATTTTATTTTATCGATCTTGATTGTTCTAAAGATATTACTAGTAATTCAAGAAACGAAAACGAAAGGGTGTCTTGAAAATAAAAGCTAGCAAGTGGTACAATTTTTTAATCAAAAAATAATGAACTTGTGTTTCCCATTTTGCAGTATGAATTGTAATGGTGAAGGGATATTAAAAAATGAAATTCAGTGCCAATGGATTTGTCTTTTAATTAAGCTTATGTTAGTAGACGGTTAAATCACTCCTCCGATTTTGTCCATACTAGGATACGATATTGCGTTATTCTCTTTTTAGGTAAAATAAATATTTGTTTATATAACAAATTATTACTTGTATTCTACCATGTATTTACGATAATAACTTGTGTAAAATTGTTATACTCTTTTATTTATCTACAAAAAGTTTTTGGTACATATCTACAATTCTTTTTAATATGTATGAAATAATATAAAGAGGGTTCTAGAAGAAAAAGATAACAAAAAATAAGAAGTGAATCTGATAATGTATAGTAATTGAGAACAAAAATGATACTCCCTCCGTCCCGATATAATTGACCTACTTTGGTTTTTCATACAGATTAAGAAAAGTGTATAAATGAAGGGAAAAGTGGAATATATTGTATTGGGAATGATAAAAGTAGTATTATTTAGTGTTATATTGTATTGGAAATGATGAAAGTTGTATTGAAAATTGAAATGGGTCAATTATTTTGGGACACTTTTTTTTAGAAAATGGGTCAGTTATTCCAGGACGGAGGGAGTAAATTGATATCTATAAATTTTATATATTTATTCAACATCTCATTTTTTTTTCTTTTTTAAAGAAAAAATATCTCATTTTTTCTATATATATATTTCTTTCTATCAACATCACTAAACATTTGCTTCTATCAAACAACTTTTTCTTGTTTGTTTTTCTCTATTTATATCAAATCAAGATGTACACAAAATATTTTTCAATTGAGAATTTGATACTCTCTTGGCAACAAAGTCTATGTTGAGTGTGGAGTCCCTTTCAAAAGATAAGGAAAATATATTTAGTACCAAGTACCAAAAGCAGTAGGAAAAGTTGAATTGCAGTTAATATTTCCAGATAAAGCTTATTGCTTATAGTAAAAAAATGGCCCACCTTGTTCCTCTCTCTTTGAAGGTTTTCTTGGTTTGGACTTTTGTGTTATGATATGATAATTAGTGGGATTTTATTGCAGACCCAAATCCTATGAAGCCCCCGATACGATACGGGTGCGGGTACGACACGATACGGGTATGCGAATACCTGAATTTTTTTAAATTTAGGATACGATACTGTTAGGATACGTTAACAAAAATTTATAATTAAACTTATATGTATGTAAAATACTTGAAGAAAATTAACATTTATTACTCTTCATTATTGTATTATTATAAAAGTTACATTTTTAAAAAAAGTAATACATGTGATCAAAATAATTTTTTTTTGAAAGTTTTCTTATAAACCATATTACATTTTCATATGTTGGGATATTGAGAGAAACATCATTAAAAGAACTCAACGCAAATTTTATCTAATGTTGATTAACTGAATCACATCTTTCGCTATGTTCATCTACAAGAAGTATAATTTTAAGTGTTTCATCGAGAAACAATTCTATTGATGCATATCTAAAATTGAGTCATATACATCTATAATGAAATTTTACAACATTGACTCACTTTTTTACTCGTCGTCTTTTTTTAGGATACATGTCTGTGAAGTATCTTAGAAGTATCCTTGTGTATCTGTAGAGTATCACACAAGTATCCGATAAAATATTTATTAAAAATTAAAATAATTAATTCTGATACTTCGTGGATACGTATCCGCGAGTATTCGTGGAGTATCGATATTTAATACGTATACAGTACGGATACGTCTCTGTTTTGGAGTATCCAGGCTTCATAGCCCAAATCCAATCCAATATTATTGTTGAAGAGAAAATGCCGCAATTAAACGGAGCCACGGCAGCGGGGCCAGTCCCATTTTGGCGCTTTCTGCTCCCATCCAGTCACTATCATATATTATGTGTAATTGATATGCTTCTCAGTCCATTGAATCAATCGGTCAATCCATTACTTCAAATACATGGTCAATATACTATTTTAATTACTTGCTTGTTATAGTATATCGCTTGTTATAGTATTCGCTTCCTTTTAAGAAATGAAGAGAATCTTAATCCGCTTAAAAGGTCTGACTCAATTATACAATATATAAATTATCAAAGAAGTTTGTTTCAAAAGCATTGTATTGACTTACGTTCAATCTCAAGAGTAAGTTAGATTCTCACCTAAGCATATATAACATATAACACATCATGGTAATATGTCTCTGACATCAAGTCAGGGAAACAATGTAGTTTGGAGGTTAGAACTCACTCGATTAAAAGGAAAAAAAAATTAGTTATAATGAATATTATATATATATATATATAACACAATAACAAAAAAAAAGATCCAAAAGCAAACATTAAACCCTAAACCACTATCACTGAATTCCACCAAGACCACAAACCTCTTTTCTTAATCTGATTTAACTTGATCACTTTATCCGCTCTTCTTCATAAGAGATTATTCGTATTTTTTTAATCAAGTATAAGAGGAAAAGTCCTCATGTAGACTTTATCTTACTTTCTCTAACAAATTAGTCATTTATATATTTTTTAAACATTTTTGTCCTTTATTAAACTTTTCCACATATATTTTTCATTTTAGATTAAAAAACGTTGAAGTGTAGCTTATTAAGTCAGGTTTTAATGTAAAATTGGAAGATAGTTTCTGATAGAACAAACAAACATATAGGAAGATGACATTATTTTTTTTCTTTCTACTAAAGTCTTTCATATCCTATAGTAGTTTCAAACCTTATTTATTTTTTACCAAAACAAGACTTGATGACGGACAAAAAACGTGATGGTCTAGCCAAACTAAGAGCAACACGGTTATCGTATTTCTTATACAACTAACCTTAAAATTTGATAAATATTAAGCAAAGATAGACATTTATTAATGATGAATACAAACACAGTTGGACACTAATCGCTTAATGCACCGTCAAATTTAATCCAACGCCTTCCAAGATGCATTCCTACGAGGTTATCCATTAATCTAAAACAGTAATTGAAAACATTCTTCTATTCAGTGTTCAAATTGTTTTTACTTTGTCTATCATTGTGCTAAAATGCATAAAAGAGACACCATGTTGCTTTTCAGGCCTTTGCTGATTGACATGCATGATAACATTGAAGAGATACATGAAGATGGTTCTAAAGTTCTAAACAAAAGAATCTCCACAAAGTATATGTCCATGCAAGAGATGCTTTTGTGCCTTGGAGGAACATCCCTAACATTTTAATTCTTGAAATATTGATGCATCCATGTTGCACTTCAGCTGACCTTCTCTTGGGTCGACTTGCTAATTGGTTGTAAAGAATAGAGTACCCTTGCATATCAATAAAAGAAAGAAAATTGGTCATTAGACCCCCTTTAATGGTTCACAGTCCCCTCAAATTGCTCATATATGAAGTAATATGTGAATAAAAAGCATGTGAATGAAATTATATAGAACTACGGCCATGAAAACAAATGTGAATAAAAAGCATGTGAATGAAATTATATAGAACTACGGCCATGAAAACAATATAGAGTAATTATCACAAAGTCCAAGTGTGACAAAACTAATGAACCCAATTATTCCATCTTCATTTTTTGTACATAATGATTATATTACATTAGATTTTGGCAAATCTTTTTTTTAAAAAGAGAATTTCTTTTCCCTCCCTTCTTGTTTCTCTTGAGCAACTTTCAATTTTATCCAGTTTGAGTTATATAATTCAAACCTAGAAAAAAAACGATTTGGGGGGTTTGAAACTGGTTTGATGGAGCATTTTATATAGTTCGAATTATATAATTCAAACTATCAATATTTTTCCGAATTATGTTTTCCGAATTGTTTTGAAACAATATTTGGAGGAACCAAAGGTAAATTGTAGGTGTTATTGAGTTTTTATAGAAATTGAATAATATAATCCAAAACATTATAGAATTTATTTGGACAAGGTAAGGTGAAAAATCTAAATGGCCAGGCTAGAAGGACGGATGGTGGAAAAAGAAATTTTGTTTATAATGCTAATCCAACCTGTAGTTCAGCTGGTCAACCAGGCCCAACCCATTAATTCTGAATATGCAGACCAAAAGGCCCGTAAGTAAAGTCATTTTTTCTTTCAAAAAAATTGGTAAAAGTCAAATTTGACACATCTATATTGTATATATTTTAAGAAAATAGTTCTTTAGACTTCAAAACTTGTTATCACACTCATGAAAATGACCTTCAATACCTCAACTACAGTTCGCTACTTAGTTTTTTCTTTTAGAGCGATCGGTGGGTATTTAAATCATTTCTATGTGTGTAATAGTAAATCTTTTAGTGTAAACAAACCATTATTCATTTTTCTTTGGAAGGTTTGTTTTTGTTTCACAATCGCGGTTGTTCCTTCTTCGTCGTTGGTTGCTCTTTTCGTTCGTTTTTCTTTTAGAGACTGGGGTGGGTTCGGCTCCTGGCTTGTGGTTGTTTTCGTAAACCCGAAAGGGTATGGTTGGTGACTATTATGTTGACCCATCGATCTGGTTCAATATATGGTTCTGACGTGAGTGGTTGTGCTTGGTTCCTGCTCTTTGATTCTCTGATGTTCCAAATATGTTGAGATCTGCAAGTCTCAAGATGTTAGGCGTGTCTCACTTCTGGTGCTGGTTCTTTAGTCCCGTCGGACTGTTATGCTCGAAAGAGCGTTATACTTGCTGATATGTTCAGGGAGTTGGTACGTGGATTCAGATTCCGTGTTGGCAGCCGATTCATTCGCCAGTGTAAACCCTAATTGCTCTATCAGATGCCACTCTTTTCATTTTTTTTGTAACTTGGTTTCGTGCTCGTACGCGGTTGCGCTTGAGACGAGTGTTTGTTTGTTAGGATTGATTAGGGCTGTTTTACTTTCTCACGATGTATTCATGTATGGAATGTACCTAGGTCAGGTCAATGTCCCCCCAGTCTTTGCATGTTTTGTTTTCTTTTTAATGTATTTTTCCTTTGCATAAAAAAAAAACTTCTGTTCTTTTTCAGATATCTGCCTTTTTCGTTTTTTGACCTTGTACATTTTAGTTTTTAGGGAGCTATGGCCTATGAGACATACTTTTCATATTCTCTTGAGACTAGCCCACAAAATGAGTACCATGAGATGGTTGAATATTGTGGGAACCCGTTTCATTTGGTTTACTTTACTTCAGAGGGGATAAGATAAACAAATTCATCTAATTACGCGTTTCCGCGTAACCGATAATAGATACCCTCCTTATTTTTTTATATTTTGATGACACAAAATATCATCCTCAGATAGAATCCAAAACCAAACAAGAGAATATCCACTAATAACTACCCTATGTGCTTAATAAACTATTTATGTATAGTACTGGTGAGTAAAAAAAAATTAATAATGCCAATTAATAATGGTCAGAATAGATTAGGTCAAGTTAGATTTCACAATATGAAAAAATTAATTTGGTCAAAACATTAAAGTAAGATTGGAGGAAGTATATTTGTCGTCTCACGAGTTATCTTATAAAATGATCGTTCAAATAACATTTATCTATTATAAATTTACTTTTAAACTAGAGTTTGATATATTTGAAACCTTTATGGTTTGTTAATCCATCAAAAGACCTATTTATATACATAATTTAAGGCTAATGATAGATATAGTCGTTGGCTCGCGATCAATAGCATCACCCATAATTTAAATTATATTTAAATAGTCCCTAAAAAAAACTATATCTAAATAGATTTTTTAAGAGTGTTATATAAGATTTTGTTTAAAGGGTCCTGCTAACCGGTGTCCCGGGGCACTGGTTAAGCATACCATAAAAGAGAATTATTACCATAAAAGAAAACTGTTGTTAACTTTATTATAAATTAATTACACAATTTCAATGCATTAACTACTATATAATTTCCTTTTTCATATTCTTAACCAGTGCTCCGGAGGCACCGGTTAGCATTTCCCTGGTTTAAATCATAAAATATTGAAAGGACGGTTATTAACTAACCATGTTTGAGAAAGTGAGGGAGAGATGTCGGAGAGAAGTTGCCTTAAATGTTCACAGTTCATAGTCTAGCTGTCAAAGCAGAAGAACCTCAAGTCAAACAAACTTCATTTCTTCAGTCAATTCTCTTTCTCTTTGTAGATACTCTACCCCTGTCACTCCATTGTTTAGTATAATACTAATAAAATGGCAACCTCCCATTTTCTGGGTTTAGTTCCGCTCAATCCTCCTGAGTAGACACACTCCAAAGTCCAAACTATGACCCTAACATTAGACACCCCCAAATAAAAAACAATAATTAAGAATACAAATTGAGTAAATAGACAATTACCTCCGAAATTATAAGTTTCGTCAATTACCCTCTGATATTAGCAAAACTTCAATTAACCACCCAAAATTGCATAAAGTTGGTCAATTTGTCCCCGTCCGACAATTTCCTCCGTTAGTCAACATGACGTGACATTTGACTGTCTATGTGTCATTGCCACGTATCTAACGTGTCATGCCACGTCACAGGGGTAAAAAAAATTCCCAATTTTTTTTTTTTAAAAAAAATTTATTATTTTTTTTTTTTGCGGTTATGTGCAAATACCCCATTAAAATTTTGCACTTATGTGCAAAATGCCGTATGAAATTTATAATAATCAAGCAAATTGGTCTATGTGGCAAAAAAAAATTATTTTACTCCTAATATTTTTATCTTTATTATGATCATCATCATCAAATGGCCCTTGATTTGAACCATGTTGCAGGAATCAAGCAAACAATTTGAGGCAGAAACCTTCATTACTAAGGTTGTAAAGTTTCACGGTTGTCCTATATTGATTGTTTAAGAGAGGGACAAAATCATCATGAGCCACTTTTAGACAAAGCAGTTCAATCAAACCGACAAGTTAAAATACATATCTGCATTCCATCCATAAATTGAAGGTCTGAGGTAGCAAATAGATGTCTTGAAGCCTATTTGCGCTGCTTTGTGTTTCAATACCAATTTTAATGTGATGTTAAAAAAAAAATATATACCAATTTTAATGTGTACATTGAACCACTATATGCAAGAGACCCTCCTCCAATCATAGAGGGTGGTACATGTCCTTCATATGTAGAAGCAATAAAGAATATGTTGGAAGACAGAGATAATGTCTTAGATTAGTTACAAAAGAATTTGGCAATAGAAGAGTAAAAGTCTCTCAAATACCTCATTGTATACTTGGTTAATTGTAACCAGACTTTGACTCAATTTAACAGTGGCCACAATCCAGAGTTCTTTCACAGTTCAGTACTTCAGTCTATCATCAAACTACCCACCAACCAAATTAATATACATTTTGAAAAATTGATAACAGAACTAAGCCAATCATTATAAAATGTACAAAGAATATAAGGAAAAGAAAAGCTTGAAATCAAAACGACAAAACCATGTTCAACTTGTTTGCTTGATTCCTGGAACATGGTTTAAAACAAGGGCCTTTGATGATGATGATGATAAAGATGAAAAAATTGTGAGCAAAAGATAATTTTTTTTTTTTTTGTTATAGAGTCCAATTTGCTTGATTATTATAAGGAAAATGCTAACAAGTGCCCTTAGGGCATTGTTTAAGCATCCAAAAGTAGTAACTTTTGCATTGGAAATTGTGTAGTTAAGACTTTTATACTTGTTTGACTTGTATTTTCAAGACAATATTTCCTTTTGTGGGTTCCTTAAACAATGTCCTTAGGGCACTTGTTAGCAAGACCCTTATTATAAATTTCAGGGGTTATTTTGCTTATAAGTGCAAAATTTCAAGAAGGTATTTGCACATAACCGTAAAAAAAAATCCAATTTTTTTTTTGAAAAAAAAATTGGGAATTTTTTTTACCCCATGTAAAGTGGCATTACACGTCAGACACGTGGCAGCAGGGTCGGACCTTTTTTTTTTTTTGGAATGGCAAATATATATATATATATATATATAAAAACGAAAAAAGAGTACAGAATATACAAATCACCAGAAGGGAGGAACACCCTGAACCCCACAGGCGAGGCCGGATGCACACCAAAAAAAACCCCCTAAAAAACAAAAACACTAAAAGAAAAAGGAGGGCACCAAAGGCCTAGAGCAACAACTCCAGCAAACACCTGCAGGCAACAGAAAAACAACAAAGATAACCAGAAAGACACCGCAGGGGCGGACCTGGCCTGGGCCTAGTGTGGCAAGTGCCACACCAGCCCAGGCCCAATTTTTTTTTATTATTTTAAATTATGCAGAAAAGTTACTTGCCGTGTATATATTAGCTTGCTACTGAGACCTGCTAAAATGTGTATATATTAGCTTGTTACTGAGACCTGCTAAAATGTTAGTTGCTGTCTATAAATTAGCTTGCTGCTTAATCTAATATACTGTAATTTAACGATAGTTGTCCTTTTTGAGCAATATCTCTAAAAAACTTGCAATTGTAGTCCAATAACTAATGTATGAGTCATTGGTTGATTGCACATGTCAATGAATAAAAAATACAGCAAAATTAAGTATGGTTACCTAGCAAAATTAAGTATGTTAACTAAGTAACAATATGGGTGATCAATGTTTAAATGATCGTCTTGTAACATAAATAGAAAGAGATGTTCTTGAAATAATTAATAATGATGTAATTTTAGCTCATTTTCTACAAATGGAAAATAGCGCATTTTCTTTGTAATTTTGGTTGCTACAACTATTTTTAATATATTATTTAATTATAATTGTGCCCCAGTGATATTCCGAGTCCAGATCCGCCCCTGCGTGGCAGTGCCACGTAGACAGTAAAAATGTCACGTCATGTTGACTAACGAATGAAATTAAGGGGGTAAATTGACTAACGTTATGCAATTTTGAAGGGGTAATTGAAGTTTTGTTAATGTTAAGGGAGTAATTGACGAAACTTAAAATTTCGAGGAGGTAATTGTCTATTTACACTATACAAATTCAAAAGAAATTGTACCTATCTAACCCAAAAAGTGAAATTTCATATAAAAAATTCTAAATCTAAACCAGTTCAATAAATTTATGCACGAAATGAAAAGAGAAAGAACGATTTTATGTGCAATAATCCTTAGTCAAACTTTGTGTGGAACCCAAGGGTTAAAAAAAAAGAAAATATGAAAAGATGAAAGAAATTGAAATATCAATAATAAAGAAATGCTTGCTTACATGTGGTATTCGAGAAAACAAACACCAACAAAAGAAAACCGATATTTGTAACATTGCTTACGAAGTTTGATCACTAAACATGAGTTGTACGGTACACCCCCAACGCAAATCCAGCTTGTAAGGAATAATAATATGACGTAATTATATATCTTCTGAGTCAAACAGTCAAGTGCGTATAGTTGTCTCTCCAAATATCTAGTATATTTTCTTGCTTCATACTTACGTCACAACCAAGCCTACCCAAATTTTATATATGTGTACAGACATGTACTATGAATCATGAAGTCCCTGTTTTCAAGTTCAATTCGTTTCCCTCTTGTAACTTGTTCCTTGTTCCAATTATTTGTCTCTCATATCCTATATGCTTCCGTCTCAAATCTCAACAAGACAAAGGTTGAACTCAGTGGGTTACGAAGTGCCCATATAGAAATAGAAAACTGACCACCATATGATATGAGAATTAGCTTATTATAGATTAGCGGTACTTAGTGGTGCCTATTTATAAACCACCTACCTTATTTTAAGGTAACTTTTCACATTTTAATATTTTAATTTGATCTAGGGAGTTAGGCTGGGACTTAGTTGTTCCAGGGTTTGGTATAAGATTTTTAGGGTGGTTGTTAGGATGGAAGTTAGTTCTTTCGATGGAGTTGATTAGTCTTTTTGAGAGGTGTTGTGTGTTTTCTGGGAGAACGAAAGTTCTTAGTTGTTTTTTTATTTGGCATATTGTTATTTGGTTCATTTGGTCTATCCGTAATAATCTAGTGTTCTCTGGTAAGACAATGGATGTAGAGCAATACATTTTGGTCATCCTTGTTCCCATTATGAGTGGGTGGGGGACCCAACTAACTGTTGGAACAAAATGTGTTTAACAATGAACCTTAAAGAGTTTTGATGATAACAAGGTATTAAAAATTGTAAATTGGACTAGCTAATATTTGTTCAAGTGTACATGACCATAGTTAAAAATTTACACTATATAAAGGTTCTGAAGAACAAATAGAGAGCCATGAACTAAAGAAAAGGAAGCTTGAAAGCATCTGAAAAGAAGTGCATCTGAAGTCATAAGTGCTACTGAAGAATGATGACGTCATCAGAAGCTGAAAGTCATCAGAAGCTGAAGGTCATCAGAAGTTGAAGGTCAACAGAAGCGGATAGCCTTCAGAAGCGAATAGTCATCAGAAGCAGATAGTTCAGAAGCAACTTCATCAGAAGCTGAAGCTCATCAGAAGCTGATTATCACCAGAAGCTGAAAATCAACTGAATTTGAGAAATTCAAGGATTCAAGAGCTGTGTCATGAATCGAAACTCATCAAAGGACAACAAAAGATCAGTGGAATTTTTGCAACGGTCATTTCAAAGGTGTTTGAAGACATGTGCTTGCAATTTTGGACGAAAGCGTTGACATTGTACTTTGTACGAACTGTACAACCACATTCTCCACTACTCTGTTTTGTGTCCACACTACAAGACAAGAAAACAGCTCCAAAATACGGCTTCGCCTGCATAGATATTCCTTTGGATAAGGAATGGATTTCAAATTGGTTCTTCATAGGACAACAACCAAATCAGGTAAAAGATCATTGGTGAAAGATCAAGCTTCAACAACGACTCTTTGATGTGCTGGCAATTTCACAACGTCTCTTTCACACCTCTATATAAAGGAGTGAAGACCTAGAGATTTGGCAATGCTGAACAAAAGACTCACAACATTCTTACAAGTGCCAAACCTCTACTGAAATTGTTCTGCATTCACTTAGAATTTATGTGTCTCAAAGTTTCATCTTAGAAATTCTTAAGTTATTGAGTCTGTATCTGATTTGTATTGTGAGCACCTCTGATTGTATATCAAGTGTTCAACCTTAAACAATTTTCTGTGTAATTTTGTTTAGTTAGAAGTATCTTGCAGTTGTGCTTGAGCAGAGAAGTCTCTTGATTGTGTTCTTGAGCATAGGAAGACTCTTGCAAAGTGTGCTTGAGCAAAGGAAGTCTCTTGCAGGTGTGCTTGAGCAATTGTAATCAAATATTACTCTTAGTGAAATCTCCTTGGAAGTGCAAGGGGGACTGGACTACTTTCGGATTGTGGAAGGAACCAGTATAATTGCTTTGTGTCATTCTTCTTCTCTCTCTCTGTTTTATTCCGCTGCATTTAGATTCTGATTACCTCTTCAGAAGCTGTTTCACTTAGCTTCTGATCAGTGTGTTCAGTTTTAGGAGAAACGAAGAATTTTCCAAAACACAATTCAACCCCCCTTCTTGTGCTTTTCTCACCTTCAATTGGTATCTAGAGCCTTGGTTCTGTTGATAACACCTAACAGTGTAACAGTCGAAGATCAGAGAAAAACATGTCTGACGAATCTGTTTCTGGAAATGGATCTGGCAACAACAACAAAAGTGTTGCATATGATTACAATGTTGACAAGAAATCCAGTGTTGGAAAGATTCCAATGTTCAACGGAGATGCTGAAGAATTTTCTTGGTGGAAAACCAACTTCTATAGTTATATCATGAGCTTAGATGAAGAACTATGGGATATTCTAGAAGATGGTGTTAGTGGCTTAGACCTTGATGAAGAAGGAGCTGCTGTGGATAGAAAGAAACATATTCCTGAGTTGAAGAAACTCTACAAGAAGCATCACATTATCAGAAGAGCTCTTGTCACTGCCATACCTAAAGCAGAGTACATGAAGATGAGTGACAAATCCACTGCTAAAGCTATGTTTGCTTCTCTATGTTCTAACTACGAAGGCAGCAAGAAGGTCAAAGAAGCTAAAGCTCTCATGCTTGTACATCAGTACGAGTTATTCAAGATGAAGGATGATGAAACTATTGAGGAGATGTACTCAAGGTTTCAAACCTTAGTCTCTGGGCTACAAATTCTAAAGAAGATCTATGTTGCTTCTGACCATGTGAGCAAGATACTCAGAAGCTTGCCTATAAGATGGAGACCAAAAGTGACTGCCATTGAGGAAGCTAAAGATTTAAACACTTTAAGTGTCGAATATCTTGTTAGTTCTCTCAAAGTTCATGAGTTAAGTCTTAATGAACATGAGTCTACTAAGAAGAGTAAATCAATAGCTCTTCCATCCAAAGGCAAGTCATCAAAAGCTCTCAAAGTGGTTGAATCTGAAGAAGAAGAAGAACAATCAAGTTCAGATTCTGAACCAGATGCTGCTGAAATGGCCACGCTCTCCAACAGACTTCAGTATCTGGCCAAGAAGAACAGAAAGTTTCTAGCAAGAAGGAGTAACTCCAGAAGCTCAAGGAAAGAAGATCAGAAGGGATGCTTCAACTGTAAGAAGCCTGGACACTTCATTGCTGAATGCCCTGATCTTCAGAAGGAGAAGTCAAAGGACAAGTCAAAGAAGTCAACGTTCAATCCAAGTAAATTCAAGAAGCAGATCAAGCAGAGTTTAATGGCAACCTGGGATGATTTGGGAAGTGAATCTGGATCTGATAAAGAGGAAGTTGATGAATATGCAAAGGTAGTAGTTGGGTTAGTTGACACAGCAGCTTCAGAAGCTGGATCAGAATCAGATTCTGAAGATGAAAATGAGGTATATTCTAAGATTCCCAGAGATGAACTTGTTGAGTCACTTAAAGAACTTCTTACACATTTTGAAGTAAGAACCAATGAGTTGAAGGATTTAAAAGAAAAATATGTTGATTTGGTAAAACAGCAAAAATCAACTCTATTGGATCTGAAAGCTTCTGAACAAGGACTTAGGGGCTTTGACTTCATGTGTAAAACTTATGAAGATCAGCTCAGGTTCTTATGTCAGAAGTTACAGAAAAATGTAATGAAAAACCTTTAAGCAACCATGAAATTGCTCTTGAAGATTTTATCATATCTGACATTGACAGAAACAGAGTGGCTTCTATGATTTATAGCATTTACAAGAACAATGGCAGAGGAATTGGTTTTCCAAAAGTTAAACTTGAGAAAACCAATCTTAAATCTTGTTGTGAATGCATCAAGGAAGGTCTGAAAACCTTCTTTGTACCTGAAGGTGCTGAGTTGGAAACTGTTGTTCAATCAGAACTTGAAGCTTCTGGCTCTAAGGCTAAGATTACTTCAAAGCCAAAGAACTCTAAGCCAAAGGCTATGATCAAATCTGAATCCAAGACTTCAAAGATCAGGATCCTAAAAAGATCAGAACCTATTCCTCAGAGTCTGGTGAAACCAAAATCTGAGGTTCTGAAGTCTAAGTTTCAGAAGAAGACAGTTACTGCTTCTGAAGTACCAAAACCTAAGGTGATGGTTAATCAGAAGCAATCCAACTCACAGCACAAGGTACAGGAAGTGAAGAGTAAAACCTCAAGTACTAACCTTTCAGGACCCATAGGACAATGGGTACCTAAATCTGAAAATGTCAATGATGCAGGTATGTCTAAGAGCAGCACCAAAGTAAAAATCATGGTACCTAGACAGCGGTTGCTCAAGACACATGACAGGAGAAAAGTCCAGCTTCCTCAGCCTAACAATGAAGGAAGGAGGAAATGTGAAATTTGGAGGCAACCAAACTGGCAAGATCATAGGTACAGGAACTGTTGGTAATTCCTCTACCTCAATTAATAATGTATGGTTGATAGATGGTCTTGAACATAACCTTTTGAGCATTAGTCAATTTTGTTATAATGGTTATAATGTGCTTTTTGAGAAAACCAACTGTACTGTAATCAACAAGGAAGACAAATCCATTGTGTTCAACGGAAAGAGAGTTGATAATGTCTACAAAATCAATTTTTCTGAACTAGCTGATCAGAAGGTGATTTGCCTTCTATCAGTGAATGATAAGAAATGGATGTGGCACAGAAGGTTGGGACATGCTAACTGGAGATTAATCTCTAAACTTAGTAAGTTACAACTTGTCAAAGGGCTACCAGACATTGACTATCATTCAGATGCACTCTGTGGTGCATGTGAGAGAGGGAAAATTGTGAAATCATCTTTTAAAACCAAAGACATTGTTTCAACCTCCAGACCCTTAGAACTACTCCATATTGATTTATTTGGACCAGTTAGTACTGCATCCTTATATGAAAGTAAATATGGATTAGTCATTGTTGATGATTATAGTAGATGGACTTGGGTGAAATTTATAAAGAGTAAAGATGTTGCTTGTGATGTATTCAGTAGTTTATGCACTCAAATTCAATCTGAAAAAGAATCAAAGATTTTGAAAGTCAGAAGTGATCATGGTGGAGAGTTTGAAAATGAGCCATTTGAAGCTTTTTGTGAAAAACATGGAATTGTCCATGAATTCTCTTCTCCTAGAACTCCACAACAAAATGGGGTTGTAGAGAGAAAGAATAGAACTTTACAAGAAATGGCCAGAACCATGATCCATGAAAACAATTTACCAAAACAATTTTGGGCAGAAGCAGTGAATACAACATGTTATGTCCAGAACAGGATCTATATTAGACCTATTTTGGAGAAAACAGCATATGAACTCTTTAAAGCAAGGAAACCTAATATCTCTTACTTTCATCAATTTGGATGTACATGTTACATTCTAAATAACAAGCTCTACCTAAAGAAATTTGATGCCAAGGCCCAAAGAGGAATCTTTCTAGGTTACTCTGAAAGGTCAAAGGCATACAGAGTGTATAATTCAGAGACACTCTGTGTTGAAGAATCTATGCATGTGAAATTTGATGACAAAGAGCTTGAAGATAAAACTTCAAAGCAAGGTGAAAGTTTTGCAGAGATACAGGTTCCTGAAGCTACTCCAGAACCTGATCAGATAGCTGAATATGAAGAAAGTCCAGAAGTTGAACCCACATCAGAAGCGCAAGATGAAATTGCTTCTGATGAAGCACAAGATGGCTCACATCAAGCAGATCCTCCCAGAAACACATTCAAGCACAAGTCTTCACATCCTGAGGAATTGATCATTGGAAACAAAAATAGTCCAAGAAGAACAAGATCATACTTCAGACAGGAAGAATCAATGATTAAACTGATCTCAATGATTGAACCTACAACAGTTGATGAAGCACTATCAGATGATGGATGGATCTTAGCTATGCAAGAAGAGCTGAATCAATTTCAAAGAAATGATGTGTGGGATCTGGTACCCAAACCTCAGCACAAGAACATTATTGGAACAAAATGGGTATTCAGAAACAAGTTGAATGAGCAAGGAGAAGTAACAAGATACAAAGCAAAACTTGTTGCACAAGGGTATAGTCAACAAGAAGGCATTGATTACACTGAAACATTTGCTCCAGTTGCAAGATTGGAAGCAATCAGGTTACTTCTGTCTTATACAGTTAATCATGGCATAATATTATATCAGATGGATGTCAAGAGTGCATTTCTTAATGGTGTTATAGAAGAAGAAGTGTATGTCAAGCAACCTCCTGGATTTGAGGATATTAAATATCCTGACCATGTTTTTAAGCTAAAGAAATCACTATATGGCTTGAAACAAGCTCCCAGAGCTTGGTATGATAGACTAAGTAATTTCTTAATCAAAAATGATTTTAAAAGAGGACAGGTTGATACAACACTCTTCAAAAGGACCCTTGGGAAAGATATTCTTGTTGTGCAAATATATGTTGATGATATAATATTTGGTTCTACTAATGCATCTCTTTGCAAGGAATTTTCTAAGTTAATGCAGGATGAATTTGAAATGAGCATGATGGGAGAGCTGAAGTTCTTCCTGGGCATTCAAATTAATCAATGCAAAGATGGAGTTTATGTTCATCAATCAAAGTATACAAAGGAGCTTCTAAAGAAGTTCAAGCTTGAAGATTGTAAAGTGATGAACACTCCAATGCACCCTACGTGCACCTTAAGCAAAGAAGATGAAGGAGCTAAAGTAGATCAGAAGTTGTACAGTGGTATGATTGGTTCTCTGTTATACCTCACTGCATCTAGTCCAGATATTTTATTCAGTGTATGCTTGTGTGCAAGATTCCAATCAGATCCTAGAGAATCTCATATGACTGTTGTTAAGAGAATCTTCAGGTATTTGAAAGGAACAACTAATCTTGGACTCCTTTATAGGAAATCCTTAGATTATAAGCTAATTGGATTCTGTGATGCTGATTATGCTGGTGATAGGATTGAAAGAAAGTCAACCAGTGGCAATTGTCAATTTCTGGGTGATAATCTTATATCCTGGGCTAGCAAAAGACAAACAACTATTGTTATGTCTACAGCAGAAGCAGAATACATTTCAGCTGCAAGTTGTTGTACATAACTACTTTGGATGAAACATCAGTTGGAAGACTATCAGATAATTGCTAACAGTATTCCCATTTATTGTGATAATACTGCTGCTATTTGTTTGTCTAAAAATCCAATTTTGCATTCAAGAGCTAAGCACATTGAAATCAAACACCATTTTATCAGAGACTATGTTCAAAAAGGAATTTTAGATATACAATTCATTGATACTGAAAATCAATGGGCTGATATATTTACTAAGCCTTTAATTGTTGAAAGGTTTGATTTTATAAAGAAAAATTTAAACATGCACTTTGTGTCTGATTAAATGTTTGCTTGCTCCTGAATAGGATTTTAGGTTCTGAGGTTAGTTCAGAAGCAGTGGTCCATCAGAAGCTCTTTATTGAGGTTCTGAGGAAAACTCGCTTCTGATGATGACGTCAGCATCTGAAGTCCAGAAGCTGGATTTTATGCTTCTGAATAGTAGAGTAGTGGAAACGTTGGGAGTTACTTTTTATGGTAACTTATGGCCCACTAACTTGGTAGTTACTCTTAAAGTTTCTGACGTGGCCTGTCTGTATTGGTGTATAACTAAAAAGGGCAATGATGATTTAATAGCTTTGAAGAGTACTTTCACGCGTCCCCAATTTGTCATTAATGTTATGTTTGTTTGTCTCTTTTGAATTGCAATCGTTTTTACTCTTAACACTTTGTCAATTCACATACTACTCACTTCACAAACAAATACTTTGCTTTCAAACCTTTTGCGAAGTAAGCGCAATTCTCTCAACCTTAGAACCCTAAAATCATCATCTTCTTCAATCATCAATGGCATCATCAAGTTCAAGAGTTTCAGAATCTACAGCACGAAAGGTTCCTGAATATGACTACAGAGGAAGAAGTATGAAACTGGAAGAGTGGGAACTACAGGTTCAAATAGAAAATCCGGTGGATTTTGAATCACTCGCTTTCCATGAGTGTTGGATCAGAAGCTACTATGAAAAGCAAGGACTTATGCATTACTTCAAGATGTTGAATGGACCGACATACGAAGCATTGGTTAGACACTTCTGGGTGAGAGCTAAGGTATATGACAAAGCTGCGTCTATAGCTGAAGAAAGTCAAATGGTTTTGATTTATCCAGAACTGGAAGGGAAGACCAGAGAAGAAAAGGGACTTGAGCCATTTACCCGTGTTGAAATCGGGTTAAGTATTTGTGGTATTCCAGTAAGCATTGCAGAATGGCAGATAGAAGCTGTACTCCGTAGAGAAGCTTCTGGAAAATACTCTGGAATTGATCTTTCAAGCACTGCTGAAGAGCGCATATGGAAAGAGAAAGTGAACTTGGCTCTGTACAACTCCACGCAGGCAGGAAAGTATTCTGAGCTAAGCATGGATAAGAAGCTGCTTTTGAAGATTCAGAATGAAAACTTGCTTCCATGTGGTGGGAATGATAAACCCAATTTGGCACAGAAAGTCTTTCTCCAGCACTTCATTAAGAAGGAAAAAGTGAACGTGCCAAAATACATGTTCAAGTACTTGATAGAGTGTCTGAAACAGAGTCAGCTGCAGAATAGAACTTGGGTACCTTATGGAAGACTCTTGTCAGAAATATTCTATCAAGGAGGAGTTTTGGACAAACTAAGCAGTGTTGAAGCCTTCACAAATAAGCTGCTTGATACTAAGACTGGGAAATTCATAAATGCTCAAACCCTCAAGAGTATTAAGTTGATCACTGTTGTCACCAAACTTCAAACTGATTTGAGTGAATCCCATGTCAAGTCTGATCTTATGAAGGACTTTCCACCCATCTGCAAGAAGGATCCTCTTGAAGTGCAGATGTACTACATCAAGGAGCACTTTGAGGCAACCAATGAAAGAATCAGGTTGGAAGATGTACCTGAGGAGATGTTTGGTGGTACACTACCACGAGCCAGAGGTAGAAAAACAAAGAGGAAGATGACTGCAGAAGAGTATCTGGAGGTTGAAAAGTCTGTTAAGAAGGCAAAAGTTGCTTCTGATAAGCTTAAAATTGGTGGTTCTGCTATGCCATCAATTGAAGAAGCAATTGAAGACATGGATTCAAGGTTGATCCTGGATGTTGGTATTGCTCTTGATCAGCCTGCTATACCAAAAAGGAAGAGGAAACCAGCCTTGAGGAGGACCAAGGATTTTCCTTATGTTACCAAGAAAGCTGAAGCTGCTTCTGATTTGGCTTTGAAGGATTTACAAAGGAAGAAGGCAGAAGCTGAAAAAGTCTTGGAAATTGCCTCTGAGCTACAAGAGTCTGTAGTTTTAGAAGCTAAGCACCTGATGATAATGACAAGTGAATCTGGTCAGAAGGATTCTGATCCTGACCCAGAAGAGGTAGTCAATATATCATCAGATTCCGCATTATCATCAGATTCTGATGATGATATACCCATAGGACTTCTTCTTCGAAAACCAGTAAAAAGCCATTCAACATCAACCAAGACCAACAAAAAGCCATCTCAGTCAAGCTCTTATGAACCAGTTGGTCATATAATCAATCAGAAGCTAGAAAAAATGGTTGAGCAGAGAGACAGAGTCATTGATACTATCCTCCGCCATAACCCTCAACCTCTTAACATTCAACCTCTCAACATGATCATACCAGAAAATGTTGAACCTAACTCAGAAAAAGCCTCTGAAACAAACCCAGAAGCAGCTGCTTCTGATAAAGTTATTTTAGAAACCCCCCAACAACAAACACCAGAACCACACAAGCCATCTTCACCACAACTCCCATCACCCATAGCTGAAACTGAACCCCAACCTAACATTCAAACTCATCAATCTTCACCACAACAACCACCAACCAATACTGAACCACAATCTGAACCACAACCAGAAGAATCCTCTCCCCAACACATTCCCATGGACATTGACAATCATCAAGTCAATCTCCAAGCCTCAACCTCAACCTCACACGTTGATCCTGACCAACCATCATCCTCAACCCAAGCTGAATAACTCATCATTCCAGAACCTAACCTTGCTCAAGACATTTCCCCTAGTACTTCTGACCAATCCTCAGACCTAGAAATTCTTGAACAACCACCCTTGAACATTCTGGAATCTGAGTACATTGACATTGAGCTACTTAAGATCCTCTCTGATGTACATCATCTGGTTGATCAAAGATGGGAAATTGATTTGTCATCAGCTTATGAAGAGCAATGAGAATCCCTGCAGAAAAGAGCTACTGATCTGATAGCATCTGTAAGTAAGAAATGCATCAGAATCAAGGCTGCTACTGTAAGGAAATTTTTGAAGGATATGGAGTTAACAAAAAGAAGTTCAAGGCTGCTTCTGTCAAACAAGCCATTCTACTCAGAAGCTGACTATATGACAAGAGAAGCTAGAATGTTCAAGCTTCTGAGACAGCAGATGGTACATGATGAGTCATAGATAGTCTTATTTATTGCCTTATTTAGTTTAGTTTTATTTTAGATTTGATTTTATTTTATTGCATTTTATTTTAGTTTAGAATATTTTACTTTAAATTGTGTTTTATTTTATTTTAGGAATAAATATATGGTGGAAGGTGCCTTGGAGCAAAAGAAATAGGACTGGAACAAATACAGGGCAAGAATACGAAGATACGGGACAAAAATATGTTCCCCCAAACTCAGAAGCTTGGCACGGCCCGTGCCAACATGTGGCACGGCCGTGCCCATCCCCAGGATGCTCTTTTGCTGCTTTTCTTCGGGCCCAAGTTACCCTGTTGCAGCTTTACCGTTTTATCCCTTTAGTTGCTTAGTTTCTAAGTCGATTGTAAAGCTATAAATAGAGTAGCTCTCCACCATAAAACAATCATCCTTTACTTTGTTTATTTCAATTGCTATTTTAATAAAAGTCTTTATTTTCCCTTTTACTTTCTTTGCAATTTACTTTACTGTTATTTTCTCTCTTCTTCCCCCATGTCTACGATGAACATGAGTGAGTAGACTTCTTCGTCTTAGGATTTTTGGGGAGTCTAATGACTCAATCCTAAACAAAACATGTCTAAACCCTAATTTCTATGTAACCCTAATTTCTAATCTAGATTCACCGTCTTAACGTGGATTAACAATTATCAAACTGTGGAAGCGAAAGCGGAGGGTTTGATAATCGTTAATCCATCATCCCAAACATCAATTCATAAAGCGAGAACGGAGTCTTGATGTTGGAACAAGTGAATCTAGACAATAATTGCAAAATAGTGAAATAGTCTTTGCAATTATTGAGGCAAAGAGTAGTTTCAATCCTCTATGCATCTTCTAGTAATCATGTCAGTGAAATAGGCTTGGTTACTAGAAGTAAACTCTCACTGGACTTTCATCGGAAAGGTGAGGGGCTAAGGGAAACCGGTCTTTAGAAATTAGTGTGTAAATCATGAAATTAGATGTTTAGGTTTTGTCTAGTGAGGGATTAGTCATTATGATGAACCAATGATCCTAAGGCCCTTTATTATTATTGTTTTTACCTTCAGCAATCAAACTCTCTTTTATTAACTTTCTCTCCTCTAATCATTCACTAAAAGTTAATTAAGTTGAACAACTCCCTAGCAGAACGATAACTCTACTTACTACTATTACTTCGATAGGCCGTGCACTTGCGGTTTGGCCCTATCAAGTTTTTGGCGCCGTTGCCGGGGAGTTAACTAATTTAATTAGCTTTTTCTTAGTGATTAGAATTCTCTCTTCTTTCTCTTTTCTTTTTATTTTTAACTTTTTATTTTTCTGTTATCGTTAACTTCTTGGGTTCTCAATTTTTATGCGAAAAACCAGAAATCGAGTTGTAATAATCAACGAGATCGAAAGGTATTTGCATAGAAGAAGGAGAGCGGCACAAAATAACACCGCCATGGCCAATCGCACTCTCAAAGAGTATGCAACGCCGTCTACGGCTGAGCCACAAGCTGTTATTGTGTACCCAACGGTTGAGGATGACAATTTTGAAATTAAGCCTGCCCTACTTAACTTGGTGTAGCAAAACCAATTCTCGGGATCCCCCACTGAGGATCCCAATCTCCACATCTCTGTTTTCCTACGAATTAGTGGAACCATGAAGGAGAACCAAGAGGCCGTAAGACTTCTTTCCCTTTTCCTTAAGGGATAGAGCTAGCGCTTGGTTCCATTCCCTCGAAGTCGGTTCCATTACTTCATGGGATCAGATGAGGCAAGCATTCCTTGTCCGTTTCTTTCCACCATCTAAAACCGCTAAACTTAGAGACCAAATCACGCGGTTCAACCAAAAAGATGGGGAATCTCTCTATGATGCGTGGGAGAGTTTCAAAGAAATGCTAAGACTTTGTCCCCACCATGGACTAGCGAAGTGGCTTATAGTCCACACTTTTTATAATGGCTTGTCTTATACCACTAAGATGTCTGTTGATGCAGCTGCAGGTGGAGCACTTATGAACAAGAACTACATGGAGGCGTATGCCCTAATTGAAGACATGGCTCAGAATCATTACAAATGGACCGACGAGAGAGCCATCACTAGTTCTTCATCCTCCAAAAAGGAGGCAGGTATGTACGAAGTCTCTAACTATGACCACCTTGCTTCTAAAATTGATACACTAACCGAAAAACTTGAAAAACTCAATGTTAGTGCTATCAATTCTGCTTCTACTCCTTCTTGTGAAATATGTGGTATAACCGGTCATGCTGGTGTTGATTGCCAACTAGGTAGTGCTATTAATGGTGTTGAGCAAATGAATTATGCTCAATACAACCAAGGGATGCGACAAAATCAAAATTTTTATAAAAACCAAAATCCCTATGGACAAGTAGCACCACCCGGTTATGCAAACAACCAAAGATTCACTCAGAAATCCAATTTGGAGATTTTGTTGGAAAATTCTATTGCCAACCAAAACAAACAACTTCAAGAACTTAAAAACCAAACTGGATTTCTGAATGATTCTCTTTCCAAGCTCAATACCAAGGTTGATTCTATTGCTACTCACTCTAAAATGCTTGAAACTCAAATCGCTCAAATAGGCCAACAAGTGGCTACCTCTTCCCAAACGTCGGAGTCTTTCGTGGTCAAACCGAAGTCAATCCCAAAGCCCAAGTTAATGTTATATCTTTTGGGGGTAGTAAGTTAGGCGAAACTTTTGCTAAGGTTAAAAACATTGGGAAAGAAAATGTCAAGCCCTTAGGTGATAAAGTTGTGATAGAAGAAGCAAAACCACTTGAAGAAAACAAAACTCCATCCCCCTTAAATCCTGAAAAGCTTAAACTAGAGGGTAAGATTGAAAAATTTGTCAACATACTTAGGAAGATTTGCATTAAACTTCCCTTTGCTGAAGCTTTGTCTAGGATGCCTCTATACGCCAAGTTTTTAAAGGAAATTTTTTCAAAGAAAAGGGCTATAGAGCATAATGAGACAATAGCCTTGGCTAAGGAAACTAGTGCAATCATCCAAGAAGCACCCCCTAAGCTTAGAGATCCAGGTAGCTTTGCCATACCGTGTGAAATTGGGAATGAAACCATAAACAAAGGCTTATGTGACTTAGGAGCTAGTGTTAGTTTGCTGCCTTTGTCTCTTCTTAAAAGGATAGGGATAGGAGAGTTGAAACCTACCGAAATGGAATTAAAGTTAGCTGACCGTTCTACCATGAAACTTGTAGGATTTGTCGAGGACATACCTGTTAAGATAGAGGGGATATACATCCCCACTGATTTTGTAGTCGTTGACATTGAAGAAGACGATGACGTCCCTATAATCCTAGGTAGACCTTTCCTCGCAATTGCGGGAGCTCTCATTGATGTTAAACTTGGTAGGATAGTCTTTCAAGTGAGTGATCAAATGGTAGGATACGAGTTGGAAAACGCTATGAAAGGTCCCGCTCTTTACTCTTGTTGTATGCTTAACGATCATGTTGTGAAAGAACGTTTTATAGCGTCATCTACACAATATGATATCTTTGATCCATTCTAAGGACTCTTTCTAACCGTCAAGCTAATGACATTAAAAGAGCACTTCGTGGGAGGCAACCCACGCATTTAATCGCTTTTGTTTTGTTTTTCTTTGTTTTAAGTATTTTTGTAGGTAATTGTCCAAGTTGATTCAAAAAAAATGGAAAAATTTTGAAGCCCCAGGACCAGAGAAGAGGCACGGCCCGTGCTAGGTATGGCACGGCCGTGCCAAGTTTTGAAGCAAAAAAATGATGGATGAAGTCAGAAAGATGGCACGGCCCGTGCCAATAGGTGGCACGGCCGTGCCCGAGCTCTACACCCCCATATATCCAAATTTTTCTTTCTTCTTCCTCATTCACAAACAACAACCCTCTTTCATCTTTCAAACTTCTCTCTAAACCTCCATAACCTTCAAACCTTCAAACCCTCATATCTCCCTAAATTCTTAACCAAATCACTCAATTCTTTCACCAATCAACCACATACTTCATCCAAAACAAAGACCACCAATCAAAAACATCTTTCATCCATTCAAACCCATAATTCACCAAAACCCTAATCTTTCAAAACCTAACCCAAACACCACAAAACCTTAACCAATCTCCACATCCAAACCAACAAACCTTCCTTAAACATCAACCCCAACCCTAAACTAATCCTTTCCACCAAAAATCCTCCCAAACCCTAAACCTTCAAAACCAATTCCAACAAGGGTCAATGGCTTCAAGAAGAAGTGTGTAACGTCCTGGATTTTTAATCCAAAACATTACTTATATTTCTTTCTTTTAGAAAAATAAGACTATTCGTTTTTTTTCAATAATAATTCCTAACAAAACTTCGACAACATTCTTTAAAGTAATTTAGTTAAAATTCTTAAAAGTAAACAACCTTTAAAATTACAAATCAGAAAAACCCAAATTTGTTTCCCCGCGTACATGCTTCAAGAAAAACATCATGCACACATCATATCTCCTTTGCACCTAAAATGTTGGTTGTAAGGGTTAGTCTTCAACACCCATGAAATAAAATCAACAATAAATTATAACATCAAATAAGAGTATACAACCATCATCAAGGAATTGTGCTAAAATCATTTCTTTTTAGTTTAAAATATTCATCACTCAAAAATATAATAAGAACAAACACAAGACTCAAGACGTCGATGCAGATGCATGAAATGCAAATAGACAATGATCCGGATATATCGCCCCAATTGGCATAACAGTTTTAATCGCCCCATTTGGCATATAATAAAGAATCGCCCCATTTGGCATATAATAATAATCGCCCCATTTGGCTCTTAAAGTCCATTGAAATAATAATAATCGCCCCATTTGGCACTTAAAAATCCATTGAATCGCCCCATTTGGCACTTGATAAAATAATATAATAATCGCCCTTTTTGGCACTTAATATTCCATTGAATCGCCCCATTTGGCACTTGATAATCGCCCTTTTTGGCACTTAATATTTCATTGAATCGCCCCATTTGGCACTTAAGAATCCATCAAATGCAATGATATGCATGCTATGCACTCTTTCTTTATTTATTCTTTGACACTTAAACCACATAAAATAATAAACTTGCACACAGCCTCTAACTCACATACACCACATAGAATCATTTTAACTCAACAACATTTTTCATTTCACAAATAAGCAATCATCAATATTTACACATTCATCAAAACACATACTTTAACAAAATTGCAACTCATCAATTCTTATAATTATCAACTACAAGAAAATTAATAAAACATAATAAATCTTTTCACTCAACCATCGAATCAAGAAGCATATCAAATTCAACATCATAACCTATCATTTTCATTTAGATCATGGTCAAGACTAGAGCCCTTACCTCAAAAGCTTTCCTTCCTAATCGAACAACTCTAAATCAAGGCACACCGATCATTACTCCATGAAAGCTTTCCTTCCTAACATGCGCTCTGAGCCACATAGTGTTCTCACGGGTCCAAGAAACAATCTTAAGATTTCACACAAAATAGTGTGCACGTAGCCTTAGGAAGGCCGATTGCTAAATAGGGGATGAGGGTAAAACTTGTATCAATGTTGGCAATGGGTTCTTTGTGATATTTGCAAAAGTATGAAAACTAGTGTTCTCTTAACCCTCTTTCACGTGAATGATAAATAGTTGAAGGAAAAGATGAGAAAATCGGTACTTAATTGTAGGGTGAGAGAATTCAAATGGATTTCTATTTCCTTGATTGCAGTAGGCTGAATTGTCTTAGAAAAGAGAGTTAAGATGTGCACCGAATTTTGGTTTGGAATCGATACAACATGTATGTATATTAATAGTTAATAGAAATTAAGGAGAGGTTGGGTGTGGAGTGGGTTACTTGGCATACGGCAGCATACCTCATGATCTTATCCCAATATTCCATTTCTTTAGGAGGGAGTTGCTGGTTTTATGTAGAACGTGGGAGGAGAATGGTTGATTTAGTCCTTGAGACTAAGTCATAAAGCACATGCCACTATTTTTCTTTTGTTTTGTTATTGAAGTACCTAGCTAATCCAAGCACACTCACACCTAATTTCTTTTCTTCTCTTTATTTTATTCAATTATAAATAAAATATTATTCTTCAAAATAGTCACATGAAAATACAACTAATTTTAGAGGATAGATAGAATAGAAAAATAAATAATTATGATATCAATACTTAAAGAAATCACTAAATCAAATAAATGTGTATACAATCATCACTTCATAGCAAGCATGTAGGGAAAAACTCGTCACTTACTGATGCATTAATATAACTATCTATAAAATAATTAATTAAAGTGAGACAACGGCTAGGAGTAATTAAAAATATAAATATACACATTCATCAATAAACTAGGACCTAAAAATATCACAATAATAACTAGTACATATGTACTCGTATAATTACTTAAAATAGTAGTTAGTGATTTTAAAATGGACATATATACATAGAGAAACATGAAAATATAGCTGATGAAAATTAGGGATGTTACAAAGTGGTAAAGAACCAGCAAGCTCTCAAGGAGGACCTCCCCCAAAGAAGCAAGCACAAGTGAAGAATCATGGAATAAACTTCAAAAACAACAAGCAACGGGACAGGTATAAAATTCTAATCTCTAAACACTTGCATCCTTCTCGTTATCCTGATCCCAATACTTTAGATGTGCTAGAGCTGTTTGATGATGTCTCTAGGTTGATAGGAAAGTTAGGTTGGACTAATTTGCTGAAACCTATGCGGGGTTATGAAAACTTCACTTATGAATTTTTAAGCTCAATTGTTTTCACTAAAGATAAGTTGAATTTTGATAACCCTAACCATAGAGTTGTTTTTCGGTTGATGAATATTGATTATGACATGTCACTTCAGCACTTTTGTGAGGCCTTAGGTTTTGCAAATGAAGGATATATTCATGATCATTGGGATCCTAGCCTAAAATCGGATAACTATGACCCAGCTGCCTTTTGGACACGTATCACCGGCGTTTCCAACTATGTTCCTAGAGCCAACAAAGCTAGCAACATCCACAACCCCGTACTTAGGTACCTCCAAAGGGTAATGGCTTGCACTATTTGGGGTAGAACCGAGCTAGGGAACACTAGAACCGATGAATTGTTCATGCTATGGGCAATGCTCCACGACCACCCCGTCAATACTTGTTTTTATTTGATTGATTACCTAGACTTTGTCGGTACTAGACCGGTCGGTAGAGGAGACATAGTGGTGGGTGGCATCATTACATATAAAGCTAGGTGTTTTGGAGTAGGTGAAGATGAGGGGATCAAATCAATTGAGGGAAACAATAGGCTTAATATAGAAACCCTTATTGCTATGAATTTCATCAAACATCGTCCACCACTCCATTACCAACTTAAGCTAAATGTGCCAATCGTGTTTTTATTGCCTAACCCATCTCGGACTACCACCGAGGTGGAAGAAAATTGGTTGTATGTTAATGATGTGCAGGTTCTTGGTGAGCAAGATGATGAAGAGGGAGAAGGTGCTAACTTGCACCATGATGAGGGAGAAGGTGCTAACTTGCACCAAGAGGGGCACTATGGCCATGCAGCCGGTGAGCTTAATGAAAATCAAAGATGGACATGGATTCATAATGAGATCGAGAGGATGAGCACCGAGCAACAAAGGCAAGGTGTTGAAATCTCCGGCCTTCGCAATGAAGTTCAAAGGGGCAACCGTGTCAATGATGAAAATAATGAGATGCTCCGTCGGATGATGCAACACCTCCAACTTCAAGGTCCTCCTTACGGACCTCAATAAACAAATGTGAGCTTTCCTCTTCCTCTCTTCTCTTCTTCCTATCTCTCTCATTCTTCTTCTACTCATCTCCTTCTTTCTTCTCCTTCTACTTCTTCTTCTTCTTTTTAATTTCTTTTTCTTTGAATCATTGAGGACAATGCTTCCCCTAAGTGTGTGTGGGGGGGGGGGGGGGGGGGGGGGCTAATAAAGTGTCTAGAGTCGTAGTGTTCCCAAACTCCTTTGAACTTTATTCTTTTGTTTTGTTTTTATAGCAAAAGGCATGACTAGTAGCTTGTTTTTAATGTAGAAATGACATGAATTTTTTTTTGTCTCTTCCTTAGGTTGCTTCTTGTACATGAAAGTAGTTTCATATGTTTCTTGTGTTCTTGCTATACCCATATCTTGTTTTAATGTGAAAATTCTCCAATGAGAAAAGCACCCGGTTGCAATCCTTGAGTAAATGTATGAATAGGTATTTTAAGGAACACGTTCTATCTTTAGTGTTAACTTAGACCCTTTAAAAGTCCTAAGAGTAAAAGTAGTATAAGTTTGTGTGGGAAAATTAATCAAATTGTTCTTAATTGTTATATTCTTTTTAATTTGTTAATGTTAAATGGGGCGGGAGAATGGCACCAACATGTGGGGGAAAGGACAATTACATCCTAACTTCCTAATTGTGGTGGTGACTCCTTAATTTGAACTTAAAGTGAAACAAATTCATCAATGCTAGGGGGAAAGGACAATTACATCCAAAAAGACTTCCTACGCGGAGATGAAACAAATAATAATTTTGCAGCACTGTTTAGGGTGATTTTGAATCTAGGGGGAAAGGACAATTACATCCGAGAAGACTTCCTACGAGGATAGATAGCCCCTAAGCATCTGCAGCCCCTTGTGCTTAATTGTTAAATTAATTCAATCTTAACTTAAATTCCCATCACTCTTATATGAAATGAAGAAAGGACTTTTCTCGGTTACTTTAGCACTAAGGATAGAACCTATTCCTCATAATATCTGTCTTATACAGGAGCAATAAAAGGGTTGGACTGCACACACACACTCACTTGAGACTTGATGTTGGGTAGAATAGGTTCATGAGGAATATTTGAAATTGTAATTAGTGTACTTGAAGCAAAGCCTTTCTTTTGAGACATTTTGTTCTTAATATTGCCATAATCAAATCTTTTGTTGCTGCTATGTTTGCTGCCTTTTGCTTGAGGACAAGCAAAGATTCAAGTGTGGGGGAGTTTGATGAGTCATAGATAGTCTTATTTATTGCCTTATTTAGTTTAGTTTTATTTTAGATTTGATTTTATTTTATTGCATTTTATTTTAGTTTAGAATATTTTACTTCAAATTGTGTTTTATTTTATTTTAGGAATAAATATATGGTGGAAGGTGCCTTGGAGCAAAAGAAAGAGGACTGGAACAAATACAGCGCAAGAATACGAAGATACGGGACAAAAATATGTTCCCCCAAACTCAGAAGCTTGGCACGGCCTGTGCCAACATGTGGCACGGCCGTGCCCGTCCCCAGGATGCTCTTTTGCTGCTTTTCTTCGGGCCCAAGTTACCCTGTTGCAGCTTTACCGTTTTATCCCTTTAGTTGCTTAGTTTCTAAGTCGATTGTAAAGCTATAAATAGAGTAGCTCTCCACCATAAAACAATCATCCTTTACTTTGTTTATTTCAATTGCTATTTTAATAAAAGTCTTTATTTTCCCTTTTACTTTCTTTGCAATTTACTTTACTGTTATTTTCTCTCTTCTTCCCCCATGTCTACGATGAACATGAGTGAGTAGACTTCTTCGTTTTAGGATTGTTGGGGAGTCTAATGACTCAATCCTAAACAAAACATGTCTAAACCCTAATTTCTATGTAACCCTAATTTCTAATCTAGATTCACCGTCTTAACGTGGATTAACAATTATCAAACTGTGGAAGCGAAAGTGGAGGGTTTGATAATCGTTAATCCATCATCCCAAACATCAATTCATAAAGCGAGAGCGGAGTCTTGATGTTGGAACAAGTGAATCTAGACAATAATTGCAAAACAGTGAAATAGTCTTTGCAATTATTGAGACAAAGAGTAGTTTCAATCCTCTATGCATCTTCTAGTAATCATGTCAGTGAAATAGGCTTGGTTACTAGAAGTAAACTCTCACTGGACTTTCATCGGAAAGGTGAGGGGCTAAGGGAAACCGGTCTTTAGAAATTAGTGTGTAAATCATGAAATTAGATGTTTAGGTTTTGTCTAGTGAGGGATTAGTCATTATGATGAACCAATGATCCTAAGGCCCTTTATTATTATTGTTTTTACCTTCAGCAATCAAACTCTCTTTTATTAACTTTCTCTCCTCTAATCATTCACTAAAAGTTAATTAAGTTGAACAACTCCCTAGCGGAACGATAACTCTACTTACTACTATTACTTCGATAGGCCGTGCACTTGCGGTTTGGCCCTATCAGTACAGCAACAGCAAGAAGCTAAGGCAAGGGAATTGACTCTTCTCCAGAAGCAACAACTTCTTGAAGAACAGTTGAAGAAACAAGCAGAAGAAATGGAAAAGATGATGAAACAACTGCAAACCAAACCTTAGTTGCACACCTTAGTGTTTATTTTTGTTTGTTGTTTGTTTTAATCCTTTTCTATTTCTTGCTTCTGAATACCTCTTGTCTTACGTTTCTTACTGCTTCTGAATTCTTAATGGTTCTGACTAACAATGCCTGAATATTTTTGTTTACATTCATTGCTCTGATTTACTGATTTACTATAGGTTCTGATCATATTTATACTCTCTTCTTGTTTGAGTTTTTCTCAAATCCTTTTGTCCTTTATGTTTATTTATTTTTTTTGATAATGACAAAAAGGGGAGTATATGTGATAGTATTTAAAGGCTCTGAGCCCCATTAATGATATTTGAAAATTATTATGAAAAACTTCTATCATTTTTACCTTAAAGGTAAAAGCTATGAACGAAAGAAGGAGTATCAAATTTCAAATAAAATTAATTGAACCATTCTTCTCTTCTATAAGTTAATTCTTTAAATTTTTAAGCTCTGATATTATTTTTACGCGCCTAAATAAATTTAATTAACCTGGATAGAACTTAGGGGGAGCTTACAAACCTCACCTTAAAGACTATCAAACTCAGGGGAAGTTTGAGCTTACAAACCTCAGATTCTGAGCTTACAAACCTCAGAACCCCAAAGTCAACTTGTTAATTAGATTAACAACAATTGATCAATTTTAAATACTATTGTTTGTCATCATCAAAAAGGGGGAGATTGTTGGAACAAAATGTGTTTAACAATGAACCTTAAAGAGTTTTGATGATAACAAGGTATTAAAAATTATAAATTGGACTAGCTAATATTTGTTCAAGTGTACAGGACCATAGTTAAAAATTTACACTATATAAAGGTTCTGAAGAACAAATAGAGAGCCATGGACTAAAGAAAAGGAAGCTTGAAAGCATCTGAAAAGAAGTGCATCTGAAGTCATAAGTGCTACTGAAGAATGATGACGTCATCAGAAGCTGAAAGTCATCAGAAGCTGAAGGTCATCAGAAGTTGAAGGTCAACAGAAGCGGATAGCCTTCAGAAGCGAATAGTCATCAGAAGCAGATAGTTCAGAAGCGACTTCATCAGAAGCTGAAGCTCATCAGAAGCTGATTATCACCAGAAGCTGAAAAATCAACTGAATTTGAGAAATTCAAGGATTCAAGAGCTGTGTCATGAATCGAAACTCATCAAAGGACAACAAAAGATCAGTAGAATTTTTGCAACGGTCATTTCAAAGGTGTTTGAAGACATGTGCTTGCAATTTTGGACGAAAGCGTTGACATTGTACTTTATACGAACTGTACAACCACCTTCTCCACTACTCTGTTTTGTGTCCACACTACAAGACAAGAAAACAGCTCCAGAATACGGCTTCGCCTGCATAGATGTTCCTTGGGATAAGGAATGGATTTCAAATTGGTTCTTCATAGGACAACAACCAAATCAGGCAAAAGATCATTGGTGAAAGATCAAGCTTCAACAACGACACTTTGATGTGCTGGCAATTTCACAACGTCTCTTTCACACCTCTATATAAAGGAGTGAAGACCTAGAGATTTGGCAATGCTGAACAAAAGACTCACAACATTCTTAAAAGTGCCAAACCTCTGCTGAAATTGTTCTGCATTCACTTAGAATTTCCGTGTCTCAAAGTTTCATCTTAGAAATTCTTAAGTTATTGAGCCTGTATCTGATTTGTATTGTGAGCACCTCTGATTGTATATCAAGTGTTCAACCTTAAACAATTTTCTGTGTAATTTTGTTTAGTTAGAAGTCTCTTGCAGTTGTGCTTGAGCAGGGAAGTCTCTTGATTGTGTTCTTGAGCATAGGAAGACTCTTGCAAAGTGTGCTTGAGTAAAGGAAGTCTCTTGCAGGTGTGCTTGAGCAATTGTAATCAGATATTACTCTTAGTGAAATCTCCTTAGAAGTGCAAGGGGGACTGGACTACTTCCGAATTGTGGAAGGAACCAGTATAATTGCTTTGTGTCGTTCTTCTTCTCTCTCTCTATTTTATTCCGCTGCATTTAGATTCTGATTACCTCTTCAGAAGTTGTTTCACTTAGCTTCTGATCAGTGTGTTCAGTTTTAGGAGAAACGAAGAATTTTCCAAAACACAATTCAACC
Organism: Medicago sativa; assembly: GCF_051527215.1. Lineage (NCBI taxonomy): Eukaryota > Viridiplantae > Streptophyta > Magnoliopsida > Fabales > Fabaceae > Medicago > Medicago sativa. The sequence goes on from NC_140749.1 coordinate 85,419,137, forward strand.
CCCCTTCTTGTGTTTTTCTCACCTTCACTAACTATATGGTGGGACGGGTAGTTTGTTGGGTAGGGGCTTTGCTTGGGAGCTTTTGAGCGGGAATTTATTTTTTATTTTTTTATATTTGTGTCTCCGCTCTTGTGTAGGAGGGTTGGTTTCATCTCCCCTCGAAATTGGCTCTTTTGAGGGTAGACTTCTAGCTCGACTTTGTTGTAGGTGTTGGGTGTGTCCCTTGTCATAAATGATAAGGAGGTTTTGAATTCAAATTCCGTTGGTATTATTAAAAAGAGATGAATGAGTGAGCTTTGAATCATAATATTTTATTTACCTTGGATTGGAATATTTCATTATCTTGTCTAAAAAATTTAATAAAAAATTTGTGAAAATATTACTAGCTGTAATCAATATTTTAGAAATATAATGTGGTCTTCTCAATAATGTTAGTCTCAAACTCGTCAATTATTCATATATCAATCTACATGTTTTCTATAAAAAAAAAAAATAAAGAAAATATTGTTTAATGTGTATAAGTAAAATATTAATGTACCATGCAGAAGGATGTCTTTTATATTGAATTAATAAATCACATCATATCTCATTTGATAGTAAGATTTATTGATCTAATTATAAAAACTAACATGTGTATAATATAAAACTTATCCCTTACGCAAATATTGAAACCACAATTACACAAATAAAAATGTTCTACCCCTAAAAAATGATGCTCTAATATTGTCCTCCTATTTATGACACCTTTTTTTTCTTCTTCTAATACTTATGACATTTATTAAAAGAATAAAAAATATAAGTTTTTATTGAAAAAGAAAATTATTAGTTATTCAAAAAGGAATACATAATTTCCAAAGTGTTTCTGCATCTAGTTAGTATGTGACTTTTCTCATTTATACTATTACTATTACTACTACTACTATTATTATTATTATTATTATTATTATTATTATTATTATTATTATTATTATTATTATTATTATTATTATTATTATTTTATATTGCGTTAAGTTTGTTTTGAATATATTTTGGGCCTTGTTGTGTTTTGTACCAAAACGGAGATATTGTTTTAAGACGATGAATTGGAGGTTTTTGGTAACACCGTGACATACATGAATTGAATTGCTAGCACATGTGAATTTAAGACGTGAATTGAATTGTAAGATATGGCAGAGGTATGTGATTTTGTTTGTAACATATGGGAATGCATGTACATGTCACGTGTGAATTGAATATGCAAAGCAATCCTGTTAACATTGGATTCATTCTTGTAACCCTGTTAGCATGTTCAGGGCCGGCCCTAGGGCATAGGCCGCGATTGCGACGGCCTAGGGCTCTTGCCGGTAGGGGGTCCAAATTTTTTTTAAGGTGGCGGGTGTATATAGAAATATTTGGGTTTTAGGGGGTATATATAGCAAACTTCTCTGAAAAGACCCAAACTTTGACATGATATAGGAATGGGCTGTAATCTGTTAATATTTTTGGCCCTTTTAGTGAGATTTGCTATTTATATCCCATGCAGCACAAATATTTCTATATACACCCTCCAATAATTTTTTTTTTGGTTGTTCTTAATAATATGCTTGAAAATTTATTATCGAAAAAATTGGTGATATTTTTTTGGGTCTTTTGTTCCTAATAATGTGCTTCACTAATATTAAAAATATCGACGATATTTATTATCCAAGAAATTGGGATAATTTTCATAACAAAGCAAATTCTATTTTAGTTGAAAATGAGGTGCTAAAATTTCAGTATACTTCGCATGTGCTATTTTTTTTTCTACTTCTACGATATTTTATTTTGTTTTGGTGTATATAGAGTATTTAATTTGTTTTCAGATGTTGTCTAAAAACCATTTATTTGGTAGGGAAAAGCGAAATAAAAAAACTAAATGAAGTGCTAAAAAAACACAACAATAAGCTAAAAAAAATTATGATGTATTATGTAAGGGCCCTTTTTTCATATTATGCCTACGGCCCGTAAAACTCTAAGAACGGCCCTGAGCATGTTAGAGCAAAGTAAAATATTACAAATATTGAGGGTATACATAAATTGAAATAACATATCGGGATTTAAAATATTGAGAGTGATATATACGTGAATAAAGTTCACAATAATTTTTCCGCAAATTCAATTTACACCATGAGTCATGATTGTACTTAAAAAAAGTAGTAGAACGCTAGAATTACAAGGTAAAAAACGAAAGTGAAGAAAAGAGATGGTATTTTGTCAAAAGGTGTCTAACCGGAAGTTAATGCGGTGTTACTAAAATTAATCAAATATGAATGGTGAGTGGTAAATGGTAAATACATTTATAGTATTTTAGTATTACTATTTTCTATGCTTTATTTCCAATATAAAAATAAAGTACTCCCTCTAGTCATATTTACAAGAGACAATTAATTTTTTAGATACATTCAATAATTTATGTATTTGGTTTAGATTCTTGACTAGATACATAAATTATTCAATGTATCAAAAAAGTCAATTTTCTCTTGTAAATAGGACCGGAGAGAGTACTAACTTGAAACACACACATTTAAGAGAGTAAAGTGATTGATCTCAAGTATTTAATGATCTTCACTAAAAGACAAGTTATTTAACACACCTCTTAATAAAAATCACATTTACTAAAATCAATTTTCATCATGACACAACCAAAACTCAGATTAAATTTTAAAAAATTAAAAGGACGGTATTAACTAACAACCGTGTTTTGGAAAGTGAGGGAAAGGAGGGATGTCACGCACAGAAGTTTCGTTCAATGTTAAGTCTAGTTTAGCCTAGCTGTCGACTTAAAGAATGCAATCTTTTCTTTTTCTGTTAGCATACAATACAACAAACACCCCAAAACTATGGCAAACCTTCTATTATTTGAGCTTTATTTCGGCCTAACCCTTAGAAAGATATACAAATCCAACACCGAACCTAAAATTTGACACACCACACCTTAAAAAAAAAAAAGATCAATAAAATAAAATGCAAAGAAATTGTATGATTTGGCGTCAAATAAAATAAATTTTATCAAAATATTAAAAGAGGAAGAAATTGAAAATAGGAATAAGGGAACACTTTGCGTGCATGAGGTAATCAAAATAATATAATACTACCAGCAAAGAAAACAGATTTTTGAGTCTTTTGCAACATGTGCTTACGAATTTGAATACCATACATGAGTTGTACCCCCAACGTACAAAAACCCAGCTTGTGTGTGATTATACTAATGTAGTTAAATATGATCATGTGGTGAGAGTTGTATCCTCTTGTACCAATACAGTTTCCTTCTTTATTTACGTCACTTTTGAGCCAAACCCACCCAACCCAAGATCTAAGGCCAGCACTTTGACTTTGACAAACAAAGATTCACTTTTGCCATTCTCAATCCTCCATGTAGCAATGACTTACCTTTTAGATTTCCATTGCTTCAAAAGTTCAATGATTTTTTTTTTTTAAATTTAGCATAAGGGTCGTAAAAAAAATTAAAATTTAAAACCTCATTATTAGTAATATTTACATAATTAATTTTAATTTAGACTTTGCAAGTATAAATAAATAACTTATTTTTTGATGTCATCTTTTTTAATATAAGACAAAGACACATCATTTGGATTTTGGAGTCACCAGAGCCCAACACACACACAATTCCTCACTTCTAGTGACCTTCTTCTCTTTTTCCTTTCTGTCACTATCAGTCAAATAAAAACTTTCTTATCCAAATATTAATACTAAATTTGTAAATCTAGAAGTTGCCACCTTGGGAAACAAACAACACGTGTCACACACAGACTTTCTGCCAAGACCATTTTTGCTAACCCAAAATAAACCCATGTCCCACATTCAATTCCTTAACCATAGTACATACCGTGGGAAAACACTTAGCTGTCTTCTTCTCATTGACAGAACACTACACCTTCGCCATGTCACTTTCCTCCTTACCTCACTTCATTTTTTCACTCTTCTTTATTATATATACATCTTTCAACTTACACACTTTCCCTCTCAAAACAACACACACAATATCATATCCAACCAACAAAAACAAAAATTACATTACTACCAAGTACTAACTAACCACACTGTTTTTTCAACTAGAATTACAACAAACTTTTCTTCTACTATTGATTTTTCTTTGGAACATGTTTACTATGAATCAATTTTCGGAGTCACATGATCCATGTTCATCATCTTCAGAGAGGTTTCTAGCAGAAACCATGCCGAAGAAGCGTGCAGGGAGGAAGAAGTTCAGAGAAACACGTCACCCTGTGTACCGTGGTGTAAGAAAGAGGGATTCCGGGAAGTGGGTTTGTGAAGTAAGAGAACCTAACAAGAAAACCAGAATTTGGCTAGGAACATTTCCTACACCGGAGATGGCGGCGCGTGCACACGATGTTGCGGCGATTGCGTTGAGGGGAAGGTCTGCTTGTCTTAACTTTGCTGATTCTGCATGGAGGTTGCCGGTCCCGGCTACGGCGGATGCAAGGGATATTCAAAAGGCAGCGGCTGAAGCAGCGGAGGCTTTCAGGCCGGAGAGTGTGTTTGAGAATAGTGAGGAGAGGAAGGATAGTGAATCTTCATCAACGGTGGCGGTGGCAGAGACGGCGATGGAGCAACGAGAGGAAGAAGAGGATACAGTGCCGGAGTATTTGAGAAACATGGTGCTAATGTCACCGGCGCATTACTGGGGAAGTGATTGTGGTGTTGCTGACGTGGAATTTGATGAAACTGAAATTTCATTGTGGAGTTATTCATTTTAGTTTAATTTAAGAAAAATATCTAAACATTAGTACACCCATTACTAGTACCAAATTGAGGAATAAATTGTTTGTGTAGGAAGTTCGTACTAGGATAGTGTCTTAACAACAAAAAAAAAAGTAGTTTAGTGTTCGTGCTTATGATTTTTTTTACTAGTACGGATACTATTGTGTAGGTGGAGAAAAGATAGAAGATATGTTTTTTATTTTTTTTAATGTTGACTGTTGATAGGTGTTGAGAAATAAGTGTACGTTAGCTTTAAGAAGAAAAAGCGTACACAATCTTTTAATGAAAATAATATTTAGAGGAATGATATTTTGACAACCAATTTTCAACAACTTTTGTGGCAACTCTCTTTCATACTCTCATTATACTTTTATTCTCTCTCTTCTTTTTTCTCTCTCTATTGTTATTGTCCAATAAGAATGGAGGAAAAAGGTTGTCCCTAAAAAATTGTTGAAAATTGGATGTCAAAATATCATTCCCTCTAATATTTAATACATTGATAATTTTAATAAAAGCTTCGATTTTGTCAATTGTAGTTGTATATAAGGTAGTGATTAGCATCAAATACTTATTTTTTAATCTACTACAATTAAGTCTCTTGACTTCTTTATAGGCACTTCATGGTACTCCAACAAACTTGATTCTTTGGACTTGTTCTTACGAGTCTAATGTCTAAATGAGACCGTTAAACATCCAATTACTTAAAAATTACACTGTTTGAACATGTTACCAGTCTAATAATTCGACAATTGAAATCCAATATTTTTTTACACTTTTTAAGTAAAACTGTCCTCTAAACAAGCGACTCTAGAAATTGAATTCATGTTATATCCATGAAATATTAGCAACAGTATTAGGCTCTTTTGAGTATGTTTAACATATTATTAACAACAATTCTTTTGAATATTTGCAACATAGTCACAAAAAGAAATTAGTCTTGACTGCAACTTAAACAAAGTTATAATTGTGCTGTTTAACCTAAACGTAACGTTGGGAGAGCACCTCCAACGAGGACAAACAAGTTTACGAAATTTGCAGTATTGACTTTGAGGGCGAACACACAATTGCCCAAATATCATAACAATAGATTATCAAAATTTGCATTTACTAAATAAAGCTTATAGTGTAGGACAGCCAAAATGAGGCCATAAATTGTGAAGTTCCTGTAAGTGAAACTTCATAGTACTGATGGAACTTTCTGCCTCATGCAAGGAAAAGTTAATTATTGAATGAATACATTGAAGCTAGATACTCAGTACACCCGTTTCCTCAAGCAACAAACGCTTCTTTAGGGATTCTAGCTTCTCCTCATTCTTCGATTGAATTTGTTGCGAAACGTTCTCTTTATAACCTGGAACATTCATACTCCTCTCTAATCTTTCTATTTGCCTGCATAAAAATTCTCCAGTCTATAAGTTCAAGTTGTATCGAAACCCACACAGAAAGAAAAATATGATTATAGGCTAGACAAGAGTATCAATTATTTTAGTAAAATAAAATAAAGTGTAATTCAAAATGTTTTGCAACAAATTCGAAACTCCGCCTAAAAGGTACCATGCAAGCATGCTCAACTATTATGTTGATTTGTGTCAAAATGCAAATCGCATTATTTGCAACCTTTTTGTATTTATTACTAGCTATGTTAAAATGTGTTCTGAAAAACAATGCGAGGTTAACATACTTTTTCAGCTCATCTATCTTCTTCATCTTTCCAAGCCTAGCATCTTCAGAATTAATTGTTTGAAGCTCTAAATACACAGAAAGGCTTTCATTTACGACAGTATCAGCGTATCCAGAAAGATCAGCTTCAATTTCAGTGATCACCTGTGAATTGTATCATTGGCATTGAAGGTAAAAAAATTGTAAATCAAGTGAAATTGATACATGATTAATGACAAAATCACAACAAAATACAAGGATTGCAGACGAGAACACAACAGTCATGTGTTCGACTTACAGTAAAAGAGGATAGATTAGCTAGTGTTGCAATCTCCAGTTGATGGCTGTTAATAATCTCTTTAACCACATGTGTTCGGCAGAGAGCAAAAGCTGGTCGCCTGGCAAACAGTAATTATTGTTCACATCAGCAAAGCATATTAGATTGAATAATAATCTAATTACTAGAAAAACAAATTTTTGACATTAATAAATACAAAGTACTATGCTCTAAGGTCATTGCCTCCCACATACCTGTCACGTCTCTCTTTTGCCAGTGATCTGATAGACTTAACAGTAGACTCAATGAGGTCCATCTCATTCTCCACGCTTTCATTATTCCAGCTCTGATATTAAAGAAATAATTAAATAGAACAATTAAAGATATAGCCAAACAAATCATGTTCTATTCTTTAATAGTCAATTGATGCACGCCAAACACACATTTTCTATTAGCGAACGTTTCTCAATTAGGACTATCAATGAAGAGTAAATTAACGTGAATGTATACAAAAAGGATGAACTCGAAATATACAGCAATGTAATTCATGTTATAAAGAGCTAAATATTAAAACAAACTAACCTCTGTAGCGGATGGATAATCAGCTATCATGATAGATTCTGCTCTCTTACATTCCCTGGGCGAAGGAAGGCGTTGCCACAATTCTTCCGTGACAAAAGGCATAAAAGGATGAAGCAATCGCAGGCCATTGTCCAGACAAAACCACAAAGTGTCTTGAGCAAACCGTCTTTCAGAAGGAAAGTTGGGATCACTGCCAGAAAAGTAAGGCTTGATCACTTCAATAAACACATCACACAATTGATACTGCCACCAAGAATACACAGCAGTGGTAGCTTGCGAGAACTCGTACAATTCTAGAGACTTGGTTACTTTCGATATGGTTTTATTCAACACAGATAGTATCCACTGGCAGCTAAATGGGAGATTATCTGGAGTCAAATTTGCAGGAGGGATATAATCATCTCCCAGCTTGCTCATGGCAAATCGTACCGCATTCCATAGTTTATTGCACCATTGGCGATACCCAACCACCCTTTGAATATCTAGGTTAATTTTGTCAGACTGAAATGGAAGAAACGAGCAAAGTTACATAACAAAAGTTAACTAAATAGGTGCAAAAATAATCATGCAAGCAGTTGGTAACAGATGGACCTGAGCTGTGTATGAGACCAGCGCAAAACGGAGGGCATCAGCACCACATTCCTCGATACCATTTGGAAAGTCCTTCTTCTGACCCTCTATGGCAACAGCTAGTTCTTTAGGGTCAAGGTTACCACCTTCTAACCTTGTATGTAGACCTTCTAGTGTTATCCCGTTTATCACCTCAATGGGATCAATAACATTCCCCAAAGACTTGGACATCTTGCGTCCATGTGCATCACGAATCATGGGGTGCAAATAAATCTGCATATAATTGTAAGTACTTCTGTCAGAAGACCATTGATATAAAAAGTTAGGCATCAACAAGATTGGTCTTCATTGATGTACTCTGTTTTCTTTTTATGTTTTCATGAAAGAGAATCTCTCTAGTCCACCTACTTTCTGAATCTTCTTTTCTGATTTAATGAATTTGCTAATTTATAATACAGAAAAGAAAAACTTAGGCATCAATGACTAAAAATCACGGTTAATGTTTACTATGTGAGCATACCACCTGAGTATCACACAAAATTCATTAGGCATTTACAAAGATAGAGCTCTCCCCAAATGATCAGCAAAAGATAGCAACCTCACCTTGCTAAAAGGCACATCACCTCCCAACTTCATTCCTAACATAACCATACGAGCAACCCAGAAAAAGAGGATATCATGGCCAGTTTCCAAAACAGAAGTTGGATAAAATGCCCTCAAGTCGTCTGTGTCATCAGGCCATCCCAGTACAGTCAAAGGGAACAGACCAGAAGAAAACCATGTATCCAGAACGTCAGGGTCCCGGATTAAATGAAACTTCTTTCCATGATACCTTTGGTTAGCCTCATCTCTGGCCTCTTCTTCATTTTTTGCCACTACCCAATGGTCATTGTACGCACCCAATTCCTGCAGTACATCATCCTCTAAAGTGACATACCATGCAGGAATTTGGTGACCCCACCATAGCTGTCGTGAAATGCACCAATCACGAATGTTTTCCAGCCATCTGTAATACACCTTGATTAAAACATGGTTGTATCATACAAATAAAGGCGAGTAAGAAGATAACAGAAATGGGAGCATGCCAAGTTGGCCACCACAAAATTGTGGCATATGTGTAGTAATATATATGAAATTGACTCCACTCCATTAACCAAAAAAAAAAAAAAAAAAGGTCGACTCTACTCCAATAACAGCATCCAACGATTTTCCTTCTGTGTTTGACGAATATATTTGGTTGAGTGTAAAAATCCAGTGATGTCGACACTAATAGAATAGGAAGAAGGAAAAGAGAGAACATATATACAGTTATAAAATGTAATATTGATATATTTTCGTATAATTAACAATATTACAAAATACAATTCACTAACCTCTATTTTGCTAATAAATAGACTCCAAAATACAAATCACTAAAAGTAATTAAATGTACACCGCTCCTAAGATATTAACTAAGATAGTCTAAAATATCTGCAATATAATAATATGTTTTGAGATATTTTCTATATCTTCTCACAAAAGGAAGCAGTGACAATTAATTGAATTGACTATATCAATACTTCTTCAGCCTGATCAGTTTCAGTCTTCATCTCTACCGGTCAAACTCAAACTCAACATTTCTCACTAAAAATTAAAAAGATGATACTATAATTGAACGGAATCTAGAGATGTTAAAACATATATAAGGGGTGGGCTCAAGCATTATGGTTTAAATCATAGACCACATTTCAGAGGAGTGCTCTCAAAAATAAGTACAGTAGCTGTTTGTTATAAGAATTTATAAAAGAAATATATAAGCACCTCTTCCAATCAGCCACATATTGTTTTGGAATAATCTCTACCCTTCTGTTTTCCTCATCCGTGACAGCATGAAGAGCCTCCTTTGCAATATCACTGCAATTGACATACCATTGTGGCTTTATCATTGGCTCTATAACATCGTTGCTTCTTGAACATACACCAAGGCGCATCTCGTTATTTTCAGATCCTCTATAAAGACCCTACATGAAAGGAAGCAAATGAAACAATGAAATGAATGCCCAATTATTGTGCGTGTCATTACACAGAAAACTTCCAAGTTAAGTTAAGATAGAGATAAATACTAATACAACGGCTAGAACACCCCTCACTTGTTTTTACTTGCTGCCTCGTGCACCTGCTGTTGAGGCAGTTCAAGTCCTTTTTGTATTTTCCATGTTTTTGTTTACTAACAATTTGAATAAGCCCATTCACATTCTTTCTGTTCCTTCGTATTATAATTGTCTTTAGAGGTTATTATCTTTAGCTAAGTTATTTTTTATGGATGTATAAGTATAATTTGCAGATTCAGTACGATCTTACAATCCATGGTGCTATCATCTTATTACGATCATTCACCCTCCTCAGTCCTCCCAATCCTAGTTCACGGTTACATTTTTGTCAGCATTGCTAGTACCTCTAGCATAAACATACGAATTGATAAATAGGGGTCAAAAGAAGAAATTTTTTGTTTTGAAGGCCAAAAGAATATTGAAAGCAGCATTTTAAAAATTAATTAAAATCACAATCCCCCCTTACATCCATACTTTCCAATAAAAGTTTTCCACGTAACATATTTGTTGCCTAAGCACCGGAAGTGTCATATGGAAGAGATTTCTGTAACAATAGTCAATACCTCCTTTTGTAATGCTTCTGTTATTGCTTCCCGAGCCTTAAATCGAGGCATGTCCAAAAATGCTGAGCCACCATTGGAATTTACTTTCCCATCGTCAGTGAAAACGTTAATAAATTCAAGGTTGTGACGTTTTCCAACCTCAAAATCATTGGGATCATGGGCCGGTGTAATCTGCAAGCAGTAAGGAAAACATCATAACATGTACAAACATCGCTTGAAAGAGAACTTAGATGGAACTTTTAATCTTAAATAATATAGAGAATACCTTCACTGCACCTGTCCCGAACTTTGGATCAACAAGAATAGCATCACATATTATAGGAATCTTTCTGCCATTAAATGGGTGAACAGCATATTTTCCATGAAATTGTTCGTAACGTTTATCTTCAGGATGAACGGCAATAGCAGTATCACCAAGCATAGTTTCAATCCTAGTTGTGGCAACAACAATTTCACCTAGGTTCCCTTCCAAAGGGTATGCAAATTTTTTTAAAACTCCAAATTCAACAGGTTTGTCGTATCCTGGAACCTTTAGTAGGGTCCTTTCTTTTATCTCAATATAATCCACCTACAAGCAATAAACAGTTACATAATAATTTACATATGCAATCCATCAGATGAAACAGCAGTACATCCATCACATACCTCAATATCAGATACTGCCGTACGTAACACACAATCCCAATTCACTAACCGTACGTCTCTGCAACAATGAGAAACAAGAGCAATATATCCAAAGAAGAGCCATTTTAGAGTTCATGTGACAGGCACATAAAATAAAAATGTTAAGTATAAGTTGTGATATAAGGAACTGAGAAGTTGATGGAACAGCCAAAACTAAATACAACAGAATCGAAACAATGAAAGGAAAGGGTAGAATATCGGCAAAAGAGCCATTTTGAGTCATAAAAAAAGTTAAGAATCTTGACAGAGCACTCAGCTCAATCAACAATATCACGTCAGCATGACATTTTAATTTGACTTGATCTAAATAAACAGATGATGGGATTTACTATTTTATGTTCAATAGGTTTGCAACTATACTAAATATATTTTAATCTACACTGAAGCTTAAACTATATCATGTTTTCAAAATATGGCCTTAGTCCATGTGACTCTTGTTTTGACTTCAGATTCATGCTTGGCAGGAAGTTCAGGTAAAAGTTTTTTTCCTTGTACATAAAGTATCTGAGAGAGAGAGAGAGAGAGAGAGAGAGAGAGAGAGAGATTGAGGGGAATCATATATAGTAAAAAGATCTGAGACAGTCACTCTTACAGACACGATTATATTTGCTTTGGCCTTTAAGTAAATATTATTAGTCAATACTTATACTTATTTATTAGGTACACGATATTGTTTCCAATAATGCATCGATTTAAACTTTGTTCGGATACAATCAAGAATATCTATAAAATCATGTATGAGCATAACTATAAATTTAAAATTGGAATCGGCATCAATGACTATTATGCACCTCAGAAAAATAGGAATAAAAGCATTACATAAAGACAGTACATATTGACAATACATACTGCCATTATCCACCTCACCTATAGATACGGTCTAGCTTGTAAAGCCTTACAAAAGCCTCTGTTACAGCCTTAGATCTCTTGTCATCCATTGTGAAGCACTGAAAAGAGAGATTGAGACTTAGAATGCAGATACATATTAAAGTCAATCACCATACTACGGCAGTGAAATTGCATGAGAAATAGCCATTTAACTGCCATAGGACAGGCTTTGTTTCAGTTATCTTAACTTCATGTCGATTTCTACTCGAGTGATTTATAAGGGTGTAACTAGGATAAACATGCAGCACAATTGATTGTTATTTGCTTCTTTTGAGTTCATTTTGTTTCCATCTTACCAGATTCTCAACCCCCCACAAATCCAAAAAAAAAAAAAGAGTGAGAGAGATACCAGTGGTATAAACACTAACTAGGTTACATATTTACCTCACGAGACCAATCCAGAGATGCTCCTAATCGACGTAATTGTTGCAAAATTGTGCCCCCATACTTGTTTTTCCATTCCCAAACCTGCTTTTACAAATATTCACAAAAGTCACAAGAGTTGGAACAAACAGAGAAAATATCAAACATCAAATTATTAAGAACTTTGACTGTAAAGATTATTAACAAAACATGCCTCTGAGATAAATTTTTCACGACCCAGATCATGTCTTGTGAGTTTCTTCTCACGCATTATCTTTTTCTCCACAACTACCTGCACATAATAATCAGGGGGGGCTAGACTTATATCATAGCATGAGCCAAATTTAAAAATTGGAGCTCGTCCAATAAATATTTATGAATCAAGTTCAATACAAAACATTGATTACATTAGAAATCCATCAAAATGCAGATTGCATCTCCAGCATGTAACAAAAATCATCTATAGTTGAATCTACACTAAAAAATTTAGCAATTTTCTCTTCAATGTATACTAGCAGACAGACAATCAAATATTCATCTTCCATCTTGTTGTGAAGTGTAATCTTTACTATATTTTTGTTTATAAAAGATCACTTTGTAGCAGAAGAAACAAAAAGAGTGAGAATAAAAGTTAATGCTCTATAGACAAGAAAAGATAATAACATTATGCTTTTCTAGTTTTTACCAACCCATGATATCAATCAGACTTAGTTTTCATTGCTCCAGAGTCAAAAATTGTTGCATGGTCAAATTCTCATCCTCAATTGTATACATCCCAAAAAAACAATTACTCACCAAAAGAAAGAATGGACCTAAGGTGACCTAACCACGATTAATATGAGACAGACAGATTAATATGAGACAGACAGATAATACTAACTTTATCTTCCTATTTATTTTAGTTATATTATGCATAATCTTCAAAACTAACTAGCACACAAAAGTGTTTTCTCTACTCTATTATAGTACATCTTTACCCTCGCAATTATTATTAGTTTCAAATAAATTAACTGCATGTAAAGGTTTCAACAAAAGAGGATAAATAGCTGACATGCTAACAAATAATGGCAGTTACTCACTTCATATATACTCTACTAACAGATTCTAAAAATGTCAGCAAGGGCCTGGGCCCTTGAAGTGTCGAACAATCCTCTGTCCCTAATAATAATAATAACAACAACGATATGATTTAGCATCCTTATCCCAATGAGCCTAGAATTCAAGCATGAGCCAAACAAGTGGTCCTTCACCCACCACCCGACAACAAAATCCACAATAAATGATAAATAATTACAAGAGAGATAAGAACAGCATCATCTTCTCAAGTTGGAAATAAAACCTGTGTAGCAATTCCCGCATGATCCATCCCGGGCACCCACAAAGTATTGTATCCAGACATTCGTCGCCAACGAATCATTGTATCCTGCAAGCAATATATCACATTGGCATTAACTGTTTTAAACAGCAAAACAGAAATGTGAAAATGGGAAATCAAAGATACCTCAATCGCAGCTGTCAGAGCATGGCCTATATGGAGTGCACCTGTCACATTTGGTGGAGGCAAAACCTAAAATTATAGCACAGTCAGATTATAGATACATATAAATCTCAATTCAGACAAAATTGTTTTTCTTACATACACGAAAATTGAACTGTTTTTTTTTTTAGGCTAAAGTGCAACTTTGGCCCCCTATCTTTCAAAAAGTTGCGATTTCGGCCCCCTAAGTATGAAAACTACAATTTTGGTCCCCTTTGTCTTAAAATTGTTGAGAAGACGCCACGTGTCCCAAAAAAGGGGCCATAATCGCAACATTTTGAAAAGATAAGGAGTCAAAAGACATATTCCCCTTATGTTAGGGGGTTAAAAGGGCATATTTCCCTAAACATGGGGGGCCAAAATTGTAGTTTTCATACTTAGGGGGTCAAAATCGCAACTTTTTGAAAGATAGGGGGCCAAAGTTGCACTTTAGCCTTTTTTTTACTCTCATGTATGAAAATTGAAACAACATTATGTTGACACAACATCAGAATAAGCTGGAAAAGATACTCACAATCACAAAAGGCGGTTTCTTGCTGCTAGCATCTGCCACAAAATACTTTGATTTCTCCCACCACTCGTACCACCTAAATTGTATCAAACATTAAAAGATAAGCATTTCATACAATTGAAATGTAACAAACTAGTGAATTAGCTGACACTCACGATTTCTCCACGGCGGTTGGATTATACTTCTGCGCCAATTGCCTAGACATTTGTTTCTTATCACCAAACGGAGTCTCGGGATCAATATAATCCTCGGGATTCTCAACCACTGCACCGCGTTTGGCAGATTTCTTTTCGCTCTTCTTAGAAGCATTGGATGCTTGTTGCGCTAGTTGCTAAAACAAAAACAACAAAAATTAAAAATGAATATTATTTAGAAGATGAAATGAATGAATGAATGAATGAATAAATGGGAAGATTAGTGACCTGAGCTTCTTTCTTCTTGTTAAACTTGGCTAATTTCTCAGCCTTCTCTCTTTCCCTTTCTTTTTCCTTTTCCAGTTTTTTCTTCTTCTTCTCGAGATCTTCGGGAAGGGGCGAGGATTGCACGTTTTTGTTATCGGAGGAGGAGGAATCCATTGGTGAAGAGTGGAGTGTGCGAAGTAGTGAAGGGAAGTAACGGCGCTATCAAGATGGAAGATAGAGTGAGTAAACCAGAGTTCAGAAACGGAACAACAAAACCTAATGTAATGTTTGGGTACCTGAGTTATAAACCGGATAGAACCGGTCAAGATTGGATGACCCGTTGAACCGGATCCGGGATGGTGTTTCTGCGGCAGAGGAGGAAATGAGAGAATATGACCGAGCACCGGAAATTTTATCTTCTTCTGAAGCAGAACAAACGTAAATAAAGAACAACAAAAATAACTACTCCGCCGCCGGCGAAAATTAGTGTTTTTATTAGGGTTTGGGATAATAGATTTTCATTTATTTTTTTTAAAAAACATCTTTTTTTGGATTTACCGTAATTTAAAACACAAAGTCACACTTAGAGCATCGATTACCGTGTAGACACTCATTTTTTGATATTTGTATGAGTCTCACTTACGATTAAGTCACACTTAAAGCACTTACTTGTAGTGAAGGCACACATTTCTTGGTACTTATATGAGTCTCACATGTACACATTCATTCTCTTTGGAGTTGAGCGCCACATGAACACTTAAGCAACATAAAATGTCTTTATGATCTTTTTTTTGTTTATAAAAAATAAGTTTTACCATGATTGTTTCTCAAAATGACAAAATTTTATGCAAGTGTTTAACTTAAGTGTATATTTGGTTGTCCGGTAAGTGTAACTCAATTGAAAGTTATTAGGGACATTAAGTGTAAGGGTCGATGTTTGAACCCTAAATAGTTCATTTTTCCACTACACATTTAAAGTGTGTGAATCTAATCTATACACAAACTTGACCAAAAAAATGTATGTTTGGTTTCACTTTTAAAGAAAGTAAAATTAATTTTAGAGGTGCATGATTGCTTTTAGTATATTTGATTGCTCTCAAGTTGAATTGGTTTTGTCCTCAAAATTGATTTTAACTTGAAGCTACGAATTAAAATTTTTTACTCTAGTTCAAGAATTATTTTTTTACATTCAACCCACTTTTCTTTAGTATAAACATTCAAGCAGATGTTTGTCAAAAAAAAAAACATTCAAGCAGATGAGAAGAACTCCATATTCAACATCTTATGCTCTATTTGAGAGGAGGGTTTTGGAGGCCTAGTCTATATTTTGATATCTATTTTATATTATGAAAATATTTAAAGTTAAAAGAATATCATGATCAATGATCATATAAATAGTTCAGTCGTAATTAGCTGTTCTAATAAAACTTTACAAAATGTTCGTATTTTTTTTTATGACAAATGTTAATATGTTAATGGGTCTTGTTAACAAGTGTCCTAAGAGCATTGTTTAAGGAACCCATAAAAACAAATTATGCCTTGAAAATATAAGTCAAACACTTGTTGAAGTTATAACCGTACAATTTCCAATGTAAAAGTTACTACTTTTAGATGCTTAAACAATGCCCTTAGAGCACTTGTTAACATTTTCCTACGTTAATTATGTTAGTTTTTTTTCGTTGCCAGTACTTGCACCCTAGACTTGAACCTTAAAAATAAAACTAACCCTCCACACCTAAACCATACATCCAACATACCCTCAAGGGTTGAGTAACCAAGAACTGGAAAATACCTGAGTCTCCCCCCAAGGATAGATAGGGTTTTTGGAACAGAGGGACACTAGGAATTTCTGATCACATTATCACTTTATAAGCTTCAGGAAAAAATAAAATTATAGCCACTTTATTGTGTCTTGGCGCTTTAAGATTCATGCAAACAGTTTTCAAAATACAAACGCTCTCACTATACTTCCTCATAGTCATGCAATTCACATAGACATGCATTATACATTTTTTATTTTACAAAACATGCATTATACATTTATTTATCCTCTCAGAGTGGTACAAACCATGCCTAGTAAATATGCATTTGTGATGTTTACTAAATAAACATTGTCATTACATATCACATCTGCAACAAATAACCAAAAATCACCACCTCACAGTTAAATCATACGTATGATAATTTAACACATTAATTTACAGTTCATTTCCAAGCATTTCAACTACACTAAAGTAACACTGGACTGGAGTACAAAGATACAACTTTACAAACCATGCGGAATTCACTTAACTCGCTCACAGTAATTATTAACATGAGAAAACAAATGAAGATGGAAGGAACACAATAAAAATGACCAATTAGAAGCACAACACGATTAGAAGCACGCCGTCATTAAACTGCAACAAAATCTGAACCGCAACCCGTACAAACCAGAAGACAGCAACAACAATGCAAATTCAAGAAAGATGTACAATGTGTTAGACAGGCAAAATTTGCACCACCCAATTTATCCTTTCAACAGACAAGTGATGATTTTGGTGATGTAGGAAGTTGTGTGCATGATAACCAACGAATGACGGATTCGGTCACCACAAGATCAAGTTGCTCACACTCACCAAGTCCGATTGTCCGGTTTCTCTTGCTATGGAATCCCAATGTTCTGTTACAATTAGTTCCGCAAGCCCTTTTAGTTTCTACAGGCTTGTGATCCTTTTCTTTAACGTCATTTCCAAGGCAAAGGGGAGAATCTGGTAACAGAAGCAGTAATTTAATAATAAGCTAAAAAAGATGAATCAATAATAAATCCGTTTAAATGAAAAACTCTGTACATACCTCTAACAATTGCATTTACTTCTGATGTGTTAGACGAGAACTCAAATATAAGACTATTTTGCTCAACGACAGAACTGGGGCCGAGAAATGCAAAGCTAGGCATTGATGAAACAGGTGTGGAAAACTCCAAACCAATGGAACCACCACCTGAGCTCCGAAATGAAAACCCGCCAGAAACAGAAATAGGTGTCACCGGTTCCACGAAAATGGAAGAAAACGATGATTTGCATGTGAATGTAGGTGATTGAGCATCGCATGTAGGTGATCCAGCGCCAAAACTGATGTCTTCATTCCTGGACATAAACGATGCAGAGAATGAGCCGCCACCAACATGCCACTCTCCACTACTTTCGATTTTATGTTCACTTAGTTGTTCCAGATTTGTTGGATCGCTTTCCATCCAGCAATGGTCTATAATGGAAAAGGTTGAGAAAAAATTATCAGAAAATAAAGAATATTTAAATTTTGGTCAACAGTGCTTGGGAGTTATCAGAAAATTATTGACAGCCTTGATTGAAGACCATCTAGAACAAGAACAAAAGAAAAAAAACCTAAATTCAGGGCATTTGAAAGAGCTTTTCTAGAGCTTATCTGTGCTTGTTGTATAACAGTGTTGTTGATGGCAGATGGCGGACCATGGCGGAGAGCCAAAAACCCACCATACAGGCCGACATGTGGCGCCACCATTACCGAGTATGGCACGGTGGCACCCCTAGCCTTAAAAAATTTGGCCATGGCAGAAAGCCAAAATCCCGCCACTGATATCTGTCATGGCCGATATTTGACAACACTGATAACATATAGCAGGTCTTTGACTAATCTTACAAAAATATCTTATGACCTACCTTTGAGCTCTTCTGAACTCATTTCAGTAAGATTCTTACTAGGTAAACATATGACAATCAGCTTAACCGTACTTGTACAGGTTTTCATACGATAAAAGCTTATATATTAAGCACTCAACTAAGAAATTTACCCAAATGCGCCACATGACATAAACTAGCTCAATGTCCTTTGGTTCACAAGCTCGTAAAGTCATAAAAACCTTGTATACTGCATAGTGCATACCATATATGACTATATAGAATGAAATTAATGCCATAAGATATCCCCTTCTAATGTTATTGCTTAAATTCATGGGTGAACCATTGTCCATAATAAAAACTAACAGAATTGTCTGGCCTAACAATTACACCTAAGCTGAATAAAAATACGCTGTTTTAAATAATACTTTCTATTTTGTAATCAATACTAAAGCAACATTCTTTATTATATTCAATCATTGAGTAATAATTTATATCTCAATTGAACTGTCATTATAATGTCTTAACAACTCAAATTTTTTATTTTTTTATGCCATGAACAACTACAACTACAATTATGAATTTGAATTAAATCGCTTTAGGAAAAGAAAATATGTGTAACTTACCCAAAACCTCTTGGGCGGTGAGCCTTTGAGAGTGTTCTATGCAGAGCATTCGGCGTATTAAATCCTTAGCAGATTTAGAGATGCGATCCCAAGGTTCAGATGGGAACCTCAAATCAGCAGCCTTAACAGCTTCAAATATCCGTGACTTTGTCTTTCCCCAAAACGGCGGCATCCCGCTCAGTAGAATGTAAAGAATAACACCGGCACTCCAAATATCCGCAGCCTGGTTATATGCACCTGCCAACACCTCTGGAGCTATATAAAATGGACTCCCAACTAAACCATGCAAACTCTGTCCAGGCTTGATGTAGGTTGCAAGCCCAAAGTCAGCTAATTTAATTGGAGACGAGAAGGATTTAGTTGCTAAGAGAATGTTTTCGGGCTTTAAATCTCGGTGAACAATTCCATTTTCATGACAATACAAAACCATCTGCATGAGATGCCGAAAGAGAACCCTTCCTTCAGATTCAGAAAACCTACCATGCTTCTCTAACAAGTGAAACAGCTCCCCTCCAGCACAAAGTTCCATCACCAGATGAACAAAATCTTCCTCTTCATAAACAGCCTTGAGATCTACAACATTTGGGTGCCCAGATAACTTCGCCATGATCTCAATCTCAAGTTTAACACTCTGCATATCATCGGAAGTGACCAACCTATCTTTAGCAATTGATTTGCATGCCAAAACCTCTCCAGTCGTTCTGTCGGAGCATGTTCTAATGACACCAAACTGTCCCCAACCCAACTGCTCCCCAAGAACATATCGATCTTTCAAATTAGAAGTTTGCTTTGCGTTCAATATGGTTTCGGTCATGCTTGCTACTTTGAAACAATTGAATGAAGTTGAGCGCCCGCTGCTGCTGCAACTCTCGGCAACAGCCATAACAACTTTGCTATCACTAAACAAACCTAGTAGCAGAAAATTTACCCTACGAAGTCTCTTTCTTAGGAATCTTCTTCGGGTGATATGAACAACCACTTTGACAAAAAGTTACTAAGATAAGGGTCAAACTTTATCTTCTTGTTTACACTGTCATCCACTAAAAGCCGAAAGTTTAAACTCCAAAACACTCCCCTCCCCCTCTAAATCAGCTGATCTGAAAAACAATGACAACCAAAGTAACATTATTCAATCACTGCATAGTAGCTCCTTAAGGTATATATGTAAAAATAGCATCTCAATAAAAAGGTCAAAAGTTGCAATCAATGAAGATTTGAGCTTCACCAACTTTAAACCTCACAAAACAAACTAAGAACAGTTCTAACAAACCCTTTAAAGAAAATTAAAAGCAAAAGCTAAAAAAAACAACTTATTTAATAGATGAGACACCAAGACAAAAATACCAACCAGAAACTTCAATAGGGACATGTATGGTCATTAATAAACTCAAAAAACGAACACAGACACAAACACAAAAAACAATATCTAGAAGTCATAAACCAAAGAAAAAAACTGAAAAAAGAGAACAAACCCATCAAAATTCAACCGAAACTAAGCAACCCCAGATCCAAAAAAATAAAAAAGACGAATCTTTTTGTGGAAGAGAGGGAGAGACTCGCCTTGTGTGAGAGGAAGAAGAGAGAAGGAGTTGGTCGAACGGAGAAGTGGTTGAGCTCAGCTGCCGTGGACCCCGGAGACCGCGGCTTTGGCTGGAACGAAACTGTGTTTGGTTGCTTTCTTTTGTTTCTGTTCTGTCTTTCCAAAATCAAACAAAAGCATAATCAACCCAATTGACACTATTTTAATTTTAATTTTAATTCTTTTTCAGGAATTGCACTTCTATTCAAAATATCATCAAATATAGTAGGTGTACAATATTTTTAAATTATTTAGGCTAAAAAAATATTTTTAGATTATTTATCCTTAAAAAATTGATTTTAATCACTTTCAATTTCATATACGAAAAGTAGTTTAATCACTTTTATATCGGAAAATTAGTTAAATCACTTTTATATTTATTTATATCAGAAATTTGTTTAAATCGCTTTCTTTTTATGAACGATCACTTTTTGAATTGGTTTATTTTAGTACACTTTTTGAATTGTTGAATCACTTAAAAAAGAAAAGAAAATATATGTTATTTAAAAATTTAAAGATGTTTCCTTTTTTGGCGAGAATAAATATGTTTCAATTTTTTGACAAAATAAATATGTTTCCT
The DNA here is from genome assembly GCF_051527215.1 of Medicago sativa. Classification (NCBI taxonomy): domain Eukaryota; kingdom Viridiplantae; phylum Streptophyta; class Magnoliopsida; order Fabales; family Fabaceae; genus Medicago; species Medicago sativa. Next base: position 85,440,446 of record NC_140749.1, read on the forward strand.
TAATTTACCCCTTCATTAATTTTTATCGATGTGTTAATTCAGACGGTGAGGAACCGGTTAATATCTTGACATTAATTTTTATCGATGTGTTAATTCAGACGGTGAGGAACCGGTTAATATCTTGACTTACCGCCGATGGTTGGAAGAAGCACGAAAAAAATATCCAACTTTATCAAAGAAGATAGAGTTTGAGATCAATTTTTGGAGAAGTGCATGTTTGTCTAAAGCAGAGCGAGAGATAATGATAAAGTATTCTTTTCTATGTTATCAACATATTCGTTCTTCGGAATACACACATTGTTGCAATTGAGAAAAAAAATAAAAATAAAAAACTTAGAGAAGCATAATTGAGAAAATTATAAATGATTTTTGGTGGGGACATGGTGGATCCTCAAATAGAGGTACTCATCGGATGTCTTGGGATAAGGTATATGTTCATAAGACTCGATGATGGTATGAGATTCAAAGACCTCACAACATTAAATGGGGAGATGCTTGGCAAACCTAGATGAAAATTCAAAGCTATGGTCATAGCCTTGTGTCACATTTATTCAAGGCATGATACTGCACTAACACTAATTTCCTCATATCAAGGTTTGGTCATAATCCAAGCTATGTATGGCGGATTATTTTCAGTGGAAAGATGGTGGCTCAAAACGACACTTGATGGTGTATTGATTCCAGCTCCAAAATCCCTATCAACGGGGAACTCTAGGTGGCGGAAGGTATAAGTATCTCGGCTACAAGTCCAATTAATGCCCACCTACAATATGCTACGATCAACGGCCTTATTCACCATGGAAACAAAATGTGGAACCAACATATCATAGATCAATTGTTTGATCCATAAGCAACTTAACTTATATTACATACTCCATTAATTCAACAAGTCGCTAAGGGTAAGTTGGTTTCGAAAGCGAAAAAGAATGGGCATATTATTAAATCAAAAGTGCATACATACTGTTTTTAGAATTTTGCAGACATCTCTCGTCTTAAAAGGCCAAATCATTAGAATGTAATTTAGAAGCTCAAAGTGCCTATGAAGATGAAAACCATATTTGGCAGGTCTGCATAGGGTGTTTCTCTACTCGAGTATGTCTAAGCAACATGTAAGGGTGTGAATAGGCCAGGTCAGGCCAGACTTTAATAGGTCTGCTTGGCCTACAAATTTTTTTACAATTCTGAGTTTAGCATATGGCCTTTCACGGGCCAGTTTTTTTGCATGATCTGGCCTTTTTAAAAGTATGGTCTGGCCTGAAAGCCTATTTACAGGCTTACTTCATATTAAAATCATTATTTAAGTTGTTTCTTGATTTTTATGTCTAATATAAATTATATTTTAATATAAATAAAAAATAAGTTTTAATAATATGCATAAACCTGACCTATTTACTTAAATAGTTTTTTTTTTCAAGAGCTTAATCTCAACCTTTTTAATAAACAAACTAGGCCAAGCCTAAACAGGCCAGGTCGTAAGCCAATGTAGGCCGGTCTAGCCTAGTTTCAACCTTAGTTGCAATCAATGCTCACTGATCTATGTTGTATGTAATGCTAATTATGAAGATAGCAACCACATTTTGTGTGAATGTCCTCTTTTGGTCTAAGCATGGCGCGTAGGTGCTTTATGGCAGGAAATTGAGACGACTTTGCAGTTGGATCATAATGTGGATAAGGCCATCTTTATGCTCCTTCAATGACTTAATGTGGCCTAAGTTGAGAGGCTTGCAACGTTTTTACATAGCATTTGAAAAAGTAGAAATCAGAGACTTTGTCAATAGGTGGTGGAAACAAGTAATAAAATATTGGATAAAGCAACACACTTAGTTAAGGATTGGAAATTGGCTAACACGAAGAAGGAAAATTGTAATCATGTAATGTCCGATGGAAAGAACTCGAATGTTATCCATCTAGTGCAATAATGTTGAAATTACCATGTGATGCAAAGTTAGTCGTGTCTGCCAATCGGGATGTACAAGTATAACACCGAGACTTCTTTTTCTTCACCCCACAATAGAGAAGGACACATTATGTGTATCCATGATGATTAAGAAAGCTTTACATTTGCAAAAACTACGTGGCTTGCCCTTTTGTGTTATGTAGATATTATGGAAGTCCTAGGATTGTATCATGCTATTATTTGAATACATGAGTTACAATTGGCCAATTTAGATTTTGAAATTGGCTAACACGAAGAAGGAAAACTGTAATGATGTAATGTCTGATGCAAAGAACTCGAATGTTATCATCGAGTGCAATAATGTTGAAATTACCATGTGATGCAAAGTCAGTCGTGTCCGCCAATCAGGATGTACAAGTATAACACCGAGACTTCTTTTTCTTCACCCCACAATAGAGAAGGACACATTATGTGTATCCATGATGATTAAGAAAGCTTTACGTTTGCAAAAACTATGTGGCTTGCCCTTTTGTGTTATGTAGATATTATGGAAGTCCTAGGATTGTATCATGTTATTATTTGGATACATGAGTTACAGTTGGCCAATTTAGATTTTGAGTTTGATTTAAAGAAAGTTGTGGATTACTTCTACAAAGGAAGCAATGACTTCACGAAATTTGGGACTATTATGGCTGGTTGCAAATATTACTCCAATTTATTTTTAGAAAACTCTCGTGTTGAGTTTAGTCAGAGTAAAACAAATGAGGTCGTTCATGTTTTAACGTCTTTATATAGCTCTCATATTTTTCATGATCTACTGTCATGTATTAACGGTTTGATATCTAATGAAATGTTATAAGTATGTTCCGCTGGAAAAATAAATTGTCTTCTACATAATTTGACAAAACTAGTGGACTTTTACCAACAAGTTAAAGTGGTAAGGGACTTCCTATGTTTAGCAAGTAGTCAGAGATTTGGTTTATGTTTTACGCCTGTACTAATAGTATGGCAAACCAAATAAACTAGTTATTCTTCAATCTAAAATGAGATTTGAGGTCGAAGTCTTTTTAATCGTAAATTAAGCATTTTTTTGTGTGTGGGTAATTGCATAAACTAACCATTTAAATTGAGTAGTACAACAACGAGGAACAAAGTCTTTTTAATTGTCCAATCCTATCGGTAGTTTGAAATGAAATAGTAAAGTAGTTAAGGATATTGATTGTCTTGGTAGAAGGTGGGATATGCTAGAGAGAAGTTTGGTGTAATTTGTTTTTCAAACATTTCGACTATTTAGAAGGCAAGAAATGTAATGATTTTCAAGACGGATTTAATGTGGAGAAGGTTGTGGATGAGTCAGAAGTTTTATCGTAGAGAATTATGTGATCAAAATTTAAATGTTTGTTTTTGCATCAAGTCAATGGTTAATGAATCCTTTGACTTGTTTGGGATGGATAAAGAAGTATATGAGTTGTAACTTGTAAGGAGTTTTATTTTGATATACTTGTGTCAAGTGCTTGCACCATGAAACATAAATATTACTTGAATTACATTAGTCGTGTCCTACACCAATAAGTATAACTATATTGAATTATATGATTTTTTTTCCAATTATTAACAGTGTTTGCGTGTCAGTGTTGTGTCTAACGTTCATGTCTATATCACAGTACTTTCACTACTATTTGTTAGTTTTGGAGGTCGAGTTTTCGGTAGGGACCTGGGGGTTGTAGTCTAATGCCATTAAACTGCAACAATTTTTTCTTATTGTGGCTTCTTGATGTCACTAGCATGCCTTATGCTTTGTTGTGTCTCTGTTGTAGATTTTCATTGGTAGCTTGTGAGTTTGAAGCGTTCCGTAGAAGCGCGCTAGCATCTGATTTTCCAAATCTTTTGATAACTTATTTGGTCTCCTTTTGGGTCCGTTGTGTGATTTGTGGATCGATTCCCCGTCTACAGTCTTTTCAGACTCTTGTTCTTATAATTTAATATATTGTTTTGCATATTTGTGCTTAATATAGATTTATTAATTCATACTAAATATTATTTTCCCTTTTCAAAAAAATTAATAAAGCAAGAAGCAATGAAAGAAGGAAATAACGCATGTTTGCTTTTTAAAAGCATAACTATTATGCTTACCAAAAAAATAAAATTATGGACAAAAAACTAGTTTTTAAAAACAGAGGATCAAAACTTTAATTTTTTGAAAATAGAGGGATAAAAGCGTAATTAAACTTTATTGTTTTTGTGGTTCATTTAACTTTTATTTTTCTACTATGCTGTAGTCTATAGGTATGAAGTTTCCACCACATTTTAACGATGAAGTGCCTTTGGCTTCCCTAATACAATGACGCTTACTTTTGCTAAAAAATACATGATTTATTTTCTTTCAAATGACTCAAGCACAAGCAATTTCCATCAGACATCACCCTTTTAATTGGTGCCTAACAATACACTTCCTTGTTACTGAACTTTTTGCAATCTTTTCACTGATCCAATGAATCAAAATTATCATCTACATGCAACATGCAGTTCAAAATCATTTAAGATGTCCACATGACTCACAATGGTTTTTTCTTTTATAGGAAAATTTGTCACAAACATTGCTGATTGCTGAATCTGTATTTTCCTGTCTCTTATACACCGTTTGATGGTAAGGATAGGAAGATAGGATATGATACATTAATCATATTCTGCTTAAATCTCATGTTTGATGCACCAAAAGGATATGATAAAATAAACCATTTTTCTGTCCTATCCTGACTTTCCTTTGTAATTTCTATCATGACTATAGGCTGAGTTAGAAATTATCCTGATGAGATTATAAGATCATTACTTATTTAATTATTATCTTGATATTCTGCCATTTTTAAAATATTGTCATTTTTAAAATAATGATAACATGTATTTTCTATTAATAATTTATAACATGCCATTTTTATAATATTTAATTAATTATGAGAGCAATTTTTTCATTTAATTATAATGATATCCTGTTTTTTTATCATGTGTGCATCAAACACATGATAAGATTAATGTTTATCATGTCCTTATCATATCCTATCTCTATCCAGCTTTATATCATATCCTGACCATCAAACGGTCAGGATAGGATAAAGACAGGATATGATATGAAGCTGGATAGAGATAGGATATGATATGAATAGGATAAACACTCATTCTATCATGTGTTTGATGCACACATGATAATTATTAGGATAACATTATTTTATTTGATTAAATGACAAAATTATCCTTATAATCAAATTCATTTTATAACATATTTTAACAGGTTTTCATGTTTATTCATATCAACAACAACATCACAGAGAGAGAAAAAATTGAAATTCACAACAAATAATAAGAAGTAATCTGTAAAAAAAAGGAAATCCGCCGAAAAGAAAAAAACAATTGAAATCGATAGAGAAAAATAGAAGAAGAGGACAAAATTCAAATTGATAGCCAAGTGAAGGAAGTGGCAGGTAAGGGAACATGGGAAAGAATAATCTATATATGGTTTAAATAAAGAATAGGCATTTATATAAAAAAGAGAGATCTATCATCGGAGGAAATTTTGAAAACGATTCAAAAAGAATGAAATAAATTTAAATCCATAAAGAAAAAAATTAGATGAATCTACAAAAAGAAGAAGAAAAAAAAGAAAGAGGGATCAATAAAAAAGATAATTGGAATCGGAAAAAAAAAGAGAATTTTTTTTTTTGAGAATAGCATACATGATGACATTGGTAAGCGAGAGGAAGAAGACGAGAGGATACAACAGGGGCAAAAGAGTGAGGGCAGAATAGGGATTTTCTTTACCAAATCGGATAGGTTAATTTTAACCCAGCCAAAACTTAGGATAAGAATTACAAAGGAGTGATAGGATAGGATAAGTAAAAGGAATAATTTATCCCATCCATTTGGTGCATCAAACAGAATATTAGAACAGGATAGGAAATATTAATCATATCCTATCTCTCTATCCTGACCATCAAACGCAACACGAATGCAATACTCTTTCCTCCGCCGTCCAGGATCTAAATATAATACTACGGCTACTGTTTTTTTGCACCTAAATTCGGTGCCAAATAGCTTATGCTATTTATTGATAATAAATTCATACTATGATTTGGTCAAATTGTCCCACTCAATCAACTTGCCAATACCTCAGCCCTTATTGCAAGTCCTAGTCATCTCCCACGCATTTTGGTCCATAAATTGTCACAATTAAAGCATGTTGCCTTCGATCCATACCTTGTTTTTGGACAAGTTAGTTATCCGTTGGGGAGGATTTGGTCATACTTTTACCTACTTTGGTCTGATTAACACTTCTCTCATAACCATACAACTTTTTGAATAGTCAAAGACTTTGCTGTTTTAAACAAAAGAGAAAAAGAAATGGACCAAAATTAGTATATTTGAAGTAGTATTTCCGAGGAATAAAAACAATTGATCGTGCTTGACCCAAAAAAAAAAAAACAATTGATCGTGTATCCCCCCTCCTTTTGAAGATTTCAATACTTTAAATTAAGGTTAAATATGTTTTTAGTCCCAATAAATATGTCAACTTTTCGTTTTAGTCCCTCTAAAATATTCCTTCGACTTTTAGTCCCTATAAAATTTTCAATCACTACTTTTGGTCCCTATTTTTAATTTATTTTTTGTATTTTTTTAATGAAATTATGCAGAAATGTGTAAAATATTCTAAAAAAAATTCCCAAAAAAAAATTAGAATTTTTTAACAAAACACAAATTAAATATGAATTTTTAACCGTAAAAAATATAAAAATTCATATTAAATTCATGTTTTGTTAAAAAATTCTGAATTTTTTTGGAGTGATTCTTATAATATTTTGAATTTTTCTGGAAATTTTTATTAAAAAATATGAATTCTACATATGAGTTTACTTTAAAAGAGGGACCAAAAGTGAAAATTGAAAATTTTATAGGGACTAAAAGTTGAAGGAAAATTTTAGAGGGACTAAAACGAAAAGTTGACATATTTATAGGGACCAAAAACATATTTAACCCCTCTAAATTATTGGAGTAAATAGGCAATTACCCCCCGAAATTGTAAGTTTCGTCAATTACCCCCTGAACTTAACAAAACTTTAATTACCCCCTGAAATTGCACAACGTTAATCAATTTACCCCCTCCGTAAAATTCTTCTGTTAGTCAACATGACGTTTTGCAAATACCCCCTTGAAGTTTTGCACTTATGTGCAAAATGCTCCCTGAACTTAAAAATTTATATATTTTTTCCTTATCCTTGACTCAAAAGTTATACATAAAATGCACAAGGTATATCACTGATTTAATTTGAAGTACTTTTTGATCCCGACATACTAAAATTCAAACATGGATGAACCTTTACTTATGCACTTCACAAACAAATTAGAGAAGTTTTTTTGCACATAATCTGATCAGGAACAGAATTTTGGGATACTCATACGGGCATTCTAAGCAGAAAGGGGAGCTGAAAAACTTATATGTACTTTTCAAGCTGTTACTACACTTATGTCTTGATTCATGTTCCTACACTTGACAAGTTTATCATGCATCTACAGGTTTTTTCCCCAGCCCATACTTGCTGAACTGAGTAAAGAACTCAAAAGATTAAAGGTTTATCTTTGGTTTTAAGCTATTTTTAAAGGTTTCTTGCTACTAACTCCTTCCGTACTGGTGCAACCTTTCAAACCCTTGTTCCTTGTTATGTAGACATTGTTACATTGTTGTAAAATCTCATTAGTTGACAGTGTTTTCTCGAGTTAAAAACCCCATTCAAATTATAAATAACTTTTGAGTCAATGTTAAGAAGAAAAAAATATATAAATTTTCAAGTTCGGGGGGCATTTTGCACATAAGTGCAAAACTTCGGGGGGTATTTGCAAAAAGTCATGTTGACTAACAGAAGAATTTGATAGAGGGGTAAATTGATTAACGTTGTGCAATTTCAGAGAGGTAATTGAAGTTTTGTTAAGTTCAGGTGGGTAGTTGACGAAACTTACAATTTCGGGGGTAATTGCATATTTACTTTTAAATTAAAGATGAATAAGAAGTTAAAGCAAACACAAGTGAATAGTTATATTTGTACTGTTACAAATTTATCTTAAAAAGGATGAGATTTCCTTTCTTAATTCATTACTTTAATCAATTTTATAAAATCACCTCTAGGTCATGGTTCAATCTATTGAACTAAATAATTTATAAAATATTAAAAATACTATTTTGTTGACAAAATGAAAATTGACAATTAGTTCTTTTTAGTTCGCTTCGATTATGTAAAATGGAGAAAGAACCGTGGTTGAACCAAATGACATGTAGATTTATTCCTAATCCTTGAAGATGTCGACCTTGTTCGATTTTGACAACGCCGGTTTTAATATTTAAACAATAGAAAACATTAATTAGTTTGTTGGATTCCATGTCTCTCTTTAATCATATCAATATCAATATATTACAATAGAAAAATTTGTTAGAAGAAGAAAATTCGTCTTGCATACTCAATAGATATTTTCAAGGCTTAATAACAGTTTTCGTCCCCTAACTTTCACGAAGTTGCGATTTTGGCCTTAAGTAAAAAAACTACAAAACCGCGCCCTAAGTTTTGCAACTGTAGCAGTTTTGGTCCCTCAAGGCCAAAAAAAATAACACGTGACACATCACTTAGGGTGTCATGTCAGCGTAGACCAAGTCAAAATTGGCTTTGGGGCCAAAACTGCCACATGTGCAAAACTTAGGGGGCGATTTTGTAGTTTTTTTTAGGGAGTTAAAATCGCAATTTTGAAAAAGTTAAGGGGCTAAAACTGATATTAAACCTATTTTCAATAAAAGTTAATAATGCTATTATTTTTGGGTGCAAATAATGATAAATATATACTTTATACCTATAGTTCAAATTACTATTGCATCCGATAAACCAATACAAATAAAAAAGTAAAACAAATAGTGTTTCTTGTTTGGTTGTTGTTGTTGTTTCTCTTGGCTTTGTAACAAAAAATGGTTGAATCAACGGCCGTGGTTTAACCCGATTCAATGAAAACCCACACATAAGTGAAGTTGTCGAAATTCAAACTTTGGTTCTGATGTCCAACCTAACAATTTCGATATTTTTATGAATTGAATTAAGACTTGTAGACACAATTTAAATATACTCTTATTGAATTGAATAGTGAATTATCATGTTTCAGATGCTCGTTTCAACTAATTAAACAGACCAATTGAAATCGATTTTTGAAAGATTGTGCGGAATATCCCTTTGTTTGTTCGATAATTTTGTATTTATGCAATTTCCAATTCAAATAAAATGGAATAATGGATCAAATCCTTCCATTGTTTTTTTACTAGGGGTGCTTCGCATTGTTTGGACTGAAAATCGTGTATCGTTTTTATGAGTGACCACAAAATACACACCCTCCTGTGACCAATTCAAAAGAGATTCACAAATTGTCTTAACCTGTTAACCATATTCACATGTCTCTACAGTTTTAAAGCGACTTATCAACGTTCTCAAACACAAGAATTAGTGATAATCTTTCTTGACTATGACGCTTCTTGAATTATTGTATTTTTCATATTTCAACTACTCTTTCAAAACTAACCAGATACCGATATTATCTTATTTTTTAGCATTCAAACAAGAAATCATAACACGTACATTCATATATGCTTAATAATTAATTAATCCCTAATCCAATATTCTTATCATGTTCCTGTTGAACCACTTTGTCAGCCATGGGGGGAAATACTTCAGTGACTTAGAAATGGTGCCATTGGTGCCATAGCAGAGATCCTGGCCGTTGATGTGTGTGGGTCCGCGTGGGGATGTGTGTGTGATGTGTGTGTGTGTGTGGTGGAGATGGAATTGGATGGTGCCATTAATGACACCAAAGTGGAACCCATCATGGGGAGGTTGGATGACCGTGTCCTATAAGGTGGCAACTAAGTAAGAGTACACGTGTCAAAATTAACATTCACTTTAGTTGTTCTTTTTTTTGTCAAGTACTTGGCTTATTTAGGTTTTTTTACTTTCTCTATCTCTAATTATACGATGTTTTGGACATTTAATAGATATTAAGAAATGTAATTAATCTTATGTGTGAAAGAAATATTATGAGTTATTTTACAAAATTGTCCTTAATTTAAATCATTTACCGTTTATATACACGCACTAAACGTAATAAAAAAACTAAACCGTTGTCGAATTTTGATGTAATTTTGCGTGTAAAAATACCATTTCTCCTAATTATAAGCACAGTCATTTTCCCACCCATCAACAACACAACACAAAATTTCAAACAAGCCTTGAATTCTCATCCACTCCACAAAAAATTCAACTTGAAGCTTTTTTTGTATATACAAACAGTAATTCCAATCAAACACTAAACGCCAAAAAAACCATTACGTTAAAACCAATTCCCTTCCCCATAAACCCAATGCAACGGCAAAGATAGATACTACTATACTATCAAACACATCGTATTCCTTACTCCAGCTAATAACCATAGTTCTTTACACACCTATATATACACATATAGTTAACCGTTGTTTCTTCAAACCATAGGTTATATCATTTTTTTATTGATATAATATCACAACATGGGTTCCTCTAGAGGTGATTCAGCATCATGGTATTGTGCAATAGCGTTATTGGGCATGATATTATTGGGATCAATAAGAGAAAGTACTGTGGCTGAATTACAAGTTAGAGGGAATAGTCTTAGTGATCACAAAGCATGTGATGAGATATATGTTGTGGGAGAAGGAGAAACACTCAACACAATCAGTGAAAAATGTGGTGACCCGTTTATTGTAGAGAGGAATCCACATATCCATGATCCAGATGATGTTTTCCCTGGTCTTGTTATCAGAATCATCACACCGACCAATACTAGGAAATTGTTGAAGAGCTAGATAGAGAGCATATATTATATGCTCAAGTAAGTTTTTTTTCTTCTTTTTTTTTGGGGAGTGATTGTATACAGATTTTCTAAAGGTACAATATATAGGAGGAAAAAAAAAAGAAAGAAAATTAATGGTGTGATCATGCTCTTGATCTGTATGTTAATTTTTCTTTTTTGAGAATCTGTAATTTTATATATATGAAGTTATTATTATTGATTGACAAAGAGATATACATCTTGGACTCTTGATTTGGTTGGTGTGGTTAACTAGATAATTGAAGTTCTTCCTCTTCTACTATTATCAATCTTCAATAATTTATTAAATAGGAATACTGCATATAGTTTGATTATTAATTTGAGAAGTTTGATTAAACTCTCACCACTGTGGGAGGTTGGTGAGGGCAGGTTGTGCTGCCATGGATGATGAGAAATTGAGAATAGTATCATGCTCTCTGTTTCTCACCAAGCCCCGCGATGTATGTAGTACGCTATTTTCTTTGTTAAAGTCTGTGGTCAATCTTGATTTTAACACATATTTTTCAACACCAAATTTATATGGAACCTATATTATTTAATAGAAATCATATAAATTTTAATAGATGAAAAAAGTGTGCTAGCAAATATATGTTGAAGAATAGTTTGTTGTTGACTCTACTTTAGTATTCTTTGAGTTTGCGAACACAACTTTATCGCATATGAATGTTTGGACAAAAAATAATTTATTTTAATTCTGAATTAACAAATAACACAATTAGGGGTAGAGTTCTTCTTTGATGGGTGTTTTTAATTTATTCCCAAAACTAGTTCGACCTATAATATATTGGTCATCCAGTTGAGGTGGAAGTATTTATCTTTTAGCTGAATCATAACTAGTTGGCGGAGAATCAAAATTTAGATATGTTTGGAGGCTCAGGCTAGCGTGAGCAAGTAACATAGGTCTCTCACGGTGAAAACTGAATTATGTCCATCAGATATAAGATTATATTATGTAGTGGTCATGATGTTTTACTGGAAACCTTCTTCAACCGAGTAGAAACAGTGTCCATTTGTTTTTAAAAATTCAATGAACAGTATCTGAAATTAATATCAGATAAATGAGTCACTAAAATATTTTGGTTGCCACGCAGCGACTATGGGCTTTTTTATTCTGTTGGCTTTTTAATGGGCCTGTTCGGTAGCTGAGAGATAAGATTAGAAAGTTGCTACTCGCACCTTCATTAATTGCCTAATAGTTGAAAAATAATTGTGAGATTAAATCACGTTTGACTAGGCGTGTTTAAAACCGAACCAATAAAATAGAAAAACCGTAAACCAGATCAATCCAAATCGAAACCGCAAAAAATGTCACTTGGTTCAGATGTATTAGGATTATTTTTTTTACTCAACCGCATTGTTTAGTTTGGTTTCCGTTTTTGATTTTACCATCGAACCAAACCAAACCGCAATATAAAAAAAAATCAAAATGGAAGCTTTAAGAAAATAACATATTTTTTCTTCTTGTTAAGTTTCAGCTTTTTTTTTGTAAAAAATATATTTTTGCGGTACCTGAACTCTTAGAGAATGAAAAAAAATTTAGACTTTGTAATTTTTACAAAATTTAATTACTTTTTATCCAAGTTTAAATATGGTGTACATAGTTGGGTACATTGTTCGATGAAAATAAAATTGTAAAGTTGGATGAAATTTAAAATATTGCATAAAATATGTTGTGTTTTAGCTTTTTAATTTTATTTTAATGTTGAAAACAAAACAAAAATCGTATAAGTAAAACTGCAGTAACCAATCCAATCCAAATCGCATTTGTTTGATTTGGTTTTGTTTGATTCGGATTTTATTTTAAAAGTCAACCGAACCAAATCAAACCGCACACTTTTTCAGCTTACAGTTTGGGGAATGCAAGAAGCGCTACCAAACCGAGCCTCTAAAAACTACAGTCCTAAAAAAAAAATTATAATACCCATCTCCGTTGAAAGAATCGCAACAATAATTTTTTTCACATAAACCATTTGTTTTCCTCTTTCATACGATGTAGAAGTGACATTCCAAACGACACCGTTAGGTAAATTTCACCTCTCTTTTACTTAATTTTATTAAGCTTAGCTACACAAAAAAAATACGTTTTGATTTTACTGTTGCTTATTTTAAAAATATAATTGAGAACCCTATTTCTATAGGAACGGCCTTGATAAGATATATACATAGAATTGTCTATTTATGTATTTTTTTATAATTAGTAATATTTTTTTATAAAATTGAAACGTAAATGTATTGTCAATTTTTGAACTTTAGTTTTTTATTTTTTAAGAAAAGTCGTTCAAGAAAAGTCGTAAGAAAAAGGTTTTTTGATTTTGTAAATTGATAAAGTAATAATCAACTTTTTTTGGATTCTTTATTTTAAAAAAAACAGTAATTAGCATAACTGCCATGTTAATATGATATAAAATCTGTTGTTAATAGGATATGGTCTCATTAACAAAGGTCCTAAGATGAAGGTTTATATGATTTTGTATATTGCAATTATGAACATTTTTCTTTATTATGTTAATAATGAACCTTTTTTAAAATTTTAAATAAAAAAACAATAGTAACATTGGTAATGTTAATGGGAGATCAAATGAAAAGGATTCACAAGAGAAGAATTTGATGCTAAAATAGTCTGGTTTTATCTAATTAGCTGCACCCATTTATTTCAAAAAAAATACTGAAAAGGCAATTAAAAGTAAAAACACCATGAACATTTATATTTCAACACAACGGAAAAGGATTCGTTTACATTATGCAACGATCAGATCTGGGTGATAATCACGTCCAACAAGAGGCAAACGGCTAAACAAACACATCATAAAACAAGGATAATAAAACTAGTTTTCACAAACAAACAGCTTCAAACACCAAACACATGCTTCACGTAGGCGACAGAGTAGTAAATCAAACACATGATTCAGATCACCAACACAAAGACGAAGGCAGCAAACACGAAACACATTGTTATGAACATGAGCTTTGCCTGCTTAATCAAAGCTTTGATTTCCCCCACATCGACGGCGATCTCTTCCACCCTATCTTCAACAGGCACGATTCTTTCAACGACGGAGTCAATGACCTTGTTACCATCAATGATATCATCAATGACTCCAACGTTTTCAGCACTGTATGAATGATTACAATCACACCCTATTGGATGCGCCCAGTCCATGAAGCCGCACTTTCCATCCTTGCAAGAGTAGAACAGCTTGAGGGGATTGCGGGTAGTGTTTGCTATCTTAACCTCTGCGAACCTATTGCAGTTGCATTTCAACTTCAAGTACTGTAAATTACAGGAACGCGCGTACCCAGAGTAGCATGAGTTTGATGAAGTCATTTTTGCAGAAAAGATTGAGTTTTTGGACGATGAAAATAGACTGTGTGCAAGGTTGGAGTGGTAGAAGGTTTGTCTTATTATATAGAAAGAGAGTAGCAGAAGTGTGTTGTGTAAGTCTCAGTGGATTTAATATTAAAAAAAATTGCAGTAAGATACATTACAAAGTCTTGTTCCTTCCGGACCTTATTTTTCCACAAGATGAAAAATAAAATAAAAAGTTAAAAACTCTTTCAAAAAAAAATTAATAATTAAAAACAATGCTATTTTTAATTAGTTTAACAAAATTTTATATTGTGGCGAACAATTAAATATTGGAGAAAATATAACAGTTGGAAAAAAAAAGTTGGGAAACCATTTTGTTCCTATTTAAATATCTATTTTCTATTTAAAAAAAAAATATCTATTTTCAAAGTTCAATGTAACTATTGGAGAAATTATTTGTTTTTTACCAATAATATTATTAGTTATTTATTTATGGAAATAGAAATATATGAAATTAAATATTAAATGAGTAAGGTTATTATAGTAAAAGTAAATATTATCCCATTAAAAGTAGTAGCATTTAATAATTGTTTTGGTTAACATTAATTTTCAAAACGTGACAATTTGAAAAGGAACAGAGTTATCGGATCAAGATTCATAAGGTTTAATATAAGTATTTTGACTAGGAGAAGTTATCCGATCAAGATTCATAAGGTTTGCCTGAAGTATTTTGATTAGAATAAGTTATCGGATCAAGCTTCATAAGGTTTACCATAAGTATTTTGACTGGGAGAAGTTATCGGATCAAGATTCATAATTGATTGGGAGAAGTTATCGGATCAAGATTCATAATTGATTGGGAGAAGTTATCGGATCAAGATTCATAAGGTTTACCATAAGTATTTTGATTGGGAGAAGTTATCGGATCAAGATTCATAATTGATTGGGAGAAGTTATCGGATCAAGATTCATAATTGATTGGGAGAAGTTATCGGATCAAGATTCATAAGGTTTACCATAAGTATTTTGATTGGGAGAAGTTATCGGATCAAGATTCATAAGGTTTACCATAAGTATTTTGATTGGGAGAAGTTATCGGATCAAGATTCATAAGGTTTACCATAAGTATTTTGATTGGGAGAAGTTATCGGATCAAGATTCATAAGGCTTACCATAAGCATTTTGATTCGGAGAAGTTATCGGATCAAGATTCATAAGGTTTTCCATAAGTATTTTGATGAGAAGAAGTTATCGGATCAAGATTCATAAGGTTTACCATAAGTATTTTGACTGGGAGAAGTTATCGGATCAAGATTCATAATTGATTGGGAGAAGTTATCGGATCAAGATTCATAATTGATTGGGAGAAGTTATCGGATCAAGATTCATAAGGTTTACCATAAGTATTTTGATTGGGAGAAGTTATCGGATCAAGATTCATAAGGTAACCTTATGAAGCTTGATCCGATAACTTATTCTAATCAAAATACTTCAGGCAAACCTTATGAATCTTGATCCGATAACTTCTCCCAATCAAAATACTTATGGTAAACCTTATGAATCTTGATCCGATAACTTCTCCCAATCAAAATACTTATGGTAACCCTTATGAATCTTGATCCGATAAATTTATGAATTATTAAACAATTTGTTGTTGACCTCTTAAGAACATTACTAAAAGTCCCTATGCAAAATATTAACTGAAAATATAATCTCTACGTCCATATTTTTGTTACTCTTTTCTTGAACTGTCGTCATTTAAAAAAATTCATATTTAATTCTTCTCTTGTTTAAAAAATCTATTTTTTGGTAAATGGACATTTTGTAATGTTATAAACAAATTTAGTTTTTACAAGAACTAAAATTACATGTATTTTTCTTTTTATAATGACTAAAAATGTTATTAAAATTAAGTAATAACTTAACTTAGAAGTTCCCAATTTTATAAGGACCTAAAACATATTTAACCCTTTAATTAATGACCAATTAATTTCATGTTAATATTCTTTCAAAATATTACATAAGTTTAACAATAAATTATACTACTAAACTTTCAAAATACCCAATTTTATAGGGTAGCAAATACATGATTAATCCATTTCATAAATTAATTTGTTTTTTTTAAAAGACCATTTAATAAATTAAAATTAGCAAGAAGAAATTATTACCTACAAATTAAAATACGTAGTGATGAGTAGTAGATTTTAACCAAAATATTACTAACTAATGTAACGACCAAGTGACGAGAAGCATTCAACCAACTTGATCACGCTAGCCTGACCCCATTAACATAACAAGGACACGGCATGATCATATAGCCTGCTTTGTAGCCTGGTGACTGAAAACCGATGTGCATATAGTCTTCTCACGTGTACAGAGTAACGCAGTTTCCAAAACAACAATTTTAAATCGAACAATTTTGTGAGTAGTGATACTCTTTTCCCAAATCAAGTAAAAATAGTGTACAGAGTAACGCAGTTTCCAAAACAACAATTTTAAATCGAACAATTTTGTGAGTAGTGAAAATACCTTGCAGAGAAATGATATTTAAACATCCATTTTTGATCATTCTTGTGACAACTTTCTCTCTCATACTTATATTATTTTTTAGTTTATATCTCGATTACTTTGATTTTTGTGCAAATACTTACTTTTCCTTTGAAAATTATAGTTGTACCATAAATTATCAACCAAATAATTGTTCAAACAATACTCATCAAAATAATATTATATAAAAAAAAAAAGTTATTATAATATTACCATTCCTTCTCACCCACACACATGTGACCCATAAAAATGTTAATTTCCTTCTCTATAATAACATGAGAAATAAACAATTTATATTTTAAGGTGTCCAATCCAAATTTGAATTGAGCTTCTCTTTTCCCAAAAATTTGTCCAAAAGTTGGTCGTACACATCTTGTAACCTTAATAGTAATATTTTAGGGGGTACTCCCTCCATCCCGTGATAACTGAGCCATTTGTATAAAAATATTGTCTCAAAAAAGTGACCCATTTCACTTTTCAATACAATAATAATTATTTTTTCCCTTTATAACTCTAATTTATGTTAATTTTATCATTCTCAATTCAATATATTCCACTTTGTATTATGATAGTGGAGAATGCACCAATACCTATCAAAAACACTCAAAACTATTTTTCTCTCTGTTTCATTTATACACTTTTACTTCACACATGTGAAATGAAGAAAAGACTCAGTTAGTTAAAATGGGACGGGGGAAGTATTATTTCATGCTTACAAAACCAAATCAATTGTGTTTAGACACAAACATAAAAAAATAGTCCTTAAACTATCTAATCACTTCTTAATCAATTTCCTCTTTTCTATAACTATTCCTTTCGGTCTCAAAATCTCCTCTTAATTTTTTCATAACCTTTGTTTTATAAAACAATTAAATATTTTATAGATATATTATAAAAAAATTTTGTACCATATATTGTGTCTATTATAATCATTCATTAAAATTAAAAATTATGAAATTCGTTCAAAAATTAAGACACGTAATTATCTTGGCATATTGTGTCTTCATTTAGCATATATCATAAAGATTTAAATGGTAATTGGATAAAAAAATGGAATAATTCAAAATTGATCAAAATGGGTTGCGCTTTTCTCAAGTCTACACCATATATCATCATCACAATACCTAATGAACAGACATGCATTGAATGCAATTGATACAACCACTCAAATCGCCTCCTATCAGTCCCAACACAATCTAAAGACAACAGTACTCGTATTTTTTTAACAATATTATCTCTTTGCAAAATTTTGCATCGATTGGAAAACTACTACACCATATTAGTAGTATAAATAGGGTTGTACATATAAACTGATTTCTCATCACCTTCCTTCATTCATAGCTGATAAGAAAAAAAACTTAAGATGGAATCCCATACCAAGACGCAAAAAGATACAGGGTGAGTTGATTTTCATTGTTTTTGTTTAACAAATCTAGCTAACACTTAACAAAACTACACTTGTCTGAGCTTTTTTACCTTTGTAATCTGATTATTTTTTATACCCATGCATTTTGATGAATAACCAGGTTCAAGTATGATGAGAAAACTGTAGATGGCTATGAACTCGGTGACTTTGTTGACATAACTGCAGAACAAGTACGATTTTGGTTCCATGTTTTGTTCCTTCCTACATTTGTTCATACATTTAATTCCACTGCCATTATATCATCATTTTAACGAAAACTCCATTTTATACTCTTTGTAAACACAGGCTGAGCCTCAACCAACGGAAACTGACAGTGATTCTGCTTCGCTTTCTGATTCGCTTTCTGATTCGCCTTCTGCTTCGTTACCATCTGACAACAATATCCAGGATGTGGTAAACGAACTGAAGGTAATGTGTCTGACAAACTCGATCTAAAGCATAAAGTGTCTCATGCTATTTTTGTACAAAATGAGAAATGTGAACGAATGACAACTAACTTTGTTATTTGTTCCTCCATTTCCATGTAGCGCTTAACTCTCTCTGTTGAAGGGGTTGAAACTTCAAACCAAAGAATGCTAGAGATACTGGTTGGACTGGTAAAACTTGATATTAGGTCCCCTAACCCAACTGCTAGAGATGAGCCAACAAATATGACTACGTGCATGGCATCGAGTCAAAAAAGGAAAACCTTTGACAATCACAATTTTCTTACTGGAATCTCAACTGTCATCTTATCAGATGATGATCAAACTGTTAACACTTCTAAAATCCAGTTTGGTTCAGCTGATGAATTCCATGCCACTAAAATTGCTTCCAAGTCTAAAATGGATAAAGGGAAATCACCTATGGCTCACACCAGCACCAATGCAGAAAAAGATTGGACAAATGACAAGTTAATGCACAGTAACTTTAAGAGATCACCACATGCAAAGGTATTGAAGTACACAATACAACTTTCATGCACTCTTAAATTTTGTCAATATAACTAAAATTTTATTTGATCTTGTAGATACTTCTAAATGATGACGCTGTTGTTGCTAAAAAGCTCTCATTTACACCTTCACCCACTAATATTTCCTTCAAGAGACAGAAAAAGATGTCACCCTCTGATGTTGCTGCTGCAAAGAGTTGCTTAGCATCTCCAGGATCAACCTCCACCATGGCTACAAAGGGAAAGCTTCCTCCAAGACCATTTCGCCCACACATATTCAAGTCTAGCGGAGGAATCCTTCCAAAGGTAGTGATAAATGACTATCAATTTAATATCCCATATTTGAAGAATGTTTAATAACTTTTTTTTTCATGTCGTATATGCCTGTAGTATGTAAAATGCACATTCAGACCAACTGTCGACATGCGTCTGACGGCGGAGGAGGCCATCCTATGTGCATATATATTCCGAGATGACTTCCAATCGTACGTGCTTGTTGAACTATAAATCCTTTTTGATATAGTTACCCACTTAAGTTTATAAGAACATTTTTTTTCCATACATCATTTCCAGGAACATTATTAATCAAATGTTATATGTTATTGTAGGAAAAATGAGCTTGTGTTTTCAATGGGGAACAACGTTTTTATAAGATCAGAATTTCAATGTCTTGTCCCTGGAGGATATGTGGGAAGACAAGTAAGAAGTAGTATAGTTCTAGGGTTTTTGTTTACTTGTAAATAAAATAAAATTTATGCAATATGCAATGAACTTCTATTCTAATATATTTGGTAAAACATATAGATCGTATACATGATGGCTTTGAAAGTTACATGGGCTCAGAAGCATGCATTGACCCAAAACCTGTGGTGTTTACCTCATTCATTTGCGGTAATATGACTATATGTTGTATATCATACTATGTTAGAAGGTTATGATTTTGATTTTGATCATAATGTCTCTTTTTCAAATATATGCAGTCTGATGTGCAATCAGGTTATAGCGCTGAGAAGCTTGTGGTCATATACGGGCATGAGTGGATGCCAGCCTTTAAAAAACTGAAACTGGTATAGATTCAAACTACTGCGTATACTGGATAATATATATCTCTACATCTACATATTGGTTTATTTACAAATTAATCGAGTTGCTAGACACTTATAACCAATGAAATTCTGTTTTGTGCAGATATATGTCCCTATTGTGGATGAGGGAGGGCACTGGTGTTTGATGGTAGTACACATTGTGGAAAGAAAGATCTATCTGCTGGACTCCCATTTGGTTGCAGAGAAGGTTGAGGAAAGACACCGTATGCTAAAACAAATTGTAAGTGCTCATGTAATGTAACATTAGTAACTAATGTGCCATTTTAGGTAGTGCCTTCAGCCTTCTGTAATGCTGTTGTAGTGGTCTGTGAGTAACAGGTTTTTCTGCTATAAGGGCTGTTTTAGGGGTTTTGTTTTGTTGGTTGGTTGTGCGTTGGTTGCCTGCTAGTTACACTACTTTTACAATTGCAGCAATGCCTCTGTTTTATGTTTTCTGTTTTGCCGTTTTTGATGTCACCATATTGCGGTACCTCTCTTATTTGTTGGTGTTAATAATATATGATGTTTCAGAGATAACATAAACTAGTTCATAATGTCAATGAATTATAATTTAAATCATCCTTATCACTACATTGATGTAGGCTGCAGTTCTGTCCCAAATGGTTCTAACAATTTATGATTTTGAAGTGGACTTCTGTTTGTTTCCTGACTTTGAATTCTGGGATATAGAAGAACCAAGGGGTGTTCCCAATTGTGGCCACAGGTATAGATTAAAATAACTATAACCAAGCTTATATAACCCAATCCGTAATTATTGACCGTGTTTTCCATAATTTGAATCACAGCGAAAATGCTGGCCTTTGGGTAGCCGAGTGGATCAATATGCAGAACGCGTTCAATAATCAGATCGTGGGAGTGGTATGCAACTGATTGGCTAATATAATTAAAGTTATAATTTTCTTAATCTAATTGATCATACACTTATTTGAATATAATTGTCATGTCAACAAATAGATGGATGAAAAACAGGTTCGAATGAAGATTGCTATGCGTTTGTTGCTTGGTCCTCATAACGATTACAAGGAGATACTTGCACGGGATGCAAAGAAACACTGGGAGGAAGTTGAAGCTTTGAAGGCTAACGAGATGATTAATTTGGTGGGGGGTGCTGTTTAGTAATCTTATTATGGACTAGTACTTTTTGAAATCAACATATGGACTGTAATGTATGTTGTGTTTTGGGCTAGAACACTTGCATTTTGATGTTGGCCTTATCTCGTTTTGCTTATATTTGTGCTATTGTTGTTTTAACTCCATGGGGGGTGCTGTTAGGGTAATGAAAATTATGCATTTTGGAATCTTAATTATGCTTGATGATCCTATATTGGGTCCTAAACATTTGGTTATGTAATATTCCTACTCCCAGCCAGTATTAATGAAAGTTTTTAGTATTATATGTTCTCTTGCCTAGTACTTCACATTTTTTATCACGATTCATTAACACGTATGCTCACACCACACATATAATATAAATGTCTTGGTTCATAATTGAATAAAAAAAATATGGGCTGTTGTGCTCTTTAATGTGTTGTTGTTTGTGGCTGTTGTGTTAATCACAGGCAATGGGTTATGAACGACCACAAATGTGCAGTGGGGTCATACTTAAATGGTGAAGCATGGAGAGAGTAGGAATAGATTGATGGCTTAAAGGCTTTAATTATGCTGAACATTAATTTGATTCACTTTCATTCGAAAATGCTTTTCAATTTTGATAAACGATTTTGATCAGATTTGAAACACGATTTATATCAGCTTACACAAGAAAAGGTAACCATATAATTAAGTAGTAAAGTTCCAGGTTTTGGACTTGAATTCCTCATTGTGAAAGACAAAAGCAACTTGTACCAAGAGGACTTAATTTAGTATTAAAAGATGAACTGTAAAAGCCACCACCTGAGGGCCACTTCATACGAAACAAATGATCTTCATATTCGGCAATAATAAATGTAAAAAGGTTTTATTTTACTAATGGCTAAATGAATATTCTGGACTGATTAAGAATTTTCTGAACTCAATTAAAATAGGTGCCACCCTGCATGAAAAATTTGATATTTTCTTGTGCCTTTAGCTTCCAAATCCGACACCATTGCCTACCATTATTTAGCTCAAGTAAAATTCGTCTGGATCAACACCTTATAACCTGAACTCGAAATACAGCTGGATCTGAACATTCTTTATGTTTTCTTAATCTATTAGGAAGAATAATTAGGAAGGATAATAGTGGAAATAACCAATAGCTTTAGGGTGCCATTCATTATCAGTATACACGTCTTTGATCATGGGTTCAATGTCATGACAAGAATCAAAATTCACATTATTCTACAGGGGTCTTTGAGCAACCAAGGAGAATACCTTCAGTAAGCATTCCAGTGCCAATTTTGTAATGGTACCCAAACAGTATGATTATCTAATGCTAATCAACTTTCACATCTATGATAATTCAAAATATGGGTGTCAATTGAAAGCAAGCAAGTGTCACACCAATTAAGGTAATACAGGTCCATGATTAATCTACGTTGCACCACCATACAACATTACGACACAGATCTAGAGAGTGTATATCACACAGACAACTTCGTACATCACACATACTAAAATATTCAAATAACATACTACATCACACGCAGAAAACCATCATTGTTTAAACAATTTATTTAAATTTGCTTATAGAGCATTTTCTACTTAAAACCCTATTGAACCCCAAAGCATTTCCATGACAGCAACTCATCTGCAACACATAAATTTTGCAACATAGATTAAAAATTTATCTATAATGCATACACAATCCTTAAAAAGTACATGAAAGAAAATAATCAAACTGCTTACACATTAATCTCTGTAACAAGGTTTCGATAACATGGACGGTACACGTCTCAATCCTGGCTCAGCATGTCCTTCAAAGCGGATAAATAAATTATAAGACAGACAAATAATGAAGACACTAAATTTAAAATACAAATAATCCTGCTGTCTCAAAGAAAAAAATAAGAAGAAAACAATGAATAGAAAAAACAAAAGAGCATAAACACATTTCAACACTTCACACAAAGCAAGTCAACCATCCAAAAATGAAGCAAATGAGAAAAATTAAAGGCAAACAAAAAACTAGGCTAAATAAACAAAACTCACACAATAATGACAGAAAGAAACAAAAAAAAACAACTAATTATACATGTAAATAAAGAAAAAAGTCCAATTCTCATCACAAGGTCTACTAAATCAACAATTATATGATGTGATCAAGACTCACTCAGTCAATAAACGTGCATATGCTACAGATTAACTCAACTTGAAAAATAAACTTTCATATCATTCCGTAGTTCATGCATCATGGTAAAGCATATATAGCAGTGGCTTTCAATTGCTCTATGTATTAATTCATTAATAATTTCTTTGTTTATTCACAAGACCGAAGAGATTAGTGTCTCTTGTTCTTATCAATAAGGAATGAATTCATTTTACATGTTCCCTGGCGTTAACCTACTTACAAGTTAAGAGTGACATTCACAAATATAAACCACACTTACACATATAGGTGGACTTAATGATTAACCATATACGTAAAAATTTGAGTATACACCTAGACAACAAGTAAGAACGAGAAGAATTTCAATCAAAATACCTAAAATCACAAGTATTTTTAATGTTGTAGGGAGTGACAAAGAGTTTACTTGACATTCACTTACATTGTAACCCTCGGTGTTGTACGCATCCTCGTCTTGGAGAATTCCTTCGTCAGTTGACATTGGTGTTTGTGTCTGCCCAACATTGATGCGACTGATGGAAGGACAACAACGTCTATTGTGACCCATGACACCACAAACGCTGCAAGTTTGTGTGCGTCTGCGTCTACCAGGAGTACCACTGGGGTTAGCTCCACAGCCCTTTGTTCTTACACATTGTGGATCCAACACATTCTCAGCATTCTCGTCTGTGCTGTTTTGTGCCACTGGAACTGGTTCACAAATTGCGTTGTTCCTTTTCAAATTAAGCCGATTAATTTCACCGCTCAGATATTCGACAACACGGTTGTACTCATCTTCATCTTCGTAAACCATCTCCGCAACAACTTTACACATTTGGACTATGCCAGAATACCTTGCAGCAATTTGCGAGTCCCAATAGAGAGATCCATTGGCATAACTACCACGGATTGAATCTTTAGCAAACTTGGACCACCTGGGCAAAACCAAACATTTTGGAAGATCATCAAAATCAAGATACAGAAGCACAGCAAGGATATGATCACACGGCAAACCAAGCGATTCCATTCTAAGACACGAGCATTTCAAAATAACTGGTTCTTCACAGAATGTCACATGCCAAACCCTACCATCACCACGGTATTTTGAAACCGTGAAAATAAACCCCATGGACATTTCTTGCCTTTCTGTAACTCTAAGAAGCAGTGATCTTTTCAGCACGGTACGAAACAGTAGAAAGACCGCCTTCGTAAACTGATTAGCAGCAGATTTCTCTAATGACCGTAAACTGGTCTGCATCACAGGAAGACCGTAATTGGATTGGTAATCAAATAAAATTTCCCTGAACCGAAAAAATGTTAAACACCTCTGGAACTGTTGCACAAAATCAGTCATGTTTATCCGAGAATGCACGTATTGTCCCATGTGGCTATGGAGTGCCTCACAACGAGAGGTGGTTCTTATACCAGCAAAGAAACTTCCTCTTATGTAAGCGGTGGCCCACATCTTCTTCTTTTCGTACATCTCATTGATCCAACTGTTGTTTTCCAACCCAAACTTTTGAACCATCTCTGACCACAAATCTTCAAATTTGTTAATCTCAATGTCAGCCAACATGCATTTTTTCAGATAAGACATAAAATCAGGAATCCCAATGTTGGTGGAAGCATTCCTTAACAGATGCCAAGCACACAACCTGTGGTGCGCTGCAGGAAAAACCTTTTTAATGGCATTTTTCATTGCAAGGTCGCCATCTGTTATAACTGACAAAGGAGGTTTGCCGTTCATTGCACTCAAAAATTGTTCCAACAGCCATACATATGTTTCTTCGGTCTCCCGCGTTACTATACCAGTCGCAAAAACAATGGTCTGATTATGATGATTAACACCTGAGAACACAACAAACGGACAGTTGTACTTGTTCTTCCGGTAGGTTGCATCGAAGGCTAAAACATCTCCAAATATTTCATAGTTCATACGACTTTCACCGTCACACCAGAACAACCGCTCAAGCCTCCTATCATCGTCAATACAGCTTTTCACAAACATTAGAGGATCGTCTTTGCAAAGATCTCGAAGATACTTAACTGCGCCACAAGCATCAGAAAACAATGATCTACGTTGCTTGGCAACCTGGTTGTACAAATCTTTTTTAACAAATCCTACCTTATGAAAACCCCCAGAAGCATCTGCCAAAGCCCCATACATTTGGTACGGTCTTATACCAGCTTTTCGACTACGCTCAATTTCAGCTATGTCGGCTACACTCATTTTTCTATACGCTGGCAACATTCCACACAGAGTACCTCCTAACATAACATGATTGTGATCAAATTCAAATACAGTAACATACCAATGCCTCGACAAAATATCCAAGTGGACTCGAAATTTTGCATTACACCCACATCTTGTTTCATTTTTTGGCTCACGCTTTCGGTTTTCCATTGTTAACCCCCTATCCTCCCTGTAACCTTGACATGAACAAACAAAGGTCTGCTGGACGACTTCACCATTTCGATCCCTCACCACTTGCCCCTTACGAACTGAAAATCCTGACGTTCTGGCAAACCAACAGTAAAACATGTAGGCAACATCTAAAGCAACAAATTCATATCTTTCCACATCAGCCACACAAAAGTTTTCCAGGTCAATCTTCATTATATCAACCATATCTTTTATCATAATCGGATTGACTTCATTAGTTTCATCCTCCAAGCCTTCAACTGAATTTGAACTTCCATTGACATCTCCATTGCTTTGTTCGCAATTTGTGTTGTAATTACCTCCACTTTCAGCTTCAAAATCCTGTAAGAAAATTTTCTTTTAGCCACATGCTAAGTTAATTTAAAAAACCATTCAATTTCAAATTTCACATCTACGATAACTTACTCTTGAAATTCTCACACCATCGCGCTCTAACAAAGGATTCACAGCCTCTGAACGTCCGTCCATTTCTCTGAATACCAAATTTTTAAATGAATCAGGTAGCAGAAAGTTAATTAACTTTCCCAAAGTGTGTGTTATACATAAAACCCAAAGTATTTCATAACTTAAATATTATTTAGTCAAATCTTCTTGATTAACTTTCTGCAAATTATATTCACACACAATACTAATAATATTTAGATTATATATTGAGAAGGAATTCAATATATAACAACGAGAGGTATATTTGAATCACACCCAAGTCAATTCAACGGAGAGACATTTTTTGTTTTAGATTATATATTTGAATATAACACTACTCAACCTTCCTCTTTCTCTTCCTGAACAGTGTATTCAAAGGATATCATGATTTACTCAATTCATCATATAGTTTTTAAATATAATCGACTTCTCCGTTGCAACAGAAACATTTATCTTGCTTTTAACAGTGTATTCAAAGGATATCATTTTTCGTCTACAATCCCTCCACCCCTTAACAAAACAACAATCTCGATTTTGCTTTTAACAAAACACAAATAAGATGCACAACAACTAAACAGTTCAGTACCTTGATGTTCGTTATGATCTTCAACTGGGTATCAACCTCCCTCCAGGGTATCAACTGGTTTCGCCTTCTTTAACCTCAGATCCTTCGAACTTGTATGTTTTCGGCTTCTCTTTCTTTCAGATCTACTGTATGCCTCTTTTTATAATTTGTTTGTTTAGTTTTTTGGGAAAATATAGAAATACAAAAAACATATTAAATAAACTATTAAATATTTTTTTAAAAATGAAAATAACCGGTTTCACCCACTATATGCGGTGCAAAAGTCAGTTTCACCGTGAGAGACCTATAACACATGCTCACGCTAGAAGCCGCCATGTTTGGAAGTCATTATTGGTTTGTGATAATGATCAATAAGAGCCAAAGTTCGAATCTTGTTCGATAAGTTTCGAATAGAGTTATTTCGTGAATGTTTCAATGAACATATCTAAGTTGTGAGCGATTATACATTATTTTTTCATGTAGAGGACGATGTTCGAACCTCATACATTCCACTTATCCGTCTTAAATGTGAATTCTATCTATTAAACTACTTGATAAAAAAAAATTACATCGTGAAGGAAACTATTGAAAAAAAATAAGGACAAAACTTATATGCAATTCTACATGTGTTGTTCCTCTCACAAAGTGACAATTTTTTGTTTAGAGAAATGCAATAAAAAAGTGTCATTTAAAAATAAAAAACCACCTCTTGGTGGGAGGAACAACAAAACAACACATGTGAAATTGTATATATAAGACCATTTTAATCGAATCATGAGAATTAAAAAAATTGATAGTAATATTAAATTTGTTTGTGATTAATATTGTTTTTACAATTTTATCGTTTAAGAGAAAACAAGTTAGATTATGTTATCAACCTTCCTCCCTAATTATAAGCACTATTTGAGAAAAAGTTTTGTCCTTAAATAGAAGCCTTTATACACATTAGTGGATGTGTTTATTATTATTTTCTAAACATACCCTTAATTAATTCTACTAACTTGTCTTAAAATATGAAAAAGTTAAATTTTATACACATACAAACAAATGACAATTTAATAATATTCACACACAAAATAGATACATTAATTGCACTAACAACTTTTTTTAAGAAATATTAAAAAGACAAGGAGGACTTATATATAGGAACGAAGTGAGTATTATTATTTATTGTTGATCGAAGAAAATGATATAAAATAAATGGTATATGTTGGTGAAGAAATAATTAATGTATTTGAAAATACCAAAAAAAACTTAAAAAAAAAGGACAAAAACAATTCAAAAAATGGTCTTATAATTAGGGACGTAGCTAGTCTAAGTTTTGTAAAAATAAGTGTTAGAGGTCATGCTTTAAATAAAAGATGTTTTCCCGGACCAAAAGCATTAATGCTATCTTCTTTCAAGGTGTCAAAGGCCTACTATCACATTCTTTATCGTCTTGTCGTTGACTTGGTATAAAGAGTTCTCTCCGGTATGTTTTATCTACATTATCTTTGATGAATTGGGGTAATTTATTTCTATCAAAGAAAAATTCATTTTTCTTCATCTTTATTCTTAAAATCACTTACCATTTTCATCTCAAGAACATCAAACTTCTTCATTTTCTTCATTCAACATGTGATTTTCAACTTCTTCGTTCTAGAATCGAATAATACTTATCATTGGAGATAAATTACCTCCAATTTATCAAGGGATAATGTAGGTCTCACCGTTCTTTCGTCTCTCACCTTTAGAATGCATTAAGAAAGCGTAACAATTAGATTATCCATCAACCAAATGTAGCTAGAGTTACAATGCTGAGTTGACAACAATAAAAAAATTGATTGATTATATATACTTAACAAACTATTAAAGAAACAAAATTGCACATAAACTCTACCAAAAATAAATAAATAATCCTCTTTGTAGAATCGTCAACTCTACCAAAAATAAATAAATAATCCTCTTTGTAGAATCGTCACTACGTTACATTTTGGACAATGATAAAAGAATTTCGCTCCAAATTAGCAGCAAGTGCCCTAAGAAGGGGAGTGAGGAAATTATTATTGTGATATAAGTTACTAAATACAATCTTTCACTCTCTAGTTTGTGTCTCTTTCCTTGATGAAGTGGATAAGATTCCAAAATAAGTAAAATCTTATAATTTGTCTTCATTGAAATGTTTAATTTGTGATATCAAGTTAAATAATTATGTGTCATGAATATTTGTTCTTAACAGTGAGTTGTATGCCAAATTATATGCGTTGTTAGATATTGTGGAGAACCCAAACACTTGTTTTATTTTATTTTTTTGAGTGTGAGTTGAACAATCATTTTGCTTGCAAGTGACACGAGCACGAGTATCATGAACACCCATTTATAGTTTCTATATTTAGTAGTTTTCTGAGTTTGGAAAGTAATCAACTAACCAACCCCAACATAAGAACTATGTTCATCATCACATCCTTGTAGAAACTTTAATATTTAATGCAGATAGTTGTGTGCCTTGTGCAATTCAAAAGCATACTCAAAGCATATTAATTTTTAATTTTTGCCTCTTGATTCATCATGATATAAAAAACATCCAAGTAAAACTTACAAACAATTGATATTATTATCAAGTTTGAAACTAAACATTAAAAATTCTCTAAACATCATCAACATACAAATCTTGTAAGATTGCTTTGAGTTCCATATTGCATACTTACAATTTTTACGAGCATTTTTTGTGAGTAAAATTGTATTGGTAGTTAACTATCATGATTATTTTCCTGAAATAGTGAGCAACTCTCCATAATCCAAGCACACTCTTCCAAGCATGTGCCCAAATCTATTGACTTCTTTCCATGCTCCATGAATTGCAATTAGGCCCAAAATTAGCAAAAATCAGAACAACCACATGACTGAGACACGATCTCCGCCCGCCAGTATCGAGGACTGTGATGCAAACACCAGTGAAATCCTAAATCCAAACAGCCACTTTGATGCAAGCACTAGTCATGGTTATGATTTGTAAAGAATTTGAAAAGAGGAAAATTGACGGAGATGGTCTGAAGAGAGAAGAAAATATTTTCCAAAGTCCCATCGGGATCGAAAATAGTGATGAACAATCTGTTCAGATCAAAGAGTTGGGTCTTCTGCAAGTTGATAACCATGGACATGCCAAAACTTGAGTTTACCTTAAGACCGACAATATGAACCGAACCAACTCGAGTATAGTTCGAAATTTGACTCGGTACAATTATTTCGTTGGACTTGGTTCATGAACCTAATGAGCTGAACTTGAGCTAAGTTAAGTTCGTTAATTAAATGAGTTGAACTTGAGTTATATATAGTTCGACTCATTTAGTTCATGAGTTAGCTCGATTATATATATAATTGATTTTTTATATTTAAATATTTTTTTAGTTAGTTTTAGAGACTTTTTAGTATTTATTATATTAATTCAATATTTTAAAACCTTAAGGCTTAACGTTTCGCTTTCTCTAATTAAAAAGCTTAGTAAGTAGACTAGAAGTCCTAGCTAAACTGGTAAATACCGAAAATGCAAGGTCGGATATTGTGACCAAGATTCGAACCCAGAACCTCACCATTGGTGTGAATTTAATTTCAGTGACTTACCACTTTATCTAAGACAAAAAAAAAAGCCTTGGAAGTAAAAAGTTTAACTTCATTATATTTCTTCATTGCCTTTAATCTTTACTTTCATTTCCAATTTCAAACTTTCCAGCCAAACAAAAAACGTTTGCTCTCCTTTGTTGTAGGATGTCATCCGGCAAGAATTCAACGAACAAGTACCAAGATAACCAAGTCTCCATCAAAAAAGAAAATCATTGCCCTCCTTTTCTCTTAAGATTGTTTCTAATCAATTTTTTGTGTACGTCTCCTTTACTTTTCTTAGTTCATATCTGTTCTTATAGTGTTTCTATATTGATTGTTGAATGACTTAGAGTAAAATTTAGGTGACTTTATTTTTAGACTCTTGGATTTCGATGGTAGTGTAACATAGGAAGAAATGAGTCTTTTGACTTAAAAAAAACTCTTGAGTTATGTGATTCAGACAAATGAACTAAATCTAACTAGTCGAACCGAACTGTTCGTGAACTTTAAACGAGCCGAACTAGAGTTGTAAAAAAAGTTCTTGTCAAACTCGATCCGAGTTTCGAACTAAACCAATTATTATTGAGTCGAGTCAAGTTTACGCGAGTTCGACTCGACTCATTTTCAACCATAGTTTAACCCTAAAATACTGATGTTGAAGAAAATGTAAAATTATATAGTGTGGACAGACTATAATAAGATCAGTGCACATATTTTAACAAATGAATTGGTCCATAGTGCACAAGTTTAATACTAGTCCATGTTAAATGTCACTGCTCTAATATCATGTGAAGAATCATACAAGAGAGAGATTGCATAGCAATGCTCATGAGGTAAAAACTCATAAGAAATTAAATTGATTGATAATAGATAGCGGTTTGTGTACATGATAGTCTTATTTTTAGACTCCAACTACACTAACTAATTGTGCAACTAACTCATAACTACTACTAACCAAATAATCCTAACTAATCTCAACTATCTTAACAAGGTGTGGCTTCCTTGTTTCTTAATTTGTAATATTGTTTTGCTGGTCTCTAGTTTTCAATAAATGAAATATTATTTTAACAAAATATAATCAAACCTTATGCTTCATCGTTCATCCATAACTTTCCAACGCACGAGCTTCCTTATGACGTGACCAAGAAATAAACATCATCTACCTAAGTTAAGAGGGTCCTATTGAAGTCACTGTCACACGCTATGCATTCCCTTAATTTCAAGAACATTGGATCTTTTCATGGTGTTTTGATGCAACTTTGATGTTGTTGAACAAACTAATTTTATGTGCAAGAACAAAAGGTGGTGCATTGGTTAGTGTCTTTAATTTTTCTTGTTTATTATAATAATTTATTATTATAAAAGGGTAGGTTTGATTATCTCAGAAAGACCTTACAAATTGCTCTAGCACAATTTATAAGCACATTTCTTGCTGGAAGCTTGTTCTTTAATGGTTTATCTTATTCTTATAAAGGTATAATACTTTGTTCTCACTAATATTGTAACACCCATACTAGACGTATCTAGAAAGTCTAGCATGTGTATTAGTTTAGTACTGGATACATTAAAAATTTACAACATAAAAACTTTGAATGAATATCGTATACAACAAATGCGTTCGTACAATAAGATTACAACTCAACTTTTCTAAAATATGATAAATGCATCCTTGACCATCCATATCATGCTGCAGCTGGTACGAACGAACACTTGCTGAAACATCTATCCGACTACTAGCTTGCTAAACCATCCTGATATCTGAAACAAATAAGGATTGGGATGAGACATAATGTCTCAGTGAGTTCCACCTAACCCTAGGCTATAGGCAACCACGGGGGAAACCTACGGTCACCACGTGTCTACAATACAACCTGCCGGTTGATTATACGTGTGTGGGGACTAGCTTACTTAGACGGCTGTGCTTGCTAGGGCCGTCATAATATTCTTAACTTGTTATAGGCTTATCTTCTTATACGTGTCATGGCGGTTAAGGGGAAACTAAAACCGCAATGCCAAGAATACACTCTATGTATCGAGGCCTAAGCTTATCATAATCATGACACGATTCTAAATCGGACGTTTAGGGGAAACCTAAGATTGTCACCGACATATCTTTCTTTACTTGCTTCTACTTGCTTAATATGTTGTATCTACAACATATCATCTCTTATCACAAAAGTGATTCTTGCTAACTTACTACTTCTTGACGATCTACGCCAAGTCTCTACTTGTTCTTGACGATCTACGTCAAGGCTCTATGACATAACATATAAATGTATGAACAATATGCATAGTCAGCTTCATTGATTATGTTAGCGTGTAACAAACAATATTATCTGAGTTCATTTTACGGATTAGTCCCGGGTGGAGTAACCCCGGAAGTTAATCCCTTACTACAGGTAAAATGCCTAGCAAGGGCGTACCGGACTCCCTTAGTGACGTGCGGGTCCCTTACGGCTTACCATGTTCCCCTTGGAGAACCTTTTATATCCAACCTTGGATGGAATACAAAAGACACGACACCTTAACTTAGTGAAATGCGGCTTCCTTTCGGCTTGACCATTCCCCTTGGGGAACCCCTTAAATCCAACCTTGGAAGGATTACAAGAGACATAACACTTATTAAAAACTTGGTCTTATGCTTGTATGAAGGTTAAACCTAATCATACTAACTCTTCTACCTCAGATCCTTAGACAATCCCACTAGAGGTAACTATATACTTGCTTAACTTACTTTGTGAATAGATATCTAATCGATTCACATCTTGCCACACTCGTATGGCACTTAACTCTTATGCGAAGATGATACTTATATATCGCACCACACTTATCAAGCATACTTCTAATGTCTAGCCTTCTATTCTATTTCTTGACAAGCTATGTCAAGGCTCTACTTCATTCCCTTCCCGAAAGCTTATCTTGCTACCCGATTCTTTCGTACTATCTCTCGTTTACCATGCTTTACCCTACTTGAAAAATACTTGTTTGATTTATAAGAAAGTCTCCTTTTAAACTTTAACAATTAGGATCTTGGTTTGAGGGGTTTATTTTTCTTAAAAAGACTGCACAAGAAAACCGCTCGCGAAACGCCGAAACGACCTGAGGCGAACAAAACAATGGGTTTCCCCACTGTGTTGCTCGCCTAGGCGAGTGAATTAGTGTGGGAGGCGAGCTCTTACTCGCCATGGCGAGTTGGGGGCGAGCAGGACCCCCAGTTCTGCCCTCTAGCTCGCCTAGCGAGCTATTTGCTCGACGTGGCGAGTTGTGACAGTCCTGCAACCTCAAAATTGATATTTTTGACTTAAAAACCTCAAACCAAGCATCTCCAAGTGCAATATGACCCTTGGATCATTAGAAACCTATAAAACATGAACTTAGCAAGTATTCACAAGTCAAGCAAGCATGGCATACAAATGGGGTAATACTTTCTATGTATAAACTCTAAATAAATATATGTTTTCTTGCAAGCATGAATCACATAATCCCAAGGGTGGGAACTATCTAAGGAACTCACCTAATATGTTTGCATTTGATCCCCAAGTTTACAAGCATCAACATCACTTCACATAACAAAACTCTAACTTGCTTCCTTGCTTCCAAAGTTCCAAGAATCACAATCCACACTTTAGCTCTTCCACCCAACCTCTAATCATCTTCTTTGGTTATGAAGGAACCACTTCTTGCACAACTTCATGCTTCAACTCCCAACTTACCAAAACCCTAACTTCTTGTGATTCTCTTAGTGAAGAGAAAGAGGAATAATAACAATCCAAACCAAACTTCCATGCTCAAGCAACCAAACCTTAGTTTCTTAATCAAGAACCAAACCCTAGTTTATGGAGGAGAGGAGAAGTTGAGAAATCAAACAAAATCTAAGCTTCATTAAGCTTAAGAGACCATGAAGAAACATGGTCTAAAAGCTTACCAAGAAAAGATGAAGATTTAGGAAGGATTGGTGGTGGAGAAGAGAGATGGGGCGTGAGAGAAGAGAAGAGAGAAGGAAGAGAAAGCTTGCCAACTTAGAGAGAGAAAAGGGATAAGAATTGTGAGATATTTTGGTGCCCTACCAAATAAATATCTCTTTTGGTGCGAAATTACCAAATTGCCCTTGCCTTAAGTGTGTTTGACACGGCACTGATACTTTATCCGTAATAAGCTAACATCTCATAATAAATATTTTCCATTACGCTTACTTTCCTTAAACTTTAATCCTCTGGCACGATCGACTGGTAATATTCCGATACTGACAGGCGGGATATTACAAATATATTCATTTATTTTTTTTGTAATTGGCTTTATTACGTGTCATCCATGCGTAGGGTCATCTATTATTTCCTAAATAATTCCAATTTTATTGCATGTTCCCAAAGGGACAACTCACTTTAATATTATCAATATGAAAGTTGATCTTAATTTCTTTTCTGTGTCAACGTAGCTCCAAAGCACACATTTATCAAAGAAGCAACATTTGCTCCGCCAATCTTAACATATGACTATATAGTCATAGGGGGCGGAACACGTGGTTGTCCACTAGCCGCAACACTTTCACAAGGTGCAAAAGTTTTAGTCCTTGAAAGAGGAGGTTCACCATATACAAATCCAGAACAAATCAACATACATAACTTTGTTAATTCCCTTGCTGACACAAGTTCTTCATCATTTTCCCAACAATTCATATCGACTGACGGTGTCCTCAATTCTCGAGCGCGCGTCCTAGGAGGTGGTTCTGTCTTGAATGCTGGATTCTACTCAAGGGCTAGCTAGCTATAGTTACATAAGAGATTATGGTTGGAATGAAACTTTGGCTAAGATTTCATATGAATGGATTGAAAAGAAGGTTTCTTTTGAGCCTCAAATGATGCAATGGCAATCAGCAGTGAGGGATGGTTTACTTGAAGCAGGGGTTTTACCTTACAATGGTTTTACTTTTGATCACTTGTATGGGACTAAGGTTGGAGGGTCAATTTTTGATAAGGAAGGTTATAGACACACTGCAGCTGATTTGTTAGAGTATGCTGATCCAAAGAAAATTTCTGTTTATTTGCATGCGACAGTTCAAAAGATACTATTCAAGGTATGTATTTAAGAATGCCTCATTATTAACTTTTTATATCTACCCTAAATTGTCTTTATAAAATATAGGGGAAATTGCATCGACCTCCCCTGAACTTTCTTTAAATGATACAAACACTCCCGCTATTTTTAAAATAGAAATTAACCTCCCCTTAGTTTTAATTAAATAAATAGAAACATCCCTCTTCTCTTAACACCGTTTGATTTCTCTGTTAAATAGAATAGAAAACTGAAACTTGAAACTCACACTATCTTGAACATTTAAGTGATCTTTCCATTGTTAAAGTCAGTCATCTCTCACACAACACCTTGACAGCACCTTATTAATTCACTGTGGCCAGATTATTGCTTCCAAATTCCCTTGACTCCCCATTTAGTGGACCCATTCTTCTTGTTCTATACACTATCGATCTCCATTTGTGATCCCTCCACTATATCCACGCAACACAATTGTAACCAAAAACATGACTTTAGGTATTGCAATTTCAAAAAATGATAAAGGAAATTGAACAACAAGAAATACCCTATTGTTCACAACGAAAAAGGACGAGGATGATATCAGCCCAGCATATATGGAGAATGAAAGAGTTAACTAAACTAGTTCAGGCCATTGTATGATTCTAAGTTGTGAAAGAGAACAAGGTTTTCTAAGTTGTGATTGTTGGAGGAAATGAAGACTAAATTTAAGAATGTGGAGAATGATAAGTTATGTTAAAAACTAAAATTGATGGAAGTTTGACAGTGCGACATGGTAGGGGAGATCTGTGATGAATAAGAAAATAGGGGGGGTGTTGGTTACATTTAGTCAAACCTAAGGGGAGGTAATTGTATTTTTCCCTAACCTAAAATATACTATATACTTGTAAGATGATGAAGTCTTAACTCTATTAAATGTGGGGCTTGATTTTTTTTTTCTTCGGTTCACCATCTCTTGCCCCACTATGACGCACGCCACTCTTTTTAAACTTTTTTCAGGTCTTATCTCTATTCAATGTGGTACTAGAGTTTTTCTCGATACTCGACAACTTTACTTGAATGCATCAAGTTGATATGTATCTTAGGCCCCATTACTTGATCATATTGTTTTTTTGAATTTGTTTTACAGAAAAAGGGAGGCCACAAGCATATGGAGTGATATTCAAAGATTCATTGGGAATCATACATAGAGCACACATAAGCTCCAAAGTGAAGAATGAAATAATAGTATCAGCTGGTGCTATTGGAAGTCCACAGTTGTTGATGCTAAGTGGCATTGGTCCCGCTAACCATCTTAAGGAACATGGCATTCAAGTGGTTTTGGATCAACCTTTGGTAGGTCAAGGGATGGCAGATAATCCAATGAACATTCTAGTCGTTCCTTCTCCTCTACCCGTCGAAGTTTCTCTGGTTGAAACAGTTGGAGTCACCAAGTTTGGTAGCTTCATTGAAACAGTTAGTGGATTGAGCTTTTGGTCATTCTTGGGCTGCTAGGCTTAGAGGGATTTTTGATTTTGTGTCAAACCAGGTCAGCATGTCTTATTTTTTTAGATGTAACGATCCGTGGTCCGCGGCAATGGGTTGCAGTGTCATTTGATTTAGAGAGAAATTTTCTATCTCTAAATTCAACAATTCTATGAGTCACTTTACGATGTAACGAATGTAGAGGATCCAAAGTCATACACTCACTCCTAATATGATGAAGTTATAAGTTTTTTTAGTCATGAAATGAATCTGAATATGAAATTTTGTTATTATTTGAAGAGTGACCATTCCTCCAGGTTTACACCAGAAGCCATGGAAATTTTTGCAGACACAATTAGATCATTAGCCAATCCAATTCTCAAAGGAGCGGTCATGCTTGAAAAGATATTGGGACCAAGATCCACAGGTCACCTAGAACTCCTAACAACAAACCCTAATGATAATCCATCAGTTACCTTCAATTACTTCAAAGATCCAGAAGATTTGAGAATGTGTGTGGAAGGCATGAAAACAATCATAAATGTGATCAACTCAAAAGCATTCTCAAGATTTCGTTATCACAACATGTCTATCCAGGCTCTAATAGACTTGATGTTGCTTTTACCATTGAATTTAAGACCAAAACATCCTAATGCTGCATTTTCTTTGGAACAATATTGCATTGATACCGTCTTAACAATTTGGCATTATCATGGAGGTTGCCAATATGGTAAAGTTGTTGATCATAATTCATAATTATAAGGTCATTGGTGTGGAAGCTCTTAGAGTTATTGATGGGTCCACTAATTATAAGGTCATTGGTGTGGAAGCTCTTAGAGTTATTGATGGGTCCACTTTTGATCGCACGCCTGGGACTAATCCTCAAGCTACGGTAATGATGCTTGGAAGGTAATTAAGATTCACATCTAACAATATAAACATTATATATGATTTAATAATGACAATAATTTGGGTTACATATATTTGTTTTTACTAGTCTTTTATTAATTTCTTACAGGTACATGGGACAACAAATTTTAAAGAAAAGATTATCCTAGGGGCGTAGTGAAGTGATGAATTGAGTGCATTTTTTCTCTTCGTAGTTTCATATTGGCTACGCTTTCATTTGTTGTATGGTATTATTCTTGAATTCATGGTGCTATTTTTTTTTGTTGACAAAATGCTGCTAATATTATTGTGTCGGGTGTTTTAGCATTTGTGCTTTGCTTTCGTTTAGTAGCATATGTTCTTTTTAATTTTGGAACCAATCGTTCATTCATTATCTCAGGTACTCTTTATAAATCAATTTTCTTTGGGTTCTTGTAAGAAAAATAAAAATAAAAAAGGTTAAAGAAATAAAGATGATAAGCCCTTCAAAAAAGATGGCAGTGAATAGTGTAACGAAACCATAATAATACTATCATATAATTTTAGTAAATAATTAATCAAGAGAAGAAAGAATATTTTATTTCTAAAATTAAAATTTGCATCATTTGATCAAGTATATGAACATTTAATGAATTGATGAGAGACATTGGATCAATGTTGAATTAATGGTTAGGATTTGGTGTCAAATTTAATTTGACACCTTGGTGTCATTTGATCTTATCCCATATATATATATATAGGGTTATGATAGAAGACACCTTTTGTGAAGGTGTCTTTTATCAAGTTACTCTATGAGCATTTGTTAAAAGACACCAACTACTTTTTATGAAGGTGTCTTTTATCAAAGTTATAACTAAAAAAGTGAAAATCACACCTTGAGGTGTGACTTGATAAAAGACACCACACTACTTTTTATGAAGGTGTCTTGTAACATAACCCATATATATATATATATATATATATATATATATATATATATATATATATATATTTGCTTTACCAACGGTGGACGACTAATCCAGCTCGTGCGTAGAGGCATGTGCACTAGCCAAGCGTTGTTCCCCCTAGGAATCGAACCCGGTATTCCCCGGGTACATCCTTGGAAGGAGCTCCTTGCCACTGGAGCCCAAGCAACTTGGTTTCGTAGTTTCATATTTGTTATGTGTAATAGTTTATTAATTGCCAGACAATTTTTGCATAATTTTGTCTGGTTATTATAGTAATAAATCGCATTGTTTGCATTTGTATTATAATTTGGTAATTTCCACAATATTGTTGCAATTTTATATAATAAGACTCTCAAGAGAGATTCTTTATTTACACTCAAAATTTGAACTTAAAAATGAATAACATAATATTTTAACTTAAAAATGACAACATTTGACGGTTACACTTGAAAAATCGAGACATAATAGCAAAAATTTCTAGACATAAAAAAATCTAATTAAATTCACTTTAATTAATTGATTAGTAGGTATAATTTATCTCGTGGGTTGGGCTTCGGCCCTCTTTGTAATAATTTTTTTTGTCTCTCGTGTAGGATTTAAACAATAAATTATAATTAGTGCATGATAATTATGTTTAAATTTTTAAAAGATATTCCAAAACACAGAATTAATGAAAATACATATTTTGATTTTAATTAATAATTAGAATAGAGATTAATAATAATGTAAACACAACTTAGTTAGTAGCCGCAAAGACGATTTTATGTAGAGGTCGAGATTCGAACTTCAGGCTCTCTATTTCTCAATATTTAAAATGCGTGAGCCTAAGCCACTAGGCTACTTGAAAAAAAAAATACACCCTCCAGTCACTAATATAAGCAAAAATTCACTTTTTAGATACATTCAATTAATGATGTATGTGACATATAATAAAGACCACATACATCATTAATTGAATGTATCTAAAAAGTGGATTTTTGCTTATATTAGTGACCGGGGGTGTATAGAGTAATAAATCTATATAATAATATGCAAAATAAGATAATAAGAATATATAATAAACCGGATAAAGTCTTGGTTGGGTACATACTCAACACCTCAATTTTGGGCACATACTCACATAAAACTAACAAAATTAAATAAAAAGTATTTTTTTAAGGAAAAATAAAAAGTATTTAGTCACATCAATTGACATATTATAATAATTTTATTTTCCTTAAGTTTTTCTTGCTTTTGTGTATGTGTCCAAATATTTTTATTTGGGTTTGTGCCCGACTAAC
This sequence comes from Medicago sativa, assembly GCF_051527215.1. Taxonomy (NCBI): domain Eukaryota; kingdom Viridiplantae; phylum Streptophyta; class Magnoliopsida; order Fabales; family Fabaceae; genus Medicago; species Medicago sativa. Next base: position 85,480,476 of record NC_140749.1, read on the forward strand.
TGTACCTCAATACACTGATTGAATAATGAATTGTCTCGGTGTGCCTGTAAAAGTAAATGAAGAGAGATTAATGAAAAATTGAATTTCCCAAGAAAAAAAGAAGAGACTAAAGAAGTTGAATTTAATATTTTTATTTAAAGTTTGTACAAATAAAAAAATATTAAAATTGAAGCTATTTTTGTATAATTAATAAAACTCTCAAGGGAGATTCTTTATTCACACTCAAAATTTGAACTTAAAAATGAATAGCATAATAATTTAACTTAAAAATGACAACTTTGAACTTGAAAATCGAGTCATATTAGCAAAAATTTCTAGACTTAAAAAAAATCTAATTAAATTCATTTTAATTAATTGATTAGTAGATAGAATTTGTCTAGTGTGCTGGGCTTCGGCCCTCTTTGTAATAGAATTTTTTTTGTCGCGTGTATGAATTAAACAATAAATTATAATTAGTGCAAGATAATTTTGTTTAAATTTTTAAAAGATATTCCATAACATAGTATTAATGAAAATACATATTTTGATTTTAATTAATTAAAAGAGAGATTAATAGTTATGTAAGCACTACTTAGCCGCAAAGACGATTTTATGCAGAGGTCGAGATTTGAACTTTAGACTCTCTACTTCTTAATATTTAAAATGCGTGAGCCTAAGCTACTAGGCTACTTGACAAAAAAAATACAGAGTAATAAATTTATATAATAATATGCAAAAAAAAGTAAGAATATATAAAAAAAATTGATAGAATAATGAATTGTCTCGGTATGCATGTAAAAGTAAATGAAGAGAGATTAATGAAAAATTGAATTTCCCAAGAAAAAAAGAATAGACTAAAGAAGTTGAATTTAATATTTTTATTTAAAGTTTGTACAAATAAAAAAAATATTAAAGTTGAAGCTATTTTTGTATACCTAATTTATTTTTTTATAAAATAAATTTATGGCAAGAGGATGATTACCCAGTCGAAGGAAAAGAAAACCTACACTTAATTTATCTGACAATATAATTTTACATTGAGATAAATGAGCAATTTTTTTGAAGTTAATATATATAATATAACTATGATATAGTATTTGATTGTTGAAATGTGTTCAAGCTATCAAACTATTTGTTTGGAAGTTTAGAGGGGAGGACTTCGAGGAGTGAAAAATATAAGAAAAAATTGAAAAACTTTCACCTTTTTTGAAAGAGTGATTTTTTTTAGATAATGATAAATAATGTGTATAATTATTTTATTTTTAATTGTAAGAATATTATTATAACAACATAGGTTGAATATGATGAATTCATATAAACCATCTAAAACCCTCATCCGATTTAATTCTTGAATCCCACCAAATTAAAAGGGTTTTGTATTATGAAGATAAATGAACTCCTCAAAATTTTCCCCTTTCAAACTAATTTATTCCTTTCTCATTTTTTTCTCCCAAACCCTCACATCTCTTCTTCTCCAAACTCACAAACAAAACCTTAGACTATGCCTCAAGTAATAACAAATAACTGAACTTCTTAGTTGTATCTTTCCAATATTGAGAGGTTAAAGCAACCAATTTATTATGCATGTAATAGATTAAGAACAATATGTGCCATCCGTCCTAAACACGTGTTATTTTTTGAAGAATAGATTCCCAATGGAATTTAAGAGTCTTTATTGAATCTTGGCATATTGTTGGATGCAACTTTGATGTCCCTGAACAAAATAATTTTATGTGCAAAAGTGTCTTTAATTTTTGTGTATTATATATTATTATAAATAGAGTAGTTTCAATTACGTGAGAACATTTATCAAATCAAATCAAATTGTTCTAGCTTCTAACAAGTGAAGATAGGTGCCAATGGGTTGGTCCTTGGCCCAATTTATATGGGTAATTCTTGCTGGAAGCTTGTTATTTAATGCCTTATCTTATTCTTATAAAGGTATAATGCTTTGTAGTTTGTTGAATTTGAAGTAGTTTTTTTTTTAAATGTTTTAAAAAATTAGAGTCACTTTATCATCATCAAATTGATTTTTATCAGTATAGAAGTTGATTTCTTCAACCCTTTTAATCAAAGAATTTGAGAATAGAAAATGAGAGGAACAAATTTGTTTTTTCTTTTTTTGGTGGTTACTAGGTAGTTATGTAGCGTCTCTTTGAATCTCTTTTGATGTTATGAGTCATTTTATGTGATCTTTATTTTTTTTTCTTCTGTGTCAATGCAGCACCAATGTACACATTTATCAAAGAAGCCACATTTGCTCCTCCAATCTTAACATATGATTATATAGTAATTGGTGGAGGAACATGTGGTTGTCCACTAGCAGCAACACTTTCCCAAGGTGGAAAAGTTTTAGTCCTTGAAAGAGGAGGTTCACCATATACAAATCCAGAACAGATCAACATACATAACTTTGTTAATACCCTTTTTAATATAAGTCCTTCATCATTTTCACAATTATTCATATCAACCGATGGTGTATACAATATGCGTGCACGTGTCTTAGGTGGCGGTTCTGTCTTGGGTGCTGGATTCTACTCAAGGGCTAGTTATAAGTACATAAGAGAATTTGGTTGGAATGAAACTTTGGCCAGGAGTTCATATGAGTGGGTTGAAAAGAAGATTGTTTATGAGCCTTCAATGCTTCAATGGCAATCAGCATTTAGGGACGGTTTACTTGAAGCAGGGATTTTGCCTTACAACGGTTTTACATTTGATCATGTATATGGGACTAAGGTTGGAGGGACAATTTTTGATAAGGAAGGTCATAAACACACTGCAGCTGATTTGTTAGAGTATGCTGATCCAAAGAGAATTTCTGTTTATTTGCATGCCACAGTTCAAAAGATACTATTCAAGTGGAATGCAGGTATGTATCTAAGAATACATATACCTCATTGTTAGCTTTTTACGTCGGATCCAACACTATTGCCTATTGGTCTTGGTGTGTAACTCAATGAATAGACTCCGATACCATATAGGAAATAGATGAAATTGATTATGACAAGTAGCAAAATTTAATAGTTTTATTGGTTTCTTTACACAACCTTAAACTAACAGTTAAAAAGGAACGAATGTTTGCAACAAAAAAAAAAAAAAAAAAAAGACGAAATGGAGGTATTGATGTTTTTGAACTTTTTATTTTGCACAGAAAAAGGGAGGCCACAAGCTTATGGAGTGATTTTCAAAGATACATTAGGAATCAAACATAGAGCATACATAAGCTCCAAAGTGGATAACGAAATAATAGTATCAGCTGGTGCAATTGGAAGTCCACATTTACTGATGCTGAGTGGCATTGGTCCTGCTAACCATCTTAAGGCGCTTGGAATCGAGGTGGTTATGGATCAGCCTTTTGTTGGTCAACGGATGGCAGATAATCCAAAAACAATGCTTGTTGTTCCTTCTCCTTTACCAGTAGAACTTTCTATGACTGGAACTGTGGGAATCACTAAGTTTGGTAGCTTCATTGAAGCACTCAGTGGATTGAGCTTTGGTCATTCTTTGTCTGACAAGCTTAGAGGAATTTTTGAATTGTTATCAAACCAGGTTAGCATCGCTTATGCTCATTTTTAACTATCTGCATTATGCTTTTATAAATTTGGCTAAGTGTTGTATTAAAATTAAATACTATAATCTAAAATATTAACCAATACACAATGTGTCTTTTTTGAGTCAAACATGTCGCTAAGGTAATGATGAGGCACATAACACATTGCAAATCATGTCAAAGCAGGTCATACAAAAGGTGTCTAGTTTCATATCCATAAATATATTTTTTTACGGCCGTTGTATGGTCTAGGGGGTTGTCGAGTCATTTAATTTATAGAGAAGATTTCCTTTCTCTCTAAATTTAACTATTCTATATGTCGCTCTACCATGCAGCACACCATACCCCTACTCTTAATATCATGAAGTTAGAATCTTACTTTTATATCATGACATGAAACTTAATCTTGAATTTTATTTTCTTTTTGTTTTAAGAGTGGTCTATCCTCCAAGTTTACACCAGAAACTATGGAAAGTTTTGCAGACATAATTAGATCATTAGCCAATCCAATTTTCAAATTCAAATTCAATGGAGGACTCATAGCTGAAAAGGTAATTGGACCAAGATCCACAGGTCACCTGGAACTTGTAACAACTAATCCCAATGATAATCCATCAGTTACCTTCAACTATTTCAAGGATCCAGAAGACTTGAGAATGTGTGTGGAAGGCATGAAAACAATCATAAATGTGTTAAACTCAAATGCATTCTCAAGATTTCGCTATCACAACATGCCTGTTGAAGCTCTAATAGACTTGATGTTGCTTTTACCATTGAATTTGAGACCAAAACATCTTAATGCTGCATTTTCTTTAGAACAATTTTGCATTGATACTGTCACAACAATTTGGCATTATCATGGAGGTTGCCAATATGGTAAAGTTGTTGATCATGATTATAAGGTCATTGGTGTGGAAGCTCTTAGAGTTATTGATGGGTCCGCTTTTAATCGCACGCCGGGTACTAACCCTCAAGCCACGATGATGATGATTGGAAGGTACCATTGACATATATCGATATATATATAAAGTTTTGGTCCCCTAATTTTACTTACTCAGGTAAACTTGAGTGATGAACCAAAAAACTAGATTTTAAAAAGGAAGATTAATTCCGTGAACAAGTAAAAGATATGGGCACCACCAAAACTGCAATTAAGTCTAATAACTATAGTTTGGGATATCATACACATATCTTGTCTTATTAGTCTTTTATTAATTTGATGCAGGTATATGGGACAACAGATTATAAGTAAAAGATTCTCTCAATAGAGGAACTGAAGTGGTCAATTTCAGGGCATATTTTCCATAGCTCCTTATTTGTTATTTCTGCTATATAGTAATGTCTATTTTTTTTTTTTTTTTTACTATTCTGTCTGATTAATAATGTAATAAACTGCACTATTTTCATTTGTATGAACTATGATGATTCTGTAATTTCCAACAGATTAAAACATTTTTAAAGAAACAGAATAGGACTTAAGGATATGCTCTGCACATTCATAAAATGGAATAAGCATCTAACTTTTGCAAACTTGTCCCCATTTTTCACTAAAGCATATGAAGATTGAGAAAGAGAGAATTTATTGGTTTGAAAGAGCATTTTCTAGACTAAGGTACAGATAAGGTATAATTATAAATTATCTATTCATAGAATGACCTTCAAAACCCTTGGTGAAGAATATTCATAGCATAACCCTCAAAGCATATCCTTTTGGTTATTGGTTTATTCCATGTCATGTGCTTAAGGTGAAGTTGTTATAAATGATGATGATCATAGAATGTGTTGTGCAACAGCAAGAGTTCCCAAAAGAAGATGTGGTGAAGAGTAAGCAAATCAGCTATAGGGCTTCTCTTTCTTGGCAGGAAATTATCATGACCATTCCATCATGTGTCTTGCCAAAGGAGAGTTGCCTTGTTGCTGCTTTGGCTTAATATGTATTCATCTTCTGTATGCTATGTTTTTTTTAAAAAAATTTTAGGTGCAGGGATCGAACTCTGAACCTCTTTCCGAGTACGCCTTCAACAAATCAATCCATACCATTGGACTACACCTTAAGAGACCTCTATACGCGATGTTATTCATGTCCATCTGATACTTCCTTCTTCTTCTTCTTCTTCTTCTTTGTAATTTGCATTTTAAAATGTTTGTCAAAGGAAGCAAGTAAATGGGAAAGTATTGAAACTATAGAAGTTTAAACTGTAATACCACAGTTTCATTCCCTTTCTATTTTCAGCTCAAACTAGTATTGAAATGGAAAACAGTTTTTAAAATGTAGTTTTTTTCCCTATTTAGCAAATATATATAAACAATCACAAATTAGTTTGATTCGATAATCAATGTTAATGGCCTAAAATAATTAAAAGTAGGTAATGTAACCTTCTCTGCCATGGCTGCAAATCGGTTTCTAGGCCTTTATTACAATGTTTTGAAGCTAGGCGTACGTGTGCCTTACTAGTTGTAGACAAAACTTCAAAAAATTGCAGAACATTAAAGGGGTCCTATTCTTGCAACAATGGTCAATGGACATATACCCTAATGAATAACAGAAATGCTGAAATGCACGACATTATTTGTCGTCATTTTTGCACGAACAAGTGTATACTTGTTATTTACTTCTTTATCTTAATTTTAATTTGAGACAAAGTGACAAACTTTGCCTCTCCTAGATATATCTTATGAGAAATCACAAAAATACCTGATTGGTGGTGCTTCTCCAAAGTTTACTGTTGTCAGTCTCTTGCCTCACCAATGTCATGTAAAACGGTGGATCATGCATGCTCTTTCTTTGGTAACATGGTTTTTTAATATATATATATATATATCCAAAAGCATCAATAAACGAGCAAAAAGTCCATTACAAAAATAAATTGCATGTTGTTGAACTTGTCGTGTGATTTCGTGTGTTATTTCTCTCGTGCTGCATAGCAGCGCTCCTATGCGTAATTTTGTCTTTTTGCGAAGTTGTATTTAATATTTCAACCATTTATGACTCTTAGCATCAAATATCTCTTATTTTGCGTGTCATATACTAAATGTAATAAATTTTTGATGTGCCAATACGTTTTGTTTTTTATACTCCCTCCGTTCATTTATAACCGTCAATTTTACAGAAATTTTTTGTGAGGAATGCTAACAACACTCTCTTTTGAGCACTCTCTCTAGCACTCACTCTTTTATTGGGTGAAATCAATGTATGACCCACCACTTTATGTGGGTTCCATTTCCAAAGTGTAGGTCCCACATTGATTTCACCCAATAAAAGAGTGAGTGCTAGAGAGGGTGTTCAAAAAAGAGTGTTGCTAGCATTTCTCATTTTTTGTTTCTAATTAACTGTCACTTTCAAAGTTCAATGTAACATTAAATTTTGTTTTTCCTATAATGCCCTTAGTAATTTATTGCAGAGAGGGAAATATATATGAAATATGATATTAAATAATTAAGGATATTATAGGCAAAACATACAGTAAGTTATTGTATCAAAAGTAGTGAAATACATTTAGTGTATTGGTTTGTGTAAAAAGTCAAAATGTGACAATTAAAAAGGAACGGAGGGAGTATATACCAAAGATTACTTACCCATGATGAATATCAAGGCTGAAAACGAGTCGAGCTGAGTTGAAGCTCAGCTCGACCCTATGAAAATTAAATTGGCTCTCTTTTTAAAAAAATAAATCGGCTCAAAACATGACCAATCCAATAGAAAAACCTCAAATCAAATTAACCCAAACTGCAAAAAACTACATTTGATTTGAATGCATTTGGATCATTTTTTACTCAACCGCATGGTATGTTTTGGTTTGCGGTTTTTATTTTACCAACCAAACCAAACCGCGACTAAGAAAAACATTAATCAAACATATATCACCTAGACCAATAATCATAAAAACTCAATGAAAACTTTTACAAACTGACATTTTTTTTTCTTGTTAAGTTTCTTCTTTCTCTTTTATTTCAAAATTTTCAAAAATATACTTATGTGCTACTTGAATTTTTAGAGAATATGATAAAATATTGTCTTTTGCATTTCTTACAAAATAAAGATTACCTTTTGTCCGTATTTTTAATTTGGTATATGTAGTTGGGAACATCGTTGGATAAAATTAAAATTATAATGTTGAATGAAATTTAAAACATTGTTGGAGTTATCTTGGGTTTTAGCTTTTTAAATTGATTTTAATGTTGGAAACAAAAAAATTATTGTCTCAGAAAAAACCGCACCAACCGTTCCAACTCAAACCGCATTAGTTTGATTAATAACACTATACTAATTTCATTTCCAATGTAGAAGATTGCACGCAGCTCTTTATAGATAGCTTTCTCCGTATCCTTAACAAAACAACCGATGTAGCACTTGTGAAATTGCAAGCTTAAAACCTACCAGTTGCTGAATAGAAGTAAGAGTCTGTTGAATGTATGGGTCTGTGTTTACTGTTTATGCTATAGTCTGCTTGTTGTCAACGTTATCACTGTGGGTATTAGACTAAATTAGATTAGGGGTCTTTTAAGTTATTTAATTGTATTAGATTGATCTTTTAAGTTTTTCACTAAGGTCATTTAGGTTATTTAATTGTAACATTTGAAATCCCTCAAATTGTTACTAGTTATTTAGGCTTTAAATGCCAAATAACTTACATTTCTAACATTTGAAATCCCTCAAATTGTTACAGTTAAATAACTTTAAGGATCTAAGTAAAACAATAAAAACTTAAAGGGCTAATTTGTTGCAATTTAATAATTTACCATTTTTTATTCAAAGTGGGAGTTTTTGTGATTATAAATATTGAATTGGTTCGTGGACCAAACGAGTCGAACTATACATAACTCAAGTTCAACTTATTTATTTGACGAGTTTAATTTTCAACTCAATTTCGACTCATTTAGTTCATAAACCAAGTTCAATGAATTAATTACTCGAACTATTTTCGAGTTGGTTCGATTCATTGCCCGTCATATCGGACGCAGTGACTGAGTTCAAACTTCAGCTCCACCATTTGTGATTATATATATCGAATTGGTTTATGAACCAAACGAGTCAAACTATACATAGCTAGAAAAAGTATACAAAATTTTCATTTATCTATACTTTTATATAAAAAAATACTAATATTTTGCGTGATATTTTTCTTTTCGATTTTACCCGTCTATTAAATTGTTTTTTTTCCTTCATTTCATCCTTCTTTACCAATTAAATAACTTCAATTTTTTAAAAAAAAATTGGATAAAATTTTACATTTTTAATATTTTTATCAATAAAAGGCGAAAAGACGGTTATGTTACTGTCTAAATGCTAGTATACTAGTATGGAAACCCGTGGCAAGCACGGGCTAGAATTTCGTCATACTTAAGAGAGAGGATATTGTGATATATCAAATGCAGTTCAAGCTCAATATATACAACAAATAAATGAAAAAACTCATACTTAAGTTTTAATATTTTGGATGAAAATGTGGTATCATTCTCACATGTGTGGTTGAACTTTCTCAAATGTGTCGATTCACACCAGTGGTTGGTCCTTCAGAAGGCCTAACAGTTGTATGATATCTCAATTTAACATTGTGAGAGAGTGCACATGTGTGGTTCTTTGTGGTGGATCACGAACACATATAGTGTGACATTTAACAAAGAGATGTGAATGTAATAAGTGAGTTAAAATTCCATTGTATGTAGGAGTGGATGTTGAACTACATATAAATGATATGACCCATACACCACCTAATGTCTTAAAATTTTGGGTGAAGATGTGATGTCAATCTCAATTGTGTAGTTGTTTTTAGCCTAATATGATTCAATTGTGTAGTTGATATTAGCCTAATATGATTATGCAACCCAATAGTCTCTAACAGAACTCTCAACATTATGATAAATTATTTTGTTAGTTTTTGGATGTCATTCGCTTTCATGCAAAAAAATATTATTAATTTATGTTATTTCAAATTGCTTCACTTTTGTTCTTTGGGAGGATCTGACGATGGGAAAATGTAAATGTGTTCTACTGAGTTGACAAAATACATGTTTATTTTAGGCTTAATAGCAGTTTTCGCCCCCTAACTTTCACGAAGTTGCGATTTTGGCCCTCTAAGAAAAAAAACTACAAAATTGCCCCCTAAGTTTTGCAACTGTAGCAGTTTTGGCCACCCAAGGCCAAAAAAAATAAAAAATAATAACACGTGGCACATCACTTAGGGTGGCACGTCAGCGTAGACCGAGTCAAAATTGGCATTGGGGGCCAAAACCGGTACAAGTGCAAAACTTAGGGGGCGGTTTTGTAGTTTTTTTTCTTAGGGGGCCAAAATCACAACTTTGGAAAAGTTAGTGGGTTAAAACTGTTATTAAGCCTTTATGTTGCGTTTTTTCTTTAATAAGTATACTATTTTGGTAGCATAAATACCAATAATCTTCAACTCCTTCAACAAATCTGTAAAATTACCAACAACTCACTATTTCCTATACTCTCGCGAATGAAACTAACGTTCCTTAATTTTTTTTCCTTATCATTTCTCTTTCATGTTCTAATTTCTTTTTATTGTTCTTTCTTTTTTTTTTTTTTTTTTAATTTACTTACTATCTTTTCATGAAATAAATGAACAATCCCTCAATAAAAAAAATTAACAAAAACATTTCTCTATGAAACCGCTACCAACTCACCTTTTTTTACCAAGTTGTGCCTCGGTTTGACTTAATTTGGATGTAATAGTAGATGTTCAGAAATGTATGAATGATATGATCAATATAACTCAAGCATAATTATTCAATAATCTTTAACTCCTTCAACAAACTCATAAAATTACCGGTAACTTACTATCTTCACTCATCGTTTCTTTCGTCTTCTTTCTTTTTTGTAATTTACTTTCTCTTCCCTCGTCATTTATTTCCCTCATGAAAGAAAAGAGCAAAACATCCTTTGTAACTTACTATATTCCCTCATCATTTCTTTCGTCTTCTTACTTTTTTACAATGTTGTACTGACACCTTATTCAGCTATTTCACCATATCATAGACACAAAGAGTCTCACATTTAAGGGAGAGATATTAATTTTTCATGTGTGAGTTAAACTTTTATATTAGATGCAAGACTAGATATTGAGAAACATGTAAGTAAGATGACCAATATACCTAATATCTTAAGTTTTTTGATGAAGATGTGTTGTCAATATCATTTTTTAGGGTTTCTTTTAACCAAATATAATGATCCAACCCATTGCAGACTCCCTTATAACTCTGAACTTTATGATGAACTGGTTTGTTAGTTTTTTGATTCCATTTGCTTAATTTTTTTTTTAATAAATATAAAAATTATTTCAAATCAAAAATCAAAAATTAGAATAATTTAAAAAGTGAAAATAAAATTACATTCATAATATACATATTGATGCATCCATGAGAACCATATCTAGATAGAACGGATGTGTGTCACAGATGACATCATGAACGAACCAAGCATGAATGATTCGAACAACTTTGCTTCATGATTCTATGACCGAATCGATCTCAGAGAAGTTATCGGATCTTGGTGTAATGACATTTTTTTGGAGTTTGACAACATTCTTTGGAAGAAATATGCATGTGAAGTAAGAAAAATGTTTATTATATAAAGAGTAAAGAAAAATAATTTACGTGTTCATTCATGGAAAAAAAAAATTACGTGTTCAATAATGTACAAAATAGGAAATTATGTGATGATGTTTGTAATAACTTAGAATATGATGCAAATATACAAAATCATGCCATTTGATTGACTTATTATATAAAAATGACACATCTTACATTGGAATTAGTTTAAATAATAAAAGGTGATGATTTATTAAAATTTGATTGGTTAACCTAATATGTATGTAGATAAATTCTTACGTGAACTTTCACCTAACACGTCATTCTTACAGCCAACCAATTAAGGCGGCTGACGATGGATGTTTGTGCAGGGTGTCAATCTAGTTGGGATGTTGTGGATTCATCTTCATGTCCTCCCTACCTCTTTGCTTATAAAAAATAAATAATTATGTATGATTTTTTTCCGTAAATTAAAACAATAGTTAAAATGATTTTACTCACATTTCTTTTTAGCTACATGATTTGAAATCAACCACGTGATATTGTTTTCCTCTCAATATCAGACTCAAATATTAGCTATACGTTTTTTTTAAATACTCGTAATCTCTATTTTAAAACATACGTTTTTTTTAGCTATACGTTTTTTATGACACGAAGAAATAATTAATACTCTTTAGAAATTTAAGATGACATGTGTACTCTTGAAATATGGAAAGACTTTTGTTAATAGAAAGATTCTTGAAATAAATTAAACAATAAAAAATAAGAAATAAATAAATAAAATAAAAGAGAATGAGGTTGAAAGCAACGATTTTTGTTATGGAAGAAAGAGGTAGATGAAAATAATGAAAATCAAATTGTCTATATATAGGAAAGAATATGTCATGTGATTGGTTGATGAAAAATAAATGAGTCATATGATTTATTTTAATTGGCTAATAGAAAATGAATGAGTAAAAATCTATTTTGATTGGTTGATGAAAAAACATTAAATGAGATAGAGAATATGAAGACGCCACGTGTAATATTGCTTATAGATGTATGCTTTTGTATTATATAAAGATAAAGATATCCTTTAAAAAAATGCTAGTATATATAGTTGCACTTGCTTATGATGCTAATGCTTGTAAGGATAATGGTACACAATTTTCATACTACTTCAGTCTCGAACATAAGCAAAAATGGTTTGAATAAAAGTTAACATATTTAACCTAAAATAAATTTGAATCAAATACATAAAAAAATTTGACTAATTTTTGCTTATAATTGAGACTAGAGCGAGTATTAAGTTTCACAAGCATCAAAGAGAAAGTTCAACATATCATCATACATATAAGGATGAGAATAGGACATTACATGATACACCCTCCGATCACAAATATAAGAAAAAATTCATTTTTTAGGTTCATTCAATAAATGATGTATGTGGACTATTAAATAGACCACATACATCATTTATTGAATGAACCTAAAAATAAATTTTTGTTTATATTTGTGACCGGAGGGTGTAATTGATAGGGCTCTACTGCCTAGTCTATGATAGACTCTAGTCTGGCTAAATTGTTTTTAGACTGAGAAGGCTAATGGTTCTTTTTAAAAGTTTATTTAACTAAAAATGTCGCATTACATGTCACAAAAAGGTCTTTTAGATTTACGAGATCGATTTACTTAAGTAATATAACTAAAATTTTGTTACTTTTTATTATCATATTCGATTTTTAACATTGAATAAACTATAAAGTTTTAACTTTACTTCTTCGAAAAAAAAATTGTTCACTTTATCTGTAATTTAAGCTTATTAATGTACATTAAATTTTTGTGCATATTAAAATATATGACTGATTATAATTTTGGTCTCTTTATTTTAACTCATTCATAAAATTGATCCTTTATTTAAAAAAAAAAACAGTTTTGGTCCCATCTGAAGAAAAAAGTTGACTAAAAAAATAATGATGTAACACATTTTAAATGTTGCCTCATACAATTTGATGATGTAGAATGATCAATAGTTGTAAAATTACAAGAAAACCAAAAATTTATCTTTTAGCTTCAAAAAATATCCATTTTTATATATCAATCGATGATATGTATAGTTAATCCACATGGATGATCCTCCAATGTCATATTGTATGTCACGTTATTTAAAATGTATCACATTCTTGTTCTTAAGTCAAAAAATTGAGGGAGAGATCAAAACTTGGAGATTTTAAAATTGGGTGGGGGGGGGGGTTGAATTATGTAATTATGCCTAAAATGTATTATTATAAACTATAATTGAAATATGATATTACATGTCCGATTTCTAAAATTTATTAAAAAAAATGTCAAATTCTTTAAAATGTCATATTAAATATTAAAATGGAGTTTAATCTCATTTTTGTTCTTTTTTAGGGATTAATCTCATTAGTCATTAACCCGTTATTTTATTTAAGCATATTACTCATTTAAATACGTTCATATGAAATTGCTTTTAAGTAGGTTTACAAATCATACCATACTTTCAAAAATGACAAACTCAGACCTAAAACTAAGTCTATTACAAGCTACAAATCAAGATTTTTGACTTGCAAAAGTTAGTTCGGCTTGCCATATTTCACTCCTAATTTCCTGCACACTATGAAAAAAACAAAGATATTTTTTTTATCCCCTAAACTAAGACAACTTTTATATTTTCCAAAATATTACCATTTTTCTTTTATTAAGTGTGTGTGGTTGCTTGTACAAAAATATCATTAATAAATAGTTATTAATATTATTTTGAGAAAAATATTTTCATCTATGAATTTTACTATATTTTGAATTTTTTATTGAATTTTGACTATGTTTCATATTAGTTTTTAGAAACTAATTAAACCAACAAAAATCAAGAGATTGAACTAAAACGATTAATACAAATCATTTATGACTACTCAAATTTAAATCATGATTAGAACAATTCTTACTCATATTTTCCTCATCTCCATTCCTACCGAACATTGAATTAGTATAGTCTCATTTCATTTCCATAGGAATCAATCAACGGTTAAGACAAAGAAAAAAAAATTAACGAATTTTTCAAAGTAACTATACCCTTTGTGAAAAGGATAAAAGAGATGGGGAAATAACATTTACTTTACATGAGAGGTGGAAATAGGCTAGGCCGAGCTAGGCTTTGCAAGGTCTGAGTCTGGTCTGCCAAATTTTTTGAAGGCCTAAGCCTAGCCTGCGGCCTGTCATAGGCTTACTTTTTATTCGTGAGCATGACCTTCTGATAACCTGATACGACCTATTAGCCTGTCTAAAAGCCTATTTCATATGAACATATTTAAATAAGCAATGTGGACTTTAAATAGACTAGCGAACTAATATATCAATTAAATTAAACTCTCATTTGATAATTAACATGAGCTTTTAGGGAAGTTGACTATATAGTGTATCATATTTCAATTCTAGTTTATAATAATACATTTTTTTTTGACAAAAACAGTTTATAATAATACATTTCAATATGCAAAAAATTAATGTAAACTAATAAGCTTAAATTACTAAAAAAATTAACAAATTTTTATTTTAATTCAAAGTACAAAATATAATATAATAATAAATAATATTATTCATATTTACTTAAATAGGCCGACCTAATAGGCCTAAAAGGCTTTTTGAATGGCATGTGGCCTGACCTTTAAAGCTAAATAGGCTTCTAAAAAAGCTTAGGCCTTCTCTATTTAATAAAAAAGTCTGTCCTGACCTAGCCTATCGTAGGCTAAGTTATAGGCCCATGTTCCCATCCCTTGATGAGAACATGTTGTTGACAGAACTTACGACCTTGGCAGTGGTCACTCAACACTTTACATGTAATGGAGCATCTCTTGATTCTAGCTGTTTCCATTTCCTTCCTCCTCTACAGTTGACAACTTTAAAAATCTTGAAAGAATATGGACTGAGTGGAGAAATCTTTTTCAAGCTAGATATTGTGATACCATCATGAATTCACGACCTTCAAGAATGATCAAATAGTCCATTCAATTCCTTTAACCTTAGTATAGTATATCCGAAGCATAACCCCTGAGTTTATACCATTTTTTATGCGTTTAACCCTAGTATGGTGCCTATATATAAAGTTTTGGAGTGTGAACCTAATAAAATCAAACCAAACACATTTTATGGAAGAAGCCATGATGAGTAAGATTGCTAATATAGTAAGCAAATCATTCAAAGGGCGTATCTCCTTTGGCAGGTATAATTAATGGTGGCTGCTAGTTTATTTTACATCTATATTAAAATTTTATGTTTATCAAATAAAAAATAAAAAAACTATCACGGTAAACAACTTGCCAAAGGAGAGCTGCTCTTTGAGTGTTTAGCTTAGACATTGTCTCGTCCTGCCAATTCAATCATCCAAAAGTCTATCAACTTTCCAAAGAAAGGTAAATGTATCCAAAAGTCTATATAATTATTTTATTTTGTAACATTTAAATTTTTGCCATTTAAAATCAAAATTGTGTTTATAGCATTTCTCTTGTGTTATTTAAACATCAAAATACAAATATCATATGCGACACCATATATATTTATTTTATCTTTCTTATTTTTTTTTATCTATTACAACTTTACAAGCATTTTAAAAATAGCTATATGCAAATCAAAGAACATTGTATTTGACATCAAAATTTGGATGTAAAGTATCATTTAAGAGCAAATGAAATAAAATTGTCTTCATTGTGTGGAATCTGTTCTGGACTAGATCTAACATATTATGCAGCCCAAGAATCACCAGATCAATACGAAGCAATACTACCTAGAGTCGAGTTGAGAGCTGAGATTCACAACCAGCCAACGACGTTGACGAAGAGATTACCCCATGAAGTATGCAGATTTTTGCTTTTCAATATCGCGTTGAGTACAACATTATGGAGTTTGTGGAAAAACATGAATTTAAAATTATGGGATGAGGTGGAATATGAGAATGTTGCAACCATACATCAATGTGCACTTTTGGCAACCAATGACAATAGACAAAGTTGTAAAAGAAGGCGGCGGAGGGTGCTCAAACACAGCTAGCCGGGAGCCATTAGAGGAAACCACATCTTGATATGTTGAAATGTAACGTTGACATGACTTTCATGAACAACAAGGTGGAATAAGCATGTATAGATCATGATGGACGGTTTCTAAAGGTCAAAACAAATTACTTACTCTCAGCGGCGAAGCTAGCGATAATTCTATGAGGTGGCCACATATAATTTTTTTTTTAAACTAATCTAATGCCCTGCAAAAAAATTCACAATAACTATTACTTGTTCTTAATAAAATATACACTTGATTCAACAAGAATGGATTATACCAAAAAATGCGGCAATAAACTATTTTGTACCAAAAAAGCCACATTAGAATAGCGGATTGTACCAAAAAAGCTACAACAAAAGAAATAAAGACTAATAGTAGCTATTTATGAAAATTGAACTCGACGGCCCTTCAAAGACTCAAATTCATCCATAATTGCAGCTGAGCTAAACTGACTTGCAATGTCCTTTTCAATGTAGATAACCAAGCTATTGAAAGAAAATCATCACTCATTTTGTTTCTTTGTTTTGTCTTGAGATTTTTCATTGATGAGAAAGCAAAACTAACTATAGAAACATAGTAACCATAAAAACTAACTAAATTTTAGCGGTTTGTGTTGCTATCGCTAAATTCCAAAGCAAAACATAAAAAATTGATTTCAAACTAAATGAGATTATTGTGAAATGTGAATTGAGATCATACCTGGTAACCTGGGTGAATTGAGAATCTAATTAATGTTGCTTGTTGTTAACCTGTTGCTTTTAGGTCACCATGGCACCGCACGGATTGTTTGTTTGTCTCTCTCGTGTGTACTGTGTAATTGTGTTGCGTGGGGATCCCGTGTTGTGTGTTGTGTTGTAATCTGAAGAGTTAAAAAACCACTTTACCTTGTTTTTTTATTAATAATAATTGTGTGGTGGGATGTGGGTATGAGCTCACTTTTGTATTATTTTACTGTTAGATAAACTATAAAGATTATTATTATTTATCTCTTTTGGGTGTTAATCTTCCGGTTCCTATAAGACACGATTAAATAATTTCAAGTTCCACCGGAAGTTAAATAAAGATAGAAAAAAAATTAGTTCACTTAAAATAAAACTTGGGGTAGCTAAATATATATTATTAGAGGCAGCTAAATATAAAAATATACCTACTCACTCAAAAAAATATTTTTTTTTTGGGGTAGCAAGGGCTACCCCTCCCTTATACTACCATTCGCCCCTGCTTACTCTCCTTTGTTACCGGTAAAGGATGGTGATGCTCTTGACCATTAAAATTTGATTAGTGTGAACTAGTAATTGTGGTTTGATAATGTTATTTTCAAGCTTGATGCAAAAGTAGTAGTAGATAATTTTTTTTGGTCAAGTAGATAGTAGTAGATAGTTTTAACAAACCCCTGCCTGAATTATCTGGCTTATGATTTATTATTTGAGATATATTATTATTATTATTTTTGTCTGAACTCGATGGTCAAGAGATGTTTCAAGAGGTCGCTCATTTTAATATTATTTTTATCTAAATACACTTAACCGTAAAATTCAATAGAATTCAGCGTTAGTGCTTATATGATTGAACTTCACAGTTCACGCTGCTAACTGACTTAAAAAACACATAATTCCATTTTTTATTTTGATTATTTAAAAAAACAAACTAAAATAGTTCAGCCGATTTAACAATTATAAATCTTTATTAATGATGAAATCTTTTAGACTAATAATAAAAATAAAACAAATATTTAAATATTTCAATGATTATTAATCAATTGGTTCTACAAACAAATTAAACAAAAATAACGTTAATTTGATTTGAGAAAATTATAAATCAATTTATTAGTTGGCGTATTTATATAAGTTATCGTAAAAAAAAGTTATGCAATTTGAGCTCTACTATCACTATTTTGTGGGTTATATAGTTTTATCAGTTATTATAGCATACCTTGTAAACTACTTATATTTGCATTAGCGAAGATGTAAAGTTTGTGAGTGAATAAAAGGCAATGGTGAAGGTGAGAAAAACACAAGAAGGGGGGGTTGAATTGTGTTTTGAAAAATTCTTCGTTTCTTCTAAAAACTGAACACACTGATCAGAAGCTAAGTGAGACAGCTTCTGAAGTGATAATCAGAATCTAAATGCAGCGGAATAAAACAGAGAGAGAGAAGAAGAACGACACAAAGCAATTATACTGGTTCCTTCCACAATCCGGAAGTAGTCCAGTCCCCCTTGCACTTCCAAGGAGATTTCACTAAGAGTAATATCTGATTACAATTGCTCAAGCACACAAGCAAGAGACTTCCTTTGCTCAAGAACACAATCAAGAGACTTCCTGCTCAAGCACAACTGCAAGAGACTTCCTAACTAAACAAAATTACACAGAAAATTGTTTAAGGTTGAACACTTGATATACAATCAGAGGTGCTCACAATACAAATCAGATACAGACTCAATGGACTTAAGAATTTCTAAGATATGACTTTGAGACACAGAAATTCTAAGTGAATGCAGAACAATTTCAGCAGAGGTTTGGCACTTGTAAAAATATTGAGAGTCTGTCGTTCAGCATTACCAAATCTCTAGGTCTTCACTCCTTTATATAGAGGTGTGAAAGAGACGTTGTGAAATTGCCAGGACACCAAAGAGTCGTTGTGAAATTCATCCTGCATTAACTCAGAAAATTCCTTGCAAAGAGATGCATTAGTAGAACCAAATATTATATCATCAACATATATTTGCACAACAAGAATATCTTTCCCAAGGGTCCTTCTGAAGAGTGTTGTATCAACCTGTCCTCTTTTAAAATCATTCTTGATTAAGAAATTACTTAGTCTATCATACCAAGCTCTGGGAGTTTGTTTCAAGCCATATAGTGATTTCTTCAGTTTAAAAACATGGTCAGGATATTTAATATCCTCAAATCCAGGAGGTTGCTTGACATACACTTCTTCTTCTATGACACCATTGAGAAATGCACTCTTGACATCCATTTGATATAATATTATGTCATGATTAACTGCATAGGAAAGAAGTAACCTGATTGCTTCCAATCTTGCAACTGGAGCAAACGTTTCATTGTAATCAATGCCTTCTTGCTGACTATACCCTTGTGCAACAAGTCTGGCTTTGTTTCTTGTTACTTCACCTTGCTCATTCAGCTTGTTTCTGAATACCCATTTTGTTCCAATAATGTTCTTGTGCTGAGGTTTGGGTACCAGATCCCACACATCATTTCTTTGAAATTGATTCAACTCTTCTTACATAGCTAAGATCCATCCATCATCTGAAAGTGCTTCATCAACTGTTGTAGGTTCAATCATTGAGATTAGTCCAATCATTGACTCTACTTGTCTGAAATATGATCTTGTTCTTCTTGGACTATCTTTGTTTCCAATGATTAGCTCCTCAGGATGTGAAGACTTGTGTTTGAATGTGTTTCTGGAAGGATCTGCTTGATGTGAGCCATCTTGTGCTTCATCAGAAGCAGTTTCATCTTGCGCTTCTGATGTGGGTTCAGCTTCTGGACTATCTTCAGATTCAGCTATTTGATCAGGTTCTGGAGTAACTTCAGGAACCTGTATCTCTGCAAAACTTTCATCTTGCTTTGAAGTTTTATCTTCAAGCTCCTTTTCATCAAATTTAACGTGCATAGATTCTTCAACACAGAGTGTTTCTGAATTATACACTCTGTATGCCTTTGACCTTTCAGAGTAACCTAAGAAGATTCCTCTTTGGGCCTTGGCATCAAATTTCTTTAGGTAGAGCTTGTTGTTCAGAATGTAACATGTATATCCAAATTGATGAAAGTAAGAGATATTGGATTTTCTTCCTTTAAAGAGTTCATATGCTGTTTTCTCCAAAATAGATCTAATATAGATCCTGTTTTGAACATAACATGTTGTATTCACTGCTTCTGCCCAAAAATGTTTAGCCAAATTGTTTTCATGGATCATGGTTCTGGCCATTTCTTGTAAAGTTCTATTCTTTCTCTCTACAACCCCATTTTGTTGTGGAGTTCTAGGAGAAGAGAATTCATGGATGATTCCATGTTTTTCACAAAAAGCTTCAAATGGCTCATTTTCAAATTCTCCACCATGATCACTTCTGATTTTCAAAATCTTTGACTCTTTTTCAGTTTGAATTTGTGTGCAGAAGTTATTGAATACCTCATATGCATGATCCTTACTTTTCAGGAATTTCACCCAAGTCCATCTGCTGTAATCATCAACAATGACTAATCCATATTTACTTCCATATAAGGATGCAGTACTCACTGGTCCAAATAAATCAATATGGAGTAATTCTAAAGGTCTTGAAGTTGAAACAATGTCTTTGGTTTTAAAAGATGATTTCACAATTTTCCCTCTCTGACATGCACCACAGAGTGCATCTGAATGATAGTCAATGTCTGGTAGCCCTTTCACAAGTTGTAACTAACTAAGCTTAGAGATTAACCTCCAGTTATCATGTCCCAACCTTCTGTGCCACATCCATTTCTTATCATTCACTGATAGTAGGCAAATCACCTTCTGATCAGCCAGTTCAGAAAAATTGATTTTATAGACATTGTCAACTCTCTTTCCCTTGAACACAATGGATTTGTCTTCCTTGTTGATTACTGTACAGTTGGGTTTTTCAAAAAGCACATCATAACCATTATCACAAAATTGACTAATGCTCAAAAGGTTATGTTCAAGACCATCTACCAACCATACATTATTAATTGAGGTAGAGGAATTACCAATAGTTCCTGTACCTATGATCTTGCCTGACTGGTTGCCTCCAAACTTCACATTTCCTCCCTCTTTCATTGTTAGGCTGAGGAACATGGACTTGTCTCCTGTCATGTGTCTCGAGCAACCGCTGTCTAGGTACTATGATCTTTGCTTTGGCACTGCTCTTAGACATACCTGCATCATTGACATTTTTAGATTTAGGTACCCATTGTCCTATGGGTCCTGGAAGGTTAGTACTTAAGGCTTTACTCTTCACTTCTTGTACCTTGTGCTGTGAGTTGGGTTGCTTCTGATTAATCATCACCTTAGGTTTTGGTACTACAGAAGCAGTAACTGTCTTCTTCTGAAACTTAGACTTCAGAGCCTCAGATTTTGGTTTCACCAGACTCTGAGGAATAGGTTCTGATCTTTTCAGGATCCTAACCTTTGAAGTCTTGGAATCAGATTTGATCATAGCCTTTGACTTAGAGTTCTTTGGCTTTGAAGTAATCTTAGCCTTAGAACTAGAAGCTTCAGGTTCTGATTGAACAACAGTTTCCAACTCAGCCCCTTCTGGTACAAAGAAGGTTTTCAGACCTTCCTTGATGCATTCACAACAAGATTTTAGATTGGTTTTCTCAAGTTTTACTTCTGGAAAACCAATTCCTTTGTCATTGTTCTTGTAAATGTTATAAATCATAGAAGCCACTCTGCTTCTGTCAATGCCAGATATAATAAAATCTTCAAGAGCAATTTCATGATTACTTAAAGATTTTTCATTACACTTTTCTTGTAGCTTCTGACATAAGAATCTGAGCTGATCTTCATACGTTTTACACATGAAGTCAAAGCCCCTAAGTCCTTGTTCAGAAGCTTTCAGATCCAATAGAGTTGATTTTTGCTGTTTTACCAAATCAGCATATTTTTCTTTTAAATCCTTCAACTCATTGGTTCTTACTTCAAAATGTGTAAGAAGTTATTTAAGTGACTCAACAAGTTCATCTCTGGGAATTTTGGAATATACCTCGTTTTCATCTTCTGAGTCTGAATCTGATCCAGCTTCTGAAGTTGCTGTTGCTACCAACCCAACAGCTACCTTTGCATCTTCATCAGCTTCCTCTTTATCAGATCCAGATTCACTTCCCAAATCATCCCAGGTTGCCATTAAACTCTGCTTAATCTGCTTCTTGAATTTGCTTGGTTTGAATGTAGACCTCTTTGACTCTTCCTTTGACTTTTCTCTTTGAAGATCAGGGCATTCAGCAATGAAGTGTCCAGGCTTCTTACAGTTGAAGCATCCCTTCTGATCTTCTTTCCTTGAGCTTCTGGAGTTACCCCTTCTGGCAAGAAACTTTTTGTTCTTCTTGGCCAGATACTGAAGTATGTTTGAGAGCATGGTCATTTCAGCAGCATCTGGTTCAGAATCTGAACTTGATTGTTCTTCCTCTTCAGATTCAACCACTTTGAGAGCTTTTGATGACTTGCCTTTGGATGGAAGAGCTATTGATTTACTCTTCTTAGTAGACTCATGTTCATTAAGACTTAACTCATGAACTTTGAGAGAACTAACAAGATCTTCGACACTTAAAGTGTTTAAATCTTTAGCTTCCTCAATGGCAGTCACCTTTGGTCTCCATCTGGCAGGTAAGCTTCTGAGTATCTTGCTTACATGATCAGAAGCAACATAGCTCTTCTTCAGAATCTGTAGCCCAGAGACTAAGGTTTGAAACCTTGAGTACATCTCCTCAATAGTTTCATCATCCTTCATCTTGAATAACTCGTACTGATGTACAAGCATGAGAGCTTTAGCTTCTTTGACCTTCTTGCTGCCTTCGTAGTTTGAACAGAGAGAAGCAAACATAGCTTTGGCAGTGGACTTGTCACTCATCTTCATGTACTCTACTTTGGGTATGGCAGTGACAATAGCTCCTCTTATAATATGATGCTTCTTGTAGAGTTTCTTCAACTCAGGAGTATGTTTCTTTCTATCCACAGCAGCTCCTTCTTCATCGAGGACTAAATCACCAACACCATCTTCCAGAATATCCCATAATTCTTCATCTAGGCTCATGATGTAACTGTAAAAGTTGGTCTTCCACCAAGAAAATTCTTCAGCATCTCCATTGAATTTTGGAATCTTTCCAACACTGGATTTCTTACTATCACTATAATCATGTGAGACATTTTTATAGCTAGTATCACCAGAACCAGGAGGAGGAGTAGTCATGTTTTTCTCAGATCTTTGACTGTTGCACGGTTAAGTGTTTCACAACAAACCAAGGCTCTAGATACCAATTGAAGGTGAGAAAAACACAAGAAGGGGGGGTTGAATTGTGTTTTAAAAAATTCTTCGTTTCTCCTAAAAACTGAACACACTGATCAGAAGCTAAGTGAGACAGCTTCTGAAGTGATAATCAGAATCTAAATGCAGCGGAATAAAACAGAGAGAGAAGAAGAAGAACGACACAAAGCAATTATACTGGTTCCTTCCACAATCCGGAAGTAGTCCGGTCCCCCTTGCACTTCCAAGGAGATTTCACTAAGAGTAATATCTGATTACAATTGCTCAAGCACACAAGCAAGAGACTTCCTTTGCTCAAGAACACAATCAAGAGACTTCCTGCTCAAGCACAACTGCAAGAGACTTCCTAACTAAACAAAATTACACAGAAAATTGTTTAAGGTTGAACACTTGATATACAATCAGAGGTGCTCACAATACAAATCAGATATAGACTCAATGGACTTAAGAATTTCTAAGATATGACTTTGAGACACAGAAATTCTAAGTGAATGCAGAACAATTTCAGCAGAGGTTTGGCACTTGTAAAAATATTGAGAGTCTGTCGTTCAGCATTACCAAATCTCTAGGTCTTCACTCCTTTATATAGAGGTGTGAAAGAGACGTTGTGAAATTGCCAGCACACCAAAGAGTCGTTGTTGAAGCTTGATCTTTCACCTTTGATCTTTTGCCTGATTAGGTTGTTGTCCTAAGAAGAACTAATTTGAAATCCATTCCTTATCCAAAGGAACATCTATGCAGGCGAAGCCGTATTCTGGAGCTGTTTTCTTGTCTTGTAGCGTGGACACAAAACAGAGTAGTGGAGAACGTGGTTGTACAATTCGTACAAATGTCAACGCTTTCGTCCAAATTGCAAGCACATGCCTTCAAACACCTTTGAAATGACCGTTGCAAAATTCCACTAATCCTTTGTTGTGTTTTCGAATCCAATAGACAGCTTTTGCAGTGATAATTCTTCAATTCTTGAATCTTTGCAAATCCAGTTGATATTCAGCTTCTGGTGAAATGGCTTCTGATGAGGCAGCTTCTGATGATGCAGCTTCTGATGATACAGCTTCTGATGATATGACTTCTGGACCTCTTGTCTTCAGGAGCACTATTCTTCAGGAGCACTATTCTTACTTCAGAAGCGACTTAACTTCAGGAGCGCTTTTTCTCTTCAGTAGCAAGTTGCCTTCAGGAGCGTCCAAGCTTCAAATTTTATTGTTTCATTTGCTCTTTATTTGCTCATTCAGAACCAATGATGATGTAACTTTTTTAATTATGGTATTGTACACTCGAACAAATATTAGCTAGTCCAATTTACAATTTTTAATGTCTTGTTATCATCAAAATTCTTTAAGGTTCATTGTTAAACACATTTTGTTCCAACAAATGGTATATACTCCACAACTACAAGTAAGATCGTAAATAAGCATTTCTCAATAAAAGATTGCTCTTAGGCATTTAACAATTGCTTACATACACCTACGGAAGTACGATGAAGTGTTTTTAGATGCATGTGAACAATTGATAGGTGACTAAAGAGTAATCTCCTTATCAATCATGCAATGGCTCACACTTAGGAATATCGCTTCCAAACCACTAATAGTAGACGTCATTCTCAGAAGTTGCAACCCTTGAGGCCGAAAAAGAAAGTGACAAGCAATTTTGTGAAGCAAAGGCCGATGTTCAGCGTCCAACACCTTCAACAACCACTTCGGCCAAAAGTCTTAGGTTCGGAGAATCACTAGATATCAGCATACAATGAAATATATACTCCCTTCACACTATTAATCGTGTATACAAGACATCAATTAGATATATGAAATCATCAACCTCGAGCTAATTAGGAATTTTCACTTAGTATACACTCAATATTCAATTCAAACGTTTCAATTGAGATAGTATAGTTCATGACACACACACAACATTCTTATCGAAACCAAGACATATGCATAATAGGCAAAGAGTGACATAATAGTTTGTAAGAGGTTTGGACTAAGGAAAAACAAGATAAATCATCAAACACTTTAAAATAAGTCAAAACAACATTTTTGGGACATAATAGCTAGATGAAGTCAAGAAACTCTATATAATTTACTTCTTTTTTTTTTTTTTTACAAAAATACATTTTTTTTAAACGACATCCGTTGATATTTGCAAATGCTTCAAAACACGTTAAGTATCCATCTAACATATATCCACGTGAATATGGGATGGTCAATGATATCATTTTTATTCAATCGGACGAGTAGCGAATGACTACTAATAAACTATATGCCTACTGTTGCCATTGACTCCAACTAAAAAAATATACCCATTGTCGTCCCCTCCCTACACATATATTACAAGATTTTTAAATAACTTTTTTATTGTTGGTACGTATTTTTGAGGGTGGGTTGTTTACTCTATACTAGACTAGAAGGAAAGGCAGCCCCTGATTACGCAACCAATCTTGCATAGTTGCATGCTCTTTTTTCCTCAGTTACTCACGAAACACTCCAAACTTTCTTTGCGCTGTTTCCTGCAATTTTGCTTTTTCTTTTTCGTTAATTGCATTTCACTTTAGTATCAGTCAAATTCACTTTCTTCTTTTTTGAACAAGAGGCTTTTCTCATCATAAGCATGCCTCGCATTTATATTGGTAGCTGAGCCCACTCTTTTCAATTTCACACCTTAACACACGAATAAGCATTGAACAAATCATATAATGCAATGTTTCATGCTACTATATTGGAAACTATTTTAATATTATGGGCAGGTGAGCTCATTCAATATGTTCAACTTGAAAGGGAAAAAAAATCATTGATTTAAGCAATGATACACGAACCATATAATCATGAAACCTTTTTATTTTTTATTTTGGACTTGTGTTTCTCAACCCTTAAACATTAAGCAAACATTGTCCACAAGTACTTGGAAAAATTCTAGTAAAGAGGCTTTTCTTTTGGAGTTCATCGATAATGCTGGCTTTAATAGCGACTATTCTGTCCTCCACTTACTATTGCTTTCGAGTATCTGCCTCAGTGGCTCCACCTTTTGAAACCTATAATTCTACACACATAAATGTGTTTTTATCTTCACTTCAGTGCTAGTAATTTACTCATATCAAATGATTTTTCTATTTAGTAGTAG
Source organism: Medicago sativa (assembly GCF_051527215.1). NCBI lineage: Eukaryota > Viridiplantae > Streptophyta > Magnoliopsida > Fabales > Fabaceae > Medicago > Medicago sativa. Next base: position 85,506,721 of record NC_140749.1, read on the forward strand.
TATTTATCTAGGACAATGATTCTTGAGACTTTATCTGACACTAATAAGCCTCTAATCCTAGCACATCTTATTCGAGAGCCGTGTACATTACACTCAACTTATGAAAAAAAAACTCATGTTTTCTGTAAATTTGTAAACAAGAATAAATGCTTTAAATAAAAAAAATACAAGCTGGCTAGATAATGAGAGGAGCCAGAAGAAGTTAGCTAGAAAATCTTGTTAGCAAGACCCAACAAATGTAATTAGGTGCAACAATAAATGCTTTTGCTCCTTTTTTTCTTCTTCTTTTATAACGCGCAACACAATAATCACACCTAGTTGGATTGGCATGTGGGACACATTCCAAAACGACAAACAGACTATGAAAGACACAGTCCAAAAAATAACTATGAAAGACACAGTCCAAATTGTGTTGCCTGACCTCGTCAACATGTTCATACAATTCAGTATCAGCCACTCACATCCAGACACAAAAACTATACTAATTTAGAGAGACTTAAAACATATATTTTTTTTATCTCAGCAAATATATCACTCTTTTATAAAAATAATTACTTGGTTTTAATCCTTATAAATATAGCAAAATACTAAAAGATGCACTTAAGGCACTTATTAAAAAAAGTTAACGTAGTTACATTGAAAAGTGATGAATTCAACTTTTTAAAAATTGAAGGATTATTCTTTAAAATGCAAAATTTCTAATTTTCTCACGAGTTAGCTCAAATAGTCCATATAATCCTAGCCCTCACATTTATTCTGATGTACCGTCATGTATTTGGCAATTGTTAGTTAATGATGCAATCAATTTCTTCTTTAAAAAATGAATTTACGACTTTTCGTAGCAAGATCCATGAGGAGAGCATGTTTTATTTTTGAACTCGTTGTTTTAGTCTTTGAAACATTTATTTATGTTGTAATATAAAGACTAAAATGAATATTACACGTAATTACAATGACTAATTTCGAACCGAACATATTATACCATAACTAAAACAAAATAATAATGTCCAAAAACTTTTTTTTTAATCGGGTATGCTATGTGTACAACTTTAGAGACTAATCCCTCGAGTCCAAGAAATTTCTTTTAAGTCATTTATTTATAAATAAACCTAGTGCGACATGGATATCTTGTAATATTCTGTATGTAAGTTTCTCAAAGAGAAAGTATCAATAAATCCAATAGAACAAAACAGTCAAACTTACATATAAAAACCAGAATTGTCTTTGAGTGTAAACAAAACAACAAAAACAGAAAAATGCAGACAACACTTAACCAAAAACCGGTCTCTCAAGGTTGCTGTCCAACCTTATTGTTCATCAAATCATCACAACAATCTCACAACAATTCCACAACCAAACCCAGAAACAGTTCTTCACAATGCCGCCAAACCTTTGCATCAACATCATCCTCAATTTTTCCAAACACCAAATTCACAAACCATGAATCTCTTCCATCACTTCATGAATCATTCACTGAATTCATCAAAGTGTATCCACAATTCTCTGAGACTGAGAAAATTGATAGTTTAAGAACCAAAGAATATTACCATCTTTCTTTCTTAAACCAATCTTGTCTTGATTATATCGGTATTGGTCTTTTTTCCTATTATCAACGTCAACAACATGATGCTTCAAAGACTCAGTTTTCTTCTCCTTCAACTTCAACACCATTTCAATCTCCACAACAATATTCTGATATACCCTTCTTTAGTATTTCCTACAAAACTGGAAATTTGAAGACTTTATTGCTTCATGGAGGGAAAGAGTCAGAATTTGAGTCTGCAATGAGGAAAAGGATAATGAAGTTTCTTAACATTTCTGAAAATGATTATTTCATGGTTTTCACAGCAAATAGAACATCAGCTTTCAAACTTGTAGCAGATTCATATCCATTTCAATCTTGTAAGAAGCTTCTGACAGTTTATGACTATGAGAGTGAAGCAGTGGAAGCAATGATTAGTACTTCAGAAAAAAGAGGAGCTAAATCTATGTCAGCTGAATTCTCATGGCCAAGGCTTAGAATTCAATCAACCAAATTGAAGAAGATGATTGTTAATGATAATAGTAAGAAGAAGATAAAGAAGAAAAATGGTCTTTTTGTATTTCCACTTCATTCAAGGGTAACAGGAGCAAGATATCCTTATCTTTGGATGAGAACAGCACAAGAGAATGGTTGGCATGTTATGATTGATGCTTGTGCATTAGGACCAAAAGACATGGACAGTTTTGGTCTCTCTCTATTTCAACCAGATTTTCTCATTTGTTCATTCTACAAAGTTTTTGGAGAAAATCCATCTGGTTTTGGTTGCCTTTTTGTCAAGAAATCTTCTATTTCCATTCTTGAATCCTCCACTTGTGCAGGAATTGTCAACCTTGTACCAGAAAGTACGCAATTTAATCTATCAGAAGATTATTCTTCAGGTAATAATCAAGTAGGAACTGGTCAAAAATCACCATCTATTTTACAAGAGCAGGAATTATCTGCTATGAGTTCTTTCTCTGGAAGGATGCAAACTCCACAATTTGTAAAAGTTGAAGCAGATCCAAAAGTTCCACAAGGTTCTGAAACTATGGAGGCAAAAAGGGTAGTTGAGAACAATCAAGTTAAGAATATGCAAGATAGTAAAAATGAGAGCTTTAACATTGAATGCAGGTGTTTGGATCAAGTGGACTCTTTAGGCTTGACACTGATAACCAACAGAGGAAGGTACCTTATAAATTGGCTTGTAAACTCATTGCTGAAGCTAAAACACCCTAATGATGAAGGGGTTCCCTTAGTCAAGATTTATGGTCCAAAGATAAGATTTGATAGAGGTCCTGCTTTAGCTTTCAATGTTTATGATTGGAAAGGTGAAAAAGTTGAGCCTGTTTTAGTACAGAAACTTGCTGATAGAAACAATATATCTCTTAGCTATGGATTTCTGCATCATATTTGGTTTGCAGATAAGTACTCAGAAGAGAAGGGAAGAGTCCTACAAACAAAAGAAGGAAGAGGAGAGAAAGTAATGGTGAATAAAAAGAAAGATAGAGATGATTTGGGAGTGACAGTGGTTACTGCTGCATTAAGCTTCTTGGCTAATTTTGAAGATGTGTATAAACTATGGACTTTTGTTGCTAGGTTCCTTGATGCAGATTTTGTGGAGAAGGAGAGGTGGAGGTACACTGCTCTTAATCAGAAAACAATTGAAGTTTAATTGTATGTAAATTTGATTTATTCTTCTTGATCTTTGGATTATAGAAAACTGAAAAATGTGTGAACTTGAATGAAGATTTTGTGTTGATTCTCCAAGGGAATTAATCAAATTATTCGCTCGTTTATCCGACAAGTTCGCAAATTATTAGACATTAAGTTATCAGTTCAATATAATTTACTTTTACTAGTTTCATGTCTCTTATCCTTGCATGCTTCACAGATTGAATATGCAATCTATTTCAAGAAGAAAGAAATCAGTAAACCCTTCTTAATTTTTTGTTCAATCTTGTTTGAAGTCTTGCATTTATGTCCTTAATAATCAAACACGTCCAAGGACGAAATGCAGGCGATTAATTAAGAAGATAACCTCAAGACTATTTCAATATTTGAATGCAAACAAATAAGAACTCCCAAATTTAAATAAGGTAAAAGCTTTATATCGTGAAGAGTATATAATCTTGAATAACATCACAACAGCATACTTGAATTGTAGCCAAAGTCTCTACTTTTTAATCAAATCACCATATACTGTGTCAAAGAAACACCAAACACTGATAATTTATTTGCGACATATTAGTGAAACTGGTTCGCTATGAATAGCAATCCTCATTGAATAAATCAATTTCCCAAAATCCCCAAATACTCATATAAGTTGACAATTGTTACAACGCTGAAATTGATAAGATTTGAATTCCGACTCCTTCACTTAGACCATTTACAATGTTGTTGAAAGCAAGGTTCAACATGTGGTGGAGCTGCAATGGTGTGTTGAGAGATGATGTGGAGGAAAGAGATGTTGAATGCATTGAACATGTTGAACCTGTCAGACCGAGGGCCACGCGACGCAAATCTGTTGGCCAAAACTGGGTGTGGGACACGCGCAGACAGCAATGGATAAATGTGTGACACGTGGCTGATTCTGATTGGCTGTCCGAATTTTTCTCAACTTAATAATTTGAACTCAATTATTTCATTGTAAATTTTTATTTTAAAATTTTTTTTTTACCAAAATTCATGATTTTTTTGTCTATAAATAGAGACTTGGTTCATTTGATTTGGACACAGAAAAAAAACCAAGTTTTTCACTATCTTAATCTTATTATTATCTTTCTATTAGCAAACTAAGTGAAGTTTTAATCTTGTTTTTAGTGAAATGGATCCCAATAATAATCATTTCAACACCCAAAATTCGTCTAATTACCCATTTAACTACCAAAATCCCAACAATTATCAAAATTCAAATCAATTTCCAACCAACGTCCACAAAACATACCTAATTTTGGTTTTGCACCAAATTTCAACTAGTCATCCTCTGTTCCAAACTTTCATCCATATTATGGATCTATGATGAGATATCTATCTCAAACACCCCCGTTTAATGGTTATATATCAATCGGTATTGAAAATTTTCCCGGTGTTGGTGTACCTGAATTTCCTGAATTTTCAGCACAAATAACTCCTGGTGGCATGACAGTTGCTAATGAAGTCACTCCAAAGAGATGAAGCACATATGTACAAAGTTTGGAATGTTTCGTAATTGAAGATGATTTGTATCGTACTAATTAAATTACTTGTGTGTTGTGTGCTTAGTTTGTTGTCTTGCATTTTATGTTATTTGTGTGCCGCGTGCTTAGTTTGTTGTATTGAATTTTTAAGTTAAGAAAATAAAAATAAATTATTTAAATTAATTTTGTCTTTCAAAAAAACTAAAAAATAAATTGTTAAATGTTTATTATTTTAATTTAATTATAATCGATAATTGTAATTTTATGTAATCATAAAAACAAAAATATAAAATTAAATAAGAATATGAAATAAAAAGTGGTGGGTAGAGTGTTGAATGAAAAATCATTGGAGAGTTGATCAAGAAAAAAAAAAGAGTAATGATATTTTGACATCCATTTAATGACAACTTTGTTGACAACCTTGTTTTTCTCACTTCTTATTGGTCAAAAACAATGGAGAGAGAAAAAGGAAGAGAGAGGATAACAACATCATGTGAGTATGAGAGAGAAAGTTGTCCAAAAATTGTCAAAAAGTGGTTGTCAAAATATCATTTCTAAAAAAAAAAACCATTGGAGAGGGTAAAAGTTAAATGAGTGTTGAATTATTACTTGTAAGTGAATTTTCAAAGATTGTTGTCATTTTGTCTATCTAAACATGTGTATCTAGTAGTGACATGTCTCATACAATATGAAAGTTGGCACAAGATTTCAAAACAGATGGGACGGCATGTAAGGAACAAGATTATTGGTGTTCCCACATCAAAGGAGTTTAGGAAACACCACTAAAATAACTTCATCAACAGTTAACTACCGATAAATTTTAACCGACGATAGTTAACTGCTGAAGGAAATTGGGGTTAAATTTATCATTCCATGGTGTTTCTTAACTTTGTGCAAAGTGTAAACAGCAATTTTCAAGGAACAAACCCATTCCTAAAAGCCCAACCACAAATTAGTGTTCAAGCCCAAGGTAATTGGCCCAGTGAATGCATGGCCAAAATCATCACGTTGGATTACTCATGACATGGATTTACTCATAACACCCAAATCTGGAAAATAACATGGATGCACCTAATTTGCTTAAATCTCTTTATATATTATCATTTTTGTGCGATTTTATCTTATTATTTTAATTGAAAATAACTAAATATGTTCAAAATATTTTTTATGTTATTTTTTTTATTGTTAAAAGTCCAGCCCTATTAATATGGAGTTCGGTCGAGAGGTAGTGAAGTCATAGGGTAAGTTTTTGTTCTTTATTTTTCAGCTCTTTACATTCTGTCTTTTATTTTCATGTTCTTTACATTTCAAGTCATTTACTTTTATTTCTCAAACAAAAAAAAAAGTCATTTACTTTTATGCCTTTTACTTTCATGTCTTTACATTTTAATCTCTTGCCAACTATGATCATGGGTGAGTAGATTTCTCTAGTCTTGGGATTGTTGTAATAGTTTTTTTTAATGAATGAATCCTAATCAACACAAGTCTAGACTCTTTTTCATATGAATCTATTTTCTAATCTTTTCATCATTATTAAAGTTTTATATCGAATTTCAAACGAAGAACTGGGAGATGAAGTTTGATATTGGATCAAATGAGATTAGACAAGATAAACAAAACATGATAAAAGTTCTGTGAATTTTGGGACAATAAGGTTGCACTCAAAGGGTCTCGATGATAATAAACCATGCGGATATGCTTGATTATTGTTGAGATACATTCATGTATTCTTAGAGGAAACATGAAATACCAACGAACACCTTGTCCTTAGGAATGAATTCATTATAGAATAGAGAAATAGATAGAGAATGATTAGGATTTAACATTTTGATGAAAACTTCAATCCCATGACGTTTTTTAATATCTGAACTTTAATCTAAAACACCATTACTCTATTCATTTTCAGCTAATCAAAAGTAAGAAAAATAGATCGGTAATTACTTTAATTCCTTATGAATCGATATTTTTACTACTCGATAGAACCGTGAACTTCCAAAAACCTATCAGAGAGCAGCAAACTTTCCAATATAAAACACCAACATATCATCATCAGCATTGAATGAATGGGATGGGACTCTAACATTTCTTTTCTTGTTTAGCTAATTATCATAAATTGGTATGTACTTTTTTATCAAGGACAAAAAATTAAAAAGTGGCTTGAAATATCATTAAAAAACTTGATTATTGTTTTTTCGAATAAGTTAAAATAACACACTTAAATTTGTACCGATAAAAATCGAATCTAAGACCTTTAGAAAAGTACACACACACTTAAACTGGACCCTAAATCTTAGGTGTGTGTGTACACACACACTTAAGATTTAGGGTCCAATATCCGCTACTATCATTTCTATTTCAAAAAACATTTATCTTTTCTTAAGAAATTGATTACTAACATTTGTCTCTTTTTTTACAACCACTAACATTTTTTTTAAAGAAGGATGCTTATAGCATTTCATTACCAATAATTTGTTCAATACAACGAGGTACATAAGTATAGATAATGAGACTAGCTAATATGCGCCACCCCCCGCTAAATGGTGAGTTGCCTCATTGGCTTGTCTTTGAGTAAACTCGACCTTATAGTTGGTAAACTTGGTGTTGAAGAGACGGCGACATGCAGAGAGAACCTGACCCAACTCTGTGATGTCAACGCAACGACCATTGAACGCATCAGTAGCAGACTTGGAATCCAAAAAGAAATTAACACTGTCAAAACCCATGCCACCCAAACCATTCATGCGTATAAAAGAGACCTAAGGCTTCCCCCCAATGGAATAGGACACACATGGGTAACCAGGATCACTTTAGCAAGCACAAAAACACCTTCGTCATCACGGATACAAATACATATCCTTGTTCTATTGAATTGATCCGAAAAAGAGGCATCTACGTTACATTTAAAATGACCATGTTGTGGTTTTTGCCAACAAATTTCAGTCATACCTGAAGTAACTTCGTTGTTCTGAACTGTGGGAGAGACAATAACACTAGCTGCACTTGAGGTAGATGTAGTAAGTGTGTGTTGTGGAGGTACATGCGGCCTCTTAGCTGCCATATGAGGGGTGTTGGCCAAACTCCAATATTAGATTAAATGAAAAGCACGATCAATAACGTCTGGTACTGCTTCGGTGACTACTTGCCATAGCTTTAGATTGTGGTGCTTCCATAAACTCCACAAGAAAGCTGCAAACCTTTGGGAATTGTCTCACGAAAGTTCCTGAAATGTAGAGAATATTGCATCTGTTGCTGAAGATGTGTCGTTGCGCATACTATTAATTGTATCTCCAATTTCACTTCTATGCTACACCTGCACAGCAAAAGAACAATAAAAAATAACATCGTTAAGATCTTCAAACGATTTGTTGCAAGTGACACGATTAGTGGAACAATACACTGTTTTATCTTAAAGTCTAACACGTGTTGGTAACCAGTCTCTGCACATTCTCCATATTAAATTCTTAACCTTTAGAGGAACCCGCAACCTTCAAACACCATCCCAATTAAGAAACATAATTTTCCTTCTTTTTCAAGTATATTGATTATTAGTATCATTTAAAATTTTCAACAAAGTTCCTTTTTATCCATCAAGACACCTACGACTATTGACTATGAATTATACTTTTTATTTTGAAATGGAAAATAGGAGTAAAACCCAGACGTAACTGCGTGGCATCATCCCATCCATTAATCTAATGTAAAAAGTATATCCAGCCGTTGATCCTATTTCACTGTGCAAATAAATACTGATCCTGAGGGACCCTCTCTTCCACACGGATATGTGGGGCTCTCCACCATTGTTAGGGTTTGTTATTTCTCTCAATCAACAAAATTTATCTTTTTTATTTATTTTTTATTAACAAAAACCTCTTCGATTTCTCAATTAGTCTTACTAATCTTTTGCAGTACCTGAAAGCTTCAAACACAGTCAACGTATCAAAAACTCTGTTTACAAAACACGAAGTAGGCCCCAAAAAAATTGATTTTTTTCTTTTTCTTTTCTGAATTCGTAAATTTGAAATCTTTTTCGTTTTTTTCATCTGGGTTTTGATCATTCTTTAATGGGTCTTTGTTAAATTTTTATTTTATTTGTTAATTTTTGTTTAGGATGGAAGTGAACCCTAACGGCGGCGATGATGTTTTCTGTGAAGAAAACAACACTGACAATACTGAAGTATCTCCGTCGGAGACAACGGAGCCTGCGGCGGCGGTAATGAAAGAAGAGCTAACGGAAACGGAAAACAACAGCCTTATTCCGATGCCGGTTCAAACGATGACAGTGGCGGCGGCGAAGAGGTCATCGAAAGACCGTCACACGAAGGTGGAGGGACGTGGTCGGAGAATCAGGATTCCGGCGACATGCGCCGCCAGAATCTTTCAACTGACGAGGGAGCTAGGTCACAAATCCGACGGAGAAACAATCCGGTGGTTACTAGAACAAGCTGAACCTTCTATCATCGAAGCTACCGGCACTGGAACTGTGCCGGCCATCGCTGTTTCCGTCGGAGGTACGTTGAAGATTCCAACATCATCTCCGGCGAGACCGGACGGTGAAGATGCTCCGGTGAAAAGAAGAAGAAGAGCTTCAAACAGTGAGTTTGTTGACTTGAATGATCAAGTTTCAATGTGTTCTGGATTAGCCCCAATTGCTCAAACAGCATACGGTGCCACCACCTCCGGTGGTGGTGGTAGTGGTGAAAATGGTGGTGGTTTAGTTCCATTATGGCCTGTTGTAAGTAACGGTGTTGGGTCTAATACAACAGGACCATTTTTCATGTTCCCAAATTCAAGTTTAATGAATCAGCCACAGTTTTGGGCTATTCCTGCAGCACCATTTTTCAATGTGCAAACAAGACCTATTTCTGATTTTGTATCTGCTATGCAAACGCCACAAGAACCTTCAAATGCTTCTACTGCTTATGCAAATTCCAATGCCTCGTCTACTTTGGCTCCTAGTTTCAGTTCAGCAACTTCAACTAGTTGTTCTGCTACCACTTCTTCATCTTCTGCTACAAATACTCAGATGCTAAGGGATTTTTCTTTGGATATCTTTGATAAGAAAGAGTTGCAGTTTATGGGTTGTTCTTCTGCAAATTTGGAATCATCTCCCTCTTCAAATCCTTCAAATTGAAGTTTAAGTTGGTAGAAAAATGTGCTTAGACTTTAGAAGTTAGAAAAGCTAGTCAATATCTTTTTTTTGGAAAATTGGAATAGAAAAGCAGAGATAGCTTGTGTCTATCTGAATTTTGTCTTTTTGGTTTTTGGCCAATGCGAAAGAACACATCTTGAATTTTTGTTTTTAAAGAAATCTTTCTTTGTTTGTCTATTTATCTTTTAGATTTTATTATTTCTGCCTTTAATATTTATTATAGTTCGTTTATCATATTTATTATTGAGAGTAAAAAATATTCAAAATTTCTAACAAAAATTGTCAAATAGTCGCTTTATATATTGTGGGTTCAACTTCTGCTTATAGGTGATGACATCTTTAATCATTGATGTAAATGCATTTGTTAGTAATTATTATTGAATGTTAAAGTATGCTCTTTGGTGTGCCACCATCTAAACTTTTTAAAAAATATACATAATGAAATGATCGTTTATTAAAAATATTATAGAAAAAAAAATACATGAATTGATTAGGAATAAAAATAAAATAAAAACTTGTTTTTCAAAATGCAAATGTAAAAAAGCGTCATCGTGAGCATGGAAAATGAATAAGATGAGGTCAGACAAGTAGGATACAATTCTGAATGAATGAGATGAAAAATCACAAGTTAAATAAAGGAGACGGAGGAGTTTGATGTTCATGAGATAAAAATGGTAATTAATTGTAATATATCCCTAGTGACAAGTAAAATTCGATTTTAAAACGAATGAGATAAATATCACATATCAAACAAAGGAAATGAAGAAGTTTAATGTTTTTAATATGAAAATGATAATGAAATGTGTTAAAAAAATATAAAAATATAAAAAAAAGGGTTTTCTTTTATAAGGATAAATTACCTCTAATACATTAAGAGGTAATGTAAAAATAAACCATAAGAAAACATGCTATTTTGTTTCTCTTTTCTATTAAACAATGATCTTATATCATCGATAAAAATGTGAATTCTTGTTTTATATTGAAAAAGAAATTTGAATTTTTGAGTCAAAGGCAACGTCCCACCATGCGGGGTCCGGTTTACACGTGCGAAGTGGCTTATAATTATCCGATAACTCTTACTCCCTCCGTTTTAAAATGAGTGTCGTTTTAGGTGTTTACACACATATTAAGAAATGCAATGATTAAGAGAAAGAGAATGGCTACTTTACCAAATTATCCTTATTAACTATTGGTAAGTTTTAAAAGTAATACTTTGGAAGTAGTGTGCATAGTATTAATTGGAGGGTACAATTGAAAAGAAAAGGTTATTATTGCATTGGAAACTGAAAGCGACATTTATTTTGAAACAAATTTTTTTGGCTAAAGCGACACTCATTTTAAAACGGATGGAGTAAGACGGTGTGAGGTTTTGCTACCTAGCAGTGTGCGTGGCCATTAGAAAAGTGGGATATTAGAAAGGTCACGTGAGTTTCTTTCTGCACGTGTTGTTTGTGGGCCACAAAAATGTGGGTGGGGAAAGTGAGGGGTCCGTGGAGCATGGTGAGTGGCTGAACTTGGGCCACGAGATTTGGTCACGTGAGTGCTGGATTATGGCACGTGTCCCTATGATTTTTTGGGACCCTCTCGTGTGTGGAACCAAGCTGGCCCCAGTACACGTGTTGACTGTGCTGTTAGGTTTATGGGTGAACCAAATATTTTGTCCTTCTCAAGGCATGGAGTAATTAGTATTATGTGTGGTGAAATCATTAAGGTAAAGGTATGTAAAATGAAATACTCTCTCTGTCGGCCCCTTGTGAGGTTAACTCAGTTGGTATATAAACAATACATAATATACGAAAGGTTTGGGGTTCAAACTCTAGTCACCACAAAAAAGTACTCCTTCCGTCCTTTCATTTTCATTTATGCTACGAATTGCCCATAAACTTGTGTACTATTGTAACAAGAAAATCATAAATTACATGACATAAACTGTGGATGTTCCTTTGCATCACAAGTCTACACATCCTGCTAGTCCATGTTCCTCATACCAGCTTCCTATACATTTTAACACACACTATGACACACACATTACATCTAAAGCACCTCTGCAAGCACAATAGTAATTAGTAGCACACACAAATACTGCCTTCAGTATTTTATTTATAACTTGTTTAGTACCAATGGTACAAATACTTGTGATTACTGATGACTAACGGAGCTCAATAGTTTTGTTAGCTGTGGCACTGGCAGGTGTGGAAGGCTAGGAATGTTAGCTGTGTTTCATCAAAAGATGGCTAATGCCTTTTATATAAGTGCATGTGCATCCCAAAGACTGAGGTTCAGGAATTTAAGTAGGGAAACACAAAAAACTGCATAAACATGATATGCAACAGCTCCTTACTCCTCACTCTGATGGATCAATCCAATGTAGATGTTTTCAGGGATGGTGTAGTGGTTGGGGGATGGGGAATGTAAATTTTACGAGGGACCATATATAAAGAAAATTTATACTTTAAACTACTTCCTCCGTTGCCAATTATAAACAATTTGATTTTTTAAGTTCATTCAATTAATGATATATGTGGTTCATATTATAATATACATTCATTATTAATTGAATGAATTTAAAAAGTGAAATTTGTTTATAATTAGTAACGGAGGGAGTAATATATTAAACTTAACAAAATGAAAAGAAAAAAAAATCACAGTATTTTTGCTTTATGTAAAATATAAATTAGTTATTGGTTTGTCAATAATACCCTTACTTATTTATTGTAGAAAGAGAGAGAGAGAGAAATAATATAATAAATGATTAAAGATATTATAGAAAAAAAACACAATGAACTTAATCAAAAATAACAAAATTTATTTGATTTATTGATATGTGTAATTTTCTCAAAAACGATAAGTATTGTGAAACGGAGGGAGTATATAGATGCATTCATCTCTCACTTAAAACTCATATGCTAGTAGTAATTGTCTTTCTTTTTTATTGGTTAAAAACAATAGAGAGAAAAAAGAAGAGAGAAGATAACAACATCGTGTGAGTATATGAAAGAGAAAGTTGTTCAAAGGTTATCACAAAATGGTTGTACAAATATTATTTCTCTTATGTAATCTCTCAATCACCAGTCTATGTTCGTCTTGAGCAGAGATCTGGTTATTAAATAAATTTTGTTGTTCAAAAAATAAATAAATAAATGTAATGTGTGTGGGTTTTGTGGTCGATAAGCTATGATCCCCCTTTTTTTTTTTAATTTGTAAATTGCTCTATTCAATTATTATTGATGAAAGGGTGTTTGCGGTCCGGTTTGAATCAGTTTTGAGGCAAAAATTCATCTGGTCCAAAGATAAAATTATATGTGGTTTGGTTTGGTTTTGGATGATTAATTTTAAAAAATCGATCTGATCCGATCCAAATTAATGTGGTTTAATTTAGATCGATTTTTAGATATCCAAATTACAAATTGTAACTTTTTTTTATTAATAATAGTCTTATAAAAAATAAACGGTACTGAATAACAATGATTTATTATCTATGAAACATATGAAATAGAATCAAAACTGATTAAATTAAACTCATATGTAGTATTAAAAGAATTAAAAAGAAAAACACAATATCTTAATATAATAATTATACTTGTAAAAATAAAAATATGTGTATGCGGTATCGTTCAGTTTGGTTAAGTTTTGAAAAATCCATCCAAAATCCGATCCAATCCGCACAGTTTTTACAAAATGTCATCCAAACACATCCAATAATATTCGGTTTTGTGCGATTTTTGGTTTTTTTCGATCGGTTTACGATTTTAATTTGGATCGGTTTGGATTCGAACACCCCCTAACTACAAGAAAAACGTATCCACAAAATAGAATATTTCAAGGAAAAGAGAGGAGTATTTAGACACAAATTTTATTATTTTAGAATGATGATGATATAATTGTGAACGCAGTAATCGAAGTTGAAAATTGAAAATTAATGTTTTTTTCTTGATCTTTTATTTTTGTACATGTAAATAATTTGTATTTTGTTTTTCGTCACTACCACATGGTAGTCCCCCATTGGATGTTAATGTGACATATCATGACCTTTTATATACACGTAATTTTTTTAAACAAAAAGTTAACATCAATGACTAAAAATAAAGACATTTGATTTTGCAAGAACTTAAACAATAACAAGAAATAGGGGCCAATGCCAAAATTCATTAGGACTTCCCTTATATTTAAACCTGTTTTTAATTGTAAGAGGAGGCAATTATTGACCAATTTTCGATTCACTCAACCAGAGCAACAAATTTGGTAAGGTGTAAAGTGACAACAATGGTCGTTTATTTTAGTTTTTTCTCCAAACCGCCCAAATTTCAGTGCACAATATTGTACTCCATCCCTCGTCAACTAAACTATCCTGAAAGGTATGTATCGACAGAAGAATTCTGGAAACAAAATGCTACCTAACATTTTTAATGTACTTTTATTTTGCGGTACACCTGAATAAAACCTTGATAGCCTCTCAATCAATGATGAATAGTAATTAATAAAGCATAATAGACTCAATTATGAAGCCCTTGACATAGTCGCTATCAAATTGTTCTGTACTTTTAGTTGATTATTACTGAAGACATGAGTCTTGGTGGATTAATATACTAGCAAGGTCCTAAAGCAGAACAAAGGGAACTCCAAATTCTGTACTTCTAGGCTAATATTCCAAACTTTGAGTGGCTTCAAAGTACAATAATCTGAGTTAAGCATGTATTTTATTTGCTGAAATGGATCGCCTCAGTTCTATATATACCCTAATACATCTTTCCATGAATTCATCCAATCCTCATTTTACAGTTCTCGAGCTATTACCTGGTTTATCAAATGGCTCCTCTGCTAGCACAAAACACCTTTCCAATCCTTTTACTCTTCTTTACAATATTTGCATTATCCAAAGCTGAACTTCATGCCCATTACTATGACCAAACATGTCCACAATTGGACAAAATCATTTCAGAGACGGTTCTAACCGCTTCTATCCATGACCCAAAAGTCCCAGCCCGTATTTTGAGGATGTTCTTCCATGACTGTTTCATAAGGGTATGTATGATCTCTCAATCTCATTTAAAACACACACTCACACACATATATGCTACGTATAGTTTTTTTTACCAATGGGTTTGTAATCTTCTAATGATTAATGTTCAATGATAGGGATGCGATGCATCAGTGTTGCTGGATTCAACTGCCACTAACCAAGCAGAGAAAGACGGCCCTCCTAATATCTCAGTTCGATCATTCTATGTGATTGATGAAGCTAAAGCAAAGCTTGAATTGGCTTGCCCAGGCATTGTTTCTTGTGCTGATATACTTGCTCTTTTAGCAAGAGATGTGGTTGCCATGGTAATATCTATCTAAGACTAGTTTAGACCTGCTAAAATTTTGATACTTCTAGGAAGCCATTTTATCCAATAATTGTATCCTATATGCCTATGTAGAGTAGATATGTATGGCGATCTCATAAAATATTTCATAGAAGAATTCAAGTCACTTAATATAGATTTAGCTAATAATACTCAGAAATTCAAAACGGCGCATTTATAATTTCTATATGCAATATGAACACTCGCTACTAAGAAATACATTCAAAACGACATATTTATAAGTTCTATATGCAATATGACACTCGCTACTAAGAAATGCGAATCTTGAGTACCAAAGAAATTTTATCTAAGCTATTTAGTATACTGGGTATTGATATTTATAAGTTATTTATTAACACTCCCTATTTGCTCTGACAGTCTGGAGGTCCATATTGGAAAGTACTAAAAGGACGGAAAGATGGAAGGGTATCAAAGGCATCTGATACCGCCAACTTACCAGCCCCAACCTTGAATGTAGGCCAACTCATTCAGAGCTTTGCTAAGAGAGGGTTGGGAGTTAAAGATATGGTGACTTTATCTGGAGGACACACTCTGGGTTTCTCACATTGTTCTTCCTTTGAGGCTCGTCTACATAATTTCAGTTCTGTTCATGACACTGACCCACGGTTGAACACTGAATTTGCACTAGACCTAAAAAATAAGTGCCCAAAACCAAACAACAACCAAAACGCAGGACAGTTCCTGGACTCAACAGCATCAGTGTTTGATAATGACTATTACAAACAACTGCTAGCTGGAAAAGGTGTGTTTTCTTCCGACCAGTCACTTGTTGGTGATTACAGAACTAGATGGATTGTTGAAGCATTTGCAAGAGATCAGAGTTTGTTTTTCAAAGAGTTTGCAGCTTCAATGTTGAAACTCGGAAATCTAAGAGGCTCCGATAATGGAGAAGTGAGACTTAATTGCAGGGCTGTGAATTGAGAAACATTAGAGACAAATTTGCCGTGATTGTTTTTTGTCTTTGCACCACTACAATTATATACGATATTATCATAATGATCTTGTTACCACTCATGTTGAAATAAATGTAATTATGCTTGTATACCTCATATCAAGAATGGTAAATGAACATTGTTCATTTGTGCACAATAGCATGAGGTCTTCTAATATTGTTTTCCAAATATTAAATCGACATCAAATTTGTAATGCTTTGCTTCTTTCATTTTCTTATCAAGGGTTGAGAACTTGAATTCAGCCTTCTATTAAATGTTGACGGCCTTCGGGCCACTTCAATTCTATGAATGATTACGGGTGTACAAACTAATGTTTGCCCCCAAAACTTAAAGACTATGCAGAATTCATACAATATGTGTATTTCAAATTGCAAACAAGATTTTGAGAAGTTCTAGTCAAGGCTCAGCTTAATGATATCTTACACTTGAGAAGAGTGATTAAAAATGTTTGCAGTAGTTTAAAATCTACAGGAATTTCATGTTGGAAAATGTCTTGCAGTGTTCAGGGTATGGTAAATGGAACTAACCTAATTATGTTCTACAAACTTTAACCTAAGAAGGACGCAAGAGGCAGCAACATTAGAAATTTCACAAGTGTCAGCAAAATGTTAAATCCTAATTGAGAAGTAACATTAAAGATCGAGATATTGTAGATGCGATGGATCAACAAGCAAGAAACATCCCTACAAACAGATGTCCATAAATAACAAAAATATCATCACTACTTTTCATAGGGGTAAAAAAAAGACAGCAGCTTCCTATGATATTCAATCCTGGAAACAGCCTCTTGTGTAAAAACAGGGTAAGGCTGCGTACAATACACCAAATGGTGGGACCCCTTCCCGGACCCTGCGTATGCGGGAGCTTCAGTGCACCGGGTTGCCCTTCCTATGATATTCAACTTGAAGTATCCATAAAAGTAATTCCTATATAACGGAACAATATATAAATACTCATATAATGTTTTGAGTAGCGATCCAGAAGTCCTAGCTCAACTGGCAAAATGCCGAAATAGTTGTCAAAGCGGAAACGCGGCGCGGCGCGGCCACCCCAAAAATTGACGCGGCGCGGTAAGCGGGCGCGACGCAGGCGCTTTTACATGACGCGGACACTAAAACTAAATATTATATTATTAATTAAGGACTAAAAAAGTATGAAAAAAATATATTTAGTATTAATATAGATGAGAAAATTTTATTTTGCATTCACATTTAGACTTCATCTTGATCATATTAATTCCTAGATCTCTAATCAATCTTTCACTTCTTCCCTTTCTTCTTCATTTTGACTGTAAAAAAAAGGATGATTAACAGAGAACAGAGATGAGATTTTGTGGTTTCTGATGAGATTTTTTTGTTGACCCGCTTTTTGCCCGCGTTGACCCGCTTTTTGCCCGCGGTGACCCGCTTTTCGCCCGCGTTGACCCGCTTTTGTTCCGCTTTTGCCTAACGCGCGACTCGGTCGCGTTCTGACGCGCTAGGCTGTTTTCAGCCGCGTTAGACCGCTATTGACAACAGAGCCCGAAATTGTTAGGCCGGATGCCATAACCGGGGTTCGAACCCCGGTACCTCCACTTCTGTGTGTGAGTTTATAATGGCTTTGCCATTTCGTCTATCTACCAAAAAAAAAAAAAAAAAATGTTCTGAGTAGCGGGAATTTTATATTATAATACTAGACTGCCCTTTTTAATAATGTACAGCTGATTTAAGTACCCAGATTCAGCAAAATTATAACAGTAAATTATCTGCAGCATAGAATCGCAAACATAGTATTTAACAACATCGAAGATCTGAACAATACAAAACTTTTCATGTTATAAGCTAACGAATAAGCCTTCAGATGAAGAATATACCAGAGAATTTGATACAAGGCATTAACTGCTCCTCAAGCAAATACAACATCCGAACGAAAGACATATTTTACACCTTTGGTAACATTTCTGGCTTCATGTAACAAGCATTTATCTCCATGAATGTGCAAGAGTGCCATCCCTTCAATGGGAGCAACCTGTAAAATCAAAATTGTATCAACACCCAAAGCAAGCAAATAGTGACATCCCAAAACTTGCATTAAGCAACATCAACTGATATTTCACTAAAATAAAATTAAAATCTACCTCAGCCACAATGCTATTTCTTGAACCATAGAAGACTGTTTCTCCTCCAACTAAACGATCAGAAGATGAATCTGTAGGTTTGCTGGAATCATTTTTAGCCTTGGATTTAACTTCACCAGGTCCACCACTCAAATAAACTAGCAAAGTATAACGAGTTCTTTTTCCATCTCCAAGATCATTACTCTCATCGATATGTCGTCCAAACCGTTGACCAACTTTGTACCTGAAATACAAAAAATGCATGACAATTGGTGAAGGTGATATAATTTTTTCTGATAAAACCAAATTTAAAGACATCATGTGTTTTCAATTGATTAAGAAGACAGCATAAATGAATATGCAATGTTTCAAGAAAAGCTATAGAATTCTGAAAACTTAGACCTTGTTTGCATAAACAACTTAGCCCCTGTTTGGATAAATAGCTTATTTGTAGCTTATAGCACAAGCACTTATCATGATAAGCCCTTATGTATAAGCTATTTATATAGCAAAGGATAAAATAGACTTCAAATATTTTTGTATAAGCTACAAGCTGTTTTCATAAGCTATCTTGGAGAGTTTATGAAAATAAGCTGAAAACAGCTTATGAATAATGTTATACACTGTTTTCATATGTTCTCCTGAACAGTCTCGGAAAATTTCTACCGGTAGATAAACCCAAACAAGTCAATCCAAACAGACCCTTAACTAATTTATAGCAAAAACACTTATCATATAAGTGCTTACACATAAGCTATTTCTATAACAAAAGATTAAGTAAAGTCAAATTATTCTCAATCAAGCTATAAATTGTTTTCACGAGCTATCATAAAGAGCTTACGGAAATAAGTTGAAAACAACTTAATATATCGTAAGCTCTCGCAAACAGTCTCAAAAGTGCTCAAATAAATAAGCTCAACTAAGTTAATCCAAACAGGTCCTTATAGAACTATACAATAATCTTTTGTATCAGAGAGATAGAGCAACAAAAAAACTAACCTATATAATCTAATATTTGGATTCAAACCTACAGCAGCTTTCCCTCGAATTCTTATATCAGAAAAAAGCTTGTTAAGTCCAGAATCCCAAATAGAATCAGCAAGAACAGGATCATTCACCGAAATTCGATCATTATCTCTATAAGCTTCACCTTTCGCTGGACCTAAACTTCCTTGATGAGTAAAACCAATTCCCTCAGCAGTTTCAATGAATGCCTTTGATTCATAAGATGAAAAGAAATTCTGAACCTGGAAAAATCATCAAAATAAGAATAATTCACAGATAAAATTGGGAAAAGAAAAAGAAGAAGGGTTGAATGAATAGTAAGTAACCGTGAAGAGATCGAAATCTCGTAAGCGAGTGATGTGAAGATTGTTTTTGGGTTTGATGGAAGGCCATTTTGGGTCGGTTGTTGTTTCTTTTCTCTCTCCCATTCTTCTCTTCCTCCTTACGCTCCCTTCCTCCCTACGAGGTGTGTATCGTTCCTCTATTTGGTTTCGTCGCTCCCTGAAGAACCGCTTGACGATATACCTCTCTTCGATTTCAGACCGCCTTTTGTAAGCTTCGATATCAAAAAGAAATAATTTTGAAGGATCCATTGATATTTTTTTTAGTAATACGAGATTTT
The DNA here is from genome assembly GCF_051527215.1 of Medicago sativa. Taxonomy (NCBI): domain Eukaryota; kingdom Viridiplantae; phylum Streptophyta; class Magnoliopsida; order Fabales; family Fabaceae; genus Medicago; species Medicago sativa. Next base: position 85,526,609 of record NC_140749.1, read on the forward strand.
TGGTATTGATGCAGCAATGGAAGAATGGAAAATATTGGGTGACATAATATCACCGTGACATTAAATCTGGACCACATAAAGGTGTTGTGTTGTGTGGCCCAGATGTGTTGTATGTGTTGTGTGACCCAGATGTTATGTGACAATGTGTGTTGTGTGGCCCAAATTTAATATCACGGTGACATTATGTCACCCAAGTGCTTCCCGGAAGAATGAGCGGATTGAGATTTCAAGGTATTTTAAAAGACTTTTTTATTATAAAAAAGTTGTGTATTCAATGAAAATTTTTATAAAATATAAGAGTATGTATTCAAAATATTATGATAGAGAGTGTGTTGTAATCATTTCTTTTCAATGAGTCCTTAAAATTCATAAAATCTTTTGAAATCTTATAAATCCATAAAATCCTTTAAAATCTTATGATGTAAATCCATTGAAATCCAAATTGAAAATCCTGATTGTCTTTTAAAATCATGAAAGTCATTAAAATCCTACAAAATCTTTTATACAACTATACAAGAATCTATTGTATCAGAGAGATAGAGCAACAAAAAAACTAACCTATATAATCTAATATTTGGATTCAAACCTACAGCAGCTTTCCCTCGAATTCTTATATCAGAAAAAAGCTTGTTAAGTCCAGAATCCCAAATAGAATCAGCAAGAACAGGATCATTCACCGAAATTCGATCATTATCTCTATAAGCTTCACCTTTAGCTGGACCTAAACTTCCTTGATGAGTAAAACCAATTCCCTCAGCAGTTTCAATGAATGCCTTTGATTCATAAGATGAAAAGAAATTCTGAACCTGGAAAAATCATCAAAATAAGAATAATTCACAGATAAAATTGGGAAAAGAAAAAGAAGAAGGGTTGAATGAATAGTAAGTAACCGTGAAGAGATCGAAATCTCGTAAGCGAGTGATGTGAAGATTGTTTTTGGGTTTGATGGAAGGCCATTTTGGGTCGGTTGTTGTTTCTTTTCTCTCTCCCATTTTTCTCTTCCTCCCCCTACGAGATGTGTATCCTTCCTCTATTCTATTTGCTTTCGTCGCTCCCTGAACCGTTTGAGGATATACCTCTCTTCGATTTCAGACCGCCTTTTGTAAGCTTCGATATCAAAGTAAGAATCCATTGATATTTTTTAGAATGAGCCCCCATTTAAATTGAGTTGGTGAAATGGACGGACTCCAAACAAACAATGCAATGTAGTGAAATATAGAAATAAGATTGAAATGGACGCACTCCAAACAAATAATGCAATGAAGTTAAATAATAGATAACGCACAAAGTGATAAAATACAACCAACGACTTGACAACATAGTTAAATAATGGATAAGGATATAAATCATATTGAAATGGACGGATATTTGCTCCGGTCATCGAGATGCTCCTTTGAACTTAGCTTCACAAACATCTTCATCTTCTTAGCATAAGTACTTTCTTTCAACAATTGGTTACCCTCCTCTTGTCTCATGGCTATTTTGTCCAATCGTTCTAACTCTTTCTCCTTATATTGTTTGAATTCATTCCACTCTTCATTAACTGATTCTAAGGTCGCGCCCTTACTTTTCTTTTTACCCTTTTTTTAGCTGCATCCCTCCCCATTGAGTGAGCACTAGATCCTATGGAGTTGGAATCACTTGCATCACTCTTGTGGGCTCTCTTAGATCCACTATTTCCAGAGCCAGTATTTCCTCATACCTGACTATCATAACGTGGTTGATCATGGACAACGAGCCATCCTGACATTAAACTGAAAATGTCCACTCTTACCACTTGAATATAATTCATGCGCTTTTGCCAATACATCATTCTCCGACCACCCACTTTGTTGCATACGCTCAGCACTATCATAAGCGTCAATCCATTTATTAAGTATTTTGTTCATGTAGTTGTAATGATTTTTGCACGTAGCTGCATCACGGGGAGGATTAAATGAGCAATGCTCATTACAGTAATCAACAATTTTACCCCAATATGAATCATTTTTTTGGTTTCTCCCAACAACATTGTCTGTTCCATATTTAATCCACCCACTAATTAGAACCAAATTTTGATTGGTGTTCCAATTGGGGTTTTTTCTGGCGAGCAAGAGTTGAATCCTTTGCATTTTGAGTGGCTTCATAACCACAGATCATGCCACCAAGAGCCATTTGTGTAGAAAATTCAGAAAATTCATCAAGTCCGACATTCAGAACATTTTCATTTCCCATTGGAGTGGACGAATTATAAGGGGGTGTTTGAGATGAATAAGGCATCATTGATCCATTATATGGACGTTAATTTGGATTAGATGACGGCGTGATGAAATTTGGTATATTTTGGGAACCTTGTTGGTTGGAAGATTCATTTTGAAATCTATAGTTGTTGGGATTTGGATAGTCGAAAGGGTAATTAGTAGAATTTTGGGTGTTAAAAGGGTTATTATTGGGATCCATTTCATTAAAAAGATGTTTAGAGCTACAAACAAGAGTTTAGTGGAGGCTAAATAGAAACATTAGAGGGAGAAATGTCGTTTTTCCCGTGTCCAAATCAAATGAACCAAGTCTCTATTTATAGACAAAAAAAAAATATCAATTTTGGTGAAAAAATATTAAAAAAAAATTACTATGAATAATTGACCTCAAATAATTAAGATGAAATAAAAATCTGAAAATCACAGCAACCAATAGAATTTTGCCAAGTGTATTAAATTCAACCAACATGAAATAATTTGCCTCCACACCCTCCCCCAATATCTCTTCATTCAATCTGTTGAAAAAATTCAACCTCCTACAATCCACATGTTTTTCAACAACCTTTTTTTTTTTGTCGAAAGATATGAGATTTCAAAAAAACGCGGTATAACCAAAAAATCGGTTAAAACCACAAGTCAAGTACGAATGAAGCTTCAGAGAATTAGCCCCAGTATTACACCCTCAACAGTTGATTTTTTACTTGGGTTAATAGTGTTTTAACCCCTGTAATATAGGGCACTTTTGGTTTTGCCCCCTGTAAAAAAAAATGGATTCAGTCCTTGTAAAAGTAAGATTCTTCAGAAATGCCCCCTATACCACCTGACTCACCAGATTCCATGATGTGGTGTTGACGTGGCACTTTGACTCATCATTTTTTGATTACATGGCTATGTGAATGTATAATTTAATTTTGTTTTTCATTTTTTATTAAACTGGATTAAAGAAATTAATTATAAAAAAAAAACATAATTCATAATTCATGAAAAAAGAAAATCTGGATTTCTTGCTCCCTCTTAGTTCATCCCCTTCTTCTATTTTCCTCTTCTTTGTTCCTTATCTTCTTCTCCTATCTCTAGTTCTCTTCTCTTCTCCCCCTTTCTCTCTCACAACACAACTGCAACAACAACACACCAACAGCTAGCAAAATAACAACAACGTAGTTGAAAATTATTCAATTCTTAACCCATTAAAATTCTTCAAATTCTTAACTCATGATAATTATTCACTAACAACATGAATGAATTCAAATCCTTTTTTTTTTTCCAGGAATGGAAAAAGACAATTTTAGATCCCTTTTTTTCAAAAACAATTTCAGATCCCATTGCTTATTTCTTTTCCATATCTAAGTTTAGTTTTCCAGATCCGTAACTTCCTCTTTCTCTCTATTGTTCGATGCGTTTTTGAGGTCCAAATCTTCCACTCGATCTCTCTTGGTGTTTTTCGGAGTGAGAGTACAGTAGAAGATGGTGTTGGATTTTGATGTTAGAAAGGGAAGAAATTGTTAAAGTTATTTGTGATCTATGAAGAAGAATTTTATAAGAGGGAGTCATGAATTTTATGAAGGAAGAGGGAGTGATGAAAAATAGGTTTTTTTTTTTGTTACAGATGAAAAATAGGTTTTAATATTAGAAGAAAAATTTCTGAATTTTAAAAAGATTGTGGATTCATGAAAAAGATGATGATGATGATATGATGATGATGATTAAGGATTTAAAAGAAGATTTGGGTGATGAATATCTTATGAAGTTCTGGAAAATTTGTTGTTGTTGTTGCTGCACTTTCATGAAGATCTTATAAAGTTTTTTTTAAGTGATTTTTTAATTAATTTATTTAATCCAATTTAATAAAAAAATGAAAAATAAAATTAATTATACAATCACAGTGCCATGTAATCAAAAAATGCTTAGTCAACGCGCCACATCAGCGCCACATCATGGAATCTGGTGAGTCAGATGGCATATGGGGCATTTATGAAGAATCTTACTTTTACAAGGACCGAATTCAATTTTTTCTTTTTCTGGGGGAAAACCAAAAGTACCCTTTTTTCTTCAACATGTCCATTGTAAATGGTCTAATTGCAAGCAAGGCTAAACTCATATAACAAGACAATTACAAGTTAGACTAAATGATTGCGAAATGTTTCACGACAGTGAAGTCACAGAATAGGGTGATTTGGTTGACTTTGCTTTGGAAGCAAATGTAGAACCAATAAATCACCATGTACTAAAAAAAAAAGTATGCAAAGCTGCAAATGCAAGATAAGTTAACATCAATTGAGAGAAACCATTGTCAAGTTGCCATATGACAAAAAGACCTTACAAATGAAATGGGTGTATAAGGTGAAACAAAATCCAGATGGCTCAATTTCTAAACACAATGCCAGGCTGATTGCAAGAAGATTTCTTCAAAGACCTGACTTAGACTATTGATAAGTGAATGCACAAGTGGCAAGGACTGAAACATGCACATTAGCAGTTTCCTTAGCAAGTGCAAAAGTCTGGTCTATGTTTCACCTATATCATGATGTCTGAGTTTGAGATGAAAGATTTGGGGGAATTATCCTATTTTCTTAGAATGAAATTTCTTAACACTTCAAGGGTGCATTTGATCTATTAAAAAAATGAAGAACATGACACGACAATTACAGTTGTACAATGTTCGATTGTAAAACTGTTACAGGGACATGACAAACTAAGGATAAAAAACAAGACAAAAACTAAAATTCTTCTCCCTCACCGGACGAAATCACAACTTTTTGTTTTTGTTTCAAGTGCTGATTGTCTAAAATATGAAAATAACTTTGTCCCAGATTCGAACCCGTTATAACGTCCGATATAACAATTTCAACATTTTTACTTGATGAACTAAGATTTCTAAAGGGTGTATTGAATTGAGATTTCATGGGATTTTAAAAGACTTTTTAAAAATAAAAAAATCTTGTGGTATTCAATCAAAAGACTTTTGTGGAATCCTTTATTATAAAAGCTAGAGTTGTTTGGCAATCATGTTTGCCCTAATCCTCCCTCCTTTGCCCTAATTCCCTAACTTTTTTCCCTCCTAAACATTATTTATTGCTCGAGTAATCTCATCCGTTCAAGCACTTGATCACATCCGTTTATTCAAACTTGAAAAAAGTTCTCTCACTTCGTTAATGCAATTGAATACGTATTAAAGCCTAATCAAGTCGGTCAACAATCCCTACAATAATTGCTAATTCCATTGCCAATCAGAAATAACATAAACATCTCTTGATAATTGCTAATTCCATTGCTAATCAGAAATAACATAAACATCCCTTAGAAAGTGGCAATTGAAAATGTTAAACGCATGCATTTTTTACACTATACTGTTTCACGCATACACTAATTCATATCACATTATTCTACTGACATTTCAATGTTTCACGCATGCATTTTTACACTATACTATGCTATCCGATATAGAGTGATATGAAGATATGTGATTCAAGGTGAAATTTCCCTCGAACTTTTATTTGTTTTTATGCATTATGCACTAATCACTCTACCAATTACTACCTATTAAAAGCAATTAACTACGTACTTATTACAAAAATTAACATGTATCAAGGTTGATTCGATTTTGAATAGTAATTATTACGTACTGTTAATTGCAATTAAGAGCAGGGGAATGAACACATATCAAGGGAATTAACTACGTACTTATTTCAATGATTAACACGTATCATGGTGGATTCCATTTTGAATAGCAATTATGACGTAGTGTTAATGACAATTAAGAACGTGGTTAATGGCTTGAAAACGTCGTTAATGACAATTAAAAACTTTTAAGTCGCATATTTTCATATAGAAATTACTTTTAATTGCTTTTATGCATTATGCACTAATCACTCTACCAATTACTACATATTAAAAGCAATTAACTACGTTGATGAATGTCATAAAAGTGTGAAATTCATGATATATTCTAAGCACTTTTTGTTGCTTGCTTTGCAAGTAATTAAAGGAAAAGCCGAGAAATAAGTGTTAAATGCCTTATTACGCTTTGCTTATCATTACTCTATCCTTTTGTGCAGGAATTAGCCCAAGACATTGATCAAAGAAGAAAAATCATGAAAAAGTACTGTTTGGGCAGAAGCTGATCCAAGGAGCATGCAGCTCGCAACCAAACTCGCAATTGCGAGTGCCAGTTGCGAGTAGCTCGCAATTGCGAGCTCCCTTACTCGCAATTGCGAGTAAGGACGGTTTGATCAAGCCAAGTGGCCCACTTGCTATTCTTTGAAGATATTTTTAGATATTTTGGGCTTGCTTTGTTATATATATTAGTAGTGCATTAGGGAAGCAGATATAGAGCATTTTTAGATAGTTTTCTCTTAGTTTTCATTGTAATATCTTAGAGAGAAAGTAAGGTAGATTATATGAAGTGAGAGTGGTTTTGGAAGTTGGCTCTCATTCCTTTGTTGAGACATCACTAGGAGAATGAATCCTTCCTTTTCAATCCATCCTTGCAAGGCTTCCATGATGATGTGTAGCTAAACACCCTTTGTTGGGATGTGAGGTACTTGATCTTGCTAACATGTAATCCTTTTTATCTTGCAAAATATGGTTCTAGCAATTTATATTCAATATAGTTGTCATTCTTGTTGTTAATGCTTTAGGAAACTTAATCAGACTGGACACGGTCGATTAAGTTATCCGATCGACTTTGTTATCTGTTAAATGATTTGTGCATGAATGTTTAAAAGATACGTTAGAAATAACCATGTCGTTTTATGACACGATCGATTATATTATCTTTTGAATGATCTAGGCACGAGTGTTTAAACGGAAACTTAGAAATAATGATATCACTTTGGACACGAAGGATATTGTAGAGCTAGAATGACAATCTATCTTAGGTTATATCACTCTTGACAAGTTTGTAGATCTTTGATAGTCACCATTAATCATGAACTTAATGCTTTTGGACATTTAGTCAGGCTGGACACGGTCGACTGAGTGATCCAATCGACTTTGTTATCGTTTAAGGGATTTGGACACGAATGTTTAAACGATAACCGAAGTGATTGTGATAATATTGTTTCTAAAACTAGAACTCGTATGGATCATTAGGTTACGTGTGATGCTTGGTTAAGGAACTCTAGTCTTAACAAGTTTCAAACCTTATTAATCTCATTTATTTTACTTTTGCAAATAGTTTATCTAGTTGTAAATGAAACAATCAAACCACCCTTTTAACTTAGAATGATAATTGAGGTTGAACTATCCGTGATGTCGCACTAATCCCTGTGGAGACGATACAAATACTTATCTTGTTTGATGCAAATATAATACATCAAAATGGTTTTGATGTATTATATTTGCATCAAACAAGATAAGTATTTGTATCGTCTCCACAGGGATTAGTGCGACATCACGGATAGTTCAACCTCAATTATCATTCTAAGTTAAAAGGGTGGTTTGATTGTTTCATTTACAACTAGATAAACTATTTGCAAAAGTAAAATAAATGAGATTAATAAGGTTTGAAACTTGTTAAGACTAGAGTTCCTTAACCAAGCATCACACGTAACCTAATGATCCATACGAGTTCTAGTTTTAGAAACAATATTATCACAATCACTTCGGTTATCGTTTAAACATTCGTGTCCAAATCCCTTAAACGATAACAAAGTCGATTGGATCACTCAGTCGACCGTGTCCAGCCTGACTAAATGTCCAAAAGCATTAAGTTCATGATTAATGGTGACTATCAAAGATCTACAAACTTGTCAAGAGTGATATAACCTAAGATAGATTGTCATTCTAGCTCTACAATATCCTTCGTGTCCAAAGTGATATCATTATTTCTAAGTTTCCGTTTAAACACTCGTGCCTAGATCATTCAAAAGATAATATAATCGATCGTGTCATAAAACGACATGGTTATTTCTAACGTATCTTTTAAACATTCATGCACAAATCATTTAACAGATAACAAAGTCGATCGGATAACTTAATCGACCGTGTCCAGTCTGATTAAGTTTCCTAAAGCATTAACAACAAGAATGACAACTATATTGAATATAAATTGCTAGAACCATATTTTGCAAGATAAAAAGGATTACATGTTAGCAAGATCAAGTACCTCACATCCCAACAAAGGGTGTTTAGCTACACATCATCATGGAAGCCTTGCAAGGATGGATTGAAAAGGAAGGATTCATTCTCCTAGTGATGTCTCAACAAAGGAATGAGAGCCAACTTCCAAAACCACTCTCACTTCATATAATCTACCTTACTTTCTCTCTAAGATATTACAATGAAAACTAAGAGAAAACTATCTAAAAATGCTCTATATCTGCTTCCCTAATGCACTACTAATATATATAACAAAGCAAGCCCAAAATATCTAAAAATATCTTCAAAGAATAGCAAGTGGGCCACTTGGCTTGATCAAACCGTCCTTACTCGCAATTGCGAGTAAGGGAGCTCGCAATTGCGAGCTACTCGCAACTGGCACTCGCAATTGCGAGTTTGGTTGCGAGCTGCATGCTCCTTGGATCAGCTTCTGCCCAAACAGTACTTTTTCATGATTTTTCTTCTTTGATCAATGTCTTGGGCTAATTCCTGCACAAAAGGATAGAGTAATGATAAGCAAAGCGTAATAAGGCATTTAACACTTATTTCTCGGCTTTTCCTTTAATTACTTGCAAAGCAAGCAACAAAAAGTGCTTAGAATATATCATGAATTTCACACTTTTATGACATTCATCATACGTACTTATTACAAAAATTAACATGTATCAAGGTTGGTTCGATTTTGAATAGTAATTATTACATACTGTTAATGACAATTAAGAGCAAGGGAATTAACACGTATAAAGGGAATTAACTACGTACTTATTTCAAAAATTAACACGTATCAAGTTTGATTCGATTTTGAATAGCAATTATGACGTAGTGTTAATGGCAATTAAGAACGTGGTTAATGGCTTGAAAACGTCATTAATGACAATTAAAAACTTTTAAGTCGCATATTTTCATATAGAATTACTTTTAATTGTTTTTATGCATTATGCACTAATCACTATATCAATTACTACCTATTAAAAGCAATTATCACGTACTTATTTCAAAAATTAACACGTATCAAGGTTGATTCGATTTTGAATAGTAATTATGACGTAGTGTTAATGGCAATTAAGAACGTGGTTAATGGCTTGAAAACGTCGTTAATGGCAATTAAAGACTTTTGATTAGTAATTATTGCCAATGTAAGACTATGATCATTCACATTTGAAACTAACGAAGAGAATTGCCAATTACCTATTTAAATACCAATTAGTTGTGCTAATACATCCATTCTCGACTTTAAGCAAATTTAAGCAAATATCACTCTTTCTTGCACTTGCTAATATGGCAAACATTTTCACCCCCATTGTGTAATACTTATCCCCAGGTACTAGGTTCGATTCCCACGGGAGGCAAAAACACTAGTATGGTGAGGGGGCTAGTGATTAAGCTTGTGAGTAACAGTGCAGTGCGGTGGGTGCAGTGCCTTGCGAGGGGCCCACCGGGCTGTTACACATTGCAGCTGTGACAGGTGGAAGGAAGAATTTGAAGTTGATTGTGTGTGTGGCACATATATGGCTGATCCGTGATAAGGAAAATCCAGACGATATTATCTTCATGAACATGATATTGGTTGATGAGAAGGTATATTATATAAATCGATTGTATAAATAAATGATCCTTTTTTCAAGTTGCCACTATGATAACATATATTATTGTTTATATTTGATGACATGTTATTTTTTGTTTAGCGAGGACGGATCCATGCCACTGTTCGTAAGTTTCTGGTGCCAACGATTCAAGGAATGGTTGAAGAAGGAGGAACATATCAGCTAGAGAATGTCATGGTAGGATTTAACGAGGGGAAATTATAAACTCTTGCCACACAAGCACAAACGTAATATGGAATTGGTGTAAGACCACCCACAATGAGCCTATTGAAAGCAAGATTAAACATGTTGAACCATTGGAGTGGGGTTATTGAAGATGAGGTGGAGGAAAGAGGTGATGAAAATGTTAAACATGTTGAAACTCTGCACCGAAAGGCCACGTGGTGAATCCTGGTTGGGCAAAGCTGGCGCGTGAGCTGCACAGCCAGACAAGGCACGTGAATTGACAGGAAACACAGAGAGAAAGAGACTTTGGATAATGGAGGGCCACGTGTTGCAACACGATTGGTTGCTTAGATTTTTCATTTTCTTAATGTTTTGGGATCAATTATTTCATTACAAATAATTTTTTTATTTTTTTACCAAAATTCATGATTTTTTTTTCTCTACAGATAGAGACTTGGATCATTTGATTTGGACACAGAAAAAAAACCAAGTTTTTCACTCTCTTAATCTTATTATTAGCTTTTCTTTTGAAGTTTAAGTGCTTTTTTTTTAGTGAAATGAATCCCAATAATAATCATTTTGTTGTTGTATTGCATTTTAAGTTAAGAAAATAAAAATAAATTATTTAAATACATTTTATTTTTACAAAAAAAAAATTAAAAATTAAGCCTTTTTTAATTTAATTATAAACGATAATTGTATTTTTATGTAATTATAAAAACAAATATATAAAATAAGAATAAGAAATAAAAGATGGTGGGGTAGGGTGTTGAATGATAAAACCATTGGAGTGGATAAAATTGAATGGGTATTGAATTAAGAGAGAGAAAATGACGTGGAGTGTTGGGAATTGAAAAAGTGGGTGTTGAAGGTTGTTGAATTTTTTTTACCATTGTACATGGTCTAAGGCTTGGATCAAGTTTCAAAGGAGTCAATTTTTGTTTGTTTTATTTGTAATGACTATTAACAAGAGTTACTTTAAGAGATGAGTTGAATACGTAAAAAAAAAAGATGGGTTGATGATAACCAATGATAAATGTGAAAATACTAATGTCACTTCAAATGTCGTTTTTATAGTATTTCGTAATGTATGATAACTAAGGTAAAATGTACGGTTTTCAAACTATATTAATGTCAAGATGATATGATTAATGTAATACATTTTTATCATGTGAATATTTCATATTTTTTTATTATTATGATATAACTTATTCGTACATATTTTAGTCGGTAGGACCCGTGCGGAGCACGGGTCGATGGTCTAGTATAAATAAATTTTGTGGTATTCAATTAAGACAATCAAGATTATTTTTTCAGGGCAACGAAATCCGGTGGTATTCAAATGAGATTTTTCCTAACTTATAAAATGTCTCTTGGTATTTAAAAATATGTAGATTTTAAGAGATTCTTTTGTGAAATGGATTTTGTGAGACTTTTTAGTTGAAAATACACATAATATACTCAATCAACAATCTCATAGAAAACCTTGAGACTTTTTGAGACTTCCATGATTTTTTAGCACACTCATAACATTTCATGCCACACGGGTAAAAATCCTCTCCATTTTGTATAATAAATGGAGTATGCAATATGGAGAGAGATAGACACATAAAATAGATAGTGGGTCCTACTATTAAGTGAGTCCCACCATCATTAATTACTTTTTAGTTTTTCGAGATTTTTTTGTGTGTATATCTCTCCAAATGGATGAAATGGAGAGAATATCAAATGGAGATGATCTTAACTCATGCCACACACACTCATACCCTCTTCCTGATATTATTCATGACTCCCTCTTTGATATCATTCCTTTTTTTTTTTTTTTTATACAAAAAACAATGATATTATTCCATGTTCACAATACAATTTTTCATATTGTTGCTTCTCGTTATTTTTTTCCGACGGAAGTTGCTTCTCGACGTTAATTTTCACGATCCAGAAAATAAAAACATTGTTCTTGTAAAGTGACCATTTTTCATATACTAGCTAATCATATACCTTACGATTGTTGTGCACCGTTATGCTATTTCGTTGTTGTTTTTGTTTTTGTTGTTGTTAAGTGACCATTTTACTTTTTCCGTAAGTGATCATTATTATTTTAAGGCAACATTATTATTGTTATTATTTTGAGCTAATTTTTTTTTTTTTTTTTTGAGGGAATTTTGAGCTAATTATTATAATTATTATTAATCAAATTCATATTATAAGTTTATAACTTTTTCACTTGTCAATTTGAATTTTTCTTAAAAGTTCATACAATCCTTTCAAATCTTAAAATCTCGTAAAGTCCATTGAAATCTGTATTATAAATCCACTAAAATCATGGGTTCAAAATCCTGATTGTAAAAAGTCATTAAAAAAAGGTTTAAATGTGTAATTGGTCCCTGCACTTTCAGCAGATTTTGGCATTGGTCCCTGCACTTTTTTTTGTTTGGCATTGGTCCCTGCACTTTGTAAAAATATTGGCAGTGGTCCCTGTACTTTTTTTTGTTTGGCATTGGTCCCTGCACTTTGTAAAAATATTGGTATTGGTCCCTGCACTTTGGAAAAATATTGGTATTGGTCCCAATCATTTCATGCCACGTGGCACCAATACCAATATTTTTTCAAAGTGCAGGGACCAATACCAATATTTTTACAAAGTGCAGGGACCAATGCCAAACAAAAAAAAGTGCAGGGACCAAATCCAATATTTTTACAAAGTGCAGGGACCAATGCCAAACAAAAAAAAGTGCAGGGACCAATGCCAAAATCTGTTAAAAGTGCAGGGACCAATGCCAAACAAAAAAAAGTGCAGGGACCAATGCCAAAATCTGTTAAAAGTGCAGGGACCAATTACACATTTAAACCTTAAAAAAAAGTCTTTTAAAATCCAACAAAATCAATATAATCTCACAAAATCTTTTAAAATCTTTAAGATTTTGTTTGCCAAAATAATCTTTTAAAATCTAAATCCAATACACCCCTAAATTAACGAAAGAAAAACACATTAGAGAATAAAAAAAGACTGATCAAAACACATTCCATGATAAGATAACTAGGGTTGGGAATAGGTTAGGCCGAGCTAGGCTTTGCAAGGCCTGAGCCTGGCCTGCCAAATTTTTTGAAGTGCTAAGCCTGGCCTGCGGCCTGTCATAGACTTACTTTTTATGTCTGAGCACGACCTTCTGAAAGTCTGATACGGCCTGCTAGTCTGTTTAAAAGCCTATTTCATATGAACATCTTTACGTAAGCATTGTAATCCAAGTTTAACTAACATATCAATTAGATTAAACTCTCTTTTGATAATCAAGATGAATTTATAGGTAATTTGACTATATATTATATCATATTTCAATTATAGTTTATAATAATACATTTAAATATGCAAAAAAAAACTAATGTATAGTATACTAATAAGCTTAAATTATTGAAAAAGTTAACAAATTTTTATTTTAATTCAAAGTACAAAATATAATATAATAATAAATAATATTATTCATATTTACTTAATAGGCCGACCTAATAGGCTAAAGAAACTTTTTGAATGACCTGTGGCCTGACCTTTTAAGCTAAATAGGCTTTTAAAAAAGCTTAGGCTTTCTCTATTTAAGAAAAAAGTCTGGTCTGTCCTGACCTGTCATAGGCTAGGCCGTAGGACCCTGTAGGCCGGTCTGACCTATTTCCATCCCTAAAGATAACCAAGTAAATTGACATTTTCCTTGAAAAAAGAAAAAGAAAGTCAATGGACATTTGAGAAACCCCGTTTTTTCCGGGCAGCAACGATTCATTCACTAGAAAATCACTACTCTTCTGAAAGCATTCTCAACCCATTCATTATTATCAGTCTACTCACTCACTATTAATTAAAATGGTTATCATCACTAATTTTGTTTCTACAATCTTTCTCTTCTCTGTTGTGCCCAGGGTTTCAATGCACCTGCTTTCAAGGTAAACTCATCCTATTTCGTTTCTAATTCATTTATTCTTGGGTTTATCTTTTTGTATTATTTGATTTGATTTGATTTCATCCATATAATAGAAAAACCAGAATGTTAATAATGTACGTACGTACATTTTAGTTTTTGAGTTAGACACAATGCTGATAAATTAGTAGTAGCCCTTGTTTGTCCATTTACGAGAGAGACAGACACAACTGGATAGACAAGACTTTTGATAAAAATTTATAAAGAGGAGACACTCCTCACCTTATGAACCGATTTTGTAAGGATGAGTTAAGCCCCAATTTCAACACTGGGCCATTTTAATAAAATAAGTGTATGTTCCACTAATTTACATGGTAGTGGTACTTTTGCAAATTGGTTCGCATAAATTCCTCCTAAAGTTTATAAAGAGGAGGCACTCCTCACCTTATGAACTGGTTTTGTAAAGATGAGTTAGGCCCCAATTTCAACACTGGACCGTTTTAATAAGTGTAGGTTCCACTGATTTATCAGTGTCTGGGAACCGTGAATTGGTACATGGTAGTGGTACTTTTGCAAATTGGTTCTCATAAATTCCTCCTAAAGTTTATAAAGAGGAGACACTCCTCACCTTATAAACCGGTTTTGTAAGGATGAGTTAGGCCCCAATTTCAACACTTGGCCATTTTAATAAGTGTAGGTTCCACTGATTTATCAGTGTCTGGGAACCGTGAATTGGTACATGGTAGTGGTACTTTTGCAATTTGGTTTGCATAAATTCCCCCTATAATTTCTCGAAATTGGGGAACCGAGATAAATGAAGATCGGAGAAAGAGGAAGATAGGTTGAGTAGGAGATAAATGAGGTTCCACTAATATTTATCAACCGTGAATTGGTACTTGCTGTACCAGTTCGTGGTACTTTTGCAAATTGGTTCGCTTAAATTCCCCCTATAATTTCTCGAAATTAGGGAACTGAGATAAGTGAAGATCGGAGAAAGAGGAAGATAGTTTGAGTAGGAGATAAATGATAAAAGAAAACCTTCGGCGGTGCAAATAAATTTTGCATAAAATCTCTTTGAAGCATGGAGAAAGAGAATGTCTCTTGCAAAATAATATTGATAAAAAAAACAGAAAAAGTGAATATAAAAAAAGATTTTGGTAAGTGGGCCTTAGCTTTTTTGCAGCTGACTAGTCCTTCTACTTTTTCGCACTATTAATTGATTTAACTAATTAAATACGAAGAGATTTGAATTCCAGAGCGGAGTTGGAAAGACTCACATTTGGTAAAAAAAAAAATCTTAAAAAACTATTGATATCTTACTATTCAATTAGGTTGTACCGATACTACGAACCGACGCGTACCCAAGATTTATACCCCATACGTACCGAATTCTTCACATGTTGCGCACCACGAACCCGTACCCGTACCAGGTAACAACGCGAATTGTGAATTATGTGACTATGGTCTGTCTCTCAACAAATGGAGGGTAGATGAACCCGGACCCACATTGTGCCTGTTTGATCTTCTGAAACACTCAATTCCATGCTGTATTGTTGTCATTTGATTGTGCATTTTTTTCACCTGTCAGAATGTTATTGTGTTGTTGCTAGTATTTTATTTTATTTTATTGTTAAATGCTGATATTTATTTATTTTACTTATGTCTTGTTACTTTCTGTGTTGAATTGACAGATATTTTTGTGATTTCAAGTTTAAGGACTAATGGCTAAGAAAAAGGTTCGTATTAACATTGTGGTTATTGGTCATGTGGACTCTGGGAAGTCAACCACTACTGGTCATTTGATCCACAAACTTGGATGTATTCACAAGAGTGTCATTGAGAGTTTTGAGAAAGAAGCTGCTGAGATGAACAAGCGTTCATTCAAGTATGCTTGGGTGCTTGACAAGCTCAAGGCTGAACGTGAAAGAGGTATTACGATTGACATTACCCTGTCGAAGTTTGAGACAAACAAGTACAACTGCACTGTCATTGATGCCCCCGGACACAGGGATTTCATTAAGAACATGATCACCGGAACGTCCCAAGCTGACTGTGCTGTTCTCGTCATTGATTCCACTACCGGTGGTTTTGAAGCCGGTATGAATGGTCAGACCCGTGAACATGCTCTTCTTGCCTTCACTCTTGGTGTGAATCAAATGATCTGCTGCTGCAACAAGGTATTTATATTTTCAGCCCCTTTAAGATTGTATTTGATTATTTTTATAATTCATTTATATAAGTACTAATCATCATCTACCTTGACAGATGGATGCCACTACACCCAAATACTCTAGGGATAGGTATTTAGAAATTGTGAGGCAAGTTTTACCCTTTTTGAATAAGGTTGGCTATAAACTTATTCCAATTGTTCCCATCTCTGGTTTTGAGGGAGATAACTTGATTGAGCGCTCTACTAATCTTGATTGGTACAAGGGTCCAACCCTTCTTGAAGCTATTGACCAAATCAACGAGCCTATGAGGCCATCAGACAAGCCTCTCCGAATCCCACTTCAGGATGTCTACAAAATTGGAGGAATCGGAACTGTGCCTGTGGGACGTGTTGAGACTGGTACCTTGAACCCTGGAATGGTGCTGACTTTTGCCCCAACTGGGCTGCAAGCTGAAGTGAAGTATGTGGAGATGCACCATGAAGCTATCGGTGAGGCCCTTCCTGGTGATATTGTGGGATTTAATGTTAACGTTGCTGCTAGGGATCTCAAGCAAGGTTATGTTGCCTCAAACTCCGAGGATGACCCAGCCGTAGAGGCCGCTCACTTTACATCTCTTGTTATCATTACGAATCACCCTGTCCAGATTAGAAATGGCTATACACCTGTTCTTGACTGCCACACCTCCCACATTGCTGTCAAGTTTGCTGAGCTTATTTCCAAGGTTGACAGGTGTTCTGGTGAGGAAATAGAGAGGGAGCCCAAATTTTTGATGAGTGGTGATGCTGGTATTATTAAGATGATTCCCACCAAGCCTATGGTGGTAGAGCCTTTCTCTCTATATCCTCCACTCGGCCGTTTTGTTGTCAGAGACCGGCATCAAACTGTGGCTGTTGGAGTCATTAAGGCTGTGAAGAAGAAGGATCCTGCTGCAGGAGGTAAGATCACTAAGTCGACATTGAAAAAGTGAAATCTATCTAGCGAAATCTATCGTTGTTATTACCATAAATGGTCTTTGGTCCTTAGTATTTCTATTTCTCCTCTAGTAAACTTGTTTTGCAGATTAAGTGTGAAGTCTGCACCGTTATATCACAGTTTTTTTTTCTTCCCAGAATTGGGTTCTAGATAAACGGTGGAAGAGCTATTTATTTTGTTCGTTTTATGTTTTAATTAGTGTCTAGTGTGAACACTTGGATTTTGCAAGCAGCGAGTTTCCGGACCTGCTAATTTTGTTTTGAATATCAACTCTTTATTTGTGTGTTTATTGATTCCTTTGTGTGATATTGTAAGTTTTTGCTGGGTCATGTCTCTGATTGTTCTAGGCAATATAGTTAGCCGAGAATGTCAGGAGCATTTTTGAATGTCACTTGCATAATGCTCTGATCATTTGCTATTTTTGTCTAAAACATAACTTGCAGCTATTTACCCTGGCAGTTACAAGGAACAGGACATTGAAACAGGGGGGGGGGGGGGGGGGGGGTACCTGTTCAAGTAGGTCCAACGGGTGTCATGTTACTAGTATATGTTTATTTTTAATTATTAATCTATACCTATATTTAAAAGAAATGCATAGTTTTGGTGCAGTATTTTTCTTCCAATCATACCCTTCATGTTACTAGCATTACTTTCATATTTCTGATCAAATTACTGGACTTCATACTTCACACCACTGTAATTTAATACTAGGATATTCAAGGGATTTTCACTTTAACAAGCAATTAGCTTTGTAACTGGGCACTTGAATATGGTATCTTCTAAATTCTAATGGGAATCTACATGTATTGCCTCTTATACTAATAAGTGTATCAACAAGCTAATTTTTTAACCGATCATTTAAACATGATAACAATCTTTTTTTACTTGTATTAGTTTGGGCTAGGATGGAGTGTTTGTGAAAATGATATATTTTTTGACACTTTTTTGGAATATTGAATATCTGGCAGTGCTTAATCTGTATCTAATTTTTGTTCATCGACTGTTTCCTTTCTTTTTGTAGCTCTTGCCGGCGGAGATAAGCTTGAGTCATTATGCATGGAGTTACAGCGTCAAATTAAAATGTTGACGGTATTCTTCTGTTACACCACTACCTCGAAAACTGATTATGTAATATATAAAAGAATTACAAGATGTTCATTACCTCAAAATATTTTATCTTTCTTATATGCACTTATATGTCTAGATGAGGACTTGTGAATCTAAATTTTAAAGAAAGAGAGGCCATCCTGATCGTTTCTCATGTTTAGTTAATAACCAGCTCTAGTGCAACGCTAACATCCTACTCACATAGGCGCATTAGCTAAAGGCCGCGCAAAAGTGAAATACTTCAGCCCTCTCGATTGAAGGATTTCGTTTTTATTTTCATCCTATTATTTCCCATCCTGCCAAAGTATTTGAGTTTGATTTTTATTATTTTCATCCTATTACTTCAGCCCTCTCGATTGAAGGATTTCGTTTTTCTACCTGGTAGTGTAATTAGATTCTTATTAATTTTACTTTAAGAGCAACATTTTGACTTTGTTAATTGACAACACTAGAGTTCATGCTTCATTATTTTCAGGAAGAATGCAAACGTGTATCTACTGAGGTGCAACAATTTAAGCTGGACTTGTTAGCCAAGTTCCAAGATGCAATCAAGGTTTGTTCATTATCTCTAGTTTAGCCTATATGATATTTTGAACAGAGTGTACATTTAGTATGGTACCACGTTTATGTCATTGGGTGTAGTGTATGTACGTTTACCTGGTTAGGAAAATGCTTTCATCTTCAAGAATGTCTCTGCCCCCTAAATTCACTACCATACTTTTTTTTCCTGGATCTTTGATGTTCTGCACACGGTTGTTATATGGGAGTTGTTGTTTATGATTTGTTGAGAGATTGAGCAGCCTTGTTGCATTCGAAGTTTTTTATGGTCCATGTTGTATCTCCTCTTTATTATAACGAGTTCCTTTTCTATTACATGAATGTGACTTCTACCTGGTAGTGTAATCAGATTCTTATTAATTTTACTTTCAAGATTAACATTTTGACTTTGTTAATCGAAAAGACTAGGGTTCATGCTTCATTATTTTCAGGAAGATTACAAACATGTGTCTACTGAGGCGCAACAATTTAAGCTGGACTTGTCAGCCAAGTTCCAATATGCAATCGAGGTTTGTTCATTATCTCTAGTTTAGCATATATGATATTTTGAACGTGTACATTTGGTATGCTACCACGTTTATGTCATTGGGTGTAGTGTATGTACGTTTACCTGGTTAAGAAAATGCTTTCATCTTCAAGAATGTCTCTGTCCCCTAAACTCACTACCATTCTTTTTTTCCTGGATCTTTGATGTTCTACACACGGTTGTTATATGGGAGTTGTTGTTTATGATTTGTCGAGAGATTGGGCAGCCTTGTTGCATTCAAAGTTTTTTATGTTCCATGTTGTATCTCCTCTTTATTATAACGAGTTCCTTTTTTATTACATGAATGTGACTTCTACCTGGTAGTGTTATCGGATTCTTATTAATTTTACTTTCAAGAGCAACATTTTGACTTTGTTAATCGAAAACACTAGGGTTCATGCTTCATTATTTTCAGGAAGAATACAAACGTGTGTCTACTGAGGTGCAACAAATTAAGCTGGACTTGTCAGCCAAGTTCCAATATGCAATCGAGGTTTGTTCATTATCTCTAGTTTGGCATATATGATATTTTGAACATAGTGTACATTTGGTAGGCTCAGGGGCAAATGCCTGTGTAATGATGGGGTAGCTTATGCTACCCCAATTTTTTTCCTTCTATTGAATGAATAAGTGTATTATGATAGTTAGGTACTCCAATAATATCTTTTAAGCTACCTCAAATAAATTTATTTGCGAAAAAATTAGCACAAATATAAAGATTAACAAACTATTACTTAATTAATAAACTTACAGAATGTATTTTTAGTAATAAAAATTATCAATAGTCAAACAGAATGGACAATTGTTTAATGAAAATAACTTATTTATTTACATTGAAAAGGAAATTGTTAGTCTATTTAACAAATATGCAATTATGAATATATATTTGACTCCATGAAGCCTAATTTTATAGAGATCGAGCATATTTAACCCTTAAATTTTATATATAAAGTTTTAAATAAGTTAATTTTTCTTTGCCTCAAAAAAATTCTTTGCATTTGGCCCCCTCATAAAAATTACTCTAGCTTTGCCGCTGGGTAGGCTACCACGTTTGAACATAGTGTACATTTGAGGTGCAGATTCTTATTAATTTTACTTTTAAGAGCAACATTTTGACTTTTTAATTGAAAACACTAGCGTTCATGCTTCATTATTTTCAGGAAGAATTCAAACGTGTATCTACTGAGGCGCAACAATTTAAGCTGGACTTGTCAGCCAAGTTTCAAGATGCAATCAAGGTTTGTTCATTATCTCTAGTTTAGCATATATGATATTTTGAACAGTGTACATTTGGTATGCTACCACGTTTTAACTTATGGTGGAGAACGCAAATATATGTAGCAGGGTTGAACAGTAGCGTGGATTGATAAACTTTTGTTTCAGCTGTTCCTTTCCATGTTTTTTTTTTTGTGAAGGATGCCTTATCCTCCTATTTTTTCTTCTTCTCTCCAGTGCGTGTATTGCACCTTTATGTTGAACTTGTTTCCGTTTGTTGTGTTGCTGTTAATTTATGCATGCTTGCAGAAACTTCATCCTGACAATGCCATTGAGGAATGCATAAGACAAGAGCTTATCCCTGCAAATGAGATAGAAGTGACTTTTTCAGATATTGGTGCTTTGGATGATGTTAAAGAATCACTTCAAGAAGCGGTTATGCTTCCCCTTAGAAGACCATATCTATTCAAAGGTGATGGGGTTCTGAAGCCATGTAAAGGTGTATTGCTTTTTGGACCTCCTGGTACAGGAAAGACAATGCTCGCAAAGGCAATAGCTAGTGAATCTGGAGCAAGTTTCATCAATGTCTCTCCGTCCACCATCAATTCAAAGTGGTCCGGAGAAGCTGAAAAGAACGTCCGAGCTCTGTTTTCACTAGCAGCAGAGGTTGCCCCAACTATTATTTTCATTGATGAAGTGGATAGCATGCTTGGGCGGCGGTCTAGCTCTTCTGAAAACAACTCAATAAGAAGGGTGAAAAACGAGTTCATGTCACGTTGGGATGGAATATTGTCAAAATCTGATGAGAAAATTATTGTTCTTGCTGCCACCAACATGCCATTTGACCTTGATGAAGCAGTTATAAGACGGTTTCAGCGAAGGTTGAACCACACATTTGCCATGAATCACGTTCACCTGTTGCTTCCACTCAATTGCAATCATTTGAACAAGGACAAGCATTCATTATCTTTACCATCTTCATTGATTAGTTAGGTTCTCATAAGAAACAAAAAAGTTTTTGATAAACATAGATTTCGTTAAATTTTGTTTTAAGTAAAGGTCTAAAATTTTACCTTTGAAAATATGATTAAATTGTTCACTAGATTGAGTCTACTGTTAGATAAATAATTGCAGTTAACTGTGCAAGAATAACAACTCTGGAAACTCACCAGAAGTTTCAGGGTTCAAATTCTGGAAACTAACATAATCCACTAATTTACTAATGTTTGCCTAAAAATAAAAGTGCAATAGTTACATCTCTTTAATTTTGTGACTGCGCGAAGCATCTGTTAGGCCTATCACTGCACGATTTGGTTTCATGATATGATGCAGACTATTGTTTTTGAGATATGTGATTGACATTTCTGCTCATGGCAATCTTGAGCAGGATCATGGTTGGTCTTCCTTCTGCTGAAAACAGGGAAACGATCTTGAAAACTCTTCTAGCTAAGGATAAACATGAAGATTTAGACTTCAAAGAGCTTTCAACTATGACAGAAGGATATAGTGGAAGTGATCTTAAGGTTCATTTTGTTGGTCATTCTCTATTTCTAGTTACCTACTTCTTTTGTGGCGATAATATATTGACATTAATTTATGTAAACAGAACTTATGCATTACTGCAGCATATTGCCCCCTTAAGGAGCTGACACAACATGAGAATGAAAAAAAAAAGGTAGCTACTTAAAATCTAATATATTATTTGTTAAGAGTCATCATTTTTCTGCAAATCTAATTAAAATCCATCTATTTCAGAAAAGGAAGAGAAAGCTGGAAGAAGTTGAAATCTTAGAAGATGCTGCCAAAGATGATAAAGAAGATCAAGTGATTTCCCTCAGGCCTTTAAACATGGAAGACATGAGACAGGCAAAGAATAAGGTGTGTTGGACTTGAACTGTTCACTTCAATTGCTTTAGAGTTGGGGCTTTTTTCTATTGGCTTATTTGAGCTTAACTATTGGTATAAGCTCTTGTGAGTCTGTTTAGTAGAACATATGGAAACAACTTTTGACATACCCATAAACTGTTTTCAGCTTATTTCGATAACCTCTTCTTAAAGGTGGCTCCGGGCATAGATATCTGACATCTGGTAGCAAAAGTTAGCAGTATGAACATTCAAGAATTCACCTTTGTTACTTATAGCTTATATGAAAACAATTTTACTTTATTTTATTTTTAGATATAAAAATAGCTTATACATTAGCACTTGTATGATAAGCACTTATGTTATAAAACATTTATTTAAGCTGTTTATCCAAGCAGAGGGCCTTAGCACTTGATTTGGGTGACTTCCTTTGCACCCAAATCAAGTATTAAGGCCCACTGTCTGGTTTACTATTAAATACAAACTTCAATCCTCTTTTTTTGTTCTCAATGTAAATGATCAAATTACACATTTGTTGAGGAATTCAAGCTTAACTATTTAACAATGTCACCCATATGGAAGAATGAACACCTTGTCTTTTTCCAGCTTAAATTTTATGCATAGAAATTGATAGATGCATGTGTAAATACAGGTGGGTGCAAGTTTTGCTGCAGAAGGATCAATGATGAACAGGTTGAAAGAGTGGAATGATTTGTATGGAGAAGGAGGTTCAAGGAAGAAAGAGGAGCAACTCAGTTATTTTCTTTAGATTGTGGAAAGCCAGTTTTTTTTTTCTTCTTTTGGTACAAAGGATATTTTAACCAAGGCATTAATCATTTAGTAGAGATATTGAAGTGCTAGATTGTTGAAGAAATCCAATGTGAATAGATTTATCAATCCCAAGGCAACATGAATCATGTTTGGATGAGTCTTGAGTTTATGTTGAAATATTCTATAATTATTAGCTATTATATTTGATATTGGTTCCTTCAGTTTTTACTTTTTATTTGGTATTACGAGTGGATGATGGTGATGATTATAGGAGCGAATTGAACAACATAAAAGAGAACTGATGGTGACGGTTATGCAACCGAGAATTGAATTAGTTTTTTTGACAAAAAGGAAGTCGTTTATATGATGTTTCCTTTGTTGATAGGCACATTTGCGTGTTTCCTGTGTTGAAATTTCGTACCATCTAGCATTCATGTATCTATATTTCACTTCATTTATTGATGAATATAACAGAAACCAGTGATTTATCCAATCAATTAAAAAGATAAAATGTTTGATATGTTCAAAAGATTTTAAGTGTCTGTTGAGAATCAAAGTGACAGAAATATCAAGGTGTTGAGAACTGATGGAGGTGGTGAATATGCATCCCAAGCATTTAAAGCTTTTAGCGTAAATCATGTATTCAACATGAAGTCACTGTTCCTTACACTCCACCACATAATAAATTGGATGAAAGAAGGAATAAAACAATTCTATAAATGTTAGATGTATGTTGAAGCAAAGAAACACACAACATTCATTTTGGGGTGAAGCTATAACCACTGCGACTTATGTGCTTAACAGGTTTCCAACCAAAAGGATCAGGAAGGTACATGAAGAAGTTTAGAGTGGTACAAACATATCCATGATGCTATAAGAAAGAAGCTAGATGATAAAAGTGAGGCAATGATTCTTATTGGCTATCATGCTACTAAAGCCTATAGGTTGCACAATCCTAGCACATATGCCATCATAAATGACTTAGAATCATGAGATTGGCAGAAGAAAGACACCTCCAACACACCATTGATGAATATTTTGTTAAGTGATCCTTGTTATGAAGAAAGGAATGCAACTGATGAGGATTGTACAAATGATAGAGTTTAGAGGGTATGCACCGATGGCAAGGACTGAAACATGCAGGTTAGTGGGTTCCTTAGCAAGTGCAAGAGGCTGGTCTATGTTTCTCCTAGATTTGAAGTTAGCTTTCTTAAATGGTCCAATTAAAGAAATGGTGTTTGTCCCTCAACCTCCTTTTATTTTTTTTCTTTTTTTTTTTTTTTTGTGTTGAAAGGGAAAAAAGATACGGTGTACAAGCCTCACAAGGCTCTGTATGGTCAAAAGAATAGATTTTGGTTCAATTTGGATTCACAAGATGCATATTTGGATATGTCGTGTATATGCAAGCTACAACATCAAGTATGATTCTATTATGCTTGCATATAGATGACCTATTGTAATTGGTAGCAATATTGCAGGTATCCGCGTAAGTAAGGGACAGACACATGTACCATATTTATCCAACGGAATGAAAACAGATATCATCTCAATCATTAATTTTATAAGATGTTGTCTTTTTAGATGTATCAAATTTACAAATACATTTTCAAAAGTCTAACTTTTTTTCTTATAATTTTATAAATGAAATTTAGTAACGAAAAATACATTTAAAAGGAAAAGAAAAAAAGAAAAGACTAGCCAAAGACACATTGGAGGATAATAGACATTTGAGAATCTACAGTGAGAAATAAATAAGAAAGTTAGTTATATAGGAACAACAACTAACCCCGAATTTTCCGGGCAGCAACGATTCGCGAAAAAAAAAATCCCGCGAGATTTCTTTTCTGAATTCTCAGCATCTTACTTCAGTATACTACTATAAATAAACATAGCAATGGGTATCACTAATCTTCTTTCTACAATCTTTCTCTTCTTTATTGCTAGGGTTTCAATTAGGGATGTCAATGGGGATTTGTTAGAGCGGATCCCCGCGGGGATTCCCCATTCGGTGCCCCATTTTCGGGGAATTTTCCCCCGCGGGGATCGGGGACGGGGAGAAATATTCCCCCGTAGACACTTCGGGGCGGGGATCGGGGAAATATCCCCCGCCCCGTTGATTCCCCGACCCCCGTGAAAATACAGAAATGTCCTTGTGTTTTTAATAAGCTTGAATATTTTTTTGTGGGTTTTTGGACATTTTACATATGGTTTAATAAAAAAAAATTAAAAAAATGTAAAGTAATGGCTTTGGTTGGTTGTTATCACAATCTCACGTTCCCACTGTCCCACACACTTTCAATTTTCCTTCTTTCACTTTTCAACAACTCTCCATTGCCACAGTATTGAAAATCTCTTCTTCTTTTATGTTGATGCGATGAAGGATGAATCAACGCCGCAAGCGCTCTCTTCACGAGATCTCCTTCAACACCACGAATTCTCACAAGCAAATTCGTCATAGCAGATCTATGCTCTCTTCACGAGATCTCCTTCAACACCACGAATTCTCACGAGATCTATGCTCATAGCAGATCTATATATACCGTATAAGAGGAGCAAGTTTCGAAGCATATGTTTCTCCTCTTCTTTGTTTCTTCATCTGGTCCGATTATGTTTCTGCAGATCCACTTGTCTAATGGGGATCCGCGGGGATCCGGGAGGATCCGTGGGGACGGGGATAGGTGATAATATTCCCCCGTAGCGGGGATCGGGGACGGGGACGGGGAACGAATACAGCGGCGGGGCGGGGATCGGGGAGCGTATCCCCCGCCCCCGATCCGCCCCATTGACATCCCTAGTTTCAATTTCAAGGTAAATATTCATTTCTAATTCATCCAAGCGTTCATTCAAGTATGCCTGGGTGCTTGACAAACTTGATGAGTCATAGATAGTATAATTTATTGCCTTATTTAGTTTAGTTTTATTTTAGATTTGATTTAGTTTTATTGCATTTTATTTTATATTAGAATATTTTACTTTAAATTATGTTTTATTTTATTTTAGGAATAAATATATGGTGGAAGGTGTCTTGGAGCAAAAGAAAGAGGACTGGAGCAAATACAGCGCAAGAATACGAAGATACGGGACAAAAATATGTTCCCACCAAGTCAGAAGCTTGGCACGGCCAGTGCCAACATGTGGCACGGCCGTGCCACCTCCAGGAGCCTCTTTTGCTGCTTTTTCTTCGGGCCCAAGTTACCCTGTTGCAGCTTTACTGTTTTACCCTTTTAGTTGCTTAGTTTCTAAGTCGATTGTAAAGCTATAAATAGAGTAGCTCTCCACCATAAACAATCATCCTTTACTTTGTTTATTTCAATTGCTATTTCAATAAAGTCTTTATTTCGTTTTACTTTCTTCTTTCGCAATTTACTTTTATCGCATTCTCTCTTCTTCCCCCATGTCTACGATGAACATGAGTGAGTAGACTTCTTTGTCTTGGGATCGTTGGACAAATCTAATGACGTAATCCGGATCAAGCCAAGTCTTAAACCCTAATTAATTGTTACCCTAATTCCTAATCTAAGTTCACCGTTTTAACATGAATTAATTATTATCAAACTGTGGAAGCGAACGCGGAGGGTTTGATAATGGTTAATTCATCATCACAGATATCAATTCATAAAGCGAACGCGGAGCTTTGATATCCGAACAAGTGAATATAGACAAGGTTTGCGAAACATGAGAATAGTCTAGCAAACCTTGGGACATATAAAGTTTCGATCTTCAAGGGTCCCAAAGGCAATCACCCATGAGAATAGGTGTGGTTGTTGGAGGGATACACTCACTGACTTCGAGAGGAGCTGTGATATGCTAAAGAGAAACTTGTCCTTAGTAATTAGGATTAACGTTTAATTATAAGTTTAAGGCTTGCTTGTGAAAAGATTCGTTATTATGATGAACCAATGATCCCAAGGCTTTTTAATATTATTGTTATTTACCTTCAAAAAAAACTACACTCTCCAAACTTCTTATTTCTTCCCCTTCTAATCAATTATTAAAAAGCTAATTGGATTGATCAACTCCCTAGCGGAACGATAACTCTACTTACTACTATTACTTCGATAGGCCGTGCACTTGCGGTTTGGCCCTATCAAGTTTTTGGCGCCGTTGCCGGGGAGTTAACTAATTTAATTAGCTTTTTCTAAGTGATTAGAATTCTCTCTTCTTTCTCTTTTTTTTTTTATTTTTAACTTTTTATTTTTCTGTTATCGTTAACTTCTTGGGTTCTCAACCTTGTATGCGAAGAACTAGAAATCAAGCGGTATTCATACCCGAGATCGAAAGGTTCTTACATAGAAGGAGGAGAGCAGCACAAAATAACACCGCCATGGCCAATCGCACTCTCAAAGAGTATGCAACGCCGTCTACGGCTGAGCCACAAGCTGTTATTGTGTACCCAACGGTTGAGGATGACAATTTTGAAATTAAGCCTGCCCTACTTAACTTGGTGCAGCAAAACCAATTCTCGGGATCCCCCACTGAGGATCCCAATCTTCACATCTCTGTTTTCCTACGAATTAGTGGAACCATGAAGGAGAACCAAGAGGCCGTAAGACTTCATCTCTTTCCCTTTTCCTTAAGGGATAGAGCAAGCGCTTGGTTCCATTCCCTCGAAGTCGGATCCATTACTTCATGGGATCAGATGAGGCAAGCATTCCTTGCCCGTTTCTTTCCACCATCCAAAACCGCTAAACTTAGAGACCAAATCACGCGGTTCAACCAAAAAGATGGGGAATCTCTCTATGAGGCGTGGGAGCGTTTCAAAGAAATGCTAAGACTTTGTCCCCACCATGGCCTAGAGAAGTGGCTTATAGTCCACACTTTTTATAATGGCTTGTCTTATACCACTAAGATGTCTGTTGATGCAGCTGCAGGTGGAGCACTTATGAACAAGAACTACACGGAGGCATATGCCCTAATTGAAGACATGGCTCAGAATCATTACAAATGGACCGACGAGAGAGCCATCTCTAGTTCTTCATCCTCCAAAAGGGAGGCAGGTATACACGAAGTCTCTAACTATGATCACCTTGCTTCTAAAATTGATACACTAACTGAAAAACTTGAAAAATTCAATGTTAGTGCTATCAACCCTGCTTCTACTCCTTCTTGTGAAATATGTGGTATAACTGGTCATGCTGGTGTTGATTGCCAACTAGGTGGTGCTATTAACGGTGTTGAGCAAATGAACTATGCTCAATACAACCAAGGGATGAGACAAAATCAAAATTTTTATAAAAATCAAAATCCCTATGGACAAGTAGCACCACCCGGTTATGCAAACAACCAAAGATTCACTCAAAAATCCAATTTGGAAATTTTGTTGGAAAACTCTATTGCCAACCAAAACAAACAACTTCAAGAACTCAAAAACCAAACTGGATTTCTGAATGATTCTCTTTCCAAGCTCAATACCAAGGTTGATTCTATTGCTACTCACTCTAAAATGCTTGAAACACAAATCGCCCAAATAGCCCAACAAGTGGCTACATCTTCCCAAACACCGGGAGTCTTTCCTGGTCAAACCGAAGCCAATCCCAAAGCCCAAGTTAATGTCATATCTTTTAGGGGTAGTAAGTTAGGCGAAACTTTTGCTAAGGCTAAAAACATTGGGAAAGAAAATGTCAAGCCCTTAGGTGATAAAGTCGTGATAGAAGAAGCTAAACCACTTGAAGAAAACAAAACTCCATCCCCCTTAAATCCTGAAAAGCTTAAACTAGAGGGTAAGTTTGAAAAATTTGTTAACATACTTAGGAAGATTTGCATTAAACTTCCCTTTGCTGAAGCTTTGTCTAGGATGCCTCTATACGCCAAGTTTTTAAAGGAAATTTTTTCAAAGAAAAGGGCTATAGAGCATAATGAGACAATAGCCTTAGCTGAGGAAACTAGTACAATCATCCAAGAAGCACCCCCTAAACTTAGAGACCCAGGTAGCTTTGCCATACCATGTGAAATTGGGAATGAAACCATAAACAAAGCCTTATGTGACTTAGGAGCTAGTGTTAGTTTGCTGCCTTTGTCTCTTCTTAAAAGGATAGGGATAGGAGAGTTGAAACCTACCGAGATGGAATTAAAAATTGCTGATCGTTCTACCATGAAACTTGTAGGATTTGTCGAGGACATACCTGTTAAGATAGAAGGGATATACATCCCAACTGATTTTGTAGTCGTTGACATTGAAGAGGACGATGACGTCCCCATAATCCTAGGTAGACCCTTCCTTGCAACTGCAGGAGCTCTCATTGATGTTAAACTTGGTAGGATAGTCTTTCAAGTGAGTGATAAGATGGTAGGATTTGAGTTGGAAAACGTTATGAAAGGTCCCGCTCTTTACTCTTGTTGCATGCTTAACGATCATGTTGTGAAAGAACGTTTTATAGCGTCATCTACACAATATGATATCTTTGATCCATTCTAAGGACTCTTTCTAACCGTCAAGCTAATGACATTAAAAGAGCGCTTCGTGGGAGGCAACCCACGCATTTTACTGCTTTTGTTTTGTTTTTCTTTGTTCTAGGTTGTTTTGTAAGGTAATTGTCCGAGTACGATTCAAGAAAATGAAATTTTTTGAAGCCCCCTGGACCAGAAGGTTGGCACGTCCCGTGCTAAGACTGGCACGACCGTGCCAGATTTTTCAAGCAAAATTGAAGTCCAAGGTCAGAATGTTGGCACGGCCCGTGCCAAGGGTGGCACGGCCGTGCCCGATCTCTAGCCCCTATATACTCATATTTTTTTCTCTTCTTCTTCCTCATTCACAAACCACAACCCTCTTTCATCTTTCAAACTTCTCTCTAAACCTCCATAACCTTCAAACCTTCAAACCACCATATCTCCCTCAATTCTTAACCAAATCAATCCATTCTTTCACCAATCAACCACAAACTTCACCCAAAACAAAAACCACCAATCAAAAACATTTTTCATCCATCAAAACCCACAATTCACCAAAACCCTAATCCTTCAAAACCTAACCCAAACACCACAAAACCTTAACCAATCAACAAACCTTCCTTAAACATCAACCCCAACCCTAAACCAATCCTTTCCACTAAAAATTTTCCCAAACCCTAAACCTTCAAAACCAATTCTAACAAAGGTCAATGGCTTCAAGAAGAAGTGGTAAAGAACCAGCAAGCTCTCAAGGAGGACCTCCCCCAAAGAAGCAAGCCCAAGTGAAGAATCATGGGATCCAGTTCAAAAATAACAAGCAAAGGGACAGGTATAAAAATCTCATCTCTAAACATTTGCACCCTTCTCGTTATCCTGATCCCAATACTTTAGATGTGCTAGAGCTGTTTGATGATGTTTCTAGGTTGATAGGAAAGTTAGGTTGGACCGAATTGCTGAAACCTATGAGGGGTTATGAAAATTTCACTTATGAATTCTTGAGCTCAATAGATTTTACTAAAGATAAGTTGAATTTTGATAACCCTAACCATAGAGTTGTTTTCCGGTTAATGAATATTGATTATGACATGTCACTTCAACACTTTTGTGAAGCCTTAGGTTTTGCAAATGAAGGATATATTCATGATCATTGGGATCCTAGTCTAAAACCGGCTAACTATGACCCAGCTGCCTTTTGGAAACAAATCACCGGTCTTAACAAATACGTCCCTAGGGCGAACAAAGCTAGCAATA
The DNA here is from genome assembly GCF_051527215.1 of Medicago sativa. NCBI lineage: Eukaryota > Viridiplantae > Streptophyta > Magnoliopsida > Fabales > Fabaceae > Medicago > Medicago sativa. Next base: position 85,557,440 of record NC_140749.1, read on the forward strand.
TTCACAACCCCGTACTTAGGTACCTTCAGAGGGTAATGGCTTGCACTATTTGGGGTAGAACCGAGCTAGGAAACACTAGAACCGATGAGTTGTTCATGCTATGGGCAATGCTCCACAACCACCCCGTCAATACCTGTTTTTATTTGATTGATCACCTCGACTTTGTCGGTACTAGACCGGCCGGTAGAGGAGACATAGTGGTGGGTGGCATCATTACATATATAGCTAGGTGTTTTGGAGTGGGTGAAGATGAGGGGATCAAACCAATTGAGGGAAACAATAGGCTTAACATAGAGACCCTTATCGCTATGAATTTCATCAAACATCGTCCACCCCTCCATTACCAACTTAAGCTAAATGTGCCAATCATGTTTTTATTGCCTAACCCATCTCGGACTACCACCGAGGTGGAAGAAAATTGGTTGTATGTTAATGATGTGCAGGTTCTTGGTGAGCAAGATGATGATGAGGGAGAAGGTGCTAACTTGCACCGTGATGAAGGAGAAGGTGCTACCTTGCACCATGAAGAGGGGCACCATGGCCATGAAACCGGTGAGCTTCATGAAAACCAAAGATGGACATGGATTCACAATGAAATCGAGAGGATGAGCACCGAACAACAAAGGCAAGGTGTTGAGATCTCCGGCCTTCGCAATGAAGTTCAAAGGGGCAACCGTGTCAATGATGAAAATAATGAGATGCTCTGTCGGATGATGCAACACCTCCAACTTCAAGGTCCTCCTTACGGACCTCAATAAACACATGTGAGCTTTCCTCTTCCTCTCTTCCCTTCTTCTTCTCCCTATCTCTCTCATTCTTCTACTTCTACTCCTTCTTCTTCTTCTTCTTCTTCTTTTAATTTCTTTTTCTTTTTTTTGAATCATTGAGGACAATGCTTCCCCTAAGTGTGGGGGGGGCCTAATAAAGTGTCTAGAGTCGTAGTGTTCCCAAACTCCCTTGAACTTTATTCTTTTGTTTTGTTTTTATAGCAAGAGGCATGACTAAGTAGCCTGTTTTTAATGTAAATATGGCATGAAATTTTTTTGTTTTGTCTCTTCTTTAAAGGTTGTTTCTTGTACATGAAAATAGTTTCTTGTGTTTCTTATGTTCTTGCTATACCCATGTCTTGTTTTAATGTGAAAATTCTCCAATGAGAAAAGCACCCGGTTGCAATCCTTGAGTAAATGTATGAATAGGTATTTTAAGGAACACGTTCTATCCTTAGTGTTAACTTAGACCCTTTAAAGTCTTAAGAGTAAAAGTAGTATAAGTTTGTGTGGGAAAATTAATCAAATTGTTCTTAATTGTTATATTCTTATTGATTTGTTAATGTTAAATGGGGCGGGAGAATGGCACCAACATGTGGGGGAAAGGACAATCCCTAACTTCCTAATTGTGGTGGTGACTCCCTAATTGAACTTAAGTTCCAAATCCCTCAAATGAGGAAAACAAATTCATCAATGCTAGGGGGAAAGGACACCCTCTCCAAAAAGACTTCCTACGCGGAGATGATAAATTTCTGCAGCACTACTTAGGGTGATTTTGAATCTAGGAGGAAAGGACAATTACATCCAAAAAGACTTCCTATGAGGATAGATAGCCCCTAAGCATCTGCAGCCCCTTGTGCTTAATCGTTAAATCTAATTTAATTTTAACTCAAATTCCCATCACTCTTATATGAAATGAAGAAAGGACTTTTTTTCGGTTACTTTAGCACTAAGGATAGAACCTATTCCTCACAATATCTGTCTTATACAGGAGCAAGAAAAGGGTTGGACTGCACACACACACTCACTTGAGACTTGATGTTGGGTAGAATAGGTTCATGAGAAGTATTTGAAATTGTAATTAGTGTACTTGGAACAAAACCTTTCTTTGAGACTTATGTTCTTAATATTGCCATAAATCAATCTTTGTTGCTGCTATGTTTGCTGCCTTTTGCTTGAGGACAAGCAAAGATTCAAGTGTGGGGGAGTTTGATGAGTCATAGATAGTATAATTTATTGCCTTATTTAGTTTAGTTTTATTTTAGATTTGATTTAGTTTTATTGCATTTTATTTTATATTAGAATATTTTACTTCAAATTATGTTTTATTTTATTTTAGGAATAAATATATGGTGGAAGGTGTCTTGGAGCAAAAGAAAGAGGACTGGAGCAAATACAGCGCAAGAATACGAAGATACGGGACAAAAATATGTTCCCACCAAGTCAGAAGCTTGGCACGGCCAGTGCCAACATGTGGCACGGCCGTGCCACCTCCAGGAGCCTCTTTTGCTGCTTTTTCTTCGGGCCCAAGTTACCCTGTTGCAGCTTTACTGTTTTACCCTTTTAGTTGCTTAGTTTCTAAGTCGATTGTAAAGCTATAAATAGAGTAGCTCTCCACCATAAACAATCATCATTTACTTTGTTTATTTCAATTGCTATTTCAATAAAGTCTTTATTTCGTTTTACTTTCTTCTTTCGCAATTTACTTTTATCGCATTCTCTCTTCTTCCCCCATGTCTACGATGAACATGAGTGAGTAGACTTCTTTGTCTTGGGATCGTTGGACAAATCTAATGACGTAATCCGGATCAAGCCAAGTCTTAAACCCTAATTCCTAATCTAAGTTCACCGTTTTAACATGAATTAATTATTATCAAACTGTGGAAGCGAACGCGGAGGGTTTGATAATGGTTAATTCATCATCACAGATATCAATTCATAAAGCGAACGCGGAGCTTTGATATCCGAACAAGTGAATTTAGACAAGGTTTGCGAAACATGAGAATAGTCTAGCAAACCTTGGGACATATAAAGTTTCGATCTTCAAGGGTCCCAAAGGCAATCACCCATGAGAATAGGTGTGGTTGTTGGAGGGATACACTCACTGACTTCGAGAGGAGCTGTGATATGCTAAAGAGAAACTTGTCCTTAGTAATTAGGATTAACGTTTAATTATAAGTTTAAGGCTTGCTTGTGAAAAGATTCGTTATTATGATGAACCAATGATCCCAAGGCTTTTTAATATTATTGTTATTTACCTTCAAAAAAAACTGCACTCTCCAAACTTCTTATTTCTTCCCCTTCTAATCAATTATTAAAAAGCTAATTGGATTGATCAACTCCCTAGCGGAACGATAACTCTACTTACTACTATTACTTCGATAGGCCGTGCACTTGCGGTTTGGCCCTATCAAAACTCAAGGCTGAGCGTGAAAGAGGTATTACGATTGACATTACTCTGTCGAAGTTTGAGACAAACAAGTACAACTGCACTCTCATTGATGCCCCCGGACACAGGGATTTCATTAAGAACATGATCACCGGGACGTCCCAAGCTGATTGTGCTGTTCTCATCATTGATTCCACTACTCGTGGTTTTGAAGCCGGTATTTCAAAGGATGGTCAGACCCGTGAACATGCTCTTCTTGCCTTCACTCTTGGTGTGAATCAAATGATCTGCTGCTGCAACAAGGTATTTATATTTTCAGCCCCTTTAAGATTGTATTTGATTATTTTTATAATTCATTTATATAACTACTAATTATCATCCACCTTGACAGATGGATGCCACTACACCCAAATACTCCAAGGATACGTATGAAGAAATTGTGGAGCAACTTTCATCCTATTTGAAGAAGGTTGGCTATAACCCAGACGGAATTCCATTTGTTCCCATTTCTGGTTTTGAGGGAGATAACTTGATTGAGCGCTCTAGTAATCTTGACTGGTACACAGGTCCCACCCTTCTTGAAGCTATTGACCAAATCAACGAGCCTATGAGGCCATCAGACAAGCCTCTCCGATTACCACTTCAGGATGTGTACAAGATTGGAGGAATCGGAACTGTGTTATTGGGACGTGTTGAGACAGGTTCCTTGAACCCTGGAATGGTGCTGACTTTTGCCCCAACTGGGCTGCAAGCTGAAGTGAAGTCTGTGGAGATGCACCATGAAGCTATCAGTGAGGCCCTTCCTGGTGACATTGTGGGATTTAATGTTAATGTTGCTGCTAGGGATCTCAATCAAGGTTATGTTGCCTCAAACTCTGAGGATGACCCAGTCGTAGAGGTCGCTTACTTTACATCTCATGTTATCATTATGAATCATCCTGGCCAGATTAGAAATGGCCATACACCTGTTCTTGACTGCCACACCTCCCACATTGCTGTCAAGTTTGCTGAGCTTATTTCCAAGGTTGACAGGTGTTCTGGTGAGGAAATTGAGAGGGAGCCCAAATTTTTGATGAGCGGTGATGCTGGTATTATTAAGATGATTCCCACCAAGCCTATGGTGGTAGAGCCTTTTTCTCTATATCCTCCACTCGGCCGTTTTGTTGTCAGAGACCGGCATCAAACTGTGGCTGTTGGAGTCATCAAGACTGTGAAGAAGAAGGATCCTGCTGTAGGAGGTAAGATCACTAAGTCGACATTGAAAAAGTGAACTGTGAAGGATGATCTATCTAGCGAAATCTATCGTTGTTATTACCATAAATGGTATTTGGTCCTTAGTATTTCTATTTCTCCTCTACTAAACTTGTTTTGCAGATTAAGTTTGAAGTCTGCACTGTCATATCACAGTTTTTTTTTCTTCCCAGAATTGGGTTCTAGATAAACGGTGGAAGAGCTATTTATTTTTTTCGTTTTATGTTTTAATTAGTGTCTAGTGTGAACACTTGGATTTTTCAAGCAGCGAGTTTCCGGACCTGCTGATTTTGTTTTGAATATCAACTCTTTATTTGTGTGTTTATTCCCTGATGTGATGTTTCAAGTTTTTGTTGGGCCATGTCTCTGATCGTTCTAGGCAATATAGTTGGCCGAGAATGTCAGGAGCATATTTGAATGTCACTTGCATAATGCTCTGATCGTTTGTTATTCCTGTCTGAAATTTACATTTGCTAAGTAGGAAACCCCAAATTTACAGCAGTTATATTTACCAAATGCCAATGTTATATTAGCATATGTGGTTCGAATATTATACCAAGGTAATTAAATGGGACAGGGCATTGAAACAGGGGGTGGTACTAGCTCAAGTTATAAAGGTCTAACAGGTGTCATGTTACTAGTATATTTTTATTTTTAATTATTAATCTATACTTATATTTAAAAGGAATGCATAGTTTTGGTGTAGTATTTTTCTTCCAATCATACCCTTCATATTACTAGCAGTACTTTCAAATTTCAGATCAAATTACTGGACTTCATACTTCACACCACTGTAATTTAATACTAGAATATTCAAGTTGATTTTCACTTTAACAAGCAATTAGCTTTGTAATTGGGCACTTGATTATGGTATCTTCTAAATTCTAATGGGAATCAACATGTATTGCCTCTTATACTAATAAGTGTATCAACAAGTTATTTTTGTAAGTGATCATCTAAACATGGTGACATTTTTTTACTTATATTAATTTGAGCTAGGATGGAATGTTGGGTAAGCTTTTGTGTTGTTTTGAGAAATACTGTTTGGAAAATGGTATATCTTTAGAAACACTTCTTTGGAATCTTGAATATCTGGCAACGTTTAATCTGTAACTAATTCCTTTCTTTTTGTAGCTCTTGCCGGCAGAGATAAACTTGAGTCTCTATGCAGGGAGTTACAACATCAAAATAAAACGACGATGGTATTCTTCTGTTACACCACTACCTCTAAAACTGATTATGTAATATATAAGAATTACAAGATGTTCAATACCTCAAAAATATTGTATCTTTCTTATATGCACTTATACGCCTTGATATGACACTTGTGTATCTGAAATCTAAAGAAGGGTAGTCTGTCCTTGCTATTTCTAATGTTTAGTTTATAGCCAGCTAATGCAAAACTAACATCCTACTCACATAAGCACATAAGCTTAAGGCCGTGCAAAAGTGATTTACTTCAGCTCTCTCGACTTAAGGATTTGATTTTTATTTCCAGCCTCTCATTTCACATCCTGCCAAAGTATTTGAGTTTGTCTTTCCCCTCTTAAAGTATTTATGTTTCTAATTCACTTTCCTAACTCACCCCGTGAATTATTTTGACCGAATAGATGTAAATAGGACATTTATAGGCGTCAAATTTGCAAATAGGACATTTACTTTCCTCTGGAACTCTTTGGGATCTCCTCTTTAGGAAATTCTTGTAGATTTGTTATGAAGGTATTGGTATCGAGTCTCAAATTTCATGTCATTGTGTGTAGTGTATGTAAATATGACATGTTTACCTGGTTGGGAAAATGCTTTCATCTTCACGAATGTCTGTCTCTTTTTTTTTTTTTTGAATGGCAACTGTTAGTATGTTAAATGTTACTCCCTCCGGTCACTATTATAAGCAAAAGTTGACTTTTTAGGTTCATTCAACAAATGATGTATGTGGTCTATATATAGACTACAGTTTCTGTAGCGTCAGGGCTTTTTTCTATTCGCTTATTTGAGCTTATTTATTGGTATAAGTGCTTGTGAGACTGTTTGGTATACCTTATGGATGCAGCTTATGACATGTTCATAAACTGTTTTCAGCTTATGTCCGTAAACTCTTCATGATAGCTTATGAAAATAGATTATAGCTTATATGAAAGCCGTTTGACTTTATCTATCTTTTGTTATAGAAATAGCTTATACATGAGCACTTATGCTATAAGAATTTAATTTAATTAAGTTGTTTATCCAAACAGAGGGCCTTAATACTTGATTTGGGTGCCTTATCTTGCACTCTTTGGTATACTATAAGATAGAAACTTCATTACTGTCGAGGAATTCTTAAAGGTGATTCTGGGATAGAAATTTAACATTTGGTAGCAAAAGTTAGCAGTTACTTATGAGTATTCAAGCATTCACCTTCGTTAGGAATTCCATGAGTTTCAACTTTGACTTAACTCTACTTTCCATTTATATAAACGAATATTGCACCATGGTTTATTTCTTATCATGTGCCTATCATATTCATATTCATATTCTGTCTCTATCCATTGCTATATGATGAGACACTTGTTCAATCCTCTTTTTTTGTTTTCAATGTAAATGATCAAATTACACATCTATTGAGCAATTTAAGCTTAATTATTTAACAATGTCACACACATGGAAGAATGAATACCTTGTCTTCTTCCAGCTTAATTTTTATGCATAGAAATTGATAGATGCATGTGTAAATACAGGTAACTGCAAGTTTTGCTGCAGAAGGATCAACAATGAGCAGGTTGAAGAAGTGGAATGATTTGTATGGAGAAGGAGGTTCAAGGAAGAAAGAGGATCAGCTCAGTTATTTTCTTTAGATTGTGGAAAGCCTTTTTTTTTTTGTACAAAGGATATTTTAACCAAGGCATTAATCATTTAGTAGAGATATTGAAGTGCTAAATTGTTGAAGAAATCCAATGTGAATAGATTTATTAATCCCAAGGCAACATTAATCATGTTTGGGAGAATCTTGAGTTTGTGTTACAATTTGTGGAAGTATTCTATGATTGTTAGCTTTTTTTATATTTGATTTTGGTTCCTTCAGTTTTTACTTTTTGTTATATACCACAAGAAACAATGACACACAGATAGGGGTGTGCAAAAAATACGGTTAATTGAACCATACGACTAAACCGAACCATAAATGACCAATCCATGTAAAAAGGGTTTATGAACTGAACCACACATTTTAAAGAATACTGCTCTTCTCCCAGCACTTTTTGCTCGTACCCAACTGAACTACCGAAAATACCCCTGCGTTATTTAACTAACGCAAGTGTTAAAATATGCGCAACTTAAGTCACGCGGCGTGAGTTAACTCACGCATGTGTTAATCTCTGCGTGAGTTAACTCACGCTGGTATTAACAGCTACGTGAGTTAACTCACGCTAATTTTCAATTCAATTCCTCAGGATCTGCTAGTCATTCAATTCCTCAGGATAACAAGGAACTTAAGGTTTTGTTACATAATCAAAGCCACCATGGCAATAGAAATATGGATATATTAACCCATATGGATAATGCCCAGAAATTATTAGGGGCAATTGCTAATAAGGTTGATACTTAAATAAATATTCAGGATAAATCAGTGGAACTTGATTCACATGTCTACCATACTATCCCCGACAACACTGATGCCCATCATATCATTCAGTGAGGTATATATCACAAATTATGAGAATCATGAGAAGTTAAATACTTATACTTGTATGCAGAAGGAAGTTCAAATGGATGTGCAGAAAGATGATGAAGTGCATGTATAAAGTGAAATCTTTGTGCAGAGTGACGACCATTTGAAGGCAGAAGGTGACATGAGACTCTAGTGGGTTCTCTTCATACAATCCTTATGCATGTAAGTTAAAAATTAAGATTGTCGATGACTCTTTTTCATCCGTGACAGAAGGATCCAATTGTAAAAAAATTATATTAGTTCAAGGACCTAAATAATTACAATTTTTTTTATAGTTTAAGGACCTACCAAATAATTAAGCCTAAAAATAACAATGCAAGAATACCCCTATCACTTTGTAAAGCGGGAAGATGAAATCTGCACTGATGCAAAGGGCCACCAACTTTTCTATGCTTTAATTTCTTGTTGATGGCATTGTGTACAAAAATCATGCAAGCAGCAAAGGGAAAGACACAAGAAGCTGAAGCTGAAATTAATTGCACCCCACAGTCCAATCGTCCATGTTGAGACTGAATAATTTGTTGTACTGTCAAGTCCACATTGGTACAGATGGAAAATGTTCGGTGGACACCTTATACGAGTGTATATTTCTTGAGATGAAATGAGATGTTGAATATGAGTGTGTAGAAATATGGCATGTAAAAATATCACCGTTGGGCACTGATATTGCCGCTTAATTAAAATTTACATAGTAATTAACTCGAATTATTTTGCAAGAAGACCAATTTGTGGTGCTCATTTTCTCATGTGATTTAAAATGGATTTGAATCAGTTGCAAAGCTTTTGAGTTCAAGTGGTGTTGTATGGCACGACACTCTATCACACGAATTATGCACAAGCATGTTTTCCATGCTTGCTCATCTCATGAATGTGTTTTTGCCTTTTACTTATATAGAAATAAAATAATACTCTATGTTACAAAACAAATTAAAAATATTTGGCTTATGAATTTTTTTTTGGTATGCACTATATACAAATATGAGCTGGTAGCAATTTGATGTTTAGAAACTCATTTGCTACCCAACTTAGAGGATATAATTAATTTGTCATTTGAATTAAATTAAATTAAAATTATACAAGAGAGAAACAATTAACCATGTTTTGAGAAAGTACCTTCTCACACTTTACCATTTTCCTTTGAGTTCTGCTATATGACTATGAGAAAGTTCCTTCTCTTCCAAACTCAGGTAAAGAAAATGACACCACATCTACATGTAACACAATATGTTTGTTTCTATCTGTTACTGCAATAAAACAAACCAGCTATTCCAATTTATGGATTCAAGAGAATTTCTTTATGAAAGTTCATATTCTTAATACTCTTATGCTTTAGCTTTATTTTCTTAACATTTTCCCAGAAGACAAACAAAATCATAGAATGGTCCGTATTAGAAATGTTACTGAGGCATAAATTTGTACCTTTGCATGGACTAATTACCCCTTGCCAGCCTGCCACCATATGTTCCGTAGCTGAAAAAAATTCAGGTAAATACATTGAAGGAATATTTCAAAAACCATAACATCGAATCGGTGAGATCTCTAGTCATGATTCAATCGATTCAACTAGAGTCGAGTTAAATTAGATGACAAAAAAATGAATAAATAAAATCAAATATATTAAAAGGGTAAAAAGATATAAAAAAAAAATTGCAAATCATTAAAAACTAAAATTGGTTGAACCAGTGCAACCATACGATAATATAATCGAAATCCAATCAATCGACAAACTGGCTAGGTCAATTGTCCGATTTGTAAAACAATGATAGTAAGATTATTTTTTTTTTAAAAAAAGTCAGTAGTTAACCTATATATACATTTTTTTTCTGAGTAAGCTCATCTTGTTTTTTAGGAAAAATTAAGTAAACTAACTCAAACGTGAATAAAAAACACAAGTGAAATTTGTCTCCAGTTTCGGTCATTTTCATATTTTTGACTCTGTGCTTGACATCATCACAAAATGTACAAAGTTTCTTCATCCCAATTAGGCCTATACAGTAAAAGGTCAATTGATTGCCTCTAAATGTGTATGCATATGTATGCTCCATTCCTCTGTCTCTTATTATTTTTTTGGATAATTTACAAAAACAAAGAAATGGGGTCGACCATAGACATTATTTCATTTCAGTTCCATCCCATACTCAATAATGAATGTTTTTTCATACCAAAAAAATAAAAAAATAATGGATGTTTTCAAAATTTAAAGCATAAACTTTTATATATACCCCGACAGTACTATGAGACATGTATATTCTCTATGAAAAAACTTTGCGATATATCTAAATGTAATATGCTTCAAAATATGTCCTGTTGTGCCCATTAGGACCCTACCTAGCTTTTAATTTAATTGTATGGCTACAACATACGCTCCTTTTACTATATCCTGTCACGTAGGAATCTAACACCTCCTCCAAGTAGAGCTGCTAATTTTTTTTCATCATGTATGTAGCTAGATACCCTTTGTCTTTTTTGGCTTCACTCGTCATTTCAAAATGTAAATCTCAAATGGCTCAAACAAAGAACAAAAGATATTACATATAAAGAACTTAGAATAGGAAAAATAATACAAGGAAGGAAAATACACATTATTCATACATAATGTATATACTATTTAGTTATCTTAAAAATACACATTATTTATACATAATGTATTCAATTATTTTTTTGATATTTTTTCAAATGTGTGTGCCTAAATAGTGTGATCAAATGGTTGTGAGCATGCAAGACTTTATCTATAAGGAAATGAATGAATACATCCTACTAGTCCTAGTTAATATGAAAATATATATATTACTCCCTCCATCCCGGAATATCTGAGTCAGTTTGGTTTTTCACATAGATTAAGAAAAATGTATAAATAAAGGGGAAAGTGAAATATATTGAATTGGGAATGATGAAAGTAGTATTAATTAGAATTATATTGTATTGGGAATGATGAAAGTTGTATTGAAAATTGAAATGACTCAGTTATTTTGGGACACTTTTTTTTAGTAAATGGTCAGATATTCTGGGACGGAGGGAGTAGTATTTTTCAAATCCCTCATCACTTCAAAATTTGAAGCATTGTTCTCTCTCTATCTGTGTGATAAATAATAATAATAATAATAATAATAATAATAATAATAATAATAATAATAATAATAATAATAATAATAATAATAATAATAATAATAATAATAATAATAATAATAATAAATTATGGAGCTGAAGTGTAGGAAGGGGTCAGGAATGATGTAAGGACGAATCTACAAAGTTTTGCGCAGCCAGCAACTGAATCTAGTTCAACAGATGACCTCATGTGATCAATTAAAAAATTTAGTATTTATTATTTGTTATAGTATTATAATAATAATGTACAGAACGTTCATATTTCATAATGCACGATGCAAATCCATATAACGGATAACAATGGTTTGAATTTTGAGATTGATTGAAATTAAACAAATACATGGTCATGGTCTAATGTCAATCAGTATCACCATGCCACATCCAATTATTTGAAATTGTAGAAACCAAGTTTGGTAAGTTAAAGATGAGACACACGGGGTCCTATTGTGCTATAGAGGATGAATTAGTTTCTACAGTATCACACATGATAGTGTCATAGAATATCAGGGATTTGGATAAAACCATTTTTGAAATTTATAACTAAAATGACATATTTGTCTTTTTCAATAATCGCTAAATCAAACCTATATTATCAGGATGGTGAAAATTCTATTGGAAAAAACCTCAAATGACTACAGAATCTAGAGTATAGAGAAAGACCTCAAATAAAACGACGTATTTGTCACATATAGAACATAGAGATAAGACCTCTAATGACTTAAGTGAAAATAATTTCCTTATAAATGGATTTTGTAAAGTTGACTTATACTCAATATAAAAATCTAATAAATTCACAAAATATTTCTATGAATGATTAAGTATATTGATATCAATGCATTTAGTTGAGTGGAAGGAAATTGAATTTGATGCAATCAGCTTTTTCACAAAGTTAAACACTCATGATACCGGTGGTCGTTTAATCTTGATCAAATACTTCGGTAAAAGTAAATTTAATTCTTATTTAATAATTCTAAAAGTACAAATCTTAAATTAGGATTGTCTGATCTTATTTGAACAGCCATGCATGCATACATGAACGTGTGAATGCCGCAAATTGCCGTTCAATCTGAGTGGTAAACAGCTATCATCTTGAATATAGAATTCTTCCACAGTGATTTTTAGAAGTTATGGTGTTTAATTAGCTAGCTTGTGTTGTACTGTGAATCCGTGAGTATTAAACATACACAAAGTTGAATATAATTAAGGTTCTTTTTTAAAATAAATATGATAAATTTGCAGCTAATTAATATTGAACGCAGATTATTGGGACCACACTAAAACAAAGGAGACAAGTTCTAAAAGGACAGTCACTATATTGAACTAACCAACAAACAATAAGAGAATCATATATAAAAAAAAAAAAAAACTAAATTCGAATCTATATAGGTAATAGGGAACACTTGAAAGCTATATCTGGTCCCTTTTAATTTCTTTGACATCATGATTACAAAATTTACAATACTTACTACTACCATGCAGAGATGCAGTAGTAATATGGTCATACAAAATCTAAGCAATGGTATAATTAACTTAACTTTTATAGGGCCTGACTATGAGTAGTGGGGGAGTAATTTTTTCAGCTAGTAGAGTTACCACTGTCACCAACGCTAGCAGAAAATTTGTGACCACGTGGTAATATTAATGCATGAGTCATTTTAAGATGAACACATGGGGTAATGTATATTTGAATTATGGGTGTAACTCAATTGGATTGGGGCAGACTGAAGGAAACTGAGGTGATTTGATCCATCTAGAAATTCACAATGACATTGAATGGTATTGCATATTGTTAGGTATATTGTAAAAATGAATGGTACATAGATTGTAGAAGTAGCTTAAAATGAGTGGGTGAATTGAATGAATCAGAGAGTAATTTCTGATATCAATGCTCTGGCAAAAATTAGGAGCCAGTCAAATCCTTGCTCTGATGCTAGAGCAGAAAACATTATGAATTTACATTCATTATTAGGTCTTCGTTAGTTTTTTTTTTTACCAGTGGGTCATGCCACACTAACATATATAAAACGTTGTGTCTTGTTTATTTTCATTATTTCTTTCAAACAATTGGCTTTTATATTTTTAACAAGTGATGCTCTGTTAAATTGGGATTAACATGCAAACAGCAGAAATGCATGAAAAAAAAAAATCATATTGGAGTTCTAGTGTGTCAAAATATCATATCATATGTTATATATGACTCTGATTATAATGCATTAATATTGTAGAAAAGGCCCCTACATTGGATTAAAAAGTCACAAGTGCCTATTTTATCATTTGATAAAAAAATCATAATACATTTGATTTAATTTAATGGTGAGATTTATTGATCCAATGGTAGAAACTAGCTTATGTATAATATAAGACTTGTCTCGTTTGTCTACCATAGAACTTTCAAAGTTGAGAGTGAAAGATGAATAAGAGAAGATAAGACAATCAATTGGTTTTGGTAGAATAATGGTAGGTAGAGAATCTCTCCTCTTATGGAGAGTTATTTTTGTTTGATTGAGGAAGGTTTATTAATATTATTATAATGTGTTTGAATAAGGAACTTCATTAAGTGTTTATAGTATAAATATTTATCATAAATTGTTTGGAGTAAGTATTTATAAGTTTTCAAATAACAAAAGATATAATTAAGTGCTTAAGCCAACAAGGACACTCAAACACAAAAGATTAGTCTATAAATTAGGAGTCTCATAACTTAAGTATTACATTGATTTTTCTTATCTAGATAAAGTGTGATTCATAAGTAACATTAGTGTCCTTTTTTAAGAGTCAACGTCTATAACAACTTTCACTCTATTAGAACTGACTGAGTGGTAGTTCCTATTCTTTGGCGGATTCACTCATCCTATAGATAGTATTTTTCATGATCAAACTCTTGACAGGAAAACCAATTATTATGAGCTATGATTTAAGTCTATTAAGAGAAATCCATTAGATTAGAGAGTCTTAATAATCGTTTAAGTACCACATTGAACTTACCTGTACTCAATGTGAGACCAACATATGATCAAAAGATGTCAAACCTAATTAATGATTTCACATTCATAACAAAAGCATTCGTATTTTCAAATCAAATTTTGAACAAGAAGTGATATAGTTCCATATATAATTTGGCAGGATGACCCGAAAAAACGGAAGGAAAAAAACACAACCCGGTTATAATTATCAAATGTCTCTTTCTTGTATTGAAACATTAAATTCGAAGGATCCAAAGGTCAATATTGAAATAGAAATCGAGATATCTGAAAGTTATAAACTTGGTCTTAGTCTGAGAGATTGAGTGGTTGCCTCATGCACACAGGGTTATATGTACTATTTGAAATATCTTGTAGTCTATTAGGGACGTTTACAATTACTACATAGTATAATAGGTTTTTGGTCATAGCAATATCACGGATCCAAATATTTTTCCTTGTATTAATTAACTTAATAAGATGTTGTACAACCCGTAAAAATATAAGTACTCCCTCTGTCCCGAAATATAAGCAAAAAAAAAATAATTTTCTATGTCCCAAAATATAAGCAAAAAAGACAAACTTTTATTCTATTTAATCTTGTTTTTTAAAAAATAAAATCATCTTTTCCAATAAAAACTTTTGTTTATTCTCATGAAATTAAATGCAAATTACATTCAATTTTCTCTCTCTTCCATTTTTTCTATAACCAATAGCCAATGAAAATTGTTTTTACATCTTCCCATGAAACTTATTTCAAAGAAAACACAAAAAACTATGCCACAAATTCTTATGCTTTAGTTTTCTTAATAAGTGTGATTTTTGTTTTTTTTTGCTTATAATTTAGGATGGATGAAGTATATTTTATGAATCACTTGAGATTGTTGTTTTATTATATTATGAACTCTCAGGTGACTAAGCACTTAGGATTAAGATATAAATTAATAACACCCTGTTTGGAACCATGATGCAAAACACATTAATGCGCGATTATGTATAAGTTTGAAGTTGTGGATGTCGCCATCATGTTAACGAATACGCTTATCCAAACATATTATGAGAGTTAAAATAATTGAGATTGGATTCGGTGGAAGTGAAGTGTTAGACTTTCACAACGCAACAAACTATAATTCAAATCCATATCCAAAAAAAAAAAAAATACGAAAATTAATATTTGACGCAATTCTAATACGATTATCTTCAACAAAGAGAATTTGTGAATATAATACTGCTCGACATACATTAAAAAAAGAAGCAGAAAGTGAGAGTGAGCTAGAGGTGCGTGGTCACATCGTCACCTTGCTGTTGCTCATGATTTCTTAATTCCATTACTCATCTCAGTTCCCAATGAGCTGCAGCCTGCAGGGTTGGTTTTCTCTGATTTTGGTTTGCACCTAGCAGGCAGGCTTGGGAGTGAGTGCAAATGAGATAGGATTTGAGAGAGAGAAAAAAGAGAGGTAATATTCTCTTTTCAAAAGTTTACAATATTTATTTAACTAAGGGTAGTGTTAACTTGTGCCCTTAGGACACATGTTAAGAAATCTCAAAAAAGAAATATTCTTTAAATTTTGTGCATTCAACTCATTAAAACATTAAAAATTAAATTTAATGCACGCATTTCAATATATTATTTCTACATTTGGCTTCTAAACTTGTGCCTTAAGGGCATAAGTTAATATTTCCCTTTAACTAAATATAATACTCCCTCCGTCCCGGAATACCTGACACATTTTCTAAAAAAAAGTGTCCCAAAATAACTGACCCATTTCAATTTTCAATACAACTTTCATCATTCCCAATACAATATAACACTAAATAATATTACTTTTATCATTCCCAATACAATATATTCGACTTTCCCTTTTATTTATACATTTTTCTTAATATGTGTGAAAAACAAAATTGTGTCAATTAAATTGGGACGGAGGTAGTATAAAAGAGGGGCATTACATTTACATTACATCATCACAAAATTCAACTGTCCTTTAATTCCTTACATCAAATATGACCGTTTTATGCTTCAAGGATCCGCTTTTCTCGCTTCTTCACTCCTTATCATCATCATTTATATAATATCAACAATCTTTTTCATATTTTCCTCCTCTCAAATACTCTCTCTCTCTCTCTCTCTTTTGTGTGGTCTCAAATACATGTCATTTTCATTCTGATTTTCCCACTTTAATTTAACAACCTTTTTCAATATCACTTTTCTTGTTTTCAAACTTCTTCAAAGTCACTAGTTTACCAATTATGGGCAAGGATTGGTATTGGAGTGGAAGAAGAAGATCCTCCAACAACTCCAAGAGAAGAGAAGCTGCTGAAACAGATATCCCTTCTGGTTGCATGTGTGCTGTTTTTCAAGCCTTTGATTTTCATCCCTTTCACCTTTCCATTAACCAACAACATCAACAATCCTCTTTCAACTCTTCTTCTCCCATACACTCTCTCCCCAAAGGTACCTCATTTTTTCTCTATATTCTCTATTTTAACTATACTACTATGTTTTCTTACTATTGGAATAATATAAGTTTCATGGTTTTGTATAACTCAGGAGCTGAAGCACCTAGGAATAGTTTGGAATCAGAAGATGATACACTCTCATCCATCTCAAAACAAGATAGTTTCAAAATCCCAGTAAGTTTATTTATTAACTTGGACTTGTGAAAGTAATTAGTAGTAATAGTGATGATCTTGGTAACTTAACTAGTTTCTTGGTTTTTGTTTGATAATACAGAAGAACATAAGAATCAAAACAAAAGGAGGAAGTTTCAGTGATCTTTCCAATGATCTTTGCTCTCCAGGGACAAAGACACCAACTTTGGTTGCAAGATTAATGGGTCTTGATCTTCTTCCTGATGCAAACTCCCCTTCTTCATCTTCTTCTTCATCTTTCTCCACTCCAAAAAGACAAAGCCATTACCAAAATAGACCAAAGCAAGACATCAAAATAATGAAACATAGACACAGCACAGACAGTGTCATCAAAACTCCAACATTGTCCTCAGAAAAAACATCATATGTTGAGCATAGACTATCTCTCCAAATCAACAAAGAGAACAGGAATCTTGGTGAGGATTTGGAAACTCCTAGGTCTTCATTTTCAAAAAGGAAATTTTTTGATGAGAACAATTGCAGAAGTCCAAGTCATTATGCAAGGCAAATTGTTAAACAGGTTAAAGAGAGTATGAGTAGAAAAGTTGGTATTGACATCACCAACACAGTGAAAAACAGAGAACAAGAAAAAGTAAAAGAAGATTTTGTTGCTCAAATCAAATTCAAGAAAGCTCTTAAACCATCAATGAAACCATTAGATGAATCAAACCAAGGAAAAGTACCCTCAACAAACACATCTCATTCCCCAAGACTCAGCAGATTCAATGATAACAACCATAAACATTCACCAACTACTACTCCAAGAGACCAAAATACACATCAAGTACTAAAACAATCATCACCACCACCTGCAGTCAACATTGAAGCACAAGTTTCAAGAGTTTCAACAAAGCCACAAACACAAGCAATGTCAGAGAAGGAGGACATAAAATCTTTCCCAAAATGCAACAAAACAGCACATGGGAATTTGAGTCCACGGATAAACAGAAACAAGCCTCCTCAGAAATCATCATCAATCAGAAACAAGCAAGAAGAGTCATTCATAACCACTAGAACTAATGATATCAAAACCAATAGCAAGAGAACTCATCCAATTTCTAACAACAATGTCCCAAATCTTCTCCATCTCAAAACAATCCCTTCTCCTTCAGCTACAAAAATTCATCATAAACAGGTACCAATTATTTCAATCTTCACTTTTTTCCTACCATAAAAAAATATAGTTTTTTTTTTTTTTTTATGTATTTATCTTCCCATTTTTTTGAATATTTTAAATTAAAAGTTGCTTGTAAAAAAATTCAAACACAGGTCAATGATGATGTTCAAGAAGCAAAAAACATGTCACAGTTATTTAGTTCTTCGTGCCACAAGTACACACTCGCCACCCGAGGAACCACCAACGATGACTCAAAATCCAACGGTTCCGCCGTTTTTACCGGAGCTGAGAATGAAGGATCAGAATATCAATACATAACAACGATTCTAAGCCGTTCTGGAATACACAGAGCAACAGTAACCAACCTTCAACATTTTCAATGGTTCTCTTCAACACATCCATTAGACCCATCAATTTTTCACCGTCTTGAGCTATACCCAACATCTAAAGATAGCAACTTTACGCAGAAAAATCAAGTGGGTCCACGTTGTAACCGTAGATTACTGTTTGATTTAGTCGATGAAGTGTTGTCGGAAATTCTTATTAGGCCAAAGTGTTATCATGGGTTGTTGTTGGATACAGTGTGGAAAAGAGTTGGGAGTTTCCCACGTGCGAAATGTGAGGTTTTAGAAGACATTGATGGGTTGATAGAGATGAAGGAGGTGATGGATAAGGTTAAGGAAGAAGAAGAAGAAGGTGAGAAGTTGGTGGCAGAAATTGAAGGGAAGGTATTGGATATGTTGGTGAATGAAACGTTAACAGTTATGGTTGGCGGCACGTGAGTTGAGCGAGGGGTGGGTCCGTACGTAAAGGACGTCGTCGTTTTGGAAGAGGATGATGGTGATAGTGGGATTCCAACTGGGAGACATGAAACAGAGGTTGTCACATGGGGATAGAGTTCACGTGATGAGATGCTACATGTTCATGTTCATGTTCATGGTCATCGTGTGTGTGTATGGATCCATCTTCCATGGAGGTTGTGTTTGGATGGTGGGTCCCTATCAGTTTGTACCATGAAAATTACACGTGCTTTGTTTAATACTCAAGATTTTGCAGCGGAATCTATGGCCAACATAATTACCATGTCTTCTCAAGTTTTGGTTTTGAATTCGAACCTAAAATGATTAATTTCGTTATAAGAGATCTCTTTCTATTTTATTCAAAACTAGTTTTGAGTGTCTTCTTAAGTGTAATACTATTATTTTCTTTTTCTTGTGTATAGTATTTGATTTGTAATTTAGGTGGATTCTAAGGTGAGAGAGCAATTAAGTCCCTCACCGGTGTACCATCTATAATATACCATTAAATTTTTAAAAATGATCTAAGGGTTCAAATTTTATTGAAACAAAGAGAGTAACACATATGCCCTTCTCCACCTAATCCCTCCTCTCCTTTTTTTTTTCTTTCCTTTCAGCGAAACCTTCATCTTTCTCCTGCCTCCTTGATGCCTTCTTTCTTTTTCTATTGGAAAGAGAAAACCCAAATCAAAGAACCTTCAAACCTTGTAACAATGAAAAAAGAAAACCCAAATAAAAAAAATTGTTAAACCTTGTAACAACGATTGAAGCTTGACAGTTGATAAAAAAAACACAATTCAAACTAATATCACAACCTTTAACATTCTAGATTTAAAGATTCGGCTTAATTTTTATTGGCAATTGGTAAAAACACAATCATTGGAAATCTTATAATTTATTCATGAATAGCCATAATTTTTATCGTTAATTTTTTTATTTGCTTGATTTACATGCAGATCTAATGTCTTCTACATACAAATAGCCATAATTTTTAATTGTTTATCCATAATCATCTTCATTGGTAAGAGACCACCGTCTTCATGTTCATCAAACATGAGATGATTTTCAGGTTCATCCATGATCACGATTTTGTGGTAGTTAAGAAGCCCTTTGCTGAAGAAGACAATTAGGAGGAGGGATTGGGTGGAACCAGGCATATATGTTACTCTCTCTTTTTCAATAAAATCCAAACCGTTAAACCACTTTTAAAGATCTAATGGAATTTAATAGATGATTCACCGGTGAGGGACTTAATTGATCCCTCACCCTAGAATTCACCTGTAATTTAAGGTAATTTATCCAACTCGATGAATTTTCTTTCTATTTTTTTTTTTTCAGTTCTAGTGCCATAAACTACATTATAGTGCAATAATTTGTTGTAAAATTGTTCTCTTTTTAGTCAAAAATAAAAGAACACATGTTTTTAACTTGTGCTAATTTTTTTTTTTTTCTATTGAATTGACTTGTGTTAGTTTTTTATTGAGTTCTTTGGTCCAGACTCTAGACAGTCTGTTTCAAATACTTGATGTTAGAAATAAACTAGACCCTAACCCGTGCGATGCACGGGTTTGTTTCGATTTTCATATATAAGCATCAGGTTTACTATATTATTAGTTGTCGACATGTTTAAATATATTATGTATAACATTTCAATAAAGACTACAATGAATAAAATGCACCGAAGTTGGAACTCGTCATACAAAATCTAAACAATGAGCAAAATTTAAACAATGAGCTAATTAAATAGTTCAAAATACACATCAAACGAAAAAAGTTACTGTATAAAGTTAGTATGAGAAACATATCAAGTGATTCAACCATATAAGCCTATTTCATTTTTCAAGACATATGTCGTAGGAAAAATGAGGAAGAAATGGTTGAAAACCGCAGACTTTTGGGTTTAGATTGCGAAGGAGAAAGGAGAAAAAAGGGTTCGAAACTGTTTGGAAAAAAAAAGAAAAGGAACTAATTGGTTTTTTGAAAAGGGAGTCTAATATTGGATATCATGTAGTGGAAGCCAAATGCTATCACAAAATCAGCAAGTGGCGTGGTGGTTAAAATGCTTTGAAGTAACCAACATCGCATGGGTTCGAATCTCTGGAGGGATTTTTTTCATAAATATTTTTCAGAACCCTAAAAAAAAAGGGCGGGATTAGGGTTAATCAGGGTTGCTTGCAACACTGTTGGAGGGATTTTTTTCATAAATATTTTTCAGAACCCTAAAAAAGGGCGGGATTAGGGTTAATCAGGGTTGCTTGCAACACTGTTTAACATTTATATATATTAAGATAAATGGATATTGAAAAAAAATAAAGGATTGTTAACATTTAACTATAATTAGTTTCTCAATCAATTGCGATTATAAATTTTCATTTTTCCCTTAGATGAATCACTCACTATAAACAAGATGCAATCGAACTAAGAAATTGAACGGGAGTTGTTAACGAGCTTTACCAATGAAGAATGTTCAAAAAATAAATGAATTTGTTTTCTTGGTGGAACATTTTTTGCTCAAGCTTTACTTACATCCCGACTGAACTGCCCAAATTTTAATTATCTCCCGACCGAACTATAGAGTATATGGGTCTCTTTCCCTTGAAAACCGAAGGGAGGAGGGTTAACACGGGATGTTCAAATCCAATCCGATCCAAAATAAAACTGCAAACAAATCCAAAAAAATGGAAAACCACAAAAAAAAACGATTTTTTTTTGGATGCGTTTGGTGTTGTTTTGTAAAAACAGCTAGGATCAGATTTCAAATCACTTTTTCAAAACCGAACCAAATTGAACCGAACCGCAAAAGTTAATATTAGTATTTATTTATTCTTTTATTAGTATTATATATTGCACTAATTTAATCTATATTATCATTAATTTTATTATCATATGTTTAAAAAATAATCAATAATTTTCATACTATAATTAATTTTATTTTTTGAATATATTTTGCATCTAACCTATTATTTTACTGTGTTTGTGTAATATAATAATAAAACAATATATTTTGCATTTTGGATATCCAAAAACCGATTCAAATCAACCCGCATATATTTAGATCAGATCGATTCGAATTTTTTTAGAATAATCATCCAAACTGAACTCAACCACATGTGATTTTTATTTTAAATCAGATGCCATTTTACCACAAAACCAATCCGCACTGTAAACACCCTACTACTTAACACCAAAAAGAAAACTAGAGGCAATCAAATCTTAAATTCAATGGATCCGCATCCACATCCTTATCTAGCTTCCCCATATTTGATGATGTACGAATTGTATTGACGAACTTGATTGTTATGCTATGTACTTTCCTAAAAAATAAAAAAAAAACCCCAAATTCAACGGCTCCATCAAACCATTATGTGTTAATTTAACGTCGCCAGATCTTCAAGTAATGCACATCAGTTATATTGGATGTCGGCAAAAACTGAGTCTGACATATAACTATTCGTTTTATTTGGTAAAAAAAAGAAAGAAAGAAAAAAATTCGAATTATATTGTTTGCCGTTAATTCTGTTTCATTTTGATTTTTTTAATTATAACCGTTAGAAAATTTCACTCTTTAAGTTTATTTCATGTCATTTTCATCACTTAACTTACAAATATTTAATATTTTGAAAATCAGACACTTTAATCTTTCATACCAAAGGACCAAAATGTCTTAATATTTCTAATTTCTAACTTAAATGAGTAAAATATTAAACATTCATAACTTAATGGGCCAAAATTAAATGAAAAAAAAAACTTAAATGATCAAATTGTATTGTGTTTGTAATTTAAGAGACCAAAATGAAAAGAAACTGATTTAAGGGACCAAAATAAAATCTAAAATATGGCAGCGGCTTATGCCCTTTTACTCCATTATGAAATTAATCATTGAGTAGGCCAATGAACATCCTTATCTTATAAGAAGGCGACTAAAAATTAAGCTCAAATTTTTTTCGAGTCATACTATTAACTCTTCCAAGTTTCATCATCATATCGGTGTATGAATTAAGTAGATTAATTTATGTCTAGACTCAGATTTAGACACATTATTACTAATTTTTTTTCTTAATTGTTTTTGTTTTTGTGTGTATCAAAAGACGTGTTCAAATATTTGTGTCAAGTCAACATACTAAGAATTATGTAATGGTTAGTTTATAAAACTTGGTATGCGGCTCAGTTTCTCGTACCTACAGACTTCAAAATTAGAGAACTCCAAAATATTACGATGAGGATACGTAATACATAGCTTTTTGAACAAGGAGAAAAAGTGCATTATTATGCGTAGAAAGAATCATATTCCATCTAGTTTTTGCATGGAAATTTGGAGGAGATCAACGTTAGTTTGTTGAATTACTTTACAATGAGATTTTGCATGATTTCATAGTATAAAAAAAAGGTGATTTTGCATGAAAACGTGAATTTCAATGCGAGCTTTTTCGCTTTCCCTTTTGTTTGTTTTTCTTTACAGCTCCCTTTCCTTTTGTTGGAACTAAGAGGATATGTTGAATGACCCCTTTTTCTTTTACTTTTGGTCGTGAAAACAATTTTAGTAAAGAAAAAAATCACTTTAACTTTCTCTTTTGATTGAAAAAATTAACTTTATAACTTTCAAGTTAATGTTGAAGACTTCTTCTTATACTTTCTCTTTAATTAATATTGTTTATTTGCACTTCAAAAAAATGTAGACGGGCAAAGATTTCAACTATATATCTCTAATTAATTGAGGTCATCATCTAAACACTAATTGTATGGGAGAACCAAGTTAGAATTCTTGATGAAAAATTATGTGATTGTAGTGATTCATTGGTGAAAAACAAACTTGTACATTAT
This sequence comes from Medicago sativa, assembly GCF_051527215.1. Lineage (NCBI taxonomy): Eukaryota > Viridiplantae > Streptophyta > Magnoliopsida > Fabales > Fabaceae > Medicago > Medicago sativa. Next base: position 85,581,005 of record NC_140749.1, read on the forward strand.
GCACGATTATCTTGCTTGTGCACATTAAACAATAACAATGTCTTGCAATTACTCTTGATCACCAACATAAACTTCCAAAGTAATTTCATTTTCGTTTAGAAAGTACAATTTTAAAGTAGCATTGGTTCTAAACTTGGAGTAAATGACAAAATTGGGCGAGAATTAATTATTGCAGACAATTATGAATACTACCTATATATCCTATGAATCTATAAATTTCTGCTTGTAACATTGATGTGGCAGTTGATACTGTTACTATACACTAAACAAAATTAGCGGGAAATTCAAAATAGCAATACAATAAATTGTTAAGTATATATCTGATACTGTATTTCATAAATGGTGGAGACATGTAAAAAGATTGAGACTGGAGATGGCATGGCTGTGTCGAATTTAATGTTTTGCTGTTTGGAGAGTAACACATGTTTGGTTTATAGATCTGTTTTTTTCTGTGTGTCCTTCAATGTTTTGGCACTGAATTCATATCAATTATTTTCACTACAACTACTGGACTTTGTTGAGATGATGTTTTATGTATTCAATTATTGTGTTATTGATTAGGAGAAAAGGCTCACACAGAGAAAGCTGACATATATTTTCACTTTTTTTCTAACATGAAAAAAGTGCTATGGCCAATCTTTTTCTTAAGGGAAAATGCAATTAATTTATCAATACTTTAGGTCAGTACACCATGCAAAAAAAAAAGTGGTTTTTTCCAGGGGTAGGGATGAATCTTTTATTAAAGTATTTTGAAAGATAAAGTGCAACAGTATAGTACTATATATTGGCAAACTATTAAATTTCTGTTGAATAATGTAACTTATAAATGTGTAAGCGACATGTTAATATTGAACTACCTTGAATAGGAAATGTGTGACCCGTTAATGCAACTTATAAATCATTCAATCTTAAATAACTTCAGCACTGGGCATGTGGGTCACATTTTTAAATTATGAGTGTATTCTTATAGACCAATTATATGGTGCACAACTGAGATAGTCTTGTATCATGCACAATCTAATTTTTGTCATTAGATCAATGAATCCAACTATTAAATTTAATGAGAGATGATATGATTTATTGATCCAATTGTCAAATAAGACATTTAATTTGTGCATGGTATAAGATCAATTTATGTAAGCATATTAGACAAAGTCATTCTTGTCTGCGTCTATATTTATATATGTATGTATGTAAGAAATAAAATTAAGCTGCATTTGTGAGGCTATGTAAATGACTAGGCAAAAAAGAAAACCGACAATTTCACGGGGATAGCAATACCTTCATTGTTACTATAGTCTTTACCAAAATTATAAAAGAATATATTTGAATGTATCTTTTATTAGTCATTTCATCATCAAATGTATTTTTCATTAGTTAATTTAATCATCAAATGGACTGAAATTACTAGTAGAAGAGACGCTTAAAGCCTTATTTAAAATCTTGATGCATTATGATGATACTGTAATACGGCGTCTTTAGTTTGTATTCTCAATTTCACTTTGAAAAAATAACAATGGACTGAAATGCTAGATATTGAAGTTTCACCATCTCTCTTACTTCATAACTCAGGTACATGAAACAACTTTTATTTTTCTTTAATGCTATAATAGCAAATTTATTTTTCTTTTGAAATATACATGAGGAGAATCTCTTTAATGCGGCATAAATTCATCAAGTCTTGTTCTACCAAACCACTCTCAAGGAGTGTACAAATTGTGTACTCTATGTAACAACTTTTCCTAATTTCTAACCAGTGACACTGTTTAACATGTACAATCAAATAACTACTCTTTCTAAATCTCTGCTATTATAAAGTAAGGGTATTATGGTTACAGGTGCAGTCTGATACTTAGGTCACTTAGATTTAATACAGTACTTGGTACCTGACAATTTTAATTGCAAGAAAACAGTGATTTATTTTTTCTGAGAACGAAATGCAATGCAATTTTTTTTGATTTGATGATATAAAAGGTTTGTCCCACCACTACTTAGTAGTACTTGACAGTGTTGCATAGCCATTTTGAGTACGGTTGTCGTTTTCTTTTTCTTCTTCTTGGTAGACTCCATTCCAATCATACAATGATGCTAACTAGCTAACCATGAAAATTTAGTTACCTACAATTTTAGCTTCATGACAAAAATCTTCTAAAGACATTGATATTCGTTTCAATATCATTTCTGCATATGAAAATAACCATTATTTTCCATATATGCATATGACATATATGATTGATATGAGAATAATTTGCATTTGTTACTTGAAGGTTTGAACTTTGGAACAATGGTAATTGTTATTGCTTTCACTAACACATTCAACTTTTTATTCACATTTCTTTAAGAATGTGTTTGGATGAGGCAATTTAAAATTGTAAGCAATTCAAATCTTTCACTTGAATTCCCTTCATTTTTTTTAAACTGGATAGGGTAATAGAATTTTCATTCTTAAAGTTTATTGTGCTTTTTGTGAAATTTCAAAATAGGGATCAATTTACAAAATTTTAAACTTAGGAAATTTTGAAAGAATTATAAGGACATATTTAAAATTCACACATAGATTAATGAAGGAATTTCAAATTCTTAGTTTTGATGTGGTATTTAAAATTCTCTAAATTTATACTTTATAAAATTTATTTATTTTGTAAATTATCCAAATTTATCATTCGAACAACATAATTTACGTAGAAAAGTTTGAATTACCCTCTGAAATTTCTTCATCCATCCAAATACACTCTAGGACTTTTCATAATGAAATTGCTGCTTTCTTTTCTTTCACATTAATTCTTTGTTTTCATAACATATCATTAATGCCTTAAAATAAGCTCTATTTCGAGTAGTGGTTCATAGTCACTGTGTATGTTTGGTTCCACTTCTAGAGGGACCATAACTAATTATGGAGGTGTAGATTTGATTCTAATATATTTGGTTGATGTCGAGTAGAATTAATTCTGCCTTGAGAATTGATTCTACTTGAAACTAAGATTTGTAGCTTTTGATTATAAAATTGATTTTCACACACAAATTTGTATTCAACTCACTTTTACATGAATAAATACAAACACATATCACTTTTGGTTAAAATTACTTTTAACCAAAATCAATTATATCCACCGCACATCCAAACACACACATAGTTGTTTCAACCTTCTAATTTTCGTGGAACAAAGAACATTAGTTTTGTGGATAAAAAATTCGAAAAGAATACTTGTTTTATTTTTCATAAAGGTTCATAACATATTGAAGTTACCGGTTCCTTTCTGTATAAATGTTGATAACATATTGAGGTACTAGTATAATTTTAAATATTCACATTCTATTTCTAGTTTGGCATAAATACAGTATAACTAGAGGGAATATTTCAAATACTTCTTTAGTAAATACAGTATAATTTCATAATGAAATTGCTGCTTTCTTTTCATTCACATTCAATTTTTCATAAAGGTTGATAACATATTGAACCTTTATGAAAAATAGAAGTTACCGGTTCCTTTCTGTATTTACTAAAGAAGTATAATGATCAAAAAGGTTCCCATGACAATCATTGAGATGTAAAAGAGTGTACTATTATTATCGTGCCAAAGTGTAATCCTCAATTCAAAAGTATGGTTGGTTAATACTCCCTCCGGTCCTTATTATAAGAAACAATTGACTTTTTTGGTTCATAGATTAATTAATGTATCTTGTTATAAATATAGACTAGATACATCACTTACACAATGAACCTAAAAAGTCAAATGTTTCTTATAATAAGGACCGGAGGGAGTAACTTAGTATGGTTGGTTAATAACTTAAATGTCCATCGAAACCTAGGATCCGAGAGAATTTAATAGAAAACTTTTTCCATCGAAATCTACGTTCTGATATGTTTGTTCCATTCGGAAGCTAACTTCCCATAACTGAAGGACTTTTCCAGCAGCTTTGGGGGGCTAAACAGCAGTTACCAAATGTTTTTATTTGTTCTCAATCTGAACCCAGCAGTGCTACATGTAGGCGTTAAAGGAGTGCCAAGTGCGAGCGGGTTTGGAATATTCACTCGGCTGTACGCATGGGAAATACTTCCATGACATAGTTTTGGTGTCATTGGTGCCATTGGGGAAATCCTAGCCATTGATGTATGTGGATGTGTGTGGAGATGTGTGTGTGATGTGTGTGTGTGTGGTGGAGATGCAAGCTATGGCACCAATGGCACCAAAGTGCTACTCGTACGCATGGGGGTAACATAAGGTGAGGACAACTAGTAATAGAATCTCAACATATTCTTTTCAGTTTATATTCAATTATTAATTAAGATTTAAAAGAGTCCGATTATTTTAAAATTAATCTCACTAAATCGTGCATGCCTCATTCATTTTGCAGGATTCATAGAAATTCCAATCAATAAAAATAGTGTTATGGGATGTGTTGGAGATATTTTTCTCGGGGAAAATGAAAGTCATGTGATACCAAAAAAATAAGTGAAAATCAGTTTAAAATATTTTAAACTAATTATTAATTTTTTTTTTTTGAGTTTATTATTAAATTTTGGCTAAATTGCATTTTTGGTCCCTTAGCTATTTAGGTAGTATCGCTTTGGTCCCTTAATTAAAATTCGATTTATTTTGGTCTCTTAACTTCTCTCTGTTACACATTTTGGTCCTTTCCGTTAGTTTTAATTCAAAAACGTTAGGTTTTCTTCTGGAATTTTTCTGGGATTCTTGTTGTTGAAGGTTGATGGAGGTGATATGAAGATGAAAAAGAGGAGAAGAAGATGAAGAAAACCTAACATTTTTGAATTAAAACTAACGGAAATGACCAAAATGTGTAACAGAGAGAAGTTAAGGATCAAAATAAATCGAATTTTAATTAAGGGGCCAAAAATGCAATTTAGCCTATTTTTATTGACTACATTCATTCATAAAATATACATTTAAAGATTATAAGAATATAGAATCAAATTAACTTTTAAATCATTCAAAAAAAAAAAACGTATTCTCCCTCCCTATATATATGTAAACAATGAAGATTGCATTGCTTGATTAATGTACAATCCCACAGTGGAATTCTATCACACAATTGTTATTCACTTTACATTCTCCTATCCAAACATGAAACTAGTTTCTTCAACCCAACAACCGTTGTTTCATCAAATATTACCATAAGGGCAAGTCAAAATGGAAGAAGATAACACAATACTTATCAGTTCAAAACAATGAGATCAAAACATATGCGTGACAGCTTGCATAATCAAAAGGGGAATCCAACTCAACATATTGATATGTTCTTGCCTGAATGTTGTAGTAGAGGACTTCACAAATTAGTGCTATCAAAACCAAGTCAGAAGGTTAATCACTCAGTGTCAACCAATTGTCGCGAAAATAATACAATTGACTAATTGAGGGAAGACAACATTTCCAAGTTAACACTGAACACGGACGGAGGACAGAAGGATATACCTTGTACATAAAGTATGGACCTCTAACCCAAAATGAATGTATGCAGCAGCAAAGTAGTATCTTCTAATGTTATATTCAGATTATGCCATCTACCCAATTCAAGCGTCAAAGCCAGCACCAGTCCAGCCAGGAGCAGAAGATCTACCCTTAGACACAGCACCAATTCCCTTTCCTTTTAATTGGAAGTTGACTTTCTTTTTACTTTTTCCTTCGCTTTCATTAGGAGGTGGCTGATTAGGTCTATCTGTCACTGCAACTTTCTGACCATTACTTTGATCGGTAACACTCGTGGCTGATCCCCCGCTTGATTCCCTTGCGTTGGGAACAGAGGAACCATCTTGTGTTTTACTCTCCTGAGAAGAACTTTCCGATCTCCCATCCTAACATAATTCAAGCACATGATTTTAACATTTACTGATCTAATACAAAATATGCATAGTATGAAACATGTATAGGTATAACTGGACGAGCGACGTATATCTAACAGACCCAAGCAAATTTGACAAGATTGTCTAAAAGTATAATCAACTTATACAATGGAATACTTAAGAGGAATGTCATCAGTTTCCTAGCTGGATGCCTTATAGATGAAGCTCAGGTAGTTACTAGTTACAACAACATTCCTCTGACAAGTTTCCAGTGCCCAGTAAGGGTGGCAAGCATACACCCCAAATTAGGTGCACAGCTTAGAAGCCACCAGTAACTATGCAGATGTAATAATGCTCAATACAGCAAGAAAAACATACATGATTAGCATTAGTTGTTGTGTGACTTGGATTCAAAGCTTCCAATCGTCTTTTTAATTCTGCCAGCCGTGCAAACTGAGACTGACTGCTCTCTTGAACCTATATAAGATTGATAGTATCAAACAACCAGCTTAAAAGTAGTATATTATGTCTTTAATCAACAATCAATTACCAAATTGCTCAAATCTTCACATAGCTTCTCCTTTATTGCTTCCTCTTCCTTCACTACTTTTGCTGCTGCTTCCCACACCTGAAGCACAAACATTCAAGATATCAATTATTTTTTATAAAGTATTTGGCAATACCCGTTGATATTTTTGTGTATCAAATCTTCCAGACTAATCCATTTAAATAATGTTCGAGATAGTATTTAGTTATACTGCATCCACATGGATATAGCAAATCATTTCATTTGTTATTCACACAAATGATGATTCAGGAGATCATATTTTATTGAATAAAGTAATCCTAGTTCAATAAATAAATGCGAGAAGGGGGAAGCTATTTATGTAAATTACAGAAAACCTTCATTTAGTTATTAAGACTGATCACTGATGTGCTTAAAAATGTTATCAGCAATTAATGTGATCATCATTGAGCAAGAATGTACCTTGATGCACTGTCCAACTTTATTCAGTAAATATGAATGATAAATGTGTACAATGTGCCAATCAAAATAAAAATGCATACTATTAACATCTATTTACATGAACGCGAAAAGAAATCAATGGTTTGAGCAATTCATTTGAGCAATACTGAACAATCATCGCATGAGTTTATCAACATATATTTTCCAAATTATCTTATCTATTGCAGCAATTTGGTTGAGTTGAGCTGATAGTGTAAAGATCTGAAGTCACACAAAGTCACACAGTAAGAAGGTAGTGCGGCTGGCATAATGCAGTATATAGCACCAACACCCCTAACATGTTCACATAATGAAAATAGCAGGAGAAAAATGGAGAACATTAAAGTAAATACCTTCCGGGCTTGTTCTTCTTTTAGCTTGGCTACACGAATTTTCTCTGTGGAATGTTCTATTTTCTTTCTCAAATGCTCAAGGGCTTAATGAATGCACACCATGTATAAAAGAAAAGCAAAGTCATTTAGCTATAACAACCTTTTTGAACTTATGATGGAATGAGCAACAATAATACTCACAAACCTGATTTTTTGGGCCCAGCTGTAAGTTTCATCTCAAGTGTGAGATTTTGAAGCTCACGCTCCACATTTCGAATCTTCGAATAGTTTTCTTGAATGTATCTGTAAATAATAAATGATAATAAAAACAATAATTAAAATTAAAGATTGGTGAACACAATGGTACCCATGTAGTTTGGTCGGATATATACCCATCATCCAATCATTCAATGAGATAAAATAAATTCAAATGTTAAACAAATTTTGCCTATAGGGTACCGGTACCCAACCAAACTCCAAGGTATCTAAAAATTCACCTTAAAGATTAAGGTGATTGAGTCCAGTTAATTAATTGGCTGTAAAAAAGTTCTCGGAAGCAATAAATAGACACCTCGTTCTATATTAACAATACTACAAAATTCCTCTTCAGCTGATTAGCTTAAAACACAAGTCACAGTTCTCATTCCATGATCTATACATAAATTATACTAAATTAAAACTTCAGCACAATGAAATCAAGATTAACACACAGACACACACTGTAATCTATATTCCATGGTATAGATTCTATCCATAAACATGGATTACTAGTGTTACCACCACAGCACAATGAAATTGATTCAATTCACCTTAGTATTCTAACATTTTCAGTACAAATGCAAAAACTCATAGCCTTAAGACTACTTCCTTCATTTCATAGCATATTGCATAAAGAATGCAATTTCTTTTTCATCCTTGATGAATCTAATTGACCTAAAATGATTGGTTGTTATTGCAAAGAGAATCATAGAAATAGAATGGCAAAAAGAAGAATTCTTGATATGAACAAGAAATTACATACAAAAAATAAAATTCGTATGTGATGAAATTTGATTTGAACATTAGTATAAAATGAGGAAAATTGAAAGAATGTGATAATGTTGGAGAAATTGAATGAAGAGAAATAGAGAGAGAGAAGTTACTTATGCAATTGAAGTTGTTCCTCTTCGATGATCTGCAAGAAAACAAGAAGAAAAAGAATGAATCAACTAAGTAATGATGGAATCGAGGAAGAAAAAGAGAGAGAGAAAGAGAACCCTCTCAGTGTAGCCGATGACGGCAGCTTCTCTGGCAAGACCGTCGGGTCCGATCTCAGGGCGAAGCGAAGGGTTACTTGACGCCATTACGGAATTCCGATCAAAACTCCGTCGCGTACCACCGTCAGTGCCGTCTCCGACGACTTCCGGTTGATTTGAAGATCCGAGCCGAATATGAAAAAGGTGTGTGTGACGATGACGGTGCGGTTATAGCTTGCAACTTGCACGTGCATAACACGTAAACAACGCCGCAACAAAATTATACAATAGTACACGCTTTCTTGGTAATTTTACGCTAGTTATTACAACACTCACTCATACAAAATGAGTTTTACTTACGTAAAGAAAACAATACACATTTCTTGCTAGATTAAATAAACTATTCAATTTATTTAATCTTTAAATCGCTCTAACTACAATTAAATTTTTAAACTATGTAAATATAATAATAAATTGTTCAACTGGACATCGCATTTTATATATCATAAGTTGGGTTTAAACTTTAAATTTCTTATTTACTAGACCATCGACCCGTGCTAACGCACGGGTCATATCGAAGGTAATATTTGACGGTAATAGGTAACAAAATAGTTTAGAGGAATGTCATGATTGTCATATTGTATTTCACAATATTAAGAAGCATAGACGTTGATACTGTACCATAACATAATATTTCCATGACATCGTCCTTGGTACCGTAACGTAACATAATATTTCCTAGACTTTCCACCTGTGCTGCCGCACGGGTCATATAAATTGTAAATGTAGTTGGTTAAAGCAAAAGTTTAATAGCTCAATTACAACTTATAAATTTAATATCATCAATTTTTTTGTACAAATAGTCAATATTATGTAAATATGCTTTCAACGTTGTTTATTATAAATTATGAAAAACATCTCTATAAATCTCATTAAGTTACATATCTTCTTATTGGTAGAATTCACACCTCAATTGTCCACTGACCATTAATTAGCACCAATTGAATTAAAATAAGCTATATTTTGACTTTTTGATGCAATCATCAGATCGTGGAGGACATGTAAGAGCTATGACAATTAAAATTTTAAATTTGTACCAAAACAAAGTAGATTGTTTGCAAGTAGATATGTAAAGATAATGGATAGAAAACTTCAAACATGTTGCTCTTCTGTACATATATACTTCACTTTTGGAAGCAACTATAATCTCAAGTTGAGATACTCAACTGTGTCATAAAAAAGTCGAGGAAGACAATAATCAAGTTTGTAGTACCATGTGACATATCAATAAGATACATAACCTTCATAAAAAGAATATATGTCACTAAATTAGTGATTAATGATGAGTGTATCTCTAAAATATCCTAAATTAGTCGACAGAGCCATATATAAAAAACAGCACCATACAATTGCAACAACCCCAAAAGCAGGACAGAAAATCAGTAAAACTGAACACCTTAGCAGTACCCAAAACCGCACCAAAACATCACAGCCGCACAATGTTGTCATAACAGATCTAAACAGTTGCACAGAAAGCAGTCCCACCACCAAGCTAATCATTATATAATAAGGATATTTTAGAAGGATGGCTCACTTGGATCAAAATTTGAGTTAAATAGTTCAACTTCAGTCCATTATGTTGTCCTAAAATTCCAAATAAAGATTAGTATGTATCCCATCAGTTGTATGACAAATGGACACGACAAATCAATGATTAGACAATAGAAATGACCATTTACTTTATCCGATATTTGTTGACTTTGGGGTAAATCAACATTTAGAATAAGTATGTTTTATTTTAACATTGTGGTTGGAATATTCAGTGATCACCTGAACAAAAAATTTTAAATCAAAAAGCAAGAGGAGGCAGTAAGTAAATAACTTGTATCTTTCTTACAAACATGAGCAATTGTATATGAAAATAACAATGGCTAGACATGAAGAGCATTAAGGAAAAAAGGTTCATGCATTTTAGTGATTGACCATTTTAAGTAGGAACATTTTAGTGATTGAACATTTTAAGAATAAAGGTTCATGCATGCTAGACATGAAGAGCATTAAAGAAAAAAGGTTCATGTAATCAAAATATATATGCATATCAGACATGACATGATGCGGTGATGAAGTCTGTATACACTAAGATTAAGAACTAAAATACTTGGCTTCATTGCAGTGTGTTTGTCTTTTATGACCAAAATCTTCGATGAAGTGAGAATTTAAAAATTCATTCTTCTTATTAGGTATGAAGCCATATGACTCTTGTTAAAAAATCTATAAATGAATAAATATCAATATTAAGAGACGGGTTACAATTAATAACATTGGACTAAGGTAACAAATAAGGTTCAGTTTTACCTTTTAATGTCAACAATTGCTTGTAGATGAGTAGTCTTTCTCATTATTCGATTCATCCTTATCTGCAGAATGTACATACTTATCTTGTACACTAAAAGCAAGATTAGCACCAATTCTGTAGTTAAAACCTACTTAACTTATCTCCATTAATCTATCTTAAATTTAAGCAGTAGCTACATTTTACTCATTCCTCACATTCTTATCACTAAAGTTTGAGTGTGTTGATACTAAGGACAACATCAACTCTAAACACAAAACACCAATCTATCAGAAAGTTAATAACAATTATATATAATATAAGATGCTCATGTCAAACTATAGAGTAGAACTGTATGACACTACTATTGATCTAGGAAAGAAGGCATGTGAAGTAGGATATGGAAAATCATAATAGAGTTTGTATGGGTGGAGGAGTGAACATACCCTGAACTAAGCAAACAAACAGATCAATGAACAAACAAATTGAAGAAATTTCATAAGCATCTTTGTTAAACCTAAAAAAAGTAATAAATTTCCTTTTCTTTTTAAATCAATAAGGATCAATTTCATAAAATCTATTGTATATTGAATTTATTGTTAAAGAATGGTAGAACTCATTAGCTTCAGCGACATATATATCAATTCCAATGAGATGAGATTCTTCAAATTATTGGATCATAAACACCATAAAGAAATTAGTGTCATAATCTGTAGTGTAAAAAACCAAATATATTGTATAGCAACATGATTTCACCAACTCAGTACCATACCAGAACAACACATAAACTTAAATGAAATTACCACAAAAACTGGACTCACAAAAACTACTTGAAGTTAAACCAAAGTATCAATTCTGCACTCCATATTGAGTTTACTCCATTGCTCATGTTATCTAAATACAAAAGTAGGTTAAAATGAAAGGAATAAAATTAGCGCATGTTTGATCCTGCATCTGTGTTAACTTCAACTTACTATTTTGGGTAGTCCGAAAACATTATCATTGTGGAAACAAAGAACCTACAATAAGTAGCTTTCACGTCAGCGTGGATTTCCACCACAATTTTACAAAACACACCACAATATCAATTGAAGGCTTAGTAAAAAAAGAAACTAAGCTCAAATTACCAAACTAAAACACGGTTTCACAAACATAAATAAATGTTCCCACCTGCAACAAAGTAAATTGTGCAAAAAGTGTAGTGGCTGAACCTTGTGTTCTAGCTCCGAAATGTATCGCATCTTGTGCTCATTGGAACGCGCAGCAGATTGTCTGTTAGCCAAAATCCTGAAATAACCCAAAAAATATCCAAGTCAAATTAACCATCCATATTGACATTACTAACTAAAACGTTGAATAATTCAATTACAGCACCTCTTGGCCCGCTTCGGATCAGCCATAACAATCTCAGAAACTTTCTCATTAGCCATAATTTTCTTCAACTCTGAAGCATTCTTCTCAGTCTAAGACATCAAATTCAGACTTAAACTTATCAGATCCTTCTTCCTCCGAAGCATTCTTCTCAGTCTATGACATCAAAATTAGATCAAATCAATAAAAAGTTAATATAAATCCAAGTAAAATAAGAGCAGTAAAAATTCACAGTAATAGAAAAGTTATAGAAGTAATTACAATTCCCATATTGTATGTAAGCACGCATTGTCTTCTCATACTCCTCCTTCAACTTCTCAGCCTTAGCAATGAATGGAGCCTTATCTTAAAATACACATAAATCACAAAAATGAATTTAAAATCAAAACACGAATTAAGATTTATATTAATTTTATTCAGTGAAACAGAGGTGAAATTATCACAACATCCTAACCTAATTCAACCTTTATATCCATTCCATTTCTTTCTACCAACTTTCCCAACCTAATTCAAATTCACCGTAAATCACGTTAGAAAACTCAATAACATTCAAAATTTCCTAAAAATCAAATTCAACGGTAAAACTATATCGCTTCACAAAACTCACCACAACAACGGATTTGTTGCTTGGATTCTATATCTTAAACCTCTCTCTGAATTCAGACCTAAAAATCACAAAACAAAAATCATCAGAATCAAATCGAACTTCAACTGAACAAATTCATAACGTAAACATTTATCATCGACTCGAACTTTACCGAAGCTAAAAAAAACGTAAAGAAAAAAAAATGAAACTCGTCAGAATTAAATCAATCTTCAACCGAACAAACTCGTGAACAGTTAGCACCGATTCGAACAATTTTTAGCACCGAATCTTACATGAAAACGAAGAAAGCACCTTCAGTTCATTCAATTTTGAAGATGAACAATTTTTATGGTCACTCTTCCCTCAGTTCTTGATGGCTAGTGCTGCTGCAAGTTGTTCTCTCACCCATTGTTTGCAGTTAAACTTTGGGGTACTGAGAGAAGGAGGGATCTATTATAATTGCCGTGATAATTATCTACCAAATTCAATTAGTGAAATTCTTATTATGCATAGGAGTAAACATGATGTTTTGGAATCATCAAAAACAGATTGCAGATTTTACTATAAAAAAATATAAGGAAATAATTAATCATAGAATATGATAAAGTAATCTAACATAACAATAAACGCAGTGGCATCAAGGCAGATTTTACTATAAAAAAATATAAGGAAATAATTAATCATAGAATATGATAAAGTAATCTAACATAACAATAAACGCAGTGGCATCAAGTAAGACGTCTTCGATTACAAAGATATCTTCATGTCAAACAACACTTGATTCTAAAACTCTTGCTTCATCATATGGTAGTGGTTTTAAATTTTTTTAACATAGAACACCAAACTCTAGGAAAATTCAAAAAGCAAGTGAGTTGTATTGCTCTCATAGCCTCTTTCTATAGAATTTCAAGCTCACTTTGAAACACTGAACTCAAATTATTTGCCATGATTAGAACAAAAACCTTAACAACCACCATAAGTAACCAAAAAAAAAAAGGGGGAAATACAGAGTTAAACATATGAACAAACACACCCAAAAAATACATTATCTCATGCTAGAAATTATGATGTTAGAAATTATACATCATATCTCTGCTATTAAATCAATCTGCATAATTATTAGTAATCTGAAATATTAATTACTTGTCTCTATTTCAAAGCTTAAGATGCCCATATTACTTGTTATCATTTTTAGCATAAGAAACTATATATAGTTGTTGGTTGGACATGAAATCCCTAGACACGTAAATGTATATATGAGTCTGTAATACAACAAAACTTAAAAATGAATTCCACATTAGTTTCAAGAAACTAAAGGATAGACAAATAAAAAACTTACTTGATAATAGATAAGGAAAGACCCCAAATAAGGAGTGAAAGAACACAACCATTCAAGCATCAACAGAGGACTCGCCCATTGAAGAACTACCAAAAGCAAAACCAACATATTATTAAAATAAAAATAATTGATATTTGAAACGTAAAACTAAAACTAAAACTATTCCCCTTTGATCAGCAACAACAAACACTGGTACATTATTTAAAGAACAAAAACTAAAACTGCTTGTTATAACATAATTTAAAGAAGGAAAAGGACCAAAAAAAACCATCAACATATGGGTACAGGACTTGCAGCGCAACTGAAACATCTTGGCCATCTTTAGCTCCTTAATTAAGAATCCTTATTTGGCATAATGCTTTTCCAGAGCTGCAACCAAATGAATGTATGATCATTACAAACCCAATGATACCAGAAAATTGACACACACACATGCAAAGAAACTATAGGGATTGGAAATTACGATTGTAATTCAGTAGCTTATCAATAAGTTCAACATGGGTCATAAGCATGCGCCTGCAGCAATATCAAACCAGCCCTAGAGAATCCAGTGCATCTCTGCAATCCATCCACCTCATTTGGTTAGTACTACAGTGCTCAAACTAACATTTTCCATGAAATTAACACTAAATTATGACCGAAAATAGGAATTCAAGATTCAATTGAGAGAAAGAGAACATGTTTAAAAAAGATAAGGTGGTAGAAGAAATTTGCAAACCGTACTAAATTGAGTGAAAGAAAGATAGAGCTCTAATTCTCACACTCAAATAATTCCAATTTCGCCGAATTCCAATTTCCCCCAAAAAATCCTTCCGCAACCGTGTTTCACTAAGAATTCTAGCTTCTTCAAGCTCCTTTCCTGTCAAATCGAAAAAATCAATGAAAACAACACCGGCGGTACAAAAACCCTAATCGCGATATCAAAATCGATCAAAACGTAACGAAACTAAAAACACATACCGAGGGATCGAAGGTCTTGATAAATGAATCGGCCGTCGAGTTCAGCGACTTGGAGGCACAGATCGGCCGTCATTGAAAAAGGGAGAAGCATATAAATTTGTAGATGATGATGGCGGAGGAGAAAAGCAAGAAATAAAGGTGTGAAAATAGGAGATTAGGTGTGAGGAGATTAGGGTTGGCGGTGGTGATGATGATAAGAGGAAGAAGAAGAAACGGTGTTTGTTTTGGGGAAGAGAAAACGCGTATGTTGTGGTGTTTTGTTATCAGCTTCTGTTATGAGCAACAAAATAGTAATATGGTTTTAATTGTTTATCGGTTTAATTGTTATTATGTTTATTGGTTAGGGTAAAACGGGAATTTTAGTCATTAGGGTTTAGGAAAAATTAGGGCTTCAAAATTGGCATGGGTTAACTTTTATATATAGAAGATTAATTGTTATCATGTTTATTGGTTAGGGTAAAACGGGAATTTTAGTCATTAGGGTTTAGGAAAAATTAGGGCTTCAAAATTGGCATGGGTTAACTTTTATATATAGAAGATTATTGGTTAGGGTAAAACGGGAATTTTAGTCATTAGGGTTTAGGAAAAATTAGGGCTTCAAAATTGGCATGGGTTAACTTTTATATATAGAAGATTATTGGTTAGGGTAAAACGGGAATATTAGTCATTAGGGTTTAGGAAAAATTAGGGCTTCAAATTTGGCATGGGTTAACTTTTATATATAGAAGATTATTGGTTAGGGTAAAACGGGAATTTTAGTCATTAGGGTTTAGGAAAAATTAGGGCTTCAAAATTGGCATGGGTTAACTTTTATATATAGAAGATTAATTGTTATTATGTTTATTGGTTAGGGTAAAACGGGAATTTTAGTCATTAGGGTTTAGGAAAAATTAGGGCTTCAAAATTGGCATGGGTTAACTTTTATATATAGAAGATTATTGGTTAGGGTAAAACGGGAATTTTAGTCATTAGGGTTTAGGAAAAATTAGGGCTTCAAAATTGGCATGGGTTAACTTTTATATATAGAAGATTAATTGTTATTATGTTTATTGGTTAGGGTAAAACGGGAATTTTAGTCATTAGGGTTTAGGAAAAATTAGGGCTTCAAAATTGGCATGGGTTAACTTTTATATATAGAAGATTATTGGTTAGGGTAAAACGGGAATTTTAGTCATTAGGGTTTAGGAAAAATTAGGGCTTCAAAATTGGCATGGGTTAACTTTTATATATAGAAGATTAATTGTTATTATGTTTATTGGTTAGGGTAAAACGGGAATTTTAGTCATTAGGGCTTAGGAAAAATTAGGGCTTCAAATTTGGCATGGGTTAACTTTTATATATAGAAGATTATTGGTTAGGGTAAAACGGGAATTTTAGTCATTAGGGTTTAGGAAAAATTAGGGCTTTAAAATTGGCATGGGTTAACTTTTATATATAGAAGATTAATTGTTATTATGTTTATTGGTTAGGGTAAAACGGGAATTTTAGTCATTAGGGTTTAGGAAAAATTAGGGCTTCAAAATTGGCATGGGTTAACTTTTATATATAGAAGATTATTGGTTAGGGTAAAACGGGAATTTTAGTCATTAGGGTTTAGGAAAAATTAGGGCTTCAAAATTGGCATGGGTTAACTTTTATATATAGAAGATTAATTGTTATTATGTTTATTGGTTAGGGTAAAACGGGAATTTTAGTCATTAGGGTTTAGGAAAAATTAGGGCTTCAAAATTGGCATGGGTTAACTTTTATATATAGAAGATTATTGGTTAGGGTAAAACGGGAATTTTAGTCATTAGGGTTTAGGAAAAATTAGGGCTTCAAAATTGGCATGGGTTAACTTTTATATATAGAAGATTCATCTTAAATAATGAATTTCTAACAATTAAACTACTTGTAAAAAATAAAATAATAATAAATTTTTAAGTACATAAAATTTGTCAATTTAATCTCTACTATTAAAATGTTAAGTACTTGACATGTTTTTATATATTTTATTTTAGGATTAACTTGTCAAATTTCATATGAAATAAATTCAAAAGAGAACGTCCAAAAAAAAAATCAAAAGAGGATGATAGTTTAGAAACTAAATTGATATAAAATATTTATTTGTAAACTTTTTTTTGTTTAAAGAGCCTAATGGTTAAACTCAACCCTAAGTGTTGAAAAGTGGAGAAATGTGATTTCAAACTCATATACCTTTTTTAGACAATCAAACTCATATTCTTGTATATCAAATATCGTTGTAGTTAACATTAAAATCTCGGTTGTACTTACTGTTTCTAAAAGAACTTATTATATATATATATATATATATATATATATATATATATATATATATATATATATATATATAGAGAGAGAGAGAGAGAGAGAGAGAGAGAGAGAGGGACACTAGTAGTTATATACCGATAGTGACTTTTCTTATAATTTGTTATGTTACAAAATATAAGCAAAAATGAGTTAAACAAAACTGATGTATTTTGTTTAAAATTTAGTCTATATACATCAACTTTCTTTGACCCTCTTTTGTTCATATCTTGTAACAGAAGAGTAGTGATTTTTTATTACTATACATCGAATATTTTTTATTACTATACATCGAATATTTTACTGTAATTTGGTAGTGATTTTTATGCTTTTCATTTTAGAGTGTAGTATTTTTATAAAATTTATTTGTTATTTTAATAATACTTTTATAAAAAGCATAATTAATTAATTAAACAAAAAAAAGATAACTAATTGAATTTAATAACTATGCCTTAGACAAACATTGGCCGATCCTTTTTTACATTGTTTGTTTGTTTGTATTTATAGGTAAATGCTAGTAGTTAATCAATTGGTTAAAGGAAGGGGGAATTTAGTAACAGTATAGATGGAATCATATTTCCATATTCATTTTCTTTTAACTTAAAAAAACCTAACACTTTTACACCATCCTGACATATTTGCATAGGCACTAGGCAAAGTGTTCGGTTAAAAGTAATAGGAATGTGATGACTGATGTGATTCATGCGACTTTCAGATCATTGATTAATCCAAATCTGAAATCTGTCAAAGTTTACAAAAATGAACAAAGATAGATATTTATCATTTCTTAATTTTTCTTTCTTGTACCTTGTTAACCAGTGCCCCGGAGGCACTGGTTAAGGAAGCTAAAAGAAGAAATTGTAAGTCAAAAAAGACACTTTAAGTTTTTAATGCATTGATTACACAGCTTTCAATGCAAATATTACTATATTTGCTTCCTTAACTAGTGCCCCGGGGGCACCGGTTAACATTTCCCTTGTTTTATTGCAGAATCTTAAAGTCTACTACAACAATTAATCTGATTCTGAACACTAATCTGTGTTCTCAGCTGCTATGTATGTATAACTATATAAGCCATAGCTTGAGATAGCAACTCAAATTGAACTTATTATGTAATAGAAAAATACAGCCTCGAGGACAATGATACAAAAGAATTGCATCGAATTGCTATAGCTTAAAAAACAAATACTACATTTTATAACAGCTGGGGTTGCTATTTTGCATTGAATTGCAGGACAGCATCTTTTGTAGGTAGTGCAGGAATTGCCCCTCTCTCTGTCACGGTGATCGCACCACATACATTTGCGAAATATAGCGCTTTCTGAAGATGCTCCTCATTCTGCAACATAAAATAACTTCATCAAATTCCGAACGTTCATAACTTTTTTCTGAATAAACAACTAGAATGTGTAAAAATATCTGAATTACCTCGAAAATACTTGGGTCGGAAGCTATGTTGTAGAGAATCCCACTAACAAATGCATCTCCAGCACCAGTTGTGTCAACAGGTTTAACATTGACACCTCCAACTTTGCCCTTAAAATCCTGCACACAAATTTAGTGATCACTACTAGTTGAATGCTGGTCACTCACTTGACAAGATAGTACTGTGAATTATTGAACCTCGAAGCAAACCTTGCTCAAGTTTTACAACCTGCTATTCGTCGTCGAGTATCAAATTTGTTAATTTACATTCGTCACAACCAACATTTCAGTCCACACATCAGAATAAAGAGCAAAGAAAATAATGCAATGAGGGATTATAAAACCTCTTCAGACAATTAAAATCTGAGTTAAATAACTTTGGCAAGCTTACTTTGGTGTAATATCTACAACCCTCTGACCCTTCAGTAACAATTAGAAGTTTGAGATTAGGGTGAAAAAGCTTGTTTAATACAACATCATCATCATAAGGATCATCACCACCAGTCAAAAAAGTAATCTCCTCTTCACTGATCTGCAATAAATAAGAAAATAACACTTCAGATGGACTCCGAGAAAGAAAAAAGAATGACTTGTAATGGCATTTATAAAGCGTATTGTATAAGTAAAAAACTAGACAACTAAAATTTACCTTTATGACATCGGCTAGATCCCATATGCTCATTATACCAGTCCGAGCAGCCTCAGCTGATGGCCATAGTGCCAATCTCAAATTCGGATCATACGAGAGAATGCAATCAGAGTCTTTAGCAATTCTCAAGGCAGCAAGATGAGCTGACTTGCATGGCTCATCAATCAAACTGATGGAACCATAATGGAATATTTTAGCCTGCAATCAGTTTAAGTTAAAATTATACAGACTTAAACCAAAGGTCTTTATGGCCACATTTTATAAACAGAGATGGAAATTCAAGGTACCTTTTCAATGAGGTTATGGTCAAGCTCTGACTTATCCAGAAGCATATCAGCACTAGGATTTCGGAAAAACAAGAACTCGCGTTCGCCATCAGCTCTAAGTGTAACAAAAGCCAATGCGGTTCTGGCATCAGAATCAAACCGCATGCCAGATGTATCAACGTTATTTTGCTTTAAAATATCAGCCAACATATACCCAAATTCATCTGATCCAACCTAAAACACAGATGGTAAGGAATTAAGCTATCACTTTCTCAGCCAATATTGATTCATATTCCTAAAACTTTCTCAGCCAATATTGATTCATATTCCTAAAATTCAGAATTTCTCAGCCAACATAGATTCATATTCCTAAAATTGAGTATACTGCTACAAGAAGTATTATTCCTAGGTACAATCTACAAGTACATGATATTTCTAGGAATATTTTAAAAAATTATTTAATTCAACAATAAAAAAAGAGGAAAAAAGTATAACAGGGTGGAAATGGGATTTATAGTTGGTTAGGTATTAAAGTGATGTCTATTCCATGAGAATAGAAAATAGACGATACGAGTTAAAGATATTCCTCAAAATGAAGGAACTTTAACCAAACATGACAATGTTACATTCCCAAGCTCATTTTTTAGGGAATTTATTTGTATACTTATAAACAAACACACACAGTAGATCAAGCAAAAGTTTATTTTCTCTCTTTTATTCCTTTTTTAAAACAATCATTCAGAGAAGTGAAATCAATTTCAAATAACCTATAAGTCTATAACAATACAGATTTCTTAACTATGGATATTTGAACAAATCAAACATGGAAGGCTTGTAGATAGTAACAAAAAGCCACCTAATAAATAGACATAGATATATACCTTGCCTAGAAATGCAGATGAACCCCCCAACCTAGAGATGCCAACTGCCACGTTAGCGGGAGCACCACCAGGAGCTTTCTTGAAAGCAGGTGCTTCGGCTAGAGACACTCCACCCACTGTAGGCACAAAATCTATTAACAACTCACCAAAACAAACAACCAGTCCACTTGTTTCGTTGTACTCTCCGTTTGTGGGATCATCAGATTTACCTGCAAAACACGAATTGTGGGTTAAGAAAATTTACTGGAAGCACTACAGAAAAGTTTAAAAAAAAAAATAGGACATAATTTCATGTGAAATACCACAAAACATCCTTATGCCAATTAGTATGAAATAAAAGAATCATTTCACATGGGTAACATGACATCCAAAATAGCCAATAGCCAAACTTCATAAAGTACATGTATTTTGAATTCAACTATAACATGGAAAGCTTTACCAACCATGATGACCTTCACATGGAATTGGTGATTAGACAAACCAGTTTGTAACCTAGTTCACAACTAAATTCATTAAAGCTTAATAAAATTCAAAATTTAGACCCTTTTATTAAACTTTATCTTTCACATGTTAAATTCATCACCTAACAAGCAAGCTTAACATATAATCATCTTTTTCATAATAATCAATAATAGTGCTTTAACTTATTTTATTTTTTTGGTATGGCCAAATTATTTAGCAAGAATACATAAATTCATTCTAAAAAGAATATGATCAAAAATTTGAACCTAACTTATTCAATATTAGAAGCTCTTCTATGACAAAATTACATGTTAAAATTATGTAATTTTTTAATTACCCATTTATTTTCCTAATTCAGTGTCAAAAATTAAACCCAGCTCAAATCACATGGATCCCACAAATAACCCCACCATCAGATCTTGACATCAACTACTGTATAGAACACTATGGAAATGGTAATCACAGACACAGAGACCCCACCATTATGATTTTATTTCTATGCATGCAAGCATGGAAATCACAAGAACAAGCGCTATAAAAAGGGGTAAAATTTACTATCTGAGACAATGAAAAAAATCCAATAAAAACAGAAACCCAATATCAGAAAAATCTCAAAGATTCAATCTTTAGCTGAAAAAATCAAGTTCCAATCCAAATAACGAACGAATATACGATGAACACTAAGAAGTAAAAAAAAAAACAAAAGAAAAGAAAGATGAAAAACCTGAGGGGGTAAACTGTGCCATCTGAGGAACCAAAAAAGAGTGTTGGAACTTGGAATTGCAAATGTAGAAGAGGAAAGGCGTGTCTTTGAAGAACGAGTTGAATATGTTAGAGATTACACAATTACACAAAGAAAGAAGGAAGGGATCATGCAATGCAATGAAGAGGTAAATGAGTTGATTTTAAAAGCTTGGAAATTTGTATTCTTCTATTCAAAAGGGAAGATTCGATGATGTGAAGTTGTAAGCAAAAAACAGGATGCTATTTTTTTTCCTTATAGAACATAAATCATTTTTCTCATTAAATAACTCTTTTAAGGGTTTTAGTTATATTATTTTTCAACTCAATCACTATCTTGGCCCTTAAAATTGTAGGATTATAAATTACTCTCTTAGGCTTATAAAACTGCAACTTGATCCTTTAAATTAATGAACAATTGTCGACTTTAGTCATTTTACTAATTCATTATTACCATTAGATATAGGGAAAATTACAATGACCTCCCCTGAAGTTTGTTCAAACGACACAAACTTCCCCTCTAATTTTCTAGTAGACACTAACCTCCCTTAAAGTCTTTTAAAATAGATGGATACCTCCCTTAAGAACATACCACTGTTTGTTTAGTTTAACACTCAAAACATCTTTTCCGTTAGACTTGTAACCAAGCTTCAGTCTCAACTAGAAGATAATGGCAGCTCATGTTTCCGACATTTAGATTCTCTGGCCACGTCTCTCCACCTTCGTAATGAAGTTCTTTCGATTTCTTTGCCTTTGATACTGTCATCGGCTTCAGAATAACACTTACTGCAAGTAACTCATCACGTTGTTATTTTCCATTTATCACTTCTTTCATTACAACCACAGTCGATTTCGATCAAGATATCTCGGTATTGTGTGTGTGTCTCATGTATCTTGGTGGCTTTAGAATCAACAAAGTCTCGCCAATCATTCTACAACATGTCCCCTCTCGTGAGCAACATAGGGGTTTATCTTGATGGGTCTTTTTCTGACAGAATATCTCTAGAGGTAGTTTGAATTTTGAAGATGGGTCGTTTACTCATTTAATATATTCAAAAGTCAGACTCATCTCTTTTTTTCTTCGTTCCCTTTGGCTTGTACTTTGAGTTGTTGGTATATTATGATCAGGTGACTTGTTGTTGTGGCGTCTACAATGAGTGTTGTTTTCTGGCAATGATGAACCTAGATTGGATTGAGGTCGTGGTACAATGGATGAATTTATTGTTGAAATAGATGAAAATCATTTTTTTAATTAAAAATGAAGCATTTTTATTTGTTTTAACGGAAGGTGGATGGAGACTAACGGTAAGGGGTGTTGTTGCTATGTAAAAAAATAGAGGGAAAGTTGGATATATTTACATAAACCTCAAGGGAGGTTTGTGTAATTTCCCCTTAAATATATATATATATATATATATATATATATATATATATATATATATATATATATATATAGAGACCTAAACTTATAGATCTAAATAATAATGAAATGAAAAGGAAATCGTGAACTTATCTCAGTTGATAAGGATAATGCATAATATATGCAATGTCTGGGGTTCGAATCCCAGATATCACCAAAAAAAAAATAATAAAGAAAAGGATAGACATAATTTATAAGACCATCTCTAACGGGAGGGTCTTAACCATTTAAGATTTGGTACCTATTAGGTACCCCCATTGGAGAGAATCTTTTTCATCGTCTTATAAGACCCGGGGTCTTACTTAAGACCCCCACTTTTAAGCGGGACCCTCACTCTTTTAATATTAAAAAATTGAAATGTAATGATTTAATAAAGAAAAGGATAGACATAATTTATAAGACCATCTCTAACGGGAGGGTCTTAACCATTTAAGATTCGGTACCTATTAGGTACCCCCATTGGAGAGAATCTTTTTCATGGTCTTATAAGACCCGGGGTCTTACTTAAGACCCCCACTTTTAAGCGGGACCCTCACTCTTTTAATATTAAAAAATTGAAATGTAATGATTTAAAATTATTGATAATTGATTAGTGGGTCCCATTTAAGAAATTTTTTTGAGATGCTGGGTTGGAAGGATTGAGTTCTTATTAGGTACTACTATTAAAAAATTATAAATAAATGATGTGTACATGTGAGACACATTTAACAACCCAAAAATGGATGTCTCCATTGTGGATGCTCTAAAGCTGCTTTGTTGTGGTAGAAGCGACCCCGCAATCAAATATTATAATTGATTGCAAGGCTCTTGATTAGATGTATTATAACAAGGCGTTGATTTGAATGGTTTTAACATGGCTTTCTATAAACATTTTTTGGATTAGTACTAGGGGAAGATGTTTGTGACTTGCAATAATTAGTTCTATATGGATCTGTTTGGTAAACCCAAAAAAAGAGCTTTTAGCTTTTAGCTTTTAGTTTATAAGCTCATTTGACAAAAAAAGCTCTGTTTGGTAACACTTTAGCTCTGTTTGGTACAACGAGCTTATAGCTTATTTCAGGAGCTTATAAGCTATTTTTCAGAAGCTACTTCAAGTAGCTTTTGAGCTTATAGCTTTTAGCTTCTCATTTTTTCTTCCATATTTACCCTTATTATTCAAAGCAAAAGCTATCAGCTAATTTTACCAAACACTTCAACTAGCTTATCAGCTAAAAGCTATCAGCTAGCTTATCAGCTAAAAGCTAGCTTATCAGCTATCAGCTAATTTTACCAAACAGAGCCATAGTTTCTTATTCTTTGTTGATTAATAAAGATATGTGAGACATTTCCATGTGGAGGATTACAATATAGAGACCCTCTCTTCCTTTACATATGTTTTGTTTGTGGTAAGAGATATTGATTTCTTTGTTTACTACTCGTTTATTTGAAGATGATTTTTTTTTTTTTTCAAGATCATCAAGAGAATCATTTGTTCTAAAGACAATTATGGAGACCTATCAAGAAGATTTTAGTCAATATATACATATTTTGAAGTCAGTATCCAACTCATTATTGATGTTAGACTTGGAGAAGATTATGATATAAAGGAACCAATAAAATGGATGTTGGAACTTAGTATGAAAATTGTTATTTTTGAGATGGACGTCAAGTTGGCTGTGAATGATGTGCAAAAACGTAATTGATTTTTTAAATATTTTTATTTATTTATAAAAGAAACTTGGTTTATTTTTATTATATGCATCAATGAATAATTAACAGAGGTAGGAAATAGATTCCCCCCAATCCCATTGTAAAAAAAAGGGGAAATAGATTCCCCTCATTTATTCATATCTTAAGAAAATTGAATATAATTACCATTGTTGAAATCTTAATCAATCAACTTTAGACCAACATGGCAACATCATTTTGGTTTGAGTGATAATGAGCGCAGATCCCTTAAATAATATCTCAGATTTGAGTTTTATAGATAGATTATCCAATAATTGAAGGAGAAACTTACTTAAATCTCTTGTTACAGATAGTGGTCGTATATAGAAGTTAAATACTTTAGGACATAATTTGTTCTTTACCTACAAGCAGAAATTAAAACCATTTTCTTGACTATGTATCAAATACGCCCTATCTATAATTACATGTTAGTTTGTATAACCATAAACTTCTTATCAATCTACTCCTCCATCAAACCACACTTGTTTAGTTTTTCATGTCTTCAAACTCTATATCTTTGTTATAAATGTGATGTGATGTTCCTTTGGCTTTCCCAGCTCTAGTTGTATACTGTTTTGTATCCTTAAACCATCTTTATAACTACTACACAAGGTGGATTGATTATTATGAGAAAAATAGACCCATCAAATTTTATTTTATCATCGTTTTGCAAATAGACACAGAGGTTAATATGTACACCACCAATTCTGGCATTGGGTTGGCTAGCTAGCTAGCTACAAATACATAATACAATTGAGACTACAATTTCATGCTGGAATTCTGGAAGAAGAAAAAAAATCCCTATTATAAATTAAACCAAATAGGCTCTTATCAGTGAGTATTTTTAGGCATAAATGAAAATTCAAATATTCATCCATCCAAAGTTCTTGTTGCGACTGCTTTGTCCTATGTCAGTCCTTGTATCTGTTGCCTGTCTTTTTGAAGCATCTTGTAGGTGCAGAAACCGCCTGTAACATATTACGCATAAGTCTATATTATATCTGTATTTTAAAATAACTCGATTCTTATTGTATGTTGGTATAAAATTAATTTACATTGATAATGCATCTCATTTTCTCTTTTAATTAAAAGTTTTTGCATTTTTAGCATATGTATGTTCACATGTTTATGTTGTTGCTAAAAAGTAAAAGTGAAAAAAGAAAATACACACCCTGTTGTCACATGTTCAAACGGATTGGCTTGTGCATCAAGCAAATTGGTAATGATATTGTTGTTACTCGAGACGGTGGAATCCGTAGAATTGTCACAAATCTTGGTGTTTATATCTCTATCCTGGAATAAAGTAGCAATGTTTGGAAATTAATGCATACAAATTAATAAAAGGTCACATGAAATCAAGAATTCGAAATATATATACAGCATTCTCTCAAATATATATATATAATGACAATATAATTGATACCTTGGATTCTAATTGTTTGTTGACCTCCTCCACCTTGTGCACCTGCCAATATTTAAATAATGAGAGCTAATTAAAGATTGGTTATGAAATTAAAAATATCCATCTTTCTCTACTCAATTTCATTAGAATAAATGTGAGTTAGAAGTCTCACATTGTTTATAAAATTGAAGGTTGAATACTTTATAAATGTGAGAAACCAAAAATAAAATAATTACATACCTCCTCCCGTAATTCATCAACTCTTTCCATCAGCTTTTGCATCTGAAATTAAAATAACCACATTATCTACACAATTGGTTTGTTCCATTTCAGTCAGAGTTTATATAGTCAAAAAATATATATACTTGGTGTTTTCGAGCTTGAGCAAGCGTTCTCTCCAATTGTTTCTCTAAACTTTGCAAATCTTTTATGCTAAGTGCATTGATTTCTTCCCCCAAAAAATTCCTTAAAAACAAAAAGAGTGTAAAGTAGTGTCCCAGCTAGCATCTTAAACTTCACAAAAAAAAAAAAATTGTCTTATCAGTATCAATACCTTTGTGTCCGGGCAAGAGATTCATGCTTGACTCTGAGCATCAAAAGCTCCTGGTATAAGCCCTGTAATGCACGAAAATGTTCAGAGTAAATTGCTATTCTATTTCAACAAAAAAAAAAGCGAGTAAATTGCTATTTATGAAGCACCCGATTTATGAAAATAAGCATAATCAACTTAATTTGTTACATGGGAGAAAGAAGAGAAAACCTGTGACTCATGTTCTCCTAAGTCACCATTCTCAGACATATTGTTGAAGCAACATTGACGATACTTCTCAATGATTTTGTTCAAGCTGATCAGAATGAACAAGGTATATCAATTATATTGGTTAGTACCATATAATTTTGACTTGAGTTAAATTATTGAAATAAACCGTGAAACAAAAAAAAAAAAAAAGATAATACGTTATAAAAATATAGGGACTAACAACTGCATTCTCGCCCGTTGAATAAAACTAACATCATTGTTTGTATTACAACAAGAGGAATGTTAAAATGCACCCTTATAGTTAAGGCACTTGTTAGTGCATTAAATATAGAAATTTCTTATTGAAAACTTTGTACATTCTTCAAAAAGTTGAAAATTACTTTTTTCAATTATAATTACTATTTGTAAAAATCTTTAACATGTGCTCTTAGAATATAAGCTAGTATGATCCTTAGAACATCTCCAATGACAAATTTGTAAGAAACTCAAATTTAATTTTATAACCGCTATTAAGTTACTCCCACAAATCCACCTCAAACTTACACAACTCAAACACATTTTGATGTTAAAGTCTAACTAAATGGTTGAGTTTAAGTAGTTAGTAAAACTTCATTAAGGTCAAATTATCTTGGAATATTATAGTTCAATCCATGACTAAAATAATCCTTTTTATCGTACTCTACTTGTTTTTTGTCAAAAAAAAAAAAAATACTCTACTAGCTATTCTAGTCAAGGATGTCAATGGGTGGGGTGGGGAGGAGACAAGGAGTACATCTATGTTTCCTCTCTCGCCACTTAAATTGTCCCTCATCCTCATCCCCATTCCCCGTCTTGGAGAGTTTTTCCTCCCTGTCCTCACCCCCGCACATCACCACGGTCCCACAGAGATCCATCGGCATGTAAAAATAACTAAATTTATATTATTTTAAAAAAATTAAAATTTAACATTAAAACAAATATAATATAATTAAGGCAAAAAAAAAATTAAAATTTAACATTAAAACAAATATAATATAATTAAGGCATTACAGTAAACATTACATATAAAAAAATTGCGTAAAATGATAAATAAATATAACATAGGAAATATTTGTATATACCAATATAAAATATATTATACTGAATTGCTCGGGGACGAGTCTCCATGTATCGGGGGGTATGATCGTGTCCCTGCACTATTATCAGAGAATACTTTCTCCCCCATCCCCAATAGAAAAAAATTCTCCGTCTACGTAACTTCAAATTTGATGGTACCCGCTTAGATCCCCATTCAGAGATGAAATTGACACCCCTAATTCCAATCTCAAATAAAGATAAAAAAAAAAAAAAAAAAAGTGCATACTTTTTTAAAATATAATTAAGCTAATATGACTACTTTTGATATAAAGACTCATATCCTAAAATACTACTCTTTAATTTATATATATTTTATTTTTTTAGTGACATTTCATTCTTATGAAACAAATTTTTATGATGGGTACCATTTTTTTTGTTGCAAGAAGATTAATTATATTTACTGAATTTCTTAATGTGTGAAATTAGTTTACTTATAACCAAGACAAGAAGGAATAACTTAGTCAAATGATGAGTGAATGTTGCTAGAACTATCAAGTGGTTGTGCTTTGCCAAACAAGTTGTCTTCTTGAATGACCAATCCACCGGCCGGTAGCTTTTACCTTATGATATTTCTCTTGGCAAACAAAAATGCGCTAAACAGATAATTTTACAACCCCTAGAATATTTTTAATTATGACCAAGCTTGTATTTAAAAAACTAACGAAGAGATAAAAAATTGCTTAAAGATATATATATTAAAAGAAAATGAATTGCTCACTCTGTGGTACTGTATTGAAAAAGCTTGCCAAGACCGGAGAAAATGATAAGAGCAACCTCAGCATCACATAACACAGAAAGTTCAAAGGCTTTCTTCAACAAACCACTTCTTCTCTTTGAAAATGTTACTTGTCTATTGATCTTGTTATGTATTCTCTCCATTACCACCTTCCGTCTTCCCATTTTGCTTTCTCTCTCTCACTCTCTGACCAACTGCAGAAAACGACACATGTATATATAACTAAATATTGAACACCTTTTTCGGTGTTATCATATCCTGATGCTGATAGGGAAACATCGCATGTAGAAACAAAAGTGTAATATTTATTTTGGAAAGAAAAGCCCTTAAATTTATTATCTAGGAAATGTTAACAAATGTATCCGAATATTTTTTTAAAGATGTTAAATAATAAGTTTTTATAAAATGTTGTGTATTCAATATATTAAATATTGAAACTAGTAATATATTAGTCGTTTAAGCGTCCAATTCCATTAATAGAACCGACTCAAAACTTCTAATCAAACACATATTTTTACAATTAGGCAAAACTCTTAAACGATGCCTCTTTATTTCCTCCTAAACTACTTACTAGTAGTTACTACTAGTGCTCTTTATCGGGGCATTCATACCCACCAAAGTTGACCAATGAATTTTGCGGGTAGTGGATACTAATACTTAGGTGACATTGTGGTTGGTGACATTAGTCAACCATAATGTCACAAGTGTTTTTTTTCTCTCTCACTTTTATAAGATTTTTTTTTGTCATTTTGTATACTTGTCATTGTGGTTGGTCAATGCCACAATATCACCAATAATGTCACGTAAGTGCTACCCGAATTTTACCATCACCAAAAAAAGTTGATTGATGAAAGGAGTAATATACGTGATTTGCTTTTTCTTTCATGTGTGAAACACTTATTAGGATATTTGTATTATGGTATTTACCCTAACCTTCCCTAGTAGGAGATGACGCTGATATGCTCCTGATCAGTGGAGCAATGTTCATAGAATTTTGAACATGAAGCTACATGTTACTGTAGATGCCGTTAGTCTATGTTTGTTCTTGTTGTGTTGTGTGAATGTGGCTCCCATCTCTCACGGACACCAAGTCGAATCAATCAATTCTAGTACTACTAGTGGTACTTTTCAATTTTCTTCTCCTTTACATATATTCATTCATGATATATTAACCTACATGTAGGACGTAGGATATTTATTATCTTCTAGTTAATTGGCCATGTTTCAGAACCTCATTGGCTACTTCACTTCGTACCATGGTAATGATTCGTTGGTATAGTATTTAAATGTTGTTGATCCATTAGGGTGTCGACACATTTCAATGCCCACAAGGGTTGCTAATAAGATGACACTTTTTTGTTTGATGTAAGTATGGCCACGTTCCATAGCCTCAGCCGACTGGATAGTGACAGTATATAATTATGTGTGTGCATTGAGAGAGAGTTTTAAGAACAGGACCGAACCTTGGATTGTGCAAACCGCTAAATGGAATTGAGCCACCTCAAGATGTGGATCTAAAAAAAAAATTATAGTCTAAGGCTCTGTTTGGTAAAATTAGCTGATAGCTGATAAGTTAGCTGATAAGCTAGCTGATAGCTTTTAGCCGATAAGCTAGCTGATAGCTTTTAGCTGATAAGCTAGTTGAAGTGTTTGGTAAAATTGGCTGATAGCTTTTGCTTTGAATAATAAGGGTAAATATGGAAGAAAAAATGAGAAGCTAAAAGCTATAAGCTCAAAAGCTACTTGAAGTAGCTTCTGAAAAATAGCTTATAAGCTCCTGAAATAAGCTATAAGCTCGTTGTACCAAATAGAGCTAAAGTGTTACCAAACAGAGCTTTTTTTGTCAAATGAGCTTATAGGCTAAAAGCTAAGAGCTAAAAGCTCTTTTTTTGGGTTTACCAAACAGAGCCTAATAGTACTACTCCCTCCGTCCAGTTTTATCTGAGCCAGTTTGATTTTTCACAAAGATTAAGAAAAATATATAAATAAAGGGGAAAGTGAAATATATTGTATTGGGAATGATGAAAGTAGTATTAATTAGAGTTATATTGTATTGGGAGTGATGAAAGTTGTATTGAAAATTGAAATGACTCAGTTATTTTGAGACACTTTTTTTTAGAAAATGGGTCAGATATTCCGGGACGGAGGGAGTACTAAATGTTAGGTGAGTGTTTTTTTGGGAGGATGGTTTGAGGTTCATCTTACAATTAAATGTAGAAAAATTCACTTCGTTAAGTTCAACATCAAAAATCCAAAATAAAAAATTTGAAAAAAGACTCAACATTTGAAAAAAGAACCAATAAAAAATTTCATTTTAAGAACACATTGTTTAATCATTTTTAACGGCAACAACTGAAGTTGAAATAAATTATGTTTTTTTTTTTATGGGTATTTTGATTGTTTTAACATCAACATTGTTTTCTCCACACAATTTCAATTCTTACCCAAAAAATAACCAAAATACACTTCAACAAAACAATCATTTTTCAGCTTCAGTTGTTAATTATCAGATCGGTTGTTAAAAAATGAACCTTTTACTCCCTCCGTCCCGGAATAACTGACCCATTTTCTAAAAAAAAGTGTCCCAAAATAACTGACCCATTTCAATTTTCAATACAACTTTCATCATTCCCAATACAATATAACACTAAATAATACTACTTTTATCATTCCCAATACAATATATTCCACTTTCCCCTTTATTTATACATTTTTCTTAATATGTGTGAAAAACAAAATTGTGTCAATTAAATTGGGACGGAGGTAGTACTTTTTAAGGTGCATTTCAACTAACTATTTTTTTTTTTATTTTTAAAAGAGAATAAAAGGAGCAACATGTGTTTTTTGTTCTTTTTTAACTGGTGAAGTGAATTTTTTTAGGCAACATGTGTTTTTTGTTCTTTTTTAACTGGTGAAGTGAATTTTTTTAGTTTTGTGTTTATCTAATGGTATTTAATAGTTGTTAAAGATGTCCTCCCGGTGCCAATTTGGGTTGCTTAATTTAGCTTCTTCAAAAAAAATAGTTGTTAAAGATGATGTTTAATCTAGTAATTCGATTGATGGAGAAGAATGGTAATCATGGTGAAGATTTTGTTGCTTTAAAGATTGGTGGGATTATGGATCAGAGGAGGATTAGAGTTTTTTCAAGGTTGTTGGAATGAAGATCCAATGATATACAATGGTTGAGGAGGGGAATGGTGATGATGATGGAAATGGAGATATGTCTATTTATTCTACTTTCCTATAATGGGAATGGTGAGGATGAAGGGGATGAAAATTGCTAGGGTTAGGGTTTATTTTATAGATGATTACTAATTTACTGAATAATTTATAATTTCTTATTCTTATTAAATAGGTTTATTTGATAGTTTTTTTTTTTTGGAAAGAGGTTAGGGTTTTTTTTTTTTATTTGATAGTTTTAAGATATTTAATAAAAATATGGTTACTAATAATGTAAAGGTTTTAATATGTTTTTATAAATATGTCAACTTTACATTTTAGTCCCTATAAAAAATTTCTTCAACTTTTAGTCCCCAAAAGTTTTTCATCTTTACTTTTGGTCCCTCCTTTAAAGTAAACTCATATGTAGAATTCATATTTTTGGATAAAATTTTGCACAAAAATTTATAATATTATAAGAATCTCTCCAAAAAAAATAGAATTTTTTAACAAAACATGAATTAAATATGTACTTTTATATTTTTGGCGGTTAAAAACTCATATTTAATTTATGTTTTGTTTAAAAATTCTAATTTTTTTTTGAGAGATTTTTACAATATTTTACACATTTCTGCACAGTTTCATTAAAAAATACAAAAATTTACTTAAAAGCAGAGACCAAAAGTAGTGATTGAAAATTGTATAGGGGCTAAAAGTTGAAAGAAAATTTTAGAGGAATTAAAACGAAAAGTTGGTATATTTACAGGGAATAAAAACATATTTAACCCATAATATAAAACTAACATCAATGCCAAGTTATGTAGTATGTGAATGGCAAACAAATAAAAAATGTCCACGTGCATGATAGTTTATAAAAGTTATAAAATTTAATATTTAGTACTTACGTGCAAGATCACTACCCTTAATTCCATCTCCGATATCCGCAGTACTACATCTCCTGACAAGTATTTGGGTTTTCCTCTCATTAAAGGCCGCCCCAAGAAAGATGATTTTCTCTTTATAATTAAGAAAATGCAAACAAGATTATCTTCTTGGAAGAATAAGCTCCTCAACAAACCGGGTAGACTTGCTTTAACTTCTTCTGTTTTATCTTCTATTCCTTCTTACTATATGCAGATAAATTGGCTTCCTCAAAGTATTTGTGATAGCATTGATCAAACAACAAGAAATTTCATTTGGCGAGGCTCAAATGGCAAAGGTATTCACTTGGTTGGTTGGGAAAAAATTGCTAAGCCTAAAATCATGGGTGGCTTGGGAATTCGCACAGCTAGAAGAACTAACGTTTGTCTCCTCGGTAAATTAGTTTGGGACATGATTCAGCATTCTACAAAATTATGGGTTCAACTTCTTTCTTATTTATAAGTACTTAACCGCCCCCCACTTTCTTCTTGCCACCGCTCATCCGAGTTGCTCCCCTACTTGGGTAGCCATCATCCGTTCTAAAAACATTCTCTCTGATGGCTTCTCTTGGAGGCATGGTAACGATGCTTCATCCTTTTGGTTCTCTAATTGGAACTTGACAGGTATTCTAGCCACTGATGTCCCGTTTGTCGATATTCATGATCTTCACCTAACCGTCAAGGATGTTCTCAATAGCCCAGTTCCCCACACTAATATTCTCTACACCATGTTACCTCCCGAGGTTGCTAACAATATAAACAACCTCAATGCTCGGTTTAATGAAGCAATCGAAGACTCTGCCATTTGGTCCAGCAACAAAAATGGAGCCTACACAACAAAAAAAGGTTACGAATGGCTTCTCTACCAATCTATGGTTAGTACTAATGCCATTCCCCCTCATTCTTGGTCTTGGATTTGGAAATTGCATCTCCCGGAAAAGTACAAATTCCTTGTCTGGTTGGCCTGTCATGATGCTGTCCCAACACTTTCTTTATTAAGTCACATGAATATCTCCCATTCTGCCTTGTGTACTCGTTACGGTCAGCATGATGAGACCCTTCTTCACTGCATCCGCGACTGCCTGCACTCTTCTAAAGTTTGACGACATATTGGTTTCGGCACTGATGAGTTCTTCGTCAAAAATAACACGCATGCTTGGTTTAAAAATGGTCTTACGGGTCCTCTTTCTCTCGCCTTCTCTGCTGGTCTTTGGTGGGTGTGGCATCATCGCAACCTTATGTGCCTCAACAATGAAGAGTGGTCTCTTACTCGCCTTGCTTTCAATATTCACAATTCCATTGCTGTTAACTGCACCTCCTTCCCTCATTCTTCTCATGCTGCGGACGTGGATAGTGTAGTTAAATGGAATTGTTGTAATCATAATTGTTACATTCTCAATGTCGACGGGAGTTGTCTTGGAAATCCTCAAAGATCCGGTTTTGGTGGCCTCCTTAGAAACCACGCTGGTGGCTTTATCTCTGGCTTCTTCAGATACATTGCTAACTCTGATGATATTCTTCTTGCTGAGCTTTCTGCCATTTTCAATGGTTTACACATGGTTAGAGCTTTGGGTATTACTAATTTTGTGTGCTATTCAGACTCCCTCCATTCTGTTAGTCGCATAAATGGGTCTCCCTTGAAGTTTCATATCTATGCCACCCTTATTCAAGATATCAAGGACATGCTCAACCTCAGCAATACTCCTGTTTTACACACTCTTCGTGAAGGGAATTATTGTGCTGATTTTCTTGCTAAGTTAGGAGCTGCTTCAAATTCTGTGTTGACTACTTATGTTTCACCTCCGGAAGGGTTGTTACTGCTCATTAAGAATGATGCTTGGGGAACCTATTTCCCCAGGGGTTAGCTAGTTTCGTCCCTTTTCTTGTTGTTTTTCTGTCCGTTTCTTTTTCTGTTCTTTTCCCTTGTAACCAAAAAAAAAACCTTTAAACAAAAGAATAAACTTTTAGTTTCGTTCCGTCATAAAAGACCAAAGAAATATATGGAAATGTATGTTTTATTCCATTCTTTCCCCCTTCACTCTATTTCATTATATTTCTAGTTTGCTAATTTAGTGGAAAGGAAAGTGGATAGGGGCAATTACACGAGGTTTTGGACCGATATGTGGATTTCCAAGGGACATTTTGCTCTTTTTCCGAAAACGAAGGTGTATTAGTAAAAAGACTAGGGCGAATAGTAGTCCTTTATTTTCTTTTCCCGATTACTACAGCCCATTTTGAAAACCCACCATCCCATAACCCAATTTCTATTTCTATTTTTATCTCATCAACGAGATTTTGCTTCATCTTACATCTCCCACCACCACTCCTCCACCGTCAACCGCCCTTTCTCAGATCTCCGACACGGTGTCCATTTATCTAACCGTCACCGGCAACCACTGCTCCTCATTCTTCACTGTAAACTCAAAGCACTGAATCCACATAATAAGAGTAGTACTATTAAGTCTCCACCATGAGAAGGTAAATTTTAGACACTGAATCGAATTTGATTTTCGATTTCGATTTCAATTCTCAAAAGTTGAAAATGTCGATTGTTGCAGACCTGGACTTCACCGTCAGAATGGAAGACACATCGGAGGATCAGGATTCAAAGGAATGATTGCGAAGTTATCAATTGCTGCTATCGTACTCTTGATCTGCACGTTCTCATTGTTCTACTCTTCATCAAATGAGAATGTTCAATCCATTTTTCGATCAGAGGTACGTGCAAAATTGTTCAGTTTAAAATCTCTACGAATTTTTGTAATGCGAAATTCAGCGATTTTTTTTTTTGTTTATTGTTGGGCAGATCCGTTTAGAAGAGCTTTGGAGCAATGCTGATTCCGGTGGTTGGCGACCGTCATCGTCGCCGCGTTCTCATTGGCCCCGTATCTATCTGTTCTTGTAGTTACAGACTGTTTCTCATGCAAGAGTTTTTAATTGAGTATGGTTGTTAAAGAATTTTCTGATAATGTGTTATGGTGTTTTTTTTTTCCAGCTCCTCCGAGTAAGACTAATGGCTATTTGCGTGTTCGATGTAACGGTGGACTGAATCAGCAGCGTACTGCAGTTTGTACCCTTTTCATTCTTACTGTAAAATGTGATGGAATTTTATGAGTATATATATAGGGTTGCTATTTTCTATCCTGATTTAGTGCATTCACTGTTAATTAACTAACTGTGTAGTCTATGAAGCCTAGATACTTCTAAATATTGAGAAGTATGGATGTCTGACACAAATCCGATAGACTGATACATGTATTTGACACGTCTCAGATACAAATTCGCGTCCAATACATACCCATCAAGTATCCAATATCGTAGTATTGGATATATTTTTACCTATACTTCTTAGCCATTCTTTTTGGAAATATTTTTACCTATACTTCTCAGATACATCTTTGATACTTCTTACAAAATAGAAACAATACACAGTTGTTATCCATATCTAAGTCGAAATACGATACATTTAAGATATGTCGTACTAACTAAAGACAAAATTGTATGCTTTTGTGACACATTTATAGTAGAAAAAAATAATATATACCGATATAGGTGGGGAAGTTATATGTAACCATGTCTATGAGAAATTAGCTGTAGATTTATATATGTGTGGTGGTTCTTTTGTTCTGTGTATTGTATTTATATATTTGTATTTTAATGCTGTAGATCTCTAATGCTGTTCTTGCTGCGCGGATCATGAATGCTACACTAGTGCTGCCTGAATTGGATGCAAACTCCTTCTGGCATGATGACAGGTATATCTCTAATTGTCTTGAAATTTTTATTCTTAACTTCTGATCCGCAAAACTTGTTCATCAAATTCTCAATTCTTGATTCAAATGGTAGAAGATATGCGAGCTATTTCTTTTTTCTTGAACATAGGAGTATTTGTTGATTCCCAATTTGAATGTGATCACTACTTAACTAGTTAGTTTATTAATTAATAATTACTTTTGTTTATGAATAATAAATAATTACTTGACAAAGCTGTTGTTATTACTTTTATATTTTTTCGGCCAAGTAGCGTAGTGGCTAGAAATTCACCCTTTAAGGTGAAATAGTGGGGAATCTGGGGTTCAAACCCCAGCCCCGGCATACCGTAATATCCCTACCAATTGAGCTAAGCTCACGGGGACAAAGCTGTTGTTATTACTATTAGGCATCTACTAACATATTAGGATACGACGAACTCAACAGTTTGTAGTGAAGGATAATGCTTGTTCTGGTGAAATAATAAAACAAGAAAGACAGAATAGATGTGCTCCGTTGATTATTATTCACCCACTACATGATTTCCATACAACAAGGAGATAACTGTTTTAAACTCTTTACAATGTTCCACGTGCATATTCTTGCGTTTCGTCTCCAACTTCCTCCGTAAAATTTAGAAGCACTCCTGTAGTGAATGCATTACAGTGTATTAATTTTATTATAAATGAAAAACACTTCCACGTATTTAAATACATTGACTTATTATTGAAACATGGGTTTTGCATAAATTTGTGTTTGTGTTTAGTTTGCCTAGAAAAATGTGTTTAACTTATAATAAAAGGTATTTAGTTCTTTTTAACATGTCTACTTAGACCATCCATTGAGAGACCGTATGGTTATATTTGTTGTTACTTCATTGGGAATATATGATATATTATTTTCCCAACACGAAGTTAAAAGATAGTTTCTGGGTAAGTTCTTGTACATCTGATAGCAAGTAATTGCTGGATTAACTTTGTGTCGAAACAATATGCTAGGATTATTATCAGTGGGGAAATTTTCCATTCGATTGACCTTGGGTGCATCTTTTAATAAACAAATTTGAAATGTTTGCATGTGTTCTTAATATCTTATACCATTTGCATGTTCTTAGCAAGGTATCTCAATTTATACTTTTGTATAAAACTAGCATTAGATGCTTGGTCATTTATCAGATGGACTTCTTATTGAAACATGGATTTTGCATAAATTTGTGTTTAGTTTGGCTAGAAAAATGTGTTTTACTTATAAATTTAGTTTTTTTAACATGTCTCCTTAGACCATCCATTGAGAAAGACCTTATGGTCATTTGTTGTTACTTCATAGGGAATAGATGATATATTATTTTCCCCACATAAAGTTAAAAGATAGTTTCTGGTTGAGTTCTTGTACATCTGATAGCAAGTAATTGCTGGATTAACTTTGTGTGTAAACAATATGCTAGGATTACTATCAATGGGGAAATTTGCCATTCACTTGACATTGGGTGCATCTTTTAACAAACAAATTTGAAATGTTTGCATGTGTTCTTATAGCATTTGCATGTTCTTAGCAAGGTATCTCAATTTATACTTCTCTATTAAACTAGCATCAGATGCTTGGTCATTTATCAGATGGATTTATAAGTTGGGTGCTTGTTAATTTTATTTAAGCTTTCCTTGTAGAAATACAGAAATGTGTTTAATCTAGAACAGAAATTGTTCTACTTTTGGCAATTGGCATCCAAAATTCACTTGAATATCCAGACTAAGTTTCTTATATTTAATTGTTTTTGTTTTGGACCTCTTGGTAGTTAGAATCTTATTCTGATTTAGGAGAAGAGGCACCTTTTCTTTGGTTGCAAAGATTCTGGTCTCATCGATTGTTAAATTTGTGATGAATTGGCGTCGCTTTATATGCAATAGGTCATATATTTATTTGTTTGTTTGTTTGTTTTACATGCAGTGGTTTCCATGGTATCTATGATGTTGAGCACTTCATTAGAACACTGAGGTTTGACGTAAAAATTGTAGAAAGCATTCCAGAAAATGAGAAAAATGGCAAAAAGAAGAAATTAAAGGCATTTCAGGTAGATTATAATATTTGGGAATTGATTAGTTTGAAATCATTTTAATTTCCTGGATATTATGTTCAAAACTTCAAATGTTATTTTGAAACAGATCCGCCCCCCTAGAGATGCTCCTATAAGTTGGTATACTACTGATGCTCTCAAGAAAATGAAGGAACATGGTGCCATTTATCTTACTCCCTTTTCACACCGGTTAGCTGAAGAAATTGACAATCCTGAGTACCAAAGGTTGAGGTGTAGAGTTAACTATCATGCTTTAAGATTCAAGCCACATATTATGAAGCTAAGTCAATCAATAGTTGATAAGCTACGTGCACAAGGACCCTTCATGTCCATACATCTTCGGTTTGAGATGGATATGTTGTCATTTGCTGGGTAAGTTATCTACTTATCTTGAATGCATATGCGTTCACATCAATTGAGATATAGGCATTTTGTCATTGCTTTTGTTCGTTGTTGAAGAAAATGCCTGTTTTTCTTTTGATTCAAAGCTATGGATATTTATGCCAATTTTTGTCAGAAAACATTGATCAAAAGCGTGAAATTTCAATCCATCAGTGGATCTGTTGTAGTTCTTTTTTATTGTTTCTAAACATCTCTAATGGCCACTCCAAAGTCCTTTTACTCTTTCTATTTCTGTTGTAGTTCTTTTATATTTCTAAACATCTCTCTAGGAAAATGACATTTTTATTTGACAAATTGTAATTTGCAACTCTTTCGTGGACATACCCAGACGTGTTGTGCACACACTTGATGCTTTCATGCGTATTTGCTTTGTTAGTTTTTTATTTCTTACCAAGGGTACATTTGGCTCTGAACTAGTTGTAGCTACTAGCAATCTTGATGGTATAGTGGATCTGTTTTCTAGCACCATAGCTATAGAGTTATACAAGCAGCCTCATAAATTGTGGTGATTTCTCAAAATCATGGTGTTAACTAGTTTAGTTTCTGTCTGTTTTCCTAGATCCCGGCTCCAGCTGTGTTTGATATAATTAAGTTTTAATCACATTTTTTGGGCTTAACTTAAAGGCCTTATTCTGTAAAGAAGAGATGAAGAGGTTGTCGCAACTTGGGAGGGGTTTGGAGCTAGTAAGGTTATATAAGAAGTGAAATGAGAGAACTT
Source organism: Medicago sativa (assembly GCF_051527215.1). Lineage (NCBI taxonomy): Eukaryota > Viridiplantae > Streptophyta > Magnoliopsida > Fabales > Fabaceae > Medicago > Medicago sativa. Next base: position 85,620,858 of record NC_140749.1, read on the forward strand.
CCATTTTATGGTTGAGTTTAAAGGTTGTCAAACTGAAATCATACCTAGATTGGACCAAGTGTACTGTCAGTTGATGACAAGGAGATTGTTCATTTAGGACATTTGACCAAGAAATTGTATACGGATCACCAGATTTTGTGTCCATTGGTTACACACATAATGGAACAACCTGTTTTCCTCAACTTATTCTTGCTTGTAATGTTTTTCTCAAAGAATGATAAGGCTTTAACCCAATTCCGTATTCTAATCCACTGTCACTTTTTTTAATGCAATTGAAACTTATAATAATAGTATAGAGAATTTCATAAACTTGCTGGCACACTTTCTCCCTTAAACTGTTTTTGAATGTTCTAGTTAACTTTGGCTGCGAGCTTTCAAGTCGTCCCAGTTGATGTGCAGCACATTTATTTGTGCAAAATGCAGAATGTTCTTCTATTTATGAACATAACGTATATTTATTTTCTTAAATATGCATTTGGGATATCTTCCTGTTATGTCCCGAGCGTTTGGCTGTATCTTTATTTGCATGTTCTATGAGTGCTGATCAAAGAGTAGGAATTATAGAATCTGTTTTATTGACGGATAAATAAACTAATTTTTTTCATTCAAAGTATAATTTAATGCTTCTTTCTCTAAATTACTCATGTTAAATGTGAATGTGATTGTAGATGCTTTGATATATTTACACCTGAGGAGCAAAAGATTCTGAAGAAATATCGAGAAGAAAATTTTGCACCTAAAAAACTAGTCTATAATGAAAGAAGAGCCATCGGCAAATGCCCATTGACTCCCGAGGAGGTAAAAATTAGTTTTATTCTGATTATCTTTTAATTGTTTCTTTGTCTGCCTTAGCAAAAAAAAAATTGTTTCTTTGTCTGGCAAATGGTATGCGTGTTGATGATTACAGATTACAAATTTGTTGAAAGTTATGATGCCAATAATTTAATTGGATGTAGATTGATATGTTCTAACTGCAGGTTGGTCTTATTTTGCGTGCATTGGGTTTTGACAATTCTACCAGGATATATCTTGCAGCTGGAGAATTGTTTGGTGGGGATCGATTTATGAATCCATTTCGAAGTTTGTTCCCTAGACTTGAGAATCACAGTTCTGTAGATCACTCTGAAGAGCTTGCTGAGAACACTAGGGGGTTGGCAGGTTCTGCTGTCGATTACATGGTCTGCCTTCTTTCTGACATTTTCATGCCAACCTATGATGGCCCAAGCAACTTTGCAAACAACCTCCTTGGTCATCGCCTTTATTATGGTTTTCGGACTACAATCAGACCTGATAGAAAAGCTCTTGCCCCCATTTTCATTGATAGGGAGAATGGACGAATCCCCGATTTTGATGAGGCCGTTAGGAAAGTAATGCTTAAAACAAACTTTGGTGAACCTCATAAGCGTGTTTCTCCCGAGTCTTTCTATACAAATTCTTGGCCTGAATGCTTCTGTCAAACATCAGCAAAGAACCCAGAAGACAATTGTCCACCCAATGATGTTTTAAATATTCTGCATGATGAATTGGTAAAAGCATCTACAGACACAAACTCTACACAAGCTTGAGTGGATATATAGGGGTTATTTGTGGCTTTGAGCAGATTGATCTTTTATTCCACAGTAATGAACTTCTGTGGGCCAAATTGAAAAAGACCGAACTCCTATTACAGGATCCAGATTTTCAGGTCATATTTGTTGTCCCACATTATTAGTTCTACTGATGGAATGATATAGTCAAATAATAACAAGAGTTCAAGGAGCTGATTTGTATACTCCCCTGATTTAGTTGTGTAGACGATAGAAGGAAGATCATACGGATTGATTGGGTAGAGAGCAATGTCTGGAGTTATACTGTGTACAATGTGCATCCGAAAGGCACTTATATAGTTACCTAGTGACAGATGAAATTTCTGGCATATATGTTAGATATTTGGAGTTCTATATGCAACTAATGATGTGTTGAATATGATTATTTTTGTTTATTAATAATGTAATTTGTTATTCGGCAAATTTCCTACTTGAAACTGATGTTAATGTTATCGAACATTCAAATAAGATGCTACTTAGGAGTAAATGTGAACTTTGTTTCGAAAGACGATTAACATGACTGCCTGTCTTAAGATGTCGAAAAAATGACTGCCTGTCTTAAATTTATAAAAAAAAATTGGTTTTTTTAAATCATTTTTCATTTTTGTAAAACAAAATTCCATACATAACTCTAGAAAGGGCTATGGATGAGGATGGTTGAAATGTAGCTAGTACGTTCAAAACTCAGCTATGTGTATCTTGGTGAAATTTTGACCTGGGATTCAGTGTGCACTTTGCTTATCCTGGAGCTGACTTCTGTTGTACATGACATGTACTTATGGGAATTACTTTTCCCACCCTGTGGGTTTCCTCGCGCGCCTTATTTTTTTCAAAAATGCCCTTGAGTTTTCGGATTTTATAATCCGTAATGGTGTTTTCTTTTGTTAAAGGGTGAAAAACTGAGTAACGGATTTTTCCGGATTTTGTAATCCGGAAACTTTAAAAAATAGGGTGCGTTACATGATGTTTCCGGATTACATAATCCGGAAACCCCCTAAACACCCTTTTTCAATGTAAAACAGTTCGGATTATATAATCCGAACTGTATCAGCACAAATTCTAAACATGTCTGTAACATGGATAGTCATTTTAAGGACAATATTAATCTTTCTAACTCTCATCCTTCAGTTTTTGGGTCATTGTTATCTGTTCTTAGTCAAAAATCGGGTTTTCGGGCTACTTGATCGGATTGTTCCGAAACTTCCCCAGAAAATAAGAAAAAATTCAAGGACCATGACTCCCTTAGAAGGGATTTCTTACGGGTCTCCGCCCCTCAAAATCTAAAATTCCATCGTTTAGACTCATTTTTCATTTTTTTTAATTTTTCATATTCTCAGAAAAATCCGAAAAAATTTGCATTAGTTTGATTTGATTTTTAGAATTTTTTGGTGCCATTTTTATATTTTTATGATTTTATTTGACAGGTTTTTAGCATTTTTTACTTAGTTTTTTTGTTGTTTTTAAAAGCAAAACTCAAAACTGCTGAAATGTGAGAGTCTGATGACTGATTATACATAAGAATTGTCCGGATTATAAAATCCGAAATAGTAAACATAATCCGGATTTTAAAATCCGGAATGCACAGGGACATTTTTAAAATTTTTATAGGGCGTGGGAGAAGGCCATAGGGTGAGAAAAGTAATTCCCTATACTTATATATCATGGGTAAAGTAAAATAAAACTACTTATCATCGAGGAAGTTTTACCCTTTACCTCTACATTTATACCTTCACCCCTACATTTTCTATGAACTGTCAATTTTACCCTCATATATATACAATAATCCTTCTCATTTTTTTCACTTTCCTGATTGTTTATCCCATTCACCCCCACCCACGTTCCTTCTGCTTCCATGATTCAGATTTGAAGGTGTTTCTAACCCATTCTTTTGATATGAATAGAAACACGAACTAGTTTATGTGTACGAAAACAATATTCTTATCTTGTTTGGACAATTGTTAAACATTAATTTTCTTGTATCGTTTTCTTTTCTTGTATTGTTTTCTATTACCCTTTCTTTTGTTTTATTGTTGTTTTTGGTTTTTGAATGGCTGGAATTATGATTGAATTCATCTTTTGGTGTTTAATGATTTGATGGATTAATGTATGTATGAATTTCATGTTTCATGGGGTTTGATAGATGAGAGATTGAATTTGATCTTGAAGAGAATTGTGGTGGACAAAAGGAATGCATAGTATTTCACATCTAGTCGTCCCTGTAACATCCAAAGAAATTAAGAATAAAAAATTGGATGAAAAAAAAATTAAGAAACTCAAACAAATTCCATAAAAGCTTTCAGTTTGACGATCCAAGTAATTTGCAGAACGTTTTCTTTGCGATGTCCAGTATAATTAATAAATTCTGAAAAACGTCTCGACTAAATCATCGATATGTTGAATTTACGTTGGCCCCAAATAAATTTGACCCGTCCAAAATAAATTTTGTACCATATTTGGTCCTCGAATTTAAATGGTTTATGAGAATAAAAAAAAAGGATCTTAATTATCAACCGTTCCTTAATGGAGTATCTTCCAAACTAGGAAAAAAGCACTTGAAAATGAAATGAAATGAAATTATAGTCACGTCACGTGATATTTGGTTGAATCTCAAGATAAGTGTCTCCCAGTTACATGTGGCACATATACAATTTAACACCTCCTAGTCCTATCACACAGACACAAACTAAATACACTCTCTCTTGACTCTTCGAAGAGAAAGTGTTGATCATTACACGGTGTCACTGTACATTCGTGTGCTTAAACCGATCAATGGCTTTCTGTCACAGACTCAACAACTTCACCATTTCTGCGTTCAAACCTCAAACCTCCAATGTCTCACTTTCAATTCAACCTTCCTTCACTCTCCAATCTCCTTCTTCTTCCTTCAAACTTCAAAACTCTTCGTTAAGAGTCCGCTTTAATTCAATCATCAGAGCAACTTCTTCATCCTCTTCTCCTACAACCATTGCTGAACCTCATGGCATTAAGGTTCTTTCTTCTCTTTTTGTCTTTTTTTTTTTTTATAAGTTTTGATTTAACCCTTTCTTTTTTCTTGAAGATTAACTCTATTCCTACCAAACCCATTGAAGGACAAAAAACTGGTACAAGTGGGCTACGAAAAAAGGTTGGTAATTGTTATATTCATTATGTAATGTTTGATAAAAATGTTCACCATTATATTAGTGATGGGCTATGTTATGATTGATAGTAATAGTATACTATATTTGTTTGTTTTGTAGGTGAAAGTGTTTATGCAAGAAAATTACCTTGCAAATTGGATTCAGGTTTGTAAGATTCTGTGCAATGTATGATTACGTGATTTAATGTGTTTTGCTTTGTAAGTGAGTTAAACTTATGTGAATTTATAGGCACTGTTTAATTCATTGCCGCCAGAGGATTACAAAAATGGAGTGTTGGTGTTAGGAGGTGATGGTCGATACTTTAATAGAGAAGCTGCACAGGTTAACCTTTTTGAATGTGTCACCATAGAAATCAAATTTTAATATGTTAAGAAGAAAAAAAAAATGCTTTATTTCTAATTTGTTTCGCTTGCTGTTTTTGTGCATTACAGATAATAATCAAAATTGCTGCTGGAAATGGTGTTGGAAAAATTCTGGTTGGAAAGTAAGTTTCTTAATCAATTGATTTTTCTTGTTAATTGTTACAAGAAAGGATAGGAATTACATGAATCAAGAGCTAGTAAGGGATGGATTGGATAAACATCTGTCTTGGACTAGTGAATGTGCTAATGTTCAATGCAACTTCTTGATATAATTAAGTTGAATATACTTTTTAATTTCTAATACAGGGAAGCGATATTGTCAACACCAGCCGTTTCTGCTGTGATAAGGAAGAGGCAGGCAAGCAGACCATACTCCTTTTTTCCTTAGCATAGTATTTTCAGCAAACTTGTTCATTTTACTCATTTTCTTAAACTTCAACAGGCGAATGGTGGATTTATTATGAGTGCAAGCCATAATCCCGGTGGTCCTGAATATGATTGGGGTATTAAGGTAACTTTCTTAATTAGTTCTCATCCATTTAAAGGTCATGGATCAATTGTGTATTAACTAATACTTATAGATAGTGCTCCCTGAAGTTGCTTGGTTTTATTAGCTTTGGTTAGGACATTGGTTGATACCTTGAAAAGTTTTCGATTCAGAAGTTACTTTATTTTTTGTCGATGTATCGCTAAGGCCCTACTTAGTGGCAAAAAGGCTTGGTTGTTGTTGTTGTTATTGATGCATCGCTAGGGGATTCAGTCATTATGTATCCCATATGCATAATAAATACCGATTTGTCAATACATAGCTTTTCATGTAATGTATTTGTAGTCAATGTCCAGACTCTAGTGTCTGTTATGTGCAAATAAATTAGTTTGTGTTTCTGATAAATGTCTTTGTTGCTGAATCCAGTTTAATTACAGTAGTGGACAACCTGCACCAGAATCCATCACTGACAAGATTTACGGAAACACCCTATCTGTAAGTGTCCCTATATTTAAGTATTCCTTAATATTCCAATCCTTCAGTCTGTTCCTTGAAATGTTTGACTTGCACATGTGTTGCCTTGTTGGAGGATGAAATATTGTGTAATCTTCACCTTATTTACTTTCTTCTCATATAATTTTTACTTTGTAGTAGAATTAATTTCATAAGGGACACTTTTTCCATTTCCTTGAATATCTACTAATAGAAAATGGTTACTATGCACCATTAAGATAGCATAAAGTTTAGCAAAGCTTTTACACCAACATGTACTTTTTGTAATAAAACAGTAGAGAGTCTTCCTAGCCAAAATCTAGTACACTGCAATAGCACGAAGTGTTTGGCAATGCAAAATTCTATGTATTCGATGATTTACAAAATTTGTACTTCGAGATCCCTAAAATTGCTTCATGGTAATGCCCAAAAGTCATTCTTTTTACTCTTAAAATATCCACTTATGATGATTTGTCATTTACACTTTGTGGCGAGGGCTTGGCAGCCTTTCTTTAAATTTTTGCAAAATCTCAGATGTCTTTTTTTGTTTCTTCACTATTGTTTCTCTCTCTTTCTTTGTCTTGGAATTTTTTCCCTCTCTAGAGGTATCGGCTGAATTGTTTGGTGTAGTTATATATGAAATCTATAACATGATTATAACATGATATTACAGAACATAATTAAGGAGTAGATCATCTTTTCTATCTCAATCTCAATATATGACAAATTAACAATGCTCCTAAAGGTTATCCACTTGAACATTCAGGCAACCCGTAACTTCTAACATGAAGAATTGCTGTCCTTAGTTTTATTAATTTCAAAATTGGGTCTAGGTATATTGGTGTTTTTTTTTTTTTTTTTTTTTTGATAAGAGTAACATTGTTGTTTATCTGGTGTGAAGTTTTACTTGATGTCAATGTTAATTTATCGATATTGAAAAGCTGGATCTGTACAACTTATCCTCCATCTCTATACTAGTATTCTCTCAATAAATTATTTCATCACAAGAGGAAAAAAAACTATGAAGTATGATTAAGAACTAATAAAACATTTCCATTCAGGTATTTTTTTAGCCGATCATCTGATTATGTTGAAAGGACATATAAGAATTGCAAGTTTCCTTTTGCATATATCATCCTACCAAGTTTTAAAACATGATTCGTTCAATTCTTACAAACCACATTGCTTATTGTTATTATAGGACTTGTTCTTTTAGAATGTAGGATAGAATTGCATGCCACCACTTGGACTCAAACAGAGATCCTTAGAGCTGCTACCTCAAGCACAACCTTTGATAAAAATAACACTTAGTGCAGTTATTTCACTTCAATAGTTTTTATCCCCTTTAAACAGGGAACCATATGTTGAATGAAAAAACCTCATGAAAGAAATATTAATAATCCATATAAATCCCTACATGGTAATAGTCAGGAAAAAACCTACGAGTAATCAACAAATCCATTGCACACAAAGTTTTGTCCTGGTTTTTTTTGGACAATTAATATAATCCTACAGTTTCTTTGACAAATAAGGTTATCAAATGAATTGAAATCAAAGTTGATATTTTTGTAACTTTTTCATACAATTTCCGTTGACACAGATTTCTGAGATAAAGATTGCTGACATTCCTGACGTTGACTTATCAAATGTTGGGGTTACAAAATTCGGAAGCTTCAGTGTGGAAGTAATAGATCCAGTTTCTGATTATCTGGAGCTATTGGAGGTCAATTTTTTTTTTGCATTATCATAATTCAGTAGAATAATTCATGCAAGCTTGATCTCAGTGTTGTGAGTGTTACTCCAGTTCAGTTTATTTGTTATTGTTTTTTGTGCAGACAGTATTTGATTTTCAGCTAATCAAAGGTCTTATTTCACGGCCAGATTTTAGGTACAATCTTCTTAATATTTGATTATTGCAAATTTTGACTTTACGGGGTTGCATGTTGCTTTGGATCTTGATCACTTTGTTTAAACAGAGTGGGGCTATATCATCTCATGGGATCATAATCTTGAAATTTATTTATTTATTTTAGGTTTACATTTGATGCCATGCATGCAGTTGCTGGTGCTTATGCAACCCCCATCTTTGTGGATAAACTTGGTGCTACTCCGGTATGGTTCTCCCCCTTTAACTCATTTAGGGAGTGGAGAAACAACTTTATATTATGTTGATATTGGATGTTGATGTCAAGTATGCAATGTAGGATTCAATTTCAAATGGAATACCTTTGGAAGATTTTGGACATGGTCATCCTGATCCTAATCTAACGTGAGATTAATATTTTATTTATTAACATTGTGTTTATATTCATTAGCAAACTGTTTCTGATTGTAATGTTTATTGAACAGATATGCAAAGGATCTTGTCAACATTATGTATGCTGAAAATGGACCTGATTTCGGAGCTGCTAGTGATGGTATGAGAGATCAACCCAGCTTGCACATCTTTGGTTTAAGATTTTCACATGTTTTTTCGTATAATTATAGCCCCTGAACTGATGATTAGTTTCATTTTTTTTTCTGTTGCTATTGAATCTTATCTGTACATGTCATAAAAAAATATTGTATTTTTGAAATTTAAACTGTACCATATTTTAGAAGATGTAGTTGATATATACTTGTGCAGCATGTTTTGTCTGCCTTTATGTGTTTCCTTGATGATTTTTATGTATTTGAACTTTTGTTCAGGTGACGGGGATAGAAATATGATTTTAGGAACAAGTTTCTTTGTAACTCCTTCAGACTCTGTAGCGGTTATTGCAGCCAATGCAAAAGAAGCGATTCCATACTTCAAGAACAGTGTTAAGGTAGAAAGTTTATACATACTATTAATAGGCATTCATCGTTGTAAAACAGTAGTGTCATTGTTCTGTATTGCAATTGCAGGGTCTTGCACGATCAATGCCGACGAGTGGTGCTCTAGATAGAGTTGCTGAAAAGTTGAACCTCCCTTTCTTTGAGGTATATTTTGTTATATTATCATCATGATTTTATTTTTGCAATTTGTCCCTCTTAATATTTTAGATGAAGTAATGGTTCTCAAATGACAAAAGACGAACCTTGGATGCAGGTGCCCACTGGTTGGAAATTTTTTGGGAATCTTATGGATGCTGGGAATTTGTCAATTTGCGGGGAAGAGAGTTTTGGAACAGGTTCTGACCACATTCGTGAGAAAGACGGAATCTGGTAAATATTCCACATGTTTCTTCAAAGCATAACATACCTATTGTGTTTCCGTATACCTTTTTTTTAATAGCAAATGTTAGTACAATTACTAGTTATGTTACGGGTGGGGATCGAATGTCTATTATGTTTTATATATCACTCGGACAACCTTGTAAAGGAGATGAGGTGGTCAAAATACATGTCATATTTTTATTGAGAAACAGTGCCACAAGCATAAGTTTTGTGAACTTTTTTACATTTTAACTCTATGTCTTATGTAAGTTGTTTGTTTCCAATTACTAGGGCTGTATTAGCTTGGCTTTCTATTATTGCTCACCGCAACAAAGACACAAAACCAGGGGAGAAATTGATCTCTGTATCTGATGTTGTAAAGGAACATTGGGCAACCTATGGTAGAAATTTCTTTTCTAGATATGACTACGAGGTTGGTATCATTCTTGCAATTGAAGATTTATATGTATAATACTTTTTGGCACTTAATTATTTAGTTTAGTTTTGCTTTGGAATTTCTTAATACCATAAGCTAGGTTAACTGTATATTTCATTTATTTTTCTTTTGATTTTTGACAAATTTAAATATAGGAATGTGAATCCGAAGGGGCCAATAAGATGATAGAGTATCTAAGAGAGTGTCTGTCTAAGAGCAAGCCCGGTGATAAGTATGGTAAGTTACTACAACTTACAAGCACTTTCTTATCATTAGCAGACACTGATCCTGAGCATATTTGAAGTATGATGAGTATTCTTCTACAGGAAGTTATGTCCTCCAGTTTGTAGATGATTTTACATACACTGATCCTGTAAGTTCTTACAATGTGCACAGTCCTATCACGTTCATATTTTTCTTTTCAACTCAAGGTCAAGCAACCGTAGTTCAAAATCTGATTTAATTTAAATATGCAGGTAGATGGAAGTGTGGTATCAAAACAAGGGGTCCGGTTTGTTTTTACGGATGGTTCAAGGATTATTTATCGTTTATCAGTAAGTGACATGTTTATTAGCGCACCATTTCTTTCAAAAAAATTATAAAAAATTAAATATTAAGTGATTATGTACGATGTTTTGTTTTACAGGGAACAGGTTCTGCTGGTGCAACTGTTAGAGTGTATATTGAACAGTTTGAACCAGATGTTTCTAAACACGACCTTGACGCTCAAATTGCCTTGAAACCGTTAATAGGTTATTTTTCGTGTACCAAGATAACGTATAGTAATATAAACTAGTTTGCTTATTTTTCTGTGACTAATTACTCTTAGTATTATGCAGATTTAGCATTATCCGTTTCAAAGCTCAAAGAGTTCACAGGGAGAGAGAAGCCTACAGTCATCACTTAAAAATGTACAAATTCCACAATCAGTCATCAAAATGTACTCCAAGTTGAGTGCATTACGCCTATCCTATCATTACCTGAGATCAAGTTCGGTTTGTCATTTTTCAGTTTTGGTTGTTATACCATTTTGGAGCATAGTCCGCCCTATGTAAAATATGATATTTATATGCACTTATAAGAAATGAAATACCATTGTGTAACTAAATAAATATTAGTATTAATTAATAATATTTAGCTTCTCTGTAAAAGGAGCTTTTGTTTTCAATGTTGTCCCATTTTTCTAAGTTGGGAAACTAGAGTTGCACCTCAAAGCCAGATTTAACACCACCCTCTGCGAACTATGTGTTATCTGCACATGCTGATCCCATTGGAGACATTGCTAGAGAACCCCCCTGATGCTGCTTTGGACGTGCACAGGAAGGGATTGGTGAATGACATTTGTTCGTTATTATTGGTGTCATGCATATTCGTAACATAACGCATATCTCATAATTAATACTTAAAACTGGTGAATCAAATTATGTAAATGGTTATATGATATTGTTTCGGTACACCAAAAAGTCCCACATTGCTTTAGAGTTGAAGACAATGGTAGTTTATATACAACACTTATATTTCTTAGCTCAACTATCAAATGTTATGGGTTTGAGATTGAAACATTTTGTCAGATTAAACCCACGATCAATGTCATCGAATGGTCATGGGTTTGATTTGAAAAATTGTTGGAATGTTAAATCCAATACAATTTTTAATTTCCCTATTTCATAAACTTGGTGATTTTGAACATGTACTTTCTTGTTGGGCAAAAACCGACTGATTTTTCTTTGGAAATACACATATGGATAGCAAAAAATTGTTTTTAGGGTCATGCTAACAAGGGGCACTTGTTAGCTAACAAGTGTCCTAAGGGCATTTGTTAGGGCACTTGTTAAGGTAACCAAAATTAGTAGCTTTACATTGGAAACAATAATTTTTAAATTTTTTACTAGTTGACTTGACCATTTTTTACCATTTTCTAACACAACATTTCTATTTTTGTTCTTTTATCCAATGTCCTAAAGACACTGTTTAACATTTCTCTTGATAAAAAAATGATAAAAAAATTGTATGACAATTATTTAATTTCTGGATGGACAAATCTACAAATGTTGTTGGTTTATGTTAATTTGCAAGGTTTAAACCCTTGACCTTCTGCTTATTACACCTTCGATGTCCTTCAACTTTTTGGTACATGAAAGGTATAAGAAGATGTAATCATATCTAAACTTACACATTTTTCAATATAATGAAAAGTTTAGACGAGTTGAATTTTAGGAGCTCACTAAGGTTAGAGTTAATCTTAAGGTTTAAAGAATGTTGATAGTGATGCTTTCAAATTATCTATCAACAATGTTCTTGATGACAAAGCTTGAATTCATGCTCTTGCATAGTATGATAAACTGGACCTACTTCCAATGATCAAATTTATACTTCTTTTTACAAATATCAAAACTTAAACTTGGTATAATTTGACTCTCTTTCTATTCTCTCAATGTGTATCTGTGTAGAGTGAGAGTTGAAACTTGCAATGATGCACAATAATTAAAAGAGAAAAAGTAGTGTATTCAACTTTTTTTTTAAAGTTTATTTTAGACGCAAAATTACATTTTTTTTAGCTTTTTTAACTAGTTCTCTTATGCATTTGTTAGCATGACTCTAATATTAAAAATTACTAACAATAATATTTTTGTTTGGTTAAGTAGTCTAATGGCTAGAACTCACACATTTTAATATGGAAAAGTAACGTGTCCAGAGATCAGGGGCGTAGCCCTTCATATGGGAGGGGTAGCCTTGGCTACCCCAAAAAAAATATTATTCATGAAGTGGTCGGTATGTATTTATATCCGGCTACTCTAAATAATAAACATTGAGCTACCCCAAATAAATTTAGTTGCAAAAATTAGCATAAATAATAAAGTAAAAAAATTACTACAAGATTGATATATTTATTTGTATTGGTTTGATACTTTCGGTCTCAATAACAACAATAGAGAAACCTCTTTCAACAATAAAAATTATCAAAACAATAATCATAGACAAATTAAATGGACAATGAGTTTCTTGCAAATAACCTATTTATTTACATTTGAAAAGACATTATTAATCTATTATTAAACAGACAATTATTGATGAAATTGGGTTCTTGAAACGCATTTTGCCCAGCGTTTCTAAATAGCGATTTTTATGTTAAGTTCCTAAGATTTGTTAATTTTAGTCCTTAATTTTTTCTTAGAGATTAAATTCAAGACTAAAACCACATTTTTTTTGTAAAATTTTAAAAAACTGAGACAAAAATTGGATAATTTTTTTAAGGACTAAACCTAAAAAATTATAATTTATAGGACTAAAAATATATTTTATCCTTAAATTTAATATGTTTTTTTTTTAAAAAAAAATCTTCTTTATAGTTGGCCCCTGCATAAATTTTTTGCGAGCTTCGCCGCTGCCAGAGATCGAACCCCGACATCTGCATATAATTACAATATGCAATATTCCTACTACCTCTGCATATAATTACAATATGCAATATTCCTACTAACTGAGTTAAGTTCACGGGGATTACTAACAATAATATTAGCCGTTGAAAAAAAAAACTCATCAAATTATTAAAAATACTTTACTTTTATCATAATCAAGTCTCACACACACTTTAAAATCAAAATTTACCACTATGCTCTCTCTCAATGCGTGTAGAGTAAGAGAGTGGAATTAGAAATGAACTCAAATTGAAACTCGCAATCGTGCACAATAATTAAAATTCTTCATATAGATAAGGCATGTGGCATTTCTTGATGGACAGGCATTAGTCATAGTAGACGTGGGGATGGTTATCTGGTTACTTACACCTTATAATATGGACAAATAGTATCTATCTTCTCTCCATTTATGAATCAAACGAGAAACGGATTGTGCTACTCTATTTGTTCTTTTATTTTATTTTTTATATAATTTTTCTTTTAAATTATTGCACATTTTAAAGTAATTTATATATATCCACGCAAGTTTTAAAATAATTATAGCGAAATGTTTCATATGAAAATTCGGTAAGTTAAGTTCCCATAATGTATACATTATCAAAGTTGAAAAGCAACTGGGTCATTGCTACATTAATTTAATTTCCAAGTGCAAGCTAACATACTTTGGATATGACACAATCAAGCACACCTTTTTCTTCAAAACTCCAAAACCAAAATCAAATTTTGATTGTCTCTGCCCCCCAACTTTGATGGTCAAATCTTCCACTAGACCCACCAACAAATAATGGTACAAACATGATTGAAGCAAAGGTGACCAATCTTATAATGGAGATAAAATGAGGATGGAGCTGTGTTTGTCCTAATTGTGACACTGTCTCAATCAAGAAACTATAGTGTTGTTGTTATTGTTGTTACTAAGGTCCAACCTTGTTGAGTATGTCTACTTGATGGGATTTCTCTCATAAGGAAATGCTTCTCAATTACCCTTACCAGCTATTTGTATGACGTAGTGACAACTACTACGCCATCATTCCTTAAAAAAAAAAAAAACTATTACGGAACTGATAAACGTCTTCTCTCTGTCCCTCTTCTCTTACCCAATATTCCTTGTCCTATATGATCTGATGTGGGATATTATGTAGTTTGGAATTTAGGAAATTTTATCATTTGAGTCAATTGTTGGCAAAGAAAAAAATTTGGTAACCATGTTAGTAGCTTGAAGTATCCACCGGTTTCTTTTAAGAAGCTAAATTAGTCCATCAAAATTAACACCAAAGAGAATCGATCCTAAGACATTGAGGAGAGGTATACTCCCAAACCCAAACCAATACCACAAGACCAACTCAAGTGGGTTATTATCCACCAGTTTTATTGATGACTAATCTCTCTGCAAAATTTAGTTGTCACCTTTTAGTGAAAGTCTCTCCTTTCAATCAATTTTTTCAATCTACGTTGTTCGAACCGAAAACCTTACTTAATTAGGGATTTAAATTCAGTTCTATTCAGACCACTGCAATGTTGACAGATGGCAATGAAAATATGATTAAGATATTAGTAAATTTTTCTGGTGAGGGAGTTGACACTTACCAAGTTTGAGATGCCAAACCATATCTGATCATGCTGATCCTGTGATAGTAAAAACATGATTGAAATAATTAAGGTGATTGACACATTGAGAATTTTAGACTAGTAGGCAACAATCTTATCAGGAACATTGTGGCTTTATGTATGTTTAGACTTAAACTCAATTAAAGTATGAAATGAAATAATGGCATGATTTGAGTAATTTTGCTAGAAAGTGCAATTCCTGTCTTTCACCCAAAAGGTTAAGGAATTGAGTGGTGTATTCACATGGAATGGAAAGGTGCACTCCGGCCACAAGAGTGGGGAAGTAATTTAAATGTAACCTTTACAAATATATTTCTTTTGAAACAGTTATATTTAAATTATGGATGTTGGGTATTATTGAATTAGTTTGCACCATGCACATTTAGTTGATTTCCTTTATGAAAATTCGGTAATTCGTATTGTATTTTTTTTTATGGAATGTTTTTTATTAGAGATTCATATGGAGATGTTGCAGCAGCTACTTGGATTGTTGAAGCACTTCCAGATCCTGATGTTGGCGAGCCATTGGGTGTAAGGCTAGCGATTCAGTTTGCTCTCAATATGGGGTTTTTCCAGGTGATGTTTGAAAGTGACTCCCTTAACGTGATCCGTGGTTTTCACAACCTTTCAAATAATCAATCTTACCTTGGTATGGTGGTTGCTGATTGTAATCGTCTTAGTTTCCGTTTTAATTCCTTTTCATTGAGTCATGTTAAACGTAGTGCTAATATGGCGGCTCATTCTTTAGCTAAATTTGCTTTAACTTCCTCGGATACTGTTTGGATTGAGGAATGCCGTCCTTGTATAGTTTCTTCTATTGCAGCAGATTTGGTTCCTTAATGAAATCCTTTTTTCCGTCAAAAAAAAAAAAGAAGATAAAACACAAGTCTCGCATGATATAAAGATAGGCAAAGGCTACGGTGGGAGAACTCTTTAGGTCTCCTACCGTAGGAGACTTGATTTTTTTTTTTGTTGTTTTTAAAATGGATGGCAACCATTGGATGTTTTTAATATTTTTTTAAGACCATAGTATTACCATGCTCTCTTAACACTAGATTTTTTTACGCCATCCTTCTTTCTCCCTCTCGGTGTCTGCTTACTTGCCCACAACCACCACCAACAACAACAACTACAACCTCTCAAATATGTGTTAGTTACAGCAACCTCTTCAATTTTCTCTTGAGTTTTTGCAGATAATTGAGATTGTACTTGTATATTCATATTATTTTGGATTTTTAATCTTCAATCATTGTTCTGGAAACGGTTGTGCAACTATACCAACCTCCGGTGCCTCAACGTGGAAGTAATCACCTCCCATTTTTTAAAATGAAAATCCACGCCCCCCTCTTGCGTGACAACTTTCATAGATGTTGTTCAAACTTGTTTAATTCCAGAAAATTGAAAAATTATAATGCTCACCCATAAACCTTCACAATAGTAAAATATTCATTTGTATGATTTGAATCACGATTATTACGATGAAGATGGTTGTTTGAGCAGATCTTATCAAACCTGATTTTCTTCAGATCTGGAATATTCATCCAATTATTTTGATGTGTGTAATTTATCCTTCTATCCTTGTTCGTTGAAGAAAATACAGGGGTGAGTGGTCGAAAGTTGAAATAGGTTATTGGGAGTAAAGGAAGTGCCCGTTTGGTTCAGCTTTGAATATAATTGATTCTGAGAGAATTGATTCTGATAGAATTGATTCTGACAGAATTGATTCTGAGAGAATTGATTTATGTTTGGATACAATTATGTAGAATTGATTAAACAAAATGATTTATGTTTGGATGCAATTATATAGAATTGCTTTTGAATGTATAATTACTAAAATAGACATAGCTAAAGGAGAATTGATAAAGAATGAGAATTGATAAAGGGCAATAAAGTAAAATAACGTGTTGTAATAATAAAATATACAAACCTATACACGTTGTTCAAGGAGAATTGATTCTAGAAAAGCTAGAAGCTAGGATTTGTAGCTTCATGGAGAATTGCTTTTGGAGGACAAAAGCAATTCTGAAAAGCTGAACCAAACACGTTGTTTTTGGCTTGAATTGCTTTTGGCACTGTAGAGAATTGATTTTGGGCTAGAATTGCTTCTCAGAAGCCAAACCAAACAGGCCCGAAGAAGATTAGGATATATGCAAGGTGTTGCCGTCATCTGGTGTTGTTTTGGTTGAGAGGGTGAAGAAAGTGTGAAAAAATTCTAGTGCGGAGGGATTACAGTAAGATCAATGTTCTTCATCAATCTAATGGCGACAAATGTCATTTTTGTTATAAAAAAAAAAATTAAGTCACAAGCTAGCCACCACTTCCAAACAAAACATATCTTCTGATCTGAGCAGGGTGCCACTATTTAAACACGATTTGAACTAGCAACTAGGCTGAACTTTATAAGTGATACGAAAAGATATGATCATACAACAACAGTACTTCAAAAAACTTGAGTCAACATTGTTAAATCATTGTACGAAAGAATTTCCCACAGACCAAACATTACAAAGTTATATCAAGAATTGTAATCTATTAATAGTTCGTGTTTAGTTCGATTTTTTTAAGATGCCAATATTGTTTCAACTTTCAACATGACTACTTTAAACAGCGAATAATCTTCTTCCACGAGATCTTGTCGGCGATGTGCAATATCCTAAGTCAATATAAATGGAGAAGAATAAGTAGAATTAATATTGGGTATGCCGTATGCATGAGAGTGATCTTTAGCATAATCATGCTTATTCTTGTGGTGGTTATAATTTATAACTAATGGTGAGATCTACACTACCCCTTAATAAATTGGTGATAACTTACCTCCAATGACAAGTAATATTTGCTTTTGAAACGAAGGAGATGAAGATCATATGTTGAAGGAAGAAAATGAAGAAGTTTGATGTTATTGAGATGAAAATGATAACTGATTCTAAGAGTAAAGATGAAGAAACTGAAATTTTTCTTTGTTAGGAGTAAATTACCCGCAATTCATAAGGGGTAATGTAGAACAGACCTAAATTATATCATGCAGCATTTGCTAATTAAATGAACGATGTTCTTGTTCTACATGAACATGACGAGTTGCATTTGTGGTTATCATCCGTTTCATAGTAATTTCACGAAAAGAAAAACTACAACAATATTTTGTGCTGATTTGTTTCCCTTGATCACGTTTTACGTTCATTATGTTGGGTTCAAGTGTGATTAACTAGGTCCACATCAAACTAATGAGTGAACTAGTTTATTTATGGCTTATATATGTTATTAGTCCCTGCAGTTACACCATTTTTTGAGTTTGGTCCCTGCACTTTTTTTTGTTTGGTTTTAGTCCTTTCACTTTATAAAAGAATTGGTTTTGGTCCCTGCCATTAATCAAACGTTAAAAAAAAGTGAAAGTTAACGGAGTGCCACATGGCCCAATCATTGCATGCCATGTGGCACAATAAAAGGAATAATTACAAATTTTATTAGATCAAATAAAGAAATTGAATTATAATATAATTTGTTTTATTGTTATTTTATTAATAATTAGTAACATAATCTTTAAAAACCCAATTCCTCTTGTGTTACGATTTTGTACCATTGCCCTTCGGCCTTCACCCTTCACCATCACAACAACATTATTGATTTTCACTTTTTCTTCTTCACTTATGTTTTTCTTCACCATCAACACATATATTGTCTATAGTATTGTTATTGTAAGTGTTAAGTAGGAATCCTAGTTTGCACAACATAAACGGCAATTGAAGGTTTTTTGTAAGGGGGGGATAGATGAAACTTAGGGTTTTCAATTGAATGAGGTCGTGAAATTGATAGAGAAATTGACTATAACCGATTCTCTAAAGCATCTTCTAGCAAAATTGACTTCGAAATTTGTCTTCAAGGCTCGATGAATTTCGAAAGTTTGCAGTTCAATTGCTAAGAAGAAATGGTGGTGGTGTGTCATATTCTGTTGTAAATACACTAAAAACAGTGGCACCAACACCAAACTTTCAAGAAGAAGAATAATCTATAAGTGTATTGTAACAAGAAATAAGGATAGGATTGAAAATGAGAGAAGCGTAGTTTACAACTCCATTGTAACAGCCTAAACGGTGATGATATGGGATTGGAAGTTTGGAACAGATGATGAACAGTAAGCTAATAATAATAATAATTATAAATCAATTGTTTTATTTTCTTTCTTTCAAAAAAATCAATTGCTTTATTTGATTTAAAATTAAATTTGTAAATGTTTCTTTTTTGCGCCACGTGCCATACAATGATTGGGCCACGTGGCACTCCGTTAACTTTCACTTTTTTTTTAACGTCTGACTAACGGCAGGGACCAAAACCAATTCTTTTATAAAGTGCAAGGACTAAAACCAAGCAAAAAAAAGTGCAGGGACCAAACCCAAAAAATGGTATAACTGCAGGGACTAATGACATATATAAGCCTTTATTTTTTTGTTAATCTTTGGTCGGTTACTGTTCAGGCGCGAAATTTTTTTTTTAATGCCCTTAAATGAAACCAAAAATCCAAAAGTACCCTAGTTGAAACAAAAATACCAAAACTACCATACTTTTGCATAGTTGACCACTATGTCACAAGTGTGACTTGTGACCTACCTATGTCACAAGTTGGACTTGTGAATAACCCTTATGTCTCAATTGCAACTTGCGACATACCCTCTCTCAAAATTTGCAATTTTTTTTGTCCTTATTATATGTCACAAATGGGACTTGTGACATATTTATTTATTTATTTTTCGTTTTTTTCTTTTAATTTAATAGAATTAGTTTTAAAAATTTTAAAAAAATAATTGAAATAAATATTTATGATTTAAGATGACACATTTAAAGGGAGAATACATTCAAACGAAGAATAAATATTTAATGCAATACAGACCAAATGCAATAAAAAATATGCCTAGATTGTTACTGATGTTCAGTATTAATGCAATTTTTTCGGGAATGACCGGTCATCCTACAAATGCCGCATTTTCTCCCCTCATTTTCAACAATGTCCATCTCGGTCCTAATGCGAGTAATTACGGGACGACCTTTCTTTGCTCTGCGCATCGCTGAATCGGGAACCACCTTTGAGCCTACATAAGTTGGCCAATACTGTTGGTGGTGAACCACGTCGAAATGGATATTGTATACATAGTATACACACTCATTCGTAAATTTTTTATCGACAAATGTGAAGGTGAGAAAAACACAAGAAGGGGGGTTGAATTGTGTTTTTAAAAATTCTTCGTTTCTCCTAAAACTGAACACACTTGATCAGAAGCTAAGTGAGACGGCTTCTGAAGTGATTATCAGAATCTAAATGCAGCGGAATAAAACAGAGAGAGAGAAGAAGAACGACACAAAGCAATTATACTGGTTCCTTCCACAATCTGGAAGTAGTCCAGTCCCCCTTGCACTTTCAAGGAGATTTCATTAAGAGTAATATCTGATTACAATTGCTCAAGCACACAAGCAAGAGACTTCCTTTGCTCAAGAACACAATCAAGAGACTTCCTGCTCAAGCATAACTGCAAGAGACTTCTAACTAAACAAAATTACACAGAAAATTGTTTAAGGTTGAACACTTGATATACAATCAGAGGTGCTCACAATACAAATCAGATACAGACTCAATGACTTAAGAATTTCTAAGATAAGACTTTGAGACACAGAAATTTTAAGTGAATGCAGAACAATTTCAGCAAAGGTTTGGCACTTGTATGAGAGTCTTTTGTTTAGCGTTCTTGCATTACCAATTCTCTAAGTCTTCACTCCTTTATATAGAGGTGTGAAAGAGACGTTGTGAAATTGCCAGCACATCAAAGAGTCGTTGTTGAAGCTTGATCTTTCACCAATGATCTTTTGCCTGATTTGGTTGTTGTCCTATGAAGAACCAATTTGAAATCCATTCCTTATCCAAAGGAACATCTATGCAGGCGAAGCCGTATTCTGGAGTTGTTTTCTTGTCTTGTAGCGTGGACACAAAACATAGTAGTGGAGAAGGTGGTTGTACAGTTCGTACAATAGTACAATGTCAACGCTTTCATCCAAATTGCAAGCACATGCCTTCAAACATCTTTGAAATGACCGTTGCAAAATTCCACTAATCTTTTGTTGTGTTTACGAATCCAATAGACAGCTTTTGCAGTGATGATTCTTCAATCCTTGAATCTTTTGCAAATCCAGTTGATCTTCAGCTTCTGGTGAAATGACTTCTGATGAGGCAGCTTCTGATAACATAGCTTCTGATGATGCAGCTTCTGAATGATACAGCTTCTGATAACGCAGCTTCTGATGATGTGGCTTCTGGACCTCTTGTCTTCAGGAGCACTATTCTTCAGGAGCGCTTTACTAACTTCAGGAGTGGCTTTTCTTCAGGAGCACTTTTCTCTTCAGGAGCGAGTTGCCTTCAGAAGCACTAAGCTTCAATTTTTGTTGATTCCTTTAGCTCTTCATTTGCTCATTCAGAACCAATAAATGATGTAACTTTTTAATTAAGGTCCTGTACACTTGAACAAATATTAGCTAATCCAATTTACAATTTTTAATACCATGTTATCATCAAAACTCTTTAAGGTTTATTGTTAAACACATTTTGTTCCAACAATCTCCCCCTTTTTGATGATGACAAACAATAGTATTTAAAATTGATCAATTGTTGTTAATCCAATTAACAAGTTGACTTTGGGGTTCTGAGGTTTGTAAGCTCAGAATCTGAGGTTTGTAAGCTCAAACTCCCCCTGAGTCTGATAGTCTTTAAGGTGAGGTTTGTAAGCTCCCCCTAAGTTCTATCCAGGTTAATTAAATTCATTTTTAGCGCAATAATAATCTTAGAGCTTTAAAATGAAATAAGTTATAGATGAGAAGAGTGGTTCAATTAATTTTATTTGAAATTTGATACTCCCCCTTTTTGATACACCCTTCTTTAGGTAAGACAAAAAGTTATAAGTTTTTCAAAATTTTCAAATATCATTAATGGGGCTCAGAGCCTTTAAATACTATCACATATACTCCCCCTTTTGTCATTATAAAAAAACAAGACAACAAGATTTGAAAAAAAAAATTCAAACAATAAGAGAGTATAATAAAGTATCAGAACCTAAAATCTATTACAAAAAATAAAAAAACCAAGCAATGAGTATATAGATGAACAAAACAAAGTATTCAGGCATTCAAGAATCAGAACCATGAAGGATTCAGAAGCAGTAAGAAACTTAAGATAAGAAGTGATCAGAAGCAAGAAATAGACAGGATTAAACAAACAACAAACAATATATAAACACTAAGGTGTGCAACTAAGGTTTGGTTTGAAGTAGTTTCCTCATCCTCTCCATTTCTTCAGCTTGTTGCTTCAACTGATCTTCAAGAAGTTGTTGCTTCTGGAGAAGCTCCAATTCCCTTTCCTTAGCTTCTTGTTGTTGCTTTGCCATCTTCTGTCTCAGAAGCTTGAACATCCTTCCGTCTCTGGTCAAATATTCCATTTCAGAGAAGAAATGCTTGTTTGCCAGAAGCAGTCTAGGACTTCTGACTCTGAGTCTTTGCTTCAGGTTCTCCATTAACCTTCTTACAGAAGCTTCCTTGATTCTGATGCACTTGGCCTTAACAGCTTCTATTAACTCTGCAGCTCTGTTTTGAAGTGATGTCCATGCTTCTTCATATGCATTGGTGAGATCAATTGTCCTTCTTTGATCCACCAGACCATGCATTTCAGAATGAATCTTGAGTAGCTCATTGTCAATACGTTCAGATTCCAGGATGTCCAGGGGTGGTTGTTCAAGGGTTTCCAGGTCAGAATCATTAAGAGTATTATCTTGAACAAGGATGGATTCTGGAATTGTGAGTTGTTCAGCTTAGGTTGAGGTTGATGGTTGGTCAGGATCAATGTCCATGGGAGTGTGTTGGTGAGAGGATTCTTCTGGTTGTTGGTTAAGTGGGGAGTTGGTTTCAGTTTCGGTTGGTGGTTGATGTGGTGAAGTTGATGTTTGAGAGTTGAGTTGGGGATCAATGTTAGCAGTTGGTGATTGAGGTTGTGGAGGTGATGTGGGTTTGTGTGGTTCAGGTGGTTGTTGATGGGGGCTTTCTGAGACAACCTTTTCAGAAGCAGTTGCTTCTGGAGTTGCTTCAGAGGCTTTCTCTGAGTTGGGTTTGACTAGTGGTAATTCACCTGAATAGTGAAAAGAAAGATTTTCTAAGACAGAAGTGTCTTCTTCTTGCTCAGTTGCTTGTGGTGAAAAGGGTGAGATGGGGGTAGAGGTGACTGGAATCTGACATACCTTGACATCTTCTGAAGTGGTAGCACCAGGTGCTTTTAGAACCGCTTCTGAAGCTTTAACAGCCACTTCCTTGACTTCTTCAGACTTCTCGTGCTCTTTTGCTTTTATCCCATCAAGAGCTTTGTTCAGATGCTCTTCTGTGATGATGGACTCTGATTTGCCCTTACTTCTTTTTATGGGAATAGAAGCAGCCCTAATTCTCTTCTTCTCCATTATATCTGCTAACTTAAAATCAGCAATTTCCTTAGCCATTTTGGCCTTGGCAGGAGTCAGCTCAACCATAGAGATTTTCATATCAACAGGTGCCTTTTTCTTCTTCAGCTTGGGCTCAGCTTCTTCTATTTCCAACTCATCCATAGCTTCATCCAGTTTTTCCTTGTGATAAACTGTTTCAGCTTTCCCTCTCTTTCTCTTAGCAACCTTCTGTTGCTTGCCCTTATCAGTAGCTGCTTCTGATGTAGAAGTACCCTTGACTTTCTTTCTCTTAACAGGAGCAGCTTCCTCCTGAGAGCTCGCATCTTCCTCCAAGACATACTCAGCTACTGATTTAGCCAAGATATCAGGATTACTTTCCTCAAAGATTGAAGGAAAATCCCTGATAATCTTAGTTTCTGCAGTAGTCATCTCTAACTACTTCTCATCTTCAGGAGTTTCCTTGATGAACCTCATAGAACATAAGCTCCTGCTACTGATAGTCCTTTCAGCAGTAGAGACTTCAAAGCAACTATCAGAAGCACTCCTTGTCTTTTTCAAGAAATCCACCACCCTTCCTTGATAAAAGATCTCATATAGCAATCTTCCATAGGGCACTTGTTTCCTTCCTCTAACAGTGCCTTCATTTATAGCCCAGCAGAGATGATCCATGACATATCTTGGGAAATTTATCTTATCCAAAATAGCCATGAAGTAAATTGCTAGCTTCTGTTGGTTGTTAGGTTGATCAGACCCTCATGCTCTTTGAAAGAAGCAATCATTACTGAATTTCACTAACATCCTGTTGTGAATCTTCATTTCAGAAGGCTTAGCATCTTTGTTCCCACCCAGAAGAGTGTTGAAGTAGCCTTTTAGCAGGACATCTTCCTTCTTGACTATTTCTTGAAATCTTCCTTCTGCATCCACTCTACAAGCTTTGGCTATAACATTCTCAGTGATGGTTATAGGAATGCCCATCACTTCAGACCTTATTTCTAAGCTTTCAAAAGAGGTAGGATTCATATCCATGATCATTTTCCCTTTCTTTGACCCAGCTTGTTTACCCATGACCTTTGCAGGCTTTCCATTATACACTTCAGCCCTTAACCAGAAATCCTTGATCAAGTTCACATAAGTTGGCCCATTCAGCATCTTGAAATACTCAGATAGCTTCTGAGTTTCTACCAAACTTTCCATATCTACTTCGTACTTCTTAAGTGAAGCGAAGTCCACCGGTGATTCTATTTGAACTATTAAGGATTTCCATGGAATATCCATAGTCTTCTCTTTGTACACGGACCCAGATTCTGATGTGCCTTGCATGCTTGAAGTAGATTCTGAAACTTTTGAGCTTGATGATGCCATTTGATGATTGAAGAAGATTTGAAGAAGATGATGTTTTTAGGATTCTAGGGTTGAGAGAATGCGCTTACTTCGCAAAAGGTTTGAAAGCAAATGTGTTTGTTGTGAGTGAGTAGTGTGTGAATTGACAAAGTGTTAAAAGTAAAACGATTGCAATTCAAAAGAGACAAACAAACATAACATTAATGACAAAATTGGGGGCGCGTGAAAAGTACTTTCAAAGCTATTAAATCATCATTGCCCTTTTTAGTTATACACCAATACAAACAGGCCACGTCAGAAGTTCACAGAGTAACTACCAAGTTAGTGGGCCAGAAGTTACCATAAAAAGTAACTCCCAACGTTTCCACTAACTCTACTATTCAGAAGCATAAAATCCAGCTTCTGGACTTGAGATGCTGACGTCATCATCAGAAGCGAGTTTTCCTCATAACCTCAATAAAGAGCTTCTGATGGACTACTGCTTCTGAACTAACTTCAGAACCTAAAATCCTATTCAGGAGTAAGCAATCATTTAATCAAACACAAAGTGCATGTTCAAATTTTTCTTTATAAAATCAAATCTTTCAACAGTTAAAGGCTTAGTAAATATATCAGCCCATTGATTTTCAGTATCAATGAATTGTATATCTAAAATTCCTTTTTGAACATAATCTCTGATAAAATGGTGTTTGATTTCAATGTGCTTAGCTCTTGAATACAAAATTGGATTTTTAGACAAACAAATAGCAGCAGTATTATCACAATAAATGGGAATACTGTTAGCAGTTATCTGATAGTCTTCCAACTGATGTTTCATCCAAAGTAGTTGTGTACAACAACTTGCAGCTGAAATGTATTCTGCTTCTGCTGTAGACATAGCAATAGTTGTTTGTCTTTTGCTAGCCCAGGATATAAGATTATCACCCAGAAATTGACAATTGCCACTGGTTGACTTTCTTTCAATCCTATCACCAGCATAATCAGCATCACAGAATCCAATTAGCTTATAATCTAAGGATTTCCTATAAAGGAGTCCAAGATTAGTTGTTCCTTTCAAATACCTGAAGATTCTCTTGACAGCAATCATATGAGATTCTCTAGGATCTGATTGGAATCTTGCACACAAGCATACACTGAATAAAATATCTGGCCTAGATGCAGTAAGGTATAACAAAGAACCAATCATACCTCTATACAGCTTCTGATCAACTTTAGCTCCTTCATCTTCTTTGCTTAAGGTGCACGTAGGGTGCATTGGAGTGTTCATCACTTTACAATCTTCAAGCTTGAACTTCTTCAGAAGCTCCTTTGTATACTTTGATTGATGAACATAGACTCCATCTTTGCATTGATTAATTTGAATGCCCAGGAAGAACTTCAGCTCTCCCATCATGCTCATTTCAAATTCATCCTGCATTAACTTAGAAAATTCCTTGCAAAGAGATGCATTAGTAGAACCAAATATTATATCATAAACATATATTTGCACAACAAGAATATCTTTCCCAGGGGTCCTTCTGAAGAGTGTTGTATCAATCTGTCCTCTTTTAAAATCATTTTTGATTAAGAAATTACTTAGTCTATCATACCAAGCTCTGGGAGCTTGTTTCAAGCCATATAGTGATTTCTTCAGTTTAAAAACATGGTCAGGATATTTAATATCCTCAAATCCAGGAGGTTGCTTGACATACACTTCTTCTTCTATGACGCCATTAAGAAATGCACTCTTGACATCCATTTGATACAATATTATGCCATGATTAACTGCATAGGAAAGAAGTAACCTGATTGCTTCCAATCTTGCAACTGGAGCAAATGTTTCAGTGTAATCAATGCCTTCTTGTTGACTATACCCTTGTGCAACAACATTCAACTTGTTTCTGAATACCCATTTTGTTCCAATAATGTTCTTGTGCTGAGGTTTGGGTACCAGATCCCACACATCATTTCTTTGAAATTGATTCAACTCTTCTTGCATAGCTAAGATCCATCCATCATCTGATAGTGCTTCATCAACTGTTGTAGGTTCAATCATTGAGATCAGTCCAATCATTGATTCTTCTTGTCTAAAGTAAGATCTTGTTCTTCTTGGACTATCTTTGTTTCCAATGATTAGCTCCTCGGGATGTGAAGACTTGTGTTTGAAAGTGTTTCTGGGAGGATCTACTTGATGTGAGCCATCTTGTGCTTCATCAGAAGCAGTTTCATTTTGCGCTTCTGATGTGGGTTCAGCTTCTGGACTTTCTTCAGATTCAGCTATCTGATCAGGTTCTGGAGTAGCTTCAGGAACCTGTATCTCTGCAACATTTTCACCCTGCTTTGAATTTTTATCTTCAAGCTCTTTGTCATCAAATTTAACTTACATAGATTCTTCAACACAGAGTGTCTCTGAATTATACACTCTGTATGCCTTTGACCTTTCAGAGTAACCTAAGAAGATTCCTCTTTGGGCATTGGCATCAAATTTCTTTTGGTAGAGCTTGTTGTTCAGAATGTAACATGTACATCCAAATTGATGAAAGTAAGAGATATTGGGTTTTCTTCCTTTAAAGAGTTCATATGCTGTTTTCTCCAAAATAGGTCTAATATAGATCCTGTTTTGAACATAACATGCTGTATTCACTGCTTCTGCCCAAAAATGTTTAGCCAAATTGTTTTCATGGATCATGGTTCTGGCCATTTCTTGTAAAGTTCTATTCTTTCTCTCTACAACCCCATTTTGTTGTGGAGTTCTAGGAGAGGAGAATTCATGGATAATTCCATGTTTTTCACAAAAAGCTTCAAATGGCTCATTTTCAAATTCTCCACCATGATCACTTCTGATTTTCAAAATCTTTGACTCTTTTTCAGTTTGAATTTGTGTGCAGAAGTTACTGAATACCTCATATGCATGATCCTTACTTTTCAGGAATTTCACCCAAGTCCATCTGCTGTAATCATCAACAATGACTAATCCATATTTACTTCCATACAAGGATGCAGTACTCACTGGTCCAAATAAATCAATGTGAAGTAGTTCTAAGGGTCTTGAGGTTGAAACAATGTCTTTGGTTTTAAAAGATGATTTCACAATTTTCCCTCTCTGACATGCACCACAGAGTGCATCTGAATGATAGTCAATGTTTGGTAGCCCTTTGACAAGTTGTAACTTACTAAGCTTAGAGATTAACCTCCAGTTAGCATGTCCCAACCTTCTGTGCCACATCCATTTCTTATCATTCACTGATAGAAGGTAAATCACCTTCTGATCAGCTAGTTTAGAAAAATTGATTTTATAGACATTATCAACTCTCTTTCCCTTGAACACAATGGATTTGTCTTCCTTGTTGATTACTGTACAGTTGGTTTTCTCAAAAAGCACATCATAACCATTATCACAAAATTGACTAATGCTCAAAAGGTTACGTTCAAGACCATCTACCAACCATACATTATTAATTGAGGTAGATGAATTAGCAATAGTTCCTGTACCTATGATCTTGCCTGACTGGTTGCCTCCAAATTTCACATTTCCTCCCTCTTTCATTGTTAGTCTGAGAAAACTGGACTTTTCTCCTGTCATGTGTCTTGAGCAACCGCTGTCTAGGTACCATGATCTTTGCTTTGGTGCTGCTCTTAGACATACCTGCATCATTGACATTTTCAGATTTAGGTACCCATTGTCCTATGGGTCCTGGAAGGTTAGTGCTTAAGGCTTTACTCTTCGCTCCTTGTACCTTGTGCTGTGAGTTGGGTTGCTTCTGATTAACCATTACCTTTGGTTTTGGTACTTCAGAAGCAGTAACTGTCTTCTTCTGAAACTTAGACTTCAGAACCTCAGATTTTGGTTTCACCAGACTCTGAGGTACAGGTTCTGATCTTTTCAGGATCCTGATCTTTGAAGTCTTGGAATCAGATTTGATCATAGCCTTTGACTTAGAGTTCTTTGGTTTTGAAGTAATCTTAGCCTTAGAACTAGAAGCTTCAGGTTCTGATTGAACAACAGTTTCCAACTCAGCACCTTCAGGTACAAAGAAGGTTTTCAGACCTTCCTTGATGCATTCACAACAAGATTTTAGATTGGTTTTCTCAAGTTTCACTTCTGGAAAACCAATTCCTCTGCCATTGTTCTTGTAAATGCTATAAATCATAGAAGCCACTCTGCTTCTGTCAATGCCAGATATAATAAAATCTTCAAGAGCAATTTCATGGTTACTTAAAGATTTTTCATTACACTTTTCTTGTAGCTTCTGACATAAGAACCTGAGCTGATCTTCATACGTTTTACACATGAAGTCAAAGCCCCTAAGTCCTTGCTCAGAAGCTTTCAGATCCAATAGAGTTGATTTTTGCTGTTTCACCAAATCAGCATATTTTTCTTTTAAATCCTTCAACTCATTGGTTCTTACTTCAAAATGTGTAAGAAGTTCTTTAAGTGACTCAACAAGTTCATCTCTGAGAATTTTGGAATATACCTCATTTTCATCTTCTGAGTCTGAATCTGATCCAGCTTCTGAAGTTGCTGTTGCTACCAGTTCAACAGCTACCTTTGCATCTTCATCAGCTTCCTTTTTATCAGATCCAGATTCACTTCCCAAATCATCCCAGGTTGCCATTAAACTCTGCTTGATCTGCTTCTTGAATTTGCTTGGTTTGAATGTAGACCTCTTTGACTTGTCCTTTGACTTTTCTCTTTGAAGATCAGGGCATTCATCAATGAAATGTCCAGGCTTCTTACAGTTGAAGCATCCCTTCTGATCTTCTTTCCTTGAGCTTCTGGAGTTACTCCTCTTGGTTAAAAACTTTCTGTTCTTATTGGCCAGATATTGAAGTCTGTTTGAGAGCATGGCCATTTCAGCAGCATCTGGTTCAGAATCTAAACTTGATTGATCTTCCTCTTCAGATTCAACCACTTTGAGAGCTTTTGATGACTTGCCTTTGGATGGAAGAGCTATTGATTTACTCTTCTTAGTAGACTCATGTTCATTAAGACTTAACTCATGAACTTTGAGAGAACTAACAAGATCTTCGACACTTAAAGTGTTTAAATCTTTAGCTTCCTCAATGGCAGTCACCTTTGGTCTCCATCTTGCAGATAAGCTTCTGAGTATCTTGCTCACATGGTCAGAAGCAACATAGCTCTTCTTTAGAATTTGTAGCCCAGAGACTAAGGTTTGAAACCTTGAGTACATCTCCTCAATAGTTTCATCATCCTTCATCTTGAATAACTCGTACTGATGTACAAGCATGAGAGCTTTAGCTTCTTTGACCTTCTTGCTGCCTTCGTAGTTTGAACAGAGTGAAGCAAACATAGCTTTAGCAGTGGATTTGTCACTCATCTTCATGTACTCTGCTTTGGGTATAGCAGTGACAAGAGCTCCTCTGATAATATGATGCTTCTTGTAGAGTTTCTTCAACTCAGGAGTATGTTTCTTTCTATCCACAGCAGCTCCTTCTTCATCAAGGACTAAATCACCAACACCATCTTACAGAATATCCCATAATTCTTCATCTAGGCTCATGATATAACTGTAAAAGTTGGTCTTCCACCAAGAAAATTCTTCAGCATCTCCATTGAATTTTGGAATCTTTCCAACACTGGATTTCTTACTATCACTATAATCATGTGAGACATGTTTATAGCTAGTATCATCAGAACCAGTAGGAGGAGGAGTAGACATGTTTTTCTCAGATCTTTGACTGTTGCACGGTTAAGTGTTACACAACAGACCAGGGCTCTAGATACCAATTGAAGGTGAGAAAAACACAAGAAGGGGGGTTGAATTGTGTTTTTAAAAATTATTCGTTTCTCCTAAAACTGAACGCACTTGATCAGAAGCTAAGTGAGACGGCTTCTGAAGTGATTATCAGAATCTAAATGCAGCGGAATAAAACAGAGAGAGAAGAAGAACGACACAAAGCAATTATACTGGTTCCTTCCACAATCCGGAAGTAGTCCAGTCCCCCTTGCACTTCCAAGGAGATTTCACTAAGAGTAATATCTGATTACAATTGCTCAAGCACACAAGCAAGAGACTTCCTTTGCTCAAGCACACAAGCAAGAGACTTCATTTGCTCAAGAACACAATCAAGAGACTTCCTGCTCAAGCACAACTGCAAGAGACTTCTAACTAAACAAAATTACACAGAAAATTGTTTAAGGTTGAACACTTGATATACAATCAGAGGTGCTCACAATACAAATCAGATACAGACTCAATGACTTAAGAATTTCTAAGATAAGACTTTGAGACACAGAAATTCTAAGTGAATGCAGAACAATTTCAGCAGAGGTTTGGCACTTGTATGAGAGTCTTTTGTTTAGCGTTCTTGCATTACCAATTCTCTAAGTCTTCACTCCTTTATATAGAGGTGTGAAAGAGACGTTGTGAAATTGCCAGCACATCAAAGAGTCGTTGTTGAAGCTTGATCTTTCACCAATGATCTTTTGCCTGATTTGGTTGTTGTCCTATGAAGAACCAATTTGAAATCCATTCCTTATCCAAAGGAACATCTATGCAGGCAAAGCCGTATTCTGAAGTTGTTTTCTTGTCTTGTAGCGTGGACACAAAACAGAGTAGTGGAGAAGGTGGTTGTACAGTTCGTACAATAGTACAATGTCAACGCTTTCATCCAAATTGCAAGCACATGCCTTCAAACATCTTTGAAATGACCGTTGCAAAATTCCACTAATCTTTTGTTGTGTTTTCGAATCCAATAGACAGCTTTTGCATTGATGATTCTTCGATCCTTGAATCTTTTGCAAATCCAGTTGATCTTCAGCTTCTGGTGAAATGACTTCTGATGAGGCAGCTTCTGATAACATAGCTTTTGATGATGCAGCTTCTGATAACGCAGCTTCTGATGATGTGGCTTCTGGACCTCTTGTCTTCAGGAGCACTATTCTTCAGGAGCGCTTTACTAACTTCAGGAGCGGCTTTTCTTCAGGAGCACTTTTCTCTTCAGGAGCGAGTTGCCTTCAGAAGCACTAAGCTTCAATTTTTTGTTGATTCCTTTAGCTCTTCATTTGCTCATTCAGAACCAATAAATGATGTAACTTTTTAATTAAGGTCCTATACACTTGAACAAATATTAGCTAGTCCAATTTACAATTTTTAATACCTTGTTATCATCAAAACTCTTTAAGGTTTATTGTTAAACACATTTTGTTCCAACAAAATGTTTTATAGTCGTAGCTAAAACTAGAACATGCGGCAATGACATGTGAGCAAGGTAAGTGTAATGCCCTGAATTTTCCACAGACGCACCATTTACTTTGCAGGTCGACCTTGTATTCTCCCATCACATATGGGAGTTGCGCCCTATCCCCCATGTCACAAAATGGACTTACGACCTATATCTTTCTTCATTTGTCTTTTTATGCCAAATCTGCCACGCGTGAGAGACCAAGTCCACTCATCAACGATTATTTAGATCAAGCCGGGTTTTGGGAGATTAGTCAATTAGACAATTATAAAATGGATTTGCATCTCTTAACTGCTCTGGTTGAAAGGTGGAGGCCCGAAACACACACTTTTCATCTTCCAACCAGGGTCGTCCCTGTAAAATAGGAGGCTCGACTCTCTTTTTAAAATAGTCCCCTAGTAAAATAAAACATAATTTTTTTGTGTAGCTAAACTTCATTAAAAAAAATCAGAATCAGAAGAACTTCTAAACATGAAAGGAATTAAAAAAGAAAAGGATACAACGCATATTTTTTTTTATTTAAATGGGGGGTGGGTATTAGACTTAATTTTTAGTTTGAGGCCCGTAGTATTTGGAGGCCCGACCTGGTTGAGCACCTTGCACTGCCCCAAGGTCGGGCCTACTTCCAACGGGTGAATGCACAATCACGTTAGAGGATGTCTACATGTTACTTGGTTTACCTTACGGTGGACGTGTCGTTACAGGAAAACCTTATATTGATTGGGAAGAGTGTTCTGATTTGTTGGGATTGGAAATGCCAATTGAACATACGAAAAGTTACCAATTATCGTTAACATTCTTGACTGATAACCTGAATTACGGTCTAACACAAGATTCGTCTGTTGAGTATAAAATAAAATGTACAAGGAGGTACATTCTCTGGCTCATCGGGGCTTTTTTGTTTCCAAATTCATCTGGTAAGTTTGTGCATAACCTATGGACATGAGGTAAGTTTGTGCACAACCTTATATTTATTCTTCATTTGAATGTATTGTCCCTTTAAATGTGTCATCTTAAATCATAAATATTTATTTCAATTATTTTTTTAAAAATTTTAAAACTAATTCTATTAAATTAAAAGAAAAAAACGAAAAATAAATAAATAAATATGTCACAAGTCCCACTTGTGACATATAATAAGGACAAAAAAAATTGCAAATTTTGAGAGAGGGTAAGTTGCAATTGAGACATAGGGGGTATGTCACAAGTCCAACTTGTGACATAGGTAGGTCACAAGTCACACTTGTGACATAGTGGTCAACTATGCAAAAGTAGGGTAATTTTGGGGTGGCATTTAGCCTGGGAAAGGAACATTTTTCCCATCATGGGAAAGTTTGATTTTTTACCTACAACTGCCTGTGTATCACCTGCTGTGATTTTAATTTTTTTTTAATAAAAACATATTATAATGGCAAATATTGAGAAAGTACTTTTCTGAATCACCTCACATAAAATCGCTCACTACACCCCCTTTTGTCATGATTCAATTGTCCATTATTGCAACAAAAAATTAAAACAAACGCTCATAAAAAAAATGATTCAGTTGTCCGTCATTGCAACTCTTCTTCTCGTTGCCCCATCTTTCTTCTTGTTCCTCTTCTTTTCTTCCTCCACCAAATTATATATACCATTTTGTTTGCCGCTAGTGAAATCTGTTTTGTTCCGTGTTCGCAAATGCTGAGAATTCAGAAAAGGAAACAAATAAGACAACTCTTATCGGCGGCTTCACAGGTAGTTGTATGTGTTGGATATTTGTATGTTGGCTTCACTTTTGCCTAAAACAAATATTCACTTCAGATGTGGAACACAATGTTCCAACATCAAGAGTTGTTCTGTATGTTCTGGGCTTGACCTATGTTTACGCACGCGCTTGCTTGATTGAAGGAATCCACACCAGCATGTGTTGGTATGAACCGTGTGCAATTATGAAGAGATCAGAACATATGTGATTTCTTAAGGAATTGTTAAAATGACTTAGGAAAGTATTTTTAAGGTGACTTTTAATGAGCCTACTTTCTAAGAGTTTCCATATCCGTCCATATTGCTTAATGAAGAAGTCACTGATCCGATCTGAAGCATGATTGAAGGAATGACACGCCTTGCTTCAGTATATAAAGGAGGCTGCAAGACCTGAAGAATGATTCAAGACATTGGTTTACAAAATAGAGTTTTGTTTAGGTTTTGAGTCTTATATCTTGTGAGTCTTTCGTGTATCATCTTGATACATGTTTAGGACTGTGCTTTGAGTTGTAATATTGTACACTACTCCAAAGCTTTTAAGCAAGGAGCTAGGTAGATTGTGAAATGCATCTAAGCTTTTAAGCAAGGTTGCAAGTTGTTATTTTTGAGGGTAACCTCATTTGATTTGAGTCTGTAATTTGGGAATCACAGGGGATTGTGATCTGTTGTAAGGGAGTGAGATGGGATCTCAGATCTAGGAGTTCCTAGGTTGAAGTCTAGTTGGGGTAGGTTCTAGGCCTTAAGTGCAAACGTGGTTTGCTGAGAGCTTTTGATACGGACTGCACTAGTGGATTTCCTTCCTGGCTTGGTAGCCCCCAGAGTAGGTGACGTTGCACCGAACTGGGTTAACAATTTCTCTGTGCCTCTTTTTCTTTCTTGTCTGTTATTCTGTTTTTATTATGTTTGTGATTGTTAGCTTAATGTTCTAAACATCTTATACAACATCTATTTACTGTGTCCTGTGTTGGAACATCGTTTGGAACATCGTAAGTCTAACGTGCCAAAATTTCAGTATGGTTATCGGATCCGAAACCAGTTTAGGCCTCATCCGAATCCTGATTAGGTTTTTTTTTTAAAAAAGATTGTTGTTGTTTGATACACATTGAAATTTGGGATTTTCGATTAAAAAAATGGTGATGTATCATGAAAGACGAGGCATTAATGGTTTTTTTTTTACGTTAATGGTGTTTTTTTTAAGCTAATGGCGTTAATTTGTTTAAATTTACGTTAATGGCGTTAATTTGTTTAAAGTGAATTTAAAATAAATAGTTTGTCAAAAAAAAACAGCGCTAAGACAAATAATACAAGCGTTAGTCATTTTTGACTTAAACAAAATGTTAATCTCCATAAAAAAGTGTTAATTATTTTTGTATACGTGGGGTTTCGTATGGCCCATCTTTAAAAACATAAAAATCGATTTATAGAAAAACAATTTTTCAAAGGAATTTATAGATAAACAATTCTGTGTGGGGTCTCATTTTTTGTTTATCAACAAGTTGTAAAGAGGTAACAGATGAAAGATCTGGACCATTCAATTAAAAAAATAATAAATCTTTGGCTGAAACACTCACTTTCCCATGATGTTCATGGGAAAAAGTTTCCTTTCCCATACTAAACTCCACCTAATTTTGGTATTTTTGTTTCAACCAGGGTACTTTTGGATATTTGGTTTCATTTAAGGGCATTAAAAAAAAAATTCGTTCAGGCACCCTCCTGGGTATTCCTCAACTATTAGTTACACTTTTTGTTTGGGAAGTTAATCTGGCTTTAGGTTCTGTCACTATCAGAGCATCTTTAATGCTAATTGCTTAAAAGTTCCTTATTTTTTACGATATGTTGTCTATTATATCTTTCTTTTTGCATCTGTCTAATATACTCTTTTTTTTAACGCTTTTTGTGTGTGGTTATCATTAGACCATCTCGAATGAGAAGATCTTAAGATCCTATATCTATTAGGTATTTTCATTGGAGAGAATTTTTTTCAGGGTCTTATAAGATCCGGAGTCTTGCTTAAGACCCTTATTTTTAAGCGGGATCCTCACTCTTTTAATATTAAAAAATTGAAATGTAATGATATAAAGGTATTGATAGTTGATTAGTGGGTCACATTTAAGAAATTTTTGTGAGGTGAAAGGTTTGAGGGATTGAGTTCTTATTAGGTACTACTATTAAAAAATTATAAATAAGTGATGTGTACACGTGAGACTCATTTAAGAACCCAAAAATAGGTGTCTCCATTGTGCATCCACAATGGAGACACCCATTTTTGGGTTTCTTAAATGGGTCCCACGTGTACACATCACATATTTATAATTTTTTTAATAGGAGTACCTAATAAGCACTCAATCACTCCAACCCAGATCTCACACAAAGTTCTTAAATGAAACCCACTAATCAACTATCAATAACTTTATATCATTATATTTTAATTTTTTAATATTAAAAGAGTGTGGATCCCGCTTAAAAGTGGAGGTCTTAAGTAAGACCCCGGGTCTTATAAGACCCTGAAAAAAATTCTCTCCATTGGAGGTACCTAATAGGTACCGTTAAGACCCTTCCAATGGAGATGGTCTTAAACTGTGAAGGGGAAGATTTGTAAGAAATTCATCCATAGTTGATAGATAGAGTACTACATTCAAAGTCATTTTTTTTCACGTTCTTGGAATTTATCATTGACTCTAGAAAATTTTACGTACATTGATAAAATCATGGATAATATATTGTACAAAGTCTCTTGAAATTGTGAAATCGTTCACTATCACACTCATGCTATCCACATCTCCCCACTATATACAGGGGAGTGTGAATCAAAGCAATTACTTCCACATATCTCCACTATTTATGGGAAGAAAATATCAGAGATTTAAAGGAAAAAGAGATTGTGGGATTTTTTTTCTTTCAGATTTGAGGATTTTTTTTTTCTCTCAGATTTCAGATTTGAGGGATTCCTACATTTGGAGATTTTGGTATTTTGAGGATTTAGGGAAGAAAATAGCTATCAAGAGTATAACGTTTTTTTTAGTATTCTTGTACTCTGTCAAATTGCTCCCTATAACATGGCATCTATGTAAACACGGTGTTACAAGAACTATAAAACATGGATTTCGACACGGACACTGAAACATAGACACCGTTAATTTAAAAAATACAAGACACCAACGTCTCTCTCTCTCTCTCTCTCTCTCTCTCTCTCTCTCTCTCTCTCTCTCTCTCTCTCTCTCTCTCTCTCTCTCTCTCTCTCTCTCTCTCTCTATATATATATATATATATATATATATATATATATATATATATATATAAATCAGCGAAAACATTGTGAATCAAAATATATACATATGCATCTAAACTGAGCAATTTGTTTCATTTAAAAAAAAATTTAGATCAAAGTATGATAATGTTTGACATTTTATTTATCCATCTACTATCGAAAAAACTTTAAAACTTGTAATCAAATTGAATGTCTTTAAGCCCTCAACGATTAACATTGCTCAAAAACATTTTAAACTCTTGCAATTGTGTTTGAGATTTGTCTAAGAAATTTCTAAACAAAAAAAGAAGAACAATTTTTTATGAGACACTTGTTTGTGTTGTCTGATATTTATTGTACAAGTGTCATGCGAATGTTGATATCGATGTTGCCCGTCCCTAATTAGCGAGATAAGACTTGTTGTTGTTGTTGTTGTTGTTGTTGTTGTTGTTGTTGTTGTCTCTTTAAGTATGGTCTTGAATATAAACAACATAGGCTAAATTGCACCAGGGGTCCTTTATGTTAGAGGTTTGTAACAGATTAATCCTTTAAGTTATTTTGGTCACACATAATTCCTTTAAGTTTGAAGTTTGTAACAGATTGATCCTTTAAGTTATTTTGGTCACACATAAGTTCTTTAAGTTTGTAAACATCTTCGATTTAGTCCTTCTGCCACGTCATCATTTTTGTAATATTTGGTTAATAGAAGGACTAAATTGAAAACATTTATAAACTTAAAGAACTTATGTGTGACCAAAATAACTTAAATGATCAATCTCTTACAAACCCCAAACTTAAAGGACTTATGTGTGACCAAAATAACTTAAATGACCAGTCTATTACAAACTTTAAACTTAAAGGACTCATGATGTAATGTAGCCAACAACATAAAAGTCATGTTTTGTAATCTCATATAAACAAAATTCATAACATGGAACACTATATCTATGTCACATTGTTTTATTTTGATGTGTCAATTGTGAGTTAAAAGTTTCACATTGAGTGAGGTGACTCATATATTTAATCGTAAGTTTTGGATGAAGATGTGACGTCCAAACTCAAATGTAAGGATTCTCTTAGTTCAATATGATAATTCATCATTCCACCCTATTATTTATGCCTTTTCTAGAAGTTTCAACAATTGTATAGAGTTTGGTTCAATTGATTCGGTAAAGGAGCGAAAATGATTCATGATGTTAAATCTAGAATGTGAAAAGTCTCACACTTGAGCGGGAGAATATTTACATGTTAAATATGAACTAAAGTTCTATTTACGATAAAAGAGTGTGAGTGATTTGACATGTATACCTGGAACTGGATTTCCTGCCGTAACTGCTTCACGCAGTTACACGCAATAGTTAATCTCAGCAGTAGAAAAGTAATATAACGGTTCAGATTTGTTTGACCAGTTTTCACGCAGTTTGATCTCAGCCACCGATTAAAGATCAGACGGTTGAGATTAACTACTGCGTGTAACCGCGTGAAACAGTTACAGGAGGAAATCCAGGTCCACGAATGTCTTGACATTTTAGATACAATGATCTCAAAATTCACTTGTTTTGTTTATGACGATCCACCCAATTAATTTAGGCTCCACCATCATTTCACAACACTTTTATCCTTCTATAATATTGAGCTGATATCAACATAAAAAGTTTTCTGCAAATATGAATCTACAGAACTATACCATACTAGTGTGTTAACCCGTGCAATGCACGGGTGATAGACCATTATTTTTCAATCTCAACTTGTTTTATTTTTTTTATTTGTTGATGAAAATTATTTATCCCGTGAATTTTTAAATATGTCCGTATCTTTTTTGCCGCAATGATGACAAATATGTGTCTCATATTATATTTATGTTTATTAATGATAAATATATGTCTCGTGTCTTTGTGCATAAAAGAAAAATATATTTATGGGTTTTAGATCATCGTCGGTGAAGCGTCACCCCGACTGTCCTCTCACAGTCTTGGTGTGAGTTGATTATGTTGTGGTCACTGGTTTCATTTAACGTCGTCGTTGTCTTTGTACTGCTCTGACATTGACGCGGTTATGAGTTAGTTTTTTGAGATGAATTATGTCAGATCATGAGTTTTTCGATCTGGTTTTTGCTATGTTTTTTTCGTTTGTGTTTTTGACATTTGTTTTTGTTTTGTTTCGTGGAGATGAAGATGGGTGGTGACTTTGTCCTGGCTCTGTGATTTGGTCTGAAAATCTTGAATCTGGTTTTTTGATTGAAAATCTTGGTTATTTAGTTCTAGCGTTGTTTTGTTGGATGCATATCTTGATTCAACATGACTTGTTTTATATTGATGTTGCTTCAAAGGGCTAGGTGCGTAGATGCTCCGTATTGACGGTAATAGTCGTTCATCATACTTAAAAGATTTTATCCTCTATGGTTGCTTCTTGCGTCATTGGTGAACTGTGATAGATTTCTATTGTTTGTTCATCCCTCGATCTGGACTTCGGCTGAAGTTTCAAGACCACCGTGAATCTGTGGATTCGGTTCGTAATTGGTTGTTTTGGCTCGAATGGGGGTTTATGGCTTACTAATACTTAGAAGCTAGGGAGTTGTTGGAACTTGAGTCCTTTCTATGTTGGCAGACGATCCATACGCCTATTTAAATGCTTAAAAAATTCACACTGCGTTTATTTGCAATTTGATTCCGCACCCCTACGTGCGTTTGTGGATTGTTTGTGGTAGTGGTTGTTTAGGTTATTCTCTTTTATTACCATTTTTGTACTGAATTGTTGGGTTTTGCTTTTGTGGTTTATTGGGTCATGTCCTTGCTCCTTAGTCTTGTACTTCCTTCTCTTCTAATTTAATTTTTACTTCGATTATAAAAATGAAAAATATTTTCCTTCAAAAAGAATGAAAAATATTTGACTCATAATTTTTTATGTATCAATAATAAATATTTGTCATATGTTTTTTTTTTTTTATAAAAACTTATTAAAATTTTTGATAAATACTTGTCCCGTACTTTTTTATGTATGAGTTATAAATATTTTCTTGTGTTTTTTAATATTTGTCTAGTGTTTTCTTAATATTTATCAATTAATTCATATAGAAAGTAACTCATGCGCATAGAGGTTAGCTAACATTTGTTTAGTCCTTTATTTTTTTGTTTGTTCACTTCTCTTCCTAATAGCATTAACCTAGATTACATAAGAAATAAGTAAGGCTTGCATAACTTTGGATTATGTCTTTTTGAAAATGTGTTGATCTAGTTTCCCTTTTCTTTCTTCGTATTTCTAATTTTTTTTCCTTAATGAATTTGGGTAATGCTTCTAGCATCACTTTTTTTTAGGGAACATCTAGCATCACCTTTGTTTCATAAAAATAATAATATTTACCAATAACAAATATTTTTCCCATGTTATTTTTTTAGGATTCAGTGATTATAGTTGTGCCGTATTTTTTTAGGATTCCCATGTTATTTTATTTATATTTGTAATAAAATAATTATATGTATGGTTTGTACAACTTAATGACATGTGCCATTGATTTAAATAGATGAAAGAGGAATGTCATGTTGATTATCTATTTAAACTATGCCCGAATGTATATATAGGAGATAGGAGATTTGAATTCGAAATAGCGTCATATATGCCTAAATACACTAATCAACACTCTTTCTCTCCACAATTATAAGAGTAGCATAATTTTTAATATTTTTTTAATAACTCATATATCGACTCAAGATTATATTATTAAATAACATATGTATGTCCCCGTGAGCTTAGCTCAGTTGGTAAGGACAATGCATAATATATGCAAGGTCTGGGGTTCAAACCTCGGACACAACTAAAAAATAACATATGTATTAGTGTACATCCTACAAAAAACAGATGTATTGTACTATTGAATTGTCTTCTAATAAATTATTTACGTTTGAATAGTGTACATCCTACAAAAAACAGATGTATTGTACTATTGAATTGTCTTGTAATAAATTATTTACGTTTGAAATTTGTTTTTTTTAACGGTAAGATGAAGAAAAAAAAATCTACACTCATTTATAATATAGCGAGGAAGGTAAATAAAGTTTGATAGCTTGTTCTTTTGTTCCAACCAGTAAATAAATTTACACTCGAGTCAAATACATTTTTTTTTAAGATTTGTCAAATAATTTGTTATATAAATAAAAGATATGTCCCGTGATTTTATAATATTTATTAGTAATAAGTTGTTAACTTGTCCAGCGTTTTTATTGACAAAACTTGTCCAAAGTTTTTTGGCGAGGGATAATTATTTTTCCCGTATTTTTAATATATTAAGAACTATGCTTTTTTTTTAAATATTTATCAACGAAAAATATTCATCTCTTGTTTTTTTATGTTTCCTTTCAATTCAAATGGATACATGTGTAAAATAATTTTATCCCGTCAATGTAAAGTGATTAAACTCGTTTTCATATTTATTTTTTATGTAATTGATAAATCAAATAAATGTAATTAGTTTATCTTTATATTTAACTGTTAGTAGAATATTAACATATTTTGTTTTTGACTTTTTGGATGCCATAAATGATAATTAATATTGAACAAATGCTATAAATAAAATTGTTTATGTTTATATTCCTTGTAGTGCCACTTGTACATTTTCTATATGTATTTGAGCTTAGCATGCCATGTGTAATTCTCATTTCAACCATCCTCAAATGTATGTTAGAGAGATAGCATAATGCTTTACTGCCAAATCACAAATTGATGTGTGTAGATTTGGAATCCCTTAAAAAATAACCGGATGTCGCAACCCTTGCTCAAGCATCCCGCCCCCACCCACCCTCCCACAGGTGATCTCTACATATATAAGCATATATGCTTGCTATTAAGTTACCATAGCTAACAAATGCTTCCACAAATTAAAAGATGCGTTATCCTCTTTTGATAGGACTCGTCATTCTTGAGCGGGGGCTCACAATATTTTTCAATTAAATTAATCATTCTTGCACACGTTTTTTTAATAATAAGTGAAACTCATACTTTTTTTAATTTTAAAAATTAAAATATAATGATACAAAGTTATTGATAATTGATTAGTGAGTCTCATTTAAAAAATTTGTGTGCGATGTTGGATTGAAGAAATTGAATGCTTATTATATACTACTATTAAAAATTATAAATAAATGATGTGTATACAAGACTTATTTAAATACCTTAAAATGAGTGTCTCTAAATTCAAGTCATAGAGAAAATAATTATTTATTTAATCTTGAGAGTAAAGACGTCCATAGTG
Source organism: Medicago sativa (assembly GCF_051527215.1). Taxonomy (NCBI): domain Eukaryota; kingdom Viridiplantae; phylum Streptophyta; class Magnoliopsida; order Fabales; family Fabaceae; genus Medicago; species Medicago sativa. The sequence continues at coordinate 85,662,779 of NC_140749.1, forward strand.
GACACAAGTCATTTGTAGTTACTTCCACATTTGACTTTTACAATTTGCATCAAGTTTCCCGTTTTTGTTTCATCTGAAAAGGTAGTGGGGTCTCTCTAAGTCGGGTGGCACTTTGGTGACATAATGTCACCGTGACATTAAATTTGGACCACACAACACACACCTTTGTGTGACTCAGATTTAATGTCACCCATACAACACATCTGAACCACACAACACAAATTTTTGTGTGGTCCAGATTTAATGTCACCGTGACATTATGTCACTGAAGTATTATCCCTCTAAGTCGAGGGTATGAAAATAGCATTGTGCACTAACGATTTTAAGATGTCATCCAAGCATACTTTCTCATTCTATAAAGAGAAAGTGAGTATGTGTCGAGTAATGTATGGTTGTAATTTTTCATACTTTGTACTTCATAATTAATGCCCTTAATCTGATACATTTGACATATTATACTTATGGAAAATGTTAACTTGTGCCATTGAGGCACAAGATAATGATCTTAAAATAGAATATAAAAATAAATATTGCATTGAAAATATAAGTTTTGAAGTTTTTAAGGTTATAAATGCACAATTTTCAAGATTAAGTTTCTACATTTAGTTTCTTATCTTGTGCCTTTAGGGCACAAGTTAACAAGACCCTATACTTATTCATAAAACGCACAAAGTTATATGTTAACAAAATCCATCTTTTTCCTTGTCCAAAAAAAAAAAAAATCCATCTCCATCGCCATTTGCACTTTACAATAAAGAAAGTTTTGTTCGAGGTGGAAGTACATATAGCAAGAATGGAATAATTTCTTTGCAAGATATTTATTTTCCAGAATGGATTGAATCAGGAACCTCCAAAAATATAATTTTTACTCATTTTCATCACTTGCATGCTATAAGCTTTAACTAAGCCAGCTCATTTTGCCTGTCTTTTTCTTTGTAATACAACTATATTATCTTATTGAAAAATAAAAGAAGATTCAAATTCACGACAATTATCTCACATTGGATCCCTTTCTCAAAATTCAGGGCATATTTGCATAAGCTATCTTTTAACATAATATATATATTTCACAGCATTTTGAGCATAATTCAGCAGTATAAAATTAACATGCAAGATGAGAATTATTTGGATCGTACATACTTTATTGAAATTATATCTCGAATCAATGTAAGACTTTTTTTTTCTTCCAATACTCACGCATATATTGGGTCTGATGAAAATTTAATACAAATTTGAAATATGCTTTAATACCAACTTATGCTACAAGTTAACTTAATTGTACAAACCATAGGAGTTGAGTTAGACCAATGGTCAAAATTTTAATATGATATCAATGTATATCATAGTTTCATTGGACATTCCACAAATGTTAAATCCTTAATATTGCAGCATGGAGAGTCTCATCTATCTATCTATCTATCTATCTATCTATTATATAATAATGATATGACATGAATTGTGGTTATAAGTGAAGACAACTCTCACCTCATAATGCTTTTGAGGTTGAGTTATGCCAAAACTTTTAAAAAAAAAAATCATTACTGTTGGGATCTTGAATTTTTTTCATCCGAGAGTCTAAAATTCAAAGTAATTCTCTAGGAAAATATTCAAATATTTCGACTGAAATAACTAAAATAAAAATACGCATTATACTGTTTTTTCGATTTTTTGTGTGTATATAAGTATCACTATACATTACGTTAATAAAGACAAATTCATAACATAATTGAGAATGAAAGATGAATGTACTTCAAAATAAGATTCTCAAGACAATAAACAAAAAGCAACCAACATAAGAGTTATTAATTTTCAATATATATTCAGAAAAAAATTCGTATGCTTGTTGTCTCTTCTCCGGACAGATGTTCACACACAATTGTATACGGTATACGGGTAAGAACTAAACTAATGATTTGATGAATTCGAAGATCCAATTCAAACTAATTAATTATTTTTTTTATATTATGATCCATATCAAATCAACCCTGTCTTCTATTTGTTAGGGTACGAGTTTCTCGTCGTTCACTATCTATTTGTTAGGGTACGAGTTTCTCGTCGTTCACTATCTATCACCCGCACCTCAAAGTTTGACACTTTATTAGTGATGCTCAAACCAGCACACTATATTCTTTTTTTCCCCTTTCATTTGACACTTTATTAGTGGTTTTATTTTAGCTTATTTTTCTTGATCAAAAATTTTTTAGCTTGTTTTTTGGTGTTAATAGTATAAAAGTCTATAATGTTTGATTAAAAGTTACTTTTTTTTTTGGACATTTTTAAATAAATTTCTTAAATTTGTAAAAATTTCAATTCGATCGAATCAAACCAAATCATTTGATTCGTCATCAGTTTGGTTTGAATTTGGTAAGAAAAGATTGAAAAAATCAAATCAAACCAATTACTTTTTATTAGTTCAAATTTATTTATTTTTTGATGTTTTTAAATAAGTTTCTTAAGTTTGTAAGAATTTCAATTCGATCAAACCAAACTAAATCATCTCGTTCTTCATCAGTTTGGTTTGAATTTTGTGAGAAAAGATTGCAAAAATCAAACCAAACCAATAATTTTTTATTGGTTCAAATTTATTTTCTGTAAAAACTGAACCAACACACCCTTAGTATAGGGTCCAATATTCGTTGTTGTAAAGAAATACTACAGTTTCACACAGATTGCTATCGTAGCCATTGAATGCATATTCTTTAACCTTATCAAACCATCCAATGGTTAAGATCAAGGAAGGAAATCAATTGTAAGAACTTCAAAAAAAAAATTAAAATGATTTTTATGATAGTAAACAAACGAAAATTAGTTTCAATTTTTATTTTCTTTGCAAAAATCTCTATACAGACATCTCTAAAATTTTTTAAAGCAAAATAATTATCTTTGAAGCCAAAACAAATATACTCCGTTCGTTTGATATGCTAAAAAATAAAGGTCTGGACATGACAAATTCAATTGTACTATATTTGATTGTAAAATTGTTCCCGAGATTTGATAAACAATGGACAAGGGCCAGACAAAAACTGAAATTCTTTTCCTTCACAAAGCCACAACACATTTTTTTTTTCCGGTCTCAAATACAAATTATCTAAAATACAAAAATAACATTTTGTCAATGTTGTTGTATAAGAAAAAAATTGTTGGTTTGCCATGTGCTTTTCTGTTTTTTTTTTGAATAAAGTGCTTTTCTGTTTTATGTTGTTATGTTGGGTATTTATCAAAACAAAAAATGGTAGGAGCACTTCCTTATTAGCACACTCTTTAACATTCACTCTTTTATCGGATAAAATTCATGTAAGTGAAATTTATCTCTATAATGTGTTATCCACGTAGATTCCATCAAATAAGAGAGTGAACGCGCGTCTTATCAAAACACTTTAAACAATACAACTTCAAGTGTGGGTAAGTGTGTGCGCGCGTGTGCTACTGTTAGTATCTCTGCTTATATAAGATTCCAAAGTTTGTTCCAAGATTTCCCAAACAAACGGCCTTGGCGTTTCTTTCATCTCATCTATCAACTTATTTTCATTCCCTCTCCTCGTGATAACAACTACTCTTTCTCTCTCTTGATCATAGCAACAATTTCTGTATTATTAACAACTAATTAATGCAATGGCAATAGAATGCATAACAAGCATGCCTCAACAACTACCAAACCAAGAAACCAAAGAACAAGAAAAACCACTAGTTTTTGATGCATCAGTTCTCAAACACCAAGTTAATCTACCAACACAATTCATTTGGCCTGATGAAGAACAAGCTTGTTTAAACGTACCTGAACTTGATGTACCGTTCATTGATTTGGGAGGTTTTCTCTCAGGTGATCCAGTTGCAGCAATGGAAGCATCAAAGGTTGTTGGTGAAGCATGTCAAAAACATGGTTTTTTTCTTGTTGTCAATCATGGAATTGATGAAAAGTTGATATCTGATGCTCATGTTTTCATGGATGATTTTTTTGAGCTTCCCCTGTCTCAGAAACAGAGAGCTCAGAGAAAAACAGGGGAGCACTGTGGTTATGCTAGTAGTTTCACTGGCAGATTCTCTTCCAAACTTCCATGGAAAGAGACACTTTCGTTTCAATTCTCAGCTGATGAAAAATCACCAAATCTTGTCAGAGACTATTTGTGCAACACAATGGGCAATGAGTTTGAGAAATTTGGGTAATATAAAAATGTCACATTTTTTCTTCTTTCATTTTTTGTTGTTAATTGCTGTTTCTTTTTAATTGTCGCATTTGTTTTTCGAAAAAATTTGTTTCTATTTTTGCGTGTCAAAGAGTTTAGTGACAAATTAACTTAACACATATTAAGTGGGAAAAAGTGACGTAACACTGGTTAGAAACTGCATCCCAGCACATAAAATGTCTCTGCATTTTTACCATCTAAAGTGCACTTATAATACAAATTTGTTTCTTTGTATATGCCAAATTTATCAACAACAATTTGTTACAGAAAAATGTAAATAGTTAAAGTACTATAGAAAAAGATAAATAATTTCATAAAAAATATCCAAGTTTAATAATTTTCTTAGCAACTCACTCATGTTTCAATAATTTTGTCAAATCATGTTCTTACTAGCTATATTTCATACAGGGAGGTTTATCAAGACTACTGCAAAGCTATGAGCAATCTTTCTTTAGGTATAATGGAGATTCTAGGAATGAGCCTTGGAGTTGGTAAAGCTCATTTTAGGGAATTTTTTGAAGAGAATAGTTCAATAATGAGGCTCAATTACTATCCTACTTGTCAAAAACCTGAGCTCACTCTAGGCACTGGACCTCATTGTGATCCAACATCTTTAACCATTCTTCACCAGGATCAAGTAGGTGGCTTGCAAGTTTATGTTGACGATCAATGGCATTCCATTAGCCCACATTTCAATGCTTTTGTTGTCAATATTGGTGATACTTTCATGGTATGTTGCTCTTTCAATATTTGGTGCAATTTCTATCCATTATTAATATTATTATGTAAAATAAAGCAATGACCTCTAATTATACGAGACAAAATTTTAAAAGTTAGGGTTCTCTTCATTTACAAAATGATTTTAGTAGAATGCTGATTACATAAATAATATTATATATTTTTCTCTCTCCTACTTTAACCATGTTGTAAATAGAGATAATTCAGACATGTTTCTAGTTAGCCGATTGTATCTTTCTCTTTCTACAATCAACTTTATGGTGCATCCGATTGTAGACTCTTAAATTGAGAGAGATAAACTTTTACTCTCCAAATCGAACAATCTGGAATTGACTGCACCTAAAAGTCAACTATATAGGATCCATATTCACGCTCGATTTTTAGTTTTTCAAATTTCTGCCCTACTTTTTTTTACTAGGCATATGTTGTTGCATGGGATCTTATTACAAAAAGAAAAAAAATGAATTTTTGTTGGAAAATAGTAAATAGATTGTTTTACAATGAGTTTTACTATCATATTTCTCAAGTTAAACCTAATTTAGTTTTGTATTGATTAGGCACTTTCAAATGGGAGATACAAGAGCTGTTTGCATAGGGCAGTGGTAAACAGCGAAAAGACAAGGAAATCTCTTGCTTTCTTTTTGTGTCCATTAAGTGATAAAGTGGTAACTCCACCATGTGAATTGGTGGACAATTACAACCCAAGGATCTACCCTGATTTCACATGGTCTATGTTGCTTGAGTTTACTCAGAAGCACTACAGAGCTGATATCAAAACACTTGAAGCATTTGCCAAGTGGGTTCAATGTAAAAGCACATGATCATGTGGAAAGTTATTTGAGGGAATGAAATTGAGATGAAGGAAAAGACAGGAGGGAGTTAGTTTCTTCATGTTTTGTGTATGGTAACATTAGTGATTTGAGTGATGAATGAACGAACACAACAAGGAAGTTAAAATAGTTCAAAGGAATCAATAAGAAAAATTGTGAGGTGATTCATGTAATTTTTATTTGATGATATATTATTATAGAAGGGATCGAAGCAACTTTTTCTAAATGGAAAATGTAACTTTCAAAGGTGAATGAGATATTTGGCTAACGACATATAGGATTGCATCATATTATGTTCGGTTGTGGACAAAGTTTTGGTCCACTACAAACACGATTACATCTAAGTGATAAAATAAGGGGCCCTTGAGTCAGTTCAAGTCAAGTCATGTTGTTTACTAGACTTACACTTGATTTTTTATAAAATAACAAAAAAAATAAAGGGAAAAAAAAAATAGTTTGGATCAAAGTTATAGGGAATAGTTTTGAATTTAATAAACTTGAATAAAATTATAAGATGTAAATTATTTTTATCCTATTTATTTATTTATTTATTTATTTATCTGAATGCTTAATTTGAAGCAAACATCATAACTTTATTATCATTCAAATGGAATACTATATTTTCATATCAATACTTACAACTTTTGGATCGGATTAAGTGCTAGAAACTCTTTATTTTTAGATAAGAACGCTAGAAAATCCAGACTATGTTAGTCATGTTATGCATAGTCAATCTCAAATTCGGGTAAAAGGGGAGATTGTGTTAGACCTTGGTAATATACGTAAAACTTTGTCAGCAACACATTGTATAGCTCAAGTACAGTGTCAAATGAGCAAGGGTCTCGGCATCACCGCTTGGATGTAGTGAAAAATAAGCAAGAGTACTTCCTGGATTTTCCTGAATGGTTGTGGGTAAAAAAAGTTAGTTCATGAGCGTATGATTCGTTTTGGAACATGAAATATATGCATTCTTACAACAAAAAAAAAAAGTCTATGGAAATAGTGGACAATATGATTAGAGAAGGATTAATTTTATGCGCCTACAAGAAACTAAGTGGGTGGACCAAAAGGCGAAATAATTAGACAATTGAGATTTTAAGCTTTGGTACATGGACAAAGTTAGATCAAGAAATGGATAGGCATTATTATTGACAAGGAGTGAAAGAAGGATATTGAGATGTAAAGAGTGTAGGAGATCAACCACGGACAAACTAAAATTTATAGTAGAACAAGATACCTTTAATATTATTGGTACTTACACACCTCAGGTTAGGTTAGTAGATCACCTTTTTAAATGAATTTTGGGGAAGAGTTAAAAGCTTATTTCAACATATACAACTAAAGTTTTTTCTATGAGGAGATCTAAATAGGCATATATGAAATGTATCAAGAGGTTTTGAGGGCTTGCACATGGGTTATGGCCTCGATGATGTTAAAGCAAATGGTAATTCCATCTTGGTTTTTTTACGACTTTTGACCTTATTATATCTAATGCGTGCTTTAACAAAATAGAGAAACATCTTATCATATGGGGGGGGGGGGGGGGGGGGGGGGGTGACATGTTCTCAAATGATTTTTTTTTTCTTTCTTATTAGGCGATAAGACAAAAAGATTTGTTTCGACTGTAAAGTCATACTTGGAGAGAGATTGACTATTCAACATAATGTATTAGTTATGGATGTTGAAGGTGAGAAAAACACAAGAATGAAGGGTTGAATTGTGTTAGCTTTTTTCTTCTTTTTAAACTAAGTTCAAAGTCTAGAGTCTGATAGAGTTCAGAGTTTGGAACAATGTTTAGAGTCTAATGCAGCGGATAAAGTAAATAGAGAGAGAGAGAGAGAGAGAGAGAGAGGAGAAAGACACAAAGCAATTATCCTGGTTCCTTCCACAATTCAAAAGTAGTCCAGTCCCCCTTGTACTTCCAAGGAGATTTCACTACAATCCGATCTGATTACAAATGCTCAAGCACACAAACAAGAGACTTCCTATGCTCAAGCAAAAAAGCAAGAGACTTCTAAACAAACAAATTATAAAGAAATAAGTTTGGTTTGAACATTTGATATACAATCAGTGGTGTTCACAATACAAAACAAATTGGACACCTACGACTTTAGAATTTCTAAGATATGAAAGTTGTTAAGAAATTCTAAGTGTTAGATGCACAACAATTTCAGCAGAGTTTTGACACGGTTAAAATGTTGTTGAGTCTATACTAATCTTCAAGTCTTCATTCATTTATATAGAGGTATGAAAGAGACGTTGTAGAGGTGCCAGCACATCAAAGAGTCGTTACTGAAGCTTGATCAATCACCAATGATTTGTTGCTTGATTTTGTTAATGTCTTAGGAAGAAATAATTTGAAAACCATTCCTTATATGGAGAATTAACCAGCAGAGACACAGTTGTAGCTTGTACTATTGTCCTTTCTCTGACCTCCTTCAGCGGATAAGCATCCAATGTCTTCTAATTCCTTTGAAACAGTCGTTGCTCCAATCTTCTATTCCTTCTGCAAACTTGTGTCTTCAAATAACCAATTTAACTAACTCAAGGTTCTTCATATCAGACTCTGATGAACTTCAGACTCTAGGTGACTTCAGACTCTGGTAGTCAGCTTCTAATGGTCTTCAGACTCTGACTTGCAACAAAGCTTATCTTGTAAATTCTTTTACTCTCAAATGTTCTTCGAGAACCAATACCTTGTTAAGACTTATAAATTTTAGTATATGGTCCTGCACACTTGAACAAATATTAACATATCCAATTGAACTTTTAATACCTTGTCATCATCAAAACTTAAGGTGGCAATGTAAACACATTTTGTTCAACAGATGTAAGGTTTGAGAGGATTAGATCTTTCACCTTTTAATTTTTTATTTTTTTTGAAAATACAAAGAATGAATTAAAATACAAGTTATGATAAGCATAAGGTGTATAAAAGATATAGAGAGACATAAACTTCAAACGTGTATAAATATGTTGAAAAATATTGAAAACTAAAAAACATATCAAGTTACAACCGTTCCAAAATAAGAAAACATAATTTAATAAATATTTAAAATCAACTAACAAACCTAAATATTAAAAAAATAAATGATATAATTCAACTCATTTGATTCATGAAATAACCTTGACAAGTCGATTATTGAGTTTTAAACTATGTCATAGTTGGCTTGGCAAATTGACATGACAACAAGGAAAGAAAGAAACAAATTTTGCAAATAGATATATTGACACCATCACAAAACACCAAAAATTAAACATGATTTCTCTTGGTTAATTTTCTTTCACTTTTATTTATGTATTAAGAGAGGTGGCATTTAGCCTGGGAATTGAAACTTTTTTCCCACCATGGGAAAGTGCCATTTTTCAGGACAGTTGACAGTAGGCAACCTGTTTAGGAAAAAACAAATAAAAATGAAATTAGTTTTTTAATACATTACTACTGCACCTCCCCTTTCTCCATCTACATCTCTAACGTTCAATCATCTTGCCATGGGTGATGTTGCAGCTGAGTTTGCACACTACAATTGATAGGTTGAATAGTTTGCACAATACAATTTGCACCTCCATTGTCTCTTGTTTATCGCTATTTCCACCACCTTTCCAATGTGAACGTCTAGTTCTCATGGTTATTATGTGCCACTCTGGTTCTGTTCTTAAGATGATGCTCCTATGTACTTTCGTGGTGGTTGAAGAAGTATAAATTTCAGGAACAAAATTATAAGGGGAGTAATTTTCTCTTTTTAAGTTGAATTTGATTGAATATAGCAAGAAAGTAAAAAATAGAAGATGAAACTAATAAAAAAAATTGATGCATAGTTCTTAAGTTTAATTGTTTTTTATGATTTTAATTATGGCTTCACCTCTTTTAATTATTTTGTTTGTGCTTTGAGTTTGAGTTTTTAAAAACTCAGGAGAGTATGAGATGGTAAATAAAGAACAACAACATTGTGACTCTGAGTAGAAAGAATGAGGTGGGGTCCACGTCTTATTACAAAAAAATCAATAAATCAAACAAATGCAAAATTGATATTTAATTATTTGGTGGGGTCAGATTTTTTGTTACACAATAACCATCAAAAAGTATTAACAATTACTAGGTAATTAATCTTGACCATCTAAATAAAAAACTATTATATCAATGGCTAAAAATGCAACTTTCCCATCATAAAAAAAAAATTACGTATCTATTTTCATACTAAACCCCGGTGGCATTTAGGGTGGGTTGGGGAAAGAGTTTCCCACCATAAAAAAGTTAATTTTGACCATTAGATTAAATCAAGTCCACACTCTTATCATACTCTCTCAACACTATAATTTTTTTTAAACAATCTTCTTCAGCTCTCAGCTTCTTCCCTCTCTCCAGTTACAATCTCGTCCCTAATGCTTTCTCTCACATGGTCTTCGATCTCTCCCTTTGGCACCAACATCACCATCACCTGTTGCTTCCTCGTCCATCCTCAGGCGGTTTTTTTCAACCTGCAAGTTCTCCGGCGCCGGTGTCGGTTCCGGCGGTGGCGACAGTTTTGGGTTGAAACGGTTACAAAACCACCACATTCATCATCAACATTTTTTTCTAAAAAAAAAACCCAACAAATTTGTGCTTTCAACAAATTTCAGATCTAAGTTTTTTAAACTAGTAATTATTCTGGGAAAGTTGTTTTAACATTATTGAGTTGAAATGGGTGAAGTTACAAGCGTAAGAAATATTCAATACCCATCTGAATGGAACCTCATAAGATTCAAGACCCATTGCAATTTGAAGTTGTCACTGAAAACTGTCACGGTAGCGAAACAAACATAATCAGTGGATTTGGGTTCCTTTGATTGAAGTTATGAAGATTATTTTTTTTAGATTGCAACTCATGAAATTGTTTTAATAATTGGTTCCATAAAAAGCTTGTTTCTTAATTGCAACACATGAATAATTTGTTTGAATCATTTTAATTTTCTGGGCATTTTAAAAATAAAAAAAAAACATGGAGAAGATGAACAGGGTTGTAGTTTCATGGTGGATAAGATGTTGGTGTTGATGGTTCGTCTCTGATGTGGCTGGTGAGTGGGAGTAGGAGGAGAGAGAAGGATGGTGAGGTGAGTGAGTGAGGAAAAATAATATAGTGTGCACAACCCATGATAAAATGGGTACTCCTCTCTAATCTAGTGGTAAAAAAATACTTTCCCATAATGGGAAACTCTTCCTCTCACCCACCCTAAATGCCACCCTAAACCCCACCAGGGAGTATATAATAGGTTTTCCTCTTCTCACTTTATTTTGGCTACATCATCAATTTTGATTTGAAGGCACAGCCGCCAGAAGTAAGGACAATGACAGTCTCATTCCCGAACACTCTCCCAAAAGCCCTGCATCAGGTGGAATCCTTTAGTTGTTCGTTCTGGCATCCCTGGCACATTTTTTCTGTTGTGTATAGAAAACAAATATATTAGAGAAAACACACCAATCATGTTTAAAAGATCAATAAAAATTGGCTACGTGTGATGATTTTTTTTGTGAGGTTTGTCATGACCTTGGTAAGCCTCTCAAACTCAACTCATTTGTTCCTATGAGCTTTGTTTAGTTGATAAGGATAATGCATAAAATATACAAAGGTCTGAGGTTCGAATACCGGACACCACAAAAAAAAACTCAACTCATTTGTAAACAAAAAAATATCGTTTAAAAGTACATCGGATCACATAATTTATCCAAACTCTCTAGTTATTGATTGAAGCAAATTTAGGACGGTAAATCTGTGGAAATCAAAATCCGGAGAACCAACTAGCAATTTGTTAAACTTATTAAATTTTAAGTATACTAATGTATTTACCCGGCATTGCTCGGATTAGATATATAATTGACGATGCGCAAAATTTGGTATGCATAGTATTCGCAAATAAAATTGACCACAGACCAATATGGGATAAATATCTTAATAGTACACACAAATAGAATAAAAAAAAACGTATTTTAAGTACATGTAAATCAATAAATGCATAAGCGGATGAAATTAACTGGATTTAGTGAATTATTAACACATATAAAATTAAAAAACATTTTTTAAATACCCAGACACGTAGAAATCCGTACCCGTTATTAAATTAGCAAAATTATACAATAGTCGTATTACTTAAATAAAAAATTTCTCGTCATGAAATTAAATACAATGAATTTCTTAATTAATGATTTTTGTTTGATTAGTCATTTGTTGTCAAAGTGAAAGCGTGTGGTATAATATTTTTGTCTTATCAAAATAGAATGAATAAGTCCAAGAGGTGTCTACTCAATAGTAAAAACTTGACTCTAGCTTCAAGAGACATTGTCCAAATCTCGCATGGAACAATTGTAAAATGATCATTAGAGCCACAATTATTAATAATAAAATTTTAGGAATAAAATCTACATAACTTCAATTATTTTACAATAATGCATTTTTTTGTGTAAAATATAATTTTACACGTTGATATTTGCAAATACTTTAATATCAACTAATACTCGTCTAGTGGATATTCATACGAATGTGAGAATGACATAAATATCATTTTTATCAATAGAGAGAGTTAACTACTATTAGAGCTGTCAAAATGGGCCGGGCCCAACGGGCCGGCCCGAAAGCCCGAATAAAATGCAGGGCCTGGGCCGAATAATTGCAGCCCGAATTTTTTCAGGGCTTTTTAGCCCGGCCCGAAAAAGCCCGTAGCCCGTTAGGGCCGGCCCGTTCGGGCTCCGGGCGGCCCGCCAGCCCGCCAAAAAATACCTTTTTTTTTTGTTTTTGTTTTTTTGTGTGGTCTATATATATATATTTTTTTTATACTGGTATCATTGTTCTCAATACCATGTTCATGCACAGGAAAAGGTCTATTAATTAGACCATTACTCACACTGGTACTATTAGCATTTATTGATTTGAATGTTTTTATTATTCCCACCTGCAATGTTTTTGAACCATTTTGTCTGAACCTTTCTGAGTAAACCAGGAGAGGAGATGGCATGCATATAGTATAACTTCTTCATCAGGCATCAATAAGAGTTCCCGAAGGCCAGGCAATGCTGGTAGCATCTGAAAAAGATAACAGGAGAGCATGCAGTTGGAGAAGAGAAGATTACAAACAATGTTCCATTATTTGATACATTTGATACAATACAACGCACAGCACAGAAACCTGCTAAACCAAAACAGAAACTTATAAGCACATAAACCTCCCTAAATACAACACAGCAGCAACAAAAGCTTGCCTCTAAACAGCCAAAAATGATCCTATTATCTGATATTGTCACATGATCCATTATTTATTTATTACATTGCAGTCCTTAAAAAATGAAAAAAAAAAAAAAACAGATACGTCCGGGCTCGGGCTGGCCCGTTAGCCCGGGAGCCCGTATCGGGCCGGGCCCGGGCTCAATTATTCTAGCCCATATTTAAAGCGGGCTTTTCAGCCCGGCCCTAAAAAGCCCGTTACCCGGTCGGGCCGGGCCTAAACGGGCCGGGCCGCCCGTTTTGACAGCTCTAACTACTATGTATACCTGAGGAGATCTATTATCATCCATGATCATAGTAAAGTAACACATCATTAAAAAGAAATAATCTCAAAGTATAAAGAGAAGAAAAGAAAAAAAAGGTATCGATAAAGTCCAAAGAATAAAACAAACCTTACGATATATAATTTCAAAATTGGTAAATGTCTATTTGACTTTCAAAATTGCTGCAACAAATTTTTCTTAATATATAAGAAAATAAACATCCAAGAAGGACACATGAAAGAAACAATGATAAATTTAACTTTTTCTATTGTTGCTCGACAAATGAAAATGGTCAACATCATTTTTTTTCTTATATGTCACAAAGCATAGTAAAATAAAATCAAAATATACTAAAAAATAAATGAGTACCTTTCACTCTTTATTCTCAGTAGAAAAAAGAAATACTCATACAAAAAATAAAAATTAATGAGTTGAAAAAAAAACAACATAGATATTAGAAAAATTATACTCAGAGGAAAATTGTCAAAGATAAATATTTTTTTTGAACAAAAAGATAGATATTATAAAGCATGAAAAAAAAACCCCAATAAATAAAATGGTTGAAGATTGTTGGGGAAAAAGAATAGTAATTTTTATATGGAAGAAATAATAAAATATATTACAACATGAATAAAACCCGTAAAAAGTGTGAGAATAATATAAGTGCTTAGTTTTCATGAAAAAAAAATTATAAGTGATTTTATATATATATATATATATATATATATATATATATATATATATATATAGAGAGAGAGAGAGAGAGAGAGAGAGAGGGGGGGGGGGGGGGAGGAGAGAGAGAATATAGAAGTTTTTCAATGACAATATATATAGGAGGTTAACAAAATATATTACGCTAAAATTAAATTACAAAGTAATAAAAACAAACAGATAAAATATTTGGACTATTCTTAAAAAAAAATATTTGGACTATAAAATTAATGTAGATATGGATTATTTGTTGAGATGTTTATGCCAGATAGAAAAATGAATTTTCGAAAAATAAAACATAAATGTTAACATGGGAGTGAACGTGCATAAACAATTGTTATTTTTCATTAGAATACCTACAAAATAAAAATTCATAGGGAGGTGGTTCTATTGCATCAAATAGATCCATTGTGAGATAAAAAAATACATGAACATCATAAAATTATTTTTAGTAAATGTAAATTAAATATATGACTCATTTTTTTTATAGATTAGAAAAATGATTTTGACATTCTATAATTTAGATATTATTTTTTAGAGACTTTATTAAAAAGTATAATCAATTTTGTGTTTATTTATCAGAATAACAATAACTTCTTAAAAAATCAATTTAATTTAAATTTTAAAAACTTTATTAAAAAGTATAATCAATTTTGTGTTTATTTATCTTAATAACAATAAATTCTTAAAAAAACAATTTAATTTAATTTTTTTTTTTTGTGGTGGTTGAGGTTTAAACTCGGACCTTGCATATATTATGCATTGTCCCTACCAACCGAGCTAAGCTCACGAGGACAATTTAATTTAATTTGATACAACTACATAAAATGAACTTTTTGTTACAAAATTACTTTCATATTTGATACCTATTTTCTCCACCGTCCCATAAAAAACATAATCTTAGTATATTTTAATTTGAAATAGTTTTTTTATTTTATTTGTGGATCCTGGTTTTAAAGAAAAAACAATAACAAAGAGAAATAATGTTCTTTAAAGTGATCTTTTTTAAAAGTTATAACGAACAACCCCCATAGACCCTCTTTGTAAATTTTTTGAATAAAAATGATTTTGACATTCAATAATTTAGAGAATTTTTTACTAAATAACATTAAAATATAAACATAACATGTTTGACATTCAAAAATCATACTGGTCCTTAACTTTCACAAATAGTTTTCGGTAGTATGAGTTTTTTAGTGGATATGATGAAAATTCAAAGAAATATTTGAAAATTCGAAGAAAAAAATCAATTTTAAAATATAATAACAAATTTTCCTTCAATTTTTTTAACAAATTTGTAAATTCAAAAACAAATAAAAAGCTACATTTATTGAAACAAATAATGCTAAAATTGAGGCATCCATTAATTCATTAAACCAAAAATTATTTAACAAATGACGTGAAATATTTAATGGATAGAATTGAAAGTATTATATATGGTTTGCTGAGATATTTATGCTATATAAAATATTAGGAATTCAAATAAAAAATTAAATAAAAGATTTAGTGGATAAGATCAAAAGTTTGTTGAAATATTTATGCAAAATAAAATATTGATTTTAAAAAATAAAAAATAATAAAAATATTGAGAATAAACGTGGAAACGGCATGTGGCATAAAAAAACTTTACTTTATATATATACTATTATTGATTTAGCAAGTCAACTTTGCTTTAATTAGTTCAGTAAGTATGGCTTAAATGATAAAAAGGTTGTTGTAATATTTGATATAAGAAGTGAAGGTTAAAATCTGTTTTTTTCGTGTTTTTGTTTGGTACAAAAGTTTTGCCCTACATCAATGTTAATTAAATTATTGTTCCCATCCCTACTTTTTTTATTTGTTATTTAATTATCATATTACACCAGTCAATTAATCTCGTTGAATCTTAAAATTAACAAGATCAAGTCTATCTGCTAGCTATAAGCTATAAACTCTAGAGCTACCGCACCTTGGTGTTGATTGAAATATGTTTATGTCTTATCTGATGAATTACATTGCTATAAAGGACAAAAATGCTCAATAATTTTTCCATTGTGCAGCTAGCTAGCTAGTAATGTAATCGTAGTATATAAGTAGCATTGTACCCCTCCTTGATTATTGAGATACGAAAATAATTTTTTAATAAGACAAAAACAGAAGATAAGTATAATTTTTACTTCAAAAATATAAAGATAAAGAATACTTTACTAAGCCTTGAATGCTTACAAAATGAGCTGCTAGTGGCTAAGTTGGCCATTTTAGAAACATAAGGACCATAAAACGACAAGAAAACATGATCGGGTCGAGTTGGAAATGGTGATATCTCGTGTTCTTTTCCTCACTATAATATAATTGTTTGAAAGCTTATATCTTATTCTAATTTACTTCAAATCTCATTCCACAATTACGTGTCATCATATCCAACATACATAAAGGTTAAACCAAACGCATTAATATAATCTAATTTCTTCCATGAATTTGTCTTATAGGGTGATAGTGAGGTTGGTGAAAGAAACGACAAATCTTTAACATATTTATATCCATTTCATGATTCATGAGTTGATGGCCTTTCTAGAGTCCTTTGTAAGAGAAAGGAGCTGTTGTAATTTGTGAATGTGTTGCTATATGACTTTTATTCAAACTTGTTACGATTTATAGTTATCCATTAAATTCAAGACATCTTTATATAATACAAAAGCATACATCTATAAGTGATAGTACATGTGGCATCTTCTTGCTCTTCATCTTATTTAATGCTTTTCTATCAACCAATCAAAATGGATATTGAATCATTTATTTTTTATTAGCCAATCAAAATGGAGGATGACTCATTTATTTTTAATGAGCCAATCAAAATTGATTATGACATGATTTTTTTCCCTATATATAGAGACAATTTGTTTTTCATTGTTTTCATCTACATCTTCCTCCCATAAAAAATCATTGTTTTCAATCGCGTCCCCCTTTCTTTTATTTGTTTATTTCTTAATTTTTATTGTTTGTTTAAGATTTATTATTCTTATGTTATTTTTTATTGTGATATCTTATGTTGTTATTTTCTATGCATATGCATGTTCTCTTTTAAATTTTTCTTTTGGTGTTTGTTTCTATATTATTTGTTTTTCATCGAATCTCTATTTATGTTTCTATTTTCTTTTTTATATACCAAAAAAAATAGTTTTTATGGCTCCTTTGATTTATTTAAAACAGACAACAACAAAACTAATATTTTATAATTAAAAAAATAGATATTTGAGTGGACAAAGTTAATTAATTGATGTGCGTATAAATAAAAAATAAAAACAAGACCTTGCATTAGTATATAGTGTTTTTGATTTTTTTTAGTTTTATTTCCTTCATCCTTATGAAATATTTAAATGAATTTATACTATTATTAAAAACAATATTCTAATTAAAGATTATTAAATTATTATATTTTTTTAAGGAAAAAATATTACAACACCATATCTTTGTATTCATTCTTTCTTTAAGGAGCATTCATTCTATTATTAAAACTTATAATCACAGATGCTTTAAAATCGATTCCATATTTAATTCTTTCCACAATATTCGTTCCATCCTTACTTCTACGGAAAAACATTTCTTTCAAAACACTTCTACAAACTTAAAAAATTAAAATTGATTGATTTTGAAATTATAATCATAGTAATTTAAAAAATAAATATGAAAACCATGTATTTTGGCTCAAGTTGTTTATGAACTCCATCAAATAATTTTTTTTCTAGGAGAACCCGAATTTTAGTCACTTCGTTGTTGAACTCTTCTCTTAGACAATCCACAATGGTGGGTGCTTCACTTATTTAGCACCATATTAAATAGGCACCCTCATTGTGGAGTATAATATTTGGATGCCTATGGAGAAGGGTGACTATGGAAGCACCCTGTATCTCTTCACTTTTTGTGGACCCTATTTAATCAATCATAATGAATTAAATAAATTTTTGTTGAAATGTAATGATATAAAATTATTTGTGAAACCTATTTAGTAATTTCTTTTGTGGTGCTGGGTTGGAGAAAATTGGTGCTTATTAAGTACTATTGTAAAATGAGTGATGTGGACAAAAGGGTCTCATTTAAGCACTTAAATCGGGTGCTCTGTTGTGGATGGTCTTAGGAGCCATAGAGTTAAAAAACAAAAAATATAAAGACACATAAATACCCATTATTATTATTTTAGGGAATAAATGCTCATTATCATTTTTCCTAAAAATAATCATACAATATAGAACAATATAATTTCCACTAAACGGCATTTATTACTTTTCTAAGAATAATGAGATTGAATATGTCATCATATTTTTACACCTATTCCTTTTTAAAAAAAAATGATATTGCATCGGTTTGTACTACATACAAATTTGATTCTATTTAATGATTTTTTTTTGTTCATGCTACTAACAAAGTTCGATTTTGTTATACGATAAAGGATCAAGTTGCACTAACTTAGAAAGTTAAGAGATCAATTTGACTTATATTAAAATTAAGGGACCAAACTGAAATTTTAAAATAAGTTCATGGATCAAATTGACCAATTTTAAAGTTTTGGGACTAAATTGAATTTTAAAATTAGTTACAGAGCCAAAGTGACATTTAAGCCAAAGAAAAAAAATTAACAATATGGAAAAATCATATAATTATAGAAATAGTAATAACAACAACATTTAAAAGGAGAATTGAATGATATTATTAGTATTAATATTTGCTATCATTTTTTTTTTTTAAATATGGTAACATGTCTTTGATTTTTTTTTTTATAAGTTAATACTAAATTACTAATAGTAGCATTACCGATGAAGGCAGACCCAATTGTTAAGTAATTGACTTAACTGGAAGGTAATTGATTCAACTTATCGTGCTTGCGCGAGGACTTCTTTAGTGAATGATTTACAACTTTAAGCCATGAGATTTGTTCTGACTGCGATGAGCTTCCAAAGCCTAACTCATCTAAACATTTTGTCATAATTTTTTTTTTAATTGTAAGTTTAGAAAATAAAAATAAAATTGTAAAGCCTCAACTTTTTGATTTAAAATGAAAGCCTAAATTTTAGCATATTCTAAAAAAAAAATATTATTCGAAAACATTTTTTAGGAAAGATTATTCAATAAAATTGAAAAATGATATAATTATAGAAATAATAATAACAAAGCTTTGAGGAAGAACCGAATGTTCCCCAAAATTAAATTTGAGCAACAACCGATGATTCTTTAAATTTCAATTTTACTAATTTTTTGTAAAGTTTGTATTGAATTTTATTTTTTAAAGTATGTTGTATCCTTTTAATAGCATAATGCATGTAAATGTCTTTTAATAACAATTTTTTTAATGCATTTATGTCTAATTTTATAAAGAAAAATGTACATGGGATAACTCTTTAATGATCATTGCACTATGACGATTTTTTAGGTATAATATTTAACGAAGTTATAGAAAACAAAAAACACAATGAATTTATTTTTAATAAAAAAAATATGTCGACGAATGTTGATTTTGTGAAAGGTGTGGAATTTGATTTCATCTATCTCCATTGATACTAGCAGTGCTCAAAATTCAGAAACTCTAAATCTAAAGTTTGTCTTTTTACTACTAGACTAAACCCTAAGAGTTGGAAAATCACAATTAACTATACTAAATCCTAGGAGTTTATCATAACTCGGGACTTCCAGCGGAGCCTACATTGGATTGGATAATCATGTTAAGCCAATAGAAATCACACAAGTTAATTTGACACTACATCTTCACACAGAAGCTTAAAGCCCTAGACATATGGTCATCTCATTTATATGTTGATCAAATTCTACTCTTTCTTCCAATATGTAGAACGTTAACTCACACTTCATACATTAACATATTTTAATCAAGTGTATGATTTTATGCGTTCATAATTGTGTCACGTAGTCATAAAAAGTAAAATAGAGACACAAACATGTTCAAAAATGTGGGTTGGTGGTGATTTTATGTATGTAGGTTTATGTTCCTTTCTTTCATGAGAAGGGATAAATGAAATTAGAAGCAAAATGAATACGAAAAAGGGCATTGAATATGAGAGAAATGATAAGAGAAAAAGATATGTATTGTGTTTTCTGTCATGAGAATAGACTTTGAAACCTCTAAATCCAAAGTTTGTCTTTTTACCACCAGATTAAACCCTTAGAGTCGGAAAATCACAATGAACTAGAAAATGCATTTGTAATTCAAATTAATCATGATAAATAGCATATTCATTATACATGAACCACCTCTCATCTTGGGTTTTTACTAAAAAAAATTATTGGTTTAGTTGTTCTTGATTATTGGAATGACACGATCAAACACATTTTCAAAAGTTGTTGGTAATTTAATGAGTTTGTTGAAAGGGTTGAGAATTTCTCGATAATTAATTTACCAAAACATTAGACTCAATTAAAAACACACCACATCATTTAAAAACATAATAAACATGTATGTTGTCAACTTAGCATAACATAAAAGTGCTTTTTCAAGGTTAAATCCTACCAAATACAAAAATAAAAGAATTTGAAATAATACAAGTTGAATGAAATAAATGGTATGAAAGAGAACAACATGGAAAAACTTAAATTTAATATTTTCCAGAAGAAAAATTAGACTAAACCAAAAAAGTGTCACATCATTTTAATTTTTTTAATATGCATGTATTTTATCAACTTAGCATAATACATATTCATTTGTCTATTGTAAAATCCCATCAAATGCCAAAAGTAAATGAATTTGAAAAAAATTAAGGTTGAATAAAAAATATAGCATTAAAGCGAATGACATCTAATAACTAAAATTTAAGATAAAAAAAATCAAACAAATGACTTTCAAAAACAAACAAATCAGTTTATCATAATGTTAGGCCCTCCAGTAGAGCCTACATTAGGTTGAATAATCATGTTCTGCCAGTAGCAACCAAACAAGTTAGATTGACACTACATCTTCACCAAAAAACCTTAAGACACTAGGTTGATGGGTCATCTCATTTCTATCTTGATCAAAATCCACTCTTTCATCTAATACGTAGAATGTTAACTCTATGATTACATGCGTTCTTAATTATGTGACACAATTATGGAAAGTAAAATAGAAACACAACATGTTCAAAAATTTGGGTTGATGATGATTTCATGGATGTATGTTTATGTTCATTTCTTTCACGAGAAGAGATAAAAAAATTATAAGAAACAAAATGAATACGAAAAAGAACATTGGATATGAGAGAAATGATAAGAGAAAAACATATGTAGTGTGTTTTGTCCATACGAGAATAGTGAATAATACGAGTTGTCATTAATTTTATAGATTTGTTGAAGAAGTCGAGGAATCTTGAGTAATTATTTTACCAACAAATTAGACTTAATTAAAAAAATTCAATATCATTTTAAAATGTTTAATAAGCATGTATTTTGTAAACTCATAAAACATCTACATTTAAATGTTCTTTAAAATTTACTCCTGTGTTCATGCAAAACTTTAACTCACACTTGACATATTAACATTTCTTCCTCAAGTATGAGACTCTTTGCATCTGTGATCTACCACCTTGAACCACTCCAGCTTTCCCCACAAAGTTGAATCGGATAGAGAGGAACTACACAAATGAGAACGATACCACATTTTCACCCAATATTTTAAGGCACTAAGTGTATGAATTTTGTCACTTATATGTTGTTCAACCTTCAATCTTCTACTCAATGTTACACTATAACCTACACTTGATACATCACAATATTATCTCCCTCAAATATGAAGAAATTCTAGCCCGTGCTTGGCACGGGTGTCCATACTAGTGAATGTATAAAACTATATGTTTAAAAAGAAATATATGCATTATATTAATTAGATGATGAGCTTGCGATAGCTTCTAATTCGATTGTTTTGTTTCATGTGTTGTTTTGTTTGGAAGGTTTACGGCTCTAAATTCTCAACTTCTCTCTAATATATATGCATGCATATATATGATATTCTTTTGATGTTAATTTTTTGGTATTGAAAAGAAGGGGTCCTAATAATCTGAAGTTTGACTGAAAAGTAAGTGGAAACTGATAAAAATATGTTCAACCCATAAATTTAGTCATGAGAAAGTCATAGTTTTAAATATCTTGAGAGAGAACTTTGCCGCCTATTACTTTTCTACACGATCTGAGAAATAAATTTATGTAGGAGCATGTAGACGATACATGTTAAAAAATAATAATTAGAAGTATTGAATTTGATCTCTGACCTTTTATTGGTGGAAAATGTATACATGGACAACATGTATGTTAAAACGTAGAGGTGTGCATAAACCAACGTTTTAAAAATCGGATTGAAGATCAAACTTGTGAGACCTCTTGATTAAGGTTTAGTCGGTTGACTATTAGGGTTCAATTTCCGATTGAACTGGTTGGTCTGATCTGATTTTTAAAACATTTGTATAAACAAAAAAAAGTCCCTATTTAATAACCGATTTCATGACCAAATTATTTCTGTCTAGCGAGCAATTTCGCAATATAATTTTGTAATTGGTCTATAAATCATTCACAAATTGATTTTGTTACCAAGATAGAGAATGGTTGCAAAATATCGCCAAACCACAAATTACCAACGTTTAATGACTAAATTGACATTTTTGTTCTCTAAATAAGTCGGTATATGACAGTTATTTTTGTAGATGCTGGACATCGTATATATGCAACATATATATAAGGAATCACTGACAGATGCATGCATTTGTCATGTATTTGAGTACAGGCCCCCTTTTGTGTTTTTTTGGGTTTGAATTACTTATACAAAGTCACATTAGAGATGACCGGGAGGTTTTAACTTTTCTGAATAGATAAAAAAATTAATTAATTCTTTAAAAAAAAAAGATAAAAAAATTAATATTTTCAGCTAAGGTTCATTATATTTGAAGTTTATAAACGCACATCTGAATTCTTAATTATTAATTAATTAATTAATTAATTAATTAATTCATAAACGCTCGAAAACTTGTTTGTCTAATTTTAGATAGAAGCTATAGAAATGTGTCTCTTGCTACATTTCTTTATCACCATATGAAAGGAAGAAGCGAAATGCAGTAATAGGAAGGAGGAAAAATGAAAAACAAACATTTTTCAGTATTCTACTTGATACATATAGTGGTAGTGTATGGCAAAACAGAAAACAGAGTCTATTCACAAAGTCCAAAATAATTCTAAATTAGTAAATGACTCAACCAAGGCTAAGAAGTGCAAACACCCTATGCTTAATACCTTTATTAGATTTGGGCCATGTATAACATTTAACCTCTCTTTTAGGTTGAGATATCGTATCTTTTTCCATCCTACAAGTTTTCAGATTATATAATTCAAAAAGTGTAAAATACCCTCTAAAACATGTTAAAAAAAAACCTCCAAAATCTTTCATTTTTCGAATCTTATAATCCGAATAGGGTGCACAAGAAGGTTGGAGGGTGGAAAACGAAAAAATCCCTTGAAATAGTGTATGTTGGAGTAATCTGCATCTCGTGAAGCCCAATTAGCAAGAGTTGCAAGAAAATTGTTCCTTTCCCTTTCATTTTTGCTCATTTCCACCCCGAACTTCCAAACTTAACCTCAACGCAAGTTAACTCACGCTTGGTACCCAGCGTGAGTTAACTTGCACTGCCTATAACTAACGACAGTTAACTGCCGCCGAGAAAATATCCTCACGGGACTTAAGTCCCACTGACTTAAAACTATTTATAACTCAACCTCTTTCAATAGCTTGTTAATAGATGAACTTATAAAAGTCAGCAAGAAGTGTACCTCTGACATGTTTATAGTGGAACCGGCAATTGAAGAAGCCACATGGCTATATTTTGCAGGCATTGATTATGTAACAGGGAAGAGTATTGGATATATATTTGTGTGTGTGCAGGCGCGCACGTACGCACGCACGTGTGTGCATGTTGAAAATAATATTTAATATAGACATTATTTATCAGGTTTTAGAGATCATAAAATAACAAAATAATATTGACATGATATAAATATAAATTAATTTTTTACTTTTGCAAATTTTAATTACACACTAGTTGTCTTAATATATGAACAACCGACATCGAATTCGATTGATAGGAATCTGAAGGCAACAAGAATTTAAGGTTCAAATAACCAATAAAATACCTAGCATTCAAATCGAACTTACAACATAAACTATGACTCTTTATTTGTATACCACTTGAAATTCGAGTGAACATGTTTATGAAATTTGACGTACGAAAAATATTTTCAAAGATAAAAATATGAGGCTTAATACGGGGCCTAAAAAACTCGGAGGCCTAAAACCCTTGCTTTAATGGCAGCCCCCTTAGACCAGCCCTGCTCATCCCACACCTTTTTTCTTTTGTTGAGAAAACAGGTTTCTGCTTCCTCTTCAACAATGGTCTTCTCTATTCGCACCGGTTTCTGCCTATTTCTACTGGTGTCGGCATTCATGGTGTTTTTGGCTTACTACTTGATCCCGGATCCGGATCTTCATCCTCAAGGTAAACTTTTGACCTAATCTACAATTATGTTTACTTCTTCTCAACCTTCCTGTTGTTGTTGTTATTGTTGTTGTTGTTATCACCAATTCTTTTTCTGTTAAAAAACTTAGGATCTGAAGCCGACAAGGTGATCCGTTTACTTGATCAGCTTGAGGTTCCAACAGTTTTTTTTGGATACATCACTCTTGATGAAGTCAACCAAATGAGCCACTTCTACTATTTTGTAGAATCTGAGGTTGATGCTGCATCAAAACCTATAGTCCTATGGTTAAATGAAGGTAAATAGTATTACTCAACTCTTCATTAATTTATATCATTCATTTGATTTTTCTCACTTTATCCATTTTAATCCGACTCTACTTCTCTCTTTAACCACTTGTTACTTTTGATTGCTCTGTTGTAAAGATAACTGTTAGTCTAAGTTGCACTAAGTATGTTTCTTTTGATTTGGGTTGTTAATTAGTCTTGGTCTGAATGAGATTAGTTATTAAGGGATGACTTGATGATTATTGATTACACTTTAAAAGTTCAAGTACTAAAGGAATGCTTGACGAAGATTAAAATGAGAATGGAAGCATGGAATTAGTTTACTGTTTTTGAAATTAGTATATTAATTTGATTTTGTAAACAAACACTTCTCTGATTATGTTTATTTCTTTGGATTTCAAAGGACCTGACTGTTCTTCTATTAGCCAAGGAGCATTTGCTGAACATGGTCCTTTCAAGCCCACCAAAAAGGGTGGTCTAGTAAAAAATTGGTACAGCTGGAACCGAGGTAACCCCGACCCAATTTCTATTGCATGTTTGTTTAAGTTTGCTTATACTAAAAATTAATTTTCTAATTAAATTTCTTCCTTATTGCGCAATGGCCAATATGTTGTATTTGGAATCCCCTGCAGGTGTTGGCTTCTCATACTCCGCCAACACCTCTGATTATTTCATGGTGACCGATGAGAGGACATGTTTTTATAACAAAATCAATCAATATTTCACTTTAATTTTGAATTTAGATTTCAACAATTCTGTTTCACTTGATACCTGATACCTAACTCTAACTCTGTTTTGCAGCAAGGGATGCCCTTATTTTCCTCCAAGCTTGGGTTACCAAGTTCCAAAAGTACCAGAGTAGCGATTTTTTCATTACCGGAGAAAGCTATGCATGTAGTTTATTTACTTAATGATTGTTAATTATTTAAATTTGAAATTTCTGTTTAATACAACTCATACTTGTTTTCTGGGCATTGGGCTCCCCAGATCACAAAGCTCATTCTCGAGACCAAACCAAGCTTCAATTTGAAGGGGATAGTTGTAAGTATATTTGATATGATTAATTTTAAATTAATTAATTAATTAATACTCTCTCCATTCTCTTTTATAAGCGTTGTCAAAAAAAAAAACAAACTTCTTTTGATTTAATAAAAAAAATACAGACATTTACAAAAATAACCCTTCATGTAAACAACATTTGTGTTCATCTCCCTTTATGCATTCACTTCTCAAAAAATGAACTCTCCTGCTATGTTTTTTTCTTTTCTTTCTGCTTAGTTATTGTTTGCCAATTTTTTATTTTGATTTGCCTACGCCAGCTGTTTTTGAAGTGTATATACTTAAGTTGAACTTGGAATGATCTTATCTCTCTTTTCTTATTCCATTGCTGCCTAGAACTCTTTTTTTATTAGCAGCTGCTTACAACTATAACTAATCACTGCATGACCACAAGTGACATGGGGAATTGTTGGTTGTTAATACAACTTACAACTAATTAAAGGTGGTATTAGAAAATTATACTTTAATTTACTGAAGGGTGTTGTGGAATGAAAAACTTAAAAAAATTGTAAAGAGAGAAGTAGAGTTAGATTGAAGTGGTTAAAGTGAGAAAAATAAAATGAATGATATAAATTAATTAATAGTTGAGTAATACTATTTAGCTCAATTTAACCATATGACTACCGGTTTTGATGCAACATCAACCTCGGATTCTACAAAATTGTAGAAGAGGCTCCTTTGGTTGACTTCATCAACAATAATGTATCCAAAAAACTGTTGGAAGTCAACCTCAGGTTGATCTGGTAAGTCAACCTCAAGTTGATCTGGTAAACGGTTCACCTTGTAGGCTTTAGATCCTAAGTATTTTAACAGAAAAAGAATCGGTATACAAATGGAGTAGAAATAAGCAGAAACCAGTGCGAATAGAGAAGACCATTGTTGAAGGGGAAGCAGAAACCTGTTTTCTCAAAAAAAAAAAAAAGGAGTGGGATGAGCAGGCCGTTCTAAGGGGGTTGCCATTCAAACAAGGGTATACAAATGGTATACAAATGAAGAGTCATAGTTTATGTTGTACAAATGAAGGGTTGCCATTGAAATCGAACTTACAACATAAACTTTGAAAATATTTTTTGTACATCAAATTTCGTAAATATGTTCACTCGAATTTCAAGTGGTATACAAATGAAGAGTCATAGTTTATGTTGTAAGTTCGATTTCAATGCTAGGGATTTTATTGGTTATTTGAACCTTAAATTCTTTTTTTCTTCAGATTCCTATCAATCGAATTCGATGTCGGTTGTTCATATATTAAGACTGAAGGTGAGAAAAACACAAGAAGGGGGGTTGAATTGTGTTTTAGAAAAATTCTTCGTTTCTCCTAAAAACTGAACACACTGATCAGAAGCTAAGTGAGACAGCTTCTGAAGTGATAATCAGAATCTAAATGCAGCGGAATAAAACAGAGAGAGAGAGAAGAAGAACGACACAAAGCAATTATACTGGTTCCTTCCACAATCCGGAAGTAGTCCAGTCCCCCTTGCACTTCCAAGGAGATTTCACTATGAGTAATATCTGATTACAAATGCTCAAGCACACAAGCAAGAGACTTCCAATGCTCAAGCACACAAGCAAGAGACTTCCTTTGCTCAAGAACACAATCAAGAGACTTCCTGCTCAAGCACAACTGCAAGAGACTTCCTAACTAAACAAAATTACACAGAAAATTGTTTAAGGTTGAACACTTGATATACAATCAGAGGTGCTCACAATACAAATCAGATACAGACTCAATGGACTTAAGAATTTCTAAGATATGACTTGAGACACAGAAATTCTAAGTGAATGCAGAACAATTTCAGCAGAGGTTTGGTACTTGTGAAAATCTTGTGAGTCTTTCGTTCAGCGTTCTTGCATTACCAAATCTCTAGGTCTTCACTCCTTTATATAGAGGTGTGAAAGAGACGTTGTGAAATTGCCAGCGCACCAAAGAGTCGTTGTTGAAGCTTGATCTTTCACCAATGATATATTGTCTGATTTGGTTGTTGTCCTATGAAGAACAAATTTGAAATCCATTCCTTATCCAAAGGAACATCTATGCAGGCGAAACCGTATTCTGGAGCTGTTTTCTTGTCCTGTAGCGTGGACACAAAACAGAGTAGTGGAGAACGTGGTTGTACAATTCGTACAAAGTACAATGTCAACGCTTTCGTCCAAATTGCAAACACACGCCTTCAAACACCTTTGAAATGACCGTTGCAAACTCCACTAATCCTTTGTTTGTGTTTTCAAATCCAATAGACAGCTTTTGCATTGATAATTCTTCAATTCTTGATTCTTTGCAAATCCAGTTGA
The DNA here is from genome assembly GCF_051527215.1 of Medicago sativa. NCBI lineage: Eukaryota > Viridiplantae > Streptophyta > Magnoliopsida > Fabales > Fabaceae > Medicago > Medicago sativa. The sequence goes on from NC_140749.1 coordinate 85,690,866, forward strand.
TATTCAGCTTCTGGTGAAATGGCTTCTGATGAGGCAGCTTCTGATGATGCAGCTTCTGATGATATGACTTCTGCAGCTTCTGATGACGCAGCTTCTGATGATGTGGCTTCTGGACCTCTTGTCTTCAGAAGCACTATTCTTCAGGAGCAGCTTACTTCAGGAGCGCTATTTCTTCAGGAGCAGCTTGACTTCAGGAGCGCTTTTTCTCTTCAGTAGCAAGTTGCCTTCAGGAGCGTCCAAGCTTCAAATTTTTGTTGTTTCCATAGCTCTTTATTTGCTCATTCAGAACCAATGATGATGTAACTTTATAATTATGGTCCTGTACACTTGAACAAATATTAGCTAGTCCAATTTACAATTTTTAATACCTTGTTATCATCAAAACCCTTTAAGGTTCATTGTTAAACACATTTTGTTCCAACAATCTCCCCCTTTTTGATGATGACAAACAAAAGTATTTAAAATTGATCAATTGTTGTTAATCTAATTAACAAGTTGACTTTGGGGTTCTGAGGTTTGTAAGCTCAGAATCTGAGGTTTGTAAGCTCAAACTCCCCCTGAGTCTGATAGTCTTTAAGGTGAGGTTTGTAAGCTCCCCCTAAGTTCTATCCAGGTTAATTAAATTCATTTTTCGCGCAATAAAATTATCAGAGCTTAAAAACAAAATTGAATCATTGAAAGAATTAACTTATAGATAAGAAGAATGGTTCAATTAATTTTACTTGAATTTTGATACTCCTTCGTTCGTTCATAGCTTATACCAATAAGGTAAGAAAAGATGATAGAAGTTTTTCAAAAATTTCAAATGCCATTAATGGGGCTCAGAGCCTTTAAATACTTGTCACATATACTCCCCCTTTTGTCATTATCAAAAAAAATCAAAATAAGCATAAAAGACAAAAAGATTTGAGAAAAACTCAAACAAAAGAGAGTATAAAAGAAAGTGAACTAAATAAGTCAGAGCAAAATATATGAACATGTATATCAATTGTCAGAAGCAGCTAAACAGTCAGAATCAGTAAGCATTCAGAAGCAAAGAGAATTAAATCAGAATGGTTTCAGAAGCAAGGACTAGGAATTTAAAACAAACAACAAACAAAAAGAAAAACACAAGGGTGTGCAACTAAGTGTTGGTTTGATGTTGTTTCTTCATCTCCTCCATTTCTTCAATCTTCTTCTGCAACAGTTCTTCAAGCTGTTGTTGCCTCTGGAGAAGAGCCTGTTCCCTTTCCTTAGCTTCTTGCTGCTGCTGTGCCATCTGTTTCTTCAGAAGCTTACACAACCTGGCTTCTCTGGTCAAGTAGTCCGTTTCTGAAAAGAAAGGCTGGTTTGCCAGGAGCAGTGTAGAACTTCTTACTCTGAGACTCTGATTCAGATGCTCCATTAACTTCCTGACAGAAGCTTCCTTGCTTCTGATGCACTTAGCCCTTATGCTTTCAATTAGCTCAGTTGCCCGGTTCTGAAGAGATGCCCAGGAGTCATCATATGCACTTGTGAGATCAATTGTCCTTCGTTGATCCACAAGATTATGCAACTGACTCAGGATTGAGAGAAGCTCAGAATTAATATATCTAGATTCCAGGATGTTTGAGGGTGGTTGTTCAAGGATTTCAAGATCAGAATCACTGATTTCCAAATCTTGAACAGGGTTAGGAACTGGAATGGTAAAGTGTGTTTGTGTGTTTGAAGATGAAGGCTGGTCAGAGGCAATGTGAGTGGTAGAGGTTGAGGCTTGAACATTGACTAGAGAGATGTCAACATCCATGGGAGTTGGTTCTGGGGAGTGTTCAGGTAAAGGTTGAAATTCAGTTTTAGTTGGTGGTTGTTGTGGTGAAGATGATGTTTGAGTGTTGAGTTGGGGGTCAATGGCAGCTGTTGGTGATTGTGGGGGTGTTGTGGGTTTATGTGGTTCAGGTGTTTGTTGATGGGGGTTTTCTGAAACAACATTTTCAGAAGCAGCTGCTTCTGGAGTTGCTTCAGAGGCCTTTTCTGAAGTAAATTTGTCTATGGGTAACTCACCTGAGTAGTGGAGAGCAAGATTGTCTAAGACAGAAGTGTCTTCTATTGGTTCAGGTGCTGATGGTGAAGAGGGTGAAATGGGGAGAGAGGTGACTGGAATCTGAATTACCTGATCTGCAGGGCCAGCTTCAGAAGTGATCTTTTGTGGATCAGCAGCTTGAGGAACTACTTCTGAAGTTCCCTCTTCTGGAGCATTTTCAAAAATGAGCATCATATCGTCTTCCTCATTGTCTTCAGTAGGCTTACCAGCAATGGCTCTTACTTCAGCCAATTTATCTTTGTAGAACCTATCACAATCTTCCAATCCCAAGGCCTTGAGCTTTTCATCTCTTTGATGAATGTATTGTGCTTTTTGTTCCTTTCTGTCTGATATAAGATCAGAAGCACGTTCATCTGCCATCCTTTTCCTTATTGGAGTCATCTCAACCATAGGACTCACAAGTTGAAGGGGAGCCTTCTTCTTCTTCAGCTTGGGATCAGCCTCTTCTTTCTCCATTTCTTCAAGAGCTTCCTCCAGCTGCTCTTGGGTGATTACCAAATCTGCCTTACCTTTTCTTCTTTTCTGAGGAATAGAGGCAGCACCAACTTTCTGCATCTTTCCTTTTTCCTTGATAGAAACAGGTTTAGCAGCTTCTGACTCAGTACTAGTTCTGGCCTTCTTTCCTTTAGTAGGAGCAGCATCAGATTCAGAACTAGTTCTGGCCCTTTTCCCTTTAGGTGCATCAGAAACAGCAGCTTCTGACACAGCAACTGCTTTGGCCTTCTTGCCTTTCCCTTTAGCAAGAGCAGCTTCCTCCTGAGACCTCGCATCTTCCTCCAAGACGTACTCAGCTACTAATCTAGCTAAGTGTTCAGGATTACTTTCCTTAACTATGGAAGGAAAGTCCCTGATAATCTCAGATTCTTCTGTGGTCAACTCCAACCATTTCTCATCTTTAGGAGCTGTCTTGAAAAAGTGCATTGAATGCAAAGTCTTGCTACTGATAGTCTTCTCTGCAGTAGAAACTTCGAAGCATTTATCAGAAGCATCCCTTGTTCTTCTCAACAAATCCAGCACCTTCCCTTGATAAAAGATCTCAGAGAGCAATCTTCCATAGGGCACTTGTTTCCTTCCTTTGACTGTGCTTTCATTAATAGCCCAGCAGAGATGATCCAATACATATCTTGGAAAGTTTATCTTTTCCAGATTGGTCATGAAGTAGATTGCTAGCTTCTGTTGGTTGTTGGGTTGATCAGACCCACCTGCTCTTTGAAAGAAGCAATCGTTGCTGAATTTCACCAACATTCTATTGTGAATCTCCATTTCAGAAGGCTTAGCATCTTTGTTACCACCCAGAAGAGTGTTGTAGTAGTTTTGCAGCAGGACATCATCCTTCTTAACAATTTCTTGAAACCTCCCTTCTGCATCCATTCTACAAGCTTTAGCAACAATCTCCTCTGTGATGATTACGGGAATACCCATCACTTCAGACCTTATCTCAAGGCTACTGAAGGAAGTGGGATTCAACTCAATCTCCTTCTTTCCTTTCTTCGACCCAGCTGGTTTATCTGCTGCCTTCACAGACTTTCTATTGACAATTTCAGCCCTTAACCAGAAATCTTTGACCAAGTTCACATATGTTGGCCCATTTAGCATGTTGAAGTAGCCAGACAGTTTCTGAGTTTCTACGTAGCCTTCCATGTCCACTTCGTACTTCTTGAGTGAAGTGAAGTCCACTGGTGATTCTACTTGGACGATTAAGGATTTCCATGGAATATCCATAGTCTTCTCTTTGTAGATGGACCCAGATTCTGATACGCTTTGCTTGTTTGATGTAGATTCTGAAACTTTTGAGCTTGATGATGCCATTTGATGATTGACGAAGATTTGAAGAAGATGAAGATTTTAGGGTTCTAAGGTTGAGAGAATGCGCTTACTTCGCAAGAGGTTTGAGAGCAAATGTGTTTGTTGTGAGTGAGTAGTGTGTGAATTGACAAAGTGTTAAAAGTAAAACGATTGCAATTCAAAAGAGACAAACAAACATAACATTAATGACAAAATTGGGGGCGCGTGAAAAGTACTTTCAAAGCTTTTAAATCATCATTGCCCTTTTAGTTATACACCAACACATACAGGCCACGTAAGAAGTTCACAGAGTAACTACCAAGTTAGTGGGCCAGAAGTTACTTTTTAAAAGGTAACTTCCAACGTTTCCACTAATTCAACTATTCAGAAGCAACAAATCCAGCTTCTGGACTTCAGATGCTGTCGTCATCATCAGAAGCGAGTTTTCCTCAGAACCTCAATAAAGAGCTTCTGATGGACTACCGCTTCTGAACTAACTTCAGAACCTAAAATCCTATTCAGGAGCAAGCAAGCATTTAATCAGATACAAAGTGCATGTTCAAATTTTTCTTTATAAAATCAAATCTTTCAACAGTTAAAGGCTTAGTAAATATATCAGCCCATTGATTTTCAGTATCAATGAATTGTATATCTAAAATTCCTTTTTGAACATAATCTCTGATAAAATGGTGTTTGATTTCAATGTGCTTCGCTCTTGAATGCAAAATTGGATTTTTAGACAAACAAATAGCAGCAGTATTATCACAATAAATGGGAATACTGTTAGCAGTTATCTGATAATCTTCCAACTGATGTTTCATCCAAAGTAGTTGTGTACAACAACTTGCAGCTGAAATGTATTCTGCTTCTGCTGTAGACATAGCAATAGTTGTTTGTCTTTTGCTAGCCCAGGATATAAGATTATCACCCAGAAATTGACAATTGCCACTGGTTGACTTTCTTTCAATCCTATCACCAGCATAATCAGCATCACAGAATCCAATTAGCTTATAATCTAAGGATTTCCTATAAAGGAGTCCAAGATTGGTCGTTCCTTTCAAATATCTGAAGATTCTCTTGACAGCAGTCATATGAGATTCTCTAGGATCTGATTGGAATCTTGCACACAAGCATACACTGAATAAAATATCTGGCCTAGATGCAGTGAGGTATAACAAAGAACCAATCATACCTCTATACAGCTTCTGATCTACTTTAGCTCCTTCATCTTCTTTGCTTAAGGTGCACGTAGGGTGCATTGGAGTGTTCATCACTTTACAATCTTCAAGTTTGAACTTCTTCAGAAGCTCCTTTGTGTACTTTGATTGATGAACATAGACTCCATCTTTGCATTGATTGATTTGAATGCCCAGGAAGAACTTCAGCTCTCCCATCATGCTCATTTCAAATTCATCCTGCATTAACTCAGAAAATTCCTTGCAAAGAGATGCATTAGTAGAACCAAATATTATATCATCAACATATATTTGCACAACAAGAATATCTTTCTCAAGGGTCCTTCTGAAGAGTGTAGTATCAACCTGTCCTCTTTTAAAATCATTTTTGATTAAGAAATTACTTAGTCTATCATACCAAGCTCTGGGAGCTTGTTTCAAGCCATATAGTGATTTCTTCAGTTTAAAAACATGGTCAGGATATTTAATATCCTCAAATCCAGGAGGTTGCTTGACATACACTTCTTCTTCTATGACACCATTTAGAAATGCACTCTTGACATCCATTTGATATAATATTATGCCATGATTAACTGCATAGGAAAGAAGTAACCTGATTGCTTCCAATCTTGCAACTGGAGCAAACGTTTCAGTGTAATCAATGCCTTCTTGTTGACTATACCCTTGTGCAACAAGTCTGGCTTTGTTTCTTGTTACTTCACCTTGCTCATTCAGCTTGTTTCTGAATACCCATTTTGTTCCAATAATGTTCTTGTGCTGAGGTTTGGGTACCAGATCCCACACATCATTTCTTTGAAATTGATTCAACTCTTCTTGCATAGCTAGGATCCATCCATCATCTGATAGTGCTTCATCAACTGTTGTAGGTTCAATCATTGAGATTAGTCCAATCATTGACTCTTCTTGTCTGAAATGTGATCTTGTTCTTCTTGGACTATCTTTGTTACCAATGATTAGCTCTTCAGGATGTGAAGACTTGTGTTTGAATGTGTTTCTGGGAGGATCTGCTTGATGTGAGCCATCTTGTGCTTCATCAGAAGCAGCTTCATCTTGTGCTTCTGATGTGGGTTCAGTTTCTGAACTATCTTCAGATTCAGCTATCTGATCAGGTTCTGGAGTAGCTTCAGGAACCTGTATCTCTGCAGAACTTTCACCTTGCTTTGAAGTTTTATCTTCAAGCTCCTTGTCATCAAATTTAACGTGCATAGATTCTTCAACACAAAGTGTTTCTGAATTATACACTCTGTATGCCTTTGACCTTTCAGAGTAACCTAAAAAGATTCCTCTTTGGGCCTTGGCATCAAATTTCTTTAGGTAGAGCTTGTTGTTCAGAATGTAACATGTACATCCAAATTGATGAAAGTAAGAGATATTGGGTTTTCTTCCTTTAAAGAGTTCATATGCTGTTTTCTCCAAAATAGGTCTAATATAGATCCTGTTTTGAACATAGCATGCTGTATTCACTGCTTCTGCCCAAAAATGTTTTGGTAAATTGTTTTCATGAATCATGGTTCTGGCCATTTCTTGTAAGGTTCTATTCTTTCTCTCTACAACCCCATTTTGTTGTGGTGTTCTAGGAGAAGAGAACTCATGGAAAATTCCATGTTTTTCACAAAAAGCTTCAAATGGCTCATTTTCAAATTCTCCACCATGATCACTTCTGACTTTCAAAATTTTTGATTCTTTTTCAGATTGAATTTGAGTGCAGAAGCTACTGAATACATCACACGCAACATCTTTACTCTTTATGAATTTCACCCAAGTCCATCTGCTGTAATCATCAACAATGACTAATCCATATCTACTTCCATATAGGGATGCAGTACTCACTGGTCCAAATAAATCAATATGGAGTAATTCTAAAGGTCTTGAGGTTGAAACAATGTCTTTGGTTTTAAAAGATGATTTCACAATTTTCCCTCTGACATGCACCACAGAGTGCATCTGAATGATAGTCAATGTCTGGTAGCCCTTTCACAAGTTGTAACTTACTAAGCTTAGAGATTAACCTCCAGTTAGCATGTCCCAACCTTCTGTGCCACATCCATTTCTTATCATTCACTGATAGTAGGCACATCACCTTCTGATCAGCCAGTTCAGAAAAATTGATTTTATAGACATTGTCAACTCTCTTTCCTTTGAACACAATGGATTTGTCTTCCTTGTTGATTACTGTACAGTTGGGTTTTTCAAAAAACACATCATAACCATTATCACAAAATTGACTAATGCTCAAAAGGTTATGTTCAAGACCATCTACCAACCATACATTATTAATTGAGGTAGAGGAGTTACCAATAGTTCCTGTACCTATGATCTTGCCTGACTGGTTGCCTCCAAATTTCACATTTCCTCCCTCTTTCATTGTTAGGCTGAGGAACATGGACTTGTCTCCTGTCATGTGTCTTGAGCAACCACTGTCTAGGTACCATGATCTTTGCTTTGGCACTGCTCTTAGACATACCTGCATCATTGACATTTTTAGATTTAGGTACCCATTGTTCTATGGGTCCTGGAAGGTTAGTACTTAAGGCTTTACTCTTCACTTCTTGTACCTTGTGCTGTGAGTTGGGTTGCTTCTGATTAACCATCACCTTAGGTTTTGGTACTTCAGAAGCAGTAACTGTCTTCTTCTGAAACTTAGACTTCAGAACCCCAGATTTTGGTTTCACCAGACTCTGAGGAATAGGTTCTGATCTTTTCAGGATCCTAACCTTTGAAGTTTTGGAATCAGATTTGATCATAGCCTTTGACTTAGAGTTCTTTGGCTTTGAAGTAATCTTAGCCTTAGAACTAGAAGCTTCAGGTTCTGATTGAACAACAGTTTCCAACTCAGCCCCTTCTGGTACAAAGAATGTTTTCAGACCTTCCTTGATGCATTCACAACAAGACTTTAGATTGGTTTTCTCCAGTTTCACTTCTGGAAAGCCAATTCCTCTGCCATTGTTCTTGTAAATGCTATAAATCATAGAAGCCACTCTGCTTCTGTCAATGCCAGATATAATAAAATCTTCAAGAGCAATTTCATGGTTACTTAAAGGTTTTTCATTACACTTTTCTTGTAGCTTCTGACATAAGAACCTGAGCTGATCTTCATATGTTTTACACATGAAGTCAAAGCCCCTAAGTCCTTGTTCAGAAGCTTTCAGATCCAATAAAGTTGATTTTTGCTGTTGTACCAAATCAGCATATTTTTCTTTTAAATCCTTCAACTCATTGGTTCTTACTTCAAAATGTGTAAGAAGTTCTTTAAGTGACTCAACAAGTTCATCTCTGGGAATTTTGGAATATACCTCGTTTTCATCTTCTGAGTCTGAATCTGACCCAGCTTCTGAAGTTGCTGTTGCTACCAACCCAACAGCTACCTTTGCATCTTCATCAGCTTCCTCTTTATCAGATCCAGATTCACTACCCAAATCATCCCAGGTTGCCATTAAACTCTGCTTAATCTGCTTCTTGAATTTGCTTGGTTTGAATGTAGACCTCTTTGACTTGTCCTTTGACTTTTCTCTTTGAAGATCAGGGCATTCAGCAATGAAGTGACCTGGCTTCTTACAGTTGAAGCATCCCTTCTGATCTTCTTTCCTTGAGCTTCTGGAGTTACCCCTTCTGGAGAGAAACTTTCTGTTCTTCTTGGCCAGATATTGAAGTCTGTTTGAGAGCATGGCCATTTCTGCAGCATCTGGTTCAGAATCTGAACTTGACTGTTCTTCCTCTTCAGATTCAACCACTTTGAGAGCTTTTGATGACTTGCCTTTGGATGGAAGAGCTATTGATTTACTCTTTTTAGTAGACTCATGTTCATTAAGACTTAACTCATGAACTTTGAGAGAACTAACAAGATCTTCGACTCTTAAAGTGTTTAAATCTTTAGCTTCCTCAATGGCAGTCACCTTCGGTCTCCATCTGGCAGGTAAGCTTCTGAGAATCTTGCTTACATGATCAGAAGCAACATAGCTCTTCTTTAGAATCTGTAGACCAGAAACTAAGGTTTGAAACCTTGAGTACATCTCCTCAATAGTTTCATCATCCTTCATTTTGAATAACTCATACTGATGTACAAGCAGGAGAGCCTTTGCTTCTTTGACCTTCTTGCTCCCTTCATAATTTGAACAGAGAGAAGCAAACATAGCTTTAGCAGTGGATTTGTCACTCATCTTCATGTATTCTGCTTTGGGTATGGCAGTGACAAGAGCTCCTCTGATAATATGATGCTTCTTGTAAAGTTTCCTCAGTTCTGGAGTATGTTTCTTTCTATCCACAGCAGCTCCTTCTTCATCAAGGACTAAATCACCAACACCATCTTCCAGAATATCCCATAATTCTTCATCTAGGCTCATGATGTAACTGTAAAAGTTGGTCTTCCACCAAGAGAACTCTTCAGCATCTCCATTGAACTTTGGAACTTTTCCAATACTGGTTTTCTTACTATCACTATAATCATGTGAAACATTTTTATAGCTAGTATCACTAGAACCAGAACCATTAGGAGGAGGAGTAGTCATGTTTTTCTCAGATCTTTAACTGTTGCACGGTTAAGTGTTACACAACAGACCAAGGCTCTAGATACCAATTGAAGGTGAGAAAAACACAAGAAGGGGGGTTGAATTGTGTTTTAGAAAAATTCTTCGTTTCTCCTAAAAACTGAACACACTGATCAGAAGCTAAGTGAGACAGCTTCTGAAGTGATAATCAGAATCTAAATGCAGCGGAATAAAACAGAGAGAGAGAAGAAGAACGACACAAAGCAATTATACTGGTTCCTTCCACAATCCGGAAGTAGTCCAGTCCCCCTTGCACTTCCAAGGAGATTTCACTATGAGTAATATCTGATTACAAATGCTCAAGCACACAAGCAAGAGACTTCCAATGCTCAAGCACACAAGCAAGAGACTTCCTTTGCTCAAGAACACAATCAAGAGACTTCCTGCTCAAGCACAACTGCAAGAGACTTCCTAACTAAACAAAATTACACAGAAAATTGTTTAAGGTTGAACACTTGATATACAATCAGAGGTGCTCACAATACAAATCAGATACAGACTCAATGGACTTAAGAATTTCTAAGATATGACTTGAGACACAGAAATTCTAAGTGAATGCAGAACAATTTCAGCAGAGGTTTGGTACTTGTGAAAATCTTGTGAGTCTTTCGTTCAGCGTTCTTGCATTACCAAATCTCTAGGTCTTCACTCCTTTATATAGAGGTGTGAAAGAGACGTTGTGAAATTGCCAGCGCACCAAAGAGTCGTTGTTGAAGCTTGATCTTTCACCAATGATATATTGCCTGATTTGGTTGTTGTCCTATGAAGAACAAATTTGAAATCCATTCCTTATCCAAAGGAACATCTATGCAGGCGAAACCGTATTCTGGAGCTGTTTTCTTGTCCTGTAGCGTGGACACAAAACAGAGTAGTAGAGAACGTGGTTGTACAATTCGTACAAAGTACAATGTCAACGCTTTCGTCCAAATTGCAAACACACGCCTTCAAACACCTTTGAAATGACCGTTGCAAACTCCACTAATCCTTTGTTTGTGTTTTCAAATCCAATAGACAGCTTTTGCATTGATAATTCTTCAATTCTTGATTCTTTGCAAATCCAGTTGATATTCAGCTTCTGGTGAAATGGCTTCTGATGAGGCAGCTTCTGATGATGCAGCTTCTGATGATATGACTTCTGCAGCTTCTGATGACGCAGCTTCTGATGATGTGGCTTCTGGACCTCTTGTCTTCAGAAGCACTATTCTTCAGGAGCAGCTTACTTCAGGAGCGCTATTTCTTCAGGAGCAGCTTGACTTCAGGAGCGCTTTTTCTCTTCAGTAGCAAGTTGCCTTCAGGAGCGTCCAAGCTTCAAATTTTTGTTGTTTCCATATCTCTTTATTTGCTCATTCAGAACCAATGATGATGTAACTTTATAATTATGGTCCTGTACACTTGAACAAATATTAGCTAGTCCAATTTACAATTTTTAATACCTTGTTATCATCAAAACCCTTTAAGGTTCATTGTTAAACACATTTTGTTCCAACAAAGACAACTAGTGTGTGATTAAAATTTGTAAAAGTAAAAAAATTAATTTATATTTGTAACATTTCAATATTATTTTGTTATTTTATAATCTCTAACAATTGGTAAATAATATCTATATTAATATTATTTTAAACATGCACACACGTGCGTACGTGTGCACGCGTGCACACACCCACACGAATATATATATATATATATATATATATATATATATATATATATATATATATATATATATATAGTAAAAAGGTCGCCCACTAACGGAAACTTTAATAAGACATATTCTTTTCTCTTGTTAAGTTTCTTCTTTACTTTTTATATCAAAAATGTATTTATGTGCTAATTGAACTCTTAGAGAACGATTAAAATTTTAATCTTTTGTATTTCTTATAAAATAGGATTTTTTTTTGTCCACATTTTAATTTGGTCTACGTAGTTGGGAACATTATTGGATGAAAATAAAATTGTAGTATTGGATGAAATTTAAAACATTGCAGAAAATATGTCGTGTTTTAGCTTTTTAATTTGATTTTAACATCGAAAACAAAAAAATTATTGTTTAGAAAACCGCACCAACTGATCTAATCCAAACCGCATTGGTTTGGTTCAGATTTTATTTTAAAAGTCAACCAAACAAAACCAAACCGCATACTTATTTATCTTGCGGTTCGGATGACTTTTATCCTCAAAACCTAACCAAACCGCACCGCGAACACCCCTAGTTATAATGCATCTCATTTTATTCATGTGGTCCCACCACAATAAGTCACCACCTTGACATGAAGGAATTAGAGCACGTGATTGGAGGAAGGGATATTGGGTTCTAAAGAAGGCTATATATAATATAAGCGAACATAGAGCAAGAACAACAGAGTTGGAAAACGAAAGGAGAAAATACGATTGACGAGAACACACACTGAGAGCTGCAGCTTAGAGGACCAATTGAAGGGTGATTTAACCGGCTTTGATCATCATTCAATTGCAATTTTATGTGTAATTCTCAGTTCTCTTTTAGCTTTCACAAACATTATGAGTAGTTAATTTTCCCATTGTTAGGGATGAGTTATATTGGCAAAAATCTTGTATGATGATCTGATTACTTTAATCTGAATGAATTCTTACATGTTATTTATTTAATTTCTAATCTTAATGCTTTTTATTGTTTGATCAACTTTAAATTGATCTATGATTTACAATTTGAAACGAGAGTGAAATTTATGAATGCTTGAGATTTAGTATTCTTGCCTTCGTAGTCTAGACATAGATGCGAACCCTTGAAATCATAATACTTATCGGTCGAAAAGAACATTTTTGATGGGCAATTTGTTAGCATATATTTTCGCCAGTGGATTTCGGCAGGAAATACGAAGGCTTAAAGTTGAAAAATTATCTAAGTCCAAGATAGAAGTTTGATGGTTTCAATAGGCCATCGTTTTGACTAAAGAAGATTTCAAATCCTTTTTGTAGAAGCAAATTCAAAGGTTCAAACACGTGGGAAACATGCAGAAGTTGGTCTATGCAGTTATTTTTTCTTATGTATATACAGTAGTTTTTCATAGGAAAAAGGGGTCACAAATCACTTATAGAGAATTCTAAAAACTAAAAGTACCCAGCGTAGAGGGAAAAGAGTCACAAAATGTATGTAATGATTTGCTGAACCATCTTTTCATTAATGCAATGCAATTTACTTTTCTTTAAATTTTCTTTGCTTTTAGATTCTAAGTCTTTTACTGTTTTGATTTTAAACATCATTTCTGTTTCCGTCAAAAGGCAATTACCTTCATCATATAAACATTTTTTTTCTTCATCTTGTTCATAAGCAAACACATGAATATGATGAACACTCATACATTTTATGGAAAAAGATTGCACAACATGTCATAGGATTTCTAGTTTGATCCTTCAAGTAATATTTTAAAACTAGTCTTCTTGTTTACCAAAAACACCGGTAAACAGTTGACTTGTGACCTTTGAGTGTGCTCGTCTCAAGGTCTCAATTTCAATTCTCCTAGATGGCAATTTCGGTAGGCCACTTTGACTTATTAAAAAAATAAAATAAAACTATGGAGCACTTCCCTTCAATATCTCATAGGCCCATCAAAAAATGTGGGAGATAACTCTTGAAGTTTTTTTTTTTTTTTAAATTTTTAATTTTAGCATATTTAGGAGATAACTTCCAGAGGACATTTTTCAACATAAAAAAAATAATATTAAGGGGACTTAAAAAAAATCATCTTCACTATGACACAATAGAAGACCCAAGGCTTCATGAAGAGGTTCAAGCCCAAATGAGTTGAAGAACTGTAAAGTATGAACAACCAATAAATTTAGACTCTTTCTTATACCCTTACAATTGAAAATTTGTTTTTCTCACATTAGTTATTTCCTAAACACATATGGAAATGACTGTTTTTTTCTCTAGCGGTAGTTAACTACCGCCGACCACAAAGGTAGCTAACTATCATTGGGTTCATTTAAGTATTTTCTGTATTTTTAGGAAGTTATGGATGTTAAAATTAACAATTTTCCTTACACTTATCCACCCTATATTATTTCGAATTTTATGTTCCGAAGGGTTAAAAACAAGCAAAATCCCTTCATTTTTTTTCTTTCGAATTTTAGGATCTAAAATGTAGGGCGCATGAGTAATTAGAGGACCGAAAAGAAATTTAGGGAAATTTTTTCAGCTAGATGGATTTGTAAATGGACAAACACTCATTTTGTTTGTGTACTTAGGTACTAAATTGAGCAACGAAAAAATATTTAAGAATCAAAATATCATATTTGAGGAATAAAATAACTAACTATAAACACACTCGAAATTTGTTTATAATTTCTATACGTTTAGAAAGGAAAAAAACAGTATCCGTACATTCATAACCAAAGGTTGTTTACCCTTTGTACAATTTTATTTTTGATAGTTGCTACATATGTACCATCAATATCATATAATAATTCCTCAAAAACAAATATTATCATCTAAGATTATTAATTCAGGACAGAATGAAATCTTTGATTAGGTCGTGCAATTGCTTTTGCTTGATGAGATTACGAACTTCTGCCCCATGACAACCCCCTGCTGTAAAACTCCTCACCACCACCACACCCTTCTCTTCCATCACTCTTGCCAATGCCATCTGATGATCTATCAATGGATCCCCTTCACACCCACTCACCAACACCCTCCAACCAAGCTTCCTCACCCGATCCAAAACTCCAACACCATCCCCAACCGTTGGATTACAATACTCATGATCACGGTCAACTCCAACCGGCAATGCTAGTTCCCACATCAAGTCACACACATGAGGTGGCAAAACGGCATCACTCGACAGCCTCAACTCCGACGCCATCCTCTTGGTCCCACCAAAAAATGGTTGACACATTATAAACCCTCTTATCTGAATAGGCTTCAAATAATCATGATTAAGATTAGTCTCTACAGCTGCACGTAGACATGTCCGGTATGTTATATTTGCTCCGGCACTACTTCCCATGATGTAACAATTGGAATAATCAGCATAGTTTCTCAACCAATCATCTGATTGGTTTTTTATCCAAAGCATCGCTTCCATAGCATCATCGTATGCAGCCGGTAAGCGATGTTCTGGAGCAAGACGGTAATCAACTGATACGACAATGGAGTTAACGTCATTTGCGAGGTTTGAACAATAATTGTGAAGAAAATCTGAGGCTGCACTGAAGAGGATGAAACCACCACCGTGAAAATAAACGATGAGAGGGAGCTTGGAGGTGTGTTCAACTTCAAGTGCTTTGCGGGGTAGAAATATTCGAGCTGAGGTGTTGTGTGAAGGGTTGATGATGATGTCTTTCGTGAGAACCGAGATTGGAAGGTCGGGATTTGATGATGGTGAGGTGTGTGGGTCTTCACGTAATCGTGTGATTGTGCCGTTGGGATTTAAGGTGATTTTGAGATGGAGGAAGGGATCGATGGGTTCAGGTGAGAAGGGTTGACCTGACATGGTAGAGCTTTGTTCAAAGTCCCTTGCACTAATAATTCATCAATTAATATTTCTCTTTTCTTCCGACAGCAAAGGTTTTAACGTCAAGAGAGGTTATATAAGTCCTACATTTATCAAACTAATGGCTTCGAATCTTCCGTTATTTTTTAGAGGAAATAATAAAGAAATACTGCACTCCAAACAAATTTAATAATATCTAAAAATATAAATGCAGGCCAATTAAGATCATGACACAAATTAATACTCAAATCAATCTAAATAAAATTTGT
Source organism: Medicago sativa (assembly GCF_051527215.1). Classification (NCBI taxonomy): domain Eukaryota; kingdom Viridiplantae; phylum Streptophyta; class Magnoliopsida; order Fabales; family Fabaceae; genus Medicago; species Medicago sativa. Next base: position 85,706,190 of record NC_140749.1, read on the forward strand.
TCTTCACGAAGTTCAACAATATTTTTGACCCTGTAGTTGCTGACGTGTTCACTAAAAGTTATGATGTACCAATAATATGTCAATGTGGAAAAAATGGTAGAGCGAGCGTAAATAATTTTGGGTCAAATTAATTTCCATCTCTCCTTTCTTCTTAATTTCTCATCTATAAAATAAAATGACTCGAACCAGTCTCTCTATTTTTCAGCTCAAATAAATCTTTAATGTATGATGGTGTCTCATTTTATTTCTTACTCATCTTAAAAAAACTAAAATTAGCCCATTTTTGGACAATTTTTTTTGTGTGCATTCGACATATATTAAATTAAAAAAGTTGATCATTGACACCTTCAAAAGGATACCATACATATTGACAAATTTAAAAGTACTCCCAACAATAGCTAATTCAAAATAATTCAGGTTCTTTTGTTGAACACCACACACAAACATGTGAAAAACTTAGGATCTTTTCATTCATTTCTTACCAATACAAGATAGTAGTACTACCACTACTAGTTCTTTCTTTTCTAGCAGTGATAGCTTTATTTAGATTTTTGACATAATGCAAGGTACACGACAAAGTATATGGCTAGATGACTCATAATTCAGGGCAGCATTTTGGTGTCATTAATGACACCGTGCCATTATATCTGGACCATTAATGATATTAAGATAGATGTGTTGTGTGACCCAGATACAATGACAATGTATTTGTATGACCCAGATTTAATGGCACGGTGCCATTAATGGCACCAAAGTGCTACCCTATAATTCATGATCAATGAAGACTGTTGACTAAATCGAACACCTTTTGAGACATAGAAGCATCACCGACAAAAATACCATGTCTACCCCCACTATAAAACTGTCCAACTACATTGACACTTTTACCCTCAAGCAACTTCACCAATTCCCTCTGACGATCCACAAGTTGATCCCCATCACACCCAAAAACCACAACTTTCCAACCAAACAACCTTATCTTCTCCAAAACCTTATCTCCACCGTTCACCGTTGGATTACAATACACATAATCACGATCAACTCCTAAAGGTAAAGACAAATTCCACATTGAATCAGTAACAATCAACGGTAAATTCAAATCCTTCTCAAGTCTTGTCTCAGACGCTGTCCTCTTGTTCCCACCAAAAAACGGTTGAATTAATATCAACCCTTTGATATTAACAGGTTTAATCTCATCTACTATTGCAGCTGCACGTAGACCCGCGGTGTATGCGATATTACCTCCAGCACTTTCTCCCATGAGATAAACACGTGAGTAATCAGCATGGTGTGTTAACCATGGATCTTTTGAGGTTTTGATCCAATGAAGAATCTCCACGGAGTCTTCATAGGCTGCCGGAAGACGGTGTTCCGGTGCAAGGCGATATTCGAGTGAAACAACTACGGAGTGAGTGTGATTAGCGAGGTTGGAGCAGAAGTTGTGAAAATAAGTTGAAGCGGCGCTGTAAAAGATGAAGCCACCACCGTGGTAGAAAACAATGAGTGGTAGTTTTTTTGAGGTTGGTTTGTGGGGTAGGTAGATTCTAGCCCAAGTGTGTTTAGATGGGTTTAGGGTTAGGTCTTTGGAGAGGGAGGGTGTAGGAAGATTGGGATCTTGTGAGGGTGGGGATTGTGGGTATTTGTCTAAGCGTGTTATGGTTCCGTTTGGGTTGTGGATTAGGTTGAGTACTTTGTATGGATCCATGGAGGAGGATGTGTTTACATTAACAAGTAAGAGAAGGAGATGTAAGGAAAGTATAGTAGCAGTAATGTGTAGTGATACTGATACAGACATGGCCAGTGCTGTGATTAGTTAATGGAGAAGAAATAGATCATGTGATAGATCGAAGTCAAAGAAAAACTACTACTTGATTGAATGTGTGACATAAAACAACATCATTACAGTCTTCGAATTTATCTAAATTGGGAAAATAAATTTTAGTGTTTTTTCTGTGATTTTATAGATTAAATTTGACAAGTAAAAAATATATTAAAGGATTTAAATGACTAATCAGAAAACCAAAGCAAGTAATTAAGAATATCCAATAACGTGTTTGCTACTTTAATTTTGATGCATTCGTAATTTATAATAATAACAATAAGAATTAAAATGAATATTTATCCGATAAATAATGGTTTGGAGGGTTGTGTAGATAGGTAGTGACAATTGACGACAGCTAGCAAGTAACTAGGGGACAAAATCTTAGTAATGTGGTTCAGAATGGGTGGAATTGGAATCTAATCTAATGTGTTGGAAACGTACTACTGCCTAGTGGGGAAGAATACTGGATCATATTGTGGTTGATGACATTTGTGACATTGATCAACTACAATGTCACAAGTGTACAAAGAAACAAAAAATATTGTAAATGAGAAAGAAGAAAGACACTTGTGACATTGTGGTTGGTCAATGTCACAATGTCACCAACCACAATATCACACAAGTACAAATACAATCCCATATGGTGCCACTAAATCCATAACCATATGTGTGTATTTAGATATCACTACTGTGGAAAAAAAAAATTAAGTGTTTAATGTCAAGAAATGGTTTAACTCAAATGATTAATAAATTTCAATTATAACAAATTATCTGAAAGAATTTAAATTTGATTTTTGATGGAAACAATTTTTGTTTAAGTTTTACTTGCATCCATAACGAACTCCAAATTACTAGAGTTTCATTGAATCGGATGGATTAACACAAAAAAAATTAAGTGTTTAATATTAAGAAATGATTTAACTCAAATGATTAATAAGTTTCAATTATAACGAATTATCCGAAAGAATCTAAATTTGATTTTTGATGGGAACAATTTTTGTTCAAGTTTTACTTGCATCCATGTCAAACTCCAAATTACTAGAGTTTCATTGAATGAGATGGGTTAAAAAAAATGGTAATAGTATTGGTTCCCATGATGAAAGTACAACCTCCATATGCATAAAATATTTGGTAGTTTATTCCCTTGTTGATTTGATGATGCTTAGTCTTGTTTTGGCTTCAATTTTTTTCTTTTGTCTGAAGTAGTTCAATACGTCTAAAGGGTCAAGCTTTGTTCTTAATTGACCTATTTGTCTTATGCTTGTTAAGCATTGTAGCTTCTTTTAAGTAGGGATGGACAAAAAAAACCAAAAAACCGAACTGAATTGCTGAACTGAATAATTAAAAAAACTGAACCATTACAAACAGTTCTCAAACTGAACTGAAACAGTTCAGTCCAGTTCGATTCGAAACAGTTCAGTTCAGTAACTAAAATTCAATTTTGTTTGTTTTTTTTTCATATTTTTTTCAAAGGTATCAATAGTTCGGATCAGTTCAGTTCGAAATACAAACAATTCAGTTATTTTAAATTTAGCAAACAGTTCAGTTTAATTCGGTTCAGTTTTCATCTCGAATTCAACCATGCCCACCCCTATGGTTAAGTTTTGGATATGGATTCTACTTAATGCTAAGTGTTCATTGTTACTTATTTTAGGGGTGTGACGCATCAATATGAATAATGTCAGCAGATGCAGATCCAAACAAAATTGTTAAAGGACGCGACGTAAATTGACATGGTAAAAAGTGTATTAAAAAAATGAACGTCATTCAATAGTTTATGTGCAGATATAACAGCATTAGCTACAAGAGATATCGTGTCTTTACCTGGAGGACGTAAATACGATGTTCCAAATAGACGTGATGAATCTGGAAGGCGAGTTTTATGGAACAATTTGGTGATGCCATTATGAAGATGGGATATATAATATATTGATGTGTTAGAAGGAAATGAAGGAGAGATTAAAAAGAATTGCAGTGTTATCAATTCCAAGTAGTTGTTGGTAATATTAAGATTTGTATTTTGCATATATGAATTAATTATGTGTGCTTGTTATTGAGCAAGGTAGTTCTCATTTTGAAGGAAGGAAATAAGTATAATATTATGAAAGACTATAGACATTTGACATATATTTGGATTTATTCTAATAAAATAAAGTTTTAAATTTTAATGTATGTGTTCTTAAAAATAAAATAATTGGGGTTTTGTTTTTTCATAATTTTTTTTGTAGAGATCAAAATTTTTCATGTGTTTATTGTATAAATCACTACATATCAATACATACCACAAATCATATTACGTTGTTAGTAAATACGTTATAAATACCAGTGTCCAGACGGGCACTCCCGTGCCTGTCTGTCCGCTTTTTCTACTGCATTAAAGTACTTACAACATATATATTGTACTAGAGAAATGATATTTTGACAATCACTTTTTGACAACTTTTGGACAACTTTCTCTCTCATACTCACATGATGTTGTTATCCTCTCTCTTCCTTTTTCTCTCTCCAATGTTTTTGACCAATAAGAAGTGAGAAAAACAAGGTTGTCAACAAAGTTGTCATCAAATGGATGTCAAAATATCATTACTCATTGTACTATGTTTAGTTGTATAAATTAATAAGTAGTATGTATACACAAATATATTTTATTTTACTCTCGTGGCAGTCAATTCGTTTTTTTATATTATGCTAACGTTTGCATATATTTGAAGAGTTAAATGGTAATGCAATGGAGATTTGTGTACAAAAGTAATTCCACATAACAAATAGAATTGAAAATCAGATGATCATACTCACAAATGTGAGTGTTTGCAAGTCATTTGTGATTTGGCAGGGGTAACATATCAAGAAATTTGCTTTGGACTTAGCACAAAGGATAAAAAAGATATATAGCTTCAATTTTGGTAGAGCTATAAGAAATTAAAAGTTAGGTCACCACACAAAATGAGATGGATGTAAGAGTTTTACTTTAAGGAAAACAAATCAATGCAATGCTCTACTTTTTTTTTTTTTTGAGGGGGATGTTTCGTAATACATTTTCATCTCGTGAATGTAACCTTACATATAATTTGAAAGCAAAGACACGTCTGTGTCTCACAATTAATGGTGCTTCATTAGCTTCTCCGATAGTTTATAGATGTGTGTAATGCGACTCAAGCCTTTTTCTCTTCTACATGTGACACAGATCCCTTCTACTTTGTTGATGACCTTTTTATTTTTTGCATCGTTACATGTCCTCAAGATATAACAACAGACAACACTTTTAACATGTTGTATAATTTATGTCTTGTACAATATTTGATAGGCAAAAAGTTATTTGTCTTCTTAAGCATTGCCATTCAACTTCTTCCTCTTCTTGAGGTTCTTCACAAAAAAGCACATAGAAAATGAGTGTTCGTGTCATACACTCACTGCCAATTAAAACACTTAAAGAGAAAGCAAAGTGTGAGAAAAACAATATGAGATTTAAATAAATAAAAAACCATTAATTGGATATCATATATATTTTTCGATGAATTGTGAAGAACTAAATAGAGGAAACGTTTCATAAAACTACACCAATGCTAACCTAGATCTTCATTGTGTCTGCAAAATTTAACCGATTTTGTAAAAAAAAAAAAAAATCCCATCTCCAGCTAATTCTAATCTTACACAACTCCAGGCTTTATTAAAGTATATGATTTTGGTTGAATTAAACTTACCCAAGACAATGCCAATCCACCACATCTGCTCGCCGCAGTCTTGAATCGTACAAATTTTATTTTTCTCTTTTGGTGCACCTCTACACATTGAAATCACCCTAAATTGCTATCACCTTATCTTTACCGTTAAGACAACCACACCCCATTCCCATGCCTGCTTCGTACGAAATGAGTTATAGAGATGAGTGGTCCCTAACCCCTTATTTTATGTTACATTGACTCTCAAGTATTGGAGAATTCTCCACAATTAGGATACCTTTTTTGGCTGTGTACAATAAATCAAAACAAAGTCTCACCAGGAAACATAGTTTATCAATCCTACAACAAAGACTTCAATAAATATCTCAAAAGAATGTCACACTTAATCCTTCCACCTTACTTCAAAGCTTTCGGTAGCACCTGTCATTCAAAACCAACTCATCAGATCAAAACATGTAAAAAAGGAATTATACTGATATTAAGAATATTGCAGTGTACTCCTTAATGTTTCAGGTTCGATTCTCCTCGATGGCAATTTGGGTGGGCTAATTTAACTTCTAAAAAAATTAAAAATATTGTAGTATTTTTTTATACGTAAAACCCTCGGTTGCAAATTGTTATCTCTCAAATTTGTCAAACCCACATTCATTGTTTATCTTCAATCTTGTTAGTGTGTTGATATTCACTTACATATGAAGAAAACTAATTGAAAAGGAAATAAAAAGTCACTGGAAAAGTAATAAACTACTATCAAGCTAAAAATAAGAGCAGTTGCATCAGCGTGAGTGAAAAATAGTGATGATTAACACTCCACTCCACCTCTCAAAATGGATCAGATCAAAGAGTTTTTAATGGATCAAGAGGATTATGATGCACTCAAACAAACACAACAAATAAGGAAGCAATTAAGATTAAAATTAAGCAATAACAAATAACAGAAAGTGAAAACTATAGTAGGAACAAAAGGAGTTGACAGTTTATGAAACAAAAATACTTGTCTTACTGATGGCAACTTCTCTTATGTGCAAGGTTCTTCTTCCTTCAATTGTAGTACTCTTCCCATCACATTCTCTATACGTTCTAATGGTTGTTAAAGTATCTCTTAAACATCTGTATAATACTCTTCAGATTTTGGAAGGATTTGAAATTAACAAACAAAAACCGGTTTGTGTTTGAATAATCACGTTAATATATCTGTCTTAATCATGTTATTGTGAAATATTATTCTGGAATTTTAATTAAAGAGGATTTTGAACCCTATCAATTCTCTATTTAATTGCTAGTTACTGTGTTTTAAGTTTTCTGCAGCATATACTCTAAATTTGTATGATTTCTGATTTTTCCCCTATCAAATGCTTTCAAATGAGGACCAAACCTATAACAGAAATCATGAAATAAAGATTGAAGAAATGAGCATAACATAAAAGGAAGCCCGTAACACAATTTTTGTGGATCCTTGTTGTTGTTGCGGCCATATCTTGTGCTCATGTTTACTCCGACACTGCAAGCAGCCATTCCACTATGTACTGCTTTTTAATGGTAGCCAAAACCACCACAATCTGATCATCTCCTTATCTTTTTCTCGTGTTTTTATATTCATCATTACCCTATATTGTATCTTTCTCCCTTTTAGGTTCAATATTCTTAGATGTAGTTTTGAGGTTGAAGAGTAAAATTATAAGTAAACGGAAAATGGACAAAATTCATCAATAAACAGAAAATTTAAAATAACAAACAAATTGTGATTCCATTGTTAACAAATCAACGGTAGTGGAGAGAAGAAATCAAAATACTAAACCTTGATATTGTGTGGCTTCTTTCTCTATCCATTTTTATATCCTCTTGTTTCTTCTTCTCTTTGTCCGTCTTTCATTTCCAATTTATAAGATATTTCACTCCATCCCTTTCCTCGTACTCTCTCTCCTTTTCCCATACACACACATGTTTTCATTAAGGATTTGAATTGAGAAAAGCCAACAGTTATTTTACAGTTTCATATCTGTGTTTTTTTGGAATATTTGCAATACTTGAAGGGTAAAATAGAAAAGAAAATAGGCTACGCCAAAACTAAATATTGCCTTTATTAATAGTTATAGATATGAGATACATATTAAGTTAAAAGGAAACCAAAATTATAAAAAAAAAAAAAAAACACTGTTAATATATACTTGTTAACGCAATAAAAAAAAAACGAACAGACAAATATTATACATCTAACATAATATTGTCTTTAGAAATGAATTATATAACCTTGACATTTGGTATGAGTCATAGTCTCATACGGCCATACAAACAACTAGAAATTTAATTAAATATAATAAAGATGATCAAGGCCAACAAGATACCTACAAATATACTAAATTTTTATCTTAGTTTTTCTCAATCATGGAGATGTATTTTAAATTTCAACAAGCAGACACTAAAATATCATCTCATTTTGCGCCTATCATTGTCATTTAGTATTTTCAAATTGTTGGACTGCATTGTTACAAACTCTTCATAGTTTTCATCATTTTCTTCATCATGTCCCTTATTGCTACTCAAATTTGGAATCTCTCTTTTTCTCTTTGAAACACCATCCTTAAGCCATTCCACCACCTCTATCATACTAGGCCTTTTATCAGGACTACTATCAGTGCACCTCACAGCTATCATAATCACTGATTTCAATTGCTCTAAATCAAAATTCCCTTTCAATTTTGGATCAGCAATATGTTTAAAAACACCCTTTTGGACATATGGTGTGACCCATTGAACAATGTCCCTTTTTATTCCACCAGGTAATTTTTCAATTGGTTTCTTGGCACTTATAATCTCCAAAAGCAAAATTCCAAAGCTATAAACATCACAACTCTCAGAAACCTTACCCCACATAGCATATTCTGGTGCCAAATAACCAAGTGTGCCTTTAACCCTTGTTGTAAGATGGCTTACACCTGCTGGTATCAGCTTTGCAAAACCAAAATCAGCTACCTTGGCTTGAAATTCTGTGTCTAATAGAACATTGCTTGCCTTTATGTCTCTATGAATTATGTGAGGATTTGCTTCATGGTGCAAATACCTTGATAAAATAAAAAAATTGTCATAGACGGCAAATAAAAGTTCAACTTGTTTTGAAAACCATATATTATTCTATAAAAGAAATATGAATAGACTAATACAAATAGAAGAAATATAATAAGGTACATAATTAAATAAATTATGGTCCCAAACATATGCTTATTAGAATCTATCTACCGGTATAAGCACATGTGAGACTGTTTTGGAGAGCTTATGCAAACTACTTTAGTACTTATGACATGTCTATAAGTTTTTTTTAGTTTTTCCATAAGTTCTTAGGATAACTTATGAAACCAACTAAAACTTATACGAAAACAGTAAGCACTTATGTTATATTACGAACCTGAGACCTTGAAGGGGAGCACACTCTCGAATCTCAAGGCAATACCATCAGACCAATTCAAATGAGTTTATGTTATATACGTTTAATTAAATTGTTTATTCAAACAGAACTTTAATCAAGAAGATATGTTCAAATATCTAGCAGGCAAGCATCAAAGAGAAAGAGGAACTATTGTAGGATAGATTGTAATAGTAGAGAAGTGAAATTAAGGTTTACTCACGCTAAACCTTCAGCTGCACCAACTGTTATGCTCATTCTTCTAGGCCAATCTAGTAAACAATCTGAAGCAAGTTGACCATGTAAATGAGTGAGCAAGCTATGATTAGGCATGTAATCATACACAATTAACCTTTCATCTCCTCCTGCATAGAATCCCCTCAATCCTAACAAATTCTTATGCCTAACCCTTCCTAGTACTTCCACTTCAACTGCAAATTCCATCTCTGCTTTTGCAGTCATTGTCTTCAACCGCTTCACAGCAATCTACATATATATGTTCCATTCATTAGCCATTTTGTGCATCATAAGTGTCACAAAAAATATATCATACCTTAAGAGTTTATCATCAACAAAAGAAACTCTAAATTGTACCACGTAGGTAGCTCAGTTAGTGAGTTTAGGGACATAAAAAAAAAAAAAAAATTAAGCTCGAGGTCTTGAATTTGATCTCGAAAACTAATACAACGACTAACTTACTAATATTTGTCTATAAAAAAATAATCAAAATTTAACGAGATAAAATTTAATTGCCTCGACGCCTTTACTTGTTTGACCCCAATATACACTTCCAAATCCACCTTCTCCAATCTTGTTGTCTTGATGAAAGTTGTTTGTTGCACGAAGCAACTCTTTCAAGGTGTATCTTTCCCATGGATAGTCCCTAATATTTTTCTTGTCATCAACATTCCTATAAAAATTGAAGATAAAACAAACATAACAAAAATCAAGTGTTCATTAGATGATTATCTAACATCAAGAGCAAGAATAAAATGATAACGATTATTATAATCTAATAAAATGTGTGGACATAAAATGGATGGGTTTGCATGAATGCATACCGTTTATGGCTTTGCTCTTCATTAGAGAGAAAACAACATAAACATTTCAAGGGCATATTTCTTTGTGATAGAATCTCTAACTTGGATGGTATTTAGAATCTAAATTTCCTATTGGAAAATAGATGAATAATATTAAGAAGTTTTTGGTGGTGAGTGTAAGAGTTGGAATGGGAAATTTAGATTTACAAGAAAGAATCAAAAATATATCGGCAAATGCAAAGAAACAACAAGAAATAAGAAAATGACTTACGAAGAGGACAAAGGGCTGCCTTGAAAGTCAAGGACTCTAATAGGTTAATAGTAGAGACGCAAGCAAATTCAATGAGTATTATATGTCTCAATTGCCTTAATAGTAGAGACACAGGCCAATTCATTGAGTATTATATATACTCTCAAGGGTATATACTAGTGTATGCAAGCTTTTGTCAAGCAACATATTCCATTGGAAATGTCACACATTTATTTAATATTCCATTTAGTTAAAATACTCTTTAGTTTTAAAAATTTAATCTCTAGATGGTGACACAATAATTAACAATTATTCTTTTTAATTTATGATAGTACAGCTTAAGATTGACCATCGATAAGTTCTGTCAATACAACCTAAAAACTTGGATGCTAATGAAGCATGTTAAAGGATCGGCTTCTAATTAGCTGTGGCTAGCCCATATACTATAGTTATAGGACAAATTCTTATTTATCCATGAACAAAAGTTGGGAGAGCTCAGTGATCTGAGTCATGATATTAATCAAAACCATTTATGTGTCTTCCGTTGTTTATAACATAAATAGTAAAAATTAATAAATAGTTTTGATTGATATCAACTTATATGGGTAATCTTTACCACCTTTTATTGACGAGTAATGTAGTTGTCACCTAATTATATAGATATGATAGATATATGTTATAGAGTTAAAAAGAATCACCATGGGTAAATTATGCTTTTGGGACAAGTTCCATCAAAATAGGGGTCCAATGAGGGCTTTTGGTCTAATTGATATAAAATTAAGATAAGGTTGCTAAAAACTATTTTACAACATTTTGATATATATAAAAGACGTTTTTTTTAATCAATATATTGTAAAAATAAAAATATCATCTTACAAATTACAAAAGGTAAATATAGGAAAATTGTTCTTTAAGCACCCACAGTTTGACATCTTAAACAGGCAAAAAGTACTTATAACAGTAGTTAATTGTCGTTTTGAATTCAAGACGTTGTGAATTAGGTTACTAATATGAAAATGCATATATGAAATACTACTTCACCTTTAATTTAGAGCGCGTTTGTTACCGTTTTATTAAGAAGAAAAAAACATTTTTACGGTTAAAAGTATTGCATCTGTTTGTTACAATTTTTAAAAATAACCAGAATCTAAACAAAATCTAAAAACAACTTCAAATGTCAAGATGATAAGAGTAACTTCTCAAAAAATATATTTTATTTAGAGGAGAGAGAAAATAAGAGTTAAAAGATTGAACTAATTTTATAACAAAATTAATCCCTTTTAAGGAACTAACTAAATTAATCCCTTTTATATAGTTGTATTCAAACAATCTAAATTATTTTTATTTTATTAAAAAGTGATCTTTGTTACAATAAACAAAAATAAAATAGATTCTATTTTTTTTATTTATAAAATATCTAAATTATTCGATGTCAAAATCATTTTTATTTTAATATGTAGCAAATGAACCCTTAATACTACGGCCTCAATTTAATATACCCAACGGTTTGTTAATCATTTAGAATCCTAATAATTACTCATGCTCATCATTCTTATTTCTTTTTTATTCAAACAAACTAAATTATTTTTATTTTATTAAAAAGTGATTTTTATTACGGTAAACAAACACAAAATAAATTCTAATTTTTTTATAAAATATTTAAAATATTCAATATCAAAATCATTTTTATTTTAATTCGTAGCAAACAGGTCCTTAATGCTACCCTCAATTTAATATACCCAACGGTATGCTAATCTTTAAAATCCTAATAATTACTCATGCTCTTCATTCTTATTTCATTTTTTAAGGAAAAATCGCAATTTTTCATTAAAAATCAATGTCGGGATTATTAAGAGGTACATCATTAAAAATATGGGGGCTAATTAAGAAAGTGACATTCGTTTGTCTTCGACTAAACTTCACCTTGTAGTTTTTAAAATAAGAGTTACAACTTCTCCTACATTCATCTATAATTGCTCCAAATTTTAAATTGCTACCTTTATTGAAATAATCTACAAGTTTCTTTGCATCTAACTCAAAATCCACATTTATAAGGTTTAGTTCATGCATCCATTGAATATCATGAGAAAATCCTAGCACTACACCAACATCCGACGAACACACCTGATTCGCCACAACGTCTTAGCCCTTATCAAATTCCTAGAATTGTCCCGAATACACAAATCAAATTCAACACAGTTTGATACCTCCTATCATTCATATTTCTTAGCTTGCCCAACTCACTGCACTTATGATGAACTGGACATCACATAACGTAACATGAGAAATAAAAAACGATAATTATGCATGTGAGGAAATTAGAGGAACTCTCTATGTTAGCAACACAACTTATTGACATTTTCATCGACAAAGTCATACTCTATTCGTTCCTTTTTAATTGTCATATTTTGACTTTTTACATAAATCAAGACAACAAATATTTTTATCATTTTTGATACAATAATTTATCTTTTTCCTATAATAACTTTAATCATTTAATATTTTATTTCATACTCTCTACAATAAATATCTAAGGATAATATAGGTAAAACAACATTTAACGATGTATTGTATTTTGAAAATGACACTTAATTAAAAACAAATTTATGCAAAAGTGACAATTAGTATAAAGGAATGGAAGGAGTATTAAGCAACATGATTTAAAAAGGCAGTTAAGTGTCATTGAAACCGGGGTTAACAGTGTTTTATCTTGGTTTTCGGGTGTCAAACATTGATTACGTTTGAACCTTTCTAACCGGTGATATCTTATTTTTTCTTGGGAAGGGAAAAAGTAAGCAAAACCCTTGAGAATCGAGGTCCGGGAGTTGTTTTCGCTATGGGAAGGTGTTAGGCACCCATAACGACTATAGTAACCTATAGGAACCGTCTTTAATTTCTACGCGTGCGCTTTATTTTTAAATGCTATTTTGAAAGAAAATATTTATACCTAAGAGTTTCTAAGTGAAGAATTGGAGGGAGAAGAATGTTTTTTGGATTTTTATTTTAGTTGAATTGAAGGAATTTTGTTCCTTGCCTACGTACCCGTTTAAGGGATCAAATCCACCGTAGTTCTCTCTCTAAAAATGTTTTTGTTTTTGTTGGTTGATTTTAAGTTTGAAAATGGATTTTGAAGAATAGAAAGAGGCCTCAAGGGCATGAGATTAGGAAATTGTGAGGTTTGATTAGTGATTTGCAAAAGAAGTCAAAGTTTGATTATTTTCATTGGATTTTTGATTAAGAAAACAAAAGGAAAATTCAATGGGGTTTTGGACCCCAAGGTTTATTGTGAAAATGATTTTGAGTGAAGTTGTTCACATTTGTTTGGAAGATTGGTTTTTTCTAAGTGTAAATCCTAGGCATTCATCTAAACATACAATCCTAAACATACATCTAAACATGCATATTCTAGCTATATAGTGATGTGTGTGCATGTGTCGGTGCTTGTGTCGGTGTACATCATTAGAGTCCATTGTCCTTTACATCATACCCTAGATACATTCTATGGCCTCTTTGCCAAGAAATTAAAAGCATGAAAGTAAAATATTACAAGAACTCCTAATTATTACATTCTAATTTTTTTGCATGAAATTGAAACTTAAAGTGCAAGAAATTAAAGTGGAGAAAGATAAGAGATGAAAGTATGATGTGAAATGCTATGGAAATGAGACATGAAACAAGAAAGGTTAGTAGCATGAGTGGGATAAGAACAACATACTAAAGGCATAGTAAAGGAAATGTGACTTGAAAATGAAGTAACAAGCAAAATTAACCAAAAGTGATAAAAGAAACTTGGCATTTTAATACAATTCTAAAGCAAGGTTAAAGGCCTAATCCTCATGATATTAGTGAAGTTTTGAGTGACTTGGTTCAAGAAAAAGAAACATGAGAATTAAGGTCATTAACCATACCCAAAGATCATAAAGGTTGCAAGTTTTTTTATACACTTTATTTCACAAGATAGCTTCACATCATTTACTAACATAAACTTCACACAAAAAAAACTATACCAAGACAGCAAGCATACACCACTTTTAATAGGTAAACGCTCTCCAAAGATTACATATTCAAAGCCACATTTATGCACCAAAACTCAAGAATAAAACCACATCACAATATTCACAAGAAACATAACAAAAAGTGCACAAATTAACAAAACACGAACACATATATTTTGAAGCAAGTTTCAACATGTATCAAATGCCAAAAATTGATCGCGACAACTTCACAAAATTTTTTAGAAATTTTTACCAAGATTTGAACAAAAAATTAACACATGGAATTAATAAAAGACCAAAATATTTTTCACATGTTGTGATCAAGATTTGGCACGTAAAATACATCAAAATTATCAAAAAAAGCATCAAAGAAAACTACTGGAATTTTTGTGGAATTTTTAAAGAACTTTTCGAGTGCACAGGGGTGCAAAAAGCAACGCTGGGTGGTGCAAACAGCAACAGAACTAGCAAGAAATAAACAAGCAAAACGTTGGGCCTAAAGGCTGGGTATGGGTAAGATCCAATAGGCTTGGTTAATGTGAGCACACAAAAAACAAACGGTTCCCTCTTCTTCTTCTTCGCAAACGCAGAAGCTCCCTCTCTCTAAACTCTCAACCTCGTCCCCCTCCAACAATCTTCCGGCGGCGGTTGGCCGGCCAGGGGTGGCGGCGCCGCCGCCTGGACCTCTCTTTCCTCTCGAACAACTTCTTTCTCTCTCTAGAAGCCTGCCGCCCTTACCAAAGGTCTAGTGACGGAAAATTGCTCCGATGCGGCGGTCGGAGCTCCGACGTCAACCATTCTTTAAAGTTTCTACATCATTTTACTCGGAATTTCGTCTTCTCTTTAAATCAGGAACTAATTTTCACATACAATTCAAAATAAGGCCTAGTTCCTCAAGAATCAAATTTTGGAAAGAAAAGGAACAATAAACACGCGAGAAGCAGAGGTCAGTTTGTTACCTTTTGCGATTCGAATTCTGGCCGGTATGTGAACGGTTTCCTTTATCTTCTTTCTTGCGACACTTCTGATTTCGGTTTGGTTCCTTGAAGCTTTGGTTCCGTTTTTCGCAATTTCGCCGTTACGCCATTGTTGCCGTTGCGTTTTTCGCGTGAGCTTGTTGTTCCAAATTGCTTCAGCTTCGTGTTTCAATTCCAATTCCTCTTTGTTCTTAGCTTGCCGATTTTTGGTGATTGTTGAAGATTGAAGATTGTTGATGTTGTTGATGGATGATGATGATGATTGTTGAAGGTTGAAGTGGTGGTTTTGATGGAGGTTTAAGGTGAAGATTGATGAAGGTGGTGGTGGTTTGTGGTGGTGGAAAGAGGTTGATGAGTTTGTTAGGGTGGTTGAGGAGTTTGTTAGGGTGGTTGTGTGGTTAGTTAGGGAGGAGGAGTGGTGGAGAAATAGTTGGTTGTGGTGGTGGAAAAATGAAAGAAAAAGTTAGTTACGTGAGAGAGAAGAGAAGAGGGAAAAGAAAGAAGTTTTTTGTGACTTTTTTGTGGAAAATATAAAAATGATTGGTGAATGAAAAATTGACCATGGTTTGACTTATATAGGTGATGTGGGAAAGCTTGGACCAATTGGAATGAGACATGTGGCACTTGGATCTAACAAACTTTTAAAGACCAATAACATTTGGACACATGGCACTTGGATCTAACAAACTTTTAAAAACCAATAACAAATGGACACATGGCACTTGGACTCTAACAACTTAAAAGGGATTAAAACGTAAATAACAAAAGTGCGCGGACTAAAATGAAAATTAAAACTAAAATTGAATTGAAAAAGTAAATTGAAAATTAACGTAAAGCGAGACGATTAAAAGCAACAAAGCAGATTAAAATGAATCAGAGATTTTATGTGAAATGACCAAAATGCCCCTGGAGGCTTAAAACGACTAAAAACGACTCAAATGCAATTTTAAAATGATTTTTTAACAAGGGATTAAAGCAAGAGCTTATTCAAACAAATTAAAAGACCCAGAGACAAATTTTAGAATTTAAACAGGGTTTTAACACATGAAAAGACTAAAATGCCCCTAGGGGCAAAACTGACTCGAAATGACTCCAAACGCAATTTTTGGAAAGGGTTTTGACATAGAAAGAAACAAAGACTTATTCAAACTATTTGAAAGGACTCAACCAAATTTTTAAAAGACTGAAAGAAATTTTAACACAGGAAATGACTAAAATGCCCCTAGGGCTAAATTGACTAAAAAAATGACCTAACTAATATTTTTTTGAAATGAATTTTGACATGAGATTGAAACAAGGAAAGACTCAAACAATTTTCAAAGATTAAAATGAGTTGAATGCAGGAAATGACTAAAATACCCTTTTATGTGAATTTTGCAAATAACATTGAAATAAAATGCAGAGAAAGATGCAATTGATCAAAGACATATCAAATGACTTATAATGCAAGAAAAGAAGAATTAAACAAGTATTTTTAGGTCCAAAATTAGGGTATAACAGCTGCCCCTATTTAAGTTTCTTTGTCCGGAGAGTCAAAAGACGAAGTCTTAGAATTGACGGGACGAAGATACTTAAATATTAACATTTGCACTGCTTTTGGACATAAAAATACGCTTTCAGATTTTCAAAAACATGAATGCCATGCAACATTTCATTTATGAATGCAAGACAATCGAACCGGAATCTACGGGCTGTGTCACACCACCAAGGGATTTATAGACATCAAGGTAGAAAGAACGGGCAACAAATAGACAGGTACAGATTTTCAAACAAACACGAATGCCATGCAACATTTCATTTATGAATGCAAGACAATCGAACCGGAATCTACGGGCTGTGTCACACCACCAAGGGATTTATAGACATCAAGGTAGAAAGAACGGGCAACAAATAGACAGGTACAGATTTTCAAACAAACACGAATGCCATGCAACATTTCATTTATGAATGCAAGACAATCGAACCGGAATCTACGGGCTGTGTCACACCACCAAGGGATTTATAGACATCAAGGTAGAAAGAACGGGCAAAAAATAGACAGGTACAAGCTGTTCTTTGGATCGAACTTGCCACTTGACCGAGAGATACAAACAAGAGACGGGTACAAGCTGTTCTTTGGATCGAACTTGCCACTTGACCGAGAGATACAAACAAGAGACGGGTACAAGCTGTTCTTTGGATCGAACTTGCCACTTGACCGAGGAAATGCAAACAAGAAACGGGTACAAGCTGTTCTTTGGATCGAACTTGCCACTTGACCGGAAATACAAACAAGAAACGGGTACAAGCTGTTCTTTGGATCGAACTTGCCACTTGACCGAGGAAATACAAACAAGAAACGGGTACAAGCTGTTCTTTGGATCGAACTTGCCACTTGACCGAGAGAATACAAACAAAAGATAGGTACAAGCTGTTCTTTGGATCGAACTTGCCACTTGACCGGAAACATAGACATATATGCAGGTACAAGCTGTTCTTTGGATCGAACTTGCCACTTGACCAGTTAACAAGATACAAATTGAAAGTCTGGTTTAACAAGATACCAATTGAGGGTAAATTGTCATTGACTTGATTTGAAAATAGACATGACCATTTTTGTTGGCCCAAAAGTAAATTGACATTGATTTGAACTGAATTGACAGTTGAAATTGACATTGATTTGAACTGAATTGACAGTTGAAATTGACATCAGCATTGACATTGACATTGACATTGGCATTGACATTGACATTGACATTGACATTGACATTGACATTGGCATTGACATTGGCATTGACATTGGCATTTGACATTAACATTGACATTGACATTGACATTGGCATTGGCATTTGACATTAACATTGACATTGACATTGACATTAGCATTTGACATTAACATTGACATTGACATTGACATTGGCATTGGCATTTGACATTAACATTGACATTGACATTGGCATTTGACATTAACATTGACATTCGACATTAACATTGACATTGACATTGGCATTTGACATTAACATTGACATTGACATTGGCATTTGACATTAACATTGACATTGACATTGGCATTAGCATTTGACATTAACATTGACATTGACATTGACATTTGACATTGACATTGGCATTTGACATTGACATTGGCATTTGACATTAACATTGACATTGACATTGGCATTAGCATTTGACATTAACATTGACATTGACATTGACATTGGCATTGGCATTTGACATTAACATTGACATTGAATTTTGGCAGCTGACAGTTGGATATGCAACATGTATGTATGGTATAGCAAGATTATTGGATGTATGAGCACATAAAATGCATGATTATGCATGTATGAATGCTTGAAATGCATGATTGATTGGCAGTTGGACAGAGAAAGTTTCACAGAGATAGACAAAACATTGGAAGATTGGGCACGTAGTGGCTCGCGCTGCAACATATTCACAGGGGGAAAACCTCTTTGGAGAGACCGTCGTTGAGAGACGTATCGAAACCATGGCTGAGGGCAATAAAACTTGTAAAGGAGGACCCTTGGAAGGTTCTTGGATACAGGTCGCCGTTGCTAGGCGTGTCAGTGCTGGGTAAACATTGGATGTTCGCATCTGTGGTCAATGCTTTTTCAATATTTCATTCTTTCATTTTTCATTTTCAAACCCCATTTTTGCCTGAACCGCCCTTTCGGGTTTTCGATTCACCGGGGAATAAGATTCTTTTCATTGCCCCATTTTTGCCTGAATTGCCTTCATAGGTTGTCATTCAGCGGGGTGCTCATTTTTGCCTAAGCCGCCCTTTCGGGTTTTCAACTTAGCGAGCTTTTCATTTTCATTTTTCAATTTTTCTTTTCATTTTCATTCTGTTTTTCATTCTTGCCATTGACCACAGATCATCCTGGGGAGTGACCTGCTTGTAACATGTATTGAAATAGACATTGATATTCATTCATTCATGCATGTTTCATTGAAATGTACCCTGTTGCTCAGGTTTGCTTTCAAAATAGACAGAAAAAGATTTTTTAATTTTCAAAAATGTTTGTTTCAGACTTTGACATTATCAAATAGAAAGAAAATATTCTGTATAAAGCATTGAAAGTAGAAAGACAATAGAATTTCAAACAATAGAAAGGCTCAAATTGATGTAGAAGAGTGAAAGTCAGCCAAGGGCATGACTCCACGGATTTACAAAGCTTGGAAAATGGTAATTTTATTGGTTGGTGATACATTGAACACGATGACCGCTACATTTCATAGAAATTTTGAATTCACAAGTACAGAAGCTTCTGATGAAGATGATCATTGACAGTTGCAGATGCCCCAAGGGGTGATGGTGATTTGCCGGATATAGTTACTTGTCTTTTATCAACCTCATTTTTGCATGAACCGCCCTTTCGGGTTTTCGGCTCATCGAGGCGCTCATTCTTGCCTGAGTTGCGTACAATCTCAGCGAGCTTTTTCATATATTTGTTTTTTTTGTCCCTAACTTTTGCCTGGATCGCCCTTTCGGGTTTTCGATCCACCGGGAAGCGCATTTTTGCCTAGGCCGCCCTTTCGGGTTTTCGACCTACCACGCTGTTCTTTTCTTTTTAGACAAAGTATTTCTTGACTATATCGGCATTAACAGGATTTGGAAGCTCAACACCATCCATGTGTGTAAGAATCAAAGCACCACCAGAGAAAGCCTTCTTGACGACATAAGGACCTTCATAGTTAGGTGTCCACTTGCCCCTTGGGTCGGGTTGCTGACTTATTCTTCTTTTCAATACAAGTTCGCCTTCCTTGAACTCTCGAGGTCGGACTTTCTTGTCAAAAGCATTCTTCATTCGCACTTGATACAACTGTCCATGAGTCATAGCATTCATACGTTTCTCTTCAATCAGATTCAATTGATCATACCGACTTTGACACCATTCAGCCTCAGTTAACTTTGCTTCCATGATCACTCGAAGAGATGGAATCTCCACTTCCAGGGGGAGAACTGCTTCCATGCCATATACCAGAGAGAAAGGAGTTGCCCCGGTTGAACTGCGCACTGTAGTACGGTAACCATGCAAGGCAAATGGTAGCATTTCATGCCAGTTCTTGTAAGTGGTGACCATCTTCTGAACAATCTTCTTGATGTTCTTGTTAGCGGCCTCAACTGCACCATTCATCTGAGGTCTATACGGAGAAGAGTTGTGATGTTCAATTTTGAATTCTTCACATAAAGCTTGCATCATGCTATTGTTCAGATTGGAACCATTGTCAGTGATGATCTTGTTGGGAACACCATATCGACAGATGATATTATTCTTGATAAACTTGACAACCACTTGCTTGGTCACATTAGCATAGGAAGCAGCTTCAACCCACTTGGTGAAATAGTCAATTGCCACTAGAATGAAACGATGTCCATTGGAAGCTTTTGGTTCGATTCTTCCGATCATGTCAATGCCCCACATAGAGAAAGGCCATGGGGAAGAGATAACATTGAGAGCATGTGGAGGCACGTGAATCTTATCAGCATAAACTTGACATTTGTGGCATCTTTTGGCATGTCTGTGGCAGTCACGCTCCATGGTTATCCAGTAATAGCCGGCTCTTAACAGCTTTCTTGACATGGTGTGACCCGAAGCATGGGTCCCAAAGGTACCATCATGTACATCATGCATCAACTTCTCAGCTTCTTGTTTGTCAACACATCTTAACAAGACCATATCATAGTTCCTCTTGTATAGGATTTCTCCGTCCAGAAGGAATTTGCTAGCCCACCGTCTCAGAGTCTTTTTATCCCTGTTGGAAGCACCAGGTGGATATTCACGGTTCTGCAAGAATTGCTTGATGTTGTGATACCAAGGCTTCTTATCATTCACATCTTTATCAGCTTGATCTGGTACATTTTCAATGGTAAACACGTGAGCGGGTCTATCAAGACGCTGCACTTTGATTACAGGCACATCATTCCAGTGATTGACACGAAACATAGAGGATAAAGTGGCAAGAGCGTCAGCCATCTGATTTTCATCCCGAGGGATATGGTGCAGCTCAACCTTTGTAAAGTATGTCAACAAACGTCTTGCATAGTCACGGTAAGGGATCAGCTTCTCATGATGAGTCTCCCATTCACCCTTTATCTGATTAATAACAAGTGCAGAATCTCCATAGATGTCAAGGTGCTTAATTCTCAGATCGAGGGCTTCTTCAATGCCCAAGATGCATGCTTCGTATTCAGCTATGTTGTTTGTGCAGTCAAAGGTTATTCGAGCGGTGAAAGGAATGTGGTGCCCCTGCGGAGTTACAATGATGGCCCCAATTCCTTTACCATAAACATTAACAGCACCATCAAACACCAATCCCCATTTGCTATTGGGATCTGGCCCTTCATTGATCAGTGGCTCTTCACAGTCCTTTGCCTTCAGATACATAACTTCTTCATCAGGGAAATCAAATTTAATTGGCTGGTAATCATCAAGAGGTTGACAAGCAAGATGCTCGGCAAGGACACTTCCTTTGATTGCTTTCTGAGCTTTGTACACAATATCATATTCAGACAACAACATTTGCCAACGCGCAATCTTTCCAGTAACAGCAGGCTTTTCAAAGATGTACTTGATTGGATCCATTCGGGATATCAACCAAGTTGTATGATTCACCATATAATGACGCAGGCGTTTGGCAGCCCAAGCTAAGGCACAACATGTCTTTTCAAGCGTTGTATACCGAGTCTCACAGTCGGTGAACTTCTTGCTCAGATAGTAGATGGCATGCTCTTTCTTACCAGTCTCATCTTGCTGACCGAGAACACAACCCACTGAATCATCTAACACTGACAGATACATAATCAAAGGTCTTCCTTCCACTGGTGGGACAAGGATAGGTGGCTCCAACAGGTATTCTTTAATGCTATCAAAAGCTTCCTGACATTCATCATTCCATACGACAGGCTGGTTCTTTCTGAGCAATTTGAAAATTGGTCCACAAGTAGTGGTCATGTGAGATATAAATCTTGAAATGTAATTCAGACGTCCGAGGAAACCTCTGACTTGCTTCTCAGTTTGAGGGGCCGGCATCTCTCTGATGGCTCGGACTTTGTCAGGATCAACTTCAATGCCTCTTTGGCTGACAATGAAGCCTAGCAACTTTCCAGATCGTACACCAAATGTACACTTGTTAGGATTCAACCGCAGCTTGTATTTTCTTAGTCTTTCAAACATCTTTTCCAAATACACAACATGCTGTTCTTCATCATTTGACTTCACAATCATATCATCAACATATACTTCAATCTCTTTGTGAATCATATCATGAAATAGGGTGGTCATGCCCCTTTGATAGGTAGCACCAGCGTTTATCAAGCCAAACGGCATCACTTTATAACAGAACGTTCCCCATGGAGTGATGAAGGACGTCTTTTCTCTATCTTCAGGTGACATTCGTATCTGATTATAACCAGAGAAACCGTCCATAAAGGAGAACACTTTGGATTGAGCAGTACTGTCAACAAGCACATCAATATGAGGCAATGGAAAGTTATCTTTCGGACTGGCTTTATTCAGATCTCTGTAATCAACACACATTCGAACTTTCCCATCTTTCTTTGGTACTGGTACGATGTTGGCAATCCACTCAGGGTATTCAGCTGTCATGAGGAAACCCGCATCAATTTGCTTTTGTACTTCAGCCTTGATCTTAAGAGCCATGTCTGGACGAGACCTTCTCAATTTCTGTTTGACAGGAGGACATTCAGGCCTTGTTGGTATCCGATGTTCCACAATCTTGGGATCTAGACCCGGCATATCTTCATAGGACCATGCAAAGACATCCGGATAATCATGGAGGAGCTGAATAATCTTCTTTTT
Organism: Medicago sativa; assembly: GCF_051527215.1. Classification (NCBI taxonomy): domain Eukaryota; kingdom Viridiplantae; phylum Streptophyta; class Magnoliopsida; order Fabales; family Fabaceae; genus Medicago; species Medicago sativa. The sequence continues at coordinate 85,729,174 of NC_140749.1, forward strand.
CACCTCTGGCTCAAGTGCAGCACCGATCTTGATCTCTCGCTTGTTCTCTTCAGTACCCAGGTTGACGAGTTCAATCTCTTCCTGATGAGGCTGAATGGCTCGTCTTTCTTGCTCAAGCAGTCGAGTGATCTCATACGGTATCTCTTCATAATCATCATCCTCATCTTCTGCTTCATATACAGGGAATTCAAAATTTGGAGGAACCATAGGGTCACTGTGTTCAACGGGTTTATTATGGTTCAATCTGCATAATATGATTGGGATGATTTTAGGAAAATGTTTTTTATGCAGATTTTTGAAATTAATAAGAAAAATACCGATGTTTTGGTTTTTTCTGGCATTACCATTATTTCCAAGAAAAAGGCACTAAAAAGTAAAAAACAAAGAGTCGTGAGAAAAACGACAACTTTTTATTGATAACGGCAATGCCGAAACAAACAGCCCTTACAATGATATCACTTTCGCCTTGGGCAGAGCGAAAGGATTGTTATTTTGAAAACAAAAAACATGAGCAACAAAACACATTACATGGAAGCATGCATGACTAAAGGAACATCAATGGCTTCCCAATTTCTCACAGTGCCTCCTGGTATAACAAAGGTAGGCACGTAACCACCTCCAGCAGCATCTTCAGTAATAGCATTGATGAACCCAGCACTGTAAAAGGTTCCCTTTGAAACAGCAGATGTCGGGGAGAATCCGAGGCCCTCTTTACGCTTGTTTTCCAAGATCTGAATCACTTTGCCCCAGCCAGCAGCTTGCCCTGCTTGAACAGCCTTCTGGGCATCTTTCAGTGAGGCCATGCTAGCACCAGCCCTCCGGGGTTCTGCGCCCTCAACGGTCAATCCTTGAAACGACGTTCCTTCTGCGGACCCTGCTTCAACACAAGAGAAAGATGATACTTGGCTAACCAGAAATGCCTCCTCACCATATACAGTGACAACCTTACCGTTCCTCATGAACTTGAGCTTCTGATGCAAAGTGGATGTGACTGCTCCAGCGTCATGGATCCATGGCCTTCCGAGGAGACAACTGTAGGAAGCATTGATGTCCATAACTTGGAAAGTAATCTGAAATGTCTCGGGACCAACGGTAATTGGCAAGTCCACTTCCCCGAGAACATCCTTGCGGGATCCGTCAAAAGCTTTAACCAGATAGCTGCTACCCCTCAGGGAAATTCCATGATGGCCCAATTGCCTTAGTGTGGATTCAGGCATTACATTCAGAGACGATCCAGTGTCCACCAATACATTGGATATCATATCAGACCCACAGTGCACCGAGATATGTAGAGCCAAGTTGTGGCGTTTCCCCGCTTCGGGGAGCTCATCGTCGCCGAACCCCAAGTTGTTGCAGGCAGTAATATTACTCACTATCCCATCAAACTGATCCACAGAGACTTCGTGGTCAACATAAGCTTGCTCTAGTATCTTCATTAACACCTTCCTGTGAGCTTCTGAGCTCATAAGTAAAGACAAGATGGATATCTTTGATGGGGTTTGTAGCAGCTGGTCAACAATCTTATAGTCACTTTTCTTGATAAGCCTCAGGATTTCGTCCAGATTGGACTCTTCAATAGATTGGCCTGCTGGGCCGGTGTTCTTGTCAACAGGGGGAGCAACTGGTGGTGCTATTGTGGCAATAGGTGTGACCACCTGCTTTTGAAACAAGGGTGGACGGACTTTCCCACTTCTCAGAGCTGTAACTTCACTAGCAACATTATCAACTGTAGCTGGGGATATGAGAGGCACCTCCACTCCATTCTCTATCATGGTTGCATTGTATTTGTAGGGAATTGCTTTGGTAGAGGTATAAGATACCGGACCAGGTAACCTGATCACCAAAGGTTCAACATTCTTTGCCTGGGATACACTTTCAACAGGAGAGTCATGGAACACTGGCACAATCACACATACATCACTGGTAATCAAGTACTTGTTATCCATCAGACTCTGGATATCATTTTGCACAACACAACAGCCCATGGGATTTTGCAAACATTCCGAACAAGAATCATGATCATGTTTGAACAGAGAAGCCTGGCAAAGTTTGACATGTAATGGCACCAAGGGAGTAACAACACTGCGGACATCCAGCACGGGATCCTCTTGAGGAACAGGGACCCTTTCAAAAGCCTCAATCATATTAACAGCATGATTTGGAAGCGGGTTGTCAAGAACATGAGGAGCACTATTCTCAAAAGTCAACCGTCCCTTTTCTATTAGGTCTTTCACAATATATTTCAGAGCAAGGCAACCCTCAACATCGTGGCCCTGAGCACCCTGATGGAATGCACATGTTAGGTCCTGTCGGAACCTGGGAGGCAATGGATTAGGCGGAGGCTTGCCTGGTCTAGTGACACAGTGTCCCTTGGCCAGTAGAGTTGGGAGCAGCTCACCATACCGCATTGGTATTGGTGGAAAAGAAGGTTTGGGTCGGGGACCCTGTTGTTGCTGCTGTTGCTGTTGAGCAGGAGGCTGTTGTTGTACTTGTTGGGCAATGGCGTTAACGGGCACTGGTGGTTGACCCGGTGGCAGAGGATATTGCTGGTAGAATGGTGGGAAGAAAGGATGCTGAGAGTACTGCATGTAGTGATAGGGCATAGGTAATTGTGTAGCAGCTGCAGATGGGTTACCAGACACCATCCCTACATCAGATTCTTTCTTCTTATGATGACCATTACCGTACTTCTTTGGTGCACTGTTTGAAGATTCACCTTTCTCAAGGACAATAATACCATCCCGGACGGCCTCCTCTAGGCGAGTTCCCATGGTAACCATATCAGAGAAGTTGTTTGGGGCAGAGACTATCATTCTCTCTTTATATTCCTTCTTCAGAGTCTTCAGGAATGTCTGTGTTAACTCTTCCTCATCAAGTCGAGGAGAAACACGGGCAGCTGCCCCTCTCCATCTTTGAGCATATTCTCGGAAGGTTTCATCTGATTTCTGAGACAAGGCTTTAAGAGAGTCTCTATTTGGCCTCAGACGGGTATTGAATTCATATTGACTCTCAAAAGCAGCAGCCAGATCCTCAAAAGTATGGATGTTGTCTTTGCTCAAACTAGTATACCAATCTGCTGCATCATCTGTCAAGCTACTCTGAAAGCAATGGATCATCAGTGCATCATTGTCTGCATAGTTAGCCATCTTCCGGACATACCGGATGACATGGTTGTGTGGACAAGAAGTTCCATTGTACTTGTCAAATTCTGGCTCTTTGAATTTCTTAGGAACCTCAAATCGGGATACCAAGCATAGATCACGAGCTTTAGTAGGAGCACCATTGCTTCCCCGGCTAGCCTTGACCTCACGGAGTTCTCCAGCCAACTCCATCAACTGTCTTCTCATAGCTTCCATTGCGGGATCTTGTCCACGCGAAGTGTCAACATCAATCACCTGCTGTACAGTGTGTACAACAGGGTCGGTAACAACAGTGGTCACCTGAGGCATAGCAGTAGATACAGGAATCTGTCCTTGACCAGCAATACCAGAGACACCAGCAGCAGTATTAGGAGAGTAGTAAGCGGAGAGGCCATAAGGACGGCCGTTGGGCATAACAAACCGAGCATCAGTAGCCACAGTAGACAGTGGGATAGATGGAATTGTTTCAGTAGTAGCTGGAATAGATGTGGCTGGTTGTTCCTGTGCAGCCATCATAGTGGACATAGCGTCATGAGCCTTGGCCAAGTCTTCCCTCATAGCAGCCAGTTCGGCACGGAGCTGAGCATTCTCTTCTTCAAAGTTAGCCATGATTCTTCTCTTGTAAAATCTTGTTTGATGAATTCTATCTGGTTGATACACTTTGCGAGCACGAGCCACTTTTCAGACTGCGGCGGACAAAACCAGGAGGCAATAAGCACGAGAGAAGCTTTTTGTGACCAATGAATGCATATGATGCATGAAATGTGTAAATGCATATGCGAAAAGATTCTTTTTATGTGTTATCGAAGGGTTTTAAACAAACTAGAAATTTGTAAACATTACTAAACAACAATTAACATAAACAGGAACAAACAACCAACATATAGTTTTACAAAACGATTCCCTTTGAAATGCTAAGCCAAGGGATAGACTTTGAAATGTAAAACAACATAAACAACTGGAAATAACAACAGGGAAAGAAATCCTCAAGCATAGGAGGTGGAAGCATCATCCTCAGACTCAGACTCAGACTCATAGTCGCAGTATCGTGCATAGAAATCCCGGGCCCCCCTAGCTCTCTTGGAGTCCCTCATAAGCAGCCTATCTTTCTCCTCAATCTCTCTCCTAGCCTTAGCTAACTCTTTCTTCAGTGTCAAGACCTCATGAGTCTTCTGCTCATCCTTTCCATCCAAAGTCATGATCAAGTTCTCAGCCTCATAATATCTAGCTCTCCACTGATGCTTCTCCCGACTCTCCATAGCTAGATGCTCCTGATACATCTCCTGGGTAGGTGGGAGTAGAGGCAAAGGCATGGTAGGAATAGTTGCAGACACATATCTCATAGAGGGGTAAGGCGTACCAGCCTCCTCAGCTCGGCTTATCACCCACTGTGTATAGGCCCCATGAGCGATACCGGACCTCACACCCATATGCTTCACCTCTTTCTTCCGAAGCTTGGTCCAAGCTTGCATGAAATCTTCTCTAATTCCGGTGGGAGCATTGGAGTAGTGAAAGAAGTAAGGAGCTGTAGCAAGATTGATGGGTTTATCTTTCATCGGGAAACCAAATTGTCGCAAAGCAAGCTCCGGGTTATAGTTGATTCCACCCCGGGTACCAAGAAGAGGTACATTAAGAAACTTTCCACCACCGAAGATGATTTCCTTGACCCTAGAAGCGGGAGTGAGCCAAACCACTTCATTAGGAGTGAGAGCCATAATCCTTTGTGAAATAGACCAATTCCTCGGATTGTCGTGGAAAGACTGCGGAAGGTGCGAAATAAACCACCTATAGAGGAGAGGCACACAACAAAGAATGTATCCACGACCCTTGCTGGAACGATCGTGAATAGCATGGTATTTGTCAGCTAGTAAAGTAGGAACCGGATTCTTGGAGTGGAAGATCATAATAGCATTCATGTCCACGAAGCCATCCAGATTCGGAAAGAGAATAAGCCCATAGATGAGAAGTGCAAGAATAGCCTCGAGAGTGTCCTGACAAGCGGTATTGAGGTTGGCTTTCCCAAGAAGATACTCTGAAGTGAACCCTCGGATGTGTGCCTTAGTGACAAGATTCTTGGAGACATCGGTGGTCTTGAGATAGAGATCTTTAGCAATAACCAATGGAGGAAGAGGATTTTCAGGTCCTGAGAAAGGTATCCCCTTAGCAATAGATAAACCCATCAAGGAAGAATAAGCCTCTAGAGTAGGCACCAACTGAAAGTCTGGAAAAGTGAAGCACCGATACCCCGGATCATAGAATTGCACTAGAGTGTGCACAAGCTTCTCATCCACATTAGTATGGAGAATAGGAAGTAAAGCCCCATAACGGCGTCGGAAACCAGTCGGATCCTCAATCTTGAGTGCCAAATCCCTCAAACTAGCCAAATCCACCTCCTTGAACTTGTAGGATTTAGTCATCTTCATCCCTACAATGTTTACAATTTCAACTTGTCTAAGCCCTTCGATAACAATGCATGACAAAAAGTTTATGCATGTATGCATGTATGCATGAATGCATGATTATGTTCAAGTTCGGAGAAAACATGGTGGGTTTGAAGTTCAAAGTCGAGGAGTCATAGGTGGACACGGTGTCCGGTGAAACTAGGGTTTTAGGATAATAGTAACCGGGTTCTAAAAAGGTTCCCAAGTTGCAACCTCTCCGACGTATCTCACGGTGTCACGAGACAAACACTCGCTCCATGATTATACGTGGAAGGTCTAACTTGAGTGTAGTATCGCGTGACGACTAAAACTCGAGACGACACTCGGTTTAGCCTCCGCACTACATCCTAGAAAATGGCCATGGATGGGTTTGGTTATCTACGGTTCATAGCGTCATAGAACAATTAGAAGTAAAGTGCCTAAACGCGACAACTCGCGCCGACAACATCACCTCCAAAATGCCTCAGCTATGTGGGATTGATCGCATAATCCAAAACACGAGGCAACCCCCGGAATGAATTGTCGATTATATCCCCCCTAAATCCTAAGTTCACTCAGCCCGGGTGCAGGACTTTTGATATTCTCACCCCACACGTTTGCAAGAAATTAAACATTTATTCACATAGGAAAGCAAGTAAAGGAAGCAAGTAAAAATACAAGCGCAAGCGTGGAAATAAAGACTAGGCGTAACTCTCGAATACCCCCAGCGGAGTCGCCAGCTGTTTTATCTTGGTTTTCGGGTGTCAAACATTGATTACGTTTGAACCTTTCTAACCGGTGATATCTTATTTTTTCTTGGGAAGGGAAAAAGTAAGCAAAACCCTTGAGAATCGAGGTCCGGGAGTTGTTTTCGCTATGGGAAGGTGTTAGGCACCCATAACGACTATAGTAACCTATAGGAACCGTCTTTAATTTCTACGCGCGCGCTTTATTTTTAAATGCTATTTTGAAAGAAAATATTTATACCTAAGAGTTTCTAAGTGAAGAATTGGAGGGAGAAGAATGTTTTTTGGATTTTTATTTTAGTTGAATTGAAGGAATTTTGTTCCTTGCCTACGTACCCGTTTAAGGGATCAAATCCACCGTAGTTCTCTCTCTAAAAATGTTTTTGTTTTTGTTGGTTGATTTTAAGTTTGAAAATGGATTTTGAAGAATAGAAAGAGGCCTCAAGGGCATGAGATTAGGAAATTGTGAGGTTTGATTAGTGATTTGCAAAAGAAGTCAAAGTTTGATTATTTTCATTGGATTTTTGATTAAGAAAACAAAAGGAAAATTCAATGGGGTTTTGGACCCCAAGGTTTATTGTGAAAATGATTTTGAGTGAAGTTGTTCACATTTGTTTGGAAGATTGGTTTTTTCTAAGTGTAAATCCTAGGCATTCATCTAAACATACAATCCTAAACATACATCTAAACATGCATATTCTAGCTATATAGTGATGTGTGTGCATGTGTCGGTGCTTGTGTCGGTGTACATCATTAGAGTCCATTGTCCTTTACATCATACCCTAGATACATTCTATGGCCTCTTTGCCAAGAAATTAAAAGCATGAAAGTAAAATATTACAAGAACTCCTAATTATTACATTCTAATTTTTTTGCATGAAATTGAAACTTAAAGTGCAAGAAATTAAAGTGGAGAAAGATAAGAGATGAAAGTATGATGTGAAATGCTATGGAAATGAGACATGAAACAAGAAAGGTTAGTAGCATGAGTGGGATAAGAACAACATACTAAAGGCATAGTAAAGGAAATGTGACTTGAAAATGAAGTAACAAGCAAAATTAACCAAAAGTGATAAAAGAAACTTGGCATTTTAATACAATTCTAAAGCAAGGTTAAAGGCCTAATCCTCATGATATTAGTGAAGTTTTGAGTGACTTGGTTCAAGAAAAAGAAACATGAGAATTAAGGTCATTAACCATACCCAAAGATCATAAAGGTTGCAAGTTTTTTTATACACTTTATTTCACAAGATAGCTTCACATCATTTACTAACATAAACTTCACACAAAAAAAACTATACCAAGACAGCAAGCATACACCACTTTTAATAGGTAAACGCTCTCCAAAGATTACATATTCAAAGCCACATTTATGCACCAAAACTCAAGAATAAAACCACATCACAATATTCACAAGAAACATAACAAAAAGTGCACAAATTAACAAAACACGAACACATATATTTTGAAGCAAGTTTCAACATGTATCAAATGCCAAAAATTGATCGCGACAACTTCACAAAATTTTTTAGAAATTTTTACCAAGATTTGAACAAAAAATTAACACATGGAATTAATAAAAGACCAAAATATTTTTCACATGTTGTGATCAAGATTTGGCACGTAAAATACATCAAAATTATCAAAAAAAGCATCAAAGAAAACTACTGGAATTTTTGTGGAATTTTTAAAGAACTTTTCGAGTGCACAGGGGTGCAAAAAGCAACGCTGGGTGGTGCAAACAGCAACAGAACTAGCAAGAAATAAACAAGCAAAACGTTGGGCCTAAAGGCTGGGTATGGGTAAGATCCAATAGGCTTGGTTAATGTGAGCACACAAAAAACAAACGGTTCCCTCTTCTTCTTCTTCGCAAACGCAGAAGCTCCTTCTCTCTAAACTCTCAACCTCGTCCCCCTCCAACAATCTTCCGGCGGCGGTTGGCCGGCCAGGGGTGGCGGCGCCGCCGCCTGGACCTCTCTTTCCTCTCGAACAACTTCTTTCTCTCTCTAGAAGCCTGCCGCCCTTACCAAAGGTCTAGTGACGGAAAATTGCTCCGATGCGGCGGTCGGAGCTCCGACGTCAACCATTCTTTAAAGTTTCTACATCATTTTACTCGGAATTTCGTCTTCTCTTTAAATCAGGAACTAATTTTCACATACAATTCAAAATAAGGCCTAGTTCCTCAAGAATCAAATTTTGGAAAGAAAAGGAACAATAAACACGCGAGAAGCAGAGGTCAGTTTGTTACCTTTTGCGATTCGAATTCTGGCCGGTATATGAACGGTTTCCTTTATCTTCTTTCTTGCGACACTTCTGATTTCGGTTTGGTTCCTTGAAGCTTTGGTTCCGTTTTTCGCAATTTCGCCGTTACGCCATTGTTGCCGTTGCGTTTTTCGCGTGAGCTTGTTGTTCCAAATTGCTTCAGCTTCGTGTTTCAATTCCAATTCCTCTTTGTTCTTAGCTTGCCGATTTTTGGTGATTGTTGAAGATTGAAGATTGTTGATGTTGTTGATGGATGATGATGATGATTGTTGAAGGTTGAAGTGGTGGTTTTGATGGAGGTTTAAGGTGAAGATTGATGAAGGTGGTGGTGGTTTGTGGTGGTGGAAAGAGGTTGATGAGTTTGTTAGGGTGGTTGAGGAGTTTGTTAGGGTGGTTGTGTGGTTAGTTAGGGAGGAGGAGTGGTGGAGAAATAGTTGGTTGTGGTGGTGGAAAAATGAAAGAAAAAGTTAGTTACGTGAGAGAGAAGAGAAGAGGGAAAAGAAAGAAGTTTTTTGTGACTTTTTTGTGGAAAATATAAAAATGATTGGTGAATGAAAAATTGACCATGGTTTGACTTATATAGGTGATGTGGGAAAGCTTGGACCAATTGGAATGAGACATGTGGCACTTGGATCTAACAAACTTTTAAAGACCAATAACATTTGGACACATGGCACTTGGACTCTAACAACTTAAAAGGGATTAAAACGTAAATAACAAAAGTGCGCGGACTAAAATGAAAATTAAAACTAAAATTGAATTGAAAAAGTAAATTGAAAATTAACGTAAAGCGAGACGATTAAAAGCAACAAAGCAGATTAAAATGAATCAGAGATTTTATGTGAAATGACCAAAATGCCCCTGGAGGCTTAAAACGACTAAAAACGACTCAAATGCAATTTTAAAATGATTTTTTAACAAGGGATTAAAGCAAGAGCTTATTCAAACAAATTAAAAGACCCAGAGACAAATTTTAGAATTTAAACAGGGTTTTAACACATGAAAAGACTAAAATGCCCCTAGGGGCAAAACTGACTCGAAATGACTCCAAACGCAATTTTTGGAAAGGGTTTTGACATAGAAAGAAACAAAGACTTATTCAAACTATTTGAAAGGACTCAACCAAATTTTTAAAAGACTGAAAGAAATTTTAACACAGGAAATGACTAAAATGCCCCTAGGGCTAAATTGACTAAAAAAATGACCTAACTAATATTTTTTTGAAATGAATTTTGACATGAGATTGAAACAAGGAAAGACTCAAACAATTTTCAAAGATTAAAATGAGTTGAATGCAGGAAATGACTAAAATACCCTTTTATGTGAATTTTGCAAATAACATTGAAATAAAATGCAGAGAAAGATGCAATTGATCAAAGACATATCAAATGACTTATAATGCAAGAAAAGAAGAATTAAACAAGTATTTTTAGGTCCAAAATTAGGGTATAACAAACAGTCCAATAGGGATAAGATGTCAGACACCAAATAATGGAGGTTTAAAGAGTAATTTTCAAATATAGAGATAGTTAATTGATGAAACTACTGTCAACAGCCTAAATGGTATGCATAATGAGGGAACTGCATTTTTTTTCATTTATTTATTTTTAATTTCATAAACAAATCATTTAGTAGTTTCTAAGTCAATTTTAAATTTCGTCTAAAAAAAAGTAAATTTTAGATTTAAAAATATTTATAAACCGGTTAAATATATAACAATTTTACTCTTCTTTTTTTGGAAGAATATAACATTTTTACTTAGTTATAAGGTTTAGAATTGATATTTTCTAGACTCTTTTTTATTAAAAAAGTAAAGAATTTCACTTTCCATTTAAATTTTCTTTTTTGTTTTTTTATCACTTTATATAAAGCTCATATATATTTTATTAAAAAAGTAAAGGATTTTATTTTCCATTTCAATTCTTTTTGTTTTTTTATCACTTTAAACAATGCTCATGTATATTTGCTAGAAGAATAGAATAAATGAATATGTATTATATGTGTGTGTACGGACAAACACATAGCAATAAATCAGAGTGATTTTTGGCCCGACTTTGACGGTTTGAATTGGTAGTGAATAAATCGTAGGCTAAATTTGAAGGAAAATGTTGTTCCCACATCGGCCTTTGCTATAAAACATCAGTAAATTAAACATTTATCCCCATCAGCAGTTAATTGTCGTCAGATCTATGCCTAAAAAAATGTCACTTCGGCAGTTAACTGATGTCGGTGAGTTTTTTAGCAATCCCAAAAGTGGGAACAACAATCATCAAATTTGAAAGTATAATATAAGATTGTTTCTCTTTTTACCCCACACTTCTAACATAAGTTGCAAAATCTCCTCTTTTTTTTACATGTTAAATTGGGACCTCTAAAGTGTAGGATGGAAAAAGAAATTGAAGTATTATAGATTCAAGTATTACAAATCGATGTTAGTTTGTAAAGGGTTTATTTTACGGAAATGCTTAATCTCGCGACACTTATTTTCACGATAGACTCACGACATTTATTTTGAGTGGATAGCTGCGTTTTGGCTTAGTAATCATCACACATGACACAAGTGCAAAAGCGGTTGTTACTTACTCAATTACCTTTTTTTATTTTTTTAAGGGGAACCTTTTTTGTGCAAAAGCGGTTACTTACTCAATTACCTTTTTTTATTTTTTTAAGGGGAACCTTTTTTGTTTTTGTTTTTGAAGAGATACTCCATGACTTTTATTATTGGAATAGAAAATAAAAATATAGTTATAAAAAAGAAAGTAAATTAATTTTTAGTAAATTCTTAGATACCCTAAAGTTTGGTTGAGTATCGGTATCCTACGGGCAAAATTCTTTCAAATGTTTTTTAAATAAATAAATATAAAAATATAATATGACACTGAATAATTGAATGATGTGTACATATCAAACTAGACTTCAGGATACAATCGTGTTCACCTTAACTTTTATGTATTGATAGTGTAAATTTTTTATTAAGACATTCAATCAAATCACGCCAAAAAAAATTACACTTTAAATGTATACAAATTAGACATATTTTGGCTTAATTGCATGCTTGAACCCTTATGCTTATTTTAAGGTTTAAGTTGGTCCAAAACGTTACTCACGTAGGAATAAGTTAGTCCCTTCCGCGGCATGATGCTGAGTTTAATAAAACAAAAAAAATTAAAAAATGTATTAAAACTGACTTTTTAAATAAGTTAAATTTCATCACTCATATTGTCAACCTAAATCTTTAAACGGTTGAGTGACGGAAGGGATTAACTTACTTCAATGTGAGTAACATTTTCCATCAACTTGAAACTTTTAAAATATAAGGGATTAACTTAAAACTTAAAATTCTTGTACCAAATAAAAAAAAACTTAAAACTTAAAATAAACATCAGAGACCAAACATGTCATTAAAACTCTTTAAAAAAAAAAATGTCATTAAACCAAAATTAAACTAAAAAATAACAAAACAAACTTGTAAAAATTTAATGTGTTTAAAAACTTGTAAATATTGAATGTTAGTGTGCACTAAAAAAATTGAAAGCTAGTAGCCTATACATGTTAAAAGTACGCTCGGGATAAATTCGCGAGGTTATTTTCGCTATATATAGCACTCCCCTTTATTTTATGTGCTTTGGGCTCACAAATATTCACGGAACAAGGTTCAGTTTAGTGGTAAACATACAGATAAGGTTTTGAACTGAAGCTAGTATTATTCAAAAGATGTAAATGTAAACTTTTTCTGCAAATGTTCTTGAGTCTTAAAATTTTATTTGCTTTAGATTTAGACATCATCGTGTCACATGTAATTTTTGCTTTAAGAAAAATAAGAAAATGTAAGAATATTTGGTTGGTTGTTAGGGCTTCAAATATCCCATTTGACTATTATTGTGGATTCTGTAATCTTTTTCGTATTTTTTTAATCCATGGTACCTGCCGCCATATAAAGGTTCTATTTTATTGATATTTTTGTTTTGGGAATTGCTCTATGTTTTTTAAACTAGTTAGATATTAGGTCTAAGGACCGACTATTTCAAGAAGTCTAATTTCACTATTTACATGGGAAGTTCTATTTAAAGCCCGAATAAAATTTTGTATAAATTAGTCCATTGAAATTGATAATGAAGAAATCAAACCTGATATATTAGAAGGAGCACGTCTCAAGATTTCAAGCCAACATCACCAAAATATTTCTATTTCTTTTACGTTTACTTTTTTTCAATAAAAGAAATTAATATTCAAATTGAATATTAGTTTTTCTTTGGTTTTTTATATGGTCTATTTTTTAGGAGTTAAAAGTCATTCTCCTCCCTAAAAAAAAATTACAAAATTCAAGTTAGCACTAAAAATAACACAATTTTTACATGCAACATATATACATAAAGAGAATGATGAGAAAGTATGTAGATGAATTTTTTTATCAGACAAGTCCACAAACTAACGTGAATGCCACAAATCTTGATTTTATCTTGTCTCAAGTTTGACAACATTGGAAGTCAGTTTAGTGGTGAGAGTTTGATTTCGCTATTTCAATGAACATAATTCAAATCTACTCAGATACGGTTGTAAAATGGTCATTTGTATCACTTTAATAATAATTTCAACTTTTCTCAATTTTTTTTATAAAAAAATTAACATTGTTTTAAAAACTATAGTGACCATTCTATCCATTTGTTCTCTATATCTTTAAGCAACAAGGAATACATGCAAATTAAGACAGTTTAATGGTATATAACATAGACTGGTCAGGCCAAGTTGTGGATGAGTTAGTAGTCAAGAGAAATAAGTAGTTGCATGTAAATCTAATGGTCTTTACCTTCGTTCATCAGATTAAGGCATGCAATAAAAAACTAAACATCAATACTAGTAACAATTACATTCAGATCAACCAAGGAAAATTGAGAATCCTCATCACAGTCACACATTTACTTCAATAAGAATTTTTTTGTCTCCACGCACAGGTACAAGTTAATTAACAAAAGAAAACTGAGAATACTGATCATATATATGATTGTACTAGAGATCGACTCCTCATAACATATATATATATATATATATATATATATATATATATATATATATATATATATATATATATATATATGATTACCTTTACAATAAAATTGCGTGATCCAGTTTATTTTGCAGCTGAGCAAGATTAAGGCGTGTCAAGTTCTCCACCTATATATTCAACAACAATAATTCATATATATATGCTTATTAATTAAACTTGTGCAAATTCCAAAACTCAGAAATACCCTAGACTCTAGCTAGATCGTAATATAACTAATTAGTATACACAAAATAAAACTAAGTAACTTAATAATTAATTAGCTAGGTACCTCAGATTTAATAGTATGAAATATTTTGCCATTTACTTGGTTGGTAACACAATGAACAACATCACATCCTTCTTGAAGTATTATTTCCATTAAATCTGATAAACGTGAACTACAATCCTCAAAACCACTACATATAACAATTTCCACCCCACCTGGAATTAGATCAATCTTGACACACTTCACTACACTTGTAGGATCTGCTGATAATTCATTTCCAGTTTCAACCCTACTTGAACTAACCATTTCTTTGATCTTATCTCTCTTTATTTCAAGTTCATTAATTTTCTGCTTCAAAATTTGGACATAATTTGCAGCCTCACCTATGTGATCTGATACTGAACGCTTACCCTAAAATCAAAGATGTTATGAAAAATACAATATAATATAATAATATGTACTACAATTAACATCATGTTGATAAATAATAAGAGGAAAAAAAAATACAATTAATTAAAGACCTTGATGAGCTCAAAAGGGAGTGAAGAACGGAGGGATGAACATAGACTAGACATTTGCATCCTCCTTTGCTTTTCAACTTCCCTACGAATCATCTTTTTCTCATCATTGTCCGATGTAGTTAATATTTTATGCTGATTCAGATCTTCGGCCATTTTCCTGGCAGGATTAATCCCCTTAAAAGATTCTTAATCTCCACAAATCAGATCTTTGTCTATATATTTGAAAGGGTATCCTAATTATTGTGTAGTTTGGAAAGAGGAAAAAATAAACAGCAACCCTACTATTTGGAGATGAGTATCTTAAAGTTCTTTATATATATTATATATTGTTGATTACACTATTTCTTTAGTTTAGACCAAGTGTGATTTTGATTGGTGCGCGGTGTGTGAGTGTCACTCATAATTTGTTTTCCTTTAGTTTACACTAGTGTGATTTTGATTTTATCATCAAGTTATTTCAAGGTGTGATTTTGATTTTATCATCAAGTTATTTCAAGTCAAATCAAGTACCATAATTATATTATCAAAAATATTAAGTATAATAATTGTCAATTTTATTTTACTAAAACCCTTAAATTTTACTTTTTTTTATCAACACATCTTGGGGTTTATGATGAATTTATGATATGAAATAATACATTTTTTTTTATTGGATATGAAATAATTTTTTAACCGTATACAAGTTACAAATTTAGGGGTGTGCATGTATCTAACAAAATTGGTTCAAGAGGGTAGTGTTTTTTTTTTTTTTTTTTTTTAAGGATGGTTCAAGAGGTAGATATTTTTCTTTTTTAGTAAAAATTGATTTTTATATTAATAAAAAATGAAAAGCAAATATAATATTTATTAAAATTGACTAGATATAGTAAGATCATCTTTAGATTGCGTCCATGTTAGACGCTCCCACAAATTTAGATAAATTGATAAAATTTAAAGAATTTGTAATATGTGAATGAAGGCAATTTGATGTAGAAGAATGTTGAAGTAAAAAAAAATCAATTTAATTTCCGAGAATTTTAATTTAACTGAATTTTTTTTTTTGAAGAAATTTTAACTGATTGTAATATGGAAATTTCTGGACGCAAAAAAATGGTTCCAAGGTAGACCTCATTATTTTTATTAAAATATTGTATTTTATAATAAAAAGGGGGAAGATATGTATTTTTTTTACATGGGTATGTAAAATTATATTGTAATTTATTAAAAAAAATTAAGAGAGTTCACCTATATATTTTTTTTAATTAGATCCATATTAAATGCATCCATAAATTCTAAGGATTTTTAAGTAAATAAAAAGTAAATGACATTTTTTATTTTATACATAGATTTAGTTGTCTTTTTTAGCTTGTTGACAACAAAATGGTGATCACGTCGGACATATTCTCTTTAGGAATTTAGTTGTCTTTTTTAGCTTGTTGACAACAAAATGGTGATCATGTCGGACATATTCTCTTTAGGATGGGGAGGGTAGTGAGGTTTGAAAATGGCGGAACATGTTGTTGGCTTGGGAGGAAGAACAAGCGAGGGAGTGCCGTAAATTATTACATTTTATTGTTTTGCAAGCTGACGTGGGTGACAGGTAGATTTGACAACTCCATGTATTAAAAAAATACAATGTTTCTAGTTTTATAACTCTTTGCTTTCATTGGATCAAACAAACTATGTCAATCACACAAATACCATTTGACATAAAAGGTTCCTTTAAAAGTCGACATTTTCACTTGACGTTTGCGTAATCGTAGACAAACAACATATAATTTAATTAGGAGAAGGGTATTTCAACCAAACACTCAATTTTGCATAGGTAGTTGTGGCATTTAGGAGGACGCTGATCATCTATTCTTGTCTTGTGAATTTTTCGGCAAAATTTGATTTGATAAATATAATTGGCTGGAATTTGTTACAGTTTAGCCGGCTCATGTCACAGATCATCTACTTCAATTTGGATTCCTGGGTGGCTTCTCAAAAAACATTTGTTTTGTCCTTTCATTTGGTTTGGCTGTCTTGTGTTAAGGTTGTTTGGCACGAAAGACATGCACGGGTTTTTCAACAAAAGGAGGTTTTTATTCACCATCTTCTTAAAAAAAATTAAGCTTCAATATTTATGGTGGCTGAAGATGAATCATTCTAATTTTGCTTTTAACTATTATATGTGATGGCTTAACTCTTGTGTTTGGAAGTTATGTTTTAGTGGATGAACACCTACTATTTTAGAATCCTTTGGAGTTTTTGTGTAGTTTATACACGCTAGGTCCCTGGAAGTGGGCGCTAGGTGCCAGATTCTTCTTTCTGAAGCGATGGGTCTTTGGAACTGGGCGCTATAGCACGATAACAACATCACAATGTTGGAACAAAATGTGTTTAACAATGAACCTTAAAGGATTTTGATGATAACAAGGTATTAAAAAATTGTAAATTGGACTAGCTAATATTTGTTCAAGTGTACAGAACCATAATTATAAAGTTACATCATCATTGGTTCTGAATGAGCAAATAAAGAGCTATGGAAACAACAAAAATTTGAAGCTTGGACGCTCCTGAAGGCATCTTGCTACTGAAGAGAAAAAGCGCTCCTGAAGAAATAGCGCTCCTGAAGTAAGCTGCTCCTGAAGAATAGTGCTTCTGAAGACAAGAGGTCCAGAAGCCACATCATCAGAAGCTGCGTCATCAGAAGCTGCAGAAGTCATATTATCAGAAGCTGCATCATCAGAAGCTGCCTCATCAGAAGCCATTTCACCAGAAGCTGAATATCAACTGGATTTGCAAAGAATCAAGAATTGAAGAATCATCAATGCAAAAGCTGTCTATTGGATTCGAAAACACAAACAAAGGATTAGTGGAGTTTGCAACGGTCATTTCAAAGGTGTTTGAAGGCGTGTGTTTGCAATTTGGACGAAAGCGTTGACATTGTACTTTGTACGAATTGTACAACCACGTTCTCCACTACTCTGTTTTGTGTCCGCACTACAGGACAAGAAAACAGCTCCAGAATACGGTTTCGCCTGCATAGATGTTCCTTTGGATAAGGAATGGATTTCAAATTTGTTCTTCATAGGACAACAGCCAAATCAGGCAAAAGATTATTGGTGAAAGATCAAGCTTCAACAACGACTCTTTGGTGTGCTGGCAATTTCACAACGTCTCTCTCACACCTCTATATAAAGGAGTGAAGACTTAGAGAATTGGTAATGCAAGAACGCTGAACGAAAGACTCACAAGATTTTCACAAGTACCAAACCTCTGCTGAAATTGTTCTGCATTCACTTAGAATTTCCGTGTCTCAAAGTCATATCTTAGAAATTCTTAAGTCCATTGAGTCTGTATCTGATTTGTATTGTGAGCACCTCTGATTGTATATCAAGTGTTCAACCTTAAACAATTTTCTGTGTAATTTTGTTTAGTTAGGAAGTCTCTTGCAGTTGTGCTTGAGCAGGAAGTCTCTTGATTGTGTTCTTGAGCAAAGGAAGTCTCTTGCTTGTGTGCTTGAGCATTGGAAGTCTCTTGCTTGTGTGCTTGAGCATTTGTAATCAGATATTACTCATAGTGAAATCTCCTTGGAAGTGCAAGGGGGACTGGACTACTTCCGGATTGTGGAAGGAACCAGTATAATTGCTTTGTGTCGTTCTTCTTCTCTCTCTCTCTGTTTTATTCCGCTGCATTTAGATTCTGATTATCACTTCAGAAGCTGTCTCACTTAGCTTCTGATCAGTGTGTTCAGTTTTTAGGAGAAACGAAGAATTTTTCAAAAACACAATTCAACCCCCCTTCTTGTGTTTTTCTCACCTTCAATTGGTATCTAGAGCCTTGGTCTGTTGTGTATCACTTAACCGTGCAACAGTCAAAGATCTGAGAAAAACATGACTACTCCTCCTCCTGATGGTGATACTAGCTATAAAAATGTCTCACATGATTATAGTGATAGTAAGAAAACCAGTGTTGGAAAAGTTCCAAAGTTCAATGGAGATGCTGAAGAGTTCTCTTGGTGGAAGACCAATTTTTACAGTTACATCATGAGCCTAGATGAAGAATTGTGGGATATTCTGGAAGACGGCGTTGGTGGTTTAGTCCTTGATGAAGAAGGAGCTGCTGTGGATAGAAAGAAACATACTCCAGAACTGAGGAAACTTTACAAGAAGCATCATATTATCAGAGGAGCTCTTGTCACTGCCATACCCAAAGCAGAATACATGAAGATGAGTGACAAATCCACTGCTAAAGCTATGTTTGCTTCTCTCTGTTCAAATTATGAAGGGAGCAAGAAGGTCAAAGAAGCAAAGGCTCTCCTGCTTGTACATCAGTATGAGTTATTCAAAATGAAGGATGATGAAACTATTGAGGAGATGTACTCAAGGTTTCAAACCTTAGTTTCTGGTCTACAGATTCTAAAGAAGAGCTATGTTGCTTCTGATCATGTAAGCAAGATTCTCAGAAGCTTACCTGCCAGATGGAGACCGAAGGTGACTGCCATTGAGGAAGCTAAAGATTTAAACACTTTAAGTGTCGAAGATCTTGTTAGTTCTCTCAAAGTTCATGAGTTAAGTCTTAATGAACATGAGTCTACTAAGAAGAGTAAATCAATAGCTCTTCCATCCAAAGGCAAGTCATCAAAAGCTCTCAAAGTGGTTGAATCTGAAGAGGAAGAACAGTCAAGTTCAGATTCTGAACCAGATGCTGCAGAAATGGCCATGCTCTCAAACAGACTTCAATATCTGGCCAAGAAGAACAGAAAGTTTCTCTCCAGAAGGGGTAACTCCAGAAGCTCAAGGAAAGAAGATCAGAAGGGATGCTTCAACTGTAAGAAGCCTGGACACTTCATTGCTGAATGCCCTGATCTTCAAAGAGAAAAGTCAAAGGACAAGTCAAAGAGGTCTACATTCAAACCAAGCAAACTCAAGAAGCAGATTAAGCAGAGTTTAATGGCAACCTGGGATGATTTGGGTAGTGAATCTGGATCTGATAAAGAGGAAGCTGATGAAGATGCAAAGGTAGCTGTTGGGTTGGTAGCAACAGCAACTTCAGAAGCTGGGTCAGATTCAGACTCAGAAGATGAAAATGAGGTATATTCCAAAATTCCCAGAGATGAACTTGTTGAGTCACTTAAAGAACTTCTTACACATTTTGAAGTAAGAACCAATGAGTTGAAGGATTTAAAAGAAAAATATGCTGATTTGGTACAACAGCAAAAATCAACTTTATTGGATCTGAAAGCTTCTGGACAAGGACTTAGGGGCTTTGACTTCATGTGTAAAACATATGAAGATCAGCTCAGGTTCTTATGTCAGAAGCTACAAGAAAAGTGTAATGAAAAACCTTTAAGTAACCATGAAATTGCTCTTGAAGATTTTATTATATCTGGCATTGACAGAAGCAGAGTAGCTTCTATGATTTATAGCATTTACAAGAACAATGGCAGAGGAATTGGCTTTCCAGAAGTGAAACTGGAGAAAACCAATCTAAAGTCTTGTTGTGAATGCATCAAGGAAGGTCTGAAAACATTCTTTGTACCAGAAGGGGCTGAGTTGGAAACTGTTGTTCAATCAGAACCTGAAGCTTCTAGTTCTAAGGCTAAGATTACTTCAAAGCCAAAGAACTCTAAGTCAAAGGCTATGATCAAATCTGATTCCAAAACTTCAAAGGTTAGGATCCTGAAAAGATCAGAACCTATTCCTCAGAGTCTGGTGAAACCAAAATCTGGGGTTCTGAAGTCTAAGTTTCAGAAGAAGACAGTTACTGCTTCTGAAGTACCAAAACCTAAGGTGATGGTTAATCAGAAGCAACCCAACTCACAGCACAAGGTACAAGAAGTGAAGAGTAAAGCCTTAAGTACTAACCTTCCAGGACCCATAGAACAATGGGTACCTAAATCTAAAAATGTCAATGATGCAGGTATGTCTAAGAGCAGTGCCAAAGCAAAGATCATGGTACCTAGACAGTGGTTGCTCAAGACACATGACAGGAGACAAGTCCATGTTCCTCAGCCTAACAATGAAAGAGGGAGGAAATGTGAAATTTGGAGGCAACCAGTCAGGCAAGATCATAGGTACAGGAACTATTGGTAACTCCTCTACCTCAATTAATAATGTATGGTTGGTAGATGGTCTTGAACATAACCTTTTGAGCATTAGTCAATTTTGTGATAATGGTTATGATGTGCTTTTTGAAAAACCCAACTGTACAGTAATCAACAAGGAAGACAAATCCATTGTGTTCAAAGGAAAGAGAGTTGACAATGTCTATAAAATCAATTTTTCTGAACTGGCTGATCAGAAGGTGATTTGCCTACTATCAGTGAATGATAAGAAATGGATGTGGCACAGAAGGTTGGGACATGCTAACTGGAGGTTAATCTCTAAGCTTAGTAAGTTACAACTTGTGAAAGGGCTACCAGACATTGACTATCATTCAGATGCACTCTGTGGTGCATGTCAGAGAGGGAAAATTGTGAAATCATCTTTTAAAACAAAAGATATTGTTTCAACCTCAAGACCTTTAGAATTACTCCATATTGATTTATTTGGACCAGTAAGTACTGCATCCTTATATGGAAGCAGATATGGATTAGTCATTGTTGATGATTACAGCAGATGGACTTGGGTGAAATTCATAAAGAGTAAAGATGTTGTGTGTGATGTATTCAGTAGCTTCTGCACTCAAATTCAATCTGAAAAAGAATCAAAAATTTTGAAAGTCAGAAGTGATCATGGTGGAGAATTTGAAAATGAGCCATTTGAAGCTTTTTGTGAAAAACATGGAATTTTCCATGAATTCTCTTCTCCTAGAACACCACAACAAAATGGGGTTGTAGAGAGAAAGAATAGAACTTTACAAGAAATGGCCAGAACCATGATTCATGAAAACAATTTACCAAAACATTTTTGGGCAGAAGCAGTGAATACAGCATGCTATGTTCAAAACAGGATCTATATTAGACCTATTTTGGAGAAAACAGCATATGAACTCTTTAAAGGAAGAAAACCCAATATCTCTTACTTTCATCAATTTGGATGTACATGTTACATTCTGAACAACAAGCTCTACCTAAAGAAATTTGATGCCAAGGCCCAAAGAGGAATCTTTTTAGGTTACTCTGAAAGGTCAAAGGCATACAGGGTGTATAATTCAGAAACACTCTGTGTTGAAGAATCTATGCACGTTAAATTTGATGACAAAGAGCTTGAAGATAAAACTTCAAAGCAAGGTGAAAGTTTTGCAGAGATACAGGTTCCTGAAGCTACTCCAGAACCTGATCAGATGGCTGAGTCTGAAAATAGTCCAGAAGCTGAACCCACATCAGAAGCACAAGATGAAGCTGCTTCTGATGAAGCACAAGATGACTCACATCAAGAAGATCCTCCCAGAAACACATTCAAACACAAGTCTTCACATCCTGAAGAGCTAATCATTGGAAACAAAGATAGTCCAAGAAGAACAAGATCACATTTCAGACAAGAAGAGTCAATGATTGGACTAATCTCAATGATTGAACCTACAACAGTTGATGAAGCACTTTCAGATGATGGATGGATCCTAGCTATGCAAGAAGAGTTGAATCAATTTCAAAGAAATGATGTGTGGGATCTGGTACCCAAACCTCAGCACAAGAACATTATTGGAACAAAATGGGTATTCAGAAACAAGCTGAACGAGCAAGGTGAAGTAACAAGAAACAAAGCCAGGCTTGTTGCACAAGGGTATAGTCAACAAGAAGGCATTGATTACACTGAAACGTTTGCTCCAGTTGCAAGATTGGAAGCAATCAGGTTACTTCTTTCCTATGCAGTTAATCATGGCATAATATTATATCAGATGGATGTCAAGAGTGCATTTCTCAATGGTGTCATAGAAGAAGAAGTGTATGTTAAGCAACCTCCTGGATTTGAGGATATTAAATATCCTGACCATGTTTTTAAATTGAAGAAATCACTATATGGCTTGAAACAAGCTCCCAGAGCTTGGTATGATAGACTAAGTAATTTCTTAATCAAAAATGATTTTAAGAGAGGACAGGTTGACACTACACTCTTCAGAAGGACCCTTGGGAAAGATATTCTTGTTGTGCAAATATATGTTGATGATATAATATTTGGTTCTACTAATGCATCTCTTTGCAAGGAATTTTCTGAGTTAATGTGTTATACCCTAATTTTGGACCTAAAAATACTAGTCAATCTTTCTTTTCTTGCATTACAAGTCATTTGAACTATCTCTGATCAATTGAATCTTTCTCTGCATTTTATTTCAATTTTATTTGCAAAATTTACATGCAAGGGTATTTTAGTCATTTCCTATGTCAAGTGTCTCTCAGTCTTTCAAAAGTTTGTTTGAAGTCCTTTCAAGTAGTGTGAATAGGTCTCTGTATCATTCTATATCAAAACCCTTTCCAAAAATTGCATTTGAAGTCATTTTGGGTCAGTTTTGCCCCTAGGGGCATTTTAGTCTTTTCAAGTGTCAAAGTACTGTCTAAATCCTAAAAAAATTGTCTCTGAATCTTTTAATTTTGCTTGCATGAGTCCTTGATTCAATTCCTTGTTAAAAATCCATTTTAAAATTCGTATCTGAGTCATTTACAGTCGTTTTAGCCCCAGGGGCATTTTAGTCATTTCACACGAAATTTCGGCAGAGAGGTACTTTAAAGTACCTCATTTAGGCCATTTGTTCGTTTTAGTCCGTTTTGTCAATTTTAATCGTTTCACTTTACGTTGTGTTCCAATTACCATTTTTTAATTCATTTTTATTTTTATTTTTTATTTTTTAGTCCTAAACTTCTAAAAATTGCATTTTTGGTCCTTCTTTCCAAGTCATCAGGTCTGTACACATGTCAGTTCCTCATTTGTCCACTTGTCCAAGAGTTTGTTACAAAATTATGCCACATGTCATTTTTTTATTTGTCCAAATTGCACAAGTGTCAGCTATAAAGCCCAGTCATCTCAGTCAATGCCAACAGACCCATTCATTCAGTGCCAACTCACACAAACACATCACAATTTTCTCTCTCTTGTTAGTTAAGATCAAGATTCAGAAATCTGAAGAAAATCTTCGAAGTTCATCAAGAACTTCGCATGAAGTTCATCTTCTCCGAACCCTAATCTCTTCAATTCTCCATCAAATCCTTCAATTCACACGCAATTCAATCCCACAGAATCCTCACAGTCCTCAAAACAGTTTCAATTTCACAGGGAACGCAAGAATGCACAAAATCACATAGGAACCCTAATTTTCCTGAATCAACAATTCGAGGCAGACTTATGGATTTCGTCACAATTCTCAGTGAATCCATTGCTGGATTCTCATCATTGAACTGTGCTTCGCAATTCTAGTGCGAATCCATCACCTACAGTGACGAATTCAAGCACGATCACGAAGTCTGGATAGCGCGAAGAGAAGAAGAAAGAACGAAGTGAATTCTGGAACGGCAAGAAGCATCAGAAAACTCAAAAGCTTTCTCAAGAATCTGTGTTCGAATCTCCACTAAAAAATCCAGGTAACTTCGAAAAGACCTTTTCGTTTCACCTCAAATCTTCATCAAAGGTCCATAAACAAAAATAAACGGTGAATCCAGTGGATTAATAAGCCTTGAGACTCATTCAGTTGAAAAAGGTTGAAAGAAGTTCAGAAAACTTGAAACCGAAACCCTAAAGTACAAATCCACGAAGATTCACGGTTTATTTTACAAATACAAGTTCATATTCATAATCAGTAGAGGAAATAGTCCAGAGTAGAGCCTCATTTCAAGAGATTTCGAAAAGATTTGAAAAGCTTGAAACCGTAAGTTCGAATTGTAGATCTACAAAGATTCAATGAGTTTTAGAAAAAACGAAGTAGATCTTCAAACTCAGGAAGGAAAAACGAACACATCGGTGTAAAAAGCTTTCGAAAATAGTCAAGTATGGAGTTCCGGCACGGTGGTTCCGTCACCGGAAACCTAACCGTCGCCGGAAACTTCATCGGTGTTCATATTTTTCCAGAAAGTCACGAGGTTGAAGATGAAGGTTGGGTGAGAGCTTCTCTCACTAAACCACAATGTAGAGAGAGAAGTTAGGGTTAGAAATGAGGGAAAAACCGGTTCATGGCCTTATATAGGCCACTGAACCGGTTCACCCCATGGACCAACCCGTTTCCTACCCCTACCCGGTCCATTCATTTAGTTTAAGCCCAATTCCCATGTCTGTGCATATGCTGCTCTTTGCGCCCCCATCTCTGCATGCTTCTTGCTAATTGTTGCTGTTCATACCCCCTGCATGTTCAAAAATCTTAGAAAAGATTCCAATTAACTTTCCATAGGTTCTTGATGATGTTCTTGATGTTTTTATGACATTTTTGCATGATAAATTTTGTTAAAAAATATATGTAGCTTTTTCCTTGTTTTTTTTTTATTAGAATTGATCATTTTCTTGTCATTTTTAGTCCAAAAAACCCTTTAAAAAATTCCTAAAAATTCACGTAGGTTTCTTGATATTTTTGTAGTATTTTGTGATAATTTTCACATGTTAAAATTGGTTAAAAAATTAGGTGTCAATTTTCTTGCTATTTTTGTCATATTTTGTGCTAAAAATAAGTGGATCTTTGCTTGATTTTAACCCAAATGGCTTGATGAATGTTGGTGACCTATACTACTTGAGTTCATAGGATTTTTAGCTACTGT
This sequence comes from Medicago sativa, assembly GCF_051527215.1. Taxonomy (NCBI): domain Eukaryota; kingdom Viridiplantae; phylum Streptophyta; class Magnoliopsida; order Fabales; family Fabaceae; genus Medicago; species Medicago sativa. The sequence goes on from NC_140749.1 coordinate 85,754,175, forward strand.
TTGTGTTTAATTTTGTTGCATAATTGTGAATTTTGGTAGGTTACTTAGCTTACAAGTCATTAGGTAGTTAAATAATGTAAATATGCCCCAAATTTGTTTTAAAATGTCAAGTAGATCATGTAGCCTTAATTCCCATTCCAAAACTTGTTTCTAAACCTTTAAAATGTAATTGGAATGTGAGAATTATAGGTCACTTGGTTCTTGCATTTTATGAACAAATTTTAGCTATATTTGCACTATTTTCTATCCTTTATATTCTAGTATTTCTCTTACTCCATTTCTCTTGATATTGTCATGTGCTACTAACTCCTTTCATTTCATATTTCATATTCATTATAAGCATCTCCATTTCATCCCATTTTCATCTCTATTCTTCTTGCAATATAATTTGTATTAAGACTTAGAATGTAATGTTTAGGAGATTTTGTAATATTCTTTCATGCTTTTAATTTCTTGGCAAAGAGGCCATAGAATGTATCTAGGGTATGATGTAAAGGACAATGGACTCTAATGATGTACACCGACACAAGCACCGGCACATGCACACACACCACCATAGCTAGAATATGCATGTTTAGATGTATGTTTAGGATTGTATGTTTAGATGAATGCCTAGGGCTTTAAACTTAGAAAAAACCAATTTTTCAAACAAATGTGAACAACTTCACACAAATTTTTTTTCAAATAAACCTTGGGATCCAATATCCCATTGAATTTTCCTTTTATTTTCTAAATCAAAAATCCAATGAAAATAATCATACTTTGACTTGTTTTTGCAAATGACTAATTCAACCTCACAATTTTCCAATCTCATGCCCTTGAGGCCTCTTTCTATTCTTCAAACTCCATTTTCAAACTTAAAATCAACCAACAAAAACAAAAACATTTTTGGAAGAGAACTACGGTGGATTTGATCCCTTAATCGGGTACGTAGGCAAGGAACCAAAATTCCTTCAATTCAACTAAAATAAAAATCCAAAAACATTCTTCTCCCTCCAATTCTTCACTTAGAACATTCTTAGGTTTAATAAACATTTTCAAAATAGCATTTAAAAATAAAGCGCGCGCGTAGAAGTTAAAGACGGTTCCTATAGGTTACTATAGTCGTTATGGGTGCCTAACACCTTCCCGTAGCGAAAACAACTCCCGGACCTCGATTCTCAAGGGTTTTGCTTACTTTTTCCCTTCCCAAGAAAAAATAAGATATCACCGGTTTGAAAGGTTCAAACGTAATCAATGTTTGACACCCGAAAACCAAGATAAAACAGCTGGCGACTTCACTGGGGAGATTCGAGAGTTACGCCTAGTCTTTATTTCCACGCTTGCGCTTCTTTTTTACTTGCTTCTTTTACTTGTTTTCCTATGTGAATAAATGTTTAATTTCTTGCAAACGTGTGGGGTGAGAATATCAAAAGTCCTGCACCCGGGCTGAGTGAACTTAGGATTTAGGAGGGATATAATCGACAATTCATTCCGGGGGTTGCCTCGTGTTTTGGATTATGCGATCAATCCCACATAGCTGAGGCATTTTGGAGGTGATGTTGTCGGCGCGGGTTGTCGCGTTTAGGCACTTTACTTCTAATTGTTCTATGACGCTATGGACCGTAGATAACCAAACCCATCCATGGCCATTTTCTAGGATGTAGTGCGGAGGCTAAACCGAGTGTCGTCTCGAGTTTTAGTCGTCACGCGATACTACACTCAAGTTAGACCTTCCACGTATAATCATGGAGCGAGAGTTGTCTCGTGACACCGTGAGATACGTCGGAGAGGTTGCAACTTGGGAACCTTTTTAGAACCCGGTTACTATTATCCTAAAACCCTAGTTTCACCGGACACCGTGTCCACCCATGACTCCTCGACTTTGAACTTCAAACCCACCATGTTTTCTCCGAATTTGAACATGATCATGCATTCATGCATACATGCATACATGCATAAACCTTTTTGTCATGCATTGTTATCGAAGGGCTTAGACAAGTTGAATTTGTAAACATTGTAGGCATGAAGATGACTAAGTCCTACAAGTTCAAGGAAGTGGATTTGGCTAGTTTGAGAGATTTGGCACTCAAGATTGAGGATTCGACTGGTTTCCGACACCGTTACGGGGCTTTACTTCCTATTCTTCATACTAGTGTGGATGAGAAGCTTGTGCACACTCTAGTGCAATTCTATGATCCGGAGTATCGGTGCTTCACTTTTCCAGACTTTCAGTTGGTGCCTACTCTAGAGGCTTATTCTTCCTTGACGGGTTTACCTATTGCTAAGGGGATACCTTTCTCAGGACCTGAAAACCCTCTTCCTCCATTGGTTATTGCTAAGGATCTCTATCTCAAGACCACCGATGTCTCCAAGAATCTTGTTACTAAGGCACATATCCGGGGGTTCACTTCAGAGTATCTTCTTTGGAAAGCCAACCTCAATACCACTTGTCAGGACACTCTTGAGGCTATTCTTGCACTTCTCATCTATGGACTTATTCTCTTTCCGAATCTCGATGGCTTCGTGGACATGAATGCTATTATGATCTTCCACTCCAAGAATCCGGTTCCTACTTTGCTAGCTGACACATACCATGCTATTCACGATCGGTCCAGCAAAGGTCGTGGATACATTCTTTGTTGTGTGCCTCTCCTCTATAGGTGGTTTATTTCGCACCTTCCGCAGTCTTTCCATGACAATCCGAGGAATTGGTCTATTTCACAGAGGATTATGGCTCTCACTCCTAATGAGGTGGTTTGGCTCACTCCCGCTTCTAGGGTCAAGGAAATTATCTTTGGTGGTGGAAAGTTTCTTAATGTACCTCTTCTTGGTACCCGGGGTGGAATCAACTATAATCCGGAGCTTGCTTTGCGACAATTTGGTTTCCCGATGAAAGATAAACCCATCAATCTTGCTACAGCTCCCTACTTCTTTCACTACTCCAATGCCCCCACCGGAATTAGAGAAGATTTCATGCAAGCTTGGACTAAGCTTCGGAAGAAAGAGGTGAAGCATATGGGTGTAAGGTCCGGTATTGCTCATGAGGCCTATACACAGTGGGTGATAAGCCGAGCTGAGGAGGCTGGTACACCTTACCCCTCTATGAGATATGTGTCTGCAACTGTTCCTACCATGCCTTTGCCTCTACTCCCACCTACCCAGGAGATGTATCAGGAGCATCTAGCTATGGAGAGTCGGGAGAAGCATCAGTGGAGAGCTAGATACTATGAGGCCGAGAACTTGATCATGACCTTGGATGGAAAGGGTGAGCAGCAGACTCATGAGGTCTTGACACTGAAGAAAGATTTAGCTAAGGCTAAGAGAGAGATTGAAGAGAAAGATATACTGCTTATGAGGGACTCCAAGAGAGCTAGGGGGGCCCGTGACTTCTATGCACGATACTGCAGCTATGAGTCCGACTCAGAGGACGACGCTTCCACTTCCTATGCTTGAGGATTGCCATTTTCTGTTGTTATTTCCATTTGTTTATGTTGAAATTGTCTTGTAAAACCATATGTTGATTGTGTGTTTCCCGGTTATGTCAATTGTTGTTTAGTAATGTTTACAAGTTCATAATTTGTCTAAAACTCTTCGATAACACAAAAAGAGTCTTTTTTTTTTTGCATGCATTTACACATTTCACGCATCATATGCATTCATTGGCCACAAAAAACTTCTCTCGTGCTCATTGCCTCCTGGTTTTGTCCGCCGCAGTCTGAAAAGTGGCTCGTGTTCGCAAAGTCTACCAACCAGATAGAATTCATCAGACAAGATTTCACAAGAGAAGGATAATGGCTAACTTTGAAGAAGAAAATGCTCTGCTCCGGGCCGAATTGGCTGCTATGAAAGAAGATCTGGCTAAGGCTCATGACGCTATGTCCACCATGATGGCTGCACAGGAACAACCAGCCACTTCTATTCCAGTTACTGCTGAGGTGATTCCCTCTATCCCACTGTCTACTGTGGCTACTGATGCTCGTTTTGTTATGCCCAACGGCCGTCCTTATGGCCTCCCACCATTCTATTCTCCTAATACTGCTGCTGGTGTCTCTGGTTTTGCTGGTCAAGGACAGATCCCTGTGTCCACTGCTATGCCTCAGGTGACTACCGTCGTTACCGACCCTATTGTACACACTGTGCAACAGGTGATTGATGTTGATACTCCGCGTGGACAAGATCCCGCGATGGAAGCTATGAAAAGACAGTTGAAGGAGTTGGCTGGAGAACTCCGTGAAGTCAAGGCTAGCCGGGGAAGCAATGGTGCTCCTGCTAAAGCTCGTGATCTGTGCTTGGTATCCCGATTTGAGATTCCGAAGAAATTCAAAGAGCCAGAATTTGACAAGTACAATGGGACTTCTTGCCCACACAACCATGTTATCCGGTATGTACGAAAGATGGCTAACTACGCCGACAATGATGCACTGATGATCCACTGCTTTCAGAGTAGCTTGACAGATGATGCAGCAGATTGGTACACTAGTCTGAGCAAAGATAACATCCATACCTTTGAGGAACTTGCTGCTGCTTTCGAAGGTCAATATGAATTCAATACCCGTCTGAGGCCAAACAGGGATTCTCTCAAAGCCCTATCTCAAAAATCAGATGAAACCTTCCGAGAATACGCTCAAAGGTGGAGAGGGGCAGCTGCCCGTGTCTCTCCTCGACTTGATGAGGAAGAGCTGACACAGACATTCCTGAAGACTCTGAAGAAGGAATATAAGGAGAGAATGATAGTCTCTGCCCCAAACAACTTCTCTGATATGGTTACAATGGGAACTCGCCTAGAAGAGGCTGTCCGAGATGGTATTATTGTCCTGGAGAAGGGTGAATCTTCAAACAGTGCACCAAAGAAGTACGGTAATGGTCATCACAAGAGAAAAGAATCTGATGTGGGAATGGTGTCTGGTAATCCATCTGCAGCAGCCATGCAACTACCTTTGCCCTATCACTACATGCAATACTCTCAACATCCTTTCTTCCCACCATTCTATCAGCAATATCCTCTACCACCGGGTCAACCACCAATGCCCGTCAATGCCATCCCCCAGCAAGTACAACAACAGCCTCCTGCTCAACAGCAACGGCAGCAACAACAGGGTCCCCGATCCAAACCTTCTTTTCCAACAATACCAATGCTTTATGGTGAGCTGCTCCCAACTCTACTGGCCAAGGGGCACTGTGTCACCAGACCAGGCAAGCCTCCGCCTAATCCATTGCCTCCCAGGTTCCGACAGGACCTAACATGTGAATTTCATCAGGGTGCTCAAGGCCATGATATTGAAAATTGCTTTGCTCTGAAGTATATTGTGAAAGATCTGATAGAAAAGGGACGGTTGACTTTTGAGAATAGTGTTCCTCACGTCCTTGACAACCCGCTTCCAAACCATGCTGCTGTCAATATGATTGAGGCCTTTGAAAGGATTCCCGTTCATCAAGAGGATCCCAGGCTGGATGTCCGCAATGTCGTTACTCCCTTGGTACCATTACATGTCAAACTTTGCCAGGCTTCTCTGTTCAATCATGATCATGATTCTTGTTCGGAATGTCTGCAGAATCCTATGGGCTGTTGTGTTGTGCAAAATGATATCCAGAGCCTGATGGATGACAAGTATTTGATTGCCAGCGATGTATGTGTGATTGTACCAGTGTTCCATGATTCTCCTGTTGAAAGTGCAAAGAATGTCGAGCCTCTGGTGATCAGGCTACCTGGTCCTGTACCTTATACCTCTACCAAAGCAATTCCCTACAAATACAATGCAACCATGATTGAAAATGGGGTGGAAGTACCTCTCGTATCCCCAGCTACAGTTGATAATGTTGCTAGTGAAATTACAGCTCTGAGAAGCGGGAAAGTCCGTCCACCTTTGTTTCAAAGACAGGTGGTCACACCCATTGCTACGGTAACTCCACCAGTTGCTCCTCCTGTTGACAAGAACACCGGCCCAGCAGGCCAATCTATTGAAGAGTCCAATCTGGACGAAATCCTGAGGCTTATCAAGAAAAGTGACTATAAGATTGTTGACCAGCTGCTACAAACCCCATCAAAGATATCCATCTTGTCTCTGCTCATGAGCTCAGAAGCTCACAGGAAGGTGTTAATGAAGATACTGGAGCAAGCTTATGTCGACCACGAAGTCTCTGCGGATCAATTTGATGGGATAGTGAGCAATATTACTGCCTGCAACAACTTGGGGTTTGGTGATGATGAGCTCCCCGAAGCAGGGAAACGCCACAACTTGGCTCTACATATCTCGGTGCATTGTGGGTCTGACCTGATATCCAACGTGTTGGTAGACACTGGATCATCTCTGAACGTAATACCTGAATCAACGCTAAGGCAATTGAGCCATCATGGAATTTCTCTGAGGGGTAGCAGCTATCTGGTTAAAGCTTTTGATGGATCCCGCAAAGATGTTCTCGGGGAAGTGGACTTGCCAATTACCATTGGTCCCGAGACATTTCAAATAACTTTCCAAGTCATGGATATCAACGCCTCTTACAGCTGTCTCCTCGGAAGACTATGGATCCATGACGCGGGAGCAGTCACATCCACTTTGCATCAGAAGCTCAAATTCATGAGAAACGGTAAGGTTGTCACCGTATATGGTGAGGAGGCATTTCTGGTTAGCCAAATATCATCATTCTCTTGTGTTGAAGCAGGGTCCGCAGAAGGAACGTCGTTTCAAGGATTGACTGTTGAGGGTGCAGAGCCCCGGAGGGCTGGTGCTAGCATGGCCTCACTGAAAGATGCCCGGAAGGCTGTCCAGGCAGGGCAAGCTGCTGGCTGGGGCAAGGTGATTCAGATCTTAGAAAACAAGCGTAAAGAGGGCCTTGGATTCTCCCCGACATCTGCTGTTTCAAAGGGAACCTTCTACAGTGCTGGGTTCATCAATGCTATTACTGAAGATGCTGCTGAAAGTGGTTACGTGCCTGCATTTGTTATACCAGGAGGCACCGTGAGAAATTGGGAAGCCATTGATGTTCCTTTAGTCATGCATGCTTCCATGTAATGTGTTTTGTTGCTCATGTCTTTTGTTTTCAAAATAACAATCCTTTTGCTCTGCCCAAGGCGAAAGTGATATCATTGTAAGGGCGTGTTTGTTTCGGCATTGCCGTTATCAATAAAAGTTGTCGTTTTTCTCACGACTCTTTGTTTTTTGTTACCTTTTAGTGCCTTTTTCTTGGAAATAATGGTAATGCCAGAAAAAACCAAAACATTTGTTATTTTCTTATTAATTTCAAAAATCTGCATGAAAAACTTTTTCTAAAAATCATCCCAATCATATTATGCAGATTGAACCATAATAAACCCGTTGAACACAGTGACCCTATGGTTCCTCCAAATTTTGAATTCCCTGTATATGAAGCTGAAGATGAGGATGATGATTATGAAGAGATACCGTATGAGATCACTCGACTGCTTGAGCAAGAAAGAAAAGCCATTCAGCCTCACCAGGAAGAGATTGAGCTCATCAACCTGGGTACTGAAGAGAACAAGCGAGAGATCAAGATCGGTGCTGCACTTGAGCCAGAGGTGAAAAAGAAGATCATTCAGCTTCTCCATGATTATCCAGATGTTTTTGCATGGTCCTATGAAGATATGCCGGGTCTAGATCCCAAGATTGTGGAACATCGGATACCGACAAGACCTGAATGTCCTCCTGTCAAGCAGAAATTGAGAAGGTCTCGTCCAGACATGGCTCTTGAGATCAAGGCTGAAGTGCAAAAGCAAATTGATGCAGGTTTCCTCATGACGGCTGAATATCCTGAGTGGATTGCCAACATCGTACCAGTGCCAAAGAAAGATGGGAAAGTTCGAATGTGTGTTGATTACAGAGATCTGAATAAAGCCAGTCCAAAAGATAACTTTCCATTGCCTCATATTGATGTACTTGTTGACAGTACTGCTCAATCCAAAGTGTTCTCCTTCATGGATGGTTTCTCTGGTTATAATCAGATACGAATGTCTCCTGAAGATAGAGAAAAGACGTCCTTCATCACTCCGTGGGGAACGTTCTGTTATAAAGTGATGCCGTTTGGCTTGATAAATGCTGGTGCTACCTATCAAAGAGGTATGACAACTTTGTTCCATGATATGATTCACAAAGAAATTGAAGTATATGTTGATGACATGATTGTGAAATCAAGTGATGAAGAGCAGCATGTTGTGTATTTGAAAAAGATGTTTGAAAGATTGAGAAAGTACAAGCTGCGGTTGAATCCGAATAAGTGCACCTTCGGTGTAAGATCTGGAAAGTTGCTAGGCTTCATTGTCAGCCAGAGAGGCATTGAAGTTGATCCTGACAAAGTCCGAGCCATCAGAGAAATGCCGGCCCCTCAAACTGAAAAGCAAGTCAGAGGTTTCCTCGGGCGTCTGAATTATATTTCAAGATTCATATCTCACATGACCACTACTTGCGGACCAATTTTCAAATTGCTCAGAAAGAATCAGCCTGTTGTATGGAATGATGAATGTCAGGAAGCTTTTGATAGCATCAAAGAATACCTGTTGGAGCCACCTATCCTTGTCCCGCCAGTGGAAGGAAGGCCTTTGATTATGTATCTGTCAGTGTTAGATGATTCAGTGGGTTGTGTTCTCGGTCAGCAAGATGAGACTGGTAAGAAAGAGCATGCTATCTACTATCTGAGCAAGAAGTTCACCGACTGTGAGATTCGGTATACAATGCTTGAAAAGACTTGTTGTGCTTTAGCCTGGGCTGCCAAACGCCTGCGTCATTATATGGTGAACCATACAACTTGGTTGATATCTCGAATGGATCCAATCAAGTACATCTTTGAAAAACCTGCTGTTACTGGAAAGATTGCACGTTGGCAAATGTTGTTGTCTGAATATGATATTGTGTACAAAGCTCAGAAAGCAATCAAAGGAAGCGTCCTTGCTGAGCATCTTGCTTGTCAACCTCTTGATGACTACCAGCCGATTAAGTTTGATTTCCCTGATGAAGAGATTATGTATCTAAAAGCAAAAGACTGTGAAGAGCCACTGATCAATGAAGGGCCAGATCCCAATAGCAAATGGGGATTGGTGTTTGATGGTGCTGTTAATGTTTATGGTAAAGGAATTGGGGCCATCATTGTAACTCCTCAGGGGCACCACATTCCTTTCACCGCTCGAATAACTTTCGAATGCACAAACAACATAGCTGAATATGAAGCATGCATCTTGGGCATTGAAGAAGCCCTTGACCTGAGAATCAAACACCTTGACATCTATGGAGATTCTGCACTTGTTATTAATCAGATAAAAGGTGAATGGGAGACTCATCATGAGAGGCTGATCCCATACCGTGACTATGCAAGACGTCTGTTGACATACTTTACAAAGGTGGAGCTGCACCATATCCCTCGGGATGAAAATCAAATGGCTGACGCGCTTGCTACTTTGTCTTCCATGTTTCGTGTCAATCACTGGAATGACGTGCCCGTAATCAAAGTGCAACGTCTCGATAGACCCGCTCATGTGTTTACTATTGAAAATACGCCAGATCAAGCTGACAAAGATGTGAATGACAAAAAGCCTTGGTACTACAACATCAAACAATTCTTGCAGAATCGTGAATATCCACCTGGTGCTTCCAACAGGGATAAAAAGACTCTGAGACGGTGGGCTAGCAAATTCCTTCTGGACGGAGAAACCCTATACAAGAGGAACTATGATATGGTCTTGTTAAGATGTGTTGACAAACAAGAAGCTGAGAAGTTGATGCATGATGTACATGATGGTACTTTTGGGACCCATGCTTCGGGTCATACCATGTCAAGGAAATTGTTAAGAGCCGGCTATTACTGGATAACCATGGAGCGTGATTGCCACAAACATGCTAAAAGATGCCACAAATGCCAAATTTATGCTGATAAGATTCATGTGCCTCCACATGCCCTCAATGTTATCTCTTCCCCATGGCCTTTCTCTATGTGGGGCATTGACATGATCGGAAGAATTGAACCAAAAGCGTCCAATGGACATCGTTTCATTCTAGTGGCAATTGACTACTTCACCAAGTGGGTTGAAGCTGCCTCCTATGCCAATGTGACCAAGCAAGTGGTTGTCAAGTTTATCAAGAATAACATCATCTGTCGATATGGTGTTCCCAACAAAATTATCACTGACAATGGTTCCAATCTGAACAATAGCATGATGCAAGCTTTATGCGAAGAATTCAAAATCGAACATCACAACTCTTCTCCTTATAGACCTCAGATGAATGGTGCAGTTGAGGCCGCTAACAAGAACATCAAGAAGATTGTTCAGAAGATGGTCACTACTTACAAAGACTGGCATGAAATGCTACCTTTTGCCTTGCATGGCTACCGTACTACGGTACGCAGTTCAACCGGGGCAACTCCTTTCTCTCTTGTGTATGGTATGGAAGCAGTTCTCCCTCTGGAAGTGGAGATTCCATCTCTTCGAGTGATCATGGAAGCAAAGTTAACTGAGGCTGAATGGTGTCAAAGTCGGTATGACCAGTTGAATCTGATTGAAGAGAAACGTATGGGTGCTATGACTCATGGACAGTTGTATCAAGTGCGAATGAAGAATGCTTTTGACAAGAAAGTCCGACCTCGAGAATTCAAGGAAGGCGAACTTGTATTGAAACGAAGGATAAGTCAGCAACCCGACCCAAGGGGCAAGTGGACACCTAACTATGAAGGTCCTTATGTTGTCAAGAAGGCTTTCTCTGGTGGTGCTTTGATTCTTACACACATGGATGGTGTTGAGCTTCCAAATCCTGTTAATGCCGATATAGTCAAGAAATACTTTGTCTAGAAAGAAAAGAACAGCGTGGTAGGTCGAAAACCCGAAAGGGCGGCCTAGGCAAAAATGCGCTTCCCGGTGGATCGAAAACCCGAAAGGGCGATCCAGGCAAAAGTTAGGGACAAAAAAATGAATATGAAAGAGCTCGCTGAGACTGTACGCAACTCAGGCAAGAATGAGCGCCTCGATGAGCCGAAAACCCGAAAGGGCGGTTCATGCAAAAATGAGGTTGACAATAAAAGACAAGTAACTATATCTGGCAAATCACCATCACCCCTTGGGGCATCTGCAACTGTCAATGATCATTCTTCATCAGAGGCTTCTGTACCTGTGAATTCAAAATTTCTATGAAATGTAGCGGTCATCGTGTTCAATGTATCACCAACCAATAAAATTACCATGTTCCAAGCTTTGTAAATCCGTGAAGTCACGCCTTTGGCTGACTTTCACTCTTCTACATCAATTTGAGCCTTTCTACTGTTTGCAATTCTATTTTCCCTTCTACTTTCAATGCTTTATACAAAATATTTTCCTTCTATTTGATAATGTCAAAGTCTGAAACAAACATTTTTGAAAATTAAAACATTTTTTCTGTCTATTTTGAAAGCAAACCTGAGCAACAGGGTACATTTCAATGAAACATGCATGAATGAATGAGTGTCAATGTCTATTTCAATAACATGTTACAAGCAGGTTACTCCCCGGGATGATCTGTGGTCAATGGCAAGAATGAAAAAACAGAATGAAATGAAAAGAAAAAATGAAGATAAAAAAGCTCGCTAAGTTGAAAACCCGAAAGGGCGGCTTAGGCAAAAATGAGCACCCCGCTGATTGACAACCTATGAAGGCAATTCAGGCAAAAATGGGGCAATGAAAAGAATCTTATCCCCCGGTGAATCGAAAACCCGAAAGGGCGGTTCAGGCAAAAATGGGGTTTGAAAATGAAAAAATGAAAGAATGAAATATTGAAAAAGCATTGACCACAGATGCGAACATCCAATGTTTACCCAGCACTGACACGCCTAGCAACGGCGACCTGTATCCAAGAACCTTCCAAGGGTCCCTCCTTTACAAGTTTTATTGCCCTCAGCCATGGTTTTGATACGTCCCTCAACGACGGTCTCTCCAAAGAGGTTTTTTCCCCTGTGAATATGTTGCAGCACGAGCCACTACGTGCCCAATCTTCCAATGTCTCATCTGCCTTTGTGAAACTTCTCTGTCAAACTGCCAATCAATCATGCATTTCAAGCATTCATACATGCATAATCATGCATTTCGTGTGCTCATACATCCAACAATCTTGCTATATCATACATACATGTGGCATATCCAACTTTCAACTGCCAAATTCAATACAAGTTTCCACTCTCCAACTTCAATTCCAATCATGTCAAACTGTCAAATTCGAAGCAATTTCCAATCTCCAATGTCAAATTCAACTCAATTCCAATTGGCAAATTCGAAGCAATCTCAACTTCAATAACATTTCCAATGATTGACATCCAATGACAATGTCAATGTCAATCTTTCAATTCCAATGTTGACATCCAATGACAATGTCAATGTCAATCTCATATTCCAGTATTGACATCCAATGACAATGTCAATGTCAATCTCCAATTCCAACATTGACATCCAATGACAATGTCAATGTCAATCTCCAATTCCAATTCCTATGCCAATTTCCAACTCCAATGTCAATTTCAATGTCAAACTCCAATTTCAATCCATTTCCAATGACAATTTCCGATTTCAATTCCAATGACTATGTCAATGTCAATCTCATATTCCAGTATTGACATCCAATGACAATGTCAATGTCAATCCTCCAATTCCAGTATTGACATCCAATGACAATGTCAATGTCAATCTTTCAATTCCAATGTTGACATCCAATGACAACGTCAATGTCAATTTTCAATCCAATTTCAATGTCAAATTCCAATTTCAATCCAATCTCAATGTCAATTGCAACTTTCCAATATCCAATGTCAAATTCAATTCCAATTTCCATGTCAATGTCAATTTCAATCCCAATTTCAATGTCTATGTCTATGTCTCTGCCAATGTCAATTTTCAATTCAAATCAATGTCAATTTACTCTTGGGCCAACAAAAATGGTCATGTCTATTTTTCAAATCAAGTCAATAACAATTTACCCTCAATTGGTATCTTGTTAAGCCAGACTTTCAATTGGTATCTCATTGCTGGTCAAGTGCCGGGTTCAATCCAAAAAGAACCACTTGTACCTGCTTGTATGCCTGTGCTTCCGGACAAACGGCAAGTTCGATAGAACAGTTTGTACCCAGCGTATGCTTTGTTATCGGTCAAACGGCAAGTTCGATAGAACAGTTTGTACCTAGATTATGCTCTGTTATCAGTCAGACGGCAAGTTCAATCTGAAGAACAGTTTGTACCCCAACTTATGCTTTGTTATCGGTCAAACGACAAGTTCGTTCTAAGAGAACAGTCTGCACTCCTCCACATGATGTGGTGATAATCCAACAAGCAAGTTCGATCCAAAGAAACAGCTTGTATCAATCCTTTTGTCTACGTCTCCAGCCAAACAGCCAGTTCAATCCAAAAGAACAGTTTGTGTCTGTCTATCTGTTTGTGTTTTCAACCAAGCGTCAAGTTCGATCCAAAGAACCACTTGTATCTGCCTATATGTCTATGTTTCCGGTCAAGTGCCAAGTTCAATTCCACGAACAGCTTGCACCTATCTTTTGTTTTGTATTTCTTGGTCAAGTGACTAGTTCGACCCAAAGAACAACTTGCACCTTAGTATTCTACTCCCTGGTTTGTCTACCCTGTCAATGTCTATCTGAATCCCCAGTAACATGACAGGTTCCATAGACTCCAGTTGTTTGTCTTGCATTCATAATCAAATATTGCAAAGCATTCATATTTTTGAAAATCTGAAAGCGTATTTTTACGTCCAAAAACAGTGCAAATGTTAATATTTAAGTATCTTCGTCCCGTCAACTCTAAGACTTCGTCTCTTGACTCTCCGGACAAAGAAACTTAAATAGGGGCAGCTGTTATACCCTAATTTTGGACCTAAAAATACTAGTCAATCTTTCTTTTCTTGCATTACAAGTCATTTGAACTATCTCTGATCAATTGAATCTTTCTCTGCATTTTATTTCAATTTTATTTGCAAAATTTACATGCAAGGGTATTTTAGTCATTTCCTATGTCAAGTGTCTCTCAGTCTTTCAAAAGTTTGTTTGAAGTCCTTTCAAGTAGTGTGAATAGGTCTCTGTATCATTCTATATCAAAACCCTTTCCAAAAATTGCATTTGAAGTCATTTTGGGTCAGTTTTGCCCCTAGGGGCATTTTAGTCTTTTCAAGTGTCAAAGTACTGTCTAAATCCTAAAAAAATTGTCTCTGAATCTTTTAATTTTGCTTGCATGAGTCCTTGATTCAATTCCTTGTTAAAAATCCATTTTAAAATTCGTATCTGAGTCATTTACAGTCGTTTTAGCCCCAGGGGCATTTTAGTCATTTCACACGAAATTTCGGCAGAGAGGTACTTTAAAGTACCTCATTTAGGCCATTTGTTCGTTTTAGTCCGTTTTGTCAATTTTAATCGTTTCACTTTACGTTGTGTTCCAATTACCATTTTTTAATTCATTTTTATTTTTATTTTTTATTTTTTAGTCCTAAACTTCTAAAAATTGCATTTTTGGTCCTTCTTTCCAAGTCATCAGGTCTGTACACATGTCAGTTCCTCATTTGTCCACTTGTCCAAGAGTTTGTTACAAAATTATGCCACATGTCATTTTTTTATTTGTCCAAATTGCACAAGTGTCAGCTATAAAGCCCAGTCATCTCAGTCAATGCCAACAGACCCATTCATTCAGTGCCAACTCACACAAACACATCACAATTTTCTCTCTCTTGTTAGTTAAGATCAAGATTCAGAAATCTGAAGAAAATCTTCGAAGTTCATCAAGAACTTCGCATGAAGTTCATCTTCTCCGAACCCTAATCTCTTCAATTCTCCATCAAATCCTTCAATTCACACGCAATTCAATCCCACAGAATCCTCACAGTCCTCAAAACAGTTTCAATTTCACAGGGAACGCAAGAATGCACAAAATCACATAGGAACCCTAATTTTCCTGAATCAACAATTCGAGGCAGACTTATGGATTTCGTCACAATTCTCAGTGAATCCATTGCTGGATTCTCATCATTGAACTGTGCTTCGCAATTCTAGTGCGAATCCATCACCTACAGTGACGAATTCAAGCACGATCACGAAGTCTGGATAGCGCGAAGAGAAGAAGAAAGAACGAAGTGAATTCTGGAACGGCAAGAAGCATCAGAAAACTCAAAAGCTTTCTCAAGAATCTGTGTTCGAATCTCCACTAAAAAATCCAGGTAACTTCGAAAAGACCTTTTCGTTTCACCTCAAATCTTCATCAAAGGTCCATAAACAAAAATAAACGGTGAATCCAGTGGATTAATAAGCCTTGAGACTCATTCAGTTGAAAAAGGTTGAAAGAAGTTCAGAAAACTTGAAACCGAAACCCTAAAGTACAAATCCACGAAGATTCACGGTTTATTTTACAAATACAAGTTCATATTCATAATCAGTAGAGGAAATAGTCCAGAGTAGAGCCTCATTTCAAGAGATTTCGAAAAGATTTGAAAAGCTTGAAACCGTAAGTTCGAATTGTAGATCTACAAAGATTCAATGAGTTTTAGAAAAAACGAAGTAGATCTTCAAACTCAGGAAGGAAAAACGAACACATCGGTGTAAAAAGCTTTCGAAAATAGTCAAGTATGGAGTTCCGGCACGGTGGTTCCGTCACCGGAAACCTAACCGTCGCCGGAAACTTCATCGGTGTTCATATTTTTCCAGAAAGTCACGAGGTTGAAGATGAAGGTTGGGTGAGAGCTTCTCTCACTAAACCACAATGTAGAGAGAGAAGTTAGGGTTAGAAATGAGGGAAAAACCGGTTCATGGCCTTATATAGGCCACTGAACCGGTTCACCCCATGGACCAACCCGTTTCCTACCCCTACCCGGTCCATTCATTTAGTTTAAGCCCAATTCCCATGTCTGTGCATATGCTGCTCTTTGCGCCCCCATCTCTGCATGCTTCTTGCTAATTGTTGCTGTTCATACCCCCTGCATGTTCAAAAATCTTAGAAAAGATTCCAATTAACTTTCCATAGGTTCTTGATGATGTTCTTGATGTTTTTATGACATTTTTGCATGATAAATTTTGTTAAAAAATATATGTAGCTTTTTCCTTGTTTTTTTTTTATTAGAATTGATCATTTTCTTGTCATTTTTAGTCCAAAAAACCCTTTAAAAAATTCCTAAAAATTCACGTAGGTTTCTTGATATTTTTGTAGTATTTTGTGATAATTTTCACATGTTAAAATTGGTTAAAAAATTAGGTGTCAATTTTCTTGCTATTTTTGTCATATTTTGTGCTAAAAATAAGTGGATCTTTGCTTGATTTTAACCCAAATGGCTTGATGAATGTTGGTGACCTATACTACTTGAGTTCATAGGATTTTTAGCTACTGTTTGTGTTTAATTTTGTTGCATAATTGTGAATTTTGGTAGGTTACTTAGCTTACAAGTCATTAGGTAGTTAAATAATGTAAATATGCCCCAAATTTGTTTTAAAATGTCAAGTATATCATGTAGCCTTAATTCCCATTCCAAAACTTGTTTCTAAACCTTTAAAATGTAATTGGAATGTGAGAATTATAGGTCACTTGGTTCTTGCATTTTATGAACAAATTTTAGCTATATTTGCACTATTTTCTATCCTTTATATTCTAGTATTTCTCTTACTCCATTTCTCTTGATATTGTCATGTGCTACTAACTCCTTTCATTTCATATTTCATATTCATTATAAGCATCTCCATTTCATCCCATTTTCATCTCTATTCTTCTTGCAATATAATTTGTATTAAGACTTAGAATGTAATGTTTAGGAGATTTTGTAATATTCTTTCATGCTTTTAATTTCTTGGCAAAGAGGCCATAGAATGTATCTAGGGTATGATGTAAAGGACAATGGACTCTAATGATGTACACCGACACAAGCACCGGCACATGCACACACACCACCATAGCTAGAATATGCATGTTTAGATGTATGTTTAGGATTGTATGTTTAGATGAATGCCTAGGGCTTTAAACTTAGAAAAAACCAATTTTCCAAACAAATGTGAACAACTTCACACAAATTTTTTTTCAAATAAACCTTGGGATCCAATATCCCATTGAATTTTCCTTTTATTTTCTAAATCAAAAATCCAATGAAAATAATCATACTTTGACTTGTTTTTGCAAATGACTAATTCAACCTCACAATTTTCCAATCTCATGCCCTTGAGGCCTCTTTCTATTCTTCAAACTCCATTTTCAAACTTAAAATCAACCAACAAAAACAAAAACATTTTTGGAAGAGAACTACGGTGGATTTGATCCCTTAATCGGGTACGTAGGCAAGGAACCAAAATTCCTTCAATTCAACTAAAATAAAAATCCAAAAACATTCTTCTCCCTCCAATTCTTCACTTAGAACATTCTTAGGTTTAATAAACATTTTCAAAATAGCATTTAAAAATAAAGCGCGCGCGTAGAAGTTAAAGACGGTTCCTATAGGTTACTATAGTCGTTATGGGTGCCTAACACCTTCCCGTAGCGAAAACAACTCCCGGACCTCGATTCTCAAGGGTTTTGCTTACTTTTTCCCTTCCCAAGAAAAAATAAGATATCACCGGTTTGAAAGGTTCAAACGTAATCAATGTTTGACACCCGAAAACCAAGATAAAACATAATGCAGGATGAATTTGAAATGAGCATGATGGGAGAGCTGAAGTTCTTCCTTGGCATTCAAATCAATCAATGCAAAGATGGAGTCTATGTTCATCAATCAAAGTACACAAAGGAGCTTCTGAAGAAGTTCAAACTTGAAGATTGTAAAGTGATGAACACTCCAATGCATCCTACGTGCAACCTGAGCAAAGAAGATGAAGGAACTAAAGTAGATCAGAAGCTGTATAGAGGTATGATTGGTTCTTTGTTATACCTCACTGCATCTAGGCCAGATATTTTATTCAGTGTATGCTTGTGTGCAAGATTCCAATCAGATCCTAGAGAATCTCATATGACTGCTGTCAAGAGAATCTTCAGGTATTTGAAAGGAACGACCAATCTTGGACTCCTTTATAGGAAATCCTTAGATTATAAGCTAATTGGATTATGTGATGCTGATTATGCTGGTGATAGGATTGAAAGAAAGTCAACCAGTGGCAATTGTCAATTTCTGGGTGATAATCTTATATCCTGGGCTAGCAAAAGACAAACAACTATTGCTATGTCTACAGCAGAAGCAGAATACATTTCAGCTGCAAGTTGTTGTACACAACTACTTTGGATGAAACATCAGTTGGAAGATTATCAGATAACTGCTAACAGTATTCCCATTTATTGTGATAATACTGCTGCTATTTGTTTGTCTAAAAATCCAATTTTGCATTCAAGAGCGAAGCACATTGAAATCAAACACCATTTTATCAGAGATTATGTTCAAAAAGGAATTTTAGATATACAATTCATTGATACTGAAAATCAATGGGCTGATATATTTACTAAGCCTTTAACTGTTGAAAGATTTAATTTTATAAAGAAAAATTTGAACATGCACTTTGTATCTGATTAAATGCTTGCTTGCTCCTGAATAGGATTTTAGGTTCTGAAGTTAGTTCAGAAGCGGTAGTCCATCAGAAGCTCTTTATTGAGGTTCTGAGGAAAACTCGCTTCTGATGATGACGTCAGCATCTGAAGTCCAGAAGCTGGATTTGTTGCTTCTGAATAGTTGAATTAGTGGAAACGTTGGAAGTTACCTTTTAAAAAGTAACTTCTGGCCCACTAACTTGGTAGTTACTCTGTGAACTTCTTACATGGCCTATATGTGTTGGTGTATAACTAAAAGGGCAATGATGATTTAAAAGCTTTGAAAGTACTTTTCACGCGCCCCCAATTTTGTCATTAATGTTATGTTTGTTTGTCTCTTTTGAATTGCAATCGTTTTACTTTTAACACTTTGACAATTCACACACTACTCACTCACAACAAACACATTTGCTCTCAAACCTCTTGCGAAGTAAGCGCATTCTCTCAACCTTAGAACCCTAAAATCTTCATCTTCTTCAAATCTTCGTAAATCATCAAATGGCATCATCAAGCTCAAAAGTTTCAGAATCTACATCAAACAAGCAAAGCGTATCAGAATCTGGGTCCATCTACAAAAAGAAGACTATGGATATTCCATGGGAATCCTTAATAGTTCAAGTAGAGTCACCGGTGGATTTTGCTTCACTCAAAAAGTATGAAGTAAACATGGAAGGTTTGATAGAAACTCAGATGATGTCTGAGTATTTCAAGATGCTAAATGGGCCAACATATGTGAACTTGGTCAAGGACTTTTGGTTAAAAGCTGAAGTGTACAATGAAAAGCCTGCAAAAGTCGTAAGCAAACAAGCGGGGTCAAAGAAAGGGAAAATGGTCATGGATATGAATCCTACATCATTTGATAGCTTAGAAATAAGGTCTGAAGTGATGGGCATTCCTATAACCATCACTGAGGACGTTATAGCTAAAGCTTGTAGGATGCATGCAGAGGGAAGATTCCAAGAAATAGTCAGGAAGGAAGATGTCCTGCTAAAAGGTTACTACAACTCTCTTCTGGGTGGGAAGAAAGATGCCAAGCCTTCAGAGATGGAGATTCACAACAGAATGTTGGTGAAATTCAGTAATGATTGCTTCTTTCAAAGAGCAGGAGGGTCTGACCAACCCAACAACCAACAGAAGCTAGCAATTTATTTCATGACCAATCTTGAAAAGATAAACTTCCCCAGATATGTAATGGATCATCTCTGCTGGGCCATAAACGAAAGCACTACAAGAGGAAGAAAACAAGTACCCTATGGAAGATTGCTTTCTGAAACCTTTCATCAAGGAAGGGTGCTGGAGTTCTTAAAAAGGACAAGGAGTGCTTCTGATAAATGTTTCGTAGTCTCTACTGCTGAAAGGACTATCAGTAGCAGGAGCTTATGCTCTATGAAGTTCATCAAAGAAGCCCCTAAAGATGAAAAGTGGTTAGAAATGACAACTGCTGAAACTGAGATAATCAGGGACTTTCCTCCCATCTTTAAGGAAAGTGACTCTGATTTCCTAGTTCAATCAGTAGCTGAGTACGCCTTGGAGGAAGATGCAAGGTCTCAGGAGGAAGCTGCTCTTGCTAAAGGGAAAGGCAAGAAGGCCAAGGCAGTTGCTGTGTCAGAAGCTGCTGTTTCTGAGGCACCTGAAGGGAAAAGGGCCAGAACTAGTTCTGAATCAGAAGCTGCTCCTACTAAAGGAAAGAAGGCCAGAACTAGTACTGAGTCAGAAGTTGCTAAACCTGTTTTTATCAAGGAAAAAGGAAAGATGCAGAAGGTTGGTGCTGCTTCTATTCCACAGAAGAGGAGAAAAGGTAAGGCAGACTTGGTAATCACTCAAGAGCAGCTGGATGAAGCTCTTGAAGAAATAGAGAAAGAGGAGGCTGATCCCAAGCTGAAGAAGAAGAAGGCTCCCCTTCAACTTGTGAGTCCTATGGTTGAGATGACAGGAATAAGGAAAAGGATGGCAGATGAACGTGCTGTTGATCTTATATCAGAAAGAAAGGATCAAAAAGCTCAATACACTCATCAAAGAGATGAAAAGCTCAAGGCTTTGGGATTGGAGGACTGTGATAGGTTCTACAAAGATAAACTGGCTGAAGTAAGAGCCATTGCTGGTAAACCTACTGAAGACAATGAGGAAGACGATATGATGCTCGTCTTTGAAAATGCTCCAGAAGAGGGAACTTCAGAAGCAGTTTCTCAATCTGCTGATCCACAGAAGATCACTTCTGAAGCTGGCCCTGCAGATCAAGTAATTCAGATTCCAGTCACCTCTCTCCCCATTTCACCCTCTTCATCATCAGCACCTGAACCAATAGAAGACACTTCTGTCTTAGACAATCTTGCTCTCCACTACTCAGGTGAGTTACCCATAGATAAATTTACTTCAGAAAAGGCCTCTGAAACAACTCCAGAAGCAGCTGCTTCTGAAAATGTTGTTTCAGAAAACCCCCATCAACAAACACCTGAACCACAAAAACCCACAACACCCCCACAATCACCAATAGCCATCATTGACCCCCAACTCAACAATCAAACAACAACTTCACCACAACAACCACCAACTGAAACTGAATTTCAACCTTTACCTGAACACTCTCCAGAACCAACTCCCATGGATGTTGACATCTCTCTAGTCAATGTTCAAGACTCAACCTCCACCACACACATTGATTCTAACCAGCCTTCATCTTCAAACACACAAACACACTTTACCATTCCAGTTCCTAACCCTGTTCAAGATTTGGAAATCAGTGATTCTGATCTTGAAATCCTTGAACAACCACCCTCAAACATCCTGGAATCTGGATATATTAATTCTGAGCTTCTCTCAATCCTGAGTCAGTTGCATAATCTTGTGGATCAACGAAGGACAATTGATCTCACAAGTGCATATGATGACTCCTGGGCATCTCTTCAGAACCGGGCAACTGAGCTAATTGAAAGCATAAGGGTTAAATGCATCAGAGTCAAGCAAGCTTCAGTCAGAAGGCTAATGGAAAATCTGAATCAGAGTCTTAGAGTAAGAAGTTCTACACTGCTCCTGGCAAACCAGCCTTTCTTCTTTGAAACGGATTACTTGACCAGAGAAGCCAGGTTGTGTAAGCTTCTGAAGAAACAGATGGCACAGCAGCAGCAAGAAGCTAGAGAAAGGGAACAAGCTCTTCTTCAGAGGCAACAACAACTTGAAGAACTGTTGAAGAAGAAGATTGAAGAAATGGAAGAGATGAAGAAACAACAACAAACCAACCCTTAGTTGCACACCCTTGTGTTTTTCTTTGTTTGTTGTCTGTTTTAAAATTTCTTAGTCCTTGCTTCTGAAACCATCTTGTCTTATTTCTCTTGCTTCTGAATGCTTACTGATTCTGACTGTTTAGCTGCTTCTGACAATTGATATGCATGTTCATATATTTTGCTCTGACTTATTTAGTTCATTTTCTTTTATACTCTCTCCTGTTTGAGTTTTTCTCATATCTTTTTGTCTTTTATGCTTAAATTTATTTTAATTTTTTTTGATAATGACAAAAGGGGGAGTATATGTGACAAGTATTTAAAGGCTCTGAGCCCCATTAATGGCATTTGAAATTTTTGAAAACCTTCTATCATTTTTTTTTACCTTATTGGTATAAGCTATGAACGAACGAAGGAGTATCAAAATTCAAGTAAAATTAATTGAACCATTCTTCTTATCTATAAATTAATTCTTTCAATGATTCAATTTTGTTTTTAAGCTCTGATAATATTATTGTGCGAAAAATGAATTTAATTAACCTGGATAGAACTTAGGGGGAGCTTACAAACCTCACCTTAAAGACTATCAGACTCAGGGGGAGTTTGAGCTTACAAACCTCAGATTCTGAGCTTACAAACCTCAGAACCCCAAAGTCAACTTGTTAATTAGATTAACAACAATTGATCAATTTTAAATACTTTTGTTTGTCATCATCAAAAAGGGGGAGATTGTTGGAACAAAATGTGTTTAACAATGAACCTTAAAGGATTTTGATGATAACAAGGTATTAAAAAATTGTAAATTGGACTAGCTAATATTTGTTCAAGTGTACAGAACCATAATTATAAAGTTACATCATCATTGGTTCTGAATGAGCAAATAAAGAGCTATGGAAACAACAAAAATTTGAAGCTTGGACGCTCCTGAAGGCATCTTGCTACTGAAGAGAAAAAGCGCTCCTGAAGAAATAGCGCTCCTGAAGTAAGCTGCTCCTGAAGAATAGTGCTTCTGAAGACAAGAGGTCCAGAAGCCACATCATCAGAAGCTGCGTCATCAGAAGCTGCAGAAGTCATATTATCAGAAGCTGCATCATCAGAAGCTGCCTCATCAGAAGCCATTTCACCAGAAGCTGAATATCAACTGGATTTGCAAAGAATCAAGAATTGAAGAATCATCAATGCAAAAGCTGTCTATTGGATTCGAAAACACAAACAAAGGATTAGTGGAGTTTGCAACGGTCATTTCAAAGGTGTTTGAATGCGTGTGTTTGCAATTTGGACGAAAGCGTTGACATTGTACTTTGTACGAATTGTACAACCACGTTCTCCACTACTCTGTTTTGTGTCCGCACTACAGGACAAGAAAACAGCTCCAGAATACGGTTTCGCCTGCATAGATGTTCCTTTGGATAAGGAATGGATTTCAAATTTGTTCTTCATAGGACAACAGCCAAATCAGGCAAAAGATTATTGGTGAAAGATCAAGCTTCAACAACGACTCTTTGGTGTGCTGGCAATTTCACAACGTCTCTCTCACACCTCTATATAAAGGAGTGAAGACTTAGAGAATTGGTAATGCAAGAACGCTGAACGAAAGACTCACAAGATTTTCACAAGTACCAAACCTCTGCTGAAATTGTTCTGCATTCACTTAGAATTTCTGTGTCTCAAAGTCATATCTTAGAAATTCTTAAGTCCATTGAGTCTGTATCTGATTTGTATTGTGAGCACCTCTGATTGTATATCAAGTGTTCAACCTTAAACAATTTTCTGTGTAATTTTGTTTAGTTAGGAAGTCTCTTGCAGTTGTGCTTGAGCAGGAAGTCTCTTGATTGTGTTCTTGAGCAAAGGAAGTCTCTTGCTTGTGTGCTTGAGCATTGGAAGTCTCTTGCTTGTGTGCTTGAGCATTTGTAATCAGATATTACTCATAGTGAAATCTCCTTGGAAGTGCAAGGGGGACTGGACTACTTCCGGATTGTGGAAGGAACCAGTATAATTGCTTTGTGTCGTTCTTCTTCTCTCTCTCTCTGTTTTATTCCGCTGCATTTAGATTCTGATTATCACTTCAGAAGCTGTCTCACTTAGCTTCTGATCAGTGTGTTCAGTTTTTAGGAGAAACGAAGAATTTTTCAAAAACACAATTCAACCCCCCTTCTTGTGTTTTTCTCACCTTCACACAACGCTTTGAAGTTTTTGTGAATTTATCATTTTGTTTTGTGTTTGTTGTTACGTTGTGTTTCTTTTAAACTATCAGGACCGTTGTTGTAACTCTGTTCTCTTCCTTTCGGTCTGTCTTGACACTCCTTATACGGGATTGGCTAGGAAGTTCAATTAATATATTTTATTTTACTTGTTCAAAAAATATATATTTTATTTTAACTTCTTAAAAAAAAAATAGGAACTTTATTGTAACAAATGAAAGTACCCGTAAAAAATGAAAAACTTTTTTTGAACCAAGAAAAAAATATGAAAAGTTAATGAACTACATTCACTCAAAAAGAAGCCAATCGATCAAAAACACAAATTTAATCCTTAATTTCCCATGGGAAAAAATTATCCGTAATTTATTTTCTATTTTTTCATTTTACCTATGTTTGGTTATGTTTTACAAGTTGTCTAGTATGAACCTCTTAAAAAAACCCAAAAATAGACTTTTACATGATAAAATTAGTGAAAAGATATATTATTATTATTATTATTATTATTATTATTATTATTATTATTATTATTATTATTATTATTATTATTATTATTATTATTATTACATGCAGGGGCCGGGGTTCGAACCCCGGACACCCCACTTATTCACCTTATAAGGTGAATTCTAGCCACTAGGCTACCTGACAAAAAAAAATTATTATTATTATTTATTTATTAAAATAGTAAAGTGTCCACACGATATTAATTAATTTCTTGAGGGGGAGAGTCTATTGCAATGGCCTAGTGCACTCCACTATTTAGATGAGGAAAAAATCTACTCGAATATTTTTTTCTATACAAATTTACACTTAGAAACCCCATTTTTTAAAATGTCCGATTTTAAATCAATGGATGTGAATAATTAGAGGTCAAGCAATGTGAATTTCTAGAACAAGGTCCCAGTCTGAATTGTGAAATACATATTGTACTTGTATTACTTTCACTTTGGTGAATGGGAGGAATATTTGCTTTTTATTATAAATTCATATTAATTAAGGCCCTCAATATCCCCTTTATTAGACATATCTTCCCCAAAACAATCCAACATATATATGATTCCTTAGCCACCAATAATTAGGAAAGTCTTTGAGCTGACCAAACCAAACATGTTTCCTTTACAACGATGCAATGAACTGGCGAAACCCTTATCTAATAGTCTCAACCACCACCCACAACATCACAAAATCTCGGAAGATCTGATTCTTGATGATTGTGATTCTCTTGTAATTGATTTTTCTCTTAAAAAAATAGATACTAACCGGCCACCAAACAAATTATTTTATATAGATCGTACAAATCATGGTAGTAATCGTAATTCTATTGAAGATAAGAAGAAAATGGTTCATAGGGAAATTGAGAAGCAAAGGAGACAAGAAATGGCTACACTTCATGCTTCCCTTAGATCCCTTCTCCCTCTTCACTTCATCAAGGTGAAATATATCATATCTATTTTAATCATTAAAGTTTTCTAGGTTATCATCTGTTATAACTTTAGGGTTATTTATTGTTTCTCTAACAGGGAAAACGTTCTTTATCTGATCAAATGAATGAGGCAGTGAATTACATAAATCACTTGAAGAAGAATATGGAAGAACTAAGTTACAAAAGGGATGAACTGAAAAAACTCTCTAATCCTAGCCTTAAAAATAAAAGCCATGTTTCTTGTAATTTCACTATCCACAAGAATAATAGAACTGTGGGAATTGAAATCAGTACTAGTACTTGCTTTATAGAGGAAGGTGCCCCACTTTCTAAATTTCTGGAACAACTGATGAAATATGGACTTGATGTTGTTAGCTGCTTTTCTATTCAAGTCAATGGAAGATTACTCCATAGTGTGCAGTGTGAGGTATATATTGTTTACATATTTTTTTTAATTGTCAAAACATGTAGATACTCTAATTAATATTTTGAGTTTTTTCTTTAATTATTGAGCTTGATGATTCACAGGTTATCGATTCCGACAGTGTAGATCTAACTGAGCTAAGAAGGAATTTTTCCAATATGAATCCATCATTTAGTTGTTCAGATTAAACACAATATTCTGCATGCCTGTTTACAAAAAATTGTCATATTTATATTCTCTCTTTCTAACTGGCTGATGATTTCTTATAGAGTGAGTTTGCTTGTGTGCAATGTAAATATTGAATCCATGTGGGCTCTCTTTGGTTTCTGCTTCTGTCTTGGGTTTTAGAAATTTACATATGAGCATTTTTCTCATTTCTTATTGTGTTTCTCAAAATTAATTGTGAAGTTTAGGATGAGAAATCTATTGCTGTTTTGTATCTGTGAAGTTTCATAAGCCACAATGAAAACCAAGTTGCATAAACATGTGGCTTGAAGGCTACCTCAGATTTCATGTTACATATATAGGAATCAATTGTATCCCAAAAACTTCAACTATTAGGTGAAAGTAAGGAGCAAGATGTAGAGGAGAGTGAAGGAGATGATGCAATTTATAGGTGAAATGGTTTTTATGAGTACAAAAAACTGATAGGCGAAACGGTTTTAAAGACTTGAATATGTTTTTAGTCTCTTAAAAGTATATAAGTTATATTTCTGAATCTCTTAAATGATTTTATTTGGTAAACAATAGTGCATAAGTTAGAGATGGTAAACAACATATAAGTTAGTTGATAGCAAATAAACTAGTGAATTGAATTAGCTGATAAATATGAAATGATATATAAAGACGTGTTTAAATAGTACTTAATTTTTTTTCTTCCAGTTATAAGATAGTAAGGGTAAAATAGAGAGCAAAAATGATAAGCTATAAACTTCAGCGCTACTTAAAATAGCTTATCGAATAAACGCTATAAGATACTAAAAAAATGTTATAAGTTTGTGAGAAAAAGTTGATGCGAAACAAAGTCTGTTTTGGTTGCATGAACTTATAAACGGTAAGTGAGCTGCTATAAACTCGGAAACTAATCTTGCATAACAGAACTTTTGCATCACATTTGCTCTTACTGTTTAGATTTAATCAACTTTACTATGTAGCTACTAACCTCGTTAGTCAAAAAGCTAAGGTAAAAGCCATTCATTCTTGGTTGTATGTTACATGAGCTTGGACTGTTAAATGCAGAAGGTCAACCATATCTTTGCCAACCCAATCGGTTCCATAACCAAATAACTAAAGAAACTAAATTTAGAGTTAACTAGCTAGTGCATGGCTATATGTATACTATACTGCCTTTTGCATGTATCCGCTCAGGCTTCTAGGTGTGGAATATAAACTGCGTATGTATACATAACTATAGCATACCACCCCTCTTGAAAATCAATATAGAAACCAATCATTTTATACAATCAAAAGTAATTACTAGTAGTTTTTAAGAATATATTCAAATGATCCATATCAATAAAAATATTCAAATGATTAATATTTCTTAATCATAATCAATATACAAATCATTATTCAAACCTATCAAGTCATTAAAAAATAATATTAATTATCAATAATATCTAAATACATACTCTATATATTTAATTAGTGTTGTGCGTTAGAAAAATTCATTACATAGAATATTACAGTACTGCTAACAAAAAAACAAATATATATATATATATACACATCCATAATGTGTGTGTGTAACACTTCCAAAATATATTTTTGAAGAGTCTCCACTAGTTTATATGCAAAAACAAGTATTTAAGCAAATAGTGTAAAAGTTAACTTTCATGCGTGTTTCTTCTATAGATAAAAATATAAGTGGTTAAATTGTTGAGGTTGGGGGTTAAAATTAATTAATTATTAGCGGTGAACATCGAATTGTGTACCTCACTCTTCATACATATTCAGGTTCCAACGTTTACATTACCGTATGAAAGACGCAACATATGACTTACAAATTCGTATGTAACTAGAAGAAGAGAGGGTTTATTAAAAAATAGAGACAAGGTGACTCTGTATATGATTTGTTCCATAAAAAATTATCATTATTCACATTATTATTAATATTTAATAAATTCTTGTGAGTTTTTTCGGTTAAAAAAGCAACAACAAAAAAGACGGGTGCGGATAATCGTACTCGGCGTTATTATTTTACAATGGTCCACATTTATTGTGCCAGTTAGGTTCCGAATCCACCTCTCTTTGCTGGATTTGTTGGAAGACTATTCTAACTGTTTTTTTTGTCTATCCACAAATGCACAAATCTTTTGGAAGATAATAACTTTTGAACGATATTATTTGCGTTTTTTTAGCGTTCATGAGAAGGCTTATGATAGAGTTACTAGAGAGATTCTTTAGAAATCCCTAGAAAAGAAAGATGTTATGATTGTTTATATTAGAATTATCAGGGATATATGTATGTGGGAGTTCTGACTAATGTGAGAACGTAGGGTGGGGCTGCCGACGATTTTCTTATAATAATAGAGTTGCACCAAGGATCAACCCTAAGCCCTTACCTTTTTACTTTAGTTTTGGATGTACTTACAAAACACATCCAAGAGTTAGCATCAAGATGTATGCTTTTTGCATATGATGTAGCCCTGCTTGGAGGATGTAGCCCTGCTTGGAGAGTCGAGAGAGAAATTGAATAGGAGGTTAGAGACTTGGAGACAAGTTTTAGAAGCGTATGATTTCCGCCTGAGTAGAAGCAAAACAGAGTTTATGAAATGCAACTTCAGCAAAAGGCGGAGTAGTTCTACTTTGGAGGTGCAAGTTGGAGATCATACCATACCTTGAGTTACACGATTTAAATATCTTTGGTCCATGGGTTAATATGTGTTTACCCCCCCTGTAATATAGGTCATTTCCGGTTTTCCCCTCTGTAAAATATTTTTTTTGAATTTCATCCTTGAAATTTGAAAATATTTTGGTTTTAGACCTTCATTGAAAATTTCACCCCCTGTAATTTGAGCAAATTTAGGTTTACCCCTCTTGTAATTTGAAAAAAATTTGGTTTACCCCCTGTTCATTTGAGCAAATTTCGGTTTACCCCCTGCCATATCTTTGATTTTGTACTGTCAAAGCTCATGAAGGTCCAAAACCAAAAATCTTCAAATTACGAGGACGAAATCCAAAAAAAATATTTTACAGGGGGTAAAACCGGAAATGGCCTATATTACAGGGGGGGTAAACACATATTAACCCTTGGTCCATTCTTTCAAAAAAAAAAAAACTTGGGTCCATTGTACAAAATGATGGAGAAACAAAAGCAGATGTAAATATTGTATTCAAGTTGGATGGTTGAAATGGAGAAGAGCATCAAGTGTTTTATGTGCTAAGAAAGTAGTGCTTAAGTTGAAAGAAAAATTCTATCAGACAACTGTTAGAATGACGATGTTGTATGGTACGAAATGTTGGGCAGTTAACAACCAAACACGAGAATCAAGTAAGTTTAGCGGAGATGAGGATGTTGCATTGGATGAGTGGTAAGACTAGACGTGATAAATTTGAGAATAACACTATTAGAGAGAGTTGTGGTAGCACTTATAGTATGGTAAAAAAATATGTTAGGTGGTTTGGACTTGTAGGGAGAATATCAATAGATGATGTGGTATGAAGAGTAGATCATATAGAGAGGAGTCAGATCAAAAGAGGTAGAAGAAGACCTAGAAAAACCATAAGTGAAACTATTATGAAATCTTTATAAGGTTAATGAGTTGGATTTAAATAAAGTTGACCTCATTTAGTAGGATAAAACTTGGTTGTTTTTGTTGTCGTTGTTTCGAGGGTTCGGAAGATAACTTATGGAGATAGTTTTTTAATATAAAGAGCAAATAGGGGGTCAAAAGAGCAACCTCCTTCTGATATATGGAAACCTGGGCTTGGTAGGCTTTGAGTTATGAAAAGAGCAGGGTCGTTGTTTTTTTGTGATGAATTCTACTCTTTACCCAATTGTTTTTGCTCATTCCCAAGTGAAATTCTCTTTCTACCCTTACATAAATTAACATGCGCCAGTGTATTCGTTACGTGAGTTAACTCACGCTAGTGTTAATTTACAAATATTGAACGTGAGTTAACTCACGTTTCATAATATGCAACTTTTTTTTCAATTTATTTAAATGGTAATATAAATAATATAATTAATATAAATGCTAATATAAATGGTAATATAAATTCTCAACAACGTTATTTAGATGACAAAATCATAATATAAATAATAAAAAAGGAAGAAATGAACATGAATAATACATATAAAACCTCATTTTATTATATTAATATACTTTGATACAATTACATAATTTGATACATTTTATTGGAATAAAGTAAAGCTGCTTTTTTGAGGTAAAAATAGACCAACTTTGGGGTAATAAAGGATCAAGGTTGGTGGAAAAAGAGATCAGCCTTCTTGTGGTAAAAAGACATCATCCCTTCGGGGTAAATGTAAATGTGGTTCTTTTTATACCCCAAGAAAGAGTCTTTTGACCCACGGTAAAAAGGTTTTGGGGTAAAAAGAAACAAATTTACTTTTACCCCAAGGGTTGACCTCTTTTTACCCCAAGTCGATTGGTCTATTTTCCCTCCACCCTTGACCCTTTTTTACCCCTCAATTGACCCCCAAAAAAGCTAAAAAAATAAAACAAAAACTATAAAGGTGAAAGAGTTGAGGAGAAGAAGGAGAGAATGTGAGGAAATGGTGAAGGTTTAAGGGGGTATTTATAGGGGGAATAGTTGTATAGGTTTTATATGCACTAAATGCAGTCAAAAAACTGTAAAAAAAAGTGTAAAAAAACAAAAAATCAATGTTGAATAACTGACCAAAGTCCAAAAAACGTGTTCTTGAGGTGTGACCACCGACCAAACTGGCGTGAGTTAACTCACGTTGCATGGATGGGCCAGCGTGAGTTAACTCACGCTAAGATGGTGGGCAGTTTTTTTTTTCGCAACCACTAATGGTACCATATGTCGCGCGCATTTTGCTTGACATTATGATATTTTGAATAAAATCGCGTTTTGAATAATTTTGAATAAAAATCGCGTTTGGAATAATTTCGATTACAAAGTTGCGTATTCGAATAAAGACTGATTAAATCTAACGTGAATTCGAATAAAAATTGCGTAATCAATAAATAAATTCGAAAAGTGAATAAATATATTATTGTTCCATTCAAAACAACATGTATTATGCATAATCAACTATATATGTTATCACATCAAATTCTCTCGTATAAGACGGGTCATCACATAAAGAATGAGGTACATTCCGTGACACTCATCTTATACGAAGGAATTTGATATCATAACTTATATAGTTGATTCTCAATAGTACATGTTCCTAACTTATATAGACGATTCATTACATTACATTAGATTACATTCGGGTTGCACCTTCAAACTACAACAATTGATGTCAGCTGGGTGAATGTTGGGGAACTGGCGTTTAGCCAGATTGAATTTCCATTTCAGGGTAAGACAATTGTTGTAGTTGGAAAGGTGCATTCCCTACCTAATCACGATCTTCTGGCGGAATCAAACTCTTGATAATATCTTCAGTTGATCTTAGCAACGTTACCTGCATATCGATCCACTGGAACATGCTGTGCTCCAAAAACATGCTCGTCACGTTTTCGTCGTTCGTTAATTCCATCCAACTGAATGATACTCTCCCCTCGTCCAGCGTTGGACGTTTATACCGAACGTATTCCACCCTCCTTGTGTCTCCAGGGTTGACTCCTTGGTTGAATTCATTCAGTTCATCCTTGAGGCCTCTTAACGTTACACCATGGCACCGAACCTTCAACCTCTGAGGTTCTCCGCCGTTGAATTGTGCATGAACGTCGATCCACCCGGCCATTGTTTCAAATCTACACAAAAAGAAATTAAAAACAATCAATGAAAAATTCATTCAAACATTTAATTAAACACTTGGAGTGCAAATTATACATAAACCCTAAAAATGATAACTACAACATAAACATGCAAACATCTAAACAATTAAGCAATATTTTGATTTCTTGGCAAAAAAATCAAAATTTAAACTAAACCCTAAAACTAAAAAAAATCTAATCTAAGTGCAAAAAATCTAACATAATCATGCAAACATCTAAACATCATAACAATTAAGCTCTATAAGTCATTTACATGTAACATTCTATCATTTCTTGCAAAAAAAAAATCAAAATTTTAACAAAACACTAAACCTAAACAATTCTAGTTTAAGTGAAAAAATCTATCATACCAACATAATTTAAGTGAAAACTTACTTGTTCTTGTTGTTTGAGTGTTTTTTGATTTGAAGTTAAAGGAATTTCGGGGTAATTTGAGAGAGATGTGATTGGAAATGAGGAAATGAAGCTCTGCCTGGGCATATAACAGCACGTAGCGTGAGTTAACTCGCGCAGCGCAAGTTAACTCACACAGGAGCAATATGGACATTTCACTTGGGAATGAGCAAATACGTTTGGGTGAAGAGCAGAATTCTTTTGTGATTGTTCATCCAACCCTCTAAATTACAACATTTTACTGGAAGCAAAATTTTCAGATAGTGTATTTCATATGAAAATATTTGGTAATGTATTTTGACATATTCTAGCATATAAAAAGGTGAACAATCACCTTGCTTTTTGGTTTTTAAGTTTTAATGCCTCAACAGAAACAATCTATCAAGAGCTTGTGGCTGTAGCTGTCCGAATGGCTCGAATTGGCTTGGGACACTGTAACATTATGTTTGTGAATCTAGGGTTTGTTTGAATTGTCTTAGTTGAGCTTATCCATTGACATCATACTTATTTCTAATCCTAATTAACATTGCAACAACCACTCCTAACCCTAACCCTAATGTTTTTGGCTCCAAATCATTCTGGCCGTTGGATGGATCAATACTAATCTCCACACAATCTATGAGAGTGTATTTCCCATATATACGTGTTTCCAATGTTTTGTGCTTATGCTCATCTGTTAACCTTGCCTTCATATCGACATCAAATACTCAGCCTCCCAATTATATTGGAAATAACAAACAATTAATGTCATCTGTTTTCAATATCATGCCTTATGAACTCACGCGCATCACATCAAAGCCAAATGAATGAAAACCTCAAGTTTGTTCTCAATTTCACTCTCAAACCATATAACCCTTCTTCACCGATTAAATCTTCTTCTTTTGGAATCATTTATTCTTCATTGATTCTCAATTTCTTTCCCTTTCCAACGTTTGAGATGTTTCAATTTCTTATCTTTACCAAAAATCGTTCATATTTTTCCAGAATTGGAGGTCTTGAATATTCAGATTTTCCCAATATTGTTCCTCTATTCCTTTCACCTTCTTCTCCTCTGCTACCCTAACCTCCCACCACTATCGACCTTTCTTCCGCCGCCGACAACCTCACTGCCGTCTCTCCCTTATGGACCTATAGGATTTACGTTTTTCATTTCTCTGTCGAGTTTTGCATCTCCATCAAAAAAAAATCAAGGTAAGGAATTCTTCAAATTTGAATGCTTTTGTAAATGACAAAACTTATTAAATCTCTTTAAATTTGATTTATTAATATTGATTTAACCATCCTCTTTTTCAGCGACGATTCGATTTCGACCGTTAAGCTAATGCTTAGATCTGCTTCTTTTATGGTATTAGATGATTTGTTGTGAATTTGAAAGTGACTGAATCATCGAGGAAACGCAAACCCATCAGCGACCACAATTTAAAGTCATGTTAAGAGTAGTAAATCATTTTGTAATCTAATGATCAGGGCTTTAGTAATTTTAATAACTTCGAATTATGTGGTCCATAGGAAAGAAATTATAGAAGGTATGTATGTTCTCTCTAACCTATTTCTCTAATCATGGTTGTGTGATATCCTGTGAAAAGTGTTCATTCTTTTGGAAATAAATTTCCAGTAGCACCTGATTCAGTTAACTCTTTAATATGATTGTGTTTTCTTTGGTTTTTTCAACTTTCAAACTTCCTGGAGAGGCAAGCAATTGCCTATATATTGTTTTTTTTTTTTTAACAAAGTTGCCTATATATTGTTACTTTCGCTGCCAATGTGAATTTAGTGTCAGCCACTTGGGGAATGAATTTGCTTTCTCGGTTTGTAAGAACAAGAGGTGTGCAATTTCTTCATTTGGAGTTTTGAATGTCTTTTATTGACTTTGCATTAATGTTGAGCTTTGATTTTGATCAGCAACCCCGTCATTCCATGGGTATATTCTCCTATACCTTTTCACATGGATTCTTGGCATCAAGTCTCCCAAGTCAATCCCATTATTTCAGAGTTATGAATGTATTCTGGATAATTTGACATAATCAGTTTGAGTCATGTGAATTTTATTCATGTTACTTTTTTTTTGAGAGAATGTTACATTTCTCTGTCACTTCTTGCACTATCCATCTATTTTCTTTTAAAACGTTTCATGGTCTCTTGGTTTCTTGAAATTCCAAGGTTGTTCTATCTTTTCTTCTTATTTTGTTACATTATTTTTTTGGGTCATGAATGTTGAGTACAAACATTTTTCTGAACACTTTATCCTGATATCTGTGTAATTTATAGTGCTAATGGTTTTCTTGGTTGTTTAGAATTATTTTAGCATTTGATTATAGCCATAAAAGGAGCAATATAATTATGAGTAGTTTATAGTGAACCTATCAGTATGCTTTCATTACATGTAGTGATTTTTTTAAGATATTTAGATGAGAAATATTGATGTATAGAAATCTTCATCCATGCAACAATCCATGTTTTAAAAAGCTTTTTCACTATAGACAAAATAAGTGTGAACAATCCATTGGTTAGGCTGCCAATGGATTACTTTTCTTCACTATAGGAAAATAAATTATTTATGTTGAAAGACAATTTGAATTTTCCTTTTCTTCATTCAAATAGTAATCCTTTAAGCATTTTTTGTTATGGTAGGTAAGCGTAACAAGCCTTTAGGCTATCTGATATAGGAGACAAATTTATTCCCAGCTTTTCAAGTTTATATTGTATGTAAATGTATGCAGACATCATACATTTAAGGAGAAAAAGATGAGGATGACGAGGAGAACATATATCACGACAAGTGATATTTTTTTATTTTAATGTATTTGATAGGCAGGTTATATGGATTGTATCAACACCACTTCAAATGTAGTATATAAAGAGGTGTTTCAAAATGTCAAAAAAAAAAAGTGTGAATTGTTGTATGTCCTAAAAGATAGTTTATGTCCTAAAAATTGTTATGGGTGAAGAAAGAGATTTCTCCAAGTATGTTGACACTATTTCAATCATTGACTGCTACTCCAACCCGATACTTTTTCTCTTTGATGAACTAGTATGAATCAATGTTTTTTTTTATCTCTGCCTTTGAGTTTTTGAAAAAATCAATATATCATGAAAATTTGATTGTTCAGAATCTAAATGTGACAATTAGTTTTCAAAGGTTGCTGGATATTGTGGAATTGGTGTTTATTTTATGTTTTTTTTTGTTTACAATGACATCAATTTAAAGGAGCTGGTGTGGAGCCTGAATTCCACTTGCTGTGAATAAGAGATGTGACGCTCTACTTTCCTTTAGGTTTAAAATTGCTGGCATAAATTACATCTTCTATTATCTATTTGATCAAATGCATTATTGAATCTTACTTTCACCAATTATCTTTTATTTGGATTGTGTTGAATGATCTCCTTACTGTTTTTCTTCTTTACATTATGTTTATTGATCTGTCAACTATAAACAAGAAGAGTTGATGTTGTTGTTCAACTTATTATGTCATTTCATAAGTGACTTGATGGCATAATTATTTATTGAATAGCTTCTTGACTTAATCTATAGTCTAATATTGTATATGTGATAGGTTTTTATGGTGTTAATTAGTATATATGGGATACTCTTTTTATGTGAAGTATATATGTGATACTTTTTTTTGAACAAAGTATATATGTGATTCTTAACTGCATTTTTTTTGGGATCTTTGTATATTTCCTTCAACAAAGCAAGGATGCTAGATGGTCAACAAATATTTTGAAGGAAAACGATGCATTTTCTTGGGATCTTTGTATATTATCCTTCATCAAAGCAATAGCTAAAATTAGATCTTTTTCAAGGCAAGTCATGTGCTTAATTAGTTTTGACTAGGTGGTTCGCCGTGGCAGGTTTTGCATCAGGGGGGCTGGTTGTGTTGTGTGTTTCTGGAGTCGTTTCTGTTTTGGTTATGGAACAGAAGGTGTAGCAAGCGCACTGCTGGCCTTAGCAGGTTCTGCTGCCTGCTGTTTTTTGGTGGAGTGTGCAGCTATTCTGCGAGTTTTGGTTGGGGATTTTGGGGTTTTTTATTGGTTAAGGATTTTTGTTTTCAATACCCTCTCTTATGTGTGCCTCACTAATTAATTTTGCCATCTCAAATGACACACTATTGCAAGCTCTCTATTGTTGTTATAAATTAAAGAATGAGATGGTTACGGTAGAGGTTCCATTGTTATTACATATTGAAGAATTGAATGAGAGTATTTGACATAAGAAAATAAATTTATTGTAAAATATTGACCTGGCCCTTTGTGAAATTTGGGAAAAGATTTATTTTGTATTAAATAAATGTATTAATAACAAGATTCATAAATTGACAAAAAAGTAATTGTTTACCTCTTATAAATTGAACCAAAAAAATAGAACTAGAAAGATTATTCGTTAAAAAATATTAGCTTCTAAATGTTTTCTTATCTATGTAATATTAATAACAAGATTCATAAATTGACAAAAAAGTACTCCCTCTGGTCCTTTTTACAAGAGACAAATGAGTCAACTAAAATTGATGTATTTGGTTCAAAATGTAGACCAAATACATCAACTTTAGTTGACCCATTTGTCTCTTGTAAAAAGGACCGGAGGGAGTAATTGTTTACCTCTTATAAATTGAACCAAAAAAATAGAACGAGAAAGATTATTCGTTAAAAAATATTAGCTTCTAAATGTTTTCTTATCTATGTAATTGATCATATTGCAATATATTAGCTTCTCCATTGTTTATGACCCGGGCGGTAGCACGGGTAAAAGTTCTAGTAAGTTTTATGAAACTGTTTTGAAAAACTTTTTAAAACAGTTTTTGACATTTTTTTAGCTTATTTTCTTAAATTCTTCAAGATAGTTTATGAAAACGGCTTATAGCATATACAAATTCAATCAAATTTTATATTGTGGTAAAAAAAAAAAAAAAACTTTTGCTATAAGCTCCAAATAAATTGTTTATCCAAACGGTAAATTAGGATCCAAGGAAATGGAACAGTAGCAACTGAATCCTAATTGTTTAAATCTTTCAGTACAAAAAATAAAAAAATAAACAAGTTGATTATCATTAGAATATTGCAAATCGAACATTTATCACCTATTCTCTGAGTTTGCAATTTTTCTTTTAACTCACAACCGGTTTTTCTTTAAGTTTTCTTTTTCTATTAACATAATGTCCAAATGTAGTCATCAGCACCACATTGCACAAATAAGAAAAACATCACGCTCAAGATTTATCATGATGACTAATAATAATAATTTTGTTGGCTGCAAAATTGCATATCAATGCTGCAGCAATAATTGAGCAAACAAATTATTTCCATTCATGGGACACGTATAAGCTTATACAGTGATCTGGACAGACTAAGAAAGTTGACCAAACTGTTGGAGCAACGTTCTGTTAAGGTTGGGTATGAGCATGTGGGGGTTGGAACCTACAAGCATTCTGGCGATTAAGTTAGTAAGAGAGCAAAGAGTGAGAGGTTCAGATATAAAGTGTGTGTGACTGGTGTTGTTGTGAGGGGAGGTACTTATACCGTCACTGGGGAGTAAAACATAACCATTGCAAACGGCACTCTTCAATGGCATGTCTCGTAGCCGTTGGAAGTCATTGAAGTTGGCGAGGCGTTTTGGATCGCGGGAGTCCTATGCCAGGCGGACTGAGTCTTATGAGTTATGGTGAGTGTCATTCCGACAGAATGGGCACTTGGGTTCAGTCCGGAACATATAGAAAGCACACACCTTGTGTGTGCCTCTGATCAGAATATACATCTACGGAAGTTAACATTCCGAATTAAGTCAAAATTAGCACAAACAACAAATTATAATGGACGACCCAAAAGAGTAGTCGGTATATATATATATATGAAAGGCAACACGCTTTTTCTTTATCAAAAGTTATGTGAACTACAAAG
The DNA here is from genome assembly GCF_051527215.1 of Medicago sativa. Taxonomy (NCBI): domain Eukaryota; kingdom Viridiplantae; phylum Streptophyta; class Magnoliopsida; order Fabales; family Fabaceae; genus Medicago; species Medicago sativa. The sequence continues at coordinate 85,792,134 of NC_140749.1, forward strand.
ATGACCCTACACTAAAGCATTGACCATAATTTCCAAAACACGCCTAAAAGTCAGTGTGACATAACATGATTCTCTATATACAAAAATCAATCCTAAGGACAAGTGAAACAAATGGAGCCTACATGATGTCCAAAAGCATATGGTATACTACAGTAGCCAGAACACAGACTTTAATCTTGTGCAACTAATTTTACGGTGCACCCCGCTGCACATAAATTATTTTGGTGAGAACACAACTTTCCCAAATGTGGGATTTGGATTCTCTATAGCCGAATGCAGAGAAATTTTCTCCCTATCTAACGATTGTCACAGTTGCTGCACCGTACAGCTGATGTACGGTTATCAAACTAACTACCACTGGCCGTCATGAACATTCTTTTCGATTCTTGAATTGGAATCGAGATTGTGAGTACTCAGGTGGCAATTGAGGTGGCTCCAATTCCCCGCTAAGCATTTCCACAATCTCTTTCATTGAAGGTCTCCGATTAGGCGACTTAAGCAAACAAAGTAATGCAATTTGGATGCATAAAAGAGCCTGCTCTTTATCATCCAAAACCAACAATTCAACTGATGGATCAACAAGTTCGAGCAGTTTCCCATTACGCGCACAATGTCTAGCCCAAGAAACCAAATTCGCTCGCTTAAACTCTGACATATGCTTGAATCCATCACCACCACCACCAGCATTCACCTGAAGAGGTCTTCTCCCAGAAACAATAACAAGCAATAACACACCAAAACTATAAACATCAGACTTCTCTGTTACATCACTATAACCATTTTCAGGAGCAACATAAAAAATAGTTCCTCTCATACTTGGAGTACTACTAATCTCACCACTCTTGTGAATTTCTCCACTATTACATGAATCATAACTATTCCAACTCACTCTCCTTAATTCCCCACTTAACCATGAATCACCACTACCACGTTCCTTCCTACTACGGTTTTTATAACTCATTTTCTTCACATCACTACCATCATCATGATCATGAACATGATCTCTCTCCCATTTCCACCAATTATCACCATGTTTTCCACCCTTTTTCTTATTCTGGTTCTTGTTCTTGTTTTCAAGCTCTTGACAATACTCCTCCTTCCACCATTCTCTTATTGGTCTTCTCTTCTCTTTTTTCAAATCACCCTTTCTCTTTCCTTCATCCATTGATTCCCACCACTCCAATTTCTTCTTCATCTTACTTTTCTCTCCCTTTCGACTTCCACCCACCAAATCATCATTCTTTGTTCTTTCTTCCTTCACCTCTTTTCCAATCCAATCCATCACATAATCCTTCACACTCCCACTCTTCTTCAATCCACCACCAACAACACCAACCATCTCCCTCTCATATTCCTCAAAGCTAGTATTAACACTCTCTGTTTCAGCACCATCACTCTCAAAATCTTCTCTTCTTCTATAATCACTGATTTCGAATTGAAAGGTTTTGAACCTAGCAAGTCCGAAATCGGCAATTTTAGCAGAAAACGAATGATCGAGCAGAATATTACTAGGTTTAATATCACCATGGATTATTGCAGGATCACATGAATGAAGATACTGAATTCCTATTGCTATATCAACAATTATCGAAAAACGCGTTTTCCATATCGTTAATTCAGGGCTTTTGCGACGGAAAAGCGCGTCGTGGAGGTTACCGTTTTTCATGAGATCATAGACAAGAACAAAACGACGGCGTTTAGGATCAGAGGAGAAACCGATAGCAGGGACAAGGTGTTCAGATTGGAGTCTGGAAGCGAAGAAGAGTTCGTTGTGATACTCGCGTTCTCCTTGGCTGCCGACGGCGCCGAGGGAGGTGGAGTTCATGAGTTTGACGGCGATGGGTTTACCGGAGGAAGGGAGGGTGCCGGAGTAGACAGGACCAAAGCCGCCGTGGCCGAGGATAGTGGAGAAGGAGTTTGTTGCGCGGCGGAGGAGGGAGTAGGAGAAAGGGTGAGGAGGGTTGGAGTCAGAGTCGGAGGAAGGAGTGGTTCGTTTTTTGTTGCGGAGGCAGTGGAGAAGTGCGAGGATGAAAGAGCAACCGGGGATGACGGTGGTGGTGTGGTTGTTGTTAGGTTGAGACGGTGGTGGTGATGATGACGTGGACATTGCATTGGTGAATGAGTTTTGTTGTGGACTTGTGGTATTTATTTTGGAATGGGAAGGTATTTGACTTTGTGTTGTGCGTGTGAATAGAATTGAAGGAATGGAAAGGGAAGGTGCAATTCACAACACCTCAGGAAATACAGAGGACGGTGTTCAAAACTCTGTTCTCTTTGTTTATTGTCGACATCGAGCGAAAGGATTCTATTTGCTCCCACAAAAACGAGGGAGCTTCTAGGGTTTATTTAGTTAGTTAAAAAACCAACCAATTAATTATTTTAAAATATTCTTTAAGAAAAAATTATTGTAAAATATACTCTTAAATAGAGCTATGAATATTTTAAAAGGTTTCTCACTTTATCAAATTTTGTTTATATTCAGTCAAAAAAAATATATTTATGTTACTACTACTCAAAATATATTATGGACCAAATTAGTAGTAATAAGTGGTTATAAAAAAGGATAGGGATCAACTAGAAATGAAATTGTGAAGATATAAAGACCTAATTGATAGTAAACTGTTAAATTTAGAGACCAACTTGATAGTTTAATAGAGTCGGAGATCTTTTTGAAATATCTGTAATCTCTCTAATCTATTAGAAGATGTCTTACAAAGTCAGAGATTAATTTGGTGGTTTACTCTAAATATAATGGAACCTTAGAGTTTGTTATATAACTAGCAAAAATTATGTGCGGTCTTATATGATTAAAAGAACGACTTCTGACGAGCTTGAGTGTGGTGATGAAACCAATATGAAGGCGTTTAAGGTGAATATAATCATACATTGAGTGTTACGATCCATAAATGATGAAAGAATAATTATTGATCGACAGGTCTTATAATTGTTGATCATTGGTCATCATTAAAAATAGGAAGTGTTAATCAGACGAATATGACAAACTAAACTTTCATAGATTTATGGTCTTGTGGGTGAGGTTTATTACCTTAAAGAGTTCAGCTTGTACTATTGAAACATTAATCTCTTAGGTTTTTATGAGCCCTAAATCCCCTTTAGCAACAACGGTTGCACTAGTTATTTCAGGCTACAATAACAAACTTTTTATTGGCAATAATACCGGTTAAAATCAAATTACGAATCCAAACGTACAACTGCATAAGAAGCCTCACCCACCAAGCATAAATGTGAAAGTTATAAATAAATTTTAAATATTTAATAATTATTTAACTTTAAGAATTATTGATACATAATTTTTTTAACCAATAATAAAATGTTTAACCAATCAACACTAAATAAAATGATATACTTTTTTTTTTGAAGGAATGAAATGATATGCTTGATGATTTTCGTTTAGTAATTTTTGATGATTTTTTAAATTTTCTATTTCTCATATTTGAGCTACGTATTTAGAATGATACTAGTTAATCATGGTCAACTGAGAATGGTATTACTACCATTTCATCTGCCACATTTTTTTTGGTGTAATTCATATATGCTACAAATGAATTTGATATGTTTAGAAGACATAATAAAATCCCTCAAAAAAAAAAAAGAAGACATAATAAAAGAAATATCCTACTATTGTAAAATAAAATATTGCAAATTGGAAAAATTAAACGAAACAAAAACTCAGAAACTTTAATTTGTATTTTTACTCCTATGTACTTTTTCTTTATTAACTCTTCAATTTTTTAAAGTAAAATAGACTCTAACAATTGAAAATTCAATCAAATGTAAGTAAATTTTAGTTAAATTTCAATTAAAATATTATTCTACAAAAGATTCATTCTTGAAGTTCATTAGCTTGTAGTAGTACTTAGAGGATCGACTTCCTACAATTAAATAACTTTAAAACATCATCCATAAATTAGCCAAATAAAATGATTTCAAAGTTTTTTTTTTGAAGGAAAAATAATTTCAAAGTTATTTGTCAAAATAAATAAATAATTTTAAAGTTGAAACTTGATGGAACCCTAACCTTATTCTAAAGACGATATTGTAGACCACGTGTGGTTTGCACAAATGGGACCTATATAATCTACTACGGTACTTTTGACTTCGGATTTGGTTTATTAATTAAAGGAAATTCAAAAACGTGTACCGTACCTTCTAGATTGAACAGCTCCTCTTGTTTTTTTTTCGTGACAACAACAGCTCATTTTCTTTAATTTTGTTTCTTTGATCTAAACAGAGGTTAGCACAAGAGCTACACCAACCATTACATTACTAATTGGTGTTTATTTATGGGTATTAAGCTATTGTGTTTAATTCGATCTATATGCGTAACACGTACAAGTTTCAATAATTCAAACGTGCAGGTAACTATCATTGTATCTATTGTCAAGTGTCAACATAAAAAAACTAATATTGAATATTTTTTTCTTAAACTGTCATTATAACAAAATATCAAATTTATTGGCCGGCACTATTTTTATTTCTCATGTTTTTCTGCCCTTGTACCTCTTTTATATTTATCTGTGGTAGCTATATCCGTTTTTGATATTTTGTTTTTTCATATGAGGTAAAAGATATCTAATTTGAATTATCGTAAAGGGGAAAATACTAACATAAGAATTATTTATTTATTTTTTAATATTCGGTATCCAGCCTAGGACCGATTAATCTAAGATGTCTAATCCTACCGTTCACTTGCGAGAGAGTCATTTATGGACTAATCCACTGAAATTAGCACCGGAAAATCTAACTTAAAAGTTTTAGAGGTGCATACTTCAAAGTCTCAAACCAATATTACCAAATCAACCCAAGTGAATTTACTGTAACATACCAACAACATTTGTCATTCGAAAAACGTTTGGGAATTAATCAAAGTTAAAGAAAATCTAAGGACTGAAACAAAGGAGCAGATGTACTTAATTATGTTAGAGTAAAAGAGAGTATTTATCAATGGATTATTGATATGATATGAATAATGTTTACATTTTAAACAAGAGTGCATAACTGTAACTAACTATAATAGTTTCTTCTCCAACTAACTAGCATACATATAATTGGGCCACTGCATAGATCGCTAACACATAATTAATACAAGACCCAAACACTTGACTCAATACATTTGATTGTACTTCCAACATTCCTCTTCAATCTAAAGTATCTAACTGTACCTAAATCACTTATCTTTTCGAGGAGTGAATCGAGTGATATTTGTACAACCAATTTTATACAACTCTTATGACAATTGTTTTTCTCCTCTTTTTATTGGACAAAAACAATGGAGAAAGAAAGAAGAAGAGAGAGAATAAAAACACATGTGAGTATGAGAGAGAGTTGTTTCAAAAAAGAATAAGAGAGAGAATAAAAACACATGTGAGTATGAGAGAGAGAGGGAGTTGTTTCAAAAGCTGTCAAAAAGTATATGTATAAATATCATTTCTCTTCTCACATGAGAAGATCATCAAAATAGAGACATATTAAGATTGCATCAGTGATGACAATTGATCAATCCTTCTATTTTGTTTAAGTCAATACATTGAACAGCTCCTCTCATAGATGCATTTCTTTAAGGTTTGTTTTGAGAGGGGTTTTGGATAGTTTTGGAGGGAAGAGTTTTAGAGGCTTAAGTTTATATTTTGATATATTTTATATTTTAAAAATTTAAAAGAACATTATAATTAATGATAGTATAATATTTCAATTAGACTTAATTGATTTAAAAATATTTTACAGTGTGTAATTTAAAAAAGAAAAGTAAGTCTTATCATCGCCTTATAAATCCTCCATCCAACACATACCTTAAGTGTTTTCCTATGTTTTGAGAAAGTTATGGATTTACATAAATTACATGTTGGTAAGTTAAGAATTATACGAAAAACACATAAAAATGTCCATATAAATTTTCTCCTCAATGTACTCTGATTAATCTGTGAAGCACTTCATAATTTTTTTTTTTTGAAAGAACACTTCATAATTTGATCATCTCAAAAAACCAAGTCTGGTTCCGTCACTGATGATGCATGATATCAATGGTGAATTTTTTTTTTTACAAAGTGAACAAATTATTGTAAAAACTTTACATGATTTTACTATATGAAAATTTTACTTGTATCAATCATTTCTTAAACATTAAATAAACATGGCGATGAGACGGTACTAAAAGGTTGTACATATATTTGATGTGTTGAGACACGAGTTTGAATCCACAATGTCTCTTTTATCTTCATTTAGTGTGTGAATTTTGCTTCCAATCCAAGCTATTTAGAAAAGAAGAAAGAAAAAAACAATACATATGACGATGCCATCAAAATTTGTAAATATTTTTATAAAGAAAGATGCTTACATTTTTTACTTATACTAAATTTTCACAGTACAAAATCTTGTAAAATTTTAAAAGCAGAGGATCGATTTTTACCGAAACCTGCATCCAAAAAAAACGACAGGTTCCTGATGGACCCAACCTATTCTGCTCTTGCTCACATGCAAGGAGTACCTTGTGTCTCACTCAAAATAAATTCACTACCATAAGATGTCATAAAAATTTAAAGGGGAAGCAGGATATTGAATACAAAACATTAAATGCTTCTCACACTATTGTGGTAGATATTAGTATCATTTTTGTCACATCTGTTTTTTTTTTGGTGGAATCATTTTTGTCACATCTAAATGAGTAACTTATGTTATTACAAGAATGGTTCTATACCTTCTCTTTTAATGGATTCTCAAGTAATTTGATGATAGAAACGCAAATTTAAGATAAACGAGTTCACTTACTTCAAAGCACATAAAATTTGCTTATTACAAAAAAAGAAAAACTGCTGAATAGTAACTAGTCTTGGACTCCTAGGGGAAGAACCTCACATTGGTGGCATATAAGTTATCACAATCGGACTTCTTACTTTATGCACCCTATCTTTCCACACCAAACCTCCAAATTCTGGTTCACTTTGCCTAGATGTCACTTTGAAACTGATCTTGTAAGATAGTTTCTGATATTTTCTTGTAAAATTCAATGTATCTGGCTCAACTTTAACAACAGCGCCTTTAAATGGTGTAACAATGACATGATATTTGGAAACAGCAGGACCAACATTGGTAACAGTGCGGTGAATCGTCGAAGCAAAATTGGTTGGTTTTGCTGGAAACACAACTGATATAGCAGGATAGTTCAAGTCACTAGCACTAGCAAGAGTGTGTTTGCAATTTCTGTTTGAATTTTTAGAAAAAACTACTAATTCTGAAGGGCTCAGTTTCTTTGAGCAAAGAAACTCAAAGTAATCCTGAGGTTCGATATCATATACTAAACCTGGATCAAGAGCTTTTCTAGGATTAATATGGCCAGCACCATGATCATAAGGTGTTGAAAATTCAGCAGAAGAAGCATCTCTAAGAGGTTTGATAGTATTATCATGAACATAAGCTGTTGTCATGATTGCAGATTTTATAGCAGCTGGACTCCATTCAGGATGTTTAGCTTTGATCATAGCCGCGATTCCACTTACATGAGGACATGACATTGAAGTTCCGGAAAGTATGTTAAACTTAACCCTTCTATGATCTATTGGTAAACTTGATGGACCAGTAAGTCCACTCCAAGCAGCAAGAATGTTCACACCAGGTGCTACTATATCAGGTTTTAGAATTTCAAGTGTGAGTAAACTTGGGCCTCTTGATGAAAATGCTGCTACTATAGGAGATGGTCTAATTCCTAATCTTGTGTTATGAAAAGCTAATGTAGCTGTAGCTTTTTTAGTTGTTAACACATATTGTTTGATATCTTTGCCTTCTTTTTCTCCTACTGCTACTGCTGGAAGTAGGTGACAATCTGCTACTAATTCTTCTCCATTTGCTGCAGTGTTTGTAAGAATCATTCCTACACCTCCTGCATTTTTCACTACCTGTCCCTTTTGCACTCTTGGACTAATTCCTCTATCACAAATCACAATCTTTCCCGTGACAGTTCGACGATCCAAAGTACCTTCCAAACACAAAGATCTTGGATCAGGACTGCTTGAGTTGCTTCCCATGTAAACCAAAGGGTATTGTTTTCTAACTGAGAGCACGGATTTTCCTTTATAGATTGATGCTCCTGAGAATTTTCTTCCATTTCCAAGGCTAACATCTGCAGGAAAATCTCTATCCATTGTGCTAGCTCCAACCGTGGTGATCCATGGTGAAACATTTGTGAGACTGACAGGGTCAGGTCCTGAATTTCCAGCTGAACATGAAACAAAAACACCCTTTTCCATTGCTCCAAATGAAGCTACAGATAAACTATCATGGGAGTAAGATGAGACTCCACCACCTAAAGAGATGGATAAAACATTGACTCCATCAGCTACAGCTGTATCAACAGCTGATAGAATATCTGAGCTGAAACATCCACCAGTCCAACACACTTTGTAAGCTGCAATTCTTGCACCTGTACATAAAGATAATGGATGGTTAAACAATTTTCATTATCTCAAGCTTCATTGACATTTTAGCTTTTGAACATAAAGATAGTATTAGATGGTTAAACATTTTTCATTCTTTCTAGGCTCATTGACATTTTAATTTCTGTCCATAAAGATAATGCATGGTTAAGCTTTTTTCATTCTTTCTAGTCTCACTGATATTTTATCTTCCGTCCATAAAAATAAAAGATGGTTAAGCATTTTTTTAGCTTCTGCCTTGTATGGTGGTAAAACTATGTTCATATTCTTTTTTAAATTTTCCAATCTGGAATTGTACTAAACATATCTTCCAGCTTGCATGGGAAATTAGAGATAAATTTAGCTAATAGTTAGTTAAGACTTAAGAGTTTGTTAGTTAGTTATTAATCTTGTCACCTTCTTCATTTTCATATGAACTGATATGTATAAAGAGAATCTCTTGTATTAGTCATCAATAAACAAAATATTTTAGTAATACCTGGTGCCATTCCTCTTGCTGTTCCATAGGCATAACCAAGAAGATTAGCACCATGAACCGGAGATCCGGCAACAGTAGCTGCAGTGTGAGTTCCATGACCATCTTGATCTCTTGGTGATTTGTAATCTTCTTGCTCATCAATCTTACCTGTTGCTGCTTCATATCCATGGTAGAATATTCTTGCACCTACAATCTTCTTATTGCAGTGATGTTTCCTGAATCCCCTACCAGTTTCACATGCACCTTTCCAGTGAGAAGGTACTGGTTTCAGTCCTGTATCAATGAAACTCTCACTCTCAGGCCAAATACCAGTGTCCAAGACTCCAACTATAACATCATGGTTAGCTAGTTTTTCTGCCCAGCTTCTGTTGGTGTATTGAATTGGTTCAAGACCAAGGAAATATGGACTTCTTGTTGTGTGTAGTTGGTACTTTGTATCAGGGAATATGGCTACAACACCAGCTTCAGATTCTAGCTTTTTTGCTTCTTCTGTGCTTAATTTAGCAGCCATTCCATGAAAAGCAGTGCTGTAACTGTAAATGATTCTCTCTTCTTCATTGTTGTCCATTTCAGCTTCTACTGATTTAGAAAGTACTGATTTCACTTTTGATGAATACCACTCTTGGTGACTGGAAAAGATGTCTGGTTTTGCTGATTGATCCATATGAATGATGTAAGTTTTTTTGACAAATTCAGCATGTGTAGTTAAGAGTATACTCAAAAGGAAACAGGTTGTTAAAATGCAACTCATCTTTTCAATTGGAGTGATTTGATACTTAGCCATGTATACAAGCAAGGAAGATGGAAACTAAGATTTTTGAAGCATTGGTTATAAAGTGAAATGGATAGGTGAAGAAAATTTAATTATAAGGGTTTATGCTCTATTCTGAGTGAGATATATTTATTTAAGACTTAAAGAGAAAGGATAGTAGTGAGTGATATTTAGTGTGCCAGCAGTGCAATGGAAATAAAGATGAACGGTTGATTCTTGTTGAATTGGTAAATTGAAGGGTGAATTAAAAGATCTACCTATAGAGGTTGGTGATTGAAGTTAATATGGGTATGGTTCTCTGACTCTACTTTTATTGTGTTATGCTATTCTAACAATAAGTTGGTTCATGTCTGTTAAAGGGCCTCAATATTTCCTTTTTTTTATCAAATAGTTATTCAATTGTATACTCAAAATTTGATTCAATACTAACTTTTGTACTACTAGTAAATTTTAATATAGGACATGATAATGTTAAAAAGCTAAAGGTCTACTGATTGAGGACTCAACTAAATTTACTTTTCTTCACTTTGAGATGGATTCCTTTTTTTTAACTAATATGAAAAATTTAAGGGAGTTGGGTTGCAAAAGTTTACTAGGGTGAGGACAATTTCCAAGGTTAAAAAACCACTTCAAAGTTGCAGTAAAAAAAAACACTTTCAAAGATAATTAAGACCTAAGGGAGCGAACAACAACGGGTCAATTATTTAAAATTATCAAGAGATTGGACACAACATGTCGTCCAATCATGTAAATCAAAAACTTTAAGAACTAAATATATATCTCATCTCTTTGATGTATCCAACATTTTTCTCATTCACGGTCGACTTACACTTGAACCTAACAATGAGTGGTACAAGACCTAACCTTACTAAATGGATTAACATTTATCTCATTGTACAAGCACTAAGCACTCAAATCACCATTCACCATAAACATTGGGCTACGGAAAATCTGAACAAACGCTTAAAAAATAGAGTCATATTATCAAAGATGAACATAATATTACATATTACAACTAAGGACAACAAATTCTTAAATGGATTTATTTAGTCCTTCCTGCATTGCATGTAAACAAATCTCTGATGAAGGGTCCCCACATTCACAGAATGCATGTAATAAATCTGAGCACCGCTGAGTTAATTTGGATTCCCCAAGTGCCAAGTGGTCAATTATTCCTCCACTTACTCAATTATTTGTGTTGAACTTGCACTATACTCATCTTTTTTTCACTATGCATAGTGTAATCTTCCATTGCAATTTTTCATTTTTTGAGCAGTTCACATTGTACATTTACTATGATATGATTGTATGATACTGAGATATGCTAACTAAATATTTAAAATGCTATGTTAGAAAATAATGGTTTATTGGTTGCTGCTTTATAATGATAGAAGGAATGGTCATAGAAAGTAGCAGAGTTCACAATCTATGTATACATGCACACGTAGTAGTCCAGAACAGACTGGTCCCGTGTAAACCTTGCAGGACATAAATGTAGTATTTATTACTGAGGAACGAAAGTTGTTAGAACATAATGAACGAGCATTAATTTAGTGAAAATAAGACAAGTTGTATGGTTTCATTATCTTCTTTAATGCTTTTATATAGTACTACTACTAGTTATTTAGTCTCTAATATAGTACTCCCTCCGGTCCTATTTACAAGAGAAAGTTGACTTTTTAGATACATTGAATAACGTATGTATCTAGTCAAGAACCTAAACCAAATACATAAATTATTTAAAGTATCTAAAAAGTAAATTGTCTCTTGTAAATAGGACCAGAGCGAAGAGGGAGTAGATCATATCTGCTTGTCTACAACACACTTTAACAAAAAGCAAATTAAAGGGAATTGCTTCTTTAGTGATTGCTTTATCAGTAGCAAAGAAAAGGGACAACTTTTGGTGTAGACTTTTAAAGAAAGTATATGCATAATTGTATCTACAGCTCTGCACTTTCTAATTTTATGATTTCCTGTAATCAAATGTTTAGTAAAAAAAAAATATCAAATAAGTGCCACTAATTGTTTCTTTGTTGGATACGTGTGTTTATGTTTCTAAGTGTATGTTTAGATGAGCGACGAACTTTATTGAAACTACGAAGTGTAATTTTTGTCAATAAGACAGACAACTCAACGACCAATCTAAATATTCACTAAATCTAACAATCAGAGGATCGAGGTATGGAGACATAATTGAAGTTACGGATCACTAGAAGAAAAGTTAATTATACTAAAAGGGTAGGTCTAGAGTAAAGCCACAACAAGTAGGGTCGGAAATATGTTAGGCCAGATTATAGGGGTCCACGACCTAACCTACGTCAGGTTAGGTTAGACTTTTTTGTTAAATAAAAAAGGGAAATGTTAACTAAAGCTAATGCTTTTTCACAAGTCTATTTAACGAAAAAAGGGACATGGAAAAGCCTTTTAGCCTGCCAGACTGATCTACCCAAGTAAATCTATAATAAAGTATGAAGGGAATATGAATTTTTATTTTTTGGCTGAATTAATGTAGACCAATGAACTTTAAAATAAATGAGAAAAATTTATAATGAAATTTTTTGAATATAAACAAACTAGAACCCCCCTAGTGATTTATTTTTTCAATAGACAAAAAATCTACATTAATTATGAATATGAAATTTTTTTCTGGATTAATGTTAAATGTTGACGATATATGATATTTACTTTAGATGAAATATGATATCGTACATCTTCAAATTCTCGAAAACATTGTGTTGTAAATATCCAAAGAGAGTTCACTCTCATTCTCCTATTAGTTCAAGTATTTAACCATGTATTGGATTATTTCTTCTTTTTAAGCAAGATTACTTATTTAAATAGGTTCATATAAAATATAAGCATTTAAATATGTTAAGATATCAAATTAGACTTTCAAAAGGTTGGACACAATCTTAAAAATTAAGTTTATGACAAGTTACTTGTTGGCTTAGACTTTAATTTTTTTTTTACAGATCGGACCAAGCTTACAAAGCTTAACTTAGTTCAACCAATTCCCACCCCTAACTACGAGTATATATAAATTGGTTAGTGGTAACAAATAAGACTATATTTATTGTTCGCGGGAGATTAAAAAAGAGTTTAATGAGTTATACAATAGTAACATCTAATGAGTTTCTTCTATATTTTCAAGTTCTTTGCCTAATAAATATTTGGTTTAAATGTGTCATTGGTCCATGCACTTTCATCAGATTTTGGCATTGGTCCCTGCACTTTTTTTTGCTTGGCATTGGTCCTTGCACTTTGTAAAAATATTGGTATTGGTCCCTCTGTTAACTTTCTGTTAAAAAAAAACACAAAACTTACGGAGTGCCACGTGGCCCAATCATTTCACGTCACGTAGCACCAATACCAATATTTTTACAAAGTGCAGGGACCAATACCAATATTTTTACAAAGTGCAGGGACCAATACCAATAGTTTTGTGTTTTTTTTAACAGAAAATTAACAGAGGGACCAATACCAATATTTTTACAAAGTGCAGGGACCAATTCCAAACAAAAAAAAGTGCAAGGACCAATGGCAAAATCTGATGAAAGTGCAGGGACTAAAGGCATATTTAAGCCTAAATATTTTAATTTTTTTCGCAATCATGTTTAGTATATTATAGAATTCTCTCTTGCAAAAGTTTAAATTATTTTAACAATAGATGAATTAAATTATAAATTTTTATGTTTTTGACAGTTAAAAATTCATGTTTAATTCATACTTTGTTAAAAAAAATTGTGAGAGATTATTATAATATTTTAAACATTCATATAAAAACTCCAAGAATTGACTATGACTATTTCTTTCTCCTCAAATCTTTTCTCTGGTCACATTTCCTTCTTCCTGCTACTCTTATTCTCACTAAGAAGTGAAAACACAATTTTTGTTTTAGTGGCTTTAAAATATAGTTTGTGCTAGCACAAGCAAAAACCATTGTTCCATCGTCTTTCCACTGCTCCAAGAGGCAGAGAGCAACAAGAGGTTGGCACCAAAAGGGTGCATTTCACCATAAAATATTGTAACAAGAGCAAAACAATCTACTGAACAAAGCAGCCTTCAAACCAGTAATGTTGAACAGATAGGAGAAATAATGATGATTATTTTGATCAAGTGATAGAAACGTTTATTCTTAAAATTGATAATATGAAGAAGTTGATGCAATGAATGTATGATACACCTTTTTTTTTCCCGAAAGAAAATGTATGATACACCTTATATAGTGATTATCTATATAGTGATTATCAGGTAACTAATATATCCAACTTCTAATAAATAAAAATTAATTTCTTTTTTTTTTGTCAAGTAGCCTAGTGGGTAGAGCTCACACAAGTAGCCTAGTGGGTAGAGCTCACACAATAAAATGTGGAGAAGTGTGGTGTCCGGGGTTCGAACCCCGGCCCCTGCATATAATATGCAATATCCCTACCAATTGAGCTAAGCTCATGGGGATAATAAAAATCCCTACCAATTGAGCTAAGCTCATGGGGATAATAAAAATTAACTTCTAACTACCCTAAACAATACTAAACCAATTAAAGATGAAAATGACACAAAGTGAGCAAGATCAAAGTTGGAGAAAGTGAGCAAGTGAATGATCGCATGAATATTTTTACACTAAAATATAAGTCATATTTATATGATACACATAAGAAAGTGAATGATTGTATGCATGTTAAGAATTCATTCACTAATAAAAGTTATAAGAATGTGTCCCTTCGGAGACATCCGATAAAATTGAAACGATACAATAAAGTTATAAGAATGTGGAAGATCAAGAATGAACATCCACCAACTTTATTATTCATAACAAATAAAGCTATTTTAAGGTGGGATTTAGTATGGGAAAGGGTAGTTGTTTCCCATCATGGGAAAATAGTTTTTGACCATTAGATTAAAAAGGAGTACCGATTTTATCATGGTCTATCCACACTATATTTTTTCTCTCTTTCATCATTTTCTTAACCTCCATCAGACTCTACCGTGAACCCCCCACCACCACTGACTTCAACCTCCATAAGTTAAGATTTTAGATCTGGAATAATTAGCAACACACCACTTCCGATCTTCAACCTTCAATATTGAAGGGGATAATTAGCAACATCATATTCAGATCTGGAATTTTACAATATTTCCCACCCTCCCCGTCCTCCTTTAAATGCACACACCACTTCCAACGCCATCTCTTCGTCTCTTCCTCTCTCCCTTCCGTCCGACGAATCCAACCTCTCCGTTGCAAACGATGTTGCTATTAATCACACGGCAACACATCTGTAACAAACGTCGTCGGAACCGTCGTCTGAAAAGAAGATACTCATCGGTCTCTCCTTTAATTAACACACTCAAAACAAGAATTAGCATCAACTGTATAACTTTTAACTAATTATCCCCTTTCTTTCTGAAGCCCAAGAAATCAATTCACGCAAACATCAGACAAACACTTTCAGAAAATTTCATTGCTATACGATTTTAGATCTTTTTATTATTCTTTGAAATAATTAGTTAAAATCAGGTCCTGTTTTCCTTTATTATTATGACTATGATTTTCTATTTGTCACCATGAGATTTCTACCAAGTTTGTTTAGTGGAAAATGTTAAGTGATTGTGTTGGGGGTTTATGAGAAAAGGTAGAGAAGTGGAGAGGAGAATAGTGATGGAGGGTTGAAGAAAATGGTGAAAGAGAAAGAGAAAAAATATAGCGTGGATAGACCATGATAAAATTGGTACTCCTCTTTAATCTAATGGTCAAAAAATACTTTCCCATGGTGGGAAACAACTATCCTTTCCCATACTAAATCCCACCCTATTTTAACGTTCATTGTTTTCTTAAAACCCACACCAATTTAGATTCATCCATTCGAACGGATGTATCGTTTTTTCTCGTGCCCTGAATGAGTAAATTAAAAAAAAAATATGTATTTACTTTTGTCTAGGGACGAAGCTGTTTTTAATAATCAAAAGGTGTAAAAAGAAACTCTCTAAAAAATAAAATTACATACAAAAAAGCCTATCAACATTATTCCTCAACTTGGGAAGTCCTCTAGGCCCAAATCAGTTAGAAGAGTCATGATAAAATCAAGCATTTGGACAGTTGCTCTTTACACGCATCAAAATCGTTTGAATTCTGCTCTTCCCCCTGCACTTTTCGCTCGCGCCCTGCAGCCATCCCAAAAATGCTCTTACGTTAGTTAACTAACACAAGCGTAAAATTATGCGTTACTTAACTAACGCAGCGTGACTTAAGTCACGCACGTGTAAAAACCGTTTTTTTACACTTGCGTGAGTTAACTCACGCTAGTTTCCAAATTTCAAACGTGAAAGATGAATCACATGCATACATAGTTAAACATACACAACCTGGATACATTAAACTATTATTATCATTCCAACACTTTGCTTATATTCAAGAATCAGATGCATAGATAGTTAATAATCATGCTCTTGGAATCTTGCCACGTGCCAAATTGTAGAAGACATAAAGATATTATGCTCCTTGCTGCTTGCTACGTGTTGAAGCAATGACATAATTAGCTGCTTGCAATGACATAATATATGACGCAAATATTGCTTGTTGCTCCTGCTTTTGATTGCACAGATACATGTAGAATTCAAGCAGAAAGCTTATTGTGCAGACGAAAACCAGCGTGAGTTAACTCACATGGGGTGCATGAGTTAACTCACGCAAGTGTAAAAAACGATTTTACAGGTGCGTGACTTAAGTCACGCTGCGTTAGTTAAGTAACGTAAGGGCATTTTTGGGATGGCTGCAGGGCGCGAGCGAAAAGGGCAGGGGGAAGAGCAGAATTCAAATCGCTTTTGATCAGTTAATTTTGTAGGTAAAATCCGATCAAATTGTGACTCTAACCGGATATTTTCAACAATGTGAGCAATTTCCACGTGGTTAAAGAACAATTATCAATGTTTTTCGGCTTATCACTTTGAAGGTCTATGAATTCAAGCCCAATCCAGAACTAACAAGCCAATCAGCCTAGAGTGTACTACACATCTCTGGCTCAGATTCAGTCCACTAAATATCCCTGCCAGCAAACAATATTGGCTTGGGTGCATTACTGTATTTAAGGTTTCAAAATGGGGATAATTTTCGGTGCTGATGCCGATTAGTCATGTCCCCTGCAGAGTAAATAAATGTTTCTGATCAGCCTATATCATGATTCCCAGGAGATAGGGTAGAAAGGGATAGGGTAAAATTGACTAACCAGTTCAATGGTCTCACTTCCTAGCAACAAACAATTAATGATGCAAAACTAAAACCTACAAATTATAAATGCATACTTGATCTTTATCTTAGCCATGTTTAGACACGTACTCAAAAAAGTAAAAAGAATACAATAATTAAATGATCTAGTACAATTTTATGTGTGTGTCTAAATATTGTTTATTTAAAGTTGTGACAAAAATATTTCCCTATAGTAAATTATGTATACTCAACTAGGACATTTAAGAAATGCTATGAAGGAGATCAAAATTTCCTACTTCCCGTAAGCTTTTTTGGTTGAAAGTTGATGCTACAACTTTGAGATTTCCGGTTTGAATCTAGCGGCAATCATATAACAAATTAACCAATATCTCTATGTTGTAATGCAACAGTTAGCACTCTTGAGACATTGGGTGTGTATGTTAGTATGAACCCACGACACCCCTTTCCTCTCTACTTTTTTATGTATGTACAAGGATTTTCAACAGTTGAAGATGTTTTATATTGAGTAGTGATATTTGTACAACTCTTTGGTACAACTTTCATGCCAACTTTGATTTTCTCTCTTTTGATTGGTCAAAAACAATAGAGAGAGAATAAGAAGATAATGTGAGTATGAGAGAAAAAGTTGTCAAAAAGTTGTTAAAAAATAGTTGTACAAATATCATTTTTCTTTTATATTAGGTCATAGTGTAAAGGTTTTTTTACGACGTCAACCAATCAAACTTGTTTTTTTGTTAAAAAGAATCATATTTAATTCATCCTTTGATAAAAAAAAGTTTAACTTTTGTAAGAGAGAATTTTATAATATACTAAACATGACTGCGAAAAAAATTAAAAATTTCAAATGAGACACAAACTATTTGACTTTAAAAACTACAGTACTTAACTTTAATCATATCTATTTTTAAAATCAGACATATGAATAGTTGTGGTTTAGTGATAAGTCGGATTTTTTACTCATGCGGTGCATCAAAATTAAACTCTAAAAAAAAGCAACCTTAAGAACTTTATAATTCATATACTAGGTTCCTTCAAAAACAAAAAAAAAAAAATTAATTCATATACTAGGTAGCAAATACTGGGTATTGATGAATGCAATCACCCCATGGTCCCTTATGAGACTCACCAAGTATTGGCCTAATACACTTCAAAACAACACTGCAACACTTGGTCCCACTTCCCACTCCAACTTGCCAAACATTATCACCTTTCTTCACTTTTTCCTTGGCTTCCAAGTAAGCAAGTTCATACCATAATGATGAAGAAGATTGATTTCCAAACCTATGCAGTGTCATCAAAGCAGCTTCAATCTCTTTCTCACCAAGCTTCAACCCTTTTCCCACCTCTCTTATCACACCCCTCCCTGAACATGGCAAACAAAAATGTTGTATAACAGTCTTAAAATCAGGCACATAAATCCCTTCACGTTTCATAAACACAAACCTCTTTTTCATCACAGAAACTAAATACCAAAATTTCTCTGAAACTGGCAATATTTCAGAACCAATAATTGAAATATTTGAACGAAGTGTTTCACCAGCTACATGAAGCACATCCCTCTTGAGTGTCACCCCAAGTTTTCCATCTGAATCTTCTTCCCTTATACAGGAAAAATAAGCTTTATCATCAAAAGCTCTTTGTGTTCTAAGTGTCCTAAGTAACAAATATTTTGCATTTTTACTTGCTTCTTTTTTGTTTGAAAGAAGAATTGCTGCACTTCCCATTCTAAAGAGACAGTTAATAAGCAACTTTGATTTTTCCTTACCTGGATACCAACCGTGGGACAAAATCTCTGTGCTTAAGACAATAACATTAGAATTTTTATGAACTTTGAGAAGATTCTGAGCTAAATCAATACAAATAGCACTAGCACTACACCCCATACCAGAGACATTATAGCTTTTAATGTCACTTCTCATAGCATATTTGTTAACTACAATGGAAGTTAAAGAAGGTGATGAACAAAAGCCACTACAGTTTAAGATAAGTATGTCTATATCAAAAGGTGAAAGCTTTGTTTTTGCAAAAAGATCATCAATGATAGGGAAAAGAACCATGTGAAGTTCTTTGATGGATTCAGAATGATGGGTTTTTGGTGGTATGTAGTGTAAGGAAGGAGGGAGACAAGTTTCTTCACTTTGGCCTGAAGAGTGAAGTACTTTTTCCATGAAAGCCATGCTTTCATTGTCAAAACATTCAAACAATGAAGCATTTTCAAGGAATGTTGAGAAAGGTACCCTACAATAGTTTGGTGGTTTAAGACATGAGAAATCAATGAGGTAAACAGGTGAGGGTTTTGAGAGGAAGTGTTTTAGAAGGAAAGAAAGTAGAAGAAAACATAGGAGAAAAACATGGAACATTGGATCATAGTTTTGGAGAGATAAGAATGCTTCAACAAATGTTGCTAGTGTTATGCTAGAAAGCCATAGGAAATGTGAGAAGTGTGAAACGAGGTAGGTTGATAAGAGAGTGAAGTTGGTGCATTCATTAAAGATAGAGACATGGTTTGGCTTGGAAGTAGCTTCCATTACTATAGCAATAATGGTGCTCAGTTTCAAGGCTTATGATCAAGAAGCTAGGCCTATGAATAAATAGATGGTGAAAATAACAACTAATAAGAAAATCGAAATCTCTGACAAGAGAGACTTTCACAAGTTGTGTTTGAATTTTTAACTATGAATGGAGTGATTCAATGAGAAGGAAAAAGTATGGTAAAAAATATGCCCAACGTATCTTTACTTGTTGCGGGGACAGGTGAGGTTAGGTGAGAGGAGGTATTGACCGCTTAACAAGAATTGTTACAATCTTTAGGACAGAAGGAGTAGGACGTAAAATATATATTAAAAAAAAAAAGTAAATAGTCATTTTGGTTTAGAGATATCTAACGAATAACTACAATAGTCTTTTAATATATCAAAATTTTAAAATAATTCTTGATTGTGCACTGTGTTAGTCAAACTAATCGTTGATATTAGTTGTTCACTGCCTCTAACAGAAACTAAAAAGTTTTTTTTTTTTTGAGCAAAGAAACTAAAAAGTACTTGTCTTTTCATCTTTTAACTTTTCTTCTTTTATAAATAAAAATTTCATATACAACAACCAGTAATGGACACTAGTGTTGCTAGTTCATCTAACAAGGGTGCAACAAGGACTATTGCTGCTACAAATACTTTCTCCTTACAAGTGTCCGAAGCCATAAATGTTAGGCATGAAAATGCAAAAAAATAAAATGCAATGAAAATACTCTACAAGATGTTTTAGATAATGGAAAAGAATTGAATATCCAGCCCTGCAGTTGTATGGAATTCGAGTCTATTGAAATGGTTAAAGAATTTTATAATTCATTTGCAAAGAATAGAGGTTTTGGAGTACGTGTTTGTTCAACTAAACCGGAAAGAGCAATATTGGTGTGTTGCAATGAAGGTCACCCCAAAGTCAAAGTGTCTACGAATGAAGAAAATCAAGATACCTTGTTGAAAATTGTCTTATATGAGATGTCATAAAAAGATGCATGATTTCGCAAAAAGGGGGGTTGTGCTTTATATGATCTTTTAACCAAATAAAGAACACTCCCACTCATATTGTAATAGAGTTATGCTATATGGTACGAAACAATTTGTCGTGCATGCCACACGAATGCACACTTAACTTTACAAACTCTTTGTTTATGGACTTGTTTTATTATTTTAATATTAATCATAGCAAATAATTCTTATTTCTAGTGCCACCGCCAAATCACCTCTATACTTGCCGTCATCTTTGACACCGCCATTGTCATGTTGCATCCCATTGCCATGGCTTATACAAAAATCATGAGAGAGATCAGAGCAGTGAAGCACAAAACAGATGAGAGGTAGGTAGTGGCAAGGGAGCAGAGCACTGTAGCTTAAAAAGAAAAGAAACAGGTGGATATCATCACAAAACAATTAAAATATTCATCTTTTCACATTAAACCATATTGTTTCAAATGGACGAGGATTGTGCATTAGGAGCAAAATAAAAATGGAGAAGGGGATGTGAAGATGAAAACACAGCATAAAAATGGAGAGAACCGTGTTTGATAAGGTCAAATAAGCATAAGAAACAACATTCGCGTGATTAGCACGAAAAAAACTATCGTGTTATTTAGCATTTTTCATTGTAATAAAGTACAACCGCATTGTCGATCAATTTTATTTGGTTGTGTTTTATTACAAGATGAGTCAGAGAATTCTTTCACATAGCTATTTAAAATGGCAAAAGTTATGGTGCATAAGTCATTTTCTTATGCATGGTGCATAAGTGTTGGAACAAAATGTGTTTAACAATGAACCTTAAGAGTTTTGATGATAATAAGGTATTAAAAATTATCAATTGGACTAGCTAATATTTGTTCAAGTGTACAGTACCATATACAAAAAAATTACATCTTAAGTAGGTTCTGAATGAACAAAAGAGAGCTAAGAATCAACAAAAAAGAAGCTTAAAGCGTCTGAAGAGAAATGCTCCTGAAGTCCAAAAGTGCTCCTGAAGAAATTGCTCCTGAAGTGGTGACCTCATCAGAAGCTGAAGTTCATCAGAAGCAACTTCATCAGAAGCTGGAAATCACCAGAAGCTGAAATTCATCAGATAGAAGAATTAAAGCTTCAAAAGTTGTTTAATGGATTCGAAAGCATTGCAGAAGACTTGGAATGTGAAGCAACGGTCATTTTGAAAGGATTTGAAGGCATTGGATGCTTATCTTCAAAAAGTGTTGACAAAGTACAATTGTACGAAGTGTACAACCACTATCTCCACTACTCTGCAGTGTCCTTGCTACAAGACAAGAAAACAGCTCTGAAATACAGCTTTGCCTGCAACAATGTTCCTTCACAATGGGAATGGATTTGAAATTGATCCTTCATAGGACAACAACCATATCAGGCAAAAGATCATTGGTGATTGATCAAAGCTTCAAACGACTCTTTTTGACGTGCTGGCAATTTCACAACGTCTCTTTCACACCTCTATATAAAGGAGTGAAGATTCAGAGATTGGTAATGCTGAACACAAGACTCATCAATATTTTACAAGTGCCAAAACTCTGCTGAAATTGTTCTGCATTCAAATTTCACTTAAAATTTTTGTTTTTAAGTTCATATCTTAGAAATTCTAGAGTCTTAAGAGTCTATATCTGATTTGTATTGTGAACACCACTGATTGTATATCAAGTGTTCAACCTCAAACATTTTTCCTTGTAATCTTGTTTGATTAGAAGTCTCTTGCAGTTGTGCTTGAGCAATAGAAGTCTTTTGATTGTGTGCTTGAGCAATTTGAAGTCTCTTGCTAAGTTTAGCAGTGAGCAATTGTAATCAGATATTACATTTTAGTGAACTCTCCTTGGAAGTGCAAGGGGGGCTGGACTACTTCCGGTTTGTGGAAGGAACCAATATAATTGCTTTGTGCCTTTCTTCTTTCTCTCTCTGTTTTTATCCGCTGCATATTAGTCCTGAATTTCACTTAAGAAGCAGTTCTCACTTTGCTTCTGATTAGTGCTTTCATCTTAGGAGAAAACGAAGAAAAGGCTAACACAATTCAACCCCCCCCCCCCTTGTGTTTTTTTCACCTTCAATAAGGACTTCACAACCATCAGATTTCACTTATGTGCTTTTTCAATACAACGGCTACAGTTTCACACTTTCTCACTCCATCCAACGCTTCAGATTTCTCCATCAACGAAACTCTACTACTCTTCTTCTTCTGCACCACCGCTTCCAGATCCACCGGCGCCGGCACAGGAGCCTCCGCATTCGAATATCCCTCCGGTGGAAAACCCTATCGTATCCCAAAGCTTCACAACGCTTTTGCCGTTGGCGATTTCCGATAGCGAAAATATATCGGTAATGTTACGACGACAACTGCGTAGAAATCCGTCACCGTTGCCAGAGCCTTTTAATCGGAAATATTGACCTGATCTATTTTCATCTTCTTCTTCATCATCGCCTTCAGATTCCGAGACGTGGATGACAACGAGCAGGTTTCGTCATCGTTGTCGCTGAAATCATCTTCGGCTATGAGAGGAGGAATAGAAGAAGTTTTTTGGGAATCTGATGATGAAAATGGTGTCGAAGAGTGAAGAATCAGTGGGAGCGAAGAAAGTGAAAGAGTTTGTGGCGTTTGAATTAGGATAAAGGAAACCATTAAGTACATCTAATGGTTTTGGAGTACAATTCACAGAAACCATTTCCACAACAAAATGATTTTGGAGTCCAACTCACAGAAACCATTTCCACTGCAAAATGGTTTTGGAGTCCAACTCACAGAAACCATTTCCACTGCAAAATGGTTAATGTGTTGGGACTTATGCAGGGTGCATAAGGATTTCCTTATGCACCATAACCGCTCCTATTTAAAATATGGCTTGATGTAATGAACGGGAAAAAAAAAAAAAAACCTACATCTATAATGGTCTCGTTTGTTTTGGATTTTTTTAAAAAAAAATCATTTATTTTTTATTTTTAAGTGTTTGTTTAGAATTTTTAGAAAAATCATTTTATCAAAAAAAAAACCTATTTTGACCCTAAAATAAAAAGTTATTAGGATTATCATTTCTTAAAATCTATTTTTTTTTCAACAACAAGGAGATAACACATGTGCATGTTAAAACACATTTTTTTTAAAAATGGAATTTTATGGGTAATGAGCAATCAAAAAAAACTTCAGATTTTTTTTAAAATCTCTAAAAATTAATCTCTAGATTCTTTTAACACAAAATCTATTTTTTTTTAAAGGTAAAACAAACACACCCAATAACTAATCAAGATTAGCAATTGGAGCAGTTGGGGAAAAAGTATTTCCAGAAACTCAACATCATCTTTGCTTGTGGCACAAAAGAAAGAAGATTCCTGAAAAGTTTGGCACAAATATATCACAAAAAGTCTATATTCAAAGGTGATCTAAAAAAATGCATTAGAGATTCTCGTGTCCAAAGTTTTGAAGAAGAGTGGAATTGTGTACATATTGGAGAATCATAGATACCAATTTATAATAGAAGCACATTTTAAGCACATTAATACTACTCAAAGAAGCAAAAGTATTAATGTTTTTTTTATTCTTTCGTGGATGCAACAACAGCTTTGCAATAATTTATGGTAAAGTTTGAGAAAACAGTAGAAAGAAGGGGAGATTATGAATCCAAACATAAAAAGCGCATTTTAACTACTGGATGAGCATGCTTCATTTGTTTATAAAAGAAACATTTTCTGCAAATTTCAAGAAGAGCTTGCAAAGGTCAACAATCTCACTAAAAAGAAGATTCGAAGAGAAGGACCAAGATATGAGTATGAAGTGTCTAATGGTTACAACCCTAAAGATGCCTTCATTGTCGATGTAGATTTAGACTCAGAAGTTGCTAAATCTGGCAGCCAACTATATGAACTCACGGGCTTGTTATGTAGACATATACTAATGATTTTTCAATCAAAAGGTAATATGCAAATCCCTGATCATTTCATTCTGCAACGTGTTGGACCAAGGATGCTAACAAAGGAATTGAGTTTAGTGATACTTAATGTGGTTTTGATACTCGGGTGCATGCACAACAAAAAGCAAGTCAATTAGTTGCTCTTGCTGAAGAATCAGAGAATTTATACAAGTTCATTTTTCTAGAATTCGGTAACCATCGTGTTTCGGCTATGAAAATGAAAGCAAATTTATCATTTGGTGATAGAGTACAATACTTTTTAGAATTCACAGTGCAGGTATCTGAAGAACCCAGGATATCAAGAGGGACAGATTGGCTACCAGCAGAATGTGATGTTTCAATTCGTCCAGGATGGTTTTGGCATAAATCAGAATCACCAAAAAAACTAAGTGAGCTACTTGATGTTTATTTATTACAAACTAGACTTTTCTATTAAAAAACACAAGTACATAGAAACAACTCCAATGGAGCTACACCCGTTTGTTCCAGTCTCAGTAGTGGTCAGTCATCAGTGCCTTCCCTTCGTCTTCTCTCGTGGAGCTTCCACTTAGACTTCTCGATCATTCTCTTTTCTTCTAAATTTGTTCACTATCAAACATTTAGAATGTAAAGTACCAAATGAGCATAGAATCAAATGAATCAAGGTTATTACATAAGCATCAATTAAACAAAACTAACCATGTTGTTCATAATTCAATTTTCTACCATCTACCTTAGAACACACAATTCACATACTACAATATGATGGTTTTGATACCCACTTTCAAATGAGTGAATTGCACCATGCATATTTGAAAAATATTTAGGTAGTCACGAATATTTAGACACACACAAATAAAAATATATTTCATTTCATTATTTTTAAAACATATTTTATATAATTATTTTCTCTTTCTATTTATTTCAAGTGTGTGTGACTAAAAGGTGTGTTCAAATGCTTATGTCAGACTCAATTGTTTTTGAACAATTTATATCAAACTCAAACTTAAAATAGCCAAACTTTGCAAAGTCTGTCCTTCTAACTTCTAAGCCATTCCCATAATCGTGATACACGGGAACTAACTATTCGATTAAGCCAAATCATAATGCTGATTTTTTTTTGTGGTAGACTATTTTTTTTCCCTCTGCATGTTACTCGTTGTGTATCAAACTAGTAAAATGTTTAGTTTAGCGTAATTGGAATAAAATCTCTCAAAATGCAAAACAAATCAACAGTTTTTTTTCCTTGGTGAATTTTTTTTTTTTTTGAGGGATGGTTCCTTGGTGAAATTGAAATTCCAAACAACAATGGTTAGTTTTTTTGTTTGTTTTGTTACAAAGTTTATCAAAACAACAAAAAAAAGGAGGAAAACAGGAAAAACCAAGAACTAATCCTTAGAAAAAAAAGTTTCTGCTGTGTCAATCTTGAAAGAAGACTCATAATATCATCCAAAGGAGAAAGATGGATGAGGAGGTCCACAATCGATAAAGCTCCAAGTTTGGCCAAAGAATCGTTTAGTCATTGAATTTAATTATTTTAATTACATAAAAAATGGACTTAATTACACTTGTAGTCCAAGTATCGCGATAGAATGTGATTTTGATCCTCCATTTTTTAACTAGTAAGTTAGATACTACATATTTATCTTCGATTGCAATTGCGTGGTTCCCTTATTTTCTCTATTTATTTATTTTTGGGTTAATTAAGTTTTTAGTCCCTATAAATATTCACAATTTTGTTTTTAGTCCCTACCAAATAAAATCACACTTTTTAGTCCCTGTGCCATTTTCCTTAAGCATTTTAGGGACCAAAAATGTTGACGGAAAAATTTTATAGGGACTAAAAATGCTGATGAAAATTTGTATAAGGACTAAAATGCTGATGGAAATTTTATAGCGACTAAAAAGCGTGATTTTATTTTGTAGGGACTAAAAACAAAATTATGAATATTTATAGGGACCATTTAATTAATTAACCCTTTATTTTTTGGGTAAAGATGAGATTGAGGTCCCCACATTTTCCATAAATAAATAACAAGTTGTGTCAAAAAAAAAAATAACAAGTAAATTAAAAATCCGAGATTCCAAACGAATTTTTATGAAGAGCAATGTTATATCTCTAGAAAAAAAACATCAAGAATTCTTCAAGAATAAAGAGCAACCAATCACAATGCACTATTTGCCACAATTCAAGGAGGTGTGGCTGAAAAATAGGAAGTAGACAAATAAATCATGCAATTAAAACTTGCCACATGTGTCTTGAAAAATTCTTGATGCTATTTTTCTAGATAAATAGCATTTTCCTTTTATGAATAGTATTAGGAGTTTCATGTTATATATGTATCGTGTACATGTTGATTGTTACTCTTTACATAAAGTAAAAATAAAGCAGTATGTCATCCATATATTTAGTAAGGCCATTATTTATTTCTGTGAAAAGCATTCACATGCAGTCCATCATCAATTTGTAGAGTGAGCATGGTTCTATATTTCACCAATTTATTTTGGTTTGCTAGTTTAAAGTTGTGGCTACCTAATAGAACTGCAGAAAATATCTTCATATGTATGCAAAACTTCTTGCCAAGGCTAACTCTTGGACCCGTATGTGCTAGGAGGTCACATTTATAGTAGAGTTACATACAGTTGTATTGTGAGACTGTTTGAAAAATAGCTAGGTATGGCAACGGGACGGGGCGGGGTGGGGCGGGTTTAAGTATTACCTCCCGCTTCCATGCACCCGCCCCGTCCCCGCCCCCAAACCATACTGGAGGTAAAAAAATGAACACCCAACCCCGCCCTCAATGGGGACGGGTCTCCCGACCCAGCCCCCACCTGCGAAAACTCTATTTTTTATAAAATATTTAAAAAATGCACATTTTTTGATTTTTTTCATAACACCAAAAAACAATAATTATACTAATAATTAAATATCTAATAAACTTTTTTCAAAAGAGCAAAATAATTATAATAAACATGTTTCTAAAAATTAATAATATATTAAAATAGGTTGGTGTTTATGGAAATAAGATTATAGAATTTAATAAAGTAAATTTCAAAAAACGGATGCATGGCGGAGGTGGGTGCGGGGCGGGTATAAGCATCCCCGCCCCCCGTACTAAAAACCCAGATCCCCCGTCCCCACAACAAATATATTCTAATCAACAAAAATAGTACAACACTTTGCCAAAGAAGTAATTCTATTATTTTTAGGGTTAATTAAGTTTTTAGTCCCTATAAATATTCACAGTTTTGTTTTTAGTCCCTACAAAATAAAATCACACCTTTTAGTCCTTGTGACATTTTTCTTAAGCATTTTAGGGACTAAAAATGCTGATGGAAAAATTTTATAGGGACTAAAAATGTTGATGGAAAATTTTATAGGGACTAAAAAGTGTGATTTTATTTTGTAGGGACTAAAAACAAAATTCTGAATATTTATAGGGACCATTTACTTAATTAACCCTTATTTTTATTATGTTCTGATATCGATTATTTTTATTATGTTATTAGTAGTATTTAAAATATTTTTTGCGTGTTGAAGTGCAAGGTAACAATTCAGTTTGGGAGAAACCGAGCGAGATGTGGTTGAAGTGCAATGTAGATGCCGCGTTCCATGATCGTAACCATATTACTGTTGGAACAAAATGTGTTTAACAATGAACCTTAAAGAGTTTTGATGATAACAAGGTATTAAAAATTGTAAATTGGACTAGCTAATATTTGTTCAAGTGTACAGGACCATAGTTAAATTTTTACATCATGAATTGGTTCTGAATGAGCAAATAAAGAGCAAAAGAAACAACAAAATTGAAGCTTAGACGCTCCTGAAGGCAACTTGCTCCTGAAGAGAATAAGCGCTCCTGAAGTAAAGCCGCTCCTGAAGTTAGTAAAGTGCTCCTGAAGAATAGTGCTCCTGAAGACAAGAGGTCCAGAAGCTGCGTTATCAGAAGCTGCCTCATCAGAAGCCATTTCACCAAAAGCTGAAGATCAACTGGATTTGCAAAATTCAAGGATTCAAGAGTTGTTTCATGGATCGAAATTCATCAAAGGACAGCTAAAGATTAGTGGAACGTTACAACGGTCATTTCAAAGGTGTTTGAAGACATGTGCTTGCAATTTGGACGAAAGCGTTGACATTGTACTATTGTACGAACTGTACAACCACCTTCTCCACTACTCTGTTTTGTGTCCACGCTACAAGACAAGAAAACAGCTCCAGAATACGGCTTCGCCTGTAAAGATGTTCCTTTGGATTAGGAATGGATTTCAAATTTGTTCTTCATAGGACAACAACCAAATCAGGCAAAAGATCATTGGTGAAAAATCAAGCTTCAACAACGACTCTTTGATGTGCTGGAAATTTCACAACGGCTCTTTCACACCTCTATATAAAGGAGTGAAGACTTAGAGAATTGGTAATGCTGAACGAAAGACTCACAACATTTTTACAAGTGCCAAACCTCTGCTGAAATTGTTCTGCATTCACTTAGAATTTCTGTGTCTCAAAGTTTCATCTTAGAAATTCTTAAGTTATTGAGTCTGTATCTGATTTGTATTGTGAGCACCTCTGATTGTATATCAAGTGTTCAACCTTAAACAATTTTCTGTGTAATTTTGTTTAGTTAGAAGTCTCTTGCAGTTGTGCTTGAGCAGGGAAGTCTCTTGATTGTGTTCTTGAGCAAAGGAAGACTCTTGCAAAGTGTGCTTGAGCAAAGGAAGTCTCTTGCAGGTGTGCTTGAGCAATTGTAATCAGATATTACTCTTAGTGAAATCTCCTTGGAAGTGCAAGGGGGACTGGACTACTTCCGGATTGTGGAAGGAACCAGTATAATTGCTTTGTGTCGTTCTTCTTCTCTCTCTCTGTTTTATTCCGCTGCATTTAGATTCTGATTACCACTTCAGAAGCTGTCTCACTTAGCTTCTGACCAGTGTGTTCAGTTTTTAGGAGAAACGAAGAATTTTCCAAAACACAATTCAACCCCCCTTCTTGTGTTTTTCTCACCTTCAATTACATCTTTTGCGTGTTGTGTTAGAGACTCCCGCGGGCAATTTATTCGGGCTAAAACAAAATGGAAGCGGGCAAATATGACAATTTTGGAGGGGGAGGCATTAGCCTTACTCGAGGCCCTTCACTTTGCTGATGCGAACAGATGGGACCGGGTTGTGTTCGAGTCCGACTCATCTACTCTAGTGCAAGCTTTATCTTCTCCGTGCCATGGTGATTCGGAATTCTATGCTATTGTTTCTAGTATTATTTATCAGTTATCTTTACATTCCAACTTCGAGGTGAAGTTTGTTAGGAGACAAGCGAACATGGTTGCTCATAGCTTAGCTTAGCTAGGGCGGCCTGTTATTGGGCATGTTATTCTTCTCCTTCTTGTATTGAACATTGGTTGATTAATGATAATAGTTAACTTTGTTTCTGTCAAAAAAAATATTTTTTTAAATAAGTAATTAGTATTTACAATCTTGTTACTATTAAAGTTTTTTTTTTTTAAAAACGTTACTATTAAAGATATATTTCGAAAATATATATTTAGTGATCATTTTAAAGAGAAATATGAAATTTATAATTACAATATTTCAACACCAGATACGTGTGCGTACACATAAGATCACTGCTCCTTTTTTCGATCGATTACAATTGTGTTAAATTAAAATAATTTTTCTTTATTATTAAAAATTTGATATATTTTGTAAATATGTATGGGAAATGTTAACGAGTGTCTCCAGGTCACTCTTTAAGACCTTTAAATAGTATTTTTTTATGAAAATATGTGTAATCAATGCATTGAAAATCAAAATATTTAACTCTTTTATAAAATAATTTCTTCTTTTAAAATTCTTGAAGAATGCACCGGAAGCACTCGTTAACAAGACATCATTGCTAAAACAGAGTAGTACAACACCTTGCCAAAGAAGTAATTACATGATCACGTTATTATTACTTATCACAACAAATCTATAATAATCCCAGAAAAAAAAAAGTACACCACCTTGCCAAAGAAGTCATTCCATTATTTTTAATTTGTTATCAATACTCTCTTTAAACCTAAATATATGTCGCATTTTAACTATATACACTATTCACATAACCTATTTAGAGCATATTATTATAGATCAGATCTATATTATAGACCAGATTTATAATGATCAAATAAAGATAAATGTTAGTATAGATAACTAAAAATATTACTAGTCAAAAGTATAAAATAATTAATTATGGTGGAACTCACTTAATGATAGAACTTATTATCTATTTTTTGTGTTTATCTTTCTCCAAATTGTATACTCAATTTATTCATCCATATGGAGAGATCCTAACATAAAAGTTAACTGGGTTTAACAAACTAAACCAACATAAAAGCTAATTGGTCTTAACAAACTAATAAATATCCCAGTAGCACTAACATGACTTAATAAAAAATGAGCATAATAGATTAAAAAGTCAAATAGATTTAGTTCAAAACCTTGATCAAAACTATGTGATTTTTTTAATCACTTTTGCTTATTTATATGACCCACGTTTATTACTGGGAAATGCTAACGAATATCTCAGACACTTTTTACGGACCTCAAATGGTATGTTTTTATAAAAATTTGTGTATCGATTGCAATGAAAATTGTCATATTTAACTTTTTGAAGTAATAATTTTAAATTTTAAATTCTTAAAAAGTGTTCGAAAATACTCGTTAATAAGACCATTAATTAATATTTTATTACTCGAATCTTTGTGAAATCCGAGCCACTCTTTTATAATTAAAATTAACAAATCAATGGTCACATGTGAAATGGTCCGTTTATGATAATGGGTTTACCTTAGACCCCCCGCACAAGCAAAATGAAAGCGACGCATAGAAGCAAACCTTTTTTATCCTCGTGGAAAGTGAATGAGAACAGAAAAATCAACATGTGAACCATTGTAAAGTGCGATGATGACTATAAGACAAATAATCAACT
The DNA here is from genome assembly GCF_051527215.1 of Medicago sativa. NCBI lineage: Eukaryota > Viridiplantae > Streptophyta > Magnoliopsida > Fabales > Fabaceae > Medicago > Medicago sativa. The sequence continues at coordinate 85,823,434 of NC_140749.1, forward strand.
GAACATAACACACATGATGATTTTATCTTCACTTCACCTTTTGTCTTAGCTCTATTCAATATTCATCCCATTTTTCAACTCTTGTTCCCATTCCCCTCAACCCTCAAAAGAAAACCAAACAAAAAGAGAAAAAACAATCAAGATCACCATGGCTAGACTATGCTGTTCTTTTTTCTTATTTACACTATTACTCCAACTAAACAATTTCTGCATTTCTATGCTAGAACAAGTACCAAGTCCACCATTACCAATTCTCCCACTCCCAACATATTCACAATTAAAATGGCAACAAAGGGAGATCATAATGTTCCTTCATTTTGGTGTCAATACATTCAGTGACAGTGAATGGGGCACAGGCGATGAAAATCCATCAATATTCAATCCAATTGGACTCAACACAACCCAATGGGCCAATGTGGCAGCTGAAGCAGGAATTTCATTGATGATATTAACTGCAAAACACCATGATGGATTTTGTCTCTGGCCATCTAAGTACACTAAACATTCTGTCATTAGTAGTAAATGGCAAAATGGTAAGGGTGATGTTGTTAAAGAGTTTGTCAATGCAGCCACTCATAAAGGAATTGATGTTGGGATCTATCTTTCACCTTGGGATAGACATGATTCTAGATATGGTGATGATTTGCTTTACAATGAATACTATTTGGCTCAATTGCAAGAGCTTCTTAAAAAGTGAGTCTCAAATTTTTCTTTTGTATATTGTGATTGCTTTGTTTGATCTCATAGATTAAGTGCATGTTTGGATCGACGGTAAATTTAGAAGAATGGTCGTACATTACCGTAATTTTAATAAAAGTTACGCGTATCACCGTGATTTTATCAAATTTATTGTCAATCCAGATATCCAATGATAATTAAGAATTTGACATTATATTGTACACTTTTTATTATAGATATCAAGATGTTAGGGAAATTTGGTTTGATGGAGCAAAAGATCCCAAGGCACAAAATGTTACATATTATTTTTCAGATTGGTTTTCTATGGTGAAAGAGTTGCAAAGTTCTATCAATATTTTCTCAGATGCTGGACCTGATGTTAGATGGGTGGGGGATGAAACAGGGACTGCAGGGGACACGTGTTGGTCTACCATTAATCGAACATCTCTTTCAATTGGAGCTTCAAACATAACTCAGTAAGTGCTCTTATTTTTCTTTTTTAAGCAAAAGCATGCCAAAAAAGTGGTTGATTCTACATTTTGCCACTTACACTGAAATCTATGGTGATTAACATAGCTAGAATGATAAGGTACGGAATGTGAAGCTTGAGTGCTAACTTTTCTTTATAAAGAAAGTGCATGATCTCCACTCAGATCAAAAGGAAAGAGTAAAGAAACTGCATTCTTTTGTGATCTATATTCCTTTCTAAATCAAAAGGTAGGTAGGTACTAAATCAAATCAACCATCCTAAGCAAAAAAAATGTGGGTTACCAAACCGTTGTCTCATAAATCATGTTTATGCTTAGTTGTGTAATTTTTGTCCCTAAGCAACCAACTAATTAAGTCTTCAATTATTTCGATTGTTACATTTCGTTTCAATAAGTCCTTCCAAAATTTAATGGTCCAAATGTTAATGTTAGAATGCTAAGCTAGATGTGAGGTTAATACTTAATTAGTCAAACATGACAACAACAATTAGGGCGCATGATTGAAAGAGAGAACACTAACAAAAGGAACTTTATTTTAGGAATTGAGGTATGTGAGATACCTAACCCTAAGATTGATGATAAAATAGATTATAATTTAGACAAAAACTCTCCAATTTATATTCCGATCAAAAGTATTTTTTTTTTTTATAAACTATGATCATTATAATTATATTAAACAGTTTTGAGGTCTTCTCAAACTTTCAAAACAGTTAGTCAAGTTTTAAATATAAGCAAAAGTAAAATGCATTTGGTCTAAATTTAAATCAAATACATTTGACTTTTTGGTTATATTTATGACCGAAGATGTACCTTAAAATTGAATGTAATATGTCGGTCTCATGCTAAGGTCAAACTTAGGTTTTGTTAAGTTTATCCTAAACTATTTCCAGCCATATGTGTGAGAAGAAAATTGCATAATCATGATACATGGGGACCTAAATATTCAATTAAGCCAAAATAGTAGTGTTGACTTTTTCTTTTTCTTTTTTAGAGGTATAGACTATTTTTTTCCCTCTGCGTGTTCCTCATGTGTGTATCAAACTAGTAAAATATTTAGTGGGATCGGAATAAAATCTCTCAAAAAGCAAAACAAATCAACGGCTCCATCATGAACAAATTATATTAACTCATACACTAGCATACCTATAATATTTTTATTATACTTTTTAGGATTAATAATTCATGCTAATCACAATGCAGGTATCTGAACACTGGTGATCCAAAAGGGACAGATTGGCTACCAGCAGAATGTGATGTTTCAATTCGTCCAGGATGGTTTTGGCATAAATCCGAATCACCAAAAAAACTAAGTGAGCTACTTGATATTTATTACAAATCTGTTGGGAGAAATTGTGTGTTACTTCTTAATATACCTCCTAATACAACTGGTCTTATATCTGAAAATGATGCACATAGATTAAAAGAATTTAGAAGTGCAATTAATACAATATTTCATAAAAACATAGCTGAAGATTGTTATGTTAAAGTTAGTAGCCTGAGAGGAGGAAAAGAGGGAGGGTTTGGTCCAGAAAACATGTTGGATAGTGACCATTTGTGGTCATATTGGACCCCACGGGAAGATGATAAGGAAAAGGACCATTGGATTGAAATTTGGGATAATGATGGAAGTTTAAGATTTAATGTGATTAGAATACAAGAAGCAATTGGACTTGGTCAAAGAATCGAACGGTATGAAATTTATGTGGATGGTAAATCAATAATCAAAGGGACAACAATTGGTTACAAGAGGCTTCATAGGCTTGATGGAGATGTTGTGCATGCTCGTGTTGTGAGAATTAGATTTATAAAAGCTAGAGGAGTGCCTCTTATTTCTTCTATTGGATTACATTTTGATCCTTTTTGGCACTCAAGGTTTACTGCTGCAAGAAGAAGATAATTATACATTGTTCTAGGAAAATGTTTATCGTTAAGAAAAAGTTTGACAAGAAAATAAATGATTATATGTGGCAGCATGTAACATAGAATTTGATGGGTCAAATCTCTTATTATTATGCATTCTTCTCTTTATTTCTTGTATAGATCTTTCGTAACAAATAGCACTGTTAGTTGTTTTATGTCAAAAAGAACCAAAAATAAAAGTATTTTTATTTTTCCATTCAATGTTTTTTCATATATATTTTTGTCTCAAAGTATCGTGATTGGATGATAAAATAAAATCCCACTAACTACTTTTCTTTTTTTGACAAAAAAAAAAAAACTCATTAACCATGGTCTTGGTCGAAAAGCATTTAGTACACTAAATTTAATTATTTTAATTACTTAAATAATATGCTCAATTACAATTCATGTGTCACAAATCACAATTGAATGATTTTGGTACCCACTTTCAAACGAGCTAATTGGACAATACATATTTAGAAAATATTAAGACGGTCACAAATATTTAGACACGTCATTTAAACACACACACACACACATATATATATATATATATAGGGGAATGCTAATACACACCCACCTTAAATTTAGAAGGTGTGCATTAGCATCCTACACCTATCTACTTTTGACAAAAAATACCCCTTTTCTCTTTTTTAATTGTCCTTATATGAATACCCTTTTAAGTAATTTCTCACTAATTAAAAGTTTCTCTTTCTTTCTCAAAAGAAACCTTCACCACGTCGGAAAAAAAAAAAAAAAACCTGCACTTGATTTGTTTGTTAGAGAAGAAGGTGGATAAGCCATGGAAACTAGCCATAAGCAATTGAAACCAGCTGGGATCCAAACGCAATCCAACCATGACCAAAAAACAAAATCTTCATATTCTTGATAAAACAACATGGTCGGTCATGTCAAAAAAACTCACACCACACCCTCAACAAGCGTTGGGAAAGCGCCGTTCCGCCGGCATCTAGTTCCGATTCCGACCTTCCATCCTCCGTGCACTACCCTCAAATGGAATACGGGGATGCGGAATTCCTTTGACAACGGAATACGGTGGCGCGTAGCTGGAGATTTGGGTCCCTTGTTGTTGGCGTGTTATTGCAATGAATGAGTGGGCGCGTGGCTTGGAAGGATTCTTTGAGAAAGAGAAAGAAACAATTAATGTGTTGAGAAATTATTTAAAAGGACATTCATATAAGCACAATTAAAAAAGAGAAAAAGAGTATTTTTTGTCAAAAGTAGCTAGGTGTAGAATGCTAATGCACACCTTCTAAATTTAAGGTGGGTGTGTATTAGCATTCCCCATATATATATATATATATATATATATATATATATATATATATATATATATATATATATATATATATATATATATATATATATATATATATATATATATATATATATATATCTTGTAAAATATATATATATATATATATATATATATATTTATATCTCAAACTCAACCAAAATTAACAAGTTATGTCAAATTCTTCTTCTTTTTTTGGGTGGAACGTCAAATTCTTACTTTTTTTTTTTTTAGGGAAAGGTGCTTATAGCATTTCATTAAGAATCAAAGATTCAATACAATTGGGTATATAAAAATAAATAGCGGGACTTGCGAGAAATGTGGCTTCCCTTGCAAGAGTGTGAGCCACCACATTAGCTTGTCGCCTAATAAACTCCACCCTAGAGTTCGTAAATTTGAACGAGAGTAAAGACCGGGAAGCTGTGATGATGTTACCAAATTCGGTTATATCTTCCCGACCCGAATAAAGAGCTTCTTTTGTGGTTTTAAAGTCGACCTCAAAATCAATATTATCAAGCTGCATATCACTCGCCCAATGAAGCGCATGGTAGAGGCCCAAAGCTTCCCAATATCAACCGGATAAACACCAATAAAGCTAACTGTTCTAGCCAACACAAAAACACCCCCTTCGTCTCGGATACAAATACCAATGACGGTTTTGTTTCGGTGACTAGAAAATGCCGCGTCTACGTTGCACTTCAACCGACCATGCTCGGGAGGCTTCCACCGCTGCTGGGCAGCAGTTGGAGCATCGCTAGCAGCAACACTAGCAGCTGCCAGTTGAAAAACAGCAGGAGCAGCAGCTGTTACTGCAGGGGCATCAGCTGTTACAGCAGGAACAACAGCTGTTACAGCAGAGGTATCAGTGTTAACAACTGCTAGATGCGTACCAACAGGGGCTGCATTCATGTTTGCAACAGCAGGGCCATTCGCAAGTTGCCAATCATCAATTAAGGACCGCGCTCTTTCCACAACTGTTGCGCAAGTCTCTGTAATGTCATCCCACACCTTTATGTTCCTATGCTTCCAAAGGCTCCAACAAATTGCAGCCATCCGTTGGGAAAGTGTAACAGATAAAGATTATAACAAAGCAAAAATGACCTCAATGGCTGAAGACGTCAATGTCACCGCACCTTGAACCTCTTGCCATAAACCTGCTATAGTCCAGACCTGAACAGCAAAAGGGCACTCAAAAAATACATGAGATAAATCCTCATGATTAGAATCACAACTTACGCACTGAGTGGTACAATGAACACCTTTATCCAACAACCGAACACGAGTTGGTAAACAGCCATGACACATACGCCAAATCAGATTTTTCACTTTCGGGTGGGTTTTAAGCTTCCAAATTCCATCCCAATATCCCGGTTTGTGAAGGTGGGAGAAATCAACTAACTCACTGACACATAAACGGTACGCACTACGCACAGAATAACGCATGTTCTTCTCAGCCTTCCAAATAAAAGTATCTTGTTGAACCTGCTCAAATAAAGGAGTGTTAAGAATTTTAGAAGCTAAATCCTCACTGAAAACTTGTCGGACAACAGGTTCATTCCACCGTTTGAAATAAGGATCCATAAGACTATTTATCGAAGCATGATTCACAAGATTAGCTCCTGGTATGTCACTTGGTATTGATTTCCCATTTAGCGCCACGACTCATTCAGAATTGGGATTTGGCCACCATGCCCAATACTCCATCGCGCTCCTCCATGAACTTTGAAACGAGCCCGGAGGATGCTACGCCACACATAACTCGGATTATGGCCAAGAATAGTCGTAAGGTAGGAATTGTTCGGGAAATAACGCGCCTTAAAAATACGAGACACAAGGGAATTAGGTTCCGTCTGAAACATCCAATCTTGCTTGCCCAACATTGCTAAATTGAACGCCGAAAGATCCTTAAAGCCCATGCCTCCTTGAGTTTTATGCATCGACAACTTTTCCCAGCTTAGCCAATTGATACCGCGGTGGGAACTACGACCGTGACCCCACCAAAAAGAGTTCATCATTTTTTCGATGGAATTAATTAAATTAGATGGCAGCTGAAATATACTCATAACATAAGACGGAATAGCTTGCAAGACAGACTTTATCATGACCTCGCGCCCTGCCTTCGACAAACATTTGCTACTCCACGAATTGATTTTTTGGCCTATCTTTTCTTTTTTGTGGTAGACTGTCTTTGTCTATCAAATTAGTAAAATATTTAGTGGAAACGGAATAAAATATCTCAAAATGCAACACATATCAACAGTTCCATCATGAAAGTGGTTCCTTGGTGGAATTGGAATTGGAAGCTTTTCTTTGTGGAAGTTGTTGTTACTTGGTAAAGAATCACTTAGTCACACAGTTTAATTATTTTAAGAGTATTACTTTTCCCACCCTATGTCTTTCCTAGCGCGCCCTATTTTTTTCCAAAATTACCCTCGGGGATTTCCGGATTATATAATCCGGAATGAAGCAGTGCACAGAACTAAAACAGAACTGAAACAGATTTTCATGTCATCGTGGTTTTTATCATTTTTTTTTCAATAAATCATTATATATGTTTGTATAAAAGACAATTAACTTAAATATTATATCAAAAAATGATTATATATATATATATATCATTATACCAAAAAAAGTTGAATTTATATCATTACACATTTCACCTAATGATATACATTTCAACTAAACTAATGATATATATCTAATCTATGGCGCCGAAAGATCAATGGGACTATCATCCACTTCAACCTTCACACCAGGAGCAGGACCAGCACCAACCCTCTCATCGGGATCAAGATTTTCAACAACGTACAACTCTTCATCATCTTCTATGACCTCAACACCCGCCGCCTGACTTAGCTCATTATAATCTGCCATCCGGCTGACATATCTATCAGGCCATGTGTCTGCATCCTCTCGATGGTATTGTCTCCATAGAGCGGAAGTGGGAGGAATCGGACAACCATCCTTCAATTTCAAGGCCATAAAATGGTTGTCATTCACATATGCCAGACATATCAACGGATCGATAGTTGGAGGCGGCGGTGGACCACATAGAGGGAAAAAGGTTTCTGATTTCCCAATGGACAACACAACAACCGTTTGGTTGAATTTCTGTGCGATGAGGAACCCCATATCCGGCATTGTCATCCATTTATCCGATGGTGCAATGCCAATACCGGAGTAGGATAGAGCATCCAAGACCTCGTTATACCGCCTATCATCATTAATCATCCTCCGATAGCGGTCATTTTCTACACCGATAAACTCTTTGTAAAGGTTGTACCGGACTAATACATGATCATCAACAGTCAAGTTACGTAGGACCGCAACTGCTTGGAACCCACAATGGCCATCACCGGGTACATCCGTAACCTTTTCAATAAAGCCATGCATCCAAATTGGGATTTGGTCTTTGTTTGGTATGTGGACCTCAACGGGTGTTGGCTTCTTAGGATTTTTTGGAATTGGCTTAGGAGGAGTAGGAGACATGTTGCTTTTCCGTGCTCTCTTTCTACTTGTCCCTGTTGACCATGTCTGTGAACCCTGTGTTTCTTGCTCTTGGGAGTCAACAATCTCCCATAGGGAAGGGGACTGCCTTGTCGATCGAATGCTTTGCTTATCTTTCTTTGGAGCTCCTTTGGTGGTGACCTTATTTGGCGGTGGACGCATAGAGGTGGTTTCTGGTAAAACAAATTGCCGGAATTGTTCTTTCAAATGCACTTTCATGTTGTAATCGGCGTCCTTGAACCGCGCCTACAATGTGTAACAAAACAGTCAGAGGAAAACCAGTCAGAAACATGCCATTTTGTTACTACTGGTGACTTCCGGATTATACAATCCGAAATAGACAAGCTAATCCGGATTGTATAATCCGGAACTTCCCGATACACCCTTTGCATGAGCCTTAAATGCACTTGCATGGGGCGTAAATGCTACTTATCCGGATTACATATTCCGGAATACAACTGTTATGTCCGGATTATATAATCCGGATTGCACCAGTACATAATACAGAAACAGATATCCTGGGCAGAACATAAACAGAGACAGTTTTGAAAAAAATACCTGGAGAATATCCCATTATGGCAATAGAGAGATGTCTTCTTTTTTAAGCTTCGGGTCAACCTCGTACTCGAACCCCAACCTCTTCCAGTGGGTGTGAATTTCTTCCAAACGAATGGCGGTGTCGTTCTTGATCTTCAAAGCTAGCATACATGCACACGGTAACCCGTATGTGATCAAACTCAAACAACCACATCTTGATTTATCCGTACCAATTTCAAGTGCTTTATTGTACTCCACTACGAGATGATGCAAAGCTTCCCTTGAAATGTTCCAGATCAACCTAGACCACAACACCTTGTCTTTGAACCGATGTTCAAGCATGATAATGCTCGTCTGAAATGAAGCATGTATTGCGGTATGTTGCAGCTCTAGCATGGCATGAACGGATTTCCAGTTTGTGCTCAAATCACCCATACTACTACTCAGATACTTTTTCAACCGAGCGTGTGCAGATTCAGCTCTGTTTGTTGTAGTATTCCCCATATGAAGGTGTTTGTCAACCCAAAACCTCACAAACTTATCCTTAACCGGATCCAAAATTGTCTTTTCAACATAATCCAAAAACTTGGGAAATTTTGTGCATACAACTTTGAACCGGGTCCAATTATCAATATATGCTTCCTCCGTGTCGGAGTCCACAATAACCATCCATGCAGCCATCACAGTCTTCACAACCGAACCAGGCTTAATCGGTTGCCCATTCTTGCCTTTGAGATCCGTCACTTTGCAATCCACTTTACACTTTGCTCTCACATTTTGCCCAATGTGATATGAGCACAACAGAGTAGTAGCTTTAGGGAAAACCTTTTCCACGACATTGATCAAAGCATTGTCCTGATCAGTGACAACTACTTTGGGATAGAGATCTTTGGAGTGCAACATCTCACGACACCTCTCAAGAGCCCAATAAGCATTGTCTTGCCTCTCAGACAGCATATAGGCAAAAGCAATAGAGTATGTTTTCATGGTAGAAGTATTACCGACAAACTCAAGCAATGGAAGACGATACTTGTTTGTCTTGTATGTTGAATCCAACACAAGCACCGTGGAGAAAGTGTTAAACAACTTGATAGACTCTGGATGTGTCCAAAAAACATCACTGACTTCATCAGAATCATGATACTTCCTACAATGAAAAACGTAACCATTATCAACCAAAGACTTCAAGAGATGTTGCATGTCATTCCTCGTATCCCTAATGGACCGCCTATATCTGTAAGTAGCATTATAAACGTGTTTGATGGTAGTTGAAGTGGTACGGTTCCTCTTCTTTAAGTTGGTAAGCATTTGCCTCGGAGGAACATTAGATTCCACCATCTCTTCAAGGTGAACACGTTCATTTGGGTTTAGACGACCGACGGTTTTATGACCTTTCAACACATCTGTCATGCCATGGTTGTGTTTACCATCACCAACTTTGAGGCTCCACTCACCACCAGTCAACTAGTAACCTCTCAGCCTAAATGGACATTCACATTTAACCGAACCAGCTATCCCACGCCGACTATTTCTCTTGTACTCAGTGTATGAACCTCCCCTTTCACATATCAAAGTAACAAATGCATTTCTTCCGTTGCCACCGTTATCGGATTTACCAATAACAGTGGAAAACCCAAGCTTCCTAGCTTTCTCCCGAACCCACTCCAACAAATCATTCCGTGTTGCAAACTTGTGTTTGGTGGTAAAATGTTCGCGCTGGTCAATACAAACAGCAACAACTGGAGGTGGTACAACAGGAGGAATATGAGGAGGAGCATCCACTACTTTCGGGGGTGGTGGTGGGGGATTCTCGGATTTGGCATCTCCGGAATCATGTGCATATTCAAGTAAAAGAAGCTCTTCCACAACAGGAGGTTCATTCTGAGGTTCATCATCATTCAGGTCCATCATCATTCGAGGGATCAACAGGAACAACCATAACTAAAAACAGTGCAAAACAGAGTCAGAAAATGAACACAGCTTCTCTACTGCTGGTGTCCGGAAAATGTTATCCGGAATGCATGAACACAGTCCGGATTACGTGTTTCGGATAAGTACAGTGAAGATCATACAACGTGATCAAATCTTAATCGCCTAAAAATCGACTAGGGAAAGGTTTATATACACATTACCTTTGCATTCAGACGAAAATGATGATGTTAACACCCTTTTATGGCCAGATTGCTGCTCCAAACCAAGATTTCGCCCAAATGGAGTGTTTTTTAGAGGTGTAGGGAGTGTTTTTGATAAAGGTGGTCTGCTTCAGCTAAGTTCTGGAGAACTATATATAACCTAGCTATCCGGATTACATATTCCGGAAAAAGACGTCTACTTTTTCCCGCTTGTTTTGAATACAGGGCGTGCGGAATATCTTCTCCGGAATACAGCTCTTATGTCCGGAGTATGTTATCCGGATTGTATTTCAACTGACCAACCCCAAGTTTCGCAAGTCCTCACGAGACAGGGTGATTTTCAAACGGTACGGATTATACGTTCCGAATATTGTCCGGAATATATTTTCCGGATAAAGGGTATTTTGGTAAAAAAAAATAGGGCGCGCGAGAAGGCCATAGGGTGGGAAAAGTAATACTCATATTTTAATTGCATAAAAAATAGTCTTAATTACACTTGTAGTCCAAGTATAACGATAGAATTTGATCCTCTATTTTGTATCTACGTGTTTATCCTCAATTGCAATTGTGTGGTTCCCTTATTATTATTTTTTTTTTTTTTGGTAAAGATGAGATTGAGGTCCCAATATTTTCCATGATGTTATCCAAAAATAAATAAGAAGTAAAAGAAATCCGAGATTTCAAACTAGTTTTTTTTTTTTTTGGTACAAATTTCAAACTAGTTTTTATGAATACATGTTATGTATATCATGTACACGTTGATTATTAATTATTTATTTTTACTATCATGTACGTTAATTATTACTATTTACATAAAGTAAAAAATAAAAGTAAAATAAAGTAGTATTTCATCCATATAGTATTGTAAATGTGTGCCATTTAGTAAGGCCATTAATTATTTCTGTGAAAACCATTCATATGTAGCCCATCTTCAATTTGTAGAGTGAGCGTGGTTCTATATTTCACCAATCTATTTTGGTCTGCTAGTTTGAAGCTGTGACTACCTAACAGAACTGCAGAAAATATCTTCATATGTCTATATGCAAACTCCTTCCCAAGGCAAATTCTTGGACCCGCCTGTGTTAGGAGATCACATTGATAGTAAATTTACATAGAGATATATTGTGAGACTGTTTGAAAGAACTTATAAAAATAGGATATAACATATTTGAATACAATTTAATTTTATCTTTTGTCGTAGAAATTGTTTGTACATAAGCACTTATATTATATAATAAGCGATTATGCTACAAGCGCCTAATTAAGTTGTTCATACCTGGAAGGCCGTGAACTTAAAAGGGCTTTCTCTCTGAAAATTTCCATTTTCATCAAGCCATCTCTCTGGTCTGAATTGCTCAGCATCTTCACCCCACAAGAACTTCATCCTTCCCATGACATATGGTTGAAATGAAACAAGATCACCTTTCCTCACACTATATCCATCCGGCAACGTGTCATCTGAAAAACAATACTTGCTTTCCTATAAACAAACACCATAACATGAAATTAGTTAAGAGGTTCAATTTTTATATGACTCTTCTAAAGTGAACAACTCATGTAAAGTGAGTGATCTAAATTGTTAAAGATTAAATTAAAGACTAATATTCGTTAACAACTAGTAACAGAAGATTTAAGAAAACGCAACTTGCAACCAATGGAGCATGATTGTTTGTTTACGTAGTTAGGCCAATTGTGCCTACCTCTGCAACTATAGAGCATCTATAGTTTTGTATATTACTTAAATGAATTAGGGTTTATAACGTTACAAGACATATATAATATTACCGTTCAAATTACAACAATACTCTTGAACTGTACCGCAGGGTTGTCACCTCCACAACAAACAGTTTGGCCTAACACACGTTTGGGCCAAATGCAAGGGCAGGGGCGGAGGGAGCTTTGCACCAATATGCTAGCTTAGCTCCGGAGGCCTTTGCCCCTCTTTTGTGCATATGCATAATTAATCATAGATGGTTTGATACAGCAGCTTCATTTTCCTCATTTTATGTTTGATTTTTTGTTTGTTGTCCTTTGTGTATAGATATGTTTTAACATTGACTTTTCAGCTCTCAGGACAAATTAGTAGTATTGGAAAGTAATATATATATATATATATATATATATATATATATATATATATATATATATATATATATATATATATATATATATATGGCATATCAAGTGAGATGACTAACTATTGTGAGAGATGGGAGGCTTAAATTCTGACCCTTAGATTCATCTTTACGGTGGTATTCAATTGTAATAGCCACATCATAAACTTATGTCACCTTCATCTCATCTGCGTCTTTTCCTTTCTTCTTTTTCAACCAAATTAAACCCTTTCTGCATCTTCTCTCCCATATGTTATTGTTGCAATTTTATCTTTCAATTCTGATTTTTCCAATTCTTGGCAAGGCTTGTTCGATGAATCCACTGTATTTTATTTATCAAAAAAAGAATCACACTTGTTTAATCAAACCATCAAATTATCATTTGAATTTACCATTCGTGAATCAGCCCTTTTGAATGTGTTGTGAGCTTTGATGGTAAATACAACTTGTCTTTACTTTGGATTATTGTTGTTCACTGGTTCAATTTTTTGAGGAATTTGGGTTTAGAGTCGTCATAAATCTATGCCTTCTCCTTTGCAAAACTGACTTCTTTAATTAACAGTGATTCCCTTTTTGCAGAACCGGCTCAATTCGCGTCAATCCACCATGAGAAATTTCAACCCGTATTTGCAGTATCAGTTTTCGGCCACAGATAATCACTAAATTGGTTTTAGATGATCAGATCTAACGATTGAGTGAGCGATTCAAAAAATTATTCGATGATTGATTATGTTCTTCATCTCTATACATCTCTATGAGTGGCCAGCCATTGATGAGTGGTTTTGGAGTTGAAGAGTTTTTTTAAAAATCTGTTTGTAGAGTTATTTATTGGTTCTAATTTCATGAATTTTTCCTTTGATTAAAATATAATAATATAATTAGTTCTCACTTTAAATCCAAAATAAAATTCAGTAAAACATTTATATGATATGTTGAATTAAATCTGTATCTGGAATGGGGAAAAGAAAGAAAAAGGATCAGTTTCACATTGTTGAGATGAACTGGAATGGAATACAAAATAATAATATATGTTAAACTGAATCTAGCAATCAAATTGTTGAGATGTGATGCAAGGAAAGAGTTGGAACTATAATCGGAAGAAGAAAGAGAAAGAATAATCCCATGTATAGAGAAAGGAGAGACCACATAAAAATCTGAACCGTTAAGATTGATCTAAGGGTTGTGGTTTAACCCTCTCATCTCTCACAATAAAACTCCTCTCATTTGATATGTCCTCTATTTTTATATATAGAATAAAATAAATTTATCTAATAACTTGCAACTAGCCTTATATTTAAGGGGGAATTAGTCACTTTAGTCCCTGAATGGGAGAGGATTCGTCACTTTAGTCCCTGAATGAAGAGAAATTGCAAAACAGTCCCTGCATGGTCAATTTCATGGACTAAAGTGACTAACGGAGTCTACATTCAGGGACTAAATTGACTAACGAAGTTTGCATTCAGGGACTAAATTGACTAACAAAATCTACATTCAGGGACTATTTTACAATTTATCTGCATTCAGGGACTAAAGTGACGAATCCCTTCCGATTCAGGGACTAAATTGACTAATTCCCCTATATTTAAGAGCAGTTTTTTCCTTTTAAAAAGAGCATATAATTAGGGACAGAGATAATACCACTGGAACTGGTGGATGGAGCCTGAGTGTTTCAGTCAAAGCTGCATGCAGGTACTGCATCTTTTCCATGCTTTCTTCAGTAATTCTGGCTGCAAGTTCATCAATGGTTGATCCATCTTCTACTTTTGTTGCCTCCCTAATCTCTTGTGCAATTTTTTCCTGAACATGAGGATGCTTGCAAAGTTGGTAAAGAAACCAGGAAAGAGTGATTGCTGTTGTATCTTTCCCTGCAATGATAAAACTCAAAATTATGTCTTTAAGGTACTTTGAATCTGTCTCATTCAATTCCAGAAACCTTGACAAAATGTCTCCTTTCAACTCAGAAGAGTTATTTTGTGGCTTTTGAGATTGTTCAATCTTGCTTTTGATTACTGTGTGCACGTATTCGTCGATCACTCTAAGGTTTTTTTTTTAAGTACTGCTTGTTGTATAAATTCGTCATAATAATTATCTCTGAATAATAATCAACATATATAAATACAAGCCTCAATAAAATATAACTAAAAGAGAGAACAATAAACGTATCTGTTCTTCAAATTGCGATAATTTGATGTCGGCAAAATCGAAGTAAACAAACATGAAACCATGAAAGTGATAACCTGCAAAACACTAAACCATTATTATGTAACCTGAGGCGTGACATAGTCACTGTCCTTGAGGATTTTATCCGCCTCATAAGCGCATATCCTCCCATGATACAACAGTTCTTCCCTGATATGAATCATATCAGAGGTGACAGAACAACTTGAATTTGCTAAACACATGAGATATAACCCAGGAAAAATATTGAAAAAGAAGAAGTTTTGTGTAGGTGAAAAAGTGGTATTTTACTGATCAGGAAGTGTTACTCCAAATTGCTAAGAGAGAAAGTATATATTTAAGTATGCTTTTGTGGATGTGGTGATCTCTAATGTACAAAGTATGTTTCTGGTTGTTTTTCAAACGTAAAAAGACCTCTCTTATTATAATATATATTCCCAAGATATATGTGTGAGAACATGCCACTAATTCCACAAAAATAGCCACATGACTAAAACCATTTTTTCAGTTGAGAAAATTAAGGTAAGGATTAATTGACTAAGTAAGCATACTGAGATAAGGATTAATTGACATGGTTAGCTTATTTAGAAAATGATAAAAACATGTGGAAACATCATTTTTGGATGGACTTAGATAGAATTAACTTTTGAAATAAAATAAAACTCTAAAATTACAACAATCCCCCACATATTTCAAAAGTTAAACTAAAAGGTAAAAAAGAGTTTTTCCTGGGTAAACATCGTAGATGTAATGCATCGGAACGGTGTAGCAAGCTATGGAACCCGTCCTAGATTAATAAGATTTAACACACAGTGAATTGGTTTAGCAAATTATGGAACCCAAGACACTTGTTGTATGCCAGAGGTCTCATAATCACACTACACCCCCACAATTCATGCTGTTACGCGGTTGTGCGCGAATAGGCCGTGCGCGTGCCTGGTATTCATGAGTGCTCTAGAGATTTTGCCAAGATCTCATGCAAGCGGCCCCACTTGACACTCATATAGGCGATTTCATCAAGTGTATGCTGCAAGTCATACACCACCCATAAGGGATATGATAATCGTTGAAAGCATTATAGCTTATCCTCTCCATATTGCAGTGTCTAGCACTTACTCAAATACACCATAGGAAAGAGACTAGGATTAAATTTAGCGCTAGCAGAACTAACATGTGACTTGTTCTTACCACATTGAACCTTCTTCATGGGATCTCCAATCACAAAGGTTGGGTTCCTATCACATGTCAATTTCGATTGGCTTAAGTCTCAATCCCCTCGATGCTCACAAATTTATTTCATCCCAGGGGCTTTATTAGTACGTACTTTACACACATTGATGAAGACAAAAATTTCTTTCATCAAAGAATATTGACTAAGACGTCTCTCAATCAATTAATCTCATATTTACCAAGTTAACAATTATAAACTTGTTCTTCATAATAAATTCATACAGGTCTGCTTAGGTGTCTACTAAGCGACAACAAATTCATCAGTAAGATAAATCTACTTATTGATTTATTCTCATTGGATTCATATCTATTTGACATCTTTGTATTATTTTAATACAAAGGTTTATCCATTCTGTAAACAATATCTCATATATTATGAAACTAATTTACATAATATATTTCATCAGATCTACTTAGATAAATACTAAGCGACAAACCCCCACATTGGGAAAATATGACTCTGTGTGAATTTATATTATACAGGTTTACTTGAATAATTTTCAAGTGACAACGGTTCCACAATGAAAAATAAATCCCATAAATATATATTTTCTCATAAACAAATTTCATTAAACATCATTGTCTTGTTCTAATACAATGGATAACCCATACTATATTTTTTCATAAATTTATCAATAAAATAACTCCTCGATCTTCTTTTATATAAGTGTTGGCATCATAAGAAATGCTCAACAATTTAGATCCAAACCACAAACTGAATACACATAAAATATACTCTTAAAGCAAATCGTCACTGTTACCACTAAACCACAAAAACTAACAGAAACTATCAATGTCACAATATCTAAAAACATGATAGCATATATATTTGTCAACTACAAATGAGTTGCACAATACACCATAAACACAAGTGATAACTATCAACCTTTGAAAATACATTGGCTATATATTTCAATTTTGATAAACCAAACCAATTTTATCTACTGCCCATCACTAATTAACACTTAACATATATAGCATTAAATCTCAACATAGAATATGAGTTCAAAAGTAGGGAAAACTAAGTGGTATCCAACTAACACTGTCACAACATTCATATTTCATTCCGGCACAGTTTTCAGATTTGTTTGTTGATTAAAGTCAAAGCTATGCATCATGTTTCTATTAACAACCACATTAAGCCCCAATACGGCCCTCCAAAGTAATAGTGACATTATTAAAAGAATATCAATGGATAAATTAAACTCAATCATATGCAACCATTAAATATGAAAAGCCACTCTTTTTAGATATAATAAAGTAGAAATAGCATATAGTTCAATAACACTCTAGACAGTTCATCCCATTACTTCTTAAATTTAATATAGTGTACTTCAAAGTTATTCAAGTCCAGGATGACATTGGTTTTAAACAAAACATTCATTTATAAAAAGAACCAAATATTATGATTCATTTTAACCTATTCAAAATCAGTAAGCTGAAAAACATCCAAGACCCCATATGCTATATGTTCTCATGGCTTAAGAATATGTGAAGATATACACACAAAACTCATGACAAAATAATAACCGTATCATAGATCCCTAATGTAGATCATGTAAATGATATACTTGCACATTCTAATAAGACTAAAATACTGTAAAATGCAACATACCATGAATGACATTTCAGCTGCCACGTTTTCTCCAAAACAGGACACGGCATCCTCATCTCCATGGTCAACCAAATGAAGGGTTCTTGCCATCCAATGTCACAAGATAATCTAATAATTTTGTTCGTTTGGGTTTGCCATCATCATCTACAAGAGCACTGTCATTTGCAACCTCCTTTATTCCTTTCATTTTGCACCTCATTTATCTCCATGCTCTTCAAAGGTTAATTCACGATAACAAACTTGGCTTTCAGATCAAATTTCTAGCACATAACAAATAAAATAATATCAAATTTATAACCTTTCAAAAACAATTGACCCGATCACATTTTACTTCAAATTAATATGAATTACTAAACTTCACATGGTAATTTGGAGATAAAACCATATAATATTGATATTGGTTCTTATGCTTCATGATTCTTTTTACAGCTTTACCATTAAACAATTAATAAAATCCTCAAGATTGTTGTATAAATTCGTCATAATAATTATCTCTAAATAATAATCAACATATATAAATACAAGCCTCAATAAAATATAACTAAAAGAGAGAACAATAAACTTATCTGTTCTTCAAATTGCGATAATTTGATGTCGGCAAAATCGAAGCAAACAAACATGAAACCATGAAAGAGATAACCTGCAAAACACTAAACCATTATTATGTAACCTGAGGCGTGACATAGTCACTGTCCTTGAGGATTTTATCCGCCTCATAAGCGCATATCCTCCCAGGATACAACAGTTCTTCCCTGATATGAATCATATCAGAGGTGACAGAACAACTTGAATTTGCTAAACACATGAGATATAACCCAGGAAAAATATTGAAAAAGAAGAAGTTTTGTGTAGGTGAAAAAGTGGTATTTTACTGATCAGGAAGTGTTACTCCAAATTGCTAAGAGAGAAAGTATATATTTAAGTATGCTTTTGTGAATGTGGTGATCTCTAATGTACAAAGTGTGTTTCTGGTTGTTTTTCAAACGTAAAAAGACCTCTCTTATTATAATATATATTCCCAAGATATATGTGTGAGAACATGCCACTAATTCCACAAAAATAGCCACATGACTAAAACCATTTTTTCAGTTGAGAAAATTAAGGTAAGGATTAATTGACTAAGTAAGCATACTGAGTCATGGTTAGCTTATTTAGAAAATGATAAAAACATGTGGAAACATCATTTTTGGATGGACTTAGATAGAATTAACTTTTAAAATAAAATAAAACTCTAAAATTACAACACTGCTTCCGTTCCAATGTTCAGGAACCGCTGAACCTTCCAGAGAAAGTTAACATACCGAAACATAATAGCAGCACTAGCTTCATCAAAAGCATTAGAAAATTGTGTGCCTTCTCTATAGGTTCCACACATTGTGTCCAATTCTACACCAAGAATAACTTTGAATACAGAATCTAGAGTTGATTTCATTAATAGGTCCTGCCAATAAGCAAGATATGCAGATTAGACCAAGATTGTTACTACCTCTGTCTCTAAGTATATGATCTTGTTGACTAAATCATAAAAATTAAGAAAGTTGATTGTAGTATTAAATTTACTACTACTGGTTGCAGAAAAAGATGTAACATAATACGTAATTATGATATGTTGGTAATGAAATATTTAATGCAGTTAAAATTTAAAAAAATTGTCTTATATAAAGTGACAAGGGAAAATTTCAAGAGGTTATATAGTTAGGGACGGAGGTAGTATTACGAAGATATAAGAATTTTTTGTATTTCAAACCAAGCAAAATTTTACCTGCAGCTCAATAATATTGTTTGAGGTTGCAGCTTCAGACACTATCCCTGCAAGTTTTACTGCATTAGATTTGAACACTGAGCTGCTGAAATCTCTCAATAACTTAGTTGAGAATTGATAGCTTGCTGATTTTCTCTGATGTCGCCACTTCTCTCCATCTACCGTAAATATACCATCTCCCAGTAGATCTTCCAAGACACTATGGTGATACCAACCCTGCAATAGATGAAGATGTTTTAGTAACTATGAGTTTGGGCCAAACCTAGGTGGAACATTCTCGCCTTAATGACATGTCGACGTATTAGTAACTATGAGTTATACCTTGCCATAGTTTGAGAAGTTCGTCGCCAGTATATGCTCAATATTAGCAGGATCTGAAGTGTACACTTCACTTCTATTGAAGCTAAGCAACCTATAAGTTTTTCTTTTGCTTGTGAGGTCAGTCATGTACTCAAGCAGCCTATGAAAGTTGAACAGTTGGTGCAAGACTGTGCCAGCAACAGGGTGATATCTTCTTTTCTTCTCAAAAAATCTACTGCCATGGATTTTGATGATAAAACCAGCTAAACCAATTGCTATTAGTATTGGAAAAAGAGGTTTCAGTGCAAAGGGAAAATCAATGAATTCCATTGCTTTTTTTTTTATTTGTTAGAGACATAGTTAGTTGCTTGTAACTAATTATATATCTCTTCTCTAATATTTTTTTCTAACCAATATGTGATCTTTTTTTTGTCCCAACCAATATGTGAACTTCAATACTAGGGGACTAACATATATATATGTAAAGGGCAATCCATAATACGGTGTGATTTTTTATACGCGCATGAATGATATATTGAAAGTTTGATGTCGTGGTTGCATTAATTTAAGTAGTGAAGGAGGCGTAATTCGATTTCCACATTTAGAAATTCATTCACCTAATCATGTTTTCAATTTTGATCGGTGTTCAGACCAAAAATGTAATTATAAACATGTTAAGAATATCTAGAAGAAAAATTCTATGGTGAAGTCATGATAATGACTTTTTTGATGAAGTTAAATTTACCATATCATATAGTATATAATTCAGCAATACTGTATTATGAAAAAAAATACTAATATACAGGATTTTGCAGCAATTAACCACCAAACCAACACTATAAGTACCTTAATTTTCTTAAGTAACTCATAGCATGTCATCACTGGCATGCAATGGTCTCTGATGACTTAATTTACTTTGGATCCCTGCAAAAACCACAAATAGTCACTTGTTAGCTAGTGAGAAATGAGAAATGACTTGTACGAAAAGAAGGAAAAATAAAGTAAGGAAAAGGAAATCAGGTGCATTAAAAAAAAACAGCCAGAAGATGATGCTGAGGCTATTCTGCCACTGCTTCTCTTACTATTCCAGTAATTTAGTCTAAAACTCCAAATTATTTTATTAATCTTAAGATGAATTTAATTTAATTTAATTGAGACTTTATGATAACGTTTAGCCTTAGAGTGGTCCACCAACAGAACACTAACTTAAATGGCATCGGCCGTTATATTATTGGCTAAACAAAATAGCTAAACAAAATAACTTTTTCAAAAAAGTCAGTTTCGTGACTGCACCGTAGAAGTGCCCTATCTAGAAACCGTGAAATTAAGAGGAATTTTTATAAATTTAAGTAGAATCAAGACGGGTCGTTTGATTGTCGGGATAAGGAGACGGAATATGATACATTTATCGTACATGCTTAAATCCTATGTTTGATACACCAAAGAGATAAGATAAAATAAACCATTTTTCTATCATATCATAACTTGTCTTTGTATTGTTTATCCTGAGTATAGACTAGTTTAAAAATTATCCTGACATGATTAAGAATTCATTCCTTATTTATTACCATGATATTCTGTCGTTTTTAAAATGTTGTCATTCCTTACTTATTTATAAACTAATTACATGTCGTTTTTAAAATATTTAATTAATTACGAGAATAATTTTTTCATTTAACTATAATAAAATAATGATATAATCTTTGTTATCATGTGCACATCAAACACATATGATTAATGTTTATCATGTTCATATCATATCTCATCTCTATCCAGTTCTATATCATATCTTATCTCTATCTTATTTTGACCAAAAAACGAGTCCTAAGGAGTTTTAAGACAATGGGCAACGCGGAGGTTCTTCATTCCAAACCATTCACGTAATCATCATATTATAATTAACATCATTGCTTTGTCATTAATGTAGTTTTACATTTTCAAAAACCAAGATTCATGTGGTAACAATAAAACTTGTAAAAAGAAAATGATTAGATTCTTGTGGTTACGATAAAACTAGTAAAAACCAAAGGAAATTTTAAGATTTATTTGATTTGTGAAATTATATGTTTCGCTTTTGATTATAAAAATATTATTTTATGTTCATTTTTCAAAGATCTGTATACTAATAGTAAAATAAAAAAAAAATCTAGAACTGTTGAGTTCTAAAACATATTTGCACCAAAGCAAATTTTTCCTTATTTTTTTGTGTTCTACCTGAGTTCAACAATGAACCTTCAAGTTCTGGGGTCACTAGTGAAAACTACTATGTTGCCCGTAAGTTAGAGAATGACAGTGGAATATTTACAAAAGGACACTTTCACGGCTGAGTCGGATAGATAACCAAGTCTACAGAATGTGAGGAACATGGACAAAGTTATGAATTTTGGTCGTGGTGTATATATTTGATTAAATTGACGGTTAGCTTGGCAAAATCACGATAGACAAGCACAAAGTGAATACCGGTCACATGACTGAAAGATGAAGTAAAATTGCAATTAAAAATCTTCTTTTTATACTATTTAGTGAGTAGTTGTATAAGTTTGTTAAGTTTTTCAAACAACAGGGGTCATATGTATGTTAATGTTAGTTATGTCGAATTTCTGGTAGCAGGCTTTGATTCAAGCTTGATTTTCATTCCTTCTGGACATGGAGCTTTCCAAGCTTTAAAATGAAATTGTGTTACACTTTGACAAAATACGGAAACTGATTTTTAACAGACTTACCAAACATATAGTATCTCTGTCTTTGCTGTTAGTTTCCAAACAAATGCCAAGGACACTTGTGAAACTTTGCTGTTAGTTTCCAAACAAATGCCAAGGACACTTGTGAAACTTGTGTTAATAAATAAAAAATGCTAAACCTAAAACAAATTATGTTAATGAATTGAGGACACATTCAGCTCATCTGAACTTGAATCCTCCAAAGTCAATGAAGTTCAGCCACAACCAAGCCTCATGTAGTTGAAGCTCTCACATTGAACAAAGTGAACATTCCTGTCAGCTTCATCATACTGAACTAGTCATCTCCATTGAAGCATCATGCAGTTATGTTCCCATATTGAACAAAAAGTAGGCTTCACCATTTGTTCCCACCCCAGTTGCCGCCACGACCTCTACCACCACCATTGGAAAACCTATCACTTGAAAATCTACCGTTCCTGCCACCACCTGAAAACCTACTACCCCCACCACGACCACCACCATCACCAAATCTACCCCCTCTTGATTGATCTCTCTGTTGCAGACGTGGCAATTCTTTCAACACCTCTAATCTTACATCTGAGACATTTTCCTTACCTAAAGAACAAATATGATTGAGTTAAAATATGAAAATAAAAAAAAATAAAAAAAATGTCTAACTATACTCTTTAAAAGTGATGATTCAAGCGAAATTCTCTACCAGCAAGATATGTATCTAAATCTTCGGCTGCTACATCAAAAACAACACCATTTCCATCTGCAGTGATAGTAAGACCTTTCACAGCCTCAACCTTCTCTTCAGGCAAAAACCTCCTCAAGATTTTATATGCAAAACTGACAACAGTAGATGAAAGAGCAAGTCAGACAAGTTGAACGGGTTCCTATAACTGATAATTGTGCAGAGTACATAATGAAACACAGACACGCATGCAGAATTATAATATCATGAAAAATAATCCTAGTTTACATTATACTGATTAAAGTTAAATGTATATGCCATAATTTGTAACCACCAGGGTCTAGCAAAAGTGGTTGGTGCACAATGTGTGAGTGTTGTAAATTCCAGATACTGAGTTCAACTCCTACTGATAAAAAACTGACATAATAAGTTCGTAACCAAATTCATTTGTAAAGTTCTTACGTTGGGGTAAAGATAGGTTTCCCGTTCTCGAGAAGTAATGTAACATAGTTCTCCATTGAAGAGAGAAGAGATCTTTTCTTGATCTCAGTATAACCCTGCACATACATGATAAACCTCTCATAAAAAAAGTAGAAAGAAAAAAAAAACATGAAGGATTTGGTATTTTTTAAAATAATTGCAAGGAAAAAAATGGAGAAAAAGAGGAAGAAAAATGACTCACAACAGCCTTGGCAAGAGCCTTTGCAAATAAATCAACAACTGATAAACCGGAGTTATTCAAAAGCTCCTCAGCAGCAGACTTGAATGCAGGAATCACACTGCACTTATGACACATTTTAAGAGCAAAATACAGCATTAAACAAAATAGGCAAATAAAAACATACCTATCTTTGTACCAAAAGATAAACATACCTATCAGACACCTGCATAATCATTTCTGCAGCTTCTCTGCCAACAGCTTTGGCAATATCATTGGCCTGAGGGGCAGATATATGTTCAAATTTAACACCTGACTCTCTCTCTATTTTAGGTATATTTGACCTCCTTGGATCATAAAGCATAACAGCAACTCCAGTGTTGCCTAAAAATGGAAAGAAAGAATAAAATGTCGTATAACCCAAAATTTTATAACCGCAATGTAAAACAATAGTAAAATCTGATGGATACCTGCTCTTCCTGTGCGCCCAGAACGATGGATATAGGCTTCTACGTCCCTTGGAGGTTCACACTAAATCAAGTACAAATATCAGCATACAATGTCGTGATGAATTTACCAACGATCCATAGTATCGCATGCATAAGCATCAAAAGTACCTGAATAATTAACTGAACATCATTAATATCCAGACCCCGCGCTGCCACGTTTGTGGCAACTAATGTCATGAATTTCCCAGACCTGAAGCCAGACAAAGTAACCTGCCAGTGACAGGACACAATCAAAAGAGAAAATTGAAAAAAAGAAACACATCAAGTTCATAAGTATACTGAAGTTTCAACTATAACAAAATTCATTAATATCTCACCTCGCGTTGTGCTTGCTGAATGTCACCATGGAGAGCTCTTGCTCCAGGCAACAACTCTGCAAGCTGAGATGCTGATTCCTTTGTCTCGGTGAATATAATCGTTCGACCTTCACTGAATTAGAACAGTGTACCGAACGAAACAATGAAGATTAAAATTCAACAGGAAGATCTATCTTATGTGAATATAATCCAAAATCGAATCATTAAATCACCTGCTGTAACATCGAATAATGTCTGGGATAAGCTGGGACCTAGCAGAACCAGTACAAGGAAGAATATAATGCCTAACACTGGTACTAGCCTTCATTTTTGTATTTCCAACAAGGTCAGCAGTTTGCTTATCTTCTTTAAGAAATCTTTTTGCGATCTGGTAAAAACAAAAATAAGATAATGTCAAAAGACCCCAAATATAACATACAATCAGCATAAAGAAGAAATTATCACATAGAAATATACATTCTTAACCCATTCTGGCAAAGTAGCACTGAATAGAAGTGTCTGAACTTGATCAACATTTTTTACCTTACCTGCAAAGATATAAATTGTTAAACACACAATTGCTGCAAATTTTGACACTGTTAGCAGTATCCCATGCATTGGGAGCAAATAAATAGATAAATAAAAACACACACCTAGAATCAATTCAACATCTTCAACAAAACCCATCCTCAACATCTCATCTGCTTCATCGAGGACACGAAACTTTAGTTGGCTGAGGTCAATACTTCCCCGCACTATATGATCCTACATTGGTGAATTCAACAGTGAAACAATAAAGCAATTTCCAAATATTGTCTTAGACACAAAATCTTTCTTACAATCTACCCTTACACGAATTGATATTCATATCAAGAAAACAGCTACATATAATCAATTAGTATCACACCAATTACCTTTATGCGGCCCGGTGTGCCAATAACAATATCGACGCCTCTCTCAAGCTTGATTTCTTGAGCTTTATATGGAGCTCCTCCATATAAACAACAAGAAGTCAATCCCATTGCCCCACCGTAAACTTCAAAATCAGCATTCACCTAATGCACAACACCCCACACACAGTAAGCAACAGAATAACATCCAGCCAGCAATGCAAGCACAAGTACAAATTGCGGCTGTACCTACCTGACAGGCCAACTCCCTCGTAGGTAAAAGCACAAGAACACTTGGTTTCGGAGTCCCCCCATAGCCACCCTTCCTTGATTCTTTTGCATTGCCATTCGTCTCTTTTGTTTTGGCGTTTGATTCTTTTGCTTTGCCATTTGTTACAGATTCTAATATGGGCAATACAAAGGCAAGTGTTTTACCCTGCAGATTCACAAAAGTAGACAATTCGGATCAAATAAGGGTCTGTTTGTATTGTCTTTTGGTTTATCTACTGGTATAAGAGTAATTAATTAATGATGCACTTCCAACTATAATACATCAGGACAAAATGGACTGAAATTACACACAACTTTAGCAATTTTATAATAAATAACTACAAAACATTGATACGAACACTCGACATGACACTTATACTGACACGTTATCATCGGACACGCTTTCAATGTAAAATGTCGATGCTATAGATAAAGAAAGGGAAAAGAAATGAAGAGAATGACACCTGACCTGACCAGTGCGAGCTCTACCAACCAAATCACAACCTTGAAGAATGATATCAAAAGTCATAGCCTGAATAGGAAACAATGACTCAATTCCCTTTTCCTTCAACTTTTCTCTCAACGGATCAGATATCTTAAATTTAGAAATCCCATTGGGATCCTCCACCTTGTTTTCCATTACTACAAATTCTTCTTCAGACTTTGCTTTTTTCTTCTTATTCTTCTTTTCTTTATCCAACTCTAAACTATTCTCATTATCGTCTCCATTGGTCGTCGTCATTGTCTCTAACACGGAAGCCTTACGCTTCGTCTTCTTCGAAACCACATCTGGAGGTTTTCTTGTTGTTGTTTTCTGAGATTGAACCTTCTGGTTCGGTTTGAGATTGGGTTTTTTTCTTGTTACGTTTAGATTCAGCAGACATGGCGGCGTAGTGAGGTGTAAAATGTGGAGAAGAAAGAGGAGTGATGATCCTTGCCCTGCGTTGGAAACATTCTTCAAATCCAAATATATATACTTTTTTTCTTCTTATAACAATCTTTTTTGTCAGGTACCCAAATCCGTTAACTAAATAATTGTCGCTTTATTTTTTATTCTTTATTTCATTTTCAAAATATTTAATTATTTTCCACAATATATATATACACTCATTAATCCTTAAAAAATCTCTATTAATAAAATTTGAGGTGTTTAGAGATTATTTAGGCCCACTCATTGTTACATTATCATGTCTTTTTACGAATATGAGAGTACAGATTAAATTTGGTCACTCACAATGATTTAAACCGGATATCCTCTTCACGTAACTATAGAGATTAATCCCTCAAACCTTATGAGGCCTAAACGGACGGCAAATTCTTCCTAAGAGTTTTAACTCTGCTGCATACTCAATGCTGGATTCGAACTATGGTTTTGTTGAATCTATGAAGTATAGCTTTTTCAAAATTCATATGGTGCCATGTAATTTTGTCAAATTTACTATCAAAGTTGGGGAATTTGTTACTTGTCTGTTGCGGATTTTGCCTTTGAAAAAAATAAATAATTCAAAATCCAGTTACAGCCTTTGTAACTTAATTTTTCATGTTATTTTTTTTTATCCTGTTAACTCTATATTTTGGTTGAAAGAGCTAGTCACATTTAGTGTCCGACATGTGTCAAATAAGAAGATTCTTGACTTTAGAAATGAACATTTGGCATATGATCGTTTCAAATGCTTATATTAATGAATTAAGATCTAATTTGTTTCTTGTCGTTCAATTTAGTCTCCGACAAAAAAAATAATACCAAATTAGTCCCTAATATTTTTAATTTGGAGAAAAATTAATCACTTTGTAATAATGAGTCGGAGATTAATTTGTCTTTCATACAAAAATGTTTGAAACTAATTTGGGTTTATTTTTATTTTTATGAGGAACCAAATTGAATCATTGTGACCAAAGAGCGCTTACATGGGATATGACGCATGTCTCTTTTAGATTAACCAAAGTCCTGAGTGTCACCTGAATTTTGTCAAATTAAGGTCAATCCAAAAATGCACTGTTTCATTAATATCACGTTCATTTCACGTTGGGATGCAAGAAAATCAAATGATGTGCCTAAAAGATGTTATTAAAATCGTTTTGATTTCCGAAAAGCTTCTGCTTACGAAAAGGAAGAACAAATTTGATTAACAATTTGTGATGAGAAAAACTCAAATAAAACATATCTACTCAACTTAGTAACGATTTTGATTAGCTCCAAGTCTCCAACCGTGCAGAAGCATATCAGTAATCCATGTCTATCTCTATGATAATCGGCAAACCATTGACCATTAATATATGAGAATATCAAACCCTACTTTTGTGTTGCACCAAATTAACCTTGTCTAACTCATCTATCTTCATATCCTATGAAACATAAATTGCATTTTTCTGTGCCATAATTTATCAAAGTTTTATTATAAAACAAAGAATTTGAAAAGGAGCTGGAAAACCACATAATAAGTAATTAACCAACATGACCATCGGTTTTCCACATCTTGTGTCTCTACTTCTGCATACAATACTTAACTACAAAGTTTCCCGGTTACAAGTATAGGAAATGTATGGGAAAGTACATAAACTTACAACCAGAAACTCAGAACAAATCCTAGAATCACTAATATTAGCCATTTCTGAGCACTTACTTTATATGAAGAAGCAGCATCATTGCACAAATTAAACCCATACCATGTATCCCTGGGAATGAAAGTGTTGTAATAGAAAGTTACAGGCCCGCCACTATAACCATTGATTTTCACACTTTCAGGTTTCCAACCACTCGAGCCAGATCTATAGAGGTACACATAGCATATCTGATATGCACATGGACCATTTATCTGAAATGAATCTGAAGAGCAGCTCTCGAATGTACCAGAAGATGGATCATCCAGTCTTGGAGCATATATCTGATAGCAAGTGGAAGGGGAAAAAATGAATTTTTAATTATATAAAATAAAACCTTCCTTAATTAGCAAGATGCATAAACAAAACGAGGGTTTTTCTAGTCAGATTCTACTTTGAGTTTGTTCTATGCAATTTACAAACAGTCTCAAGCCATGGATCTGTTTGTTCGGTGAATTTGCCAGACTCATCTTTCGGACAAGATCGTTTATGCACCAATCTTTGCAGATAGAGTCATTACATGTTAACAAAAAGCAAGCAAGATTCTATACTTAATGCTTGTAAACTATAAAAAAGCTTTGTAGTTTGTCCGTTAGAGGTTCCAACTTAATCTCGGCCATCAAAAACAAAGCATGTGTTAGAATGTATGATAGAGGCTGGATCAGAAAATATATTCATGGAATGAATGTGCAGATAGAGTTGCTACAGTTGACAAAAAGCAAGCAAAATTCCATACTTAATGCTTGTTCTTGGGATTTTATTTTGGGCCAACTCAATCCTATAAAACCAGCCTCTAAGGTGAATGATGTCTCCTACTTAGGAACATACACCTCCCTCACCCACACTAGCAATTAGCGGATCTTGGATAAATTCTCATATCATCTTAGAACTTTAGGTTGGGTCTAATTCAAACCTACAAAACTGGCTTGCAGGTTGATGGATGACTCCTGCTAATAAATATATTTTCAGACCATATTTCATCCAATTTGAGACTTTCAACAACTGTGAACAATAAAACGATGTGAGTCAAAGGTTCCAACTTAATATTAGGTCAAAGTAACAAACAAAAATGAAGTCAGTGTTAGAATGTGATAGTAACTGGATGAGAAAAATAAATTCTTTATTGAATGAATGAACATTGAACAAACCCCTCAATATTCAAGATATCCAAGATTCTCCCTAGTCCCAATTCTTCTAATCCTCACCAAATGACATATATACCTAACTAACCAACTCAGTCGGCTTTACCTATCAAATTGTTAGCTTTTCCATACACAACAACAGCTATTTGTGCAGTTTAGAGCATTTAAGCGATATATATAGACTAGAGCATATAAGTTATATATATATATATAGACTAATGGCCTGTTTGGATTAGGCTTATTTTAGTTTATCTACTGGCAAAAGCACCTGCAAGACTGTTTGGAAAAACATACAACTTATGACAAATTCATAAGTTGTTTTCAGATTATTTTAATAAGCTCTCCAAGATAGCTTATGTGGATAGTTTAAAGCTTATGCAAAAGCAATTTAACTTTATTTTATCTTTTGTTATAAAAATAGCCTATACATTAGTGCTTATCATGATTAACACTTATACTATAAGCTGTAAATTAAGTTGTTAATCCAAACAGGAGTTAAGTAATCTAGGAAAGGCCCAGCAAAACAAAATATCTAGAAATAGCAGTCAACTCAAGACTCGAGACTCATCTCCATAATAGATGCTAAAGCTGTCAAAACAACACCAGCAAATGAAATAGAAACAAAGCGCCTAAAAAGTGTGATTTTGTATCTAGAGACTAAAAACAAAATTCTAGATATTTACAGGGATAATTTGATCTAAAAAAGCAATAATAAAAATAGATAGAGAAATGAAAGAAAACCTGGTTTCCATAAGCATCTCCAAAAGCAATACTAATTTGATCGGAGGTATACCTAGGAGACGAACAACTAGTTGATATAACAACAAAGTAAGAACAACTTCCCGCGTTCTTCATCTATAAAACAAACAAATTCAATATTATGCATGCATAAACGAGAAAATAATAATAATAATAATAATAACAAAAATGGGTTTTATATATTTACCTGAATATAACTGATATTGAAGGATTCATTGGCATGAGGCAGAATAGAAACAGAATGAGACTCTGATACTGAGACTGAGAGGGTTAATCGAAAAGCCAGCGAGAGCACAAGAAGGAGAAAAAGCTCTTTCATCGTTTTTTTAATGATGAAGAAAATTAACGAGAGCAAAAAGAGTGGAATTTGTTATGTGAAGTTGAATGGGTTTCGATGATAACTTCGCGTGATACAAAGGCAGAAGAAGAGAAGTATCGACAACCAAGGAAGGAAGATGGCAAATTTGTCTTTATTTCGTTTGTCCACGAGTTGCACGGGTAATACATAATCAATTTTCTTACTGCCAAAAATATTTTTAAGACATACGTTAACAAATCTAAAATGAAAATTTTGTTTAAAAAATTCTGTCAATTTATTATTCTAAAGATTGAAAATTAATGTTTTGTAAATATTTATCATTTATGGAATCCTTAACATGTATGCACAAGTTAGCATCACCCATATTTTTTTTATTTTTTATTTTTACCTTTTAAATACATAAAAAAAGTCAATATTGACTTGATCCTTTGAATCCATTTGCATGTCAATTTTTAAGATTCAAATTTATGATTCATATGTAAATATGGATGAAAGATCCTAAATTTGAAAATGTATAGTTTTGAAAATACATGTGCAAAGGATTAAAATGATGTGAAAAAAAATAAATTAAATTAAGGATTGCGAGAGTAATTTTGCTTACTTTAATTTTAAAAAAATAACCAACTCACCCTTTGAAATTGTAGAGGTCGAACAATTATATTCTTTTTTTGTTAGAGTTCGAGCAATTATATTCTTGAAGTTCATGAATGAGTGGAAGAGACCTTGATTTGAAATTATGTTGAACAACTTATCCTTGTGTTAACTTGTAGCTAAGTAATTGTCAAATTAGTACTTGAATCATATTAATTATGAGTAAATCACTAAATTGGTCTCTGAATTATATTACTTATTGTTAAATTAGTTCATGTTAAATTCAAACTGGAGGGGTTTTTTTTTTTTTTGCCTAGTTGTAAATTTCAAATGGTATAAATGTTTGACCCCTACAATTTTAAAGGGCAAATTGGTGATTTACTCATTTAATTTTGGTTGCTTTCTCATATAAAACTTGTATGTATACATAAATAAAATTACCGTATAATTGACATTTTGAGTTCATTTTAAATCATTTCTCATATTTTCTCATAAAAAAACAAGTCTAAGATTTCACAAACGGCTGCTCTATGTGCCAACATCAATGTCAAGCAAAGAGAAAGTTCTAGCCTAGAAAGTTGAGAAAAATACTCCCTCAATATCAACAAGTCCCTGACAACGACACTGGAAACTTGACAAGCCTGCAAATGTATTGTTTTACTGCGTGATAAAAATATATCGATCACACAAGGATTTTTTAGTACCAGACGTATTTTTCTAGGTTGTTTAAGTAAAAAAGGTTGAATATTTGAAGGTTTGATGATTATGATTTTGGAAAATATACAGTTTATAAAAAGCTTATGGGATTTATTAATTAGATTCCAAACACAAGCAAATTCCTCCTATTTTTATGGAAAATCGAAGTCTAAAGATGAGGTGAATAGATAACCAATGTCTCGTCTTCGAGGTTTCAAAAGTATATTCTAAACCGATTTGACCTTCCTATTCCCATGGTTGCTATATTGTTCCTCCCATTAAGGGCTATTACCCTATATAGTCTCAAAAGCGTTTGGCCTATTTTATGTTTCAAAGCTCTTGTTGAGTTATAAAAGTTCAGCATCAACCTTCACCTTTCGATGCATCATTCATACCCAGACATTTCTTAGAAATAGTAAGATTGAACTGAATACTCTAAAACTCCACGACAGAATAAATAAATGGTATTATGAAAAGTTTATCACCGAATTACTTCAATAATTTCAAGACATGAGGAGAACTACTCACTCATCAAAGTGATGACCTTAAGCAAAATAGAAATGTATAAACTAGATAATTTATCGAAAATACAAGAACAAGATTACATAAGTTTCTATGTGTACAATGATGAGAAAAGCTTAGACCGCTAGCCAATTAATAGGCTCTGAGGCCATAATTTCGTGCAATTCAATAGCCACCAAGACATAAGTGCATTTTTTTGTTTGTTGAAGAAGCTAAATTAGCTAATCCAAATAAGACATAAGTGCATATTATTACATGAGACCATTGGAAACCAAAAAGTGTAACCATCAAATTTCAATTTAGCAGGCTATTACGGTCGTAACCACCGTTACTCATTGTATCTGTATTTCTTTCTTACGATCACATCATCAATTTATGACATAATTGTCTCTCATTTCTTTCTCTGTCAATTTGCATACAACCATATGAGTGTACACCAAACATTAATCTATTTAGTAGGATTTTCTAAAGTGAATGAAATGTAAAGTGAAAAAAATCAAGAGTTGTTAATGTAATAAATTCATAATTTGTTGTGATGTATCAGTGATGTTTATTTTAAGTTGTTAATTAACGGTTCAATATTACTGATTGTACCCTTTAAAATTAGTTGTTTACTCTAGAGGAGTTTGATCCTAATGATATAGCTTCATCTGTACAAATTGCATGCCATGCCTCAAACAAAGGTTCTATGAAACAAGCTACTAATACTATTATTATACACCATACTAGTACTAGTATATCAATATCCATAAATGTATAACTACCCACCGTTGGAAAAAAAAGAATCACAATATTAATTCATCAATATATGGTACATCCTATATAAATAAAATAAATCCCGACAAAGCAAAGACAAAAAACTCTAACCTATCAAATTTATGTGAAACAACCATGTTGTATCCTTATTTATTTATATATTTATTCATTCTTTTTTATTTTTCTTTCTAAATCTAACAACGTGCAATGCATTTTACCTCATACTCATTTCCACTTATGAAACCCAGGTTGTAGTTGTTCCTTGAATCTTGTTAACACTCCTTCAATGGCATAATCAAAAGCATCTTTAACACCTTCAATCCCTTCATTATGTTTTGCATAAACCATCCTTGGAATATACTCAATCACTTTCTCCCTCATTTTCCTCACTTCTTCTTTCGTAAAACTCTCAAGCACGGTTTTCACGGATGTCCCGTTTTTAACCGCGTTTCGGTCTATATAGACCGAGTAACTCCCCGGTTCATCTGGTAAAAACCACTGATACTGTAAATACGCGGTTCGCCGCCAGAAAAAAACCGGTATCGAACCAGCCACCATACAATCGAAAATCGACCGCCGCGTGAAACTATCTCCTCTCGGTTGCAAACAAAAATCCGAATCAAGAAAAGTTTCTGTGATCGCCGATGTTCCATTCGCACACTTTGAACCACCGCAGTCCACGGCGCGGCACGAGCCACCGGAGTTACGACATTGATTCAACAAAACTGCTCTGAAATCGTTCCGGAAATTGCTGCGAGGAGCTCCGGCGAAGCAGAAGAGTGATTTACGGCGGCGATTACGGACGAAGCTCTGCCAGCGAGTGATGTCGGAAAATGAACTAGGGTGGAATCCAGTGGGGTAAGGTATACCGATATCGAAATAGTCCCATGGATTACGCTCTATCAGAAGACGAGTGATGTTTCTTAACCCTGGCTTGTAGATGCAACTAGAACCCCAATCTTCATCTTTGGAGCGACGAAAATCCCATGTGATGCGTCCCATTGTAATGAAGTGATCCCAACCGTTTGATTTTTTGTAATACGGTTGTTCATTCAGCCACAACAGCATCTTTTCGCAGTGACTATCGCGATCCTTCGCGGTGGAGGTGTTCATCCATAAGTATTTTCCCACTGCGAGTCCAACGTAGAATGGAATATAGAACCCTGCAGCGGATTCGGGTTCCATGGTTCTGCACTTGTGGTTTAGCATACGGTTGTGGAAGATGATTTCTGAAACGAATTGGTCCGTCCAATACCACGACGGAAGAAGATTCTCCGGCACAATTCCTGCGAGTCCGGTTGCGATTTCTCCTAATCCATCGTTGGAGAGAGCGTTGCAGCGAGAACTCCAGGGATTGAGATTATCGCAATTATCAAGGATTTCTTGGTTGAAGAATTTCGGTAAATCATAAACGAAAATTCTACCGGAGCTGCACTCATCGTTGTTGATAGTGGGAATAGAATCCAATACAGTGTAGTTTTGAATTCTTCTTCCACCATCAACTACGGCGAGACGAGTGGGAAAGTTGTGGTGAGGGGCGGGAATAGTGGCAGGGAATCTACGGAGGTTGCAGAAGAGAAGGATCTGGATGAAGACGAAGATGAGGAAAATCCATGCTCGTGGATTTTGAAGGTTAAAAAGTGATTGAAATGTGGTTTTGAAGGAGGTTTTGGTGGTGGAGAGTTTGAACGGTTGTGATTCCGGCGAGTGGGGAGGTGATTTAGGAAGCATGAGAAAGTAGAATAGAAAAAATTTCCGGCGTAATTGAACCGAAAATTTTGGTGGATTTTTTTGCAGGTGGAAAGTGTTGCTTTATGGTTTTGTGTGAAGATGGTGTAGTGGAAATGTGGCTATAGAGAAAAAGAAAGAATTTAACTGACACGTGTCTGGTACTTTTACTGGCTA
Source organism: Medicago sativa (assembly GCF_051527215.1). NCBI lineage: Eukaryota > Viridiplantae > Streptophyta > Magnoliopsida > Fabales > Fabaceae > Medicago > Medicago sativa. The sequence goes on from NC_140749.1 coordinate 85,858,481, forward strand.
CAAGTGCAACCGACAAGTGATTCTTTGGAATCAGTTCTTAAAGGACGCGTGGCGGCTATAGTTGCGACTGTTGTGCCTTGATATAGGCTTTTCTTATTTCTCTGCATGTTCTTTTATACAATTTCATTTTATTTTGTTAGGTAGAGTATAGAATAAAATAATAATTAAATACTAGTAATAATTTTATTTTAATGTTTTTTAGTCATTTTTTTATGGGTAGTGTTAACTTGTGCCCTTAGGGCACATGTTAAGAAATTCCAAAAAAGAAATATTCCATTAAATTTTGTGCATTCAACTCATTAAAACATTAAAGATTAAATTTAATGCACGCATTTCAATATATTATTTTTACATTTGGCTTCTAAACTTGTGCCTTAAGGGCACAAGTTAACATTTCCCTTTTTTTATTAATACTTTTTAGTCAATTTTAATTTTACTAAATCCCAAACAAGAGCAATTATCGTTACCAACACACAATATGGGAAGCACCTCCCCCAAACTATTACAAAATCAATTGTGATGCTAACCTGAGTGTTGAGGGGCGTTGGGGGCTATAGGCGATGTGATGGCAGCAGCAACGTGGGTTGAACGGGGAAGCAAAGAGGCACCGATGGCAGAAGCTGGAGCTATATAGCTTGGTTTGGATTTCGCCTATCAATTGGGATTTGTTGAATCTGATTGTGAAGTTGTAACCAAAGAAATATGTGGAAGCTACTGCAACTATAGATACTAGACCCATTGACCCGTGCTACCGCACGGGTCCTATCACATATAAGTTAATCGAATCAATGAAAATAATGTAACCATACATAGCCGATAGAAGTTTTATATCATACATAACAAAATGAAATGGTAGTTAACAAAATTGAATACTTGTTAACAAAATTGCACAGAGTCCTGCACTGCTCGATCTTAAGTCACATCATAAAGAAAAACGGAGAGCATAAAAAAAGTGTCATTACCATAAAGAGTGGAAACATAAAATTCAACAAAAAATATATTGCATCAATTTTTTTCGTGATGCAATATTTGTTGTTAAATTTTCTGTGCATATTGATGCAAAGCTGATGAGTCATAGAATAGTCTAATTTAGTGCATTATTTAGTTTAGTTTTATTTATGATTTGATTTGATTTTATTGCATTTTATTTCCTTTTAGAATATTTTACTTTAAATTGCTTTTTATTTTATTTTAGGAACGAATATATGGTGGAAGGTGTCTTGGAGCAAAAGAAAGAGGACTGGAGCAAATACAGTGCGAAAATACGAAGATACGGAACAAAAATATGTTCCCACCAAGTCAGAAGCTTGACACGGCCAGTGCCAACATGTGGCACGGCCGTGCCACCTCCAGAGGCCTCTTTTGCTGCTTTTTCTTCGGGCCCAAGTTACCCTGTTGCAGCTTTACAGTTTTACCCTTTTAGTTGCTTAGTTTCTAAGTCGATTGTAAAGCTATAAATAGAGTAGCTCTCCACCATAAACATTCACCTTTACTTTGAATATTTCAAGTCTTTATTTCAATAAAAGTTCTTTACTTTATTTACTTTCTTCTTTGCAATTTACTTTTATCGCATTCTCTCTTCTTCCCCCCATGTCTACGATGAACATGAGTGAGTAGACTTCTTTGTCTTGGGATCGTTGGATAAGTCTAATGACGTAATCCGGATCAAGCCAAGCCTTAAACCCTAATTATTTGTTACCTTAATTCCTAATCTAAATTCACCGTTTTAACATGAATTAATTATTATCAAACTGTGGAAGCGAACGCGGAGGGTTTGATAATGGTTAATTCATCATCACAGATATCAATTCATAAAGCGAACGCGGAGCTTTGATATCCGAGCAAGTGAATTTAGACAAGGTTTGCGAAACATGAGAATAGTATAGCAAACCTTGGGACACATAAAGTTTTGATCTTCAAGGGTCCCAAAGGCAATCACCCATGAGAATAGGTGTGGTTGTTGGAGGGATACATTCACTGACTTCGAGAGGAGCTGTGATATGCTAAAGAGAAACTTGTCCTTAGTAATTAAGATTAACGTATAATTATAAGTTTAAGGCTTGCTTGTGAAAAGATTCGTTATTATGATGAACCAATGATCCCGAGGCTTTTTAATATTATTGTTATTTACTTTCAAAAACTGCACTCTCCAACTTCTTATTTCTTTCTCCTCTAATCATTTTCTAAAAGTTAATTAGATTGACCAACTCCCTAGCGGAACGATACTCTACTTACTACTATTACTTTGATAGGCCGTGCACTTGCGGTTTGGCCCTATCAAAAGCTTTTCCATATAGCGTGACAAATGTGTTTAATATATTTTTCGTGGTTATTTTTTGTTATTGGAGCATATTTGATATATAGCATATATAGCATAGTCGATTAACTTCTCCGTGTATTAAGTTTTTCGTGACCAATTGATATAAGTACGTCATAAATGCTTTTAATAGATAGTAATTGGTAGAGTAATTAGTGCATAATGCATAAAAGCAATTAAAAGCAATTCTTATAGGAAAATATGCAAGTTAAAAGTTTTCAATTGCCATTAACTACGTTTTCAAGCCATTAACTACATTCTTAATTGTCATTAACAGTGCGTCATTCGTTGTTAATTGCATTAAAAGTGTATCATTCGTTTTTAATTAGCATCAAGTAAGTTATTCGTTTTTTAATTAGTGTTAACTACGTTCTCATGTGACGATATACCTATTTTGTCGGTTTCTAAGAAATAAATATGTTGATCTCTTAAGACCTTATATTGCAAATCAAATGGCCTTTATCGTCCATGGTTTGAGACATGATCACTACATAATTAATCAAAGAGCCATGATGACTATTATTATTATTTCTACAAATCGGTGACTGTATTTTTTTCACTATTTTTATTCTAGTTTTAGTATTTGTTTAGATTGCAACAATAAGATTAATAGATGAACTTATTCTGGTTTCTTTAAGAAAATATAATTAATCTGGTTTTCAATCGCAATATATAAAAGTCTACAATAGATGAAAATAATGAATCAACCAAAACATAGCATCCTTCAATTGAAAATAATAAAAACATATCAAATAGGAATTACATGACATTAGATAGCACGTAATCAAAACCATCAGACAACTAAAAATCAAATGTGCAAAATAGGAATGCATTGGGGGCCAAAGTTTTTGCTCCAAGCCTTAATGCCTTCCACTCATACAGATTCCTTGCGATGCAAAACATTTTCCAATCCCCTCCAAACTTGATTTCGTCCTTGTCAAAAAGAATGACCACATTGAACAACCAATGATGTCCGCTATCGTCAATAATTGTCAATTCGTTGCAATTCTTGTCAACGATGCTATCAAATACTTTAGCATAGGAGAAAGTCTGTGTAAAGTAAGAAAACAGACACATAAGAGATCTTATAAATAAATCGACATTGACAGATAACAAACTGAAATATGTGACTAAATCTATAAAGATTGTATACCAGTTGATCAGATGTTACATCTGCAAGTGTTAACCATTTGGTGACACTAAATTTAAAACAGTCGCATATGTGGGGATAAGGAGCGGGGTAGTCGATCTGGACAGATCCAGGTGCTGTATTAGGACCGTAAGTTAATTGTGCTTGCCTTAAACGTAAAGGAGGGAGATAACTCGAATACTTGATTTCATAGTTATGGCGATCGTGAACCCGAATCACAAAAAGTTGAGGGAAAGCATAGATCAAAGATATCCAGCCACCATGCTCTAATTTATAGGCCTTGTTCAATTCTTCTATTCCATGAGAGAAATACAACTCTCATCATATTTATCCACGACAACCTCAATTTGATTGAGTCCTGGATCGATTAAAGTGACATACCTATTCAACTCATTGTTTATCTCCTTGTTGAGAGTTGTACCCAATATCAAGTGTGTCTGTATTGGAAACAAATATCAAAATAAATCAATTATGCTCTTTATAGCAACTAAATAGCAAAATATTTTCTTTCTTCTATTTTACTTTCTAACAGTATGATTGAGTTCCAGGATTTTTCGTATAAAATACCTCGTCTGGGTGGTACTGCACATGATATGTGCGCCACTTTAGCTTCAGCAGTTGCATAAATGCAGGATCTTCAACGTGATACTCCCATAGTGCAACATCTGAGAAGGAACAATGTTAATATATTATTGTTGTTCCATAGCTACAGTATATTTCATTCATCAAAAAATAAGAGTAATCAGATGATATTAACATAAAGTTTCTATTAAACAAAATATACATGAGCATGAGTATAGAGCGAAATCCGTGATATTTTTTGCTGTCGTAAGGTCTAACATCATAGAATTACAGGATCATATGTTTTTTTAAGGCTTTGATTCGAAAATATGCACCAAAGTTATAAGGAGAAGACAACATTTTATAGAATGATAATTAATGTGAATGACCATTGTGCTTCTATTGGTAGTAATTCTCATTCATTGCGAAAATTAAAAGCAATTAATTACCAGCCTATTTTATAGAAATATTTAAAGTAATTCCTGTTTAGTCGAAATACTTTTTTTTTTAGAGAAGTTGAAATACTTTTTGGACAGTGGCATATCATTTTATTTAAAGCAATTAGTTATAGCAATTTAATTATAGTTAATGGCATATAATTTCGACTTTATTTAAAAAATGTATGTGTGAAACATTGTAATGTCAGTACGAAGAACACCTTTTGATCAGCAATTAGTTAGGGGATTGTTGACCGACTTTATTTGCATTAAATACGTCTTCAATTGCATTAACTAAGTAATATGAGAGAAAATTTTTAGACTTTGAATCAACGGGTGTGATCAAGTGTGAAAATAGAGGTTGAACGGATGAGATTAGATTAGTCATTAATACATGTTTAGGAGGGAAAAATGCTAGGGATTAGGGCAAAGAAGGGTGAATTAGGGCAAACATGATAGCCAAACAAGTCTAGCTTTTATAATAAAGGATTTGGGTAGATGGTGAACATAACTACAGGGTTAATTTTACTAAAAGGGTCAATAATAATGTGGCCCACTATCTAGCTAAGCAAGCACATCGAAGGGAATAGGATTTTTTTTTTTGGTGGTCGGGGTTTGAACCCCGGGCCTTGCATATATTATGCATTGTCCCAACCAACTGAGCTTAGCTCACGAGGACGAAGGGAATAGGATTTAGATAGATGATGTAATTTTCGTTTTATTCAAAAAAAATTACTAAATCCAAGTGTTTTGAATCCTCCTAAGATAAGTTTTTTGTTTGAGGGGAAAATAAGTACTTTAATCATTCCAGTCAAAAATTATAAGCAACAAAATAGTTTAGTTGAAGGTCAAAATATTAAGAAGCATATACGTTGGTATTGTATCATAGCATAATATTTTCACAAAAGAATTGAAAGTGTATAAATAAGAGAAAAAATAGGACTTAATTTTTGCATGAAATTAGAAACATAATTTGAGTGTAGATAAACATTAAATGCAAAAGTGTGAAGGGAAATTAGGCAATAGAATTAGGTTAAAATTAGATTTAATTTTGCGAGACGGGTTAAGATTTATAAGTAAGAGAAAATTGTCAGTGGCTTAGTGGTGAATTCGTTGAGAAGAAGCCATTTGTAACACCCCGTTTTCCCAACATAAAAATTTCATAATAAAAATCAGAGTAATTCAACTTAAACGGAATGTCACATTCTTTTTCTAAAAACATAAACTGAATAAATAAATATTTATCCCTCAAAATCCAATATCATATTATTTTAAACTTCGCAGCGGAATAATTTCAACAACTTAAATAATCTTTGGCACAAGGGCCTCAATATAAAATCTCATAAAACTTAGTTCAACATCAATTCTTGAAAGATTCATAAAGTAATACGTAAGGAACAGAAAGTAAAGACATAATCCCATCCCGTTACGTATCAGAGCACCTAAGACACACTTGTGAGGAGTCCACTCACGACCGCAACTAATCTTGGTTACCTGCAAGTTACTCATACGAAGAGCAACATTTTCAAGCAAAGGGGTGAGATTTCACCAACAACAATATTAAGCATATAATCCATCAATCATATTTAACAACTTAAACTTCAGTAACTAGTATCATTAATCTTCCTACATTAGTCATAAACTTCATCTTATATTATCATAATAAATAATCATAAACATCATATATCATCTTAATCATAACATCATATATCACCTTAATCATAACATCATATATATCATCATAAATATCACAAACATCATCATGTATCATCATTAGTAAACATGTAGCATCTTATCATAAATCACATAGCATCATATCATAAATCACATAGCATCTTATCATAAACAACTTCATAATCAATCATCATAAGCAACTTCATAATCAATCATCATAAACATCATAATCATTCATCATCTTAAGCATCATAATCATTCATAAAGCACTTCATTAATAGCTCATCAACTTGACATCTTAACATCTTAACAACTCGACAACTTGACATCTTAACATCTTAACAACTCGATAACTTGACATCTTAACATCTTAACAACTCGACAACTTGACATCTTAACATCTTAACAACTTCGACTCGACTATGCAACTTCAACTTCTCAAATCATCTTGACAAATGTAAATGCATGTGGTACCATTCTAGGGCATAAGCCCTCATCGTCGTGGTTGAGCATAAATATACTCCTATGGCATAAGCCCTCATCGTCGTGGTTGAGCAAAAGCTCCATCGTCGTGGTTGAGCAAAAACTCTAGGGCATGAGCCCTCGTCTTTAAATGAGTATGCATGGACTCAACATCTTACGTCTTAGAAACTTCATGAACATCTATGACATCTTAACATCTTAACATCTTGACAACATAACATCTTAACAACTTGATGACTTCATAACGACTCGACGACTTAACAACTTTTATCATCTTAACATCTTAGCATCTTGACAACATATGGATCACATAAATAACTCATGTCATATCATAATATAACAATATCAAATGATAATAAACAACATCTTAAAACATCATATTCATCAATCATAAACAACATCATATAACATCGTATTTAAACATCAATAATAATTCACTATGTATCTTTGTAAAAACATAATAAATTATCCACAACATATTTTCTTGTCAAACCAAAGCTACTGAAAAGATATCACAAATATCAACAACTTTTATGTTTACAACAAAGATCAATTCAAAACAGAAACATATGAACAAAACGCAAAAACATGAAACAAAGAATGTTGTCACTATGCAATTCCGCTGAGACCTCCCTGTAGTGTTTTCATCATAACTCAAAGACCATTCATCATTTTCACGTCAAACCAAAGCCACTAGAAATCTAACAAAATTATCTAAAACTTTCATGTTTACGCCTAAGACCAATTCTGTACCGATCAATACCAGTTTTCATTTTAAATTCGGAAAAGTTGTGCTGAAAGTCCATAAAAATTCACTGTGACCTACGTGCAGTAATTTGACAATAACTCAAGTTCTATAAATTGTTTTGATGTGAGACTAATGGCACTAGAAAGCTAACATCCATACCTACAACTTTCGTGTTTACACCTAAGACCAATTCCGCACCGATCAATACCAGTTTTAATATCAAAATTCGGGCAGAATGCAGATTTTCTCCAAGTTTCACCTAATCTCATGGTTCTAACCTCAAAACTACTTCCAATAATCATCCTATGGATTATCTAAAGTCTGTACACAATTTCTACATCAATTCAGCAAGTTTTCATCATCTAATCATCAAATCTCTCTCAAAACCCTAATTCTCAAATTCTCATAAACTCAACCTACAACATGTTAAATCTAATTATCAGAATTATAGACTTAATATTACTGAAAATTCTCTCTCAAAACCCTAATTCTCAAATTCTCATAAATTCAACCTACAACATGTTAAATCTAATTATCAGAATTATAGACTTAATATTACTGAAAGTTAGTCTCACCCTTACCTTAGAATTATCGATTGGCAGCCCTTCTCTCTTCTCTTTGTCTTCTCTTCTTTTCTCTTCTCTTCTCTCTAAACCTTGTTTTCTCCAAAAACTGATCGTACGTTCTATGTCTTTCTAAACCTAATTTATCTTATTTATAACCCCTCATCTAATTTCTCTTACACCTCAAAATTACTCTTTTCCTCATAATCTTATTTATTTCTAAATTAAATACATATCTCTCCCACTTAATAATATTAATACACCAAATAACAAATATACCTCTTCACCGAATAACAAATATATTTCTACACCAGATAACATATATATTTCCACACAAAATAACAAATATATTTATACACTAAATAACATATATATTTCTACAAAAAATAACAAATATATTTCGACACCAAATAACATATATATTTCTACACAAAATAACAAATATATCTCTACATCAAATAACAAATATATTTCTACACAAAATAACAAATATATCTCTACATCAAATAACAAATATATTTCTACACAAAATAACCCCACAACTTAATTTATTTTATTTTCGAATCTTATTTTATTAAACAATATAATAAGTCACAATGTCTCATAAACTTCTCTAAAATCATATAAATCACATAAATCTTATAAATCACACTAATCATATAAATATATTCTAAAACTCATTTAAAATAATTAAATAATCGAAACGGGCGTTACAACTCTACTTCCCTTAAAAGAATTTCGTCCTCGAAATTCAAAGCACAGGAGAAAAATGAATTTAATTATTACTTAAATATCTTAAACAAAATAGTAATTTCAAACATTACACAAAAATCACATTAATGTTAGTCAGTCAAACATGATCACATAATAAAACATAACCATTAAATAGAAAACACAACGACAATATTCTACCCTCACACGACACAACGACTCATCTACTTGGCCGAACGGACCGACCTGCTCTGATACCAATTGTAACACCCCGTTTTTCCAACATAAAAATTTCATAATGAAAATCAGAGTAATTCAACTTAAACGGAATGTCACATTCTTTTTCTAAAAACATAAACTGAATAAATAAATATTTATCCCTCAAAATCCAATATCATATTATTTTAAACCTCGCAGCGGAATAATTTCAACAACTTAAATAATCTTTGGCACAAGGGCCTCAATATAAAATCTCATAAAACTTAGTTCAACATCAATTCTTGAAAGATTCATAAAGTAATACGTAAGGAACAGAAAGTAAAGACATAATCCCATCCCGTTACGTATCAGAGCACCTAAGACACACTTGTGAGGAGTCCACTCACGACCGCAACTAATCTTGGTTACCTGCAAGTTACCCATACGAAGAGCAACATTTTCAAGCAAAGGGGTGAGATTTCACCAACAACAATATTAAGCATATAATTCATCAATCACATTTAACAACTTAAACTTCATTAACTAGTATCATTAATCTTCCTACATTAGTCATAAACTTTATTTTTTATTATCATAATAAATAATCTTAATCATAACATCATATATCACCTTAATCATAACATCATATATATATCATCATAAATATCACAAATATCATCACGTATCATCATTAGTAAACATGTAGCATCATATCATAAACCACATAGCATCATATCATAAACCACATAACATCTTATCATAAACAACTTCATAATCAATCATCATAAACATCATAATCATTCATCATCTTAAGCATCATAATCATTCATAAATCACTTCATTAATAGCTCATCAACTTGACATCTTAACATCTTAACATCTTAACAACTCGACAACTTGCATCTTAACATCTTAACAACTCAACAACTTGACATCTTAACATCTTAACAACTCGACAACTTGACATCTTAACATCTTAACAACTTCGACTCGACTATGCAACTTCAACTTCTCAAATCATCTTGACAAATGCAAATGCATGTGGTACCATTCTAGGGCATAAGCCCTCATCGTCATGGTTGAGTATAAAAATACTCCTAGGGCATAAGCCCTCATCGTCGTGGTTGAGCAAAAGCTCCATCGTCGTGGTTGAGCAAAAGCTCCAGGGCATGAGCCCTCATCTTTAAACGAGTATGCATAGACTCAACATCTTACGTCTTAGAAACTTCATGAACATCTATGACATCTTAACATCTTGACAACATAACATCTTAACAACTTGATGACTTCATAACGACTCGACGACTTAACAACTCTTATCATCTTAACGTCTCAACATCTTAACATCTTAGCATCTTGACAACATATGAATCACATAAATAACTCATGTCATATCATAATATAACAATATCAAATGATAATAAACAACATCTTAAAACATCATATTCATCAATCATAAACAACATCATATAACATCGTATTTAAACATCAACAATAATTCACTATGTATCTTTGTAAAAACATAATAAATTATCCACAACATATTTTCTTGTCAACTCAAAGCTACTGGAAAGATATCACAAATATCAACAACTTTCATGTTTACAGCAAAGATCCATTCAAAACAGAAACATATGAACAAAACGCAAAAACATGAAACAAAGAATGTTGTCACTGTGCAATTCCGCTGAGACCTCCCTGTAGTGTTTTCATCATAACTCAAAGACCAGACATCATTTTCACGTCAAACCAAAGCCACTAGAAATCTAACAAAATTATCTAAAACTTTTATGTTTACGCCTAAGACCAATTCTGTACCGATCAATACCAGTTTTCATTTTAAATTCGGAAAAGTTGTGCTGAAAGTCCATAAAAATTCACTGTGACGTACATGCAGTAATTTGACCATAACTCAAGTTCTATAAATTGTTTTGACGTGAGACCAACGGCACTAGAAAGCTAACATCCATACCTACAACTTTCATGTTTACACCTAAGACCAATTCCGCACCGATCAATACCAGTTTTAATATCAAAATTCGGGCAGAATGCATATTTTCTCCAAGTTTCACCTAATCTCATGGTTCTAACCTCAAAACTACTTCCAATAATCATCCTATGGATTATCTAAGGCCTGTACACAATTTCTACATCAATTCAGCAAGTTTTCATCATCTAATCATCAAATCTCTCTCAAAACCCTAATTCTCAAATTCTCATAAACTCAACCTACAACATGTTAAATCTAATTATCAGAATTATAGACTTAATATTACTGAAAGTTAGTCTCACCCTTACCTTAGAATTATCTATTGGAAGCCCTTCTATCTTCTCTTCTCTTCTCTTCTCTTCTCTCTAAACCTTGTTTTCTCCAAAAACTGATCGTACGTTCTATATCTTTCTAAACCTAACTTCTCTTATTTATAACCCCTCATCTAATTTCTCTTACACGTCAAAATTACTTTTTTCCTCATAATCTTATTTATTTCTAAATTAAATATATATCTCTCCCACTTAATAATATTAATACACCAAATAACAAATATACCTCTTCACTGAATAACAAATATATTTCTACACCAGATACCATATATATTTCCACACAAAATAACAAATATATTTCTACACTAAATAACATATATATTTCTACAAAAAATAACAAATATATTTCGACACCAAATAACATATATATTTCTACACAAAATAACAAATATATCTCTACATCAAATAACAAATATATTTCTACACAAAATAACAAATATATCTCTACATCAAATAACAAATATATTTCTACACAAAATAACCCCACAACTTAATTTATTTTATTTTCGAGATTAAAATTAGGGTTTAATTAGGGTTAAGGATAGCTTGACGGGTTAACATTTATAAATAAGAGATAAGAGATTTAATGATTTGTTTAAAAAGGCGATTGATATTGGATATCAATTAATGGATGCAAAATAAAATCAAGAAAATTGTCAGTGACTTAGTGGTGAAATTCTTGAGAAGAAGTCATTAAGACTCGAGTTCGAATCCCTACAAATGTTTTTTTCAATAAAGATTTTTTAGATTAATTGCGTAGAGAAAACTCGAGTTCGAATCCCTACAAATGCTTTTTTCAATAAAGATTTTTTAGATTAATTGCATGGAGAAATGAGGGAAATTTTAAGATTAAAATTAGGGTTTAATTAGGATTAAGGATAGCTTGACGGGTTAGCATTTATAAATAAGATATTATTTGTCTATTTTTTTTTCTTCAAAAAGAATATTTCTCTATTTTATCTCATAATCACATTATTTGACATTTTTTTTAAGAAGACTATTAATTTGACGATATCAATTAATTATACAATTCATTAGTATGTTGTTTTTTTAGGGAATTTGTACCCCTTCGATCACTATTATAAACAAAATTTCACTTTTTAGGTTCATTCAATAAATTATGTATGTGGTCTATTTAATGGACCACATACATCATTTATTGAATGAACTTAAAATAGATTTTTGTTTATAATAGTGATCAGAGAGGGTGTATGTTGTTACAAGCTTCCATTTTTTTTCCCATTTTCTAGATGTTCTAAGTTTCTTTTGCGGTCAAAATAATAACTTTTCAATATCGTATAATTATGTGTCTGATGTATTCCTTTTAGTCTTGCTTTTACTTTTTAGGGCAGTAGATTCTTGATTTTGAGTCCATTTGGATTGACATATTTTAAAGTTATGTAAAGTAACTTATGTAAATAAAGAAGTATTAATGTATTATTTATAAATTTGTTGAGGTAGTTTATGAAAAAAATAATTTATAATATACAATTTCATTAGTAAGATCTTATGAATTAATATAAAAGTTTATTTATTTGCACAAGTTATTTTTCATAAACTTAAAGTAAGTTCAATTCAAACAAACACTTTGATGTCCACAAGTTCTAACGAGCGAAAATATTAAATTTGTTATGATATATTAACATTTATTTTGTGACAACTTTTTCATAAACTTAGAAATATATACCCCTATCATATATTGGTCTGGTGTTTTGAAGATTTTTTTTTCTTTTGCTTTTACAAAAATACCCCTATATACATAAAGTTATCAAAATAGTAGTTGAAAAAATGATCTTCAAATATCATTTCACTAAAAAAAAATGTCTTACGCAGACTAGGAATAAATAATAGTTGGGCTATCTACTTGATGATTAGCATTGAAAAGAAACCTTTGACTACATACATGTGATCATGTTGGGTTTCCAGGCAAAAGGCAATAGTTAAAAAAAAAAAGGTCTCGCTAACCATTGCCATCAGAGCAATGGTTAAGGAAGCCAAAAGTAACATGTTTGCATTGGTTTCAACAACATTTTGACTTTTAAAAAGTGAAATTTATCACTTTTCACTATTTTCCAATACTATATTTCTATTTTTATCCCCTTATCCAATGCCATAAGGGCAATGGTTAGCATTCTCCAAAAAAAAAATAGTATATGTCTCCTCTCCCTTTTTGAATGGTGTTACCATGGCCGTTTTTGAAAACTTGATGGTTTAAGACGAACCTACAATTTGAATTAAACTTTTAAAGTGATTTTGACGGAAGAGTTTGGGATTATGGAAGGCTAGGAACTAACTCCCTTTATAACATCACAATAAATTATAAATTGGTCATCAAAGAGCTAAATCTATTACCGACAACCACACCTCCCATTTGAATTTAAATAATATTTTTAGGGCCTAATAAACCCCAAATTTTTTTGCTGAGGCCCAAATTTTGTATTTTTTTAGACCTAGGACAGTCGTCCTCTTCTCCCTGCCTCAGATGCGGTCATGGGTATAAAAGTATAGAAAGTAGGAGGAAAAGATTAATTTTAAACTTTTTTGTAAAAGAGAAGTTCTTCACCATCTAAAAATACAATAAAGAGAAAAAAGAAGAGACTCGGAGACAATGTAAAAGAGAACAAAAACATAAAAGAAAATACATAAGTTTAAGTATGCTTTTTACTCTCTTAAATAAATGTATGATATAATGGGAATCATAATATCAAGATTTTATATGAATTTTGCTAACATTTGTTTTGCTAACATTTTATCATAACAAGAATAATTATATTAAAATCTAGACATTTTTTAAATAAAAAATATTGACATTGAATGCAATAGAAATGTGGACCATAATAATGATAAAATAATTAGCTGTAAGTTTTTTGAGGAGAAATAATTAGCTGTAAGTTGATGTCCCAGTGGTGATCAAGCTGTATTGAAAAGGTGCAGCGGGTGATATGGCTACAAAACACTTCGTAACGATGTCGGTGCCCCATCTGTCCCCTGTGCAAAGTAGGAAGTCTACAAAACTATTTTTTTAATCGGTGCTTGGGACAAACTATATTACTGTAGAAACTAATATTTAAAATAAAATTTGTATGACTTCAAAAGAACAAAAAAAAACGTATAGTTTAAAAAATTTGTATGACTTTACGGATGCGTTTGGTTGCGAGAATAAAATAAGAAGAGAGAAAGAGGTGAGAGAGAGTAAGGGAAGAGAGAAAGAGGTGAGAAATAGAGTAGATTTGATGCATTGTTTGGTACAAGTGAGAGAGAAGAGAAATAGAGAAGAGAGAAGTGTTGATTATTTTTAAAAGTACAAGAATGTCCTTAAAAAAATCCTCTCATCAAATTATTTTATTTTAATTTTAATTTAATTAATTAATTGAAATGCCTCAATTATTAAACTGAGTTTATTTTATTTTTACTTAATTATAATTTAATCAATAAAATAATTAATGGTTTATTAATATTAATTAAATGAACCCAAGTCACATGATGATATAATAACAACAACATAGGCGTGTTGCACTACATCACAAATTAAAGGGTGAAAAGGTAAAAATACTAAAATGAGCAACTTCTCTAGACTTTCTCTGCTGTTTTGGAGAGAAGAAAAAACATGTGGGCCCCATCTCAGATTTGTCTCTCTTCTCTCTTTCATGTCTGTGCCAAACAAGAGAAAATGCTAGTTTCTCCCCTATTTCTCTCTTTGATATCTCTCTCTTCAGCATTTCTCTTCTACCAAGTATAAGAGAAACGATTAGTGTATATTTTATTTAAAAAAAACGATTAGTGTATATAATCATGCGTAGAGAATATCTTATTAAAAAAATAATAATAGTTTAGGTTATTTTTACTTTGCATATATTATACATTGTACATATCAACTGAGTTAAGCTCACGTGAATAGTTTAGGTTATAATCACAACAACAAAAATCACACCATGTATTCTTTCTCCTCCTTTTCCCCGCCTTCTTTCTCTCTTCATATTTTCACATTTTCATTTTCCTCTATTTTTTATATAGATTAATTAAGTAAATGATCCCTATAAATATTCAGAATTTTGTTTTTAGTCCTTACAAAATAAAATCACACTTTTTAGTTCCTATAAAATTTTCCATCAACATTTTTAGTCCTTATAAAATTTTCCATCAGCATTTTTAGTCCCTATAAAATTTTTCCATCAACATTTTTAGTCCCTAAAATGCTTAAGAAAAATGTCACAGGGACTAAAAAGTGTGATTTTATTTTGTAGGGACTAAAAACAAAACTGTGAATATTTATAAGAACTAAAAACTTAATTAACCCTTTTTATATCATTTGGGTGACATTAGTTTTTGACTTTTTGCAACCCCGGTAATATAATGCATTTTAAATAAGAGAGAATAATAAATTAATGATTAAAATAAATTGTGTAAATGAAAGAGAGTGATTGATTAATAGAAGTACTATAAACAACATCATCGATATCACCAAAAACTAATGTCATACAAATGCAATCTCTCCTTTTCTCGTTTTGTTTCTTTTCATATATTGTAGATGGAGTGAGTGAAGTTTTGCATGTCTTTTAGTAATTGGTTAAGGGATTTGCTGAAAGTCCAACCATACCCACTCCTATTCTTACTAACGTTTCATTTCTTAACTGAACCAGGTTAAAAGATAATCTGTAAATATTTTTACTCTCAACTTTAGCAAATAAATCTTCTTATAGTTCACGATTATATATGTAAGCATGGGAAAATAACACAACTATACTGACTTTTAAAAAATGGAATTTAAGATAGAAATAGTAACAACATTATTAACAATTAGTCATAAATATTATGGGTGATGCACATTTGGATCAACTAATACTAAGATCAAATGGATTTATAGACTTCGATCATGGTCAGGGCCGTTTCTTGCCAAGCGCAAGGAGCTCTACAGAGTTGAGCCTCCAATTTATGGGGGACTCAATTATTTGTAGGGGTACAAGCATAATTACTGGATGTAGTGTAATGTTTTCTTTTGTTACGTAGGTCTAAATCAAACACTTATTATTTGACAAAAATAAAGAGTAAATGGACAAGTTAGGTCAAACCCACACATCTATCAACAAACAAAATGTTCAACAAAACAAATTAAAATCAAAATAATCCTCATTGTTTATTTGCAATTGTTTAAATTATCATTAATTATTTTTATTAGGGGCCATTTTTAATATGGGCACTTCTACGGTGCAGTCAGGAAACTGACTTTTTTGAAAAAAGTTATTTTGTTTAGCCAATAGTATAATTGTTAATGTCATGTCAGCTATTGTTCTACTGGTAGACCACTCTAAGACTAAACTTTATGCACAATATACACAAACACAATGGATTAAGGATAAGGGTATTATTGAATTGGTTACTACTCAATATGAACTAGTTTCTGCAGATGACATGCATTTTTTATTGAAATTTTCATGGTTCTTTTACTCAACTTTGTCTCCTGCATCTTCCTTGATTCAGCTTTTATGTACAAGCCCTTTATGTTAAGTTGTTTATTAATCCTCAAAGTTTTTATACAGTTTCTATACTCTGTGATGTGAATGAAGCCTTCTCAGCAGTCTCAAGTAGACCTGAAGATAGATTTCCATATAGCCATAGTGGAGGAAATGAACTTTCATTTTCTATATAAATGACAAATCATGATGTAGTAAATTTGAAACTTAAATGTGTGTGGTTATTGAAAATAAAATGAACATCTCTAAGGAGAAATGATGATATTGACTTGTAAGGTAATATGGCTTTGATAATGTTATTTGTAACCACATGCATCCATCCTAATTGTAGGCGAGTTCAAGCAGTTGTGAGGAAGGCTTCAGATTTCTTGAGAATGCCAAGGACTTACCAACAAACAGTAAGTACATAAACCAAACACAAATTTTATTGGCTATAGAGTTAACTTTACCAGAAAAGTCATTCTCACGACTTCACCATAATATTAGAGTCGAGCCTCCAATTTTATTGGAACGGCCCTGATCATAGCCAAAAGGTGTGGTTCTTCAAGAATTCAACACAAATCTCTATCCACAACGGCTAAAGAAAATAACAATTTTTATAACCATTAAAGGATGTTTAATATTAAATTATTAGTTCTTCAATAACCTGCATCAGAAATCTAAATGATGTTTGAGAATATTACTTTGATAAATGCTACAAGGATGCTTGAATGCCACATTTGTTAGTTATTGGAAAACATATCACAAACCTTTGTAAACAATGATGAGAAAAAAATTCATTATCTGAACCATCTTTCAAAGATGTTTTAATATTAATTTTTTTTAGTGACTGAAATATCCATAACAATTTTTAGTAGTAAAAAAAAAGTAAATGCTATCATCTGCTATACGTACATTTTAAGGAAGTCTATATAAATATATTCTTCTAAGTCTTGCATTTAATTTTTAAATAGTTAAAGATATTTCTTTAAGGCATAATTTTTATATGGATTTATCACATATGTAGTATTGTACATGTTAAAGCAACTAAAAATATCATTTTATATATATACGGCTTTAAATCAACAATATTACTACCTCCGATTCTTGGCCAGAAGGGATTTTATCCAACACAACACATGAATCATCGTTATTATTGCATCACATAGGAGTAGTATTTCAATCATGGAGAAGGAATGAGGAATGATGAACTGAAAGAAAGAAAAATCGGCACTGAATAGTGACACCAGTCCATGTATTAACTAATTAACTCGCTGTCCTCGTGAGCTTAGCTCAGTTGGTATGGACAATGCATAAAATATGCAAGGTCTGGGGTTCAAACCCCAGCCACCACCAAAAAAAAAAAAACTAATTAACTCGCTGTGAGTTGTATTAACTCGCTGTGAAATAGCGTTCGATAAAACTCGCTGTGAAATAGCATTCAATAAACTCTTGTATTTTTTTGCTAACATTTGGTTCTTAAGAAAAAGAGTTTTGGTAATTCGAACTTCGACCATGAACTAAGTATAATCTTGCTAAAAATTTTATTGAGTGGAACAAAAATATAAAAGAAAATAGCATAATACAAGAGGACTAAAACCAAAACTGGCCTATTTTTGCAGGGACCAAAAACTATAAAAAAAATTGCAGGGACTAAAACCAAAACTGACATATTTTGCAGGGACCAATACCATATTTTAGCCATTTTTGTTTGATGTTTGCAAGTTTAACATACAGTCATATGAAATATGAATTAAGGTATCATTACTTGATACAAATCTAGATTAAAATATCTTTATTTAATTTATGGAGGATTGTTGATCATTGATTTTTGACTGTAAAGAAATTAAATAAAGGTATAATTTAGAAAAAGTCATGCTAAGTTCTTGAGCACTGGTTAATGAACAAAAAAAAGTAAGTTTTAAATTAAAATAAATACTTTTTTTACCTTTGAAAAATTGAGTATACAATTTCTAATACAATACCTACTATATATGATTCTTTATCCAATATCTAAAGCATCGGCTAACACTTTCCTTAAAAAAATATATCATCAGTGAAATAATATACATTAGTTGCGTTGAGAAAAGCTTACATTTAGAAGAGCTCTTGATTTTCGAATTAATGGAGACCTATAACTTATCTATTGTTTGGCAAACGCGGTTATAAGTGGTGAACATGAAGAATCATTCTTGCATTGTATTCGAGATTGTACTTTTTCTAAAACTGTTTGGCAGCAATTCGGATTCTCGGATGCTCAATTCTTCGCAATCAATTGTGCTCATGATTGGATAAAAGGTAACGCCAATGGACCTCGTGCTCACATCTTCCTTGCTTGTCTCTGGTGGTCTTGGCGGCATCGAAATAATATGTGCATCAACAACGATACATGGCCCCTCACGCATCTCAGCTGCAACATTCACAACTCAGCCGAAACAAAACAACAAGCGTTTCAAACCGCACCAACAGCAGGTTCGGACCGTTGGATTAGTTGGAACAGCAGCAATTTTAACTGCCACATCCTCAACGTCGATGGCAGCTGCCTAGGTACGCCTCTTCGAGCAGGTTATGGAGGCTTAATCCGCAATAATGCATGTCTGTTTCTGAATGATTTCTCAGGTCACATCCAAGATTCTACTTGCATTCTTCTTGCTGAACTAACAGCCATTCATAAGGGTCTTAATTTAGCAGCGGACATGGGAATTGAGGTTTTAGTTTGCTTCTCGGATTCTCAGCTATCTGTTAACCTCATCACAGGATCAGTTTCTAAGTTCCACGCCTATGCGGTGCTAATTCAAGACATCAAAGATTTATTGGCCTCCCGGAACTTCAGCATCTTTCACACGTTTAGAGAAGGGAATCAATGCGCGGATTTTTTGGCAAAACTCGGAGCCTCATCAAATGATTGTTTCTTGGTTCATCAGTCTCCTCCGCATGATCTCATAAACTTGCTGCGGATTGATGCTATAGGAACGGCTTTCTTGAGAACTTAGTTCTCTGTGTTTCTGTTTCTTTTCTTGTTCCTGGTTGCTTTCCTTTTCTTTTTGTATTCTTAGCCTTTTTACCAAAAAAAACGCGGTTATAAGCTCTTGATTGAGAATCCTAGCTTCTTACTCATGATAACCCGCTTCTACACGGTTAAATATTTTCCTAGTAGGGACTTATTGGAAGCTGACTTAGGTCACAGAGTCCAAGTTTTACATGGAGGAGCGAATAAAGTTACTCCATATGGAATATCGATGGAAAATATGGTGACAGTAATGGTATTAATGTTGAAGCTGCTATGTGCCTCGACTTCACGATTGATACACTACTAGGGGTGTCTCTTACTCAACAACGATATCATCTCACAGGCTCATAAAAATTCCAAATCAGTTAGGGTCCAAGAAAATAAGAAAGACTTTCTAGAATTACAAGTGGTGAGTCCTCTAGAAGGGATTGTCCATCTTCTTTAGATTCTCTTTTGTACTTTTGCATTTTGTTACATTCCAATTTCCATGCATTTTGCTTTCAGTTTTTGTTTTAAAGGTTTGCTTTCTGTTATTAATTTTGCTTTTAGTTTTTTTGTTTTTGTTTTGAGCAATTCTGTTATTAATACTACTTTAGGACTTAGAATGATTTATGCCCACAAGACGTTACTAACGTTATTTATAAGTTTTTCTGTGTTGTTTATAATTTTAATAAATAACGACTCTTTTGATATTTATTACTGTAACCAAAAACAAGATATTTATTAGAACAAGGTTTCTAAATTATCAAAGATGACTCTAAATTTGAGTTATGACAACTCGAGATCAAAGAGAAAAAGAAAAGATACTTGATCAATATTTTTCTCTGCATTTTCATTCATATATTTGTGTTATTTTTATAGAAGCCATGTGCTATGGACCTTGTTGCACCCCCTTAAGGTCGGTGTTGCTCAAATATAGTCGATGTGAACTACTGCGAACCAAACAAACCCAGTAAAAATTGATGACCTAACCATTTTACCAATTCGGTCAAGTCAATGCTTGACTTTATTAGACATTGACCAATTCATTTTTAAAAAATATTATAAGTTTGAAAGCAGAGAATTGAACACATACACTTTAACCAAGAATAGCAACGTAGACCAACCCGTTTTGTTTAAGTCCACCCCCACAATTAATCCGCCAAAAACGGGTTAGGGTGGACCAGCTTGAGGGGTGGGCTCAACCACTCACACCTCGCCCCGTTCCTTGACGGGTTGGCGATCTGGTCCGTCTAACAAAAAATAATAATTTTTTTACAAATTTTTATTACAAAAAATCGTTGTTATTAAAAAAAAGGGTAAAAACATCATCAATCGTTCAATGCTACACCCAACAAATCAACCATGATGAAAAATCTAACAACATATTTTTTGAAGGAAACAACATATTTATTAACATAACCAAAAAAATATAATTAACAACCTTAAGCAGGCAGTGCCACCAAAATAAATCCATAACCATGAGAAAAAAATAGCAACATAAAGTAAAATACAAAATAAAGTCAATCGTTTTGGTCATCCATTAGCAAAAAATATTGGATTTAGATCACCTAATATTATTGACTAGACTAGTTAAAAAAATAGTTTTGTGAAAGCTGCAGATCAATTCATCCAGATTCATTGTTTTGACTGGCTAAATAGAGTGAAACAACTAGAAAGGATGAAATCAAAATCACAATTCAGCCATCTAAAATCACAACTAGAACAGATCGACTTATGAATCAAGTCCGTTTTGCGATCCTGACTGCACTTTTATATGTTGATATCGTGTACCTTTTAATTATTATAGGAGTAGTTGTGTTATTTCAACATTTTAGTGACAACTTATGGGACAACCTTATATTTACAAGAGTGGTGATATTTTAACAACTATTTGGTACAACCTTTGAGACAACTTTGTTGTTCTCACTTCTCATTGGTCAAAAACAATAGAGAGAGAAAAAGGAAGAGAGATAATAAAATCATAATGTGAGTATGAGAGAGAAAGTTGTACAAAAGTTGTACCAAAATGGCTGTACAAATATCATTTCTCTATTTACAAACATCAATTCTTTTTGATAAAATTGTAAAACTTCTGATTTATTATATTTACAATTAAAAAAGTTGTTTCTTAATTTTTGTGTTACAATTAAAAATACATTGTTCAATATCTAGTTAAATATGGTATGACCTTGTTTATGTATAAAATAACCATGCTATGATTTTGATGAAACATGTAAATTTTTATAGCTGTTAATTATGTCATGGTCAATGAATTAAATTGTAAAACTATGTTAATTTATCTGATATATTTTATAGGTTTTTTCTTTAGTAGGATTTATATTTTATGGGTGTCATAATTTTATCTTTTGATTTTTGGAGATTGAGTCAAGCAATTCTATCGAGTTAAATACTACACATAACACATATACATTTGATAGGTATTTTTAATAAAAAAAATAGTGTAATTATTATTTGGTCAAAAGTAACAACTTATAGTTGAAGATAAAACTTCTATTTATGAATTCTTAAGTAATGTCTTTGGAGCATTGATTTATAACACGTGTTTTATTTATAGTTTACTAGCGTTCAAACGGATAATGTTTCTTTTACTACGTTAGCGCGTGTATGTTATAAAAATGTGTTTTTTTAATGTTGATTAGTATTATATGTATGAATGTTTATAACTTTTAAATAGTATGTTTAACTGTAGTTTTACCCCTCTATTTTAACTAATTTAGAATTTTAATCCCCTATTTTAAAATTCAAAATTTTAGACCCTCTTCAAATTGACTTCAATTTTATTTTGAAAAACGTTATTCAAGATTTAATTATACAAATTGTTAAAGGGAAAATACATGTTAAAGGGAAAATACATAACAAAGTAAAGCGTAGCACCATAAGTGCTTGGAATCGATTTTAACAAACATAGAAGCTACTAGATCGTCTACCCGTGCTACCGCACGGGTCATATATTTTTAGAAACATAATTCAATGATTTATATTTTAATCGTAAGTTTAACGATAAATCACTATGACTAAGCTACGTTAAATATTTGATGAAAGTCGAACGTATTCGAAGAAGTAAACCACGAACTTGGCAATAGTAGACATACGCAATCAGCAATGTATCGTAAACTAATGCATTGGCAATGTCATCAAACACATAACCAAAATACAGCTTGATGGTGATAATGTTAACAACATTAGTCATGAATAGTCTCTATTGAAAATGGTCCCAGTGGTATAAGTCATAAACAGTCTAAAATGGATCATAAAATAATGCAGCACAAAGTTAGGATCAACAATTTGCATACTCAAGGGTTCCACTTTGGTGCCATAGTTGTGTGTCATTGGTGCCATTGGTGCCATCTCCACCACACACACACATCACACACACATCCCCACACCCATCAACACACATCAACGGCCAGGATTGCACCAATGGCATCAATGGCACCCAAGCAATGTCATGGAAGTATTTCCCTAGAATAATGGCCAGCAATGATAATGGTCAGCCGAAATGCAATGTTTTCTTCAAATTAACCTTCCAAGAATAACAAAGACAGCAAAATAGTGCGGCATCGGTATATGGTTTAATGACAATAACTTAATTAAAACATGCGAAGAACTGAAATATGGGTAATTTAATTGAACATACCTTAATATAAAACGATATAAATAAATTAATAACCCCATATCAATGAATATAAACCGTTGACACATCCGTGTATTAAGCTTGAATATGTGAAGTGGGAAAAAATCACATTGTGAATTGTGAATTTATATGGAAAGCGGTGAAGAAAAAACAAAGAAGGAAAAGATAAATGTTTAATGGGAACGAACCTCGAGAAAAATCATGGATAGGTAAAAAAAAAAAGAGGAAAATATTAGGGTTTTTGTTGAGGTAGCATGGATAATCAAAAACTAATTATGCAAATTTAGAACCAAAATTTTAGGATTGAGTTTTTGCAAACATAATAAGGGATTAGTGGAGGGAAAAATTAGGTTAAGTTACTGCAGACTTAATAAAATTAATAAATAAGGATACATTCTTGATTCAACTTGAATCGATTTTGGCACCCTAAATCACGTTAAAGAATTGATATCCAAACATATATATTTAAACCAAAATTGCTTTTTAACACTCATAGAATCACGTTTGATGTACTATAATGTGAAACCAAATAAGCACGTAAAAAAAATGTGTTCAAATGTGTGTTATAAACTACTCTCTCTTATCCTAAATACAACAACAAAACATTTTGTTTTCAAATTCATAGAAGAAGGCATGTTATAGATTAGTTCTTCCGATCTTAAATATAAAAAAATATAAAAAATTTGATATTAAATAAATGATATATTTTGTTGAAAGAGGGGATGCAAAATTGCACAATTAGCAAAATATAGTGGAGAAAAGTGCAATTAAGCCTTAATTATAATCTAAATATATTAATTTTTTAATGAATCTAATAGACCATTCTTCTTTTATAAGTAGCGAGTGGAATATATATAAACAGGGGTGAGTGCCAAACCAAACCTCCAGAACGTTCGAAGTGTAGTAGAAACTGTGAGGAATCTCGGAAACCCAAACCGTTGAAACTTGTTCGAGTTTTGCGTGTTTATAAAGAATACAGAACTCTAATCTTCTTCTTGTCGAGTCTTCTTGTAGTTAGGGATCGTGTTAGTTTTCAAGAATGGAGAACACAGTTGTTAAAGTTCGATGTCAAAGGATTGGTTGCAATGCTATGTTCTCCGACGACGACAATCTCGATGGTTCCTGTCAATACCATGATTCGGTACTCAATCTCTCTCTCTTCGTTTGCCCTAATTTTATTCAATAACTTATGCCCTAATTCTTTCAGCTTTTTTCTTAAAATTTGTTATTATGTGGATTGAATTTTTTTTGTTTTTGTTGAATTGAGGTTCTGCTTATGGTACTTTTGACATAGTATGATATATTGATATGTTAGTTCTGTTCACACATGTTTTATCTAGGATCCCAGAAAACAGCCACATTAGTAGTACTTTGGTTTCATTGATTAATCAACCAATGGTAGTTTTTGTTTGTGTTCTCTGAGCTTGTGAGCTCAAATCCAATTTTATGAAATTATCAATGATTCCATGCCCTAGAGAAAATAAAACATTGTCCTAGCCTCGTGCATGCTAGTTTCTATCTGTCAATAACTAACCCTTCATTCTATGATTTTCACCTCCCTATTTGTCGCCATAATTGATCATATTATTCTTCATATGTGGTGTATTTCCATTTTGTTATATCTAGTGAGTAGTGTAGTTAGTATCGTACGATTGTGTCTAGGTATGCAATTAAATTGAAGACTTCCTGTACATATTGCCGCATGAATCAATGTTGTATCTGAATATAGCTTGAATAACGACTAAATATGTCGAATTGAATGAATAGCGCATCTGAAAGGAATCAGGCGATTCTGAAACGAAATTAAATAGCACATATTTGCTAAAAACAGCATTGTGTGTGAGTGCAGAAATGGGCCGGGTCTGATGACCCTGTTCTGGAAGGGGAAAAGATTGTAATCTGCAGTCGGTGAGGCAAGAAATGGACTGGGTTGCGCGACGCAGTTCTGAGAGGGCCTCATAGGTTTACTTTTTGTCATTTTCCCTCCTTTTTTAGATGGATAGAAAGGCGTGGAACCAAACCCTCCAAAATACTCAAATCAGACATGCAAGATTCATATTTGTTCCCACTCCCTTATGCACTGTGCCTATTGTTTTCCTTACAAAGTGTCGGTGTTCTCACTAATCCTCTGTTTTACCATGTTGTTTGGTCCCCATGTGTTGTTCTAAGCCAGGCTCTCATGACTTGAATTTTGAAATTCATATATGATATAATAGCTTATGTCACTTCTTTTTACTTAAAAATGTCACTTTTATTTATCATACATCTGACAATTCACTATAATGTTGATTCGGAAAATAGGTATTCCGAATCAAGATTCAAATCTCGATTGATAACCTCTCTAGAAAGCAGAAAGAGCTCCTATTATGCTTATTACTTATTCTTTGAAAGTTGAAACCATGTTTTGTCTTAGATAAAGTATGATGAGAGAAAATGGAAGAGAAAATAAGAGAAAAATTGGTTTTCCAGGGTTTTGTACATCAAAGAAAATAGAGGCGGAAGAAGAGTTTGCATGGGCCATACCTGCAAAACTTCTATTCGCTCAATGTAAAAAAAAAAAAAAAAACAATGAAAGCACTGTGAAAATGAACTTATGAAAAAAATTACCCTCACGATTTTTTTCCAACACACTATGAGAGGGGGACCCACGGGTTAACGGAAGCTTGGTTTCTTAAAATTTATCATGCTGTATTAATCTCATTGTATCTACCTTGCTGGTCATTCTTTACACATCAAACCACGGACATTCAGAGTAGTTAATAGCGGCGCTATAGCGGCCAATAGCGGCCGCGCGGTGCGGTGCGGTACCGGACCGCTATGCAATAAGCCATGGCGTAGCGTTATGAGATAGCGGCGCAATAGCGGCCGCAACACTGCATAGCGGGCAGTCTAGCACCGCTATTTCATTTTACGTGAAAATACAAGATTCTCCTTGGTTTTTAAAAAAAACAAGGGTATTTTTGTCATTTTTGTCAAACCCTAATAACTTCAGTTTCTCTCTTCCTTCTTTCATTCTTTACGCCTTTCATCTTCTCACCCCAAAACGCATTTCTCTCAAAAAACGGACGATCTGTGCATCTTCTCACCGTAAAACGCCGCCGTCGCACCGTCATCCGCCGTCGTTCCTTACCGCCGCCGTTCCTCAGCTTTGTAACTTCTTGACCTCGTGTTTGCTCTCTTCTATAAATCTTCCTCTCTGTTTTGTTCATAAACATATCACAAACATCCTCTGTTTTGTTCATACTCTATTCTGCTTGTTCATAAACATATCACAAACATCCTCTGTTTTGTTCATCCTCTATTCTGCTCTCTATTTCTTTAGGATTTAATGTTTTGAATTTTGGTCAAGACTTTTGAATTTTGATATTATGTTGGAGACTTGAAAGCTTTCGTAATGTTTTGAATTTTGGTGGTTTGTAACTTTGAATGATTTTGAGTAAAACCTTTCATAAGATTTAGGTGGTTTGTAACTTTGTGTGATTTATGAATGTGTCATGAGATTTGAATGTTATATTTAATTTTATATTAGATATATGTTTGTCTATAATTTATAGTATTATTTATATAATTTGTCCTAAAAATTATGAAATAGCGGTCATAGCGCTAGGCGCTATCCCGCTATAGCATTTTTGGGGTCGGCCGCTACGCGCGCTATCCGCTATTAACTACTATGCGGACATTAGCCATAAACAAACAGACAACTGATTTGATACGCATCAAACCTCGAACATTAGTCCTAAACAAACAGACAACTGATTTGATTATTTTTAAGAAAGTGAAGCTTTAAATGAAAAAAAAAAAAGTGAGAATTTGAGAATAGGGTGATTTGGGGAGTGGAAAGAGTTATATGCTTGGGACATGATAATTGGATGATATATGAACGCAAAGGTGTGGGGGAACTACTTGATGCGGATGTTGTCATGTGTAAGGGTTTGCTTTGCTATGATTGTGGTGTGGGTAGCGGACATCTAATATGACCATGGTTCTTGCCTGCCTTTTTTTTTTTAAACGGAAAATGTTAGTAATTAGTTGTTAGATTAATATTTACTCCTTCATCTGGGTTTGATCCCAAGACCACCAACTTCTTAACCCTTAGCTCAAACCAGTCGAGCTACCCAACTCCCCCTCTTGCCTGCCTTTTTATTTGTTTGCCATGCCCTAAACACCAATTAAAGGTCCTATCAAATGTATAAGGGTATTTTGACATTCAAATATTTATGTTTTATTTCCTCACATTTTATAGTCTACCAGAGGTAAGAAAATTATTTTTTATGTTTTCTTTCTCTCTCCAATCATGCAAAACCCAAATCTTCTCATTTTCTGAGCACAACACTTTTGGAGAATTATTAGTTTTGATGTTACGGATACTTTATGAAAACTGGCATTCCCATCCATTGTTTAACCTTGGAGAAATATGTTAAATGTTCACCTACGGACTCTTGATTTAAATGTTACTATTTGTGCATTGTTGTTTTATGAGGTTTGCTAACATTAATTTTCATGAATTAAGTAAAACGGTGATTTTTTTTTTATTTTTTGTTGAGATGATAAAACTTGTGACTTTGTATCCATTATGTTGATTTATCATTTATGACTCTTGTGGAATCTTACTGATTCACTTTCCTTCTGGCATGCTTGGGGCTTGGATTTTGTTGCCGGGTCATCTTGATTTATTCAGGGAGTAAGTCTATCCTATTAATCTTTTTCTTCCCATTTTTTCTTTTGGGCAATCATCATATATTAATTTTGCAATTGATCATAACTCTTAATTTAATTTTCAGCCTACATTTCATGACGGTATGAAAGAATGGAGTTGCTGCAAGAAAAGAAGTCATGATTTTAGCTTATTTTTGGAAATTCCAGGGTAAGAGATCTCCTCTGTTCCTTTTTTCTAGTCTCCTGTTTTAGTATATTGAGGATTTGGTCTGTAGTTAAATGTTCAATTAATAAGGGTCCACTTATTGTGGGGATTGTGAGTTTCATTCTTATGAGTCCATTATCCATTGTGAATTCATATCTTGAAGGTACTTTTTGTGGCATAGTGAAGGTACTTCTAAAGTTTTTAAATCAATAATAAAATAAGTCATGAATACTTACCAGTGACACTGACAATTGCAGTCGAAAGATTATTGCGAGGCTTATTTGTAGATGTTCACCGAATGTAAGAGGGACATTTACTTTAAAATGGTGGATTATGTAACATATATTTATCATCTCTTAAAGGGGAATGTAGGTTTTATTATAATTAAATAAGAGATCAGCGTAAATTAAGATTTTCTTTCGAAAGGAAAGTGTAATTTATGCGGTATAATTACATTTGTCTATTCCTTTTCATATCATTTTGAAAAGGAAAATGCTAGATATCAAGAATGGATTTTCTTGATGAATTCAAGAATGACATGGCAGAATAATCACCCTTAGATTTTAATCTTATTTATTAAAGTTTCATAAAAAAAATATATATAACACCCACCACCCCATGATTTCCGGCCAGGCTGAGATTTTATTGGCTAACATTAATTTCGGGACAAGTTCTTGATAAAATCTTTCTTGATAAATAGCATTGCTCTTTTGAAAATGCTCTGCATGTATTGATTAGAAATTTCTTTATAATAATGTAGTTGCAAGACAGGAAAACATACAACAGAGAAGCAAGTAATTGCACCGGCTAAGAAAAAGCCTGTGCCCCCTCCATCCGCGGCTTCCTCAACCAACGCGTCCACAAAGGACTCTTGTTCTAGGTGCAGGCAAGGATTTTTTTGCTCAGATCACGGTAATCATGCGTGTGTACTTTTAACTCTGTCTTAAGTCCTATTTGTTATTTTTGTGTATTCCCTAAATCATGCTTCCCAATTTCATTTTTTCTTCTACCAACCCTCTGCTATTTTTCAGGTTCACAAAGCAAACCTGTAACTATTGTTGGAGACAAATCTGAAAATCTTGCTGGAGATGCATCTGCAGAAAGCAATTCAAAAGTTGAGGTTGTGAAACCTCCTAAAAAGATAGTTGGCATAAACGAGCCTCAAATATGCAAAAATAAAGGATGTGGTCAAACCTTCAAGGAAAAGGATAATCATGACACTGCTTGCAGTTACCATCCTGGCCCTGCCGTTTTTCATGACCGAATGAGAGGGGTTGGTATTATATATCCCACTGAATATTCTTTTATATTTTGTAATTGTGATATGGCTCTAACTTCTGTTTTTCATTTGTCATATTATATTATTTTGCAGTGGAAGTGTTGTGATATTCATGTAAAAGAATTTGACGAGTTTATGAGCATTCCTCCATGCACAAAGGGATGGCATAATGCTGATCCAGAATCCTAATTGGCGAAGATACCAACAAAGATTTCTCTTCTTGCAGTCGATGTTTTTCTTTATTGAATGGAAAGTGTGTTGTTGGTTGATACTGTAATTTTGTCATTAATTAGAGTAATTTAACCCCCTCCTCCCCTCTATTTATGTCCATCATCCCATTTCAATTGGTCAACCTCTATACTTAACCTTAAGAAGTAACTCCATGAAATTGCTGTGATGGTGTAGGATGTGAATTTGTTATGTGTTCCATGAATTTCACAATTTTCTTTTGCATGACCAGTTTGGACTCATTTAATTTGGAAAGAATCAACACCCTGGTTTTGAACAAAATATTTGTATTGGCATTAAAATAGATACTTCATTGTTCAATCTTCACTGCAAATTGTGTGGCTGTTGCCATGATTTCGGTGTTCGGTCTGTTTTGTGTGCTAGTTTTTTTATTGGTTAATTAGGAACATAACTAACTCTGTTAGACTTGCAAATAATAGAAGCTAATAAAGAAGTGAATATTCGTATTTGGTTAACATTAACCAATGGAGTTTCACATTCAATTTGTTTTCATTTACATATTTGGTTGATGTGTAATAGGAATTTCTTGGTGTGATGTGTTCATCTGGTGACTTAAGTTACAAGCAAAAGGTTGGGAAATTAGATTTCTCCACTTTCTGGATTTGATCCTTTATTTTTTGGTCAAATGAGATTTGATCCTGAATGAGATATTTATCATAGGAGAGTAAATGGGGCCAAGACTTGATCCATCTGGAGCGAAGGCGTGCAATGTGTGAGAATAGTGAAGAGAGTGAATTTTATGGGAGATTTTAAAATAATTTGTAGTTTTAAAATATTGAAGACTTTAAAATAGTAAAATTTCAAAAATACTATGATTCACTGCAAAGGCCATAGTTTCTCCGTTGTGAATGTGGAAGCCTCTCTTGAATTTGACATGAGTGAATTTTCAAAATGTAACAAAAAATAGAAATAAATTCAAGAATTTAGTTTCTGGAACATGGATTTACGTATCTTAAAAATCAATTTCCAGAGTGCGTTTACTTCTGTTTGTTTGACTTTTATATTTAGTGCAAATTTTAAATTAAATTTTCACAATTAACTTACCTAATTTAAAACATAAATGGTAGTCTTTGTACTCGTGAGCTTAGCTCAATTGGTATGGACAATGCATGATATATACAAGATACAGGGTTCAAACCCCGACCACCAAAAAAAAAACATAGATGGTAATCTTTGTTAAGAAGAAAATGTTATGTTATGTTATGTGTGTGGGGTGTGGGGGTGGGGGAAACAAGGGTGTATGGCTTAAAAAGGGGATTTCAAGAGCAAATTTCAAGTATGCGTAATTGGATTTTTTTTTTATGTTGAAATGTCAACTTTTACTTATAAGAATAACAAAGCAAAAAAATGTTATGAAAGAGAGAAGAAAAACATTTGTCACATTGTATTTGGTCAATGTCACATGACATTTACACAACAATGTCACACAAATGTTGTTCATATGTATCATGGGAATTTGGGTTGTTCGTGTCAAGTCATCAACCGAATAATCTCCTTGATACAACATTAGAATGCATGAACATATTACACACTTCATTTTTAAACCAAAAAATTAAATCGTTCACCAACACAATGATTCTATACATGACTATATTGTGTGGTTTATACTAGTTTTTAAGTTTGAACCATGGACCTCTTTCATAAAACTTCTTTGATGCCCCTTGGCTCATTTATCAAGTTACGAGGAACGATTCTATATATAACATAATTATTTGTGTTTGCGGGTTGAGTTAGGTCAAATTTGACCAAACTCAATAACATACCAACTAATTGTCATTGGTTTTGATGAGGAGACCAACCCAATCTTTTAACATCAAAATTGAACTAAATCAACCCGCTCATGAATAGTTGGGTTGGATTGAATTCTTCAGTCATGTAGAAAAAATAACTTTCACATTCTAAAAAAACTATAACTCAATGAACACATTTGTGATCCTTGAATATTATAAAAAAAAATTAGTATTTAAACCGAATAAAACACATCATCACATGCTTAAAAATTCAATCAAAATTTGAATCAAATCCAACCGTAAATACATATTATCAAAAACAGAAGTGAAGGGTTTAAATGAAGGTAAGGTTGATTGGCTGAAAGAAGAAAAGAGATCAACCTCTCGAATTAGATTTGAGGTTTAATTTTTATGTTTGATAAATATATGTGATAAAAAAAAATAGATTAAGTGTAGGCTGGTTGTGAATTGGGCACATATATACCACCTCAGTGAGTTGAGTTTGTGGGTTCAAAATGGTAAACTCAATACCCGAATCTAATACATTTAGGTTTAAATAGGTTGGTTCGGATTGAAGTCATTCTTGTATAGGTTCGATTAAAATACAAAATGAATTTTAGCAAGAAAAAAATGCAAAATGAGTTAGTTTAGATGGCCGAATTTGGTTGACTCGTATCCGTGACAGCATATAATTACAATGACATTTTACTGACATCACATTGACCAATGATCTTAATTATTAATCTCCATATTATCAATGGTTAAAATCGAGTGCAGATCCTCTCCATTTTGTGAGGAAATGGCAAATCTCAATTTTCATTAACAAAAACAAGACATGTGGAAAAGTAATAAATCAACGGTTCTGATTTATTCAAAGATTATTTAATCTTTTTATTTTATTTTAATAAACAAAAACATTGAAAACCACGCCAACTCCTTCTTTCTCTCTCATATGGAATTCAACGGAACGTTGACAAATTCTTAAGAACCCATTTCCGGAATGCGACGCCATTATCGTCCCCGACCACACCTCATCACTCCGTCGTACTTCTGCCATAGTCATGTCACCAGACATGAGGTTGTTATAACTGTTCCTACTCGTCTTGTGTTGTTGTGGATGTTTCTGGTCGCTATCGTGTCGCCGGTACCCGTAGGGGTTGGGGCTCTTGTTGTCGTCGCTGATTGCTCTTCTATGTGAGTTAAATCAGAGATGGGTGTCACAATTGGTCTGTTTATGTCCGGTCTCAAGTTTAACTCATACCAATTCAAATTGGTTATGATTTATTAATAATATAATAGAAGAGATTATGAGATTAAGATTAACAATCAATAATTCCTATAGACACAACACAAAAACACAGAAGAATCATAACAGAAGAGTTTAAGATTAAATTTTGAAGCATAAGCAATAAACACAACAGAAAGTTGCGGCAAGCTGGAAGCTGCGATGCAGCTGTCGACGGAAGTTGTGAAGGTCACATGCAATGTTGAAGAGGAAGGGTGTCTTGGTGAGCACAACAAGTAATTGATAGGATTAAGTGTCTAAGATAAATCTAAGCCATTGATATCTTCCATTCCACGTGTCTTGTTTTTGTTAATGAAAATTGAGATTTGCCATTTCCTCATAAAATGGAGAGGATCTGCACCCGTTAAAATCACCCCACAATTTCCTCATATTTTCTCAATTGAGACTTGAGAGAATACACTCACAAGAGTCATTTTTATCCTTCTTTTGATTAGATTTTAGTAAATGTTTTTTTTCTTCCTTCTTTATGCATTATTTTAGTCGATCACGTAAGGGGCACTGCATTATACCGTTTTTTTTTTGGTTACATAAAGTTTAGGTAGGTTCGGCTCCGATCACCACCAGGGTCAGGGCACGCCTCCGGGCCCAAATGGCACTTATAGAGGTACTTACAGATCACCCACCAACACTGCCCTCACATAGGTAGAGGGAATCGAACACACAACCTTCTGCAAGGAAGTGACCCGTTCCTTACCAACTGAGCCAACATGTGTTGGTCTGCATTATACCGTTTGATTTCGTAATTTTATTTCCTTTACAGTAAAAAAAAAGGTATATATTGGTTTAGTTATAATCTATCTATGTTGCGGAAAATAGTTAATTAGTCGCAGATATTTAGACACTACCTATTTGAACACAGTTATGAAATACGGATACGAGATACGATACGGCACTGATACGCCGATACGGAAAGATTTCAAAAATCAAGATACGATACGGCTGTGATACGTTAATAAAAAAATTATATAATTAAATGTACAATATAATTATAACCATTTTTTTTAATATGCAAATATATTAACAAACAAAAGAAACCAGTCATTTCTCTAAAAAAAATCAGTCATAGGCTCGAAGCACATCAAGATAAATATAAATAATATTGACGATTAAGAGAGTGATGATTAGTCAATTACATACACAATATATCCCAAAAAGAGCATCATCAATGCTATATTATATCCAAAAGGAACATTGTTAGTGTTATATTATATCGATCCAAAAAAGAAGCACTGTATCTAAAAAAGAACACATCAGTACTCAAGAGTTAGGTTATTTTAATTAACATTAATTGAGAAATATCGGGGTAGATATCATTGTAGAATAATTATCGGATACTCTCCTGATACGTATTGGGAAATATCGGATAATTATTTTTTTAGAAAAATAAAATTTAATCTTCGGATACGTATCGGGAAGTATCAGAAAATTATTTTTTTAAAAAATAAAATTTAATCTTCGGATACTCTTCTGATACGTATCGGAAAGTATCGGGCAGATATCGGTGCAGGATACGCAGGGGATACGATACGTCATCCATTTTGAAGTATCGGGGCTTCATAGAAACATACTTAAATACTTGTAAACGGTTAGAATTAAAAGAAAATAGAATGAAAGTTAGAATTAAAAGAAAATAAAAAGTGTGCTTTATAATTTATATACATATATAGACTGGCATCCTTCGGAAAAAAAAAAAAATACAGACACGCATGTGTGGAGCAATGGATTGTACTGCACAAGACCTAATGTCCACGGTAGGTATAGTAAATGGAGAAACTCTGCTATGATCACAACACAAATAAAAAAGATTTAGACACGCTCATATAAAATATTAAAATTAAAATAATTTAGTCACATCAATTTATATTATTAAATTTTATTCTCTTTTAATCTTTTCTATTTTATGTGATTGTGCCTAAAAAAAATTATTTGGCGTTGCATTGTGACCATAGAAGAGAGTTTTTTTTTATAGTAAATGGGTGTATTCTTTTTTTTTACGAGTCTATACAATGCATGTATGAACGTAATCATATTACTCGTTATATTTTCAAATTATAAAACTTTCTAGCTCTTATGGGTCCCTCTAATGTAAGATATATAGTTTCATGAAATATTTAATATGTGGACATCATTGAAACTATCATAGTCCCATTATGATTATTGTTGTTATGTATGGAGAGCATAAGTTGCATGTAGGGGAAAGGGCATGGGCTTCACGGGTCCTATGATGGATATAATCAATTATCAATCACTCTAGCTAGCTATTTCCACTTCTTTTTTTTTTTTTTGAAGGAGCTATTTCCACTTCTTTTATGTCTCAACCACATATGTGGGCAATATTATTATTATAAGCTTAAAATAAACAAACAAACAAAAACAATTA
This sequence comes from Medicago sativa, assembly GCF_051527215.1. Taxonomy (NCBI): domain Eukaryota; kingdom Viridiplantae; phylum Streptophyta; class Magnoliopsida; order Fabales; family Fabaceae; genus Medicago; species Medicago sativa. The sequence continues at coordinate 85,893,547 of NC_140749.1, forward strand.
TACACTGCTAAAGAAAACTCATTTTGGAGACTATATACGATTCTTGCACGACAAATTTTGATGCAAACATCATCACAAGCTGCCACAAAAACAACTTCCACCATTACATTCCGCTGCTCACACGCAACCTCCAAACTGTAGCATCAAAAACCACTACAAAGACCAACAACATTTGACAAACAGTCGGTAATAAAACCTCAAACAACACCATTAGCTCTCCCAAGTACCTTCATCCAAAAACACACCTCCCAAAGAAACAGCAAAAATCGACCAAAAACCCCCGATAACATCATACAACAAGAAAATTGCTCCTCGGAATTAAACTCACAACTCAAACGACACAAATGCTCAATATACCTAAACACCTCCACCAAAAAAGACCTACAAGTATATGAAAACCCTTATAACATTTGAAAAGATATTTGCTGCATCAAAAACCTCTTTCACTACCCATCTAGTATGTTACAAAGATATATTCATCAACTATCCACTATAATAACTTAACCAATATCATATTAAAATTGTCTTAACAATCTAAATTGTGGCTGAACTTTGATTTGAAATTGTGTTATTATTTTTCTTTTTATCATCGACAGTTTACTCGTATCAATTTTTTTATATCAAATATCATTTTTCTATAGATAAATACGTGTCTGCGGTGTCACATTATATACAACATCTATACAACATCTGGGTGTCATTTGTTTGTGCTAGAATCTCGCGTTTTTTTTAGTAATTGAATTTGTTATGACCGTGGATAATGGATCCTTCTATGTCGTTGCTTACTCGTGTTTGTTTGGGGTTGTTGCTGCGTTGCTTTGTGGCTTGATTTGGGTAGTTCTTTTTTGGGTTGTTTTCGAGCTAGTTTTGTTTGCACTATTGTTCCACCTGCTGACTACCTTGAGATTTGTCTTCTGGATTCTGGTGAGCCAATCGTTTTTGCTTCGAGATTGGAAGTTAGCTTCTAGTTACAAGTTTTTGGGATGGTTTAGGTGTCTTCTCCGAAGCTGCGGGAGTTGAGGGGTGCCTTAGTGACTTGTTTCTTGAGTCTGGTAGGCCGATCGCTTTTGATTCGAGATCGGGAGTCAGTTTCTTGACCCAAGTGTTTTTGGCTTGTTTTCTCCGGCAATCTGAGGATTGATTGGTGGTGGAATCTGAATTAGCCTTGAATTTTGCTCAGTTGTGGTGATGAGAAGGTGATGTGCGGTTTGTGGTGATGAGAAAGTGAGGTGTTGTGTTAGGGGTTTCTGCGGGTGTGATGGTTTTTCGGATTTACTTTGGTGTGAGTAGCAAGCGATAGGTGTATGGATTTTGTTTCTGTGGCCATTCCCAATTGACGGTGAGGTTTTGGCTCAACTTCTGACTATGTTGATTTGCAGGGGTTTAGCTTGGTTTTGGTGTTGATTTGGTGATGAATGTTTGTTTTCTATTGGTGTTTAAGATGTACGGTTATGCATTTTCTTTTGGGTGTTCCGCCAATATACGACGCATTTTGCTTTGTAGTTTCTGTTTTACCAGTCCTTGTTCGTCTTGTGCAAGGATTTGGTTATTAATAAATTATGCTGTTTCAAAAACAAACAAAAAAATCTATATTTTAATTTTGAAATAACACAATTTGCTTCCTCCTAACAGTGAAGTGTGAAGTCAGTGGTCCACTACATTATTTGCTTTCTTCTAACCGTGAAATAACTGTCTGCAAACACTATTTACCTTCTAACTCTACAATACCATCTTTTAACACCCTATCATAACCTATCACTGTTTCTCTTCAACTCCATTTACGTTGACTTGCTAGTTAGCTATTCATGAGTTCTTTGCTTTACTTTTCTGTATCATTATCGTGGGTGGATATCAATTATAATGGGCTTAAATAATGTGGTGTTCTGTAGGTTAAGGCTGACTAGTTATTAGACTACTACCTTTTATTTAAAACTTATTATTGAATGTAAATGCTTACATTTTTTGTTTGAAAAGTAAAGTATTTGCCATTAGTAGGAACAAAGTATTGGTGGTATCGTCCGAAAAAAATAGTAATAATAAAGTATTGGTGGTTAACTTTATGGCACACACAAAAAATTTGGATGTCATGTGTTAGTCCGAATTTGTTAAATTTATACTCCCTCCATCCTAAATTATAAAGGTAGTTTTGGAAAAATAATTGTTTTGAATTATAATTTGTTTTACAATACTAATAAAACATTATTAAAAATATTATTTACCAATGAAACATTAATGATATCTTTTTTGTTATACTTTTAATTATTTATTACTTTTTTTAAATTTTTTAATTTATTTTTTCCATTTTATTTATTAAGGATAATTTTGTAAAACAACTCATAATATATTTTTTCAATACAAAATTAATTGTATTTCTTAATATATGTGAAATGGTCAAAATTATCCAAATTTAAACTATATACATCAATTTTGTGTGACTTTTTGTTGAAATTAGTAATTTAAAATTTCTTAGCTCTTACACTAAGATTGTTGACGAATGAAAGATGGTAGCTTCACTCTTTCACTTGCTCCTCATCACGCTTCCAAGATCCCTAAAGAAAATTTATTTTTAACGTTTTGAGAAATAAATTGCTATAATTTTCAATACATAATTTTTATTTTATACTTTTTTTAGTGTATGCTATCTAGTATATATACATAATCCCTTCGAAAATTTAGGACACACATATGAATTGTCTCTCCTAATTTTTAAATGATATCAACAGTAATATATTTGGCAACGATTAGGTTTTTTAGTTGCATAACAGATATTTTAATCATCAGTTCAAAAAATTTAATGTAAATTTTCATATCAAGTAATATAAATTGGGTTAAAGTATTCACTCAACTAAATTTATTTATTTAGTTTTTCAAATTCTCTAACAAATGTATTAGTCTATTTTACTATACTCATGCCCGTAATAAAAATGTCAAAATGTCTTTTAGATAAATTAAAAGGCTTTGAGTTAGAATACAACTTTGAAAATGCAGCATTTATGTAAAGGAAAATGCTAACAAGTGCCTCTAAGGTACTTGATAAGAGATTTAAAATGGAAATTGTCTTGAAATTTGTGAACTCAACACATTAAAATATCAAAAATTAACTTTTTTTTTTATATAAAGGTATGGGTGTTCAAAACCGAATCAATCCAATAGAAAACCGCAAACTGAACCAATCTAAACCGAAACCACAAAAAACCGCATTTGGTTCGGATGTATTCAGATCAATTTTTTACTAAACCGCATGGTTTGGTTCGGTTTGCGGTTTTGATTTTACCAACCAAATCAAACCGCAATATAAGAAAAACACTAATTAAATATATATCACTTGGACTAATACTCATAGAAACTCAATGAAAACTTTAATAAAATGACATATTTTTTCTCTTGTTAAGTTTCTTCTTTATTTTTTCTTTCAAAAATGTATTTATGTACTGCTTAAACTCTTAGAGAATGATAAAAATTGTAGTCTTGTATTTTTAACAAAATAAGATTACTTTTTGTCCGCATTTAAATTTCGTCTACGTAGTTGGGAACATTATTGGATGAAAATAAAATTGTAATATTGGATGAAATTAAAAACATTGATGAAAACATGTTGTATTTTAGCTTTTTAATTTGATTTTAATGTTGGAAACAAAAAAAAAATCATTGTCTAAAAAACCGCACCAACCGATCCAATCCAAACCGCATTGGTTTGGTTTGGTTTGGTTCGGATTTTATTTTAAAAGTCAATCGATCCGAACCAAACCGCATGCTTATTTATCTTACGGTTCGGATGACTTTTAACCTCAAAACAAAAACCAAACTGCACCGCAAACACCCATACATAAAAGTTATCGATTGTTTCTATTTTTTAATCGCACTAAAGACACTTTTTGGCAAGCCCATTTATGTAATACCACATTTGAGAAAGTTTTACTACTCCTTATTTACGGTTCTTTCAATTGATTTATCTTTATAATTTGATGAGTTGTGTTATTTGAACATCCATTTAGATGACAACTTTTGTGACAACCAAAATTTTACAAAGAAAATGATGTATTGGCACAAAAATCAAAGCAATAGAGAGAGAAAGTAAAAACATAATGTGAGTGTGAAAGAGAAAGTTGTCACAAAAGTTGTTAAAAATAGTTGTTCAAATATCATTTCTCTAATTTGATACACCCTCCGGTCACAAATATAAACAAAATTTTAATTTTTAGGTTCATTCAATAAATGATGTATGTGGTCTATTTAATAGTCCTTATACATCATTTATTGAATGAACCTAAAAAATAAATTTTTGCTCATATTTATGACCAGAGGATGTACCACATTTTACATTTTAGAGTAAAATTTAAAACCATTGATCCGACATCTTGATAACAATTTATTTTCAGTAAGCTTTGCCGAGATAGTACTCACAAACTTGCTTTTCTAGGAACTTGGACCTTATTAACCATGTTTGAAAAAGTTAGGTGCTAAAATAAATATCAATCCCTCCGTTTTAAAATAAATGTTGTTTTATGTTGTACACACATATTAAGAAATACAACAATGTTGTCCATAGACATATGACAATGGATGCAACAAAATATCATAAGTTTTTTCTTGATTTGAAGGGGTGAAGATCCTCTCCATTTATTATCCTCTCCATTTCTACCATTTGGAAAGATAAAGACACATGAAAAAGTCAAAAGTAATTAATCATAGTGGGACCCACTTTATGGTAGGACCCATTACCTATTTTATGTGTCTATCTCTCTCCAAATTGCATACTTCCATTTATTTTCTAAATCGAAGCATTATCATTAGTTCTTTTCTTGATTTAAAGCTACAGTGATATTTTAATATTAATTTTGTCTTAAGTGTAGGTGGGACCCAATAACGGAGCCACGCCGGTTGATCGTACGCTGCTGACGGCGAATTGCCGGCGGATATTGTGCCGGTAGAATCCCTTTCCTGATCACTCTCTCTGCTGCCTATGCCTCTGTGCACGTTGCTGACTCTACTGCTCTGATACTATCCATAGATGATCGTAGACTTGATTCATTCAACTCGTTATGATCGTGCCACGTGTAATTTAGTCTTCAATGCTGTTGTCTGACCAATGTTGCTTTTCTTCAATCCCGTTCTGATCTTGCCACGTGTACTCTATGTTTTCCTTGATATCTATTCTGTCGTAAAAATGGAGCTATTGATTGATCCTCCTGTGTTCAATTCAATAAATCAAATTTCATGTCAGCAATAGTTGTTTTATTTTAAAAAAGCAAAAATAAATTTTAATAACTTAAACAAAAAACAAATATTACTCCCTCCGGTTTCAAATGTAAACAACTTTTCACTTTTTAAGTTCTTTCAATAAATGATGTATGTAATCAATATTATATACTACATACATCATTTATTAAATAAATCTAAAAAGTAAAAAGTTGTTTACATTTGAGACCGGAAGAAATACTTTATTAATAGTTGGCTTAATAACTTAAAGCAAAAATAAATTTCATGTCAGCAATAGTTGTTAACAAGATACTCCCTCCGGTCACTATTATAAGCAAAACTCCACTTTTTAGATACATTGAATAATTAATGTATCTAGTCTTTATTTATAGACTAGATACATTAATTATTGACTGTATCTAAAAAGTGATGTTTTGCTTATAATAGTGACCGGAGGGAGTACACCCTTCGGTCACTATTATAAACAAAAGTCTACATTTTAGATTCATTCATTTAATGATGCACATGGTCTTTATTATAGACCACATACATCATTAAATGAATGAACCTAAAATGTAGTTTTTTGCTTATATTAGTGACCGGAGGGTGTATAGTACTACTACTTTTTCGCAAAAAAGGTACTCTAGTACACTTTATTAAATTAATTTCTACTCTCCCTTGAACATATTTTTTTGTTTAAATCATATCCTGTTTAACTATTCTTTATTAATGTTAAAATCTTATACTCCCTCCGTTTCAAAATGAGTGTCGCTTTAGCAAAAAAAATTTGTTTCAAAATGAGTGTCGCTTTCAGTTTCCAATGGAATAATAACTTTTTCTTTTCAATTGTACCCTCCAATTAATACTCTGCACACTACTTCCAAAGTATTACTTTTAAAACTAACCAATAGTTAATAAGGATAAATTGGTAAAATAACCACTCTCTTTCTCTTAATCATTCCATTTCTTAATATGTGTGTAAACACCTAAAACGACACTCATTTTAAAACGGATGGAGTATATAGCTCACCTAAAAAAAGTTATACAATATAGCTAGAAGTAATAAAAAGTAATTTTGGCATTGAATAGACAAATAAAATGTTGTTGTCAATACATAATAGGCTTGCTAAAATGGTTGAAAGAAACAAGAGTTATCGGGGTGAATTATTCTAGTACTAGGTTGTTTGAAGTGGAATTTGGTATTGGTCTACTTGGTCACATGGGATGTAGCTAACAAACAGCCCCAAATCTCAAATATCTTACGAAGACTTTATTTTATTTACTTTTTATCAATCTTTTTGTTACATCATCAATTTGTATAATTTTTGTTTAAGATACTATAATGAAATATATTAATTAAACCATTAAGTACTCTCAACAGAATAAGTGTCATAAAAACACTTGGAAGAAGTTTAAACAATTTCAACATAATGTTAAGTAAATCACATGACCGAAAGGAACATGAAAACAAACTAAAAAACTGCTCTCAAATATATAGGGTGATTAAGCCAAAAAAAACCGTTTCTTTCTTTTCAAATGACCTAAATACATGAAAGTTATCTTAGATGCAAAGTCGAACCTATATTCTTTGAGAATTCTCCTAAAATTCCAAATTGAAGTAAATAATCCGAAAGTGATACCGAATTTACCATGTCAATGCATATCTAATGCGAAATAGATGACCAAATTCTTCTAAAGAAATCATATTTCATGAATAGATGATCCACGTCATTATAATTACCACAATCTCCCACACAAAACTGCACATTAGTCTAAAGCAACCCCCACCTAAATAAATAAAGGGTTTTGCTAACTAGTGTCATTGGGACAATGGTTAAGGAATATATAAATATAAATTTTGTCTTAGAAGTATAAGATGTTACTTTTGATAATGTAATAATTACCCAACTTTTTAATGAAAATTTACTTGTTTTGAATGTTTAACCACTGCCCTTGGGGCACTGGATAGCATTCTTCATAAATTATTTGTTGAAGGAATACGATTACGAAGTAACTGCCAAGCAAAAGGCTTACTTCAAGAGAAACTGCTTTATGCTAGATAATGTTTGTATTTTCAGAAACGACGTTGTGATCCGCTGAGAGCAAGTACTCACAAGTGTCAGTGGCATTATACTTTTTAGACTGATGTAAATGCCATAACTGCGTGTCTTTCACACCAGCCTATAAAACAATAGAATTTAACAATACACTGCGTTCCCCCGCTTGTTCTTCATCCCAACCCAATAACCGCCTCCCTACCCTCACCCCAACCCAGAAAGCTCATCTCAACAACCATCGACAGCTAATTTTTCGCTAAGTCTATAAGCATGTTGAACTTAACCTTTAAAGTGCCTCCTTTCAACCAAGGATCCCACTAAAATAACGTGGAAGACATGTCACCCATTTCTCGACCTATGTTATCTTGGAGAAATCTATTGGAAAAATATGTTATTTGTGCATATGTTGGTTTTGGAGATCTTTAATTGATGTAATATTTTTGCATCAAACAAAAGTAAGTATTTATATTGTCTCCTCAGGGACTAGTGCAATATCAAGGACTGTTCGACACCAATTACCATCTTAAGTTAAAAAGATATATTGTTGTTTGTTTGTAAACTAAGTGAACTATTTTGCGAATAATAAAGTGGAGATTAATAAGGCGTGAAACTTGTTAGGATTAAAGTTCCTCGATCAAGCATCGCACATAACCTAATGACCATATACGGATTCTAGCTCTTCTTTGATACTATCACGTATCCCTCGACAACATCATTCGTGTCCAAACAATATTGTGAGATCAATTGCATCATTCAATCGTCGATGTCTCAAACTATTGAACGATCCAAGAGTCGTTCTTATCATTTAATCGACGATTTCTCAATCCATTAAAGGATAAGAAAGCATTAAGTGTGGATACAAAAGGTGATTATCAAAACATCCATTCCATGTCTAGAATCTATGTTTTGATAGATGATTATTCTAACCTAGATTCAAAAGTATTTTTCAATCACTAGTAAATCAAACATAAACATTAAAGTGCAAGAATAACATCAATATCAAATCAAATGTTAGAACCATATATTTATAGATCAAAAGATTACATGTTTAGCTAAGATCAAGTACCTCTAATCCCAACAAAGGAGATTTAGCTACTCATTGTCATGGAAGCTTTGCAAGAATGAGTTGAAAGAGAAGGATTCATTACAACTTTGTGATCTCTCAACAAATGAGGAAGAACCCACCTTTTATCACTCTCACTCTATAAGAACAAGCCCTCTCTCTCTCTCTCTCTCTCTCTCTCTCTCTCTCCCTCTCTAAAGTATTACAAGTGAAAAGTATGAGAAACTAAGATGTCTTCATGAAATGGTTAAGTGGGCTATTTATAGAAATCCTGTTCTGCATCAACTCGCTTCGCGAGTTCCTTCATTCGCCATGACGAGCTGAGATTCCTTCGCCAGTGGGTTTGTGCCACGTCAGCTTTGAGGAGTTTAGGCCGCCCTAACTCGCCTCGCGAGTACAAGCACTCGCCATGGCGAGTGAACTGCTGCTTCTGTCTCTGTTAGCTTTCTCAACACTCGCTGTTGCGAGTTAGAGGTGAGTAAAGTTGTCTTTCTGTTTTTTGCTTGCCTTTCATCACTCGACATTGCGAGTTGGTGGCGAGTAAATTGTACTTCCTGCCTCCTGTTCGCCTTTGTTACTCGCCACTGCGAGTTGGAGGCGAGTGAATTGTTCTTTCCGCTATTTTTGTACTTTTCCTTGTTTTTCTTCTTTGTTTAGTGTCTTGAGGTTAATTCCTGCATAAAAGGGTAGAGTAAGATATATAAAGAGTAATAGGGCAATTAACACTTATCTCTCGGCTTTTCCCTCAATGACTTGTAAAACAAGTAACAAAAGTGCCTAAAATATATCATGAGTTAAACACTTCCTAGCACTTATCATTAATCCTAACGATAAACTTTGTGTGGTTGTGTTTAGATATTTATCATTTAAAGGCGGTAATGTGTTTACCTTAGATAAGGTTAAAGGCTCCCTTGCTTGGAATTAAATTGTTTGCAATATTCATTTATTAAAGAATTGTTTCAATTCCAAACTGGTGACGAACTTGTTAGAAAGACCCCATGTGTAATCATGTCTCTTGTATGTGCATTACAATGATACGAATTTGTGTATCGAAGAAGTGACTGCAGATAATTCTTGGGACCTTGCGAGAATTTACTCCACCTTGTCATCAAATATAAAAAACCAGATTGGTTTATCAACCACTTATGTAATTGATTATGTCCAATACATTTGAGTTTAGGCGTAGTCCATGTCTGGAATCTAATTCTCTAGTTCTACTTATAGGTGGTTAAGTGATCCTAATGGACAATGGAGGTTTGTGTTTGGTTGGAGTTGGAGACTAAAGATCTATGTTAACCTATTGTTCGTTGTGTGGCAGCTCTTACATGACTATGTCCCTTTTTATGTTAATTATTTAGCATCGTGGCATTGTTACTTATGAGGTGTGCCAAATGTGTGATGTTGCTATCAAAGATTGGATGCATGGTCTTTTTTCTTGTACGCGTACTGTCTAGGTGTGGTGTAAGTGTTTGCATTTGGTTGTTTCCCCTCTCTCATCCGCTAACTCATTCTCTTATTGGTTAAGGATTTTACTAAGAATATTGGTAGGATTGTCCCAATTATTCTTAGGAAGCTATGATGTTCGCTTAATTTGTTTGTGTTTTTTGGCACCATGCAGTCCTTATATGTGGCTGTGTGCACGTCCTTTCTCCCATTCATCATGCGTTAATGGCTCTTGGTTGAAATGTAATCGAGCTTATGCAACCTTCTGAAAGGATTGACTTAGTCACGACCCCTTGGGGTGTTATTGCTTTGAATATGGATGGTGGTGTCTCTTGTAGCGTTGGTATTTGGGGGTTTGTAAGTCTCCTATATGATCATCATGGTGACTTTCTGCATGGCTATTACGGCAGTAGTGGTGACATATCTATTATCGACGTCGAGATTTTGATCATCTTTTGTGGGCTTCAATTATGATGGGATATCGGTTATAGGAAGGCTGCTTACTTCTTAGACACATTTCTTGTTATTGATCTTGTTAAGAGCGATATAATTGTTATAATAGTCTTGTCTCAACCATCAAACGACTTCTTTTAGATTGGGATGTCGAGTTAACTCATACATTGCACAAAGGGAGTTTACAACAAGACCCTCCCTCTTGATCTATCTTCCATTCTTCTTGTGGGTGCTTTGAGTTTGATGTTTTTTCGTCGTTAGTTACCTTCCTTTCATTTTTTTCCCTTTCCTTTTCTCTTTTGTAACCAAAAACAAAAAAACAAATTACCATCACAAAAACAGATGGATTAAATGGTGAATTAAAGTTTGAAGGGTTAAATAAATTTTTGCTCCCTATAAATATACTTATTTTTTGTTTTAGTTCCTCTAAAATCTTCCTTCAACTTTTATTTTCTTTAAAATTTTCAATCACTACTTTTGATCCATTTTTTAAGTAATTTTTTTGTATTTTTTAATGAAATTATGCAGAAATGTGTAGAATATTGTAAAAGAAACTCATTTTTTTTAACAAAACATAAATTAAATATGAAATTTTAACCTCCAAAAATATAAAAATTCATATTTAATTAATGTTTTGTTAAAAAATTCTAATTTTTTTTGGAGAGAACCTTATAATATTATAAATTTTTCTGCAAAATTTTATTCAAAAATATGAATTCTACATATAAGTTTACTTTAAAGGAGGAATTAAAAGTGAATATGAAAAACTTTTTGAGGACTAAAAATTGAAGAAATTTTTTAGAGTGACTAAAACGAAAAGTTAACATTTTTATAGGGATCAAAAACATATTCAACCTTAAATTTAAAAAGCAATCTTTTTCGACATAAAATTATCAATTATATTTGTTTTTTAATTCTTACCTAGGCATTTTTTTAGCTTAACTTTATGTTTTTCTCATATTTGTATCGTAAATAAATAAAATGAAAATCACCAAATCAAGAAAGAATAACAATAGAAGCCATGAAATCAAAATAGATAAAATGAAAATCACCAAATCAAGAGAAGACAGTTGTAATACAAGAGGAAAAGGACGTAGCATGGCAGCTTTATACAATGCAAAATGCAAACCTGTTTTTTTGCCCAACTGGGGAAAGCTGCAGCTTCGGCAGCTCTTGCTATTTCTTGCATATCCATATTCATAATCCACCTTAATTAAGCTTGTACAGTTGTTCCGGAGAGATAGTTCAGTCTTGTTCACAATTTACCGACAAAAGAATTGTACATCGTTTTTCATTTCTTTGTTCTTCTTTGTTTTTTCGGGGATAAAGTTAAATTAATTTTGTAGGAAATGATTTTGAAAATTTGGTTACAAGTTAGTTGGATGTGGTTATAGTTAAAAGTTAGTTGGTTGTAAAAAATTGATGTTTGATTAATTATCCTCTAAATTGTAAGTTTCATTAATTATCCATTGATATTAACAAAATTCTAATAACCTCTTGAAATTGCATAACGTTAATTAATTTACCACTCCGTCAAATTTCTATGTTAGTCAACATGACGTGACATTTGACTGTCCATGTGGCACTACCACGTGTCTGACGTGTCATGGCATGTCACATGTGGTAATTTTTTTTCAATTTTTTTTATTTTAAAAGAATTTGGATTTTCTTTACGGTTATGAGCAAATGCTCCATGAACTTGAAAATTTATATTTTTTTTTTTATTTTTGACTCAAAAGATATTAAAGCCAAACAATTAATAGTCAATTTTAATACTTTAAACTCTACGAGCCCCGTAAACACTAAGCCGTCGTGGAAAATTCATGCCTAATGGATGGTGAATATATTTGTGTGTGAGTGAAATAAAATGTCTATCAAACTCATGCATTATGAACTTTTCAATTTAGCGAGCTTTTCCACACACAAATATATTCATCCTCCATTAGGCCTTTGAAGGTTGTGGCGTTGTCTTGGAAAGTGCTACGGGATCGTATTCCTACGAAACAAAATTTGGCCAAGAGGAAGGTGATAGATGTGAACGTCTCTAGCTATTGAGACAAAAACCAATTTTACATCTTTAAAATCAATTTTGTTTTAAAAAAATATAACCAAATTGATTGTGATTTTGATAAAAAAAAAAACTACATTTTTTAACTTCAACAAAATCATTGACACACCGTAATTTCATAAAAATCATCGTGATTTCAAACTTGCAATGAATGCATCTTTTGATTAACCACATGTTTGTTGGAATCATGACGTTACTTTGTGATTTAAGAAAAAAAACCTGGTTTTAATAAAATATTTTGAGCTATTTCAAAGTATGAAATATCAGTTTGTTTTTGCTCTCAGTTTGGTTCGGTGGTCAGGAAGTAAGGTTGATAAAAGCATCTCTTGAAGTCATGTTTGTGAATTTGGTACCAATTATGTTGGTTGGTCACTATATTGAGTCTTTTTATTGCAACTCCTTTTAATTATGTTATGCAATGTCTGATGGTATAGGTGTTTATAGATTATGTCGTGCTTAGTTTGGTGATTTTTTTTTTTTTATCTTAATTAGGGGTGCATATGGGTCGGGTAAATCCATAAAACTCGGTCAAACCCATCCAAAAAACTCAAAAAAATGGGTTGTTTCGGGTAATTGGGTGGGTATGGTTTCTAAAAATGTAAAACCTATAAAATAAACGAATTTCGGGTAAAACCAAATTCAGACCCAAAAAAACTCACTTACCCAATAATATCAATTTTTTTTTATCTTTACTTTTATAGGGTAGAAGAAAAATACTAAAGGTTATGATCATAAACCAAATTATATTTCCAAAACATACACATTGTACCCTATATAATGAAAATTAAAACATGCTAGAGTTACAGATCAAGATGTTGCACTTGATATTTATTTTAATACTAATGCAGTTTTATGTCATGCGACTTTACTTTGTTGCAAGTATTTTATGATAAGTTTATTATTTGATATTATAATTTATTATTCTATGATGCATAAAATTATAGTAAAATAAGTTAACCAATTTTTGTACTATAGAGCATCTTATTCCATCTCCAATTTCTCTTAGTCCATTTGCTTTAGATAATGAGCAGAAGGATAGACTTATGTCCACAATCACTAAAAAAGAGGTGTATCAAGCTCTTATGAGCATGAAATCATACAAAGCTCCTAGGCCAGATGGTTTTCAACCCATTTTCTACAAGATGTTCTGGGGGGATATTGGTGATGATGTTCTGAAGTTTGTGAAGAATGCGTTTGAGACCGGATCCATTGACCAACAAGTTGCTGAATCCCTCATGATTTTGCTCCCTAAGGTTGATAACCCGACATCATTTAAGGAATTTCGGCCTATAAGTTTATGTAATGTCACTTGCAAATTGGTTTCGAAAGTTCTTGTAAACCGATTAAGGCCTATGCTTATTGATATTGCAAGCCCTTTGCAAAGTAGTTTTATTCCAGGAAGGGGTACCGTTGATAATGCCATCGTCCTTCAAGAGTTTATCTATCACATGCGAAAGTCGAAGAAGAAGCACGAAGATGTCATATATAAGCTTGATTTAGAAAAGGCGTACGATCGAGTGGATTGGCCTTTTCTGCGTGAAACCCTCCAATACTTTGGCTTTCCTTCTATTATCATTTCTCTTATAATGAGCAGCATTTCAGCTACCTCGGTATCTTTGTTGTGGAATGGAAGTAGGACTGAGCATTTTCAACCTCTTTGTGGTCTTCGTCAAGGGGATCCACTATCACCATATCTTTTTGTACTTTGTATGGAAAGACTTGGAGATATGATTGAAAAAGCGGTTCAAGAAGGGAACTGGCACCCTCTTCACATTACCCCTGAAGGGCCAAGAATATCTCACTTATTCTTTGCAGATGATGTGCTTCTATTTGCGAAAGCCAAACCTTCCCAAGCACAATTTATTTCCAACCTCTTTCATAATTTTTGTTCTCTTTCGGGTCTAAAAATTAGTTTGGTGAAAATCTCACCAATATTTCATTCACTGATCGCTTGGAGAATTATTTGGGATTCAAGATGAGATATGGCCGTACAAAGAAAGAAAATTTCCGAAAGATCCATGATAAAGTAGCCTCTAAGCTTGCTTCTTGGAAAGGAAGGCTTTTGAATAAGCCTGGAAGAGTCACCCTTGCTAAGGCTGTGCTTACTTCACTTCCAGCATATACTATGCAAATTTGTTGGTATCCCCAATATGCTTGCGAAAATCTAGATAAGACAATGCGAAATTTCATTTGGCATGGGGAAAAGGAACGAGCCATGCACATGGTTGGTTGGAACAAGATCACAAAAACTAGGAAGCTTGGAGGTCTAGGAATTCGGCCAGCTCGATTACAAAACACAGCTTTGTTGGGAAAACTTGTTTGGAGTCTCGTGCAATCAGACAAGAAGTTATGGGTGTTTATCCTTGCTAACAAATACTTGAAAGAGGGTAATATGTTTTTAGAAAAAGCAAAGACAGGTTCACCTATTTGGAATGCAATCCTCAAAACTCTTAATGTGTTGGAAGATGGTTTCACGTACAAAATTGGAGATGGAGATACAAATATGTGGTTCCATCCTTGGATCGTCGAACATCCTCTTATTAATGTGGTACAAAATATCTCTCCAGATCATTTATGCCTCAAAATTAAGGATCTATGGGATAACGGGGAAAGCATCATCGATGAGCTAAATCTTCCCTTATCTCCTGAAATTGTTGCCTCAGTACATGAACTGAAACCAACCATAATTACCTCATTTGTTGACACTTGGGTTTGGAAAGATAATTTAAATGGAGAATACACTGCAAAAAGTGCGCATCACTGGCTCTTATCTCGAAGAGATGGTATTGTTTCACCGGAGAAATGGAATTGGATTTGGAAGTTACCACTTTCAGCTAGTGTACAATTTTTTATCTGGCAGGTTTGTCATAATTCTATTCCAACTAAATATGTCCTTCACCATCGAGGGGTGAATGTTTCTGCTACATGTCCATGTTGTAACGGGGAAGATGAATCTATACTTCATTGCCTCGTCCTTTGTCCACGAGCTATTGCAGTGTGGTCTGGATGTGGATTTCCTGACATTTCGTCGTTGTGCACTAATAATCTCTCGAGCAATATGAGTGATATCATACAAATGTTATTAAGTAAGATAGGGAGTGTCGCCCCTATCATAATGTGGAACCTATGGTGCATTCGCAACAGGTTGGTGTTTGATTGTATCCAACCAATAGTCTCAACTACAGTTTCAAATGTTTATGCGCAATTGCAAGTTTCGCAACGGGCATTCGACAATACTAGTTCAACCACACTAGTTAGGCCCACTCATGAAGTATGCTGGGAGCATGGTGATAATGATACAATGGTTCTTAATGTAGATGGTAGCGCTTTAACTAAGCTAAGTACATCAGGATTTGGTGGATTGGTTAGGAATTTTGAGGGAAAAATGCAATTTGCCTTCTATGGTGGTGTTGGGTTGTCCAATATTTTGCATGCAGAAATTCATGCCCTTATGATTGGGATTAAGCTTTGCTGGGAGACTGGTTATAAGAAACTGGTTTGTTTTTTGACTCTCTTCATGTAGTGCATTTAGTGTCAAAGGAAGTGTCGAGGCTTCATCACTATGCGAACCTCTTGGAGCTCATTCAGACGTATTTGGATAAGCAGTGGGATATTTCTATTCATCATATTTTTCGAGACGGAAACTCTTGCGCGGATATACTTGCAAAAATAGGTGCTAATCAATCAGAGGCTCTTGTGATGGTACATCAACCATTATCATGCCTATCCTCAGGCTTACTAGCCGATGCTATGGGAGTGTCCTTTATTAGGACATAGTTTTTCTTTGCTTCTTTTTCTTTTGTTTTTTTTTTCTTTCTTATCTCATGTAACCAAAAAAAGAGTAATGTTTAAGAAAAATTACGAGTACTTGTTATTTAGTCATTTAATATTAAAAAAATAAAAAATAAGTTGGATAACCCATTACCAAATCCAACCCAACCCAAAAATTAGTGGGTTTGCCCAAACCTATTCAATAGTATAACAGATGGTTATTTTACCCCACTCAAATCGAAATATTTTGTATGGTTTGGGTTTTGGATTTGGCCAAACCTATCCCAAACCGACCCACGCACAACCTTTATCTTAACTTTAATTTATTAATAAACCTAGTACCCCTTGTGCTTGGTTTGATTTCGTTAATAAATTACCTTTCTCTGCCTTTTAAAAAAAAAACTATACTTTTGAGTTATAAGAAAAAAACAGTGTTATTATTAATGGCTTTTGATGCTAGTAATGTTATTTGAATGAATCATAAGTCGACATTGAGCAATACAAATGCTAGTGAGCTTCTTAATCTTAATAAAGTCATTAAGGTTAAAAGAGTTTTAGTCAAATAAAGGTCCTTCAAGGATTTTCCATCGATATTTTATGTTCTTATTTTTAAGTCAATCTACACGTTCCCTTCACATTTTTAAATGATTTTTTCAGACATATTTATAATATTTTAAGAATTTTCTTCACAAAAATATAATAAGAATCTTCTTCACAAAAATATAGTTTTTTTAGAACAAAAAATAATTAAATATGAATATCTTAAATATGTGCGCAAAAAATCATTCAAAAGTTCAAACAACATCATGAATTGACTTAAACAAGGGATAAAAATGTTGAGCGAAGACATTTGAAGGATCGTTGTTTGAAAAAGTTTTTAGAGGAACTAAAAATAAAAAATGATATATTTATACGAATAAAAAACTGATTTAACCCTAAATTTTAACATTTTGTAGATTTTTTTAAAACTATTATTCAAACTGTTTGTATGATTTATACAAATGCTAAAGAAACCTACGTTGCTACAAAAATATCTAGCAAACCGAGTTGACATGGTCCATGAAGAGGAGTATGAGGTAAATATAATTTCTAACATAGGTATGTTGATGGTCGATTTAGATTGCTCAAAGACCTTGCACGCAATTTAGAGTCCGGTAAACATACCCAATACACCAATGCCCAAGCCACACTATTGACAACCCCACTTGACAAGGGAGGCATGCTCGCAACTGTATGGAGACACTAATTCATACACTTAATCACAATATTTTTTTGCCTCCGTTTATCTGTAACGTTTGACAGTTACGACCTCCTATCTATAACAGCGACAAACGGCTAGCCAACCATGATTACCTAATGTGCACCTCCAGTGTATAAGAGGACCCTTTTGCGTTCTCTAAGGTACAATTAAATCTATCCTTATCTTGCATTCTTGCTCTTTATATAAACTCAAGTGTTGGAGTGTCTGCTGGTACAAACCTCCATTGTTCGAGCAACAAGCTCGCAACAAGCTCACCACATTAGATGTCGTTCTCCTTATCAGGTTAGATCAAGTGTGCTCCAGTAAGGTTAAATTGGGGAAATACTTGTGTGACATTAATGTCACGGTGACATTAAATCTAGGCCACACATTGGGTGACATTAGATGTGTTGTGTGGTCCAGATGCAATGACAATGGCAATGTGTGGTTCAGATGCAATGGCACGGTGACATTAATGTCACCAAAGTGCCACCCGTTAAATTGAGCACATGATAGTTTATGTTAAAGTTGATCAAATTTTATATGCTCATGATATGCGTCTCTTTAGTAATCACTCGAGTAGTGGCGACGACGAATAAAAAGTTAGTGTATAACTCAAGTTTTGGTCATGGCATGTGTCTCTTTAGTAGTCATTGAAACGACGACAACAACATGTTTTCTCTAAAGTAATTTTGTAATCCAAGAAGAAAATTAATAAAAAGCTAGAGCGCGTAAATATCTATAATACTTGTTTGAGGGTTAGATTAATACTTTTAAAGGGTCAATGTTGTCATTTTTATTTTCATATCTTTTTTTAACTTTTTTTTGTGTGTAAACTAGATATATCTCCCCATGCACAACTACGAAGATTAATCTTTCGAATTTTGTGAAACAAATGACGACAATTTCTATAGAGAAATGATATTTGATCATCCATTTAGTGACAACTTTTGCAACAACTTTCTCTCTCATACTCACATTATTTTTTACTTTATCTTTCTATTGCTAGGGTTTCCGTGCCAATACCATTTTTTCCTTTGTAAAATATGGTTGTCAAATAAGTTATCACCAAATTGGTTGTTCAAATAACACTCCTCATTTCTATAACATCATTTGTTGTACAATTGCTTTGGCTTGGTAATATTTTGTCATAAAAAGTAACAAATGCTTTTGTATATAAACTTTTTTTTACACATGATTGATAAATTAAAGTAGAATAATATAGGTAAATTAACAAACGAAAATTGATTTTTTTTTCTTCAGTTAAATTTATAATTTATTTGAAAGAGCCAAATTCTTTATTTTTGATTAAATTCTAACATACCACTCAGTAATCCAGTAAGTAGCAAGTACTCCTCCCTTATCTAACGAGCGTAGCAAGCACGCGTACGTAGGTCCGTGAGTGTACGGTAAAAATTGGACATGCTGCTATGGGAGCGCGTATTGAGACTGTGAAAATCGTTTAAAAGCATGAAACGAATCAGAAAGATAGCTACATAGGCACAGGCATAGGGATAAAAACGATTTTTACAACATGCGAGTGAAGGCGCGTGAGTGAAGTGAGAAATGACGGCGAGAACATCCAGTATAAACAGTGACACTCATCAAACGTCGTTTCACCGCCGTTTCACTATTTCTCTCTCTTCATTACACATTCTTCTGTGTTTACCTTACACTTCACGCCAAACGCCTGCTCTCTCTCTCTCTCTCTCTCCACATTGTTACAACAACCTCTGCAACAGCTACATTTTTGTTTTCTCATACTTACTCTCGTTGAGGTTTTTGTCTTCTTTGTTACAATGAAAGAAAAAGGAGGTTTGGTTCTATTGTTCACTGGCCAACAACACAAATGGAGGTTTTTCATGTTTCTCATCACGTTGCTTCTTCTTTCTCCATTAGCATTTTCACTCAGCGACGAAGGTTTGTGTTTTTGTGTGTGTTTCTTTTCTCATATATCAAGCAAACCCTCTTGTCTTTACACATAAAAATGTTGTCTTTTCTTCTTTTTCTTTCCATATTTGGTTAACTTATTAGTACTCAAAATGCTACACTTTTTGTTGGTTTTTTCACAAGATTGGAACTGTGCTTAACTTAACTGTTTTCCTTTTGGTGGTTCACTTTCAAACACTTTCATTGCAACAGTTTTGCGACTGTTTTTATTTTTTACTTTTGCATTACCAAAGTTCAATGTATTTTCTTATGCATTCGACTAGTAATGTTTTTGTCGGCGGCTGAGTATAGATCATTTTTTATTTTCTGTTGGATTTGATGAAGCATGTTTGGCCCTTTTTTTATTTTATTTTTTATTATTGTGTGCTGGAATAAATAATGAGTGATTTTCTCGTGAGTGGAAATAAATAAGCCATGTGCTTTACGATTTTATTTATTGTTGAACTTTCTCTGTTATGATGATGAATAGTCAATATTGCATTTTTTTATCTTTCCTCTTGAAGCTCTATGGTTAAGAAAGTGACCTGAATCTTTATACTTGATGCTGTAAAAAATGAAATTTTTTAAGTGTGTTTGGTTAGGTGTAAAACTTATTGTAAAATTGATTTTGAATGGTTAAAGTTGATGTGTTCGTGTTTTTTTTTTTAAACCCAAGATGCTACCAGAGGGAAGATTCTACCAACTTTAAGACGTAGAAATTGATTTTTTTTTTCAAGAAGCTAAAAGTTATAAATTTTAATTTTGATTTTCTCTCTTGTTTTTGTTACATCTACCCAAATGTTTGCCTCTTTTATGACTAGCTTTTGAGTGCCTCAACAATTTTCCAAACATGCTAAGTGGCGAATGTAGTGGTTCGAACGGTTGTTTTCTAGGAGCAGTGCAGTGTACCAATGTTGTTTTGTAGTGGCTCGAACAGTTGTTTTCTATGAGCAGCGTGGTATTAATTACTAGTACTGCTACATAATTTGCATTTAAGAAGTGTTTAATCGGAGTATTAATTATTAGTATTGCATTTAAGAAGTGTTTAATTGGAGTATTAATTATTAGTATTACTAGTATAAATTAGTAGTACATCACTTTAAAAATATTATGTAAATAATAAAGAAATCTGTATTTTATATTGACGTACTGTTGTTTTAGAATTAAGAAAAAAATAATTGTGGATAAAGTGACAACCTAAAATTAACCCACGCAACCATAAAATCCTGCGTTCGAACTATGTTGATGAATGTGTCCGACCTAATAATATCAACATCATCGGTTAAATTGACTCAACTTTAAAAAAAAAAACTTAGAAAATTTGTAATTTAGGATTTTCTTAGTTTTTTTATGTGTCCTCTTGATTTGACACCCAGTCGCTCTTCAGGTTCAGAATGATGTCATTAACAGCAATGTGTGTATAATTTATTGGAATTAGAATTTTATAGTGTAGTTTTGTTTATTGATAAAAATAGTGTAATTTAAAGGAATTTTTTTTCTTTTAATCCAATATTTTTTATCAATGTGAGGTGCTGCTTTTGACTTCCAATTTGCACAAGCATAGTGACTAATTAAACTTCCTATTTTTTTCCATGGATGTGCATGTATGGAGTCAAAAATATGCATGTAATAGTAATTTTCCTTTTTACTTGTTCTTTTATTTCTGTCAATCATTTTTTCCCTGATGGTGCAGTTTGAAACCATACACATATGTTTGGAAAAGATTAATACTTCCAGATTATGTTTATGAAGTGTCTTATTTTTGAATGTTTGGTAAATGCATTAGGACAAGCATTAATGGCAATGAAGTCTTCCTTCAACAACATAGCTGACGTTCTCCTTGACTGGAATGATGTACACAATGATGACTTTTGCTCATGGCGTGGAGTTTTCTGTGATAATGCCAGTCAGGCTCTTACTGTTGTATCTCTGTGAGTCCTTTATCCCTCGGTCTATATCCATCTCTTGTCTTACTCTCTCATTACCAACAATTTTTTGTATGTGTAATTAAGCTCTAATGTTTTTTTTCTCATTTTTATGAAGGAATTTGTCAAGCTTGAACCTTGGTGGTGAGATATCACCAGCAATTGGTGATTTAAGAAACTTGCAATCCATGTATGTCGCCTCTTACTTAACATTATATGCATCTCTCATACTTTTGATTGAAGGTGTGTTCACAGCCCGAAATAACACTGACACATGTCGTTACATTTAATTTAATAATTTCATATTCTAAAAATTTACATGTGTCGATGTGTCAGTGTCCCGCTTGTTACGTTTACACATGCACATATTTTTTTAATGTTGATTTATTTGATTTGTATGTTAACTATGTATGTATTTTCTTGGTAATGACAGAGATTTGCAAGGGAATAAACTAACTGGTCAAATCCCAGATGAAATTGGGAACTGTGGTGCACTTTTTCACCTGTATGACTCGTCTTGTTTCCTTTGTTATTTCTTTATTACTTACTGTGCTGGAGTTTTCCTTGTGATACATGTGCTAATTATTGCTTCTTTTTTAATTGAATTTGAAGGGATTTATCTGATAATCAACTTTATGGTGATATACCTTTCTCCATATCAAAGCTGAAGCAACTTGAGTTTTTGTAAGTCTTCAATTAGAATATAGAATTCAGTCTGTGGTGCATTTTTTTATTTTATTTTTTCATTTGGATTTGATTATGATTGATAATGCAGGAACTTGAAGAACAATCAGTTGACTGGTCCTATTCCTTCCACGTTATCCCAAATTCCAAACCTTAAGACTCTGTAAGTTCTCATTTTGTTATCATTTGAGTTTTGTGGAGCTAAGAATGCGTTAGTTAGAAGATACTTTCAAACTTGATGGAAATGACATATTTTTAGACGAATACAAGATTTTATACTTATTCTCTTGCTAGTAACAACTTTAACCACTCTTTTGTTATGTTTACAGTGATCTTGCTCGAAATAAGCTCATAGGAGAGATACCAAGGCTACTCTATTGGAATGAAGTATTGCAATATCTGTAGGTTACCTTTTTTTTTGTAATGTACATTATACATTATAACTTGGATATTTCTAATATTTCAGTTGTGATATGTTTTGCACAATGATGCAGTGGATTGCGAGGGAACATGTTGACTGGAATTTTGTCTCCTGATATTTGCCAGTTATCTGGTTTGTGGTACTTGTGAGTAATCAAACCCTGTCATATTGAAATTTTTCATATGTACTTGGTTTATTCTTGACTACTGTTTTGATCTTTGTTATTCTGATATGCTTTTCATGATTTTTCAGTGATGTCAGAGGCAATAATTTGACTGGTCCTATTCCAGAAAGCATTGGCAACTGTACAAGTTTTGAAATCTTGTATGTCAAGTGTTCTGTGTTCTATATTCTGTATATCAATAAAATTTTGCTCGAGATATTATTTTGTCTTAGTTCTTAATGTATTTTCTCATTGAATTTCAGTGACATATCATATAATCAGATTACTGGGGAGATTCCTTATAACATTGGATTTCTTCAAGTTGCTACTTTGTAAGTACTACGACCAATTGTCATTGTTATTCTAATTATTCAAATGTTTATGAATTTTGTGAACCATTTGCTTTTCCTAATATCTCATATTGACAGTCTCAAAGAGGGTTCCTTTCTTAGCGAATGGCGACGAGTTTGTTATATTAATTGGTGAAATAAACGGTCATTTATCATTGCAATTTCTTTTTAGGTCACTTCAAGGAAATAGATTAACTGGGAAGATACCAGAAGTGATTGGTTTGATGCAAGCTCTTGCAATTTTGTAAGTGTAATCTGATTATTTCATCATTATCTCTATCGTTATAAGTATTGTAGTTGTTCATATTTGGCTTGATATTACATTTCTTTATTATAATGTTTGAGTTTCACTTCCATAATGGCTATTTTGGATCCTTGCATTGTTGTAGGGATTTGAGTGAGAATCAGTTAGTGGGACCGATTCCTCCTATACTTGGAAATCTGTCTTTCACCGGCAAGCTGTGAGTGTCACTCTACCGTAGTTAAATCTCTATATAGTCATTGTTGCTTTCTAAGCGTTTTAGTTATGCAGGTACCTTCACGGAAACATGCTCACTGGTTCAATACCTCCCGAGCTTGGCAATATGTCTAAACTGAGCTACTTGTGAGTTGATCTCCATCTGTATCATCAGTATCTTAGTTTTGTGCACGAATTTACCAAGCTTAATTTTTCCAGGCAATTGAATGATAATCATCTGGTGGGTGAAATTCCGAATGAGTTTGGGAAGCTTGAAAATCTGTTTGAATTGTGAGTTATAAAAATATCAGTTATACCTTCAATAAGAATTATAAGGTGTGAGCGTCTGATTCTAATTTGCTTTTTATAATCTTTTCAGGAATCTTGCCAATAATCACCTTGAGGGATCTATTCCACATAACATCAGCTCCTGCACAGCCTTAAATCAGCTGTAAGATTTCAGAGCACTAGCCAACTGTTGTGGGGAATTTAGTTTTATTTTTGGCATGCATATTGTTTACTTACTCATTTGGTTTTCTTTTGCAGTAATGTGCATGGAAATCAGTTAAGCGGTTCTATTCCAACGACCTTTCGCAACCTTGAGAGTCTGACTTACTTGTACGTTTGACAAATTTAGTATTTTTTCATTATAGTTTTAGTAGAATTCTTATAATAACACGAGTATTTTTTTTTATCTACAGGAACCTTTCTGCAAATAACTTCAAAGGGAATATACCAGTCGAGTTGGGTCATATCATTAATCTTGATACACTGTAAGTTCATGAAATCATATATCTAGACTGTTAAGTTTCACTGTATGCTGAATATTAATCATAATATTCGACTCACTATTATGTGTCAGGGACCTATCTAGCAATAATTTTTCTGGACACGTCCCAGCATCTGTTGGTTATCTAGAGCATCTTTTGACCCTGTAAGATAAAAGTTGTAATAAACAATGTCATGTTATTTTCATTGTTTTTTGTTAGTTGTTACTGAATACTGAATTTGAGTGATATTGCATGATATAAATGTAGGAACTTGAGTCATAACCATCTTGAAGGTCCGTTGTCCGCTGAATTGGGGAATCTCAGAAGCATACAGATTATGTAAGTTTTGTAGATATTTTCTGATTTGGAGGATCCAAATTCAACATCCTGTTTAGTTGTTTATCCTAGTGGATGGTTTAATTGATTCATAATGATTTATTCTGTCTCCAGGGATATGTCTTTCAACAACCTGTCAGGCAGCATTCCTCCAGAAATTGGACAGCTGCAGAACCTTGCATCTCTGTACGTTTTATTGTGAAGTTTTTTTCTGCTTTTATGTTGTGTTTATACCTTGTTTGGATGACTAGTTCACCGAGTTACCATTACCTTTTAACTTTATTCCTTGTTTGGATGACTAGTTCACTGAGTTACCATTACTCTTTAACTCTATGATAGGACTTTGAACAACAATGATCTGCATGGGAAGATTCCAGAACAGCTCACCAATTGTTTCAGTCTTTCCACTTTGTGAGTATGCCTGTTATGATTTTTTGCGCTTCTCTGAAGTAGATTCCTTCCTAATGTATTTTATTTCTTCATGTTTTAGGAACTTTTCTTATAACAACTTTTCTGGAATAGTTCCGTCTTCAAAGAACTTCACGCGGTTCGCAGCTGACAGGTAGTGCAGAGAAACCTTGCATTTTCATAATCATGAATATTTTCTGTTAATGACTTTTAATGTGGGATTTTGCAGCTTCATTGGAAATCCTTTATTATGTGGAAATTGGGTAGGATCAATTTGTCGTCCTTATATTCCTAAATCAAAAGGTTTGTGAAATGAAATCCATTGGCAATGTTTATTTGTTTTTCATAGTGGAAGTATTGCTAACCATAGCGTCTTTTTTCTTTTCAGAGATATTTTCTAGAGTTGCAGTTATATGTCTCACTCTTGGTATCATCACATTATTGGCTATGGTAATTGTTGCAATCTATAGATCCATCCAATCAAAGCAGTTGATGAAAGGATCTGGCAAGACGAGGCAAGGTATGGTGATTAATCGAATGCTACTTGGATAGTACCTTCAAGCTAGCCTTTTTTCCTCACTTTGTTTTTGTTATTTTGTGACTTTTCAGTGCCTCCTAAACTTGTCATTCTTCATATGGATTTGGCAATACACACTTTGGATGATATAATGAGAAGCACTGAGAATCTCAGTGAGAAATTTATCATAGGGTATGGTGCCTCTAGTACTGTATACAAGTGTGTGTTGAAAAATTCCCGACCCGTTGCAGTCAAGCGATTGTACAATCAGCATCCTCACAATTTAAGAGAATTTGAAACGGAGCTTGAAACAATTGGCAGCATTAGACATAGAAATCTTGTCACATTGCATGGCTATGCACTTACTCCTTATGGAAATCTCCTTTTTTATGAGTACATGGCAAATGGCTCGCTCTGGGATCTTCTACATGGTAATTTTTCCCAACTGAAACAAATTTCTATATTAATTTGATGCAGGATTTTGGTGTTACTTGCAACGAAAATTTTATGTATTTCTGGAGTTTATATTTGTTTATATCTCCGCAATGCTGCTTTTGGGTGCTTAAAAATGTCTTGTTTGACACAGGTCCACTGAAGGTAAAACTTGATTGGGAAACACGGATGAGGATTGCTGTTGGAGCCGCTGAAGGACTTGCTTATCTTCACCATGACTGCAACCCCCGAATTGTTCACAGGGACATCAAGTCTTCAAATATTTTGCTTGATGAGAACTTTGAGGCTCACCTCTCTGATTTTGGCACTGCGAAAAGCATCCCAGCCACAAAAACTCATGCCTCAACTTATGTTCTTGGAACTATTGGCTACATCGATCCTGAATATGCACGGACGTCTAGGCTGAATGAAAAATCAGATGTCTATAGCTTTGGCATTGTTTTGCTAGAGCTACTTACTGGGAAGAAGGCAGTGGACAACGATTCCAACTTGCATCAATTGGTATGTGTGCAATTATACTATTATTTATCTATTTTAGATTTGATAACATTCATCAATGTATTATGTGGGGAATATACTATTAACTGATATTGATTTTTTTTATTGTCTAATTGTCTCACTGTGATTAACATGAATTTTCAGATATTGTCCAAGGCGGATAGTAACACTGTAATGGAGGCTGTGGATCCAGAGGTATCCATTACCTGTATTGATTTGGCTCATGTCAAGAAGACCTTTCAACTTGCTCTGCTTTGCACAAGAAGGAACCCTTCTGAGAGGCCTAGCATGCATGAAGTAGCCAGGGTGCTTATTTCACTACTTCCTCCACCTCCAAGTAAAGTTGTTGCAGCTGCTGCCAAGAGTTTTGACTATGCACCTTTTGTTGCCGAAAAGGGACAGCACCACAGAAAATTGGATGGACAACAACCTCAGCAGGATAACAATTTGTCTAATGCTCAATGGTTTGTTCGTTTTGGGGATGTCATATCCAAGAGCTCTCTCTGACTCAGCATCTTCCTATCGTGATTCATAACTCGATTAAGACAAAAGTTAATGAAGGGTTAAAGTAAAGACTACTCTTTTCAGTGTTTTGATATTTCCATAATTATATATAATCTTAACTAATAGAAAGGATGGCCATTTGGGTTTATAAAACAATAGAAAGAAAGCTTAAGGAATTTTCTAATGCATATTGTAGAAGCACTTGTTCCTAGATATTAGTTGGTTTGGGTATAAATATCCATTGTTTTACTTTTTGGATTGACACTTATTTTGTGACCGGTGATATGGTTGTATGGTGTAATTAAATAGCAACACCTTATGTGTTTATGTTGGAAATTTTTGGTAAGATATGGTTTTAGTATTTATAGAGTTTATGTCCTATCGTAATTAAAGTTTCTTGCTTTGAAAATTTGTTCCACAACCACAACCTATTTGACCTATGTAGCATCTTCACTACATGGTGAAGGCGTATTTGGTGTGACGAGTTGGTGTTTGATATCTTTAGTATTCATTTTAATCATTTAATTGTTTACTGTGTTTGTGTTATGATGGGTGTCCGTCTAATTGACAAACTATGATTGTCTTGGAATCAGATTTGTAGAATGTGAATGGCTTTATGTCTTTGTTATGGATTGGAAAGAAATGCATCTCCACTAGTTGGGTAGTGCTATGAACTTGAAGAAAATATATATTAGCAACACACGAGTAAATTTCAACACAATCACCATTCTGCAATCTCAACAAAGGAAATCCTTGAATCGTTAGACCAGTGGTTTTTTTTTTTTTTTTTTTTTTTTTTTTTTTTTTTTTTTTATCTTTGCTGCCTAGGGTAGGTTCAGCCTAGGTAGTACATTCTCTTCAACAGTTCTTCAATCATACTGGTGCTGGTTACAATTGGGAATCGTCCGCAATTGCGTATCATAATTCACATCCCAACCGTGTTTTGGACATGATTTACTATGTTAGAACACATCTCATCTAATCTTAATTCAACAGTTGAGATTCCATGCCATATGTGTATCATAATTCAAAGAAATATTCTTTGTTTAACTTTGTGGATCAATACTCCTATAAAAAAAATACTTTATGGATCAATACTGATATGTACTGATTTTGTGACCTATGATAGGTGTAATTAAATAGCAGACGCCTTTATGAATTCGAAGTTGTTTCACACGAAAGGCTCGTCCTATAGTACACACGTACATGGTGCTTGTTGGTGTCCGATGTTATAGTTATATTCAATCGCTTTCATTTTATAAATTATTGTGTTTTGTTTTCCATATATAATCTGTGATTTTGTATGAGAATCAGGTTATGAAAAAAACACTAGTTCAACTTTATGCTTTCATTTTGGGAAGGAATCTATACACCTCCACCTGTGGATTATAGCTATGAGACATGAGATATCTTAAAGAAAATACAATATGATAGTTTACAACACACAAGGAAATTCTAATACAATCAACATTCTGCAATCTCGAGAAAGGAAATCCTTTAATGGTTACTCTACAGCCGCATCGGTGCTTATCTTTAGACTAGTTTCAGCCTAGGGTAGTACTTTCTCTTCAACAGCCCTTCAATGATACTGCTGCTTGTTACAACTGAGAAGCATCCAAAAGCTTGCTTTCTCGTGGTTTTCTGCACGTTGAAGCAAAAGAGTAAATGTTGGTATTCAAATATACTTTTCTGCAAGAGCATGCATATTCATATAAAAATTTATCCATACTTAAAAAGTAACCAATTTAGATGCTAATTTGAATAATCTCATCGAGAAAAATTGGTTCGTAGTCTGACTTTGTATTTGGAATACTTGGTTTACTAACTCGAGTATGTGTCGTCCGATCTTAATTCAACGTTTTAGATTATATGACATAAAAAATGTTGAACATAATCCAAAGAAACGTTTATTGACATAAAAATGGAACAAGTTACCTTTGGTGGATCCCATTTGTTCATTTGAGTTGCTTTTCTTATGCAGCTTCTTCTTCTGCTCATCATAATTAACTCTCCAAGTGTTGGTTGCTTCCTTGACATATCACAGGTATAATCTTCATTCTCAAAATCATTTCCCTTTAGTTCCACCAAACTTGAACTTAACTTTTCATTGTAACCAATATCCCTTTCAAGAAAACCAGACTTTGGTGGAAACAAAGGAAATAGACATTCCAAAAAAGCAGAACCAGTTAAACTTGACCTTCCAGTTTCATAGCTGCTTATACTACTATCCATCTCCGACGAAGCTGGAGAGGATGGAGTTTGCTGTAGTGGCATGGCTGTAGAGAGTTTAGTTGATGATACAAGAGAGTTTGCAAGTAAAGAAGGAACTGAGTTAAATGATTCATTGGTATCAAAACTAAATGATTCTAGGTCCAAGCTAGTTATGGTTTCACTCTCATCAACATGTGAGAAACTAGGGAGGGGTATTCCAGGTTTTTCTTCCCAAACAAAGGGAATTGAGGCAATTTGTTTTAGTGGAGTTTTTGGTAATTGACAAAATGACGAGTCCACTGGCTTCCAATCTTTTATAGGAATGCCTGGTTTTGTTTCCCAAATGAAAGGAATTGAAGGTGGTTCCCTAATATGTTTCTTCCTTTCTTTTTCATTCATCTTTTTTTATTTCTCTTAATGTTTTTGAGTTAGTCCATTTATAGTATTTGTCTTTGTGATATAGTAGTGGTTTAGTGCCAACTTTAATGTTATTAAATCATTTTGTTTTCATAAAGATTAGGCATACCTGCTCTATATCACCACTTCCTCTACTAGGTTTTGGTATGTGGCAAGACAGGTAGACTTTGAATATTTGTTTTCAAACTTTGGAATATGTAGAAAGAGATGTTTTATAGACTTATTTATGGCAAACTTCCACTAAGTCGTGGTATTTGCAGCTGATACTGGAAGTCCAAGTGGAATGGGTTGGGCATGATATGCTTATAAATATGCCTCAAATAAATTTTTATTTTTTTTTAGTGAAAATATGCCTAAAATAATTGAAGACCTTTTTAATAAATATGCGTAAAATGATATACAAGTGAGATAAATATTACATCATATATAAGTTAGTTTTCACTATTTTTTTCCGGCGGCCAACCATCCGAAAAAAAAAAATATAGACAATCCAATCCCACTGTATAATGATAAGGATGAAACTTCACTTGATTGACACGTATAAGATATGACATGTATATGATATAATTTTATATTATAGTGACACTTTTTGTATATTTAACCATGTCTTATATAATATAAAAACATTTTTTATATAAAAAATGTTTTTTATATAAAAACATTTTTTTTTCCAACCCAAAACACAAAAGCTTTCATTTTCTTCTTACAATTTTTATCAACTTATCTCATTTTAAGCATGGATCCTCACCAAACTTTTGTGAAATTCGAGTATTTAAAAACATGGTGGAAATGCATATAGATTCCACATAGACGAAGGGCTCAACTAAAGAGCACGCTTAACCACTTCTTTTATTTAGCATGTAACACGTCCTGAGTTGAATATCATGTCCCTTACATAGCCATGACAAATGGAAACGACAATGGTACATTATGACATTATTGGTCGGTTTTTAAGGATGATGATGTACATTCCATGTTTTGGATCGATGAAGGTAAAAAAGGACCGATCTACACGTATGTTCATTCAAATTGATTTGTAATTTCATTTCATTATTATTATGTTTTACGTCCTTTTTGTTTAACTTTTATATTCTATTATATGAGTTTTTTTTTGAAGAAACTAAAATGGATTAAATTACTGAAAGCCGGAGATTTCAGCATAAGGAGTGTCAAAACCCCAGCTGAAAGAGTCAATGCTAAAACGGCCAAAACAAAAAAGCTACCCTATTATATGAGTTGTGTTTGACCTATCTGTATATTTAATAGAAAAAATGTTTGTTGCAATTCTATATTATGTTTGGTGAAAAAAAATGTTTCAAAGTTAATGTTGGTTTGCATCGGAATGTAGCTTGCTTTAAAAAAAGGGAAGAAAAAAAAAAGGAGATAGGAAAATTACTTCTGTTATAAGTTTATATGTAACCTAGGGAACATTATAAGTTGAAATACACATGAAACCTGCTAAGTATACAATCGGAAGATACCTTCGAACGGCATAGGATTGTAAGACAGTTGTAACTGATCTTTAAAGCCAAAACAAACGGAGAGCTCGCAACAAGAAGGGAGGGTGGGAAAAGAAATTTTGAAGGAAAAAACAAACACGTGAGATTCTGCTACAAGCTCAATCTACTTCCTTTTGATTTGGCCCATCATTTTACATACAAAAAAAAACCTTGTTTTTGGAAAAAACAAATTCAGCAAATAAAAAATAAAAAAACCGCTATCACTGTTTGGCATTCTCATCTTCTCCCTCTCTAGCGATTGCAGTGCGACCTCCGTCCATCTCTCACCGTCAACCACTCCGCGACCGTCGCCTTCTCTAACTCTCCATTGAACTCGAAGTTCACACTCATCTCAATCGTCTTCTTCTCTTTTCTCTGTATCAATTTCTGATTCTTCTCCATTTGTCTCCATCTCTCCCATGAACCCTAAATGAGTAAGTGTAAATTATTTTTGTTTTTGTTTGGTAATGATACTACTTCGATTTCCTATTATTTGTTGATGAATTTGATTTTTGATTTGGTATTCAATTTCAATTTTTTTATAACCCTAATCAAAACAAAAGGGGAACAAAACTGTAATGTTGATTTAAATCTATCTTGCTTATCAATTGTAATGTTGATTTATATTAGGGATTTAAATTTGTCTGCAGCTTGTGTTTTGTTACCTGCTATTTGG
Source organism: Medicago sativa (assembly GCF_051527215.1). Classification (NCBI taxonomy): domain Eukaryota; kingdom Viridiplantae; phylum Streptophyta; class Magnoliopsida; order Fabales; family Fabaceae; genus Medicago; species Medicago sativa. The sequence goes on from NC_140749.1 coordinate 85,925,059, forward strand.
AATCTACGGGAGCATATTGATATTGGGTTTTTTTTTTTTTTTTTTTCTCTCTGTTTTTAGACTTTGGTTTTGGAGTTTTTTAGGGTATTAGGTGAGCATAGCAGCTGTCGTTCTTCGTTGTTCTATCTTTGGTATCTTGCTGAGTCTGTTTCTGATTCGTGTAAGGCATAGTGTGGAAGATCATTATTTTTTGGTTTGGACCTCAAATATCAACTTGCTTTTGATAAAGCATTTTGAGCTATTTCAAAGTTTGAAATATCAGTTAGTTTTTGCTCTCAGATTGGTCTCGGTGGTTAGGAAGTAAAGTGGATAAAAGCATCTCTTGATATCATGTTTGTGAATTTGGTTCAGGAAGCAATTTTGTTGGTTGGACGGTCTCTATATTGAGTACTTCTATTGCATTTCCTTTTACAATTGGCATCATGTTTGTAGATTCTGTCATGCTTAGGTTGGACGGTAGACTTGGTTTGGCTTCTTTATGTACTTGTACAATTGGCATCAGTCCAATCCTTTACCTGCTATGTCTTGTTCAGGTGGAGTGTATGAATAAATTTGTCGTTTAAAAAAATATGATTTATATATTTTAATTTATTTGATAGCGGCCATCCCAAATTTTTTGGTCTGGCTCCGCCACTGGGCACATCCCTGCCCTGTTGGAAATATCGTTTGACTTGAGTAGTGTGTGTCAACATGACAACGTGAATGCAGCACAACAACAATCTGCAAATCTAACTATGAAGTCTGCACTTGTCACATTTATTTCATCAACTGCTGATGCATCCAGTTCTGAAGCACTAATTTATGTTAATTCGATTTGCTTGGTAAACAATTAGAAATTGGCGCTGCAGTAACAGCTAGCGATGTGTACGTTCTTTTCTTTTCCCTTATATGCTTCAGTAAGTAATTAATGAACTGAAACTGTGTCTGTAACCACGTTGTTTTGGTGTCAAGGGTCTAATCACACACTCTGCCTGCCTGAGTGATGATGATTATGATGATGAGTATGTCGTCGTCGTCATCGGACAACGGATTGCACCTGTATTTGAGTTACTCATATTTCTTTTTCTTTTTTTTTCTTTTTGTATTTGATACCATGGAAAACCTTTAAATATCTAACTCTCTTGACACATGATAACATGTTTCACTGCTATCATTTTTACGAGTAGCAGGGCATCAAATAATCGTTTCAGGTTTCCTTTTATTCTTTTGCATCTATATGCAGTTTAGAAAAGGAAGCCTGGTGCAATCTGTTTTTATGCCAGAACGCTTTTATAGATTTGATATTTCTATGGCTGTGCAAATAAAGATTTCACTCTGGGTTTTGAAATTGGTTTTGCTACGAAATGGAATTATAAACTGTGTCTAATCTGATAATATATATATTTTTTTGAATTTTTTGATATATATACCTGTTCAACCAATGACTTGGTGGTATTTCTTGATTGAGCTGATGATGTGTCTTAGACAATAATTCTCTGAACATTCACGCATCTCCATTCCATCTTAATTCATAGAGTTGGTGCTCTAATTTGGGTTGGTTTAACTTTCAAAATCAATATTCAAAGGTGATCTGGGTCATATAGAAGTTCATAGCTCTAACCCTGCTGATTATATTTCACTAAATAGGTGTGTTTTTGTTCTTGTAGTTGAGGATTCTGTTTCCATGGCCTCTAAAACTGAAAGCGGGAGTCCAAGAGATACCCCACCATCACCGTAAGTATAATTGTAATCTTTTTTAATTTCAATGCCTTTTGCATATCACATTATCATGGCCACATTTTTTTTAAGGTTGTGTTTAATATTGATAGGCCCAACACAACAATAGTCTATCGTAGAAGGGGAGCAAAGGGGAAAAGTAAGCAAGGGGTTGGGTCTACTATCTCAACCCAACCCGAGGACAATAAGGGGACAAATAGAGTAGGCCTCCAAGTTTATACAAGAAAGAAGAAAGACGTATCAAGGGGAACAACAAAAGTTGTTGTGGGAGAAAACACAGTTAGAGGAGGAATAACAGAAGGGACAAATGGCAATGGGAGAGTGTAGTGTTAGAGATAGTGTATGGACTGGGCCTTGAGGCCTTGAGCCCAGCCTCTGTATGTTAGGTGTTACAGCTGTCTTATGACAGCTGAATTTCTCTATTGTTAATAGCTTCTGTTGGAAGCTTCTAGTTAGTTAGAGTCAGTAGCTTGTTCTACAGGCTTCAAGTTAGCTAGAGTTTGTTACACTATGTATCTGTAATAAATAAAAAAGTAGTATAATTGTTATCATTCAACCAATTATAATGAATTCTGAAAATCAAACTTTCTCTCATTTTCTTGTATTCTCTCTTTCTAACATGGAGAGAGATATGGAATCATTTCCATATAGTTAAAGGCGGGGGGTCAGAAAGTGGACATGTTAGAAAAATTGTTAGTGGTTGTGAGGCTTAACCTTTGTGAAGAATGTTTTCCCTTCCTCTGTGACTCCCCACTCATTAGTCATGATCAACCCTTGTATGACAAGCCACGGCTGCTCTCACTGCAAGCATTAGAGTGTCCATCATTAGCCTCTTTTCCTGTCAATTACCTTCCTGTTTCGTCCATTTGTTTCTAAGGCTTCCCTTCCTGTAGATTTCATACTCTCCCAAGATTGGGAGCTTTGATACAAATTTGATAAAACAGAGATTGGTAAGCCTAAAAAAATTAAAGGTGAGAGCTAAACAGGAAAGGTGGAATGACGGTAAAAAAAATGTAGAAACGAGTGCCAACAAGTGCTGCACAATAGATAGAGCTGATTCTTTATCGCTCCACTCCCCAATTGGCATATGTCCCTTCTGTCATTCCTCCTCTAACTGTTTTATCCGTCTCTGATTTTTTATTTTTGTTGTTCCCCTTGATACATCGTTCATCCTTCTTGTACAAAACTTTGAGACTCAGTCTTTCTAGTTTCTTATTCTCCTCGGATTGGGTTTAGACAGCAGCTCATCCCTTTGATCAGTCTGCTCTTTTGCTCCTTTTTTATGATTGACCTTTGTTATAATTGGCATATCTGGTATCAGTTTGAAAATTTAATATATGGTGCAAAAAGATAAGGAGAGGCACTTTATGCTGGAAAAGTTATGAGTGTAAGCCAACCAGGCCTGGTTGGTTTTTCAAAGGAAGTTCTCAAGCCACCCTGCATAAATTGGTTATAACCATTAGTATTTGTGTTCCATTCAGCGTGAAGTGTGTGCCCTTTTCAAGGGCTTTCCGTATACTACAGATTTTAATTTATCCTGTCTTGATCAATTTCATTTTTCATTAATAGAAGTATGATTTTGGGATTTGTTGGACCTGTTGAGCTGTACTTAAGCGCTGATGGTTGTTTTTCTCTAGGCCAAAGAATATATACAAGGATCCAGATGATGGGCGACAACGGTTTTTGCTGGAACTGGAATTTGTTCAATGCCTTGCTAATCCTACCTACATCCACTGTATGGTTTTCATTTTATCAATATGTTTTAAGAGTTTCAGCTTCTTTAAGCAATAGCTGCATATGTGGTTGTCGAGTCATGTATTTGAAAGGGCAAACAAATTGTTTAGTTAGAAAACAAGGAATAAGTTGTGAAAAAGGATGTTGGAATTATAAGTAATCGGTATCTTTGATACAGCAGATTATTCAAGAGTAGATTAGGTGTTTGGCTTTTATTTAATTTCAAGTACATGGTCTGTTTAACGGGTTGCGCTTGGATGACATTGAGTTTAGTGACATTGGTGACTTTGTCTCTATCTCTCTCATAATCAATCATTCTCTCATCAAAATAATTTATTTTAATCCTTCATCTATCATATTCTCTCATCAAAATACACTAAAGTCACCGATGTCACAAAGGCTCAATGTCACGGAAACTACTTGGGTGACATTGAGCTTTTGTGACATCGGTGACTTTAGTGGATTTTGATGAGAGAGAATGATAGATGAATGATTAAAATAAATTATTTTGATGAGAGAGAATGATTGATTATGAGAGAGTTATCACCAATGTCATCCAAGTGCAACTCCAATGTCACCCAAGTAGTTTCCTTGTTGGGTTGCACTGAGAGGGTTCCGCTTAATAGATGTATTGAGGAAGATTCCTTTCCTTGAAACACATTGTAATTTCTCTTAATCCAGGTGAAATTCCCCTTTTTTGACAAAAAAACATGGCATGCTTTGTCATTGCTGCTTGGTGCGTGAGTTAGTTAGTATTGTAGCTTTTGTTTGTGTTCTTTTTCTTATAGTTGTTACTCTTTTGAACAGATTTGGCTCAGAACCGATATTTTGAGGACGAAGCATTCATTGGGTACTTAAAGTATCTTCAATATTGGCAACGCCCTGAATATATTAAATTTATCATGTGAGCAGTATATTCTTATTGTCCCACTAAAGTCTGGAAGAGGGATTATGTTTTACAATTCTACTTAAGGGCACTGAATTATGTTAAATAGGGAAACTCTATAAGAATTTTACACAGGGATAAATGAAATTCAACATTCAATACGACAAAAGAATTTGAACCAGTTCTGTCATTTTTATTCTAGCGATGCTTTGTTCAAATGGGTGGCTTTCTGATTTAGTTGCTCATTTTTTATGAATGCTAGGTATCCTCACTGCCTCTATTTTCTTGAGCTTCTTCAGAATGCAAATTTTCGCAATGCAATGGCACATCCTACCAATAAGGTAAATAGTGATATCTTTGTATCCTTTTACAAAATCATGATTTCTCCTGGATTTCATATTATAGTACTCGTGATATACGATTCCCTATAAGTTTTTATTTAAAAATCCTCGAGAACAAATTTTGTTGTAAATTGTATGAATTGAGACAAAGATAGACAGATATGGATTCTGTGTCATTTTACTTAACTTGAACAATCTATTCATACCGAAATTGTGATGCAGTAGGTATTGATAAGAATTTATTTGATTCTCAGCTTGATGTATCTATCTTATGTAATGTCTGTCACTAATAGGTTCTTTGTTTGCTTGGTTAATTACGTACATAGATGTATCAAGCCAGATTACTTGCATTTTAAGTTTAGGAATATCTTTGCCTTGTGTTTCTTGGATTGACCAAAAATTTCTCTGTTGTAGGAATTGACACATAGACAGCAGTTCTACTTCTGGAAGAACTATAGGAACAATCGGCTAAAACACATTTTACCAAGACCACTTCCAGAACCTAGTGCTGCGCTTCCTGGTCCGGCCTCGACTCAACCCCAGCCACCTGTGCATGCACTACCACCAGTACCTGCTACAAGCGTTGCTGTGACAACATCGTCTAGTCAAGCTCCTTCTCCAATGCCATACGGTATACCCCCTGGCTCCGGTAGTGCAAAAAATGACATGAGAAATACTTCAGCTGATAGAAGGAAAAGAAAGTGAGTGCTTTATATTGGAACACTCAATACTTTCTTCCATCGCAGATGGGAGTTGAAGTAATAATAATAGGGCAAAAAATTTCGCGCAAAGAAATTATTTTTATTACTGTTATTTTCTGTGACCTATTTTAAGTTGGGTAGCACAATGCCAATTGAAAATACATATCCAGATGGTTGAAACTCGTTAGATTCGTACCAATGAATTGTAAAATTATTTCACAAATTTCAAATTATCTTTTAATGGATTTTCTTCTACTTGAAATAGTTTTTGTTTGATGTTACAAATGATGAAAGGAGCATGTCTGTATTTAAATGGTACAAGCTTTGGCTTACAATATTTGATGAAAGTGATTCTACCACCATTATTACGCACCTTTAACATGTTCTTGGAACCACTTCACTAAAGTGAACTGCTCACTTTCAAGAGGTCTTATCTGAACATCTAATTGGTGGTGTGTGGGTGCCGGGTTGGGGTTGTATAGGTGTTTGTCGTTTGGCGGTGTCTTGTCATTGGTTCCAACTAAAATGGCAAGAAAGAAACCCGTTGAGGGGCAGTTGATCGTCATGACAAGCCAAGTAGGAAATAACAAACCATCTCAGTACACCAACAAACCCTACTCGGTAGAGAGTAGAGACAAAAGGAAGAAATTAATATTCTTTTTGGTCAAATTACCACTCAGATTTGTGGAGAATAATAATTTTGACATAATTGTATTTTGGTGTCCTTGGTTTGATGAATTGGCGATTTTACTGACTGTAGTTTCAATTACTTAAAACAAATCCTCAAACATTTAATTTAATCATTTTAGATCAATGGAATTTAGTTTTGATGCTTTGTTTAATTGGATGTCAATTTATGATGTTACAACAATCTCAGATGACACGACAATCCATTGCTAAATAGAAATTCAGCCCAATCGTTAATGTTGTCCAATTACTAACGTAGTGACACATCATGTCATCTTAGGTTGTTGATTGATACATTACTACAAAATATCACTCACATCACATTAGGTCATATTCTCAGTATTGGGAGTATGCATTACCGGTTGGACTCTATCTCATTCTCGTTGATTTATGGAAACTTTGATTTAATTAAGCAGATGAATCTGTTGAGATTGTTGAGACTAGAACTACAATTTAGCCTATTATTATTATTTAAAGTTCATATTAGACATCAAGAAATGGAAGAATATTATTAGAATCAGTTGTATAGATAGTAATTACCATTGAGCTAATTAAAAGTCAGTCTTGAAAATTGTTGCTCCCAAAGAAGACAAAGGGCGACCACTGTCTATTTTATGAGTGGTGTCTTTCTAGCCATAATTATTGAACGAAGATTTCCACTGAGAATTACATTAGTTCATGTTTGGGATATGCCAAATAGCCAATTCTGTTGCAATTCATTGGTCAATTTGTTTTCAGCAAATTTCCATTGGAAGCAATTATGTTGAATTTTGTTATTTGACTTCGTGAGTTTCATAGAGTGCAACAATGCATTAAGGTCATCAGACTGACATAATACAGCACAATACATATGCAAAACTATTCATCTTGCTTACACAATAATACACATTATTGGCGAGTGAGATTTTATCATTTGCTCGAGTTCAGTTTGATTTCAATGATACATCAACACAATTACGAACTTCTGACACAGGCTCACGATTGAGAGAACCTTGTATCAGTAATGCTGTCAATTTTATCATCATAATGAGTTCAAGATTGAATTAATAGGAATTAGTGCTGAAAACAGTGTAATAGTATAAATTAGACTGAATGTAAGCACTCAAACCAAACCAAATCCTTTGCAAACCACAATCAATATATTACAAAGAGGTGGCACTATAACTGCAAGAGGCAACACTACAAGCCATACTTACAGAGAGGCAATGTGTCTCTATGCAAGAGCCATCCCAAACTTTATTAGGGGATTAGGCCATGAGATCTTGGTGAAATCAGTGTCTTGGCAGGAGAATACATAAACTTAAAGTTTCTCCCAATCAGGTTTATACATTAAAATACAACACTAGACCGGAACAGGTTCCGGAACTTTGCCATTGCTTGAAAGCACTAAACTATCATAATAGTCAACTAGCACCTTCCAGCCACCAGGGCACATAAATCCATCAGGAGGACTTTCTTTGTTCCTAGCAAGTGTGCGCATCTGCAAAATGCACGTAACCTTTGTTAATTAAGAGACAACATACATGCAACTTGTGTAGATGTGTCAGCATCAGTGTCATGTCTGGTGTTTGTGTTTGTGTCAGCGCTTCATAGTCTATTAGAACCGTATGTTCCAAAATCACAGAATAACATACCTTTGTGCCTGATATGAAGACAAAATCCTGAGGCCTTGATGGATCAAAGAATGCCATTTTACCCTGAGTCTTGTCATATGCAGCAACCTACAAATGAATGGAAATAATCATCGAAGAGACCTAAGTGAACCTCAATGTATTTATTAGTGAGAAAATAAATTCATCAATTACCCTGAAAGGAAGAATGTTTAAGCGCTCGAGTCCAGGTGCCATGCTCAATACTTTCTTTCCGTGGTCAGCATCATATAGATCTCTTTTTTCAACGGGATGGCCCATGCCTGCAGGGTCTCTACCGACAATGTAGAAGTTAGCCCCTGCATTGATCCTAGCCTTTGCATGCCACTGCACCTCAGTTGGTCCAGCATAGTGCATGGGAGACGGGAATATGGATACAACTGTTGTCTCTGGATCGAGAACACCATCCTCAAGTACCTAAAGAAAGATCAAAAGATATAAGTGAAATTTTCCATCCAAAAAAGCAACTTAAACCATATTATGGGGAAGCTCTAACTGATTTTTTTAGTAGGTAAATAAATTATGGTTCTTAGTCAACCACAGTTGGGATATGGTAAAACTATAGAAATTAGAAGCAATGTTGTCAATCACGGCTCACAAAAATTTAACGGTTTTTTTTTTTTCAAATTCTACTAAACAAAAATGCTATGACTCTGCTATTTGACACCATTTTGTACTAAATAGCATATCATAAAAAATAGTAGTTTGTTAAAATTCTGCTGTGCTATAGCATTATGTCGTTCTATAGCCGATTCGCCGCAATATAATAATACTTATTAGAAGGGAAACATGCATGTGTGGAAAAGCAAGAAATTAAGGTATTTTCTAACACAAAAAGAAAAGAAAGTGGCCTAGCTTCAACAATGAGACTCTGTAGTCACATCTTCAATTTAGTACACATACCTTCTCATGCTGTTTCATCCTCCAATCAAGTGGTACATCATCAGCTTTGGTATAGCCTCCAAGTGGATGAAGCAAAAGGACTGGATTCTTGTAACCCATATCAAGAAGCCGCTTGCGGGTATCAGTCATTAGCAAAGCATGGCCATTGTGGACAGGGTTCCGGAGCTGGAACGCAAACACAGCATCGGCATTGCGCCTTGTGAACTCATCACGGAGTTCTGAAGGGGACAGACGAAAATGATCAAGCCCATCATGATACTTGATGGGTTCTATAACCTCTAGGTCACCACCAATCAACCAATTTCCAGCATTAGTTATAGTTTCTTCAGCATAAGGCAGGCCGGGAGCAGTTGTTCCCCAAGTCCGGGCTATCCTTTCTTCTTTGGGGTGCTTATAAATTTCGATACTGAAATAGCCAGAGGAAAAATATTAGTCATAGGAAACAAATGGAACAATTAAAAAAAATTGAAAATCACACATAAATATCACTATGCATAAAAATGTGTTTAATAAAATAAAATGAACTATACATATCAATATGCAAATAATGCATATAGAGACATTCAACAAAATCAACTAGAAACTGCAATAGTCGACAAAATACAATATTCAGGGCATGATTATATATTGAGACATTCTCCTATTCGCAACAAGAATTTCAAAGTGAAATATGATATTGTATATTCAATGTATATCTCAGTGCTTAGTGACAATATGTCTTCTTGAACTTATCTTGAACAAGGAAGATGAAAACAAAATCTAATTTATTTTTGTATTTGTTTGGTCAAAGACCCTATGTATCTAGAGATTTTGTGGGTGTACTTTTTCCTATAGTCTATTTCACAATGCTTTATTAGGGATGGGAATAGGCCAGGCCGGCCTACAGGGCCTACGACAGGCCAGGCCAGGCCAGACTTTTTTCTTAAATAGAGAAGGCCTAGGCTTTTTTTTAAGCCTATTTAGCTTAAAAGGCCAGACCACAGGCCTCTCAAAAAGCCTCTTAAGCCTATTAGGCTGACCTATTTAAGTAATATGAATAATATTATTTATTATTATATTGTATTTTGTACTTTGAATTAAAATATAAATTTGTAAACTTTTTCAATAATTTTTTTTTTTGGTTACAAACTTTTTCAATAATTTAAGCTTTATTAGTATACATTAATTTTTTGCATATATAAATGTATTATTATAAACTAGGATAGAAATATTATACAATATTTTCTTCAAAAAAAAAAAAAAAAATGATACAATATATAGTCGAATTCCCTAAAACCTCGTGTTGATTATCAAAAGAGAGTTTAATCTAATTGAACTATTAGTTCGCTAGTCCATTTAAACTTAGATCACATTGCTTATTTAAAGATGTTCATAAGATATAAGCTTTTAAACAGGCTAGCAGGCCATATCAGGCTTTCAGAAGGCGAGGCTCATGCCTAAAAAGTAGGCCTATGACAGGCCGCAGGCCAGGCTTAGGCTTTAAAAAAATATGGCAGGCCAGGCTTAGGCCTTGCAAAGCCTAGCTCGGCCTAGTCTATTCCCATCCCTATGCTTTATGACGAGGTATTGTTTTAGTTCCTTACCAATCATCAGAACAACCAACATTGGTAAATAGAACATGATATGACTAAAATCAAATACGATTGAATTCATATGAATAAAAAAAAAAAAAAAAAGAGGCAAACAATGACAATAGAGGAAAACTATCTCAAAATCATCACGGCATTATATGAATTGTTGACTATCCAACCAATCATAACATTCCAACACAAAATGAAAAAGAATTAAAACAAGGACACAAAACATGTACGGAAAATGAATAAACAGCTCACAATAATTGACCAATTAAACTCTATGATTGGCTAACGAAGGCAATCAACCCTGCATATTGAAAACAATACTACAATTTACAAAAGTATATCTCTCATAAAAAAAAACAAAAATGGAAACTATATTCATAACACAAACAATCAAACCTCCCAACCACTTGCCCGGTGGTTTGGCTCAACTTGTTGAGGATTAATCAAGTTGGGAGTAACAATATTTTTATTGGGCTTTAACTAACCTAGATTACCAGATTATATTCCCCCCTAAGAACAGACAAAAAACAAAACCTCACAAAAACATGAAATTTACATAGGATACAAGAAAAAATGCTAAAAGTTATGAAATTTACATACTAATAAAAGAAAATAACAAAAACATTATAAGTATGCTATACATGAACAAGAGAAGAAAAAGGTATCTTACTCTTTGAGAATGGCAACAGGGTTACCCTTAGAATCAAAAAGAGCAACTTTTGTAGATTCACCGATCCGATGTTTCTGATCATCATCAATAGCCAAAACAATCGGAACAGACATATTCACAAAAGACCCATCATTGAGTCTAAGTGAATTGAAATGAAGCGTTTGGAGGAACTCTCTTTCTCTCATGAAACCACCAAGTGGGGTAGCCCACCCTTCACTCAGCACATGAACCCATTCAACATCAATCTTTGAAAGCTTTATCCTTGGCAATGATAAAGCTTCACCTTTTTTCAAATCTCTCTTTGATTCTTCCACCACAAGCTCTACCAATTTTCCACCATCCGGTTCAATCAAACCGGATGAAACTCTGAGTTTCTGATTGGTTCTGGCTTTTGCGCCAATTGCTACGTTGACTCTGATGGGAGGGGCAAAATGGGTATCAAACGTTTTGGAGAGAGAGTGAGAAGGGAAAGAGGTTTTGGACAAAAGGGTAGCCATGGAAGCCATTGAAGGTGTGGTGGCTGAAGAAAAATGAAATTCGTTTTGGTATATAAAACTACGAAAAGGTATTGTTGCTAGTGGATGAAGGAGGGTAAAAGGGTAATTCAAAAAACGCACAAAAATGTGAATTGAATTGAAAAAACAAAAAAACAAAAAACTTTTAAGTAGTGGTCTTAGACAGAAAGACAGAAACGTAGGTAGATCAGAGAGAAGAGTTTGTGAGATTATATATAGTGGAGTTGATTTGATAGAGACATGTTGGGGGGATGAACCTGGACACTGTTTTTTTTTTACCCTTTTAATTTGTTCGGTTACTTAACATTTCGTGATCTCAATATATCTCTCCTTTCCCTTTTTTTGGAATAACTGTTTTTATGATGATTGGTACTTTTTTCTTTTTCTAATATTATGATGTTTTTTTATATAAATCATTTGATTTTCAGAAGAAAAAAAAATGACTCTGGTAATCTGAAATTTAATCCAAAAAAATAAAATATGATCAAAAATAGTTCCACATCAAATTAAGATTTTCTTTAACAATTTTTAGTTTATTAACCACTTATATAGAAGACTGAGGAAGCACATTCTAGGGTGAAGATCCTCTCCATTTAGAAAATAAATGGAAGTATGCAATTTGGAGAGAGATAGACACATAAAATAGGTAGTGGGTCCTACCATAAAGTGGGTCCCACCATGATTAATTACTTTTGACTTTTTTATGTGTCTTTATCTTTCCAAATGGTAGAAATGGAGACGATAATAAATGGAGACGATCTTCACCCCACATTCTAACCCATAATTAACCACTTATATACAAGATTGAGGAAGCACATTCTAACCCATTTTAGTGTGTGTTTGCCATACCGATGAAAATGAAAAAAACCACGTTTTGGCTAAAGCTCCAATTTGGAGCTTCTGCTTTTTCGGATCTGGATCCTCTCCAGCTTATTTCTCTCCAGCAGTCTCTCCTGCACTTTTCTTACTCGTTGGATACATCCAGTGGTGGATAGACTAAAAGGGCAATAAATAAAATACATGTTTACAAATCAAAAAGATTAGACAAACACTGCGAAAAAACTTTGTAGCACCAGCCTACCATGGATTACAAGTTATGAAACAACATAACAACAAATGAAAGAATAGACTGCATTCTTTTCTAAATGAAGAAGGTCCCAACATGTGATCTGAAACTCCAATGGAGGCACTTGTGTTTTGTAGTTAAAAATTCCAAGAATATTTAATTGCATGATTGATTTTAGAAAATTGATTTGCTTGAAATTAGAAAAATATCACAAAAACAAGGTGTGGCACTGTGTTTTACTCAAATTCAAATTTGATAACAGTGGAGGAGATATGCAATTGTAGTCAAAGCGGTGAAGGTAAAGATAAGTCAGTATTTTATCCTCTTTTAGAATCTCAGCCATTAGATCAATCTAACAACTCAAAAACAGCGCAGGAGAGACTGCTGTAGACATTACAGCAGGAGAGGATCCGTTCGCCACTTTAAGACACTACTTTATGATTCTTTCAAAAAAAAAAAAAGACACTACTTTATGACAAAAAAAACACTTTAAGGCATCATTTAAGAAATCATTTTACCATTAAATTTGAAAATTAAATTTGATTTTGATGTTGGCTTTGTTTTTGATTTTCCTTTTATTGATTTCAAAAATAGCCCTTTGTTAGAAGATGTTTCTTGTTGATTTTTTTGGATTTTATCTATGATGCACGAGTCTATGGGTTTTTCATTGGGTGCTCCCCATTTATCGTTTGCGTATGTTGCTATTTTATGACTCTTAGCCAGGGGCGGAGCCACTCTCAAGGGAGGGGATGCACACGGACCCCATGAGTATTAAGAATTACTCTTACAAATCATATATAATTCCTTTATGAACCTTCTGAGTTTTAATTCTTGCACCACACTTCTGAACCTCGGTTTTTTCCTTCTTACGGATATGCACCAGCACCAAGTACACCTACCTTTTATCTAGTTATTATTACTAGTTTTGTTTTATCTAGTTATTATTACCTTTTTTTAAGAGGATTATAAGATTAATACTTGAAGAATTTTAAAACAAGTGAAACAACTTATAATTTTGAACTACAATTTATACATTGCAGTCCATCCATCCCTATTTATAAAATCATATGACATATGTTGTAATGAATGTTTATACATATTTATTTTAAAAAAAAAAAACTTACAGTTTTTCATTAATTAATAATGAAAGTTGAAATACAAAGAGGTATAACATTAAAAACACGGGGACTAGCTAAGAATGTTTATGTTTTTTGTGCGTAACAATTACTAAATTATCTTTTATTTATAGATATGTTTATTTTGATTTTTCATCTTCAAAAATAAATTGATATTATTATAATGGATATATCTAATAAATGAGTAATAAATGTATCTAGAAATTTGCATTAGGTCTTATTTAGGGAGAAACAAAATCTCCGAAAAAGTCATATAATTAAGGACAAAAAGAGAGTATATATATATTGTTAGTTTAGGTTTTTGTATTAAACATTAATCTAGGTTAAAAATATCTGCACTCGGTCCCTGTGATACACAATATAGAGAAGTCTAGTTCAAAATCGGTATTCCTCGTTTATTCACCTTAAGGGTGAAATTACGACCTCTATAATAATTGACGAATAATTTTTCTTTTATCTTGTGACCCAGGGTCCTGAATTTGCCAATGGTTCAAAAGTTTGAACCCCCTGATCTAGGATCCTGGCTACGCCACTGCTCTTAGCCTAACACTCCTTGTGCTGGTTAGGATTCATTGTGATTTTAATAAGTTACATTTTGCCGTCTTAAAAAAAATATTGATTTTAAGATTTTAGAAATGAAATTTAATTTTGAATTGGTTCTTTTTTTATCGACTTTAGAAATTTATCTAACATTTTTATTTTAACTGGTATTACTTCATAGTTTATGATATAGTTTAAAACTATATATTGATGGTGATGTGAATAAAAAATTAAAATATGCACCGGTAGTTTTTTTTGTTGGTAACAAAAGTTGGCAAAACCCAAAAGAAAAGAAAGAACTACACATCAAACCGGACACTCCTACAAAAGCAAGCCTATAGTATGTCATGTGAATAAAAAATTAAAATATGCACCGGTAGTTTTTTTTTTTTTTGTTGGTAACAAAAGTTGGCAAAACCCAAAAGAAAAGAAAGAACTACACATCAAACCGGACACTCCTACAAAAAGCCTATAGTATGTCATTAAATAGGAGACTAATAAGCTCATTAGGGGGAGTCTTTAACATGCGAGTATCAAATGTGCTCATTGTGAAGTCGAAACTAGTTAACCACTCAACGTTTTAGTCACCTTAATGCCTAGTATGGGTAATTTGGACCGTCAATGACATATTCATAAGGTGAGGAATACGGTGAGTCAAAATATGAGTTGCTCTATTAATGTTACATCTCCTTGAAACTATGTCACCAACACCCTAGAATCACTTTCCACTATAAGTTGCATAAAACCCTACCTCTATTACATATCCATTCCCACATACATACCCCATATCTCAACATGGAAAGCATCCCGAATTCCAATTTTTTGTGTAGCCCTTTAGACAACGACCTCCTTAACCCGAAAAAGACTTTCCAATTCCGCAAAGATCAACTTACTCTTCGTAAGTTCGACCGCAGTTTAACTTAAATCACCCCTCTAAGGGAGCTTCTAACCAATGTAAACAATGTCAAGATGTCACGACAAGCCAGTAGAATGTGATTGGTCACAACAATCGATATATAACTCCATCCTTAGGAACATGTAAGTTGGATCAACTGGCGACGAAAGTCGGCGTAAAAAATGATTTGTTTCTCCATGTCTAAAGATACTAGCAAGTTGTCATGAAAATAGTTAACCATTCATCATAATGCACTATGTGATCCTTGATTATAAGATTCTTTAAGATCAGTTCCTACGATTAATAGAAAAGAAATCAGTAATATAAAAATGAGCTACTGACATGATTCATATATGAGTAACATAAATTCATTCCCTTAAACACAAGGATGAATGTTTCCTCTTCATTTTTACAAATTGGACAAAAAGACGAAAATCCTACAGTCCATCGACTTGTGCGCTTGTTGGTAAGAATATGCTCATGAGCTCTTATACACACGAAGGTTTGAATTTTGTGAGGACCCTTTCAAGCCCATATCTTATTTCAATCCTCATCAATGGGTTGGTAGTTTCCTCATTGAAGGTCATTTGAACTTTGATACGTGAACTGATGAGTGTCGGTGCCTCCCCACCCAATAAAAGTTGGGCCATTAGTATCCATAGGCACCAAAAAAGGCTAACATGTATGTCATAATGCTAAGAGGAAAATGAGTAGTAAGAAAGTTAGATACCAATCTCATGCGTCAATCATGGTGTCCCTAATAGTGAGGGTATTGTCGATTGAAGGCTGAGTAGAAGTTAACATGAGATAAGATCTACGAGGATTCCCCTTATCCATCCAAAAGCTAATATCTTATTTGTTTGCTTGTTGGTAAGAATATGCTCATGAGCTCTTATACACAATTTTGTGATGACCCTTTCAAGCCCATATCTTATTTCAATCCTCATCAACGGGTTGGTAGTTTCCTCGTTGAAGGTCATTTGAACTTTGATACGTGAACTGATGAGTGTCGGTGCCTCCCCACCTAATAAAAGTTGGGCCATCAGTATCCATAGGCATCAAAAAAGGCTAACATGTATGTCATAATGCTACGAGGAAAATGAGTAGTAAGAAAGTTAGATACCAATCTCATGTGTCAATCATGGTGTTCCTAATAGTGAGGGTATTGTCGATTGAAGGCTGGGTAGAACTTAACATGAGAGAAGATCTACGAGGATTCCTCTTATCCATCCAAAAGCTAATATAATTCACATTTCTCAAGTGCCACGCAATGTGATTTTGAAAGTGGTACCAAATACATGTTAAATCTTTCCACAAAGGAGAGTCATAGGGTTAAAAGTTGATGTTAACCTACATATCATTATTTCTAACAAATGTATTGTAAAGGACTGGGTAAACGAGATCATAAGTCTCTTGACTATGTTCCAAAACATTTTCATTTGGAAATGTTCATTCATATGATGAGGACTTCTAATCCCAATGCCTACATTTTTTTAGGTAAGAAACAAACTTTATGTAATACCCCAGAATACCTTTAGGATTGTCGTATTGTCGACTAATCCCATAAACCAATATGAGCCATTTCAACATTAAAAAAATTATTATTAATACTTTAAATTAGTTTGGATCCTTTCTCACAAAACTTCTCTATATCTCTCCCACATTATTTTTCTATCTATCTCTCTGAATCACCTGCTCAATTTTCCCCCATCTTCTCTCTCCTTTCACTTACATATTTTTGTTGGAGAGGGATGCTTGTGGGAGATGATCCAAACCTAATTAAAACATATGCATCGGATATGCTTTAACTCTATCAATGCTATAAATTTCAAAAAGCTATTGACTATTTCAATAATTCACTATAAAAGAAATAAAGAATCTTCAATTAAAAATAAAAGAGAATAGTGACAATGCTATTTTGCATGCCTCCATCAATCCACAATGGACACAAGTGAAAGCACCTAATCCAAAAGAAACAAATTAGCCAGCAAAGTGGAAGCGGTGGCTACCTATAAACTTTACAAAATAATGATATCTAAATGCAAATGGTTTTACCTATACTTGTTTTATGTGAACTCTAGTAAAACTAAAAACTATACTTTTTTAATATTGTTGTAAAAGAACAGTACCTCAAATTCTCACACGTTGTTGGTGATGTTTGTTACACTTAGTTACCACGAATGTTCCTGAGATTCAAGATTCAAAAGTAACATTCAACGTTGGATAGTGACAGTAGCCGAAGAAAAAGTGACCTCATCCGTTAGCTAAGACGAATGGATCATTCAACACTCATGGTCATGGTGGCTGGCTGAATATATATTATAGATAGATAGATAGTATCAAGAAAATGAATTTTCCCTTTCTCTCGTCTTTATTCATTCATCAATTTAATTTGAAACATTTTTAAGTGTTCGTATGAGAAACAAACACTTCCAGTTTATTCTCTACTCGATAAAAAACCATTTTCGTTTTTGAATATTTGTATTCAATTTATTTATCTTATTCATTCATTTTGAATTCTTTTTTTTGGTAGTGTATTCATTTTGAATTCAACAACCAATTCCCCGTCCTTGGTATTACTAGTATTTTTTATATAAGTTTTACTAATACTGCATTTTTATATCTTTAATACTACGTGCATCATGTGCCTTTTATTTTTCTAAGAGGAGGACCAAACTATAAGGCCATCATGTGCCATTGTCTTTTATTAAATTTAAGACTTTAATAATTATATACATATATTGATTTATATCTCATCGTTTACCACCTTTAAAAAAAAAAATCTCATCGTTTATCACCTTTAAAAAAAAAAACTCATCGTTTATTTATCACATATAACACATGTACTTCTTTATATGGATACAAGTCCCGCTAGTGGCATTTTAAGGTAAATATAAATACAGTTGTAACTTAAAAAAAAAAAAAAACAGACACACACATATAATAGTTTGTTAACTTAGACCAACAAAAAAACACGAATGTCCAAGGTAGCAAAATTGCACCTTTTCATTTGGACAAAAGTATCATTAATCTTTATTATTTAAAACTAATAGTTTTAGGGTTACTTTAGTAATTTTCATTAAAACATAGTACTATTTGTTAATTTGCACCAATTTGCTAACTTAGACCCACTTTTATGGAAAATTAGTCACTTTAATCCGTAAATGAGAAATGAATAGTCAATTTAGTATCTGAATACAGAGAAATTGCAAAACAGTCCTGAATGTAGACTATATTGGTCAATTTCATAAATTAAGTGCCCGTTTGGTTCAGCTTTGAATATAATTGATTCTGAGAGAATTGATTCTGATAGAATTGATTCTGACATAATTGATTCTGAGAGAATTGATTTATGTTTGGATACAATTATGTAGAATTGATTAAACAAAATGATTTATGTTTGGATGCAATTATGTAGAATTGCTTTTGAATGTATAATTACTAAAATAGACATAGCTAAAGGAGAATTGATAAAGAATGAGAATTGATAAAGGGCAATAAAGTAAAATAACATGTTGTAATAATAAAATATACAAACCTATACACGTTGTTCAAGGAGAATTGATTCTAGAAAAGCTAGAAGCTAGGATTTGTAGCTTCATGGAGAATTGCTTTTGGAGGATAAAAGCAATTCTGAAAAGCTGAACCAAACACGTTGTTTTTGGCTAGAATTGCTTTTGGCACTGTAGAGAATTGATTTTGGGCTAGAATTGCTTCTCAGAAGCCAAACCTAACAGGCCCTAAAACTATAATTTAGATAGAAGTTTGTATGTTTTTTTGGCCAAAGGAGCTAATTAATTTGCGTGAGACACATATTCTTTTCACTTTTTTTTGTCAAAAAAAGAAAGATTCTTTTCACTTTTGGTTCTTCTACGTGTTTGCTTGGTACTAGTATACTTCAAATTAATTAAAAAGAAAAATTATCGGGGTAACATATTCTTTTTCACTTCGATCGTATTTGTGACAAAGATATACTGTTTCTTTTGTATTTGCTAGTGGTTGCATGGTTGAGAGAGTTCAGTTGAAGCATGGAGCTTATTCTATAATTAGGGAATGTATCATCGCCATCAAAATAGAAGCAAGGAAAAGTACGCATAATTAATAATGCTTATTGATATCTATTAAAGGACCGTCCCTAAAAAATAAAAAACTACTCCATCCGTTTCAAAATGAGTATCGCTTTAGCCAATTGCACACAAATTAAAGAATGAAATAAAGTAGTCAAATGTCATAGCAATTTTACCAAATCATCCTAATCAACTATTGGTTTGTTTTTCATTAAAGAATAAATAATACTTTGAAAGTAGTGTAAACATAATATTAATTGAAGGGTACAATTGAAAAGAAAAAATTATTATTGCATTGAAAACCGAAAGCGACATTCATTTTGAAACAATTTTTTTTAGCTAAAGCGACACTCATTTTGAAACGGAGGGAGTAAATTAAAGGACCTTAATAATGCTTATCTGACAATAATATGGGGCATGAGCCTACGAAAACAACAATGGTAAAGTGGCATGTTTTATTTTTATATAAAGGAAAAGTGGCATGTATTGGCAGGCCAAAATAATTTAATAATACCACCAGTTTATTTATTTCAAAACAATGTCAAGAGAAAGATACTCCCTTGTCTTCTTCTTCTTCTTCAAAAAAAAAATACTCCCTTGTCAAAAAAAAGAAGAGAAAGATACTCCCTCATCACACATAAGAAAAAAGGCTAAAATATGGTATTGGTCCCTGCAAAATAGGCCAGTTTTGGTTTTAGTCCCTGCAATTATTTTTTTTTATAGTTTTTGGTCCCTGCAAAAATAGGTCAGTTTTGGTTTTAGTCCCTGCAATTTTTTTTTATAGTTTTTGGTCCCTGCAAAATTTTTGTTTTTTGAAATAGTCCCTGACCCCAGTTATGTGATGATTTGTCACTTTTATAAATTAAAAAATAATTATTGTTATATAAATTATAAAAAAATAATATTCTTTTTATTAAGTAAGCACATATGCACAAAAGTGACAAATCATCACATAATTGGGGTCAGGGACTGTTTCCAAAAACAAAAATTTTTGCAGGGACCAAAAACTATAAAATTTTTTTTTTGCAGGGACTAAAACCAAAACTGGCCTATTTTTGCAGGGACCAAAAACTATAAAAAAAATTTGCAGGGACTAAAACCAAAACTGGCCTATTTTTGCAGGGACCAAAAACTATAAAAAAATTGCAGGGACTAAAACCAAAACTGACCTATTTTGCAGGGACCAATACCATATTTTAGCCAAGAAAAAAAATGCACACCCTTTAAGAAAATGTGATTACTTAATTCAGAAAAAAGAAAGTAATATTAATAACAACATAACAATATTTTTCAAATTATCATTGTAAAAACTTGTTTCATAAGAATAAAACGTTTATAGAAAATAGATGAATCATTCTAACAACTGTCGTAAAAGCATTGTTTAAAGAATTCTTAATAATTTTTTTGTTAATGTTTAAAAATACAAGTTAAATTATTGTCAAAGTAATACTTATTTCATTTTTTTTACAGTCAAGTTACTTTTTTTTCTTTTAAACAATGTTCTTACAACACTTAAATAATTTAGAAATAATAACACCAAATATATTTTTTGTTGTTGTTTAGATTCGATATCGGGGAAATGACTATAGTGGAGTAGGGAATCTGTCATTACAACTTAGTAAAGCATAAACAAATCTCCTATAGACAACATTGGCTTTGTCAAAATTAACTTGTGTGCCTAGAGATTATAATAACCTATTACCCCCTCGTAGTGTGTGATACAAGGTTCATAAGTCATAACTTACCCACTGGATTTTATGCAATAACAAGTGGATTTTTTTTCCTAAAAAAGTGGATTTTTTAATTTGATAGGACCCTATAAAAAAGTTTGGCACATGTATTCAATTAATTACTTGTTCCATATTATAAGAAGTTTAGAAAAAGTTTACTAGTATTGAGAAAAGTTGTTACGGTA
Source organism: Medicago sativa (assembly GCF_051527215.1). Taxonomy (NCBI): domain Eukaryota; kingdom Viridiplantae; phylum Streptophyta; class Magnoliopsida; order Fabales; family Fabaceae; genus Medicago; species Medicago sativa. The sequence continues at coordinate 85,946,060 of NC_140749.1, forward strand.
ATACATTTTTCAAAAGATTGTTTCATCCTTACAATTGAATATGATAATTTTTATATAAAGAAATCACTATCCATGTTAAATTTGGAAAATAGTCTTGTAATAAAGGACAGATAAAAGTTTTAAAATGGTCTTATAAGTAGGAAAAGAGCACATCATATAATTATGTCACTTTGCTATGTTACTTCGGAAAAATATCAATGCATAAAACTTTTTTTTTTTTTTTTTGAGAGAGAGAGAATACTTTTTATTTACCGTGAGATTGAATACTGATTAAACTCTTAAAAAATACCAAGAAAAATAAATTTATGTTTCATAGTTTTTTTTTAGCAGTTTTCTGCATTTAAACAACAACTAATCCTTCTATAAAACTATGATCAAAAGCGTCAAAGTTTGGGGAAAAGATATCGAAGCAAACCAATAAAACTAATTCAGGCTATATTACCTACCTTTGATTTTAATACTATATGCTGCAAGAATATACTACTAAAGAAGATGTAGAATTAGCCTACTTTTATATTATCAAAGAGAAAGAAAACAAGAAAAAAAATTTCTTTTTCTTGGCATGTTAAATGCACACATGAGGAGAAGGAACAAGAAAAAAATTTCTTTTTCTTGGCATGTTAAACCATGTTTTCTTTATGAGAAGAGATTTTATTAGACATTTATCATCTATCTTTTTTTTTGAAGAAAACATTTATCATCTATCTGTGTTTGCTAATATATTTTTAATTGGGTTAATTATGTTTCTAGTCCCTATAAAATAGCGACCTTATAAGTTTAGTCCCTACTTAATTTTAATAGCATTTTTAGTCCCTATAAAAAAGATTTACTTATAATTTTAGTCCCTGCTAAAACAAAGTTTGATTAATTATCCTTAAACTCTTAAATTTTTGAACGATTTTTTTGAGACAAGATTAGAACACTATGAAAGGTTCGTTTACTAAAATTTAGAATTTTCTGACATGAAATGAATTAAATATGAATTTTTTAAAACGACAAAAGTTAAAGATAAAAAGTAATAAAATCTGGATGTAGAAATCAAATTTTGCAATAATTTTTTGCGGACGAACTTTTAGTAATGTTCTAAACATGTCTGCAAAAAATTGTTCAAAAATTTAAGAGTTTAAGCATAAATTAAACAAATTTGAATTGAGTAGGGACTAATACTCAGTGCAGAAAAACAAAATTAGGGACTAAAAATGCTATTAAAATTAAGTAGGGACTAAACTTACAAGGTCGCTATTTTATAGGGACTAGAAACATAATTAACCCTTTTTAATTCGACCCACGGATTTCATTTTCTTTTTGGTTTATTTCTGAATTCTGACAATCCAAGATTTACTTTATTAAATCCTGGTTGGACAATTGTATTTTTTATTTTTGCTAATTTCTATATGAGAAATGTTATTTTGACAACCACTTTTTGACAACTTTTGGACAACTTTCTCTCTCATTCACACATGATGTTGTTATCCTCTCTCTTCCTTTTTCTCTCTCCATTGTTTTTGACCAATAAGAAGTGAGAAAAACAAGGTTGTCAACAAAGTTGTCATTAAATGGATGTCAAAATATCATTACTCATTCTATATTTCATATGCACTGCACTAGAAGGCCTATGATTACTAATTTATGGCACTATATAATGCCGAATTCTGCTCTTCATCCAGCACAAAACACTCGCACCCTACAACCTTGCCAAAAATACTCTCGCGTGAGTTAATTAACGCCGCGTTAATTAACTCACGCTAGTTCAATTTCTTTGTCTCGTTTTCTGCTTTCGTTTTCTAGCATCATGTGTTTGTTAACTATGAAGATTAAGTCATTTGGCCATCAATTAACTCACGTATTTCTTCTTTCATTTGAGCATTAAATTCATACAAAGATAGAGCCAAAATAAATTGATAAAAATTATAGAAACAAGCCATCAATTCATACACGTAAAGCCCATTAATTCTACAACACCTAACAAAAGCAGGGGTATTGAGCAATAGCAGATATGATTTTCAATTACTGATATGAATATTTGCAGATATGAACTAGCGTGAGTTAACTCACGTGGGGTGTAACACTTGTGTGAGTTAACTCACGCAGTGCTTTATACATGCGTTATTTAAGTAGTGCAGCGTTAGTTAACTAACGCATAAATTTACATTTGCGTCAGTTAACTAACGTAGGGGTATTTTGGGAAAGGCTGCAGGGCGCGAGCGAAAAGTGCTGGGTGAAGAGCAGCAATCTATAATGCCAAGCTTGAGTTTTGTTTGAGTCTCACCAAGTATGTACATACTACATAAGTTAAGTTCATGAGAGTGTTGTAGTCTTCTATAGACAAATACTGCAAATGTATTTTTTTTCTTAATTTAAAATACCAAAAACACATGCTGCACATTCTGATTTGATATTTTCCAAAAAAAAAAAAAAAAAACTGATATGATTATTTCTATGTTTGGTGATATAGTTGCCGACAATAAATCTATGTCTGAGTTGTTGTAAAATTTAGATGTGGAATTATCACAAATAAGAAATTAAAGAGAAATTATCATAACAAATAAATATGACTAATAATAAAGTAAAATAAAGCTCAAGAAACTTATCGAATTTGGTTGCCGGCACGACTCCATTAAAACCTTCACAAATCAAAAACAACACACTGTTATGTAACCTGAGACGTGATATAATCACCGTAAAAAAAATATGAAACCGAAATTGTATTTTAGTGAGCACCTAAAGACTGATGTGTTTAGGTTGTTTCAAATAAACCAATATAAGAAGAGACTAAGAATTCCACGATAAATAATATAAACTTATATGGCTAAGTAATAGAAATATATCACCTGAACTTTTCCATGGTTCAAATTAGCAGCGGTGATATTTTGCTTCAAGTGAACCACGATATGAAACTGACAACAAACTTAAATTTCCTAGGCACATTTAATTTGATGTGCTTTGAATAAAACTTTTCAGCTAGGCTGATCCGGTACCGGTTAACACAAGCTACAAGCTTCTCTTTGACATGCTTAATTCCAACCAATTTATTATATATTTCTCCATTCATAGATGTCGCACAACAGTGGGTGGTGCATATCTTAGCATCGGCAGCAAATAAACAATATGGAGAAAATCCTTAAGATTCTTTTTTTTTAGAGAACCTTAATATATAAATAAAGAAATCGATAAAATATAAACAAAAGAGATTTTAAGGAAACTTATTTCGAAATTGATAAAAACGTACAAATCATAATTTTGGATAGACTTGGTTTTATTTAACTTTTGAAATATAATAATTAAAAATTTACAACATGAATTCACACTGAATTTGACAAAATCACTAATTATCTGTGATTTTGTGAAAATTACACTTTGAAGTTTTAACAAAATTGAAGGAACCCAGAAGAATGCCTTCTATTTAGGATTAGAATCTAAAAGGATTCAACTAGGTCACTTTTTTTCTGATTTATTTATTAACTTCATCTAAGATTCAAAAAGTTGAGTTCAAATTGTATTATCATCAGGTGTAATGTGTTGAGCGCTCAAATGGTTGCACAGGCATAACAAAGTTATGTACATTTGTTTGTCCTATGTTAATTAGAAACTCCATGAATGGGGATGATAACTGAGGTATAGCTCAACATAATTTCCATTTCTTTCCACTTTTCATATGTTTACCTTCTATTTCAATTGCATCTAAGTGATTATCCTTTCTAAAAGTTGCACTTGTCTTCAATTTCCATAAGGAAAAATTTCCCCAATTGAATTCTCTTGATAATAAGAGAATAATAAAAATCTCAAAGGAGAAATTACATAAGAATTATACAAAAAGTTTCATAGATTGACTGCTAACCGCAAATTCTATAAACATTAACCGTGTCACTATAGAAATCTATTAAACAAGGGCAGTACCCTTAACATATTCTGTAAAAGCCAAAGCAATCAAACCCAACATAGCAATTCTACCATTCCACAACTCAGCATCTGAGGACATGACACCTTTTGACTTAGACTCCACACTAACACCTTGGAAAAATGGAATCAAAGAAGCAAGTGTCAACAACACACTTGTCCCCAAGAACCATGGAATTCCACCACCAGATATTTGATCAAACAAACCCTGTCCATTTGCTATCTCCACCCCCATAGCAGCTACAAAACCAATCATAGCCAACCTTCCATTGATTCTCTCAGGTGCTGGCCCACCAAATGCCATCAAATCCGAAAACTTTGTGCTCATCTGCCATATTTTCATCATTATTACTTAGCAAAATTAATTAATCTTCTTTCACATAATTAAGAAAAAACAAAGATAATTTTATTTACTACTATGCTCACCTTTGGTGAACGTGTATAGGTTGGTTGTGGTTGTGGTGGTGGAGTTGGTGCTGATGGTGGTGTAATTGGGTCTACAGGCACCTTTGGTTGCTCTTTCTGCCCTTCCTGATAAATGTAATGAAAAACTATAATTTATTAAATAATAGCAATGACTATTTTATATCATTAACATGATTCTTAAAGCATATACCATTAACTTGTTGCATTATGCATGTACAAAAAATACAATATGTATAAATATGCAACCTTAAAGTTAAATCTGTTTTCGAAAACATTACCTCAGCCATGGACCGAACTTTGAGGCAAGCATTTCTTCTCAAGCTTGGCATATACACAGAAGGTATGTTGTTAACTCTAGGCCTGCTAGAAATGCTGGTCATGGAGCTTGACATGATAGATTGATAAGATGAAACAGCCATTGATTATAAGTTCTTAATGTTACAACGACAAAGTGTTTTTTGAGGATAGGATGGCTTTGTAAAACACTTGGAACTCTTTCACTTCACTACACCTTAGATGGTTAAGGTTGGTAGGTATAGCATTGAAGATGGTTGTTTATATAGACTAAAATGGAATGCATTGTGAGGGATATTATGGTTCCACGTAGTGTGTAACAAGATCCTAAAGGTTATTGAAAGGAAAGTATTGTAGTGGATATTTAAGTTCCACGTAATGTGTAAATGGGTCCTAAAGGTAATTGGTTCACGTGGGTTCATTTGTCCACACATGGTTAAAGCAATAGACGTGTCTCTGGTTAGGACCAGAAGTTAGGACTCTGCAGATGCTCCTTTTGAACTACAACCTCTCAATTCTCAAATAAACAAGTTCGTAAATCATCATCTATATGAAGATTTGCCTTAAGCTAGACGGAAAAAAGAAAAAGTTTTAATCCTACCACAATAAATTTTGGACTTGTACTAGCAGTTGGAGAAACAACAAGTGGTTTAATGCACATCTAAGAATATCTGATCTGCAGGAGATATACCAGAACTAAAGATTAAGATATATCTTCGAATTGGTCAAGATTGTAGAAGACTATAATGACAAATGAAATACAATTACATTAGCAAAATTGCATGTTACATGTTACGCACACACTAATACGAGGTTTACACACAAAGGCTACAAAGTGCCGCACCATTGTTGTATATATGATTCATGTTCTCTCCAAATAATAATTTGATGCAGCAATAAGCTATATCCTTTAGTATAGCATAACTACATTATCTGATGGTGCACATTTAAATTTATTTTGTATCAGGTTAAAGGTTTTGGGGTGAAGCTTTTATCTATGGTACACACAGTGTTTGTCTTCTTTATTTTGAAGGGAGTTTGTCTTCTTTATTCTCACTTGTTACAAGAATAATACCAAATCGACCATTCAAGCAATCCCTCTGTAAAGCACAAGTTGCAAGAATCTTTTCACCAGCTATAAAAACCTTCTTGCATCATCATCATTTTCAATGGACAAAATCCTTTTTGATATTGTGCTGATTAGGACTTGGGAGCTTTGATTTCAGTTTCAATTTTGAAATTTGCTTTTGGAATTTCATGCTTATTGAGCCTCCAACTCATTTTCTTGCTTACTGTTATATACCAAAGGAAAGATGGTTCAAAAGAACCCGTTTTCAATTTTTGGGTGAAATCATTCTTGGTCATGTTTTACTTACCTCCCGGCCAAACTCCGGATTACTAAGGTTCGCATTCCCTTACAAATTGGAAGGTTAAACCAAAAAGAGCAAAGAAAAAAATGGTTTAGGCCAATAAGAATTCTATTATAAAAACTGAATCTAATCGGAAAAAAATACTATTAGAATTATATCACAACAATATTCCACAAATACTTTTTGAGATGAAGGGTCCGTTTGGTTCGAGAGTTTTGGAGGGGAGGAGAGATTTTTAATTTGACGTTTGGTTCAATTTTTAGAAGGGGAGGGGAGGGGAGATGAGCAAATTTTATTGCACTGTCAAAATTATCCTTATATTAATTTAAAATCTCAATATTATCCTCGTAACAACATTTATTATTATTATTATGTTATATTATCCTTGAAACAACTTTTACTATTATTAGGTTATCTTGTAACAGTCCACGTGAGCTTAGCTCAGCTGGTTGGGACAATGCATAAAATATGCAAGGTCCAGGGTTCAAACCCCGGCCACTACCAAAAAAAGGTAAAATAATTTTTAAATCCCTCCCCTCCCCTTGTGAACCAAACACACTTTTAATTAAAATATCTCCCCTCCCCTCCCCTCTGTTAAAATTCCTCCCCTCCCCTCCCCTCCGTTAAAATTCCTCCCCTCCCCTCCCCTCCTAATTCTCGAACCAAACGGACCCGAACAGAAAGTAATCTCCAACTCTACTACGTATATAGTTGAGAATTGATTTTGTCTGACCATAGAAGCTAGTAGTTAAAGCTTCAGGTTAACGGGCATACAAGTCCAAAATCAATTCATCTTTGTGAAAAGCCAAACATCATTCTTTACCATCAAATCACATTACAAGATCCTAAACGCACGTATGAGGGATCTGAACATGGAACCAAACATAGCATTAGTATTGCAAACACAATGTATGGATCTGTAAGTAATTCTCCAAGAGGAAAGTTAGCTCAAGGAAGTGATAAAGCTTTCTGTCAACCTTCCCATATGTTGTTTGAGAGTAGCTTGGCTCTCCATAAACAAAAAGGAAAAGCATTCCTGATCACTGTCAGTTCTATGCTTCTCTACATTCTTCTCAGGAAGCATTTTTAGGGTAAACAATTTCCTATAAGAGTACTCACTCTGACTTCACTAAGGTGACTCCATTGTGTTTGGGGCACTGAAGTATTTGCTCTTAAGTTTGTCATCGGCCTTGAACTGCATTAAACTGTTCAGCTACACCATTAGGCATCAACAAAGTCGTTCTTCCACGATTGTGATCATTTCTCCCTCACCTGATTGATAAACTATAACTACACTCAATTCCAGCAAGGTGCTTCAGTGCATGTTGAGGCAAACAGATTTCTTTCTTGTGCTTGTATAAACGTAGTTGTGTTGACCATTTTGGGCTTTTCAATTTTGATTGTACGCTTTTTTTAAGGTGCTTATCTGAGGCAGCTCCATATGTGTAACATGGAACTAGAGAACTTTCAGCTAAGTCTAACTTCCCTTCTTTCTTTCTGATCCAAACCTTTAGCTCACCGTAGAACTGAGCCTGTCAATTTGGTGCCGACCAGGCCTAAATCAAGTCATAGACCCAAAAAAAAAAAATCAATATCTTCAAATAGTTTCTTGAATAAGAATAAGCTTGACAGATAGAAGCCGTGAACACATAATGTGTCTTAATTTTGAGGAGTCATCAAAATTAATTAGCAGGATAAAAAATTTATACACTGAAGGTCACAGTTAATGGCATCCCACAAACATAGATAGTTAAAAACACACACAACTTATGAAAGGAAATACAATAGCACTGGTTCATGTATTATTCGGATGGAACTCAGTGTTGTTGACCTCTAGAGAAAAAAGAAAAATGGTCAAAACTTTGCTCTGATTGGAAATATGTTCAGAGATAGACTTAGAAATAGATTCACCTGCACAAGCAGCAATTGGGATCTGTTGGTCGTTGGCTATTGCATCCAAATTTGAGCTCTGATCCATGCCAACTAACAGTTTGGTTTCATGATCACTCCTACTGATCGGGAAAGAAACATATACTGAAGTTTGTAGAAGTAGAAATAGAAATCTCTAGAGAGAAATAATTTTAAGACTAGGAAGGAGGGCAAACAATGAAAAAAAAAAGTGCCCTTTTATTGAAGAAAAATAGCAAAGATCCCTTTTCCACTGCTTGCTTATATGAAGAAGATATCAGTCTCGGGGTAAGAGACTGTTCAAGAACAGATAAGAAATCTATAATGAAAGCAGAAAGGAAAATGTACAGAAATTGCTATAACTTTGAGAGGCTTGCTTTCTACTTCCCAAACCACACCCAAAATTCAATTACCTTTCCCCTTTGGCCCTCTCCCCACCTCTTTTATCCCATTCCCACTACCCTAAACAATTTTCTACCACATGGGTAGATTGTCAAAATTGCATATTTACCATTACCTATCCGCAGTCGTACAAATTTCAAGCAAGTTTTTAATCCCATGTACACCTAGGATTGCAATCTGATGGATCAAAGTATAATCACTGGGGAAATTCATAAAATCAGTGGAGAACGGTGATTTCGGCCTAGTAATGGTGGACTAAAGTAGAATCACCGAGGGCATAAAATCAGTGGGATCGATATTGCAACCTAGTTATTATTCTGGGCCCCACAATCAATTTTGCACTCAAAGCTCACTTGTTTCACAGCTCATCAAAATAACAAATCTAGAGTTTAAAATGGCCAGACTGTCGGTGTAAAATAGTTATACACTAGCATCCAATGAGGCCACCATTTTTCCATGACACACTGTCAGTTTAAAAATAACCATACAAAGATGGGGTGATGTGGCAAAGTAGTGGATTGTCATTGGTTGTCAGTGTAACTGTTCTACTATTCCAGACCTCTCATCCATGAAGAAAAGCCTCAGACAGACTTGACAAGCAACAAAACTTGTCCATGATATACCAAGCAGGAAAGCAAAGTTTTAAATTGTAGTCGCAGTCCCAGATGCAATTACGTCATGTTCGTTGAAACTGCAGACAAATGTGGCAGATCTAGCCGCAACTGCAGTTGCAAAGACTCGAAACACCTTGGCACCATGACCGCAAAATTACAGTTGCACACTAGTATTATCAATGGCAGCTTGTGAATTATGGCAGTCATCCATAAACTCACCATATAAATATAAATGGCGGATATGATAGGCATTGCAGCCTACGACGACTGGCATATGAATCTGCCACGGAAGTAATTTGACAACACGGTTGCATATAACCTTGCTTGAAAGGACAATAAAAATAAATGGCAATAGCGGCTTGTATCAGGTATAGGATCTCACAAAAATCACTATGCTACATTTCCATAATCAACAAGGGTGTATATACACTTTTACTGGACACAGATGCTATCAAGCTGTTAGTTCACAAATATTACAATAACCAAAGACCTCTATCTTTAAATATACGTACGCCACCAAATAGAGTTTTACCAGCAAAAAAGGAATCAAATTTAACAGCTCTAAAATATAGTCACTATGAATTCTACATGTCAGTCACAAAATCCCCACCAGAACATCGGAAAGCCCGTAACTTCAGCCTCAGAACCTACAAAAGAGTGAGTTCTTGTCGATTCTCCATAGACTGTCTAAGAATATACTCATCCCTCCTTTTCTTATCATCTCTTTCATCTTCTCTACCAACCAAAAATATAGCGTGCAAAGCATCCCTCTTCTTATTTCTATCATCCAAAGACTCTCCAATAAACTTCTTCCCAGATTTGAACTTGAAATGCACAGTAGGTCTTGCAGTAGCAGCGGGAATAACCGTCTTTTCTCCGTCAATCTCATCATCATCATCACATAAAACACCACCACCCCCTAGCTTCTCAATTGCAGGTGCAAATGCCTCCAACACTGAAACTCTATCTCCATCAACAATCGGTAGCTTCACCGGCAAAACAACTGGAGCAACATCTTCATCAGGATCACTTCTTGTAGTTGTTGTTTCAGTGGATTCGTTTCGATTACGGTTACCATTACAAAGCAACAACCGCTTCTGCAAATTCAACAACGATCTCTCAGCCTTCCTCCGCTGTCTAGCTTGTTCAACCTTATCCTCACGCGGATCAGAAACTCTTTCATCCCAAACCGGCGTATGAATGTAAGTATGAGGATCAGGTAAAGCCGGCAACCACGCCGGAATATGCTTCCCCGGTGGAGTTTCACCCATTTGTATAAAACTCGGAATAATTTTCCGTTCACGAATCACCGGAAAATTAGGAATCGGTTGAGCAAACGGAGTTTCGGGCATAGATTCAGCGTAATTCATAATTTCCTTCATACCGTTTGAAAACCCTAAAGGAGCTTGTAAATCTTCCCAAGCTCGTAACAAATCGAATACGGTGCATTGTGATCTTCCGGCGAGGTTGGAGTAGAATTTCGCAGTTTTGCTGAAATCGATTAAGTAACGGATTACGATATCCGAGAAGGATTCGAGAGCTGAGTCTTTGACGGCGTGGAAACCGGTGGTTTCACATAACTGCGCCACCGCGATTTTTGCCGTTGATCGGGCGAATTCGTCGGTGGCGGAAGGTCTTCCTCTGGTGATTGTGTTGGTTGAAGATGGAATTAGGGTTTCCGAATTGGTTTTGGATTTTTCGCTCGGTGCCATTGAAGAGAAGAAAGAAGAAAATGAATCGAATGAAAGGTTTGAGAGCGAGAGTATTTGAGACGTTGTTGTGGCAGGGACTATAAAATAAAATTGAGAGATCCTTTTTGGAATATTATTTACTTACTAAAAAGTAAAAATAAGTTTTCAATTTTTGTTAGTTTAGCTCGATTGATGGAAATATTGTATATTATATGCATGGATGGGGATTCAAACTTTAAACATCTCATGAACTACTTGACGCAAGAAAAATAGTTTTTCAATAAATTATAAATAATATCTTTCAAAAAAAATTATAAATAGTATATTAGTGTCAAGATGTGTTTGTCCACTTTTTTTAGTGCGCTAACGCACATAAAACTATAAATAATGTTTTTTATTAAATATTGATTTTGATTATAATTATGTGTATAGATGTTTGTGATTTTTTTTAAAGAGTTTGTGATTTTTAAATAATAATAATAAATTATGTTTTTCTATTATCAATATTGTAACATATATAATAGAAATTCTTATTTTTTTCATTAACATCAACAATATTTTGTCAAAAAAAAAACATCAACAATATAACAATTTAAAAAACAAATTTATTTAAAGGTATAGCTAAACTAATAAAAAAATTGAATTAAAAAAATCATATGTTCATTTTATATATTATTATTTAGGGTAGACAGTGAATAATTGGATATGAATCTTTTTGCCTAGTATCTAGCTAGAAATAACTACAAGATAGAGAATAGTGTGTTGATTTTGGTAATTGGTATATGTAATGTAAAAACAAATTTTGTATGTGAAAAACAAAATTGAGTCTTGATGATTAGATTTTTTTTTGAAGGACTTGATAATTAGATATGTCATGTTCCTAAAAAAAAAAAATTAGATATGCCATTGCATTTTTTTTACTCATAGTCAATAATATAAATAGTTGAAACCATCCCAACGGCTCATACACAGTCAAATCTGCCTACAAGATGTGTTCAAGTATTTTAGACCAAAGGACAAACTATCATGTCTCTAGTGATTGGAAGTTGATATGATCATTGTGTGTTTCGCCTAAAATTAAACATTTTTGTTGGAGATTGCTTCGTATTTGCTTACCCACAAGGTCTAATTTGCAAAATCGTGGAGTCCATTGCCAGTCAGTTTGTGTGGTTTGCAATAATGACCTAGAAGATGAAATGCACATGTTTATGCACTCCAAGTTTACTATTGATTGTTGGAAAGAGGCAAATTTTTGGGGCAAGATAGAGTCGTACGTGATGTCAAGTGGTAGTTTTTCATCTATTATGTTTTCCATTCTTAGAGCGCTTGAAGTGGACAATCGTGCTAGATTTGTCGCTATTTTATGGAGTATTTGGCGCACGCGTAATGCTTGTTTATGGGAGCAAAAATCTGTCAATGCACATGCATCTTGTGTCCTAGCCATGGATACGGTTCGTGATTACATGTGGTGCCACCGTCTCAATGATGATGCACAGTCTGATACTCCAGTTTGGTCTAAACCACAAACAGATTGGATCAAGTGTAACGTTGATTGTGCCCTTTTCGAAGCTGAAGGAAAATTTGGTGTTGGCATTTGTTTTCGAGATAGCCTTGGACATCTTATCCAAGCTAACTCTATGGTTTTTCCTTCTTTTACAACCGCAACTGAGTGAGAAGCTACCGCTCTACAACAAGCCTTCCAAATTGCTCTTGAACTTGGCCTGGATCGGGTAGTATTCGAAAGTGATTGTCAACTAGTTGTGAATGCAGTCCTTAATAATAGATCTTATATGAATGAACTAGGAAGTTTACTCTCTAATTGCAGGACTTTGCTTTTATCTAATGCTAGTTATGCTCTAGCTTTATATTAGGAGACAAGCTAATATAGTCGCTCATAACCTTGCTCGAGCGTCTATATTACATGCTAGTCCCACTATTTTCTATCATCCTCCCGATTGTATTCACTCTAATATTTTGGATGAAATGAAATGAGTTACATTTCCCTAAAAAAAAAAAAAAAAAAGTTGGAACCACACCCAATTAAAAAACTGCCAAAAAATAATATAATTTAAAAATGGATGAAAATTACGTTTTTTGACTCAAAAAAAATCGTTTTAAAAAAATATAGTGTCACGACTCACATGGTTATATTTCAAATAGTGTTGTATTATTTTATGTTTTGAAACCGGATTTCCAAAAACATCCTTTGAAGAACAAACTGGTAAACTGATTTCTAATGAAACTGATTTTAAAGTTTATAGTCTTCAAATCCTTGTCCATTTTTCTTGTTTCTTTTGCGGCATCACACACACACACACACACATTATTTACACCAAATATACAAGGTATTGGTTTATACAAAGCCATAAACTTAAACAATAATTCGGGTGTGTATATTAACCCAATTGGTTTTCAGGTCTTCTATTTGCAATGTTACAAGAGTTTAAATAGAACACACACTCATGACTGTAACAACCTTTCCATGCATCAATATCCTTTATCTCTACTCGTCGTCACGAAGATGAATATGAACAACTCTTCTAGGTGATGCCTATCAAAAAAATGTAGAAACCTGTTATAAACTTTCTTCGCTAATGAAAGCAAATAACCCAAACATCTGCTTTCAATTTTGAAGTAGTGCATTTAGATACTTCTCGTCGAAAATGTTTCTAAGTAGCCTTATCCAAAACAATGTCGAGTATCTTCGTAAAAACCTACAAGATTACTGATCAACATGTAAACTTTGTCCCCAAAGAATATTCTTGTCTTATAACTTTAAGCAGTGACCTAATTAAATACAAAAATATACAATGCAAGATGCTCTTACTGTTTCCAAAAGTGGCATATCCCATTCATTAGACAAGATATTACACAGAAAGGAGAGAAGCTCCTATGACAACTGTCCTAGATGATTCTGACACTAATTATCATTTTTGTATGTCAACGTCTCCTTTAAAACCTCTGACTATCATAGCCTGCAGTATTTGAAGTTCAATTATCAGAAGATAAACTATGAACTGTTCATGATGATTATGAATGCTAACGGTAAATTATCTCCAAAATGTCGGTTAGTGATGATGACCGATGAGAGGTATGTGAAAGCAATATTTTCTCGAACTCAGCATCGACGAAGTCAACATACAGTTCAAGCTGTGCAATTAACATTAACGAATTTCTAACTGTTTTTTATTTTCATAACAGACAACCGTTCTAAAATGAGTTGAAAATTTATATAAAGTTGAAATAAAACAGAAAGGGAAAAAGACATTGTACATCTAGGATGAACCTGGGAAATTTGCACGGCATGGCTGAAAGTATTTTTGAAGATGTGACAGTAGCAGTTTAAGAAAACTGTGAAGTCATATGAAGGAAGAAAAAAAACATTACAACAAAGAAAAATCTAAAGTAAAATAAATAATTAAGTCTATTAGAAATTCATTCTTAACTAAATTAAGAACATATTTCAGGTTCCAGAACTGGGTTCTAATCAAACTACCTACCATATAACATGGTAAAGCCTACTAAAATTTAGTTAATTTGGAATTAATTAGCTAATTTGGAATTCTGGGTCCTTTAGAAAGAGGTAGATATATCTCTCATTAATATTCAAATAAACAATACTGCAACATCCAAAATCCTAGAGATAGAGTGTCTAGAGAAACAGAAAAAAGATAAGAACTTCACATTGACTGAAAATATGTTCAGAGAGACGTAGATTCTCCTGCACAAAGCAGCAATTGAGATTTGACATCTCTTGGTCATTGGCTATTGCATCCAAATTGGAGCTCTGATCCATGCCAACTAACAGTACTCTACAGAGAAATTTTTTAAGAAGGGAACGAAGGAGGTCCCTTTTCCACTGCATGCTTATATGAAGAAGATATCAGTCTCGTCGCAAGAGACTGTGCAAGAACAGATAAGAAATCCATAATAAAACAGAAAGGAAAATGTACAGACATTGCAAGCGCTTGAGGGGTTTGTTTTCTCCTTCCCAAACCTCACCCACAATTCGTTTACCTTCCCGTCTGGCTCTCTCCCCACTTCTCCTCTTATCCCATTCTCACTTCCCAAATCTATTTCCAGCCACATGGGTAGAGTGCCAAAATTGCATGTTTACCATTACCTATAAGCGACTACAAATTTTACGCAAGTTTTTCATCTGGATCCCACAATCAATTTTGCACTCGAAACTCACTTGTTTCACAGCACATCCAAATAATCTGGAGTTTAATGGCCATAGACTGTCACTGTATAACAGTTTTGTGCTGATATCAAATGGGAGGCCACCATTTTTCCATGTCACACTATCAGTTTCAAAATAACCATATAAAAGTGGGGTGATGTGTCAAACTAGTGGATTGTCATTGGATGTTAGTGTAAAATTGTTTTACTTGGACATAGCATAACATAAAAATATTTTCGGGCATTCATTTTCTACAAACAATTTTAATCAGTCATTTTGACCTCCCTTTCAAACCGTCTTAACTTCGGAATCTTCTCTATTTCAATTACTCTACTATTCCAGCCCTCTCTTACATGAAGAGAAGCCTCAGACAGACTTGATAAGGAACAGAGTTTGCCCATGGTATACCAAGCATAAAAGCAGTCTTAAATTGTAGTCACAGTCGTGGATGCAATTACGTCATAATCTTTGAAACTACATACAATTGCGGCTGATGCAGCCGCAATCACAGTTGCAAAAACTCGAAAAACCTTGGCGCTGTGACAGCAAAATTACATTTTCAGATCAGCGTTATCAATGGCGGGTGGTAAATTATGGCTGCCATCCAGAAACTCGCCATATAATTATGGCGTTGAGGTTTATATCAGAAACATGGCAGATATAATAGGTGTTGCGTCCTGTGACGACTGGCATATAATCTACCGCAACAACGATTTGATAACACTGGTGTACACCACAATTTAAGCCTCGCAAGAAAAGGAAATAAATATAAATCGCAATAGCAGATGTATCAGGTATAAAATCTCCCAAAAATCACTAGGTTACATTTCCATAATCAACAAGGATGTATATACACTTTTATAGGACACAGATGCTATCAAGCAGTTAGTTCTCAACTATTACAATAATCAAAGACCTCTATGTTTAAAAATATGTAAGCCACTAAATAGAGTTACACCAGCAAAAAAAGGAAACAAATTTAACAGCTCCAAAACAGAGTATAGTAATGGTGAATTGTACATCTAAGTCGCAAGCTCCTTACCAAAACATAGGCAAGCCCGTAACTTAAGCCTCAGAACCTACAAAAGAGTGAGTTCTTGTGGATTCTCCAGAGTGTCTAAGAATATACTCAGCCCTCCATTTCTCATCATCTTTTTCATCTTCTCTACCAACCAAAAATATTGTGTGCAAAGCATCCCTCTTCTTATTTCTATCATCCAAAGACTCCCCGATGAACTTCTTCCCAGATTTGAACTTGAAATGCACAGTAGGTCTTCTTGCAGTAGCAGTGGGAATAACCGTGTTTTCTCTGCAATCCCATCATCATCATCATCACATAAAACACTACCACCCCCTAGCTTCTTAATTGCAGGTGCAAATGCTTGAAAAACCGAAACTTGGTCTCCATCAACAATAGGTAGCTTCACCGGCAAAACAACCGGAGCAACATCTTCACCAGGATCACTTCTTGTTGATGTTGTTTCAGTGGATTTGGTTCGATTAGGGTTACCATTACAAAGAAACAAACGCTTCTGCAAATTCAACAACGACCTATCAGCCTTTCTACGTTGTCTAGCTTGTTTAAACTTATCCTTACGCGGATCAGAACAATCGTTGCTAACTGAACAATCGTTGCTACTGATGCTAATCAAGTAAACAGCTCTGGCCAACAGATTTGTTGTTTCTTCATCTCCTAGTTTCTGGCTCAGTACTTTTTTAACATTCTTGAAATAAGTGAATTGAGTCTTCATATATATCACCTGAAAATATCAAAATATCATACCATCAAGCTCTCTTACACAAATAAGTCAGTTGGGTCTTTGTCATATCATCTGAGAAAGTATCGCCACCCAAAGCCTCCCAAATAACTAGGTAAAAGAAATTCCATTCCTTGGCATATAAGATAATGATTATAATATGGACTCAGATTTATCGTTTTCATTTACATTTGCTAAAACGTTGTAAGAACTACCACAGATTATCAGATTTCACTAATGAAAATTTCATATGATGAGAAGCTATCTGTCATAACTACTACTTCCCACAGAGCTTGCTTAATAACTAATGAGGCAGCATACACACCTAGCTAGAAAGTGATGCTCATCAAGAAAATACTACATCACGTGTTAAAACACACAATGTAGAGTGAAAACAAGACCATGCAATGCACTTGATACTTAATTAAGAGGTAGAACAAGGGCTTAGTAGTGGCAAAAAAATAAAACAGAACATGCTTTTCATAGAAAACAAAATGCCTAAGGGAGCAAACATACAACATATTCCACAAACAACATGGGTATAATAATATTAAGTAATATTTCAATCTTCATACACACTAGGGAATCCTTCTTCCTAACCCCTCCCTATATATATTTCCTCCCGAAAATGAGCCTCAATGTAAGTTGATCAGTTTATTAGCCTGTATACATGTCGGCCTTAAAAATATTGAAAATATAGGTAAGTTAACATATGCTGGATAGAGTACAAATACAAACTGAATAATTGGGTTAGAAGTGTCAAACCCTCAGATTCTGATACACATACAACTAACAAATGCGACAAGAAAAACACCACTAAAGAAAGAGTGGGGACTAAGGAACTGGGAGGAAATTGAATATAAAAATACCTCTAAAAGTCTAAAAAATGTTTCAAGTGAAAGAAGGTTTCCACTAAAGAAAGGTCTCATAGAAATTAAATGACAGCAAGTTTTAACACAATATAAATAACCCTTGGATGGAATTATGTAAGCATAAAGCTAATAAACATGTATCCGATCTTAAGGAAACAACATCCAAATTTTATCTCACAGAATGACCCATGTCTAAAGTAAATAAGCTTATAGAACGCGTTCTCAAGCAGTGGTCCCAATGCAGCATAAAACATTTAAGTTCTCTTGGTATCCAAAACTAAAATTGTAGTTTTCTCAGCTAAGAAACAGGTATAAGCATTGTATCCAACACACGGAAATAAATTTATATTAGGAGGTATGACTATAATCAATAAATTTAAACACGATACTGTTTGAGAAGAAAAATGTATGGGGGGATTAATAAGGAGACCAATCATTACTGAAAATACAATGGAAAAAGAGAGAACAAGGACCAAACAAACATGTCTGTCTTTGAGCAACCATTTGCAGATAGAATGAGGTAACACTTATTATTAAAAGATCCATGACAAGTTATCCCTCTGACAACTTCCTCTTCAAACAAAATATAACTTCACTTTTAGAAACCAGGAGCACTTTCCAAATCAAAAGATGGCTTACAAGTTCAGTTATATTTTGAGAGGAAAGCTACAACAAGTGAAGCCAATCTGAATAAACCCTATATAATTTTAACAGTACTGAAAAAGAATAATCGATCCAATCAAATCAACCACCACTAATTCAAATAGAAGTTGACACAATTTGCACAAGCCATGGGCCTGATCCCTATTTTCACAAAGATAATATTGAATAAATATTTGTTGGAATAAAAATACAGTTTCACAAGTCATTCCCGCAATAGGGTTCAAATTTGGGACGAAAGCACTAATAAACAATGAAATCCGTACCATGCATAGAAAGCCGTTGTGAAATTTTTGTGGCAATCGGCATATATTTAAACAAACATACAAGTGAGTGGGCATAAATCTTATTCCAATCTTGCAACACCAAACCACTACATTATATTGAAATGCAGAATGAAAGAACAAAAAAAAAAATTTAACCAACGAATAAATCAAACCTAACACACCACTTTCTCATGTTGAGAATTTCATCGAAGAATATATAACAATCCATGGTTACCAATGAACATAAAATACATAACATAAATGGAAATTAACACATAAGTTACGGTTAGGGAATTGAAGACTCTAGTGGATGGGTTCTTCATAAACCATAAGGTAAATAGCACAAATGGAAATTAACTAAAAAGTTGTGATGTAATTAGCATGGGTTCTTCATAGGGGAATAACATAACATCTATATTGCTATACATAGATTCTACTATTAACTATTAAGAACAAGGTGATATCAAACTCTCTTGGTAGACTTCCGGTAACATCCAACCATGGCGTCTTTGAATTCTAAGAGTCTTTAAAGTGCCATCTCTAGGATTGTAAACAACCAACTTTGACCGAAACTCTAGCAGCACCTGATCATCCTCATAAATATAAAGTGCCCTGGTATAAATACAAGAACCAACATCTCCTATATAAGGAACACGAAACAATTTAGTCCAAGAATCTTTGTTTCCATACTCCTTCATAAGCCAAATTTCTGAATAAGCACCGATATGAGAATAAAGTATGGACAAGCAATCTCTCAGCACCCATAAGGAGGATTTAGTAAACGCAACCAACTCTCCATAATCTGGCAGCAATAGCTCTCCATAAGACTCTTTCTCCAAATCAAGAGAAACAATACTTGAATCATTAGATCACAACCAATTAAGAGTTCCACTAACGAATATTCCTGATAGATGATAAAGTTCGCCAGGAAAATCCAGAATCCTTCTCCAAAAATTGGTACCCACAGTATGCACATAAGTTTTGACTTCGGAAACCCCAATATATTCAAAGCATGTGCAAGAAAAGGCAACCACCTTGTGGTATTCCCTGGAATTTCCAAAGAAGGCAATCTTGTAAATTTCTTGATGGAAGGGTTCCACAAAATAACGGAATTTGTAATGAGTTGGATACAGAGGATGCCGTGGCAAGAGCCACAGACTCGATCGAGTTTACCGATTTGATTGGTCAGAGGATACTCTAGCTGCCACGTGGCGGCGGCAGTAGGGAACACTTTTCTTCCAGAGAATACGGAGGAGAGAGTACAAGCATTGAAGATGAACTCGCGTTTGATTAAACTTCTGAAAAAGATATGACGAGTGTTTGAAAAGCGAAGGTGGTTCTTGGCGAACTTCGAATCTGAGATCAGAAATTTCCAGGACTTGCAGACGGATTGGAATTGCATTAGGGATTTGACTGGAAGCCTATAAAGAATTTCTACGATGAGATCGAATGGAAGAATGGGAAGTGGAGGATTTTCGGTGGAGGAGGGGAGGTTATTCTCGGCGCCATGTGCGAGGGTGGCGGCGGTTGCCAAATGCAGACGGCGGAGAGATGAATGAATAATTGGGAGGCTTAAATATGGAAATGGTCTCTGCAAATATCTGGCGTTTTGGTTTTAGTCCCTGTAAAAATATTTTTTTGGTTTTAGTCCCTGCAAATATGAAATATTTGGTTTTGGTCCTTGGGATTTTGTTTTAATCCTTGTAAAATCATTTCATATTGAAATCAGTCCCTATAATATTCATTTTAGTCCTCATTTTGAGGGACTAAAATCAAATATTCTACCTATTACAAGGATCAAATCCAATATGAATCAATTTTACAAGGACTAAAACAAAATACCAAGAACCAAAACCAAATTTTTTATATTTGCAGGGACTAAAACCAAAAAAAAATATTTTTACAGGGACTAAAACCAAAATGTCAGATATTTGCAAGGACTATTTTCATATTTAAGCCTAATTGGGAAGATGAAGCTGCGGTTCATAATTTAATTTAAAAGAAGTATCATTGGGCTCTAATTAAAATAACAACCCAGCTGTGGATTTGATAATTTGAAAATTACTCTTTAGGTATGTATATGGTTTCCTCGTAGACACCTCACACTATAGGAAATACTCTAAATGACAATTAACTACCGTTAATCGTTAACACTGTGTTTGGTTGAAAGAAATAAGGAAGAGAGAAAGAAAGAAGAGAGAAATAGAGAAGAGATAGTAGTTTTCTCTTGTTTGGAATGGAGACAAAGAGAGAAGAGAGATTAAAAAACAGTGGGTCCCACCACCTTTTATCTTCTCCCCAAAATAGAGAAGAAATGGGAGAGAGAAGTTTTTAGTTTTTGTTGTTCCAATTTTGCCCTTTCCTTCAATTGATACTTGCACTCACGTGGATGAATTGCAACACCAACTGTACTTGTGATTGTGAACATGAAAAGGAATTTAATTGAGGCAACATTGATGATATTCTAAACGTTTAAAGCTTCAATTAATTAAGGAATTTTTTTAAAGCCTCAAAGGAATTTTTTTAAAGCTTCGAAAATTATTCTCATCCACCAGCAAGAGATCGCAACAAAGAAACAACTCTTAGCTTCAATTAAAAGGAATTTAATTGATTTCTAAAAATTAAATTCATTAATTTATTTGTAACAAAAAAATCATTAATTTGATTAAAAAAACATTAATTTATTTGATCAAAAATTTCATTAATTACTTAAATTAAATTAATTAATTGAATGTAACCAAAAAAAAAAATAATTAATTGAATTATGAAACAAATTAAATTTGAAGAGAGATTTTTGTAGGGGTGTTTTAGACCTTTCAATAATAGTAAGCACTTCTCTCTTCTCCATTTCTCCTCCTTTTCTCTTCTACCAAATAATACATCAAATCTGCTCTATTTCTCACTTATTTATCTCTTCACAACTTCTCTCTCACCTATTTCTCTCTTCACAACTTCTCTTCTAAACCAAACACACCCTAAATGATAGTTAATTATCGTTTGAACTCAGTCACATTAGAAACGATAATTAATTAATTAATTTTTTTTGGAGAAACAATAATTAACTATTGTTTAACTCATGTTCTTAAATTGTTTACAAACTTCGTTAGATTTGACAAGACTCGTGTCTATTCTCAAGTGATAAGTATCTTGTTTCTCTCTTTCGATCTCAACCACAAGTAAAAAAAGCATAATTCTTGTGTGCCATATTTCAACAAATGAGTGAACGAGAAAGAGAAATCACTCTTACACGTTTGCTAAAGATTCGTCTGCCAACTTCCGCATTCTTGTTTGTTCAATACTTGTAAATTAATCAGAAGAGCTATGAAAAAGCATTACATGTTGTTGAAGTAACGTGGTTAGCATATATCAGGTGGAAGGATACTTATCACTTAAGAATAGATCAATTTGAGGCACAATTTTGAACAACAATTAATTGTTGTTTAGAAGCGAACGATAATTACTTGTCGTTAGTGGTATCTTCGGTAGTTCAAGGTGTATGTTAGCAAATACTAGATGTCTAAAGAGCTATTTTCTGATCCTTTAGACACAAAGAAGCAAAATCAAGGAACGACATGATCAAATGCAATCAGGAGAAGTTATCGTATACTGGTCCAATTGGTAAGGGTGTTCAAAATTGAACAAACCCAATAGAAAAATTGTTTTTTTAAGGAGTTTAATAGGGAATTGTTATGTACTTTTTTAATGGTAACATATCTTACAAGAGGTGTACTCGTGAGCTTAGCTCAGTTGGTAGGGACAATATAATAATAAGAGTATATGCAAAGTCTGGGGTTCGAATCCCGTCCACCACAAAAAAAATCTTACAGGAGGACTCTCTTAAAGAAAAATTCCCTGTGTCGTTATTTTAACTTCTTAATTGAACCACTGGCCTAAATTCTCGTGGAACTGATATGTACTTTTTTGAGGAGTTTAATAGAGATTTGTTATGTAGTTTTTTAATGGTAACATATCTCACAGGAGGACTTTCTTGAAGAAAATATTCCCTGTGTCGTTATTTTAACATGGTCACATGATTTTGGACACAATATTTGGCCACTCACACAAATGAAAAAGGTAAAATAAGAAGAAAAAAAGTAAATAATATGCATTTTTTTAAATAATTAAATGTACAATCTTTTTTGTCTCCAAATCTTGTATCCAGTCAACTATTTTTCTCTTTACATGGTGGACCAATTTTTGGCGGTTCAAAACATGAAAAAGAAAGATAGAAGAAGAAACTCCGCTCCTGAGTGAAGAATACTCTTTAGGCACATAATGATTGCTCACATGCATATAGAATGACAATTAACTTTCGTTCGACACTTTTTAAAATGGTTAAGGCCTTTCTAAACCGATTTAAAAGTGTGTCAAACGGTAGTTAATCACCGTTGGGCAGCCTAAAGAGCAATTTCCCTCCTTGGTTTACAAGATAATTGTTATATGAACATGACTTATCATTTTCATTTAAATTTGCTTATATGTTGTAGGAAATGTCACAGATGATCAGTTTTAATTTATGAAAATTTTGCAGGGAGAGAAAATCTTACAATTACAGATCTTAGACCATCTATCATGTCATATAAACTAACTCGGCTTAGTTTGCTCTCATACATTAGCTAGCAATTGGGAGGTCTAATGCGTAATGGGTTTCCCCTGTCTCTGAAGTACAAGAATATGTTATGGAAAGCAAGTGAGAAAATGAATAACAATCATTGCTGGAATCAGTTGAACATCACAATTAACAGAGCAGTTTAAATTTCATTTTGTTTAAAGATGAAGCAAGGTAAGGAGCTGAAATCAAATTAGAAGTATGAACTCTAAGCAATATTTACAATATGGACTCAGAATCATCATTTTCATTTAAATTTGCTAAAATGTTGTAACTACAACTTATCAGATTTCACCATTGAAATTTTCAAAAAGAAAATAAAACTAACAAGTTGGCATGCAAAGGACAATACAAAAAGAAAACAAATAAAGAATCATGCATCTTCATTTTTATTCATATTTTCTCTATTTCTTACACAAAATATACGAGAGTCACCTTTGACATGCATTGGTGGCGTGGTATCATCAGCACCTACAACCTTTTCTTATCTCTAATAAAAGTATAAAGTGGAAACTAAAACAGTTACGAATACATGTGTTTTGTATCATGCAAAAAAAGTGTTTCTTATCATCTGTTTGTAGTTTTCTCGTCTTTTTTTTCTGCTTTAGTTTTTCCTTTTGATTAAAAAAAAAGTATTGTGTTCTTTTATTTTTTTTAATGAAAATGATGTAACATTATGTGTTTGACATACTATTGTTAATCTTTTTCTGTTTCCCTTTCCTTTCTCTCAATGAACACATCTTCATGATTTGCTTTAAAACCAAACTGGCAACTTCAAAGCAATTTTTTTTTCTTCACAAAATATGGAAGAAGAAAAAAGCACGTCCTGTTGAAGCATAGTTTTAAAAACCAGACAGGTCATCGAACCGGTAAGGGTAGTGGGTCACTGAGTCATTGATCGAACTGCATGAAAAAATCGGATTGAATCGGATGACTCGCTCATATAACTCAGTCTCTATAAAGTTTTATCTTTATATTTAAATAGGATGATTCGGGTTATACAAAATAAATATAACACTAGTAAATGATAAAAAATATCATTAGGTAAATTAAGATGATTTCACAAATATGTTCTTCAAATTTAAGTTCATCTACTATGACAATATTATCTAATCAAACACACACTAGTATATTTATTATGAGTATAATAAATTAGAAACACATTGGAAAAAAACTAGAAACACTTATGTGAGTATAATAAATTAGAAACGCTTTAAATTAGAAACACGTAAAATTAAAAAGAAAGAAAGAATACCAGTTTTTATTTTATTTTTAGGAAATACAAAATACAACAAGTTAAAATGTTTATTCAAAAAAAAAAAAAAAGTTAAAATGTAAATTGAAGTGTACATAGTATTAGCATTTGGTATTGTTAAATATATATAATCAATAACGACCAAGAAATTATCACAATTTAACGCATTGGTGTAGTGGTGTTGGTGTTATGTATGCTTGTGGCTTCCGGTAACCCGGTTTAAAGTGGGTTATTCCGGTTCCCGCCGGTTCGCACCGATCCGATAACATAACCGATCCAATATGTCAACCGGACCGATTATCCCTCCGGTTCACGGTTGGACCGGTTCAACCGATCGGTCTGGTTTTCAAAACTATGTGCTGAAGTGTGTGTATAATGACACGTATATATTATTCAACTTTTAGTGTATGGTAATAGTAATAAACAATAATAATTATCATATCTAAGAGTGTTGAATGAAATACTACTAATAAATCTCTTCTAGTTTGACAAGAAGTCGTGAATATGAATTTAGTCTTTGAGAATGAAGCGGCATAAATCTCTTTAGAGAGAGTTTTGCCACATATTGATGTTATACCTAATTCAAGAAATTAATCTTTTTGCCACAGCTAGTTCATATTATGCAACAATGCAATATGGACTGGCTATTTCTTTTTATACCATACTTTCTTCTTGTGTTCTCTATTCAGATTATAAAATTAAAAAAAAAAAGTACTGAGAGTGTTTTAACGTGTTTTAAAGGGTATTTACGTCGTTATGATTATAAATTCAAAACCCATATGACGTGCAAGAAGAGAGTAGGGTGAAAAAAGAAATAGCCATATAGATTTCATGTCCCCACATAGGAGATTCATTAGCCCAATAGTCTTTTTGGCTTCCGTGGGATCCAAATAAAACAAGAAAATTGCTCTTCTTTCTTTCAAAATTGCTCATTCTCTGAAAAATGTTTAACGTGAGTTAACTCACGTTCGACTTTTTTAAACGTGAGTTAATTTCAGCGTAAATTAACTCACGTAGGCATTTTTAAGATCGGTGAATGAGAAAAACAAAAAGGAGAAGAGCGATTTTCATAAGACAATTTTCTGTTTGGGTTGTGATAATACATAAGTTACAAATTGTAGCATCTGCCCAAACGCCCGTTTACAACACATTTAACGCCAATACAAACGGATTCTATATTTATTATCAATGAAATTTGGAATGATTTTTTATTACTACTCCCTCCGGTCACTATTATAAGCAAATTTCTACTTTTTAGATTCATTCAATAAATGATGTATGTAGTCTACAATATAGACCACATACATTATTTATTGAATGAATCTAAAAAGTCAAAATTTGCTTATAATAGTGACCGGAGGGAGTACATCTTATTCTTAAGTCTTAACTGGTTCACACAACAGTATAATTGGCTGAATAAATATTTAAATAATAAGTAATATTTGCTCTAAAGACAAACAAGATGAAAAGTAAGCTAAAGTGAAAGTACATGGCCTTGTTTTAGGGGTTGTCTGACTACTCTGCTTTTGAATGAATGATGAAAGTTGTTGGTGCCTTCTGATACCGACATAAGCTGTATTGGGCTCTCAAAGTTGCAAAGGAATTCAGATGCAGGATGGCATCTGCTTCTACAGTGAAAGTTAAACATATTCTTGGCAATGGTGTGTGACTATTCAGAGTATTCTGGTGGAGCAGCACAACTTTCTTAAAATATTAAAAATCGATAAATTGTAACCAAAGGTCGAGTCTAACGAGAGAGAAAAGACACTATCCAAAGTTTGAATTTCAAGCGAAAAAATATGCCACATTTAACATACGACCGTGTCTTAAATAAGATTACTATCGAGTGAAGGAGTTTATGAAAAATTTAAAAAAATTTGAAAAAGTGTTTTCTTATCAACAAAGTGCTAATTAGTAAATTAAACAACTTGACTAAGTGGTTAATGAATTCTATTATAAGACAAATTATTTATGAGAATTTGAGTTTGATTATTGAATGAAATAATTCTTGTTAATCGAAGGGTTAACACTTTTGACTCTTCCTGTAACAAAAGTGTTGATTACTCCAACTTATAAAACATATGCAATGAGAGACAACTTTTTTTACTCCATCTTTAGGTACATTTGTTAATATGGTCATCCATTATACTTGATGCAAAGAAGAGAAATTTGAAATATTGGAAAAGACGGCATTCTAGCATTGTCACATTGGATTCCCCGGAGAGGAACAACAAGTCTGCACTGCAGTTAATGTAAAATGTCTTGCTGCGATTTTCTCCATTCCTCTTCAATAGTCACATGACTTTGTACAAACTAAAAGAAAAATAATTCAATCTAATAAGATGAATAACAAAGTTCATGCTGTTTGACCAAAAAAAACAAAGTTCATGCTGTATGTTTGGTATATGAAACGGATTTTCATGGTGCGCACGGGTAACATTTGGGTTGGTCAATGTCACCAAATGCTGTGTCACTTCAAGTGCTACCCATGCGTCACTAGCTTTGCAAAATCACACCGTCTTTCCGACAAATCATTAATTAAGTAGAAGACTTCCCAAATTGCGAGAGTCTCAAAATTTAAAAGGTGATTTCAAAAAGGATGTGGCTTGCCATAAGCTCAATTAAAATTAATAAGGAAAACAATTTGATTAATTTAAAATTAACAAATAATGTGAGACTTCCCAAAGACCAAATCTCACTTTTGACATATCATACATAAACACAACACTAAGTCTATCTTTGGTATTACGATGGGTATTTGAGAATCATGACGGTCCATTGTAATTTTACAAAAGCTATATTTTGTTGTCAACGTAATTCTACCTACTCACCATTATACCAAACAAACATACACCAAATGTATTTGATTTAACTTATATCCACAAAAATGTGCATTCATGTCCCTTCCACCGTGAAAAACAAGAAGTTACTAGTTGAAGTTTTAGAAAAACGCAAGTCTATGGTTCCTCTCACCGCTATTTCAAACAGATACTAACACATTTTGTTGTAATAGGTTTAACTACAGAATTCTACGTATACATATCACACAGAAGCACAACACTAACACATTTATGAGTAATGATATAGACCAAATGACATAAAAGGATTGATGGAGCGAGTACAATTTTATATCAAATGGCGTAAAACATGTTTGCAAAGGAGCTCAAATGTTTGTGTAATTACTATAACCAGCTATGGGTGCAGGGCACATAAGATTATGCAGAGACTATAATATCTCCACTCATTTTCAAGGCGTGCATTGGCAAACAATAGCCTAATGACTTATGATATTAAATTAAGGTAAAAGCTAACATATGTCCTAAGAGTATATTATTTAAGGTACATGTTAGAGAACTCAATATAGGATGATCTTCATTCAATTTTTTAAAGTTAAAAATATTGTTTTTTCTAATAAAAAATTTCACTTTTGATTTTCTTTAAGAACAAATAAAATTTCTTATAATGTGTTGTTCCTTAAACAATGCTCTCATGACATAACCCTTAAATTAATGATCCAACATGACATAATTACTACGCATAGTGAGTATAGTATAATATTGATGGCATGGCAACCTTGTTTCATCATTATATATTAGGGAAAGATTTCAAAAACATTCTATCCACATTTTATATTCCTCTTGACAATAATTATTCCCTCACGTGTATATCACTTCCCCGTTTCACACCTCTCTAATCCATATACTATTATTCATTAACATTCCCACCGACCTCTCTTGTTGGCACCCCTGTTAATTCATAAAGAAAGTAGGTTCCAATTGCTAAATATTTTATGCAAATTGTTATTTAACCTTCAGAGTTCAGAGGCAAGAAAATATGTTTTAGCTCATCGGTGATTGATCAACATAGTTAATTAATAAAGGTTTTCTCTTTTTAATTTTTCTTTAAAAAAAAAGAAGCAAGAAAATATCTAGATATAAATCTTAAAAGTGGACTAGTTTCTTTCAAAAAATATCAGGTCAATTTGTCGCATCTGTCCAAACAATGCATAGACCAATAATGTAAATGAATTATGGCAGATACACTTGGATTCGAACACATTCTTTTATTTTTGAGCCATAAATCAAATTTGCTTTATAGTTTCTTTTTCTCCAAGTACAAGAGCACATTCTTTCCATTTTATACCTTTCTTGCATTGACATAATTGAATAATAAAGTTGCAACAAGGCATTTCAAATAAAAGATTTTTTATCCAAAAACATTTAGATATGATAAGCACGAATATCTTTTAACTAAAAAGCTCGAATTCTATAAACTGCATCATTAACATTTTTTGAATAACAAAATCAATCTTCTTAAATACAACATCCATAGAGGAAAGAGACATCACATTGCTATGTATGAGGAGTACACGCCGAGGGAAATGTTTAAAGGATCATATAGGTTACCCTAGCTAAGATCATTGTTTGTATGAACGTTTTAAAGTTTCTCGGCTCTTCTACAAGTACTAAAGAGTAAAGACACACAACTCCATATATCCTTTTGCACAGTTGATGTCTTGATGAGAAGAAGGCAAAAACAAAAGAACCCAACATCCTCGAAGTGGGTGGTATAGGGTGCAATGTAGCAGTACAAAATGTGCGATATATTGGGATGTGTTTGTCACTTTGTTGTGTTTTGTGGAAGAGAAGGTCCCACCACACGCACTTGCTCTTTCTTTGGTTGCTTGGGAAGTCTCACTCCACCACTACCAAGCATCATCAATCTCAAACATGCCCTTTCTTTGTCCACAACCACGACCATAGTGAAACAAATCCACATTATTTAATTTGTTTATAGTACTACCAAGTTCACAATGACAATGCAAAAACAAATCCCCAAGCCCCAAAAAGGAACCGGTCTTGCCCATCATCCAAAGTCTTCTTCATCTTTGTCCTTAATCTAATACTACATCTTTCATGTGATGAAATGAAGATAGATATATAAATTGCATGTACTATTACTATATACTAGTATTATTAGAAAAAGAAAATATAAATTGCATGACCATAACCATATGTCGTCTACATGCGGGAACAAAACAAGCCCATGCTTTGTATGTAAAACAAATCTCAGTGACTCTAAGTGCATTAAATGTGCCATGGATCCTTGTGAGTAAGCATGCAACCAAATTACCAAAGCCATCTAAAAAACAACACTAGTCACGTTGGATTACTATTATTTTACTATACTATACTATATGTGCTAGTGTGAAAATGGTCCTCACCTCAGAAACTTTAATTTTCTGATCAAATTCTCCCAGTTGGTATCTGTTCGCTTCGATTTCTCAAAGTTCAGGAAGGAGTGTATGGAATTGTGTAGTGTGGTCCTGGCGTCACGCACTGTTAGTGCTGCTGGGTTCAATGCCCTCAGTTATATAACAATATGTATATGCCTTGGTGTCAAACATGTATACAATTTCTAGATCTGTTTAAAAAATAATGGAAATGCATTCTCCTTATCTATTTTACATCCACTCGAAATCATGAAAATGTAGATTAGAAACCTACCTCATTTGATTTGGATAAAAAAACCATTTTCTAACAAGTGTAATTAAGACACTTGTTAAGGAAGCAAATATAGTAATGAGCACTGCTAAATGGTGCGAAGATTTTTTTCGCACTTAGCACACGAAATAATAATGGAAAAATATAATATTTCCATTATGGAATTGGCAGTAAAGACTCATTTTTCCATAACCTGTTAGATTGCCACTACCTGTACCTTTCTGCAACCTGTTTGTTTTTGTTGCCGCCATCGGCACCGCCGTTGATAGTCGTAATTGCTTTCATCGAATGGCCTTATGGATAGGCTGTTGCAACAATCATCCGCCTATTAATTGCGCTATCCGTCGTCACCGTGGTTACTATCACTACAACCACCGCATGTTGTCAATTACTGGAGAGGAAAAATATTGCATGGTGAACAGTGAAGCGGGGGCAACAACATCACAATATAGCACCACGATTTACGGGTGACGTATTTCAAGGATTAGTGTGTGTTAGTCATTTTGGCTGAAATAATGAATGAGAAAAAGAGATATCTGACGGTCATTAATGCTACACCTCCTTCGCGTGGATTGTGCGAAAATTATTTTCGCACCATAAAGTATTATCCTATAGTAATTATGTCTTAGAACTTGTGTAATCAACACGTTAAAATGATACTTAAAATTACACAATTGAAAAACTAAGGGGTTAAAATTTCAATTAAACCTAAAAAAATATTGAAAATATAGTGTTCTTACTAGTTATGATACATCATCATGGACCGTCACCCCACCCAGCAAACCCCTTTCGTAATGATTTGAAACACATGAACAGTGTAGATCCTTTGGGCCCACTAGTCAACAGAAAAATGTGGTAGACTGCCGTGTACCGAATCAGAA
This sequence comes from Medicago sativa, assembly GCF_051527215.1. NCBI lineage: Eukaryota > Viridiplantae > Streptophyta > Magnoliopsida > Fabales > Fabaceae > Medicago > Medicago sativa. The sequence goes on from NC_140749.1 coordinate 85,976,649, forward strand.
TCACAAACAAAGTACTCCTACATCTCAGTACTCTTGTAACGTAACAGCAGTATGTTTAGTGGGAGAGCAATGATATTTTGACATCCATTTGATGACAACTTTGTTGACAACTTTGTTTTTCTCACTTCTTATTGGTAAAAAACAATGGAGAGAGAAAAAGGAAGAGAGAGGATAACAACATCATGTGAGTATGAGAGAGAAAGTTGTCCAAAAGTTGTCAAAAAGTGGTTGTCAAAATATCATTTCTCTTAGTGGGCCCATGTATTACCAAAGTATAACCATTGAATGAACCGTTACATACAACTCAAGCATTTTGTGGAGTTAGTTAATTAAAACCGATTTATTCGGAAGAATTTAAGTTTAATTTTTAGGGGTAATAATTTTTAGCCAGATTTTGTATGTATCATGGTCAAACTTTAAATTTATAGAAATCATTTTCTCTAACAATCAAACAGTTAACACACGATAAATATTAGCTTAAATCCTTACTTGTGTAAAAATTCAGCTCATTTCTTAAAAACTCAATCTCATTTTTTTTAGGTCTTGTTAACAATTATTTTAAAGGAACAAAATAAGAAATTAAATATGTGAAGTTCGACCTTTCTCCTCCATTTATGTATATGAGTTTTAATGCTATCATTTCATATATTTAAACAAAGTAAAGAAAACACTAAAAGATATATACCTTCATATCGTTAGTTAATAGAACAAAAATATAAAAGGTTTTGCTAACCAAGTACATTTGTGACACGGGTTAAGGAATACATAAATAAGTTTTGTCTTGAAAACATAAGTTATTTCTTTTGATCAAATATTAATTACATTGTTTTTTATTTTAAAACTTTTTTGTTTTAGTTGTTTAATTAATGTCCATAAGATAAGATACAGTTTAACATTGTCCAAATATAAATATGGTGTCGAGAAGGTATGAATTCAACAAATACTTTTGATTTCGCTAACAAGAAAGAAAAGGAGGTTTCCAAGAAAATAAAACACCAAACACAAGACTGCAAGGAAAGAAAAAAAAAAAAAAAACACTGCAATTCAAATTATTCTCGTTTCCTTTACTTGATTGCTTGAAAAATTAGTAACTCTTTTGGACTCATTGCTTGGTGTACTATCTCCAATTCTCCATGCGTAGAAGCAAATATGTTTTCTTTATTTTTTAGTTTTGCGTATATCATAAATAGGTACATGACATCCCCGAGGTGGCTGCGCGAGAAGAAAATGAACTGAAGAGATAGAGAGAGAGAGAGAGAGAGAGAGATACAAGTAAGTTTAAAAGCAGAGAAAGGCTTTTACACGTGATAAAGAAAGTAGCTACCTAAAGTGCTTTGCATGCGTGTATAACTTCATCATCATCACCATCTTCTTCATTTTCTCTTCCCTTTCATATAATATTCTTATTACTCGTTCACTCACTCTCTTCCATTTTCTCTACACCCTTACCCTTCTTCTAATACAAACACTTTCCGACCCATTGTTTTTCAACCAAGCCATAGTAGGTGAGTTCAACTTTTTTCTTTCTTTTTCTGTGTTTGTTCTTTCTCTTAGGACATTGTCCTTGGTTTTTGTTTTGTTTTGTTTTGTTTTATTAAGGTTGTTTTTTTTACACTTAGTTTCATCATTCATGACAGTTATGTGTTTCATAGGGGACAAGACAAGCCTATAATACATTAACAAGGAACTGGTCTTGTCTTCTTTGATTTTCCATTTTCTGTGTTTCTCAAATCTAATCACATTCTGTTGTTTATTAATTTATTATTCTCTTCCTTGTTCTTAGTAATTGGCTTGTTCACTGAACAATCAAAATGTTCTTTTTTTGACTTTTTCTGTTTGTGATATTTCGTGTTCCACAGCTTAATGTTTTGAGCTGCAAATTTGCATTGGGATTCATTTACTTTAAGTTGATGTGAAAATTCATTGTTTGTTGATTATTTCACTAAAATAAACTATGTTTGGATTTTCTTTCCTGAAATAAGGGTAAAAAGTTAAATTTCAGTTTAGCAAAAAAATGGCAATGCTTGTGTCTTTAAACAATGTCTGTTTTCAGTTTCATCCATACCATTTTCCACCCTTAACTTTATACATTAAATTATTGCTTGTTCTCATGCTACATGAATATTTTGTGTCACCTTAATTTCTTGTTTTTTTTTTTATTGTTCTGTATTTTATAGTTGACTGAAACAATTGGTACTGTTTGGCAGATATAATAATCAAAAGCTAGAAGCAAAAGTTTTAAGGCCAAGATGCCAGTGAGGCAATTGAAAGAAAGCTCAGAGCAACACATTGTGATCAAAACCAATTTGCAGAATCCTAAGAATACACCAAAGGCTTCTTCACAAAATGGAAAAGCTCCACCACCAACTTCACTACAAAACAATAACCAAACTTCACCACCTCAACCAAGGAACAAAGGAAGAAGAAGGGGAAGAGGTGGTAGAAAATCTGATCAAGGAGAAATTTTGATGAGACCCAGTTCAAGACCATGTACTGCAATAACAAGTGCTATAAATGGAAATGTTGAAAATGGTTACAACTTTGGTGACATTGATGTTGGTTTTCCTACTTCAAGCAAGTCTATGAACTTTACTCGTAGACCTGGATTTGGACAAGTTGGGACAAAATGTATTGTGAAGGCTAACCACTTCTTTGCAGAGTTACCAGACAAGGACTTAAACCAATATGATGTAAGACCTTTTCCTTTGTATTTATCACAAAACTGAAAAAAGCAATTAAATGGTATTTAAGTTCATCCTGTGATTTTCCTCTTATAGGGAGAGTGGTTCTGATTTTTGCAGTCCTTTTTTTGTTGTGCTATTTATGAGACTTTAATTTGGTCTGAGGCTTATGTTCCTATTGTTGCTTTTTGGTTTAATTTAATTAATGTTAGCATGTGTTGGTTAATATTGAAGGTTACTATTACCCCTGAGGTGTCTTCAAGAACAGTAAACAGGTCCATTATAGCTGAACTTGTAAGGTTGTATAAAGAGTCTGATTTAGGGATGAGGCTCCCAGCTTATGATGGCAGAAAAAGTCTGTATACCGCAGGACAGCTACCCTTTTCCTGGAAAGATTTTACAATTAAGCTTGTAGATGAAGAGGATGCAGTTAATTGCCCCAAGTAAGGATTTATTGCCTATAACCCCTTTAATAATTTCTGCTCACACTGGGAGACTGTGGATTTGAATTTGCAATCTTAAATTCACACATTCATGCAGTTGTACATTGATGGTCGTTGGTTCAAAATCGGACAGTACAAAATATAAACAAATTTAGAATTTTTTTTAAACTCTAAAATACCGAGCTTGAAATTTGGACCATCCGGTCTTGATTCAACGACTACAATGTGCTAATTGCATGAGATTTGTGACCATGGCAATTCAGATCCATGCATTGATTGATAACTTAAAAAGCTAGTACCTTTTCAATAAATGTTTTCTATTTTTTATTTCTTTTGATATGCGAGTCACAACATAGCATTTGCCAAAACAAAATAGTTTTTTGATATGTTTGAATAAGTTCAATTTCAGCTGACACATTTAGTCATTTTTCCCAGAAGGGTAAAAGAGTACAGGGTGGTGATCAAGTTTGTGGCCAGGGCAAACCTGCATCATTTAGGCCAGTTTCTAGCTGGTAAGCGTGCTGATGCGCCGCAAGAGGCACTTCAAATTCTTGATATTGTACTACGAGAGCTATCAACTAAGAGGTATATATAGTACTAGTCATTCATGTGGCTATGAAATTTTGAACTAATATATATAGAGTGAAAGTATAGCTTAATTAAGTTATTGCTTATCTTACAAAGACTTCAATTTCTATAGGTATTGCCCCATTGGGAGGTCTTTCTTTTCACCTGATATAAGAAGACCACAACGGCTTGGAGAGGGATTGGAGTCATGGTGTGGATTTTACCAGAGCATAAGGCCTACTCAGATGGGCCTTTCCCTCAATATAGGTATATTACTAGCATTGATTTTATTATATGATATAGCTAGTCAAACCAAACAATTTAAGTACTCTCTTTGGACTTAAATATAGGCAAAAGGTACACGTATTTAGCAAAAAGCTATATCTATTTGTATTTAGTCCACCAAATATATGATCTTTTTTGCTAATATTTAAGTCCATAGCGAGTAAACTCATCCATTTTTCGTCATTTTGTTTGTTAATACATTTGACAGATATGGCGTCTGCTGCGTTCATCGAGCCTCTTCCAGTTGTGGAATTTGTTGGCCAGCTATTAGGAAAAGATGTGCTGTCAAGACCATTGTCGGATGCTGATCGCATTAAGGTAGCTAATGATGTCACTTGTGAAGTTCATCTATTATGTTGTCAATATTGGTCTTTTTAACGTTTTGACATGTAACAGATTAAGAAAGGCCTTAGAGGAGTTAAAGTTGAAGTAACACACAGAGGAAGTGTAAGAAGAAAATACCGTGTTTCAGGGTTGACTTCTCAACCAACAAGGGAGCTTGTGTAAGTTGCTTTTCTCAAAAATCAAACTAGTTATAACGATTTTGAATTTGACCAATTTTTAATAATTATTTATTACTTTAGGTTTCCTGTCGATGAGAATTCAACAATGAAGTCAGTAGTCGAATACTTTCAAGAGATGTATGGTTTCACTATTCAATACACACACCTTCCTTGCCTTCAAGTAGGCAACCAAAAGAAGGCTAACTACTTACCTATGGAGGTTTGGAAAGCACCTTGCAATTGAAGTAACTATTCAACTTTATCGGTGTTTTTGTTTATTCTGGTGTTCTATTGCTTCTCCAGGCGTGCAAAATTGTCGAAGGGCAACGTTATACAAAAAGATTGAATGAGAAGCAAATTACTTCTCTATTGAAAGTTACTTGTCAGAGACCTCGCGATCGGGAAAATGACATTTTACAGGTATTCAATACAGAACTGAACCTTCACAATAAAAAAGGTTGAACCTTCATATTAATGATTTCTTTGGTTGTGTGCAGACTGTTCAACATAATGCTTATGACCAAGATCCTTATGCAAAGGAATTTGGAATTAATATCAGTGAGAAGCTAGCTTCTGTTGAAGCACGGATTCTTCCCGCCCCTTGGGTAATGTGCTTCTCCTTCTAAAGATTTTGCTTATGTTGTACTGAAAATATAATTTATCTTTTTTACTACTATCCATTGATTTGGATCACTTTCTACTGCAGCTTAAATATCACGAAAGTGGGAAAGAAAAGAACTGTTTACCCCAAGTTGGCCAGTGGAACATGATGAATAAGGTATTTTGTTGTTGCACTGATCTATTCTTCAGTTTCTAACAATATGCCAAGCACAGAAAAAGAAAGGAATGTTGTTTATTATTGCGTAGTTTATAATCATGACATTGTTGAATTTAACTGTAGCAATGAAACATTAAAGTCTATTATTGGTTGTCCTTGTGATTTTATGTCATAGCTGGTATAACTGATGTTTATGTCTCGTAATTCTTGAATGAAACAGAAAATGATTAATGGAATGACTGTTAACCGGTGGGCATGCATAAATTTCTCAAGGAGCGTGCAAGATAGTGTTGCTCGCACTTTTTGTAATGACCTTGCTCAAATGTGTCAAGTATCTGGCATGGTAGTTTTCTATCTACTTTATTGTACATTTTTTTCTGTGTTATAAGTGCAGGAAAAGAAAATCTGAATCTAATAACACGTTTTTTCCCGCAGGAATTTAATCTAGAGCCTGTTATTCCTATCTACAATGCCAAGCCTGAGCAGGTGGAGAAAGCTTTGAAGCATGTTTACCATGTGTCAACAAACAAAACTAAAGGAAAGGAGTTAGAGCTTTTGTTAGCAATATTACCAGACAGTAATGGTTCTCTCTATGGTAAGCCACATGAATTGATGGTAATAACTCTAAAAAATTCTCATACGGTATCAATCTTTGATTTAAAAATGCAGAATTTTCATTTCATCATCTTTTATTTTCAGGTGATCTCAAGCGTATTTGTGAAACTGACCTTGGTATAATCTCACAATGTTGCCTTACAAAGCATGTCTTCAAAATCACTAAACAGTATTTGGCTAACGTGTCTCTGAAGATCAATGTTAAGGTTTGTTTGCCCTTAATCATGTCAAAATGCATACATTCCTGTAGAAAAATTGTTTAAGTTCTACTAATAATTCTTCGTTATTGCGTAAATGAACTCAATTTTTTTGAACAAATCCAAAGAAAATGTTGGCCAAATCAAAGCTAGAGATACTTTTTGGATTGACTTAAAATCCCAACCTATGAGGCAGAAATTGTGACACATTCATGCTATTTTATCTGTAGACAATGTAGCATCTTTTTTTTTTTTATGTCAAAGCTTCTCTCAATTCTCATAATTATATCCAATAATTAGAAAGTGTTAATTTACCCTCTTCTTGGTGCAGATGGGAGGGAGAAACACTGTTCTTCTTGATGCTGCAAGCTACAGAATACCATTAGTTAGCGACATACCAACCATAATTTTTGGAGCAGATGTTACGCACCCTGAAAATGGAGAAGACTCTAGCCCCTCAATAGCAGCTGTATTTATCTAATCTATCATCTTCATTTTTATTAGCATTGTAATGTTTATTGAGGATTTTTTGCAACTGATACTTGCTTTCCAATCTATATAGGTTGTAGCCTCCCAAGATTGGCCTGAAGTGACAAAATATGCTGGTTTAGTGTGTGCTCAAGCTCATAGACAGGAACTTATACAAGATTTATACAAAACTTGGCATGATCCTGTTCGCGGCACAGTTAGTGGTGGCATGATAAGGTAATAGTAATATGAATTTCACTCTGCTGATTCTGAATGTTGTTGTTGGTTGGTTCTCTAATGTGGCTATGTACCTTTTTCTTGTGCAGAGATTTACTGATTTCTTTTAGGAAGGCCACGGGACAAAAGCCGCTACGAATTATATTTTACAGGTCCTTATGTTTAATTTATGATTCACTATCTATAGTACATGTCGATGAAAGTGGTTAGCTTATTGGTGTATTAACAAAGAAATTTAAACAGGGATGGTGTAAGTGAAGGACAATTTTACCAAATATTGCTTTATGAGTTGGATGCAATCCGGAAGGTCAATGTCGTCAACTGCTTTCTTTTATCATACATTTAAAATTGTTTTCATAACAATAATATGTTTTGATACAATCCATATCTTTGCAGGCATGCGCTTCCTTAGAACCAAATTATCAGCCTCCAGTAACTTTCATAGTTGTACAAAAACGACATCATACTCGGTTATTCCCAAACAACCATAGGGACAGGAGCAGCACTGATAAAAGTGGGAATATATTGCCTGGTAAATTGAACATTACTAAATTGCATACATACATAAATTATTTCAGAATCTGTTTGTTTTTTAAAGTTATTGTCAAATAAGATTGAAATATTTTCTTAATATAAATCTGTCTTTCAGGGACTGTTGTCGATACTAAAATTTGCCATCCGACAGAATTTGACTTTTATCTCTGCAGTCATGCTGGCATCCAGGTAAATACTATTCTGATTTTATGTTTAGTGCACAAACGTTTCTCAAGATAACTGAGTTATTTATGTTTAGTGCACAAACTCGGTTATCTTGGATAATGTTTACCATACAAATATAAACCTGTTATTTTCCTTAACTATGGATTCTGTTTTCATATGCAGGGTACTAGTCGGCCAGCGCACTATCATGTTCTATGGGATGAAAACAATTTCACAGCAGATGGAATTCAATCTTTAACAAACAATCTTTGTTATACATATGCTAGGTGCACTCGATCCGTATCCATTGGTAAGCCTGTTTTACATTAAAGAGGAATTGTTTCAGTTTTGCTCACAGTTATAAAGCACCCAAGTCTCAACATGTTCAGGAAGTCCATAAGTGTCTTCAAAATACTTTTTGTGCAGTTCCTCCGGCATATTATGCACATTTAGCGGCCTTTCGAGCCCGTTTCTATATGGAACCAGAGATGCCAGAGAATGGATCAACAGGTGATGGTAATTCTAGTCATAGCTCCAAGGGAACAACAAGAGCAGCTGGAGAATGCGGTGTTAAGCCATTACCAGCCTTGAAAGATAATGTGAAGAGAGTGATGTTTTACTGTTAGATTGCTTTAGATGTATGTTGTTAAGTTGGCATTGTAAAGAGTATTCTGTGTCAATGTTCATTGTAGAAATTTTTGCTCATAGTTCTTTACAGATGTTGATGGGAAGTTTTTCCAAGTAGTCTAACAAAAACATTAAGCCAACAATCATGTTTATCCTGCATTATAGCTGAAGGAAAATTAGTCAAGTCAATGTAACATTTCATTGCCATTTCTCTATGTACATAAACAACCAAAAATATTACTAGAAACATAAATCTCAATTCTTGTTGGTCCATCATGTGTTTGGCGTTCTGTGTAAGAAACTCAGCACTTTCATGCTATAATACTCACATGTCTTTTGCACCAACAAACGGGCCATGATTCCAATCCTAACACGTAAATTGTGAAATGAAATACATTAGAGTGATAGCAAACAATAAACTGCATATATCAAATTAGCATCGTATGTTAGTAATTAGTTCAAAACTTTAGGCAATGAGAGTTGAAGATGCACGAGAGGGATAAAGTCTTGGCATCAGTATATCCCACATCGACTAGAATACTAAGTGTGTGTTTGTTTCAAGTTATATTTGTTGTTAATTTCTGGTAATAAAATGATAGAAATACATGTTTTTTTTTTTTGACAAAAACAAAACGATATTCATTCATTCAAATCGATAGAATACATCAGAATCAAGATCGCTAAAAACGTAAAGGATGAATCTGCGAACAAACTCACAGCACCCAAGTTAATAGCATACAACGGCAAAATGCCTACAAATAATATGATAAAATCTAAATCACCAGAATACTCTTGCTTCTGGATCTGCAACGTTGATGTCCAAATCATTGATTGAATCTGTGATTGACTGAAGCTGATCTTTCAATATGAACCAACGAACATCGCAACAAGATGCCAAACCAAACAACGCCGCACAAGACGACGAACAACACAAGGTCGCACTCAGACGACGAAATCACAAAAAAAAAACACAAAATAAAACGCTTGATATTTGTGAAAATCACTTATTTAGATCGAAATAAATGGAAAAAAAGGGTTCACGAATACTACATAAAAGGGAGGAATATACTACTTATGGAGGCTCCTGCACAAGCTTCATGGGTAGTGAAAAAGGTTTTTGATGCATCAAAGACCTTTTCATATGTCAATGGTAATGTATTTCAGCAACACCACTTCTCTCTTAAGCGAATGTATAATGATTTAAGAGGTGATTTTGCTAAGGTTGGTTGGAGGAAAATGACATGTAATAATCCTGCTCCTCCAAAATGTTTGTTTGTTACTTAGCTGGCTATACATGGTAGGTTACCAACTTGTGATAGGTTGAGTAAATTTGAAATACAATGTGCCCAATTGTGCACTCTGAGCCAAAAAGAGAATGAAACTCATTCTCATCTTTTCTTCACTTGTGAGTTTTCTAAAACTGTTTGGAAAGGAGCAACACAATGGAGTAACATGAACATTAATACTAGTCATTGGAAGGATGTGATGCTTTATATTCAAAATCAATGCAACATGAACAAAGCTACACATCAATTGAGTAGAATGACTTTGAGTGTAACTCAGTATATGATTTGGAAAGAAAGGAATGCCAGAATATTTCAGGGAATTCATCATTCAGCTCAGGAGATCCTTCGCCAAATCAAAGAGGTTGTCTACATTAGAGGCTTGAAAACTAATCAGATGAAGAGCCTAGTGTTAAGATTGTGAGTTTGTGGCCTTTTCTTGGGCTTGTACGAGCTTAGCTCTTGTTTCTTTTGTTGTTTTGGTTCATGTTGCCATGTAGTTTGTAATAACTGTCTTTGGTTAATGAAAGTTATCTCTATTTACCAAAAAAAAAATAAATGGAAAAAAAAGATGCAGAGGGGTGATTTTAGGTCAAAAAATGACCTAAAACCACCCCTCCTCGATGAGGGAAAGAGAAGGAAAACTTAGAGAGAAGTTGGAGTTTCTCTCACTACGGTGTGTACATATGTTTTTTTATGTTTATGCTTATTACAAAATTACTAAATTTTAAATTTTATTCCTGGGTATAAAATGTTCCTGGGAATAAATTTATATGTAGTTACCTATTATAATCCCTATTTGTATGGTTCCTATGAATATTATAAAGTTAATCAAACATATTTTTTTCTAAATACCTTAGAATAAAATTCTCATCTTTATATTCCATGGAATGTTAATAAATTTGGTAAACTTAAAACAAACACACCCAAAGAAAATGAACGTTTATAAACTTCTGACAATGATGTCAGCTTGCAGGTTTCATTTGATTGGGCCTGAGGATGCAATTTCTAGCCTGCCCACTCCAAATTGAGAGTTGACCAACAGGGCCTGAGCGAAAGCCCAGTCATCGTTGGTCTTAGACTGAAAGGCACAGCATGAGGCTGGCTTAACAGAGCAGCGACTACCTTCAGTTCTTGACAGTGGAGGGATCACAGACCGCTGCACATCTAACCCAATATGCTAGTGAGCCTAGCTGCTTGAACCACCACTTTTTACTTTTTGTTTCAAGATAGTGTCCAACAATTATTCTGACTTATAATAAAAATGGTTTTTCGACATTTTACTCCACCAGCTACACTTAATAAATGCTAAAAATTTACCATTATAATCAATATAATATATATTTTTTTATGGGTCTTGCTAACGAGTGCCCTAAGGGCACTCTTTAAGGTTTCCTAATTAAGAAATTATTCTTTGAAAAAGTTTGACACTTCAATTTCCAATGCACTGAATGCACAATTTTTCATAAAAATTTACTATATAAAGTCCTTAAAGAGTGCCCTTAGGGCACTCGTTAGCATTTCCCTTTTTTTATTAGAGTTTAGCTGATTATTGATACAATTGATAACAAAGAAAAAAAAGGAGTCTTACAATTACAATGTTTCTTGTATTGAGTGGTGGAGCCATGGAGGAGGAGGGGTAACAAACAATGATTCAAAAAACTGCAACATTACAATACCGGTAGTAGAAGGCACAACTTCTCCAATTTCATATATATCTTTCTCTCTTTACTTTACCTTTACCGTTACTTACTCTCACATTCTTGAAAATCAAGGTTCGTTTTCTGACGAGTACTAACTGGAGGAGATTCTTCATCAAAATTAAGGCACGGTGAGTTTCTTCCCTATTAGTAATTATTTAACCTAAAATTATATACAATGTAGTTAAATTATGTCTTTATGATTTATGAATAAGTCCTTTGTTCTTGTAGAGAAGATAAGATAAATTGTCTCCATTTGTCCCTTTTTATGTAGTTAAATGATTTAGTTTGTCACTATGAAATATGAACTGGAAATGGGAATTAAAAAATTTAGAATACCATTACGGAATGCTGTTAGAAACTGTGTTGGAGATCAATTTTCTGCATTTGGAATTCAAATTATGGCACCAAATACCCAACATAGAATACTTTATTTTCTTTATCTATGTGTCAATCATAAAATGCTGTAGTTTCAACTTTTAAAGCAGAAAAAGAAGTGTTGTTTGCGTTGGAATTTGAAAATGTCGATGTCAAGCGGGTCAAGTTGGGTTGGGAGGAAGCCTGTGAAACGCACAGGAGGAATGTCTAATGCTCTGTCAATTGCAACTGATCTTGGTTACTCCGTGTCCACACCTTCATCCACGGTACCGACCTTTGTTTTATCCTCCAACTCGCATCAATTGTTTCAGAATTGAGGTTTGTTAAGGTCGTTTCTTTTCTTCTAGGAAGGACGCCAGAATTCTTCCCCAGCAACCGGGGAAAAGGGTGAGGATTTGATCAAGGTCTTGAGAGAACTAACCACCGTCCAAAGAAAAATAGCAGATATGCAAGTCGAACTCCAAGGTCGAAAGGTTGGTCTTACCCATTCTGGTTTTTTGTTGATTTGGACTTCCCCGTCGAAGTGTTTTTAATGGCTGAATAACCATTGCTTTTTTTAATGATATTTAGATTTACCTATCTGTCTTCATTTTTTAATCATCTTAAGACTTGTGAAATTTTAGGATGATAAAACTGTTGCACATTTGACACATGTGAGTGAAATGGAGAAGAAGATTGAGACGTTGTCAAGGATTACTACTATTCTCAAAGATGTTATCCAGAATAAGGTATAACCAATATCTTCATTATTTTACTCATTTATCTATTGTAGTCTACAGCATATTGTTGTTAATTAATACCTCAGTCTGATTTAATTGTTTTATCAGTCTTTCATTTGAAAGGAATTATGCTCTCAGTGACTGAATTCCATAAAATGCTTTAGGAGGGATATAATTGGTTGTATTCAAACCATACAAAGAGAACTTCTTCCTGAAGTTTCATATTACATTTTCTTCTCTTCCTGTTTGCTTTCCTTGTTAAGTAGTTCCTATCTTGGCATTGGTGTTCAAGTGATTCAGTTATTCCTATCTTGGCAGGATCGTATAATAGCTCGTCTGCAGCAGCCGTATTCCCTAGATTGTATTCCTGTTGAAGCAGAATATCAGGTTGGTGAACATAATTTGTCATTGAATTAAACTTTTTATGCTATAAAATGCAAACAAAGTTGTTAATGTGATGAACAGTTGTTCTCCACCCAATGGTGCACATGCAGTGTTGTATGTGTGTGGTATTTTGGATGTGTCAGTGACATTCCTCATCAATGCACACATTGCTGTATGTATTACATTTATTTAGTTCCATATTTTGCTAAATGTAGTCTATGATGTGATAATTTTATTAGTTTGCTTGAATGATGCATGTTAAGTACAAAACACAGCATTCAAGAGAATAATTGATGAAGTGACTTCAACTGGGATGTTGGAAATAAGATATAAGATTCTGGTTTGCATTAAAAGTTATACATTAAAGGATTTGATCTATTTGCTTCACCATCCATTGCGCATCGAATATTAGGAATATAGTTAACCACTTTCTTGGTCAGGCAAGTGTGAATTGGCATCTCTCATACGAATAATACATATGTAGTTTGTGAACAGACAAATATTTTGTGTGCTATGAGTTCATTCAATTATTCTCTAAGCTTGAGTGGCTGAACTGAAGTTTACTTTGTCCAAAATGTTTTTTATAACTAAAAATAAAATATAAGGATTGCATTTAAATTTATATCATCACTCTAACAATTCGGAAACATTAGTATTTTTTTACCCTATGCTTTTACCTAGTTTACCCAATTGTAAGCATAAATTGGTTCATATACTCACACCCAACTTCAGTTAAAAATTGGTGCAACTGTTAAACTATTATTGACTGTAAATTTTCAAACAATGCAAGACAAAAATTTAAATGCTTATGTCATATGATTTTCTAATTGTTGCAGAAACAATTTTCTGAACTACTGATGAATGCAGCTAACGACTATGGTGCCTTGACAGCATCAGTAGCAGATTTCCAATGGAGTCAGAATTTTAAGGAACCTCCTTCAGTTTGGGGGGTATGCTTCTACAATAATTTTTTTGTTGTTTTGATATTGATGATAGGACTTTCTGTTTCCATCGAATTTGCATTCCTTGACCCTAGTTTTCACCAACTATCTTGTGTTGCCCACCTTCAATGTTATTACAGTTTATTGGAAGCATCAAGGTTTTGAAACAGTGACAATGTTTTTATTCACTTAATTTTTCTACACCTGGAAAATTAAGAATAATTGCTAGTCTATTCATTCTGAGACACTCAAATTGCTCTAAGTCATCAGTTAACTTGTAAATACGATAAATGGTTCTCTTTTTTAAATAGTTACCGTGAAACTTCAATATGTGAAAAATCATAATTCTTGATTGGTGTATAAGAAACTAATCTTGGTGTTTGTTACATGTTCTGAAGGTTATGCATTAAATGAAATTCGTTTTTTTTTTTCTTTCCAGGAAATGCTTCGACCTATTCCGGTAGCTTTGGCATCGTGCACTCGGTACTTTGAAGCCATGTCTGCCACAAGAGAGTCACTTGCAGCACTTCAAAAACTGAGAGTCAGCAATTTTGACTCCCCTTTACCTATGACACCTACAAGAGATTCTTCTCAAATAGTACCTGGTGTTTCTGATTGTCTAACTTCACTTCCATCAGCATAATTGTACAAGCTAGAGGATCTTGTGTTGCCCTCACTCAGTTCAACAAGAGTGTCACTTAGTTATGCAACATCTCTGTATCTTTCTGTGGTGTATACTTCAATCGCTTGTACATATGAATTACACATCATTTTCAAAATTAAAGATGTTTGACTCATAAGGACCTATGACAACTTATGAAAGAAATACTCCACACTTTGCCTTTGCCATTGTTGCATTGCTAAAACTGGATGTAATTGACTTATGTGCGAAATAATATGATTTGTTTTCGTTTCTGGGAACTAATTTAACTAATTATCTCACTAAATAGTCTAATCTAATAATTAGTATACCTTAGATATAATCATAAAATACCAACTTGTCAAATTTGAAATCTTTATCGCATGTTTGGACGAGTGTTAAACTTGACAAAATCGCGGGCCTGGAGTTTTGTCGAAGCTTAAAGTGTTGTTTTTGTTTTGTCAAAATTGTGTAGATCACATTGATTCGGTCAATTTCACCGTTATTTCAAGCACACACTTAAACACTATAATGTGTGCATGAGACAAGTCGAATTGGGCAGTGAAATCTTAAGTTGTAGCAAAGTTGTTACAATCGAAAGTTAACTCGTAAAAATGTACAATTAGGCGGATCTATGTGTCAATTTTGAGTTGACTGAGTTGTAAATTTGAAATTTAGTAAACTTGAAAATGAAATCAAATTTTACTAAATTGCAGAAAAGTTTACTAAGTTTACCTTATAAAAGTTTACTTGGTTATAAATGATAGTGTGAGGTCTTTACTTGCAACTTTTCATAGAATGTTAGGCGAGTATAATTTTATCACACTGTAATGCTGGGTTCGAACATAATAATAAAATTTCTAATTATTGGAAAAGGAAAAAAAGAAGAAGAAAAAAAGGAGGATGCAATATGCCACAATGTTGTGATATATCAATTTTTTATAGAGAAAAATAAATTTATTTCAAACCTGGTGGTAGAAATAAAGAAATTAACGTTAGTACGAATGGCTATAGTAAGTAGTAGTCAATTGGTCAATGCATGATCAAAATAAAGTAATAAACGGTGCATGGAATGTAAATGGATACACGATTATCTTTTAGCAAGTGCAATGTTTTGTCTTTCATTGGAATGTAAATTAGATGGCATCGTAAAAAAAAAATATGTAAATTGGATCAATATAAATAATGTCGAAAAAAAAATACGATATATACACTCATTGGATCAATATAAATAATGATGATGTTTCCTAAAAAAATAAAATGATGATGATGCAAATCGTACAACTGCCTAAAGACTAGCTTGTAAGCATAGTTTTAAAACCCGGCTCGGACAGGCCGGTCGGACCGGTTCAACCGGGAACCGGTGGGGTGTCCGGTTCGGTCTGCATAATGGATCGGTTATGCAGTTAAACCGGTGCGAACCGGCCAAAACCGGTGAAAACCGGTGACCCAGCGGGTTTGAGCAAACCGGCCGAGTCAACGTCTGCCTTTGACCGCGCTTCCATTTATTTTTTAAAAAATTTTGAAATTGCGCTTCCATTTATTTTTTAAAAAATTTTGAAATTTGGCATGGGTGGGACTTGAACACAGGACCCATCAATTAGGCAAAGTTGTTTAACCAATACGCCACTTATAGCTTATAGACTTGTGATAAATTTTACTTTTTATTTTTTATATTTTCAAACACTCATGTTTACAAGAAACTTTGAATTCCACTAGTTTTTTTTTTTTTTTTTTTAAGAATCAACTACCTTTTTTTTAACGCTATTATTTTTTTTAAAGCTGGTACACATTTTGAAAGAATTGAAGCTGGTACAGTACTCTTCATGTATGTTTTCAATTTATTTTGATTAGAAAAAACATTATTTATTTTATGTTTTGATATAAAAAAAACATTCCACCATGACAACAAAAACCACTATGTCATTGCTCACAACTACCAGATTATAACTCAACTTTTTTTGAGTTATCACTATGTTTTGAATTTGAACAATTAGCCTATAAAATTATTATTGTTGGATATTTATTTTTATTTTACATGTATCATTATTTTTGTTTTTAAAGTGACCGAGTCACCGATTCAATCCGATTTAATCCGGTTAAATAACTATATAAATTTAACCTCAAGACCGAGTTATCTAACCGAGTCATCCGAGTTGATCCGATTTAGTCATGCGGTTCAACCAATTACCCAATGGTTCAACCATTGACCCAATGACTCAGTACCCCTACCGAGTCAATGTTCGAGCCGAGTTTTAAAACTATGCTTGTAAGTAATGCTAGAATAAGGATAGTCGAAGTAACTATTCATAAATACCATCTTAATTGAATCTATCATCCCTTCCACTTGGAAACCTTTGAAATAAGATATAGGCATTCCTCTTTATCTTTTCTCTCTCTATTTCAATCTAAATAAGTAGTTTTTACATAGATTTAGATTTTTTTTTCTTCGTGATTTCATCGTTTTGTACGGTGTTGTTTGAATGTCAACATTGCAGATCCGGAGACTTGAGTCTTTTAGTCACTTTGGTTTTATCATATTATTTGTAAGCATTTTGTCATTGTATGTTATTAACTTCGATGATGCGAGTTTGTTCGTAAATTTATCTTTTACGTTTTTAGCGATGTTAAATGATGTATTTTATCAATTTGATTGAATGAATATCATTTTGTTTTTGTCAAAAGAGAAAGAGAGTCACAACAACGTTTTCAAAACAAAACTCCTTTTAATCATTTTCCCCTTCCTAACAAGAGAACTAAAAGTTTGGAGAAAAGTTGATAAATTTCCGGCAACACAGGTTTCACGACAAACCACGTGAATACCAAATAACACACATGCAAAACTGCATTTAGTAAACAAACGTTCTTCTGCCTCTGAAATATTTTCACACCAAACACAGCACAAGGCACAGTTCCTTTCGAAAACCCTTATCATACCTAAATTACTCTTTTTCTGTAACCGAGTTAATAGTATTGTCAGAAAAATATCACTTTAAGGGAGCATAACTTTCCCACAACGTTGCCTCAAAGGATCTCCATTTTACGCTGCTACTAGCGTTAACCCAAAAAGATATCTTGAGTGCCCACATCATAATTCCATCCATCTTTAGACGTATATAGTGGAATCGACGATGTCAAATCTAAAAAAAAACTTTAAAAAGTTTGTTTGAGAAGCAAATC
Organism: Medicago sativa; assembly: GCF_051527215.1. Taxonomy (NCBI): domain Eukaryota; kingdom Viridiplantae; phylum Streptophyta; class Magnoliopsida; order Fabales; family Fabaceae; genus Medicago; species Medicago sativa. The sequence continues at coordinate 85,993,974 of NC_140749.1, forward strand.
ATCACTCCATTAACCGAACCAAAACCTAACCAAAACCTTTATTGTGTTATTATTATAATGCAAGAAATATGTGGAGTAAGAAAATTTTAACCAACTTGTTATGTAGATAAATATCAATAGTAAATTTTTAATGGCAACAATGAAAAATTATTACTAAGTAGATAAATGAATTTTTCAACTAGTGGAGTCAGTTGCCCATTTTGCCCCTTGTGCATACACATGGATCCGCCATGGTGAATCATGAAAAATCAGTGGGACCATACCAAATTCAAAAAGATGGAAGGGAATGAAAAGAACGCGGGAACGTAACCGTTTTCTCATTTCCCGCTATATAAACACACACGCATTCCTTCACTTTTTCAAATCTCATTCACAATTCAAAATCTCTCTCTAACTTCTCTCTCTAAATTTATCTCTGCATTCAAACTTTCCCTCCACCTTCACGATGCTTGCAAGCTTGAAGTAAATCACAGAAACCAGATCCATTTCTTCTCCATTTCATAGTTTCAATTTTACTTCCATTTCATAGTTTCAATTCCGCTTCCATTTTGATCGGTTAATAATTTATCTATTCCGTCTTTGTTTTCAGATCCGAAGAATCAAGCGGCCAGATGCAGCTGGTTGAACGCGAAGACATGGAAGATGAAGAAGACCTCTTCGAAGCTATCGACAAGCGTAATTTCTCGAAACTCAGTTTTTCGTTTTCTAGATTTTCATTTTCCTTTTTGATTCATTTTTCGTTTTCAATTCACTTTTCTACATAACAAATCGATTAGAATTGTATATAATAATCATCCTCTGTTATATTCCTTTTCATTCGCTCCGATTTTTCGAAAATTTTGGCGAATTTACTTATACAGTTTCGTTAAACAATTAAATCAAGTTGTGAAAGCAGAATTCTATACTAATTTGATTATCGCTTAAACGTTTTGTCTCTGATTCAAAGAATTTGCGTCTTTGCAGTGATTTCGCAAGGAATTAATGCGGGAGATGTGAAGAAGCTTCAGGACGCAGGGATCTTTACCTGCAATGGCTTGATGATGCACACGAAGAAGGTTTAACTCTAAACACTACTCTAATTCGAAGATCTAAGAATGTTGAGTTACGCTGAAGTTTAATCACTTAAATAATGTTATTATTTTTTTCCGCAGAATTTGACTGGAATCAAAGGTTTATCTGAGGCGAAGGTTGATAAGATCTGTGAAGCTGCTGAGAAGCTTGTGGTTAGTGATTATAATATCTGAAATCTAAGTTAATTTAGAATCTATTTTAATTTTTATAATTTTATCTTATTTTGATTTCTCACTTCTGATGCAGAATTCTGGTTACATTACTGGAAGTGATGCACTGCTCAAAGTACGTTGTTTATTTTGCTTCTAGTTTTTTGAATTATGGATTCGATTTTGTACTCTGTTAATAAAGCTTAATAGATCTTAATTACTTTTATTTAATTTAATAATTTTATTTGTACTCTGTCACTGCAGAGAAAGTCTGTGGTTCGAATTACAACTGGAAGCCAAGCGCTTGATGAATTGCTAGGAGGTTGATTTTCAACGAGATTTTTTTTTTTTTTTTTATAGTTTTGCGTTTTCTACTTATACGATTAGTTGATTTTGAATCCTATATGTTTGTAATTATTTTCTCTTTGAATTTCTTTTTAATGTTTGATAAAGGTGGAATTGAGACACTGTCGATTACTGAAGCATTTGGAGAATTCCGGTATGAATACAGCATGTAACTAGTTTCAAATAGATTTTATTCATTTTCAGTTTCGGAAGAAGTTTATGCTAACAATAGCATTTTATGTATTCAGATCTGGGAAAACACAACTTGCTCATACTCTCTGTGTTTCCACTCAGGTTTAGTTCTATCATCTATTATTTGTCATAACGTATTTGGTATTAGTTAATATTAATGGCTTTTATCATCTAAATCACGTGTTTATATCTACTATTGTATGCATCTATAGCTTCTCAAACACCAAATTTTTTTATGCTTACAGTACTAATCTTATTTTCACGCACATTGAAATATTTGTTGTATACTACAGCTGCCAACTAGTATGCATGGAGGCAATGGAAAAGTTGCTTACATTGACACTGAAGGAACTTTGTATGCTTTTTACTCTTCGCTTTTAAACACTATGATGAACTTCTAATTGATAACTTACGATTGTTTTTTCAATTGATATTCACTTTCCAAAGTTCTTATGTTTATTTGCAATGTAGTCGACCTGACCGAATTGTCGCCATAGCTGAGAGGTTTGGCATGGATCCAGGGGCTGTACTGGACAATGTAAGTTTCCTTTGTTTCATGTATGTATCATAATCTGATTGTGAATATTTTGGTGCTGACTGTTTGCCAATTTCTGTTTGTGAATGCACAAGATTATCTATGCTCGTGCCTACACTTATGAGCATCAGTATAACCTACTCCTTGGTTTGGCTGCTAAAATGGCTGAAGAACCATTCAGACTTTTGGTGAGATGTTACTCATAGAATAGTAGAGTTGTCTTCCGTTGCAATATCATGAGATGTGGAAAGTTGACTGAGTATATTTTTTGCAGATTGTGGATTCTGTGATTGCTTTGTTTCGGGTTGACTTCACTGGAAGAGGAGAGCTTGCTGAGCGCCAGGTCTGTGAATCTGTCATGAACATGCCCTAACAGGTTTTTAATCCCTTTATGTCAGCTTTTACTGAAATGAAAAAGTTTCTTTGCAGCAAAAATTGGCACAGATGCTTTCCCGATTGATCAAGATAGCTGAGGAATTCAACGTTGCGGTTTATATGACAAATCAGGGTAAATTCACTCCCAAGTCCAAGCTGATTATTGCTTTTGTTCATAGCTTTCATTTTTAGCTGTGGCTTTTATAGTAAGACCAGATGCGTATTGCTTATCTGATGAAACTGAGTTTTGGTTGCAGTCATAGCTGATCCAGGAGGTGGTATGTTTATTACTGATCCAAAGAAACCAGCAGGGGGGCATGTGCTAGCTCATGCAGCCACAATAAGGCTGATGTTCAGGAAGGGGAAAGGTGAACAGCGGGTTTGCAAAGTGTTTGACGCCCCAAACCTGCCAGAGGCTGAAGCAATATCCTTTATCAGACTTTCCCCCCTTAAAATAATCTATTCACTGAACTATAAATAATGACTTTGGCAAACTGAAACTGTAGTTTCTATCATTATAATCTGCCTGCGGTTGTTAAATCAACTTGAAATTACGAAACCACTTATAGTGCATTTGAAGAAACAGTTACCACTATTGTCTGCATGTTTTATCTTGACAGAGTTACGTGTTCCAGATAACTCCAGGGGGCATTGCTGATGCAAAGGACTGAAGGCAGCTGCTTCTGACTTTTAAGGCTCTTCCACAACAGACACTGAATATTATTAGAAACCTCAATCATCTTGATATAGCTTATAGTTTGTATTAAAAGTGTTGATCCTTGAACACTTGGTATATTCCACTTAGTATATTCCAGAGGTACCATGTGAGTACCATTTATATATGTTTCCTTTGTAGCAAGCAGCTGATATTTGGCAATTATAATGTAACTGATCAGTTCAAAATCTTAATGCCATTGACTTTCTGGGATGAGCAGATTTTTCTTATATAATATCAATTACATTAACAATTTTAAGTAGGGGGCATAGTAAAACCTAAATGAAATGAAATCTGACGAAGGCAGTAAATTATCTTCACTTTAAGATGAATCAGTGCGCAAGTCAACATTATTACATGATATGTGCCAATAGAGTATGGTCTCAATATTTGCTTGCAAGCAACATGTAAATTCATCATATCATATCTCGGTTCAGCAAACTAATATGATAAGTGAAGTCTCGGTAGAGCCTCAAGTTATCATATGATGGTAACAGATGCCTCATTGTCACACAATAAGAACTGATAATCAAAACTTGAAAATTCAATCTAGCTATAAATATAACAGTCTTAGTTCAAATAAATGGAGTTGCAATCGGATATTATTAGACCAGTTAGCAGCACTCCCAACCCTTGGCATGACAGTTGATTCCTTCTTAGCCTCTGCATCCACCTTGAAAGTTGCACCACATACTTGTCCAGAACTGTCAACCCTTGGTACAGGCTTCAGTTCATTAAGTGGATGCTCAAAACTGCTCAAACCTCCAGATGTTGTAAAGAAACATCCTGAAATGAAATGCGGTAAGATTCGTTACCTCTTGCATGAAACCATTGTATGTACCATATAGACAGTCAAATTACAAAACATGAAGAGCTTGAATGATATTCTAATTGCAAAGCAATATAAAGGTGGTTGAGAAACAAAACAAAATATCGTTTGTTATCTATCTTAAAGGAAAGCGGTACTGAAGTTTCTAATTACACGTTTTTTTCAACAGGAATTTAATCTGGAGCCTGTTATTCCTATCTACAATGCCAAGCCTGAGCAGGTGGAGAAAGCTTTGAAGCATGTCTACCATGTGTCAACAAACAAAACTAAAGGAAAGGAGTTGGAGCTTTTGTTAGCAATATTACCAGACAGTAATGGTTCTCTCTATAGTAAGCCAAATGAGTTGTTGATAATAACCCTACAAGATTCTCATATGGTATCAATCATTGAGTTAAAAATGCAGAATTTTCATTTAATCGTCTTTTGTTTTCAGGTGATCTCAAGCGTATTTGAGAAACCGACCTTAGTATTATCTCACAATGCTGCCTTACAAAGCATGTCTTCAAAATCACTAAACAGTATTTGGCTAACGTGTCTCTGAAGATCAATGTTAAGGTTTGTTTTCCCTTAATCATGTCAAAATGCATACATTCCTGTATAAAAATTGTTTTAAGTTCTACTAAGAATTCTTCGTAGTAAATGAACTTAGTTTTTTTGAACAACAGTATTTGGCTAACGTGAATGAACTCAGTTTTTTTGAACAAATTCATAGAAAATGTTGGCCAAATCAAAGCTAGAGATACTTTTGGATTAACTTAAATTCCCAACCTATGAGGCAGAGATTGTGACACGTGTTCTTTTATCTTTAGACAATGCAGCTTCCTTTTTTTTTTTAATGTCAAAATTTCTCTCAATTCTCATAACTACATCCAAGAATTAAAAAGTGTTAATTTACCCTCTTGGTGCAGATGGGAGGGAGAAACACTGTTCTTTTTGACGCTGCAAGCTACAGAATACCATTAGTTAGCGACATACCGACCATAATTTTTGGAGCAGATGTTACACACCCTGAAAATGGAGAAGACTCTAGCCCCTCAATAGCAGCTGTATTTATCTAATCTATCATCTTGATTTTTATCAGCATTGTAATGTTTATTGAGGATTTTTTGCAACTGATACTTGCTTTCCAATCTATATAGGTTGTAGCCTCCCAAGATTGGCCTGAAGTGACAAAATATGCTGGTTTAGTGTGTGCTCAAGCTCATAGACAGGAACTTATACAAGATTTATACAAAACTTGGCATGATCCTGTTCGCGGCACAGTTAGTGGTGGCATGATAAGGTAATAGTAATATGAATTTCACTCTGCTAATTCTGAATGTTGTTTTTGGTTGGTTATCTAATGTGGCTATGTACCTTTTTCTTGTGCAGAGATTTACTGATTTCTTTTAGAAAGGCCACGGGACAGAAGCCGCTACGAATTATATTTTACAGGTCCTTGTGTTTAATTTATGATTCAATATCTATAATACATGTTGATGAAAGTGTTAGTTTATTGGTATACTAACAAAGAAACTTAAACAGGGATGGTGTAAGTGAGGGACAATTTTACCAAGTATTGGCTTTATGAGTTGGATGCAATCCGGAAGGTCGATGTTGTCAATTGCTTTCTCTTATCATACATTTAAAATGGTATTCATAACAAAAATATATTCTGATATAACCCATATCTTTGCAGGCATGCGCTTCCTTAGAACCAAATTATCAGCCTCCAGTAACTTTCATTGTTGTACAAAAACGACATCATACTCGGTTATTCCCAAACAACCATAGGGACAGGAGCAGTACTGATAAGAGTGGATTTATATTGCCTGGTAAGTTGAACATTACTAAATTGCATACATACATAAATTATTTCAGAATGTGTTTGTTCTTAAAGTTATTGTCGAATAAGATTGAAATATTTTCTTAATTTTTATCTGTCTTTCAGGTACTGTTGTCAATACTAAAATTTGCCATCCGACAGAATTTGACTTTTATCTCTGCAGTCATGCTGGCATCCAGGTAGATATATTTTGATTTGATGTTTAATGCACAACGTTTCTCAAGATAACCGAGTTATTTAATTTTAAGATGGGAAGATTAAAAACGAACACAAAGTGAAACTCAATTATCTTGGTTAATGTTTACCATACAAAAATAAATCTGTTGTTTTCCTTAACTATGGATTCTGTTTCATACGCAGAGTACTAGTCGGCCAGCTCATTATCATGTTCTATGGGATGAAAACAATTTCACAGCAGATGGAATTCAATCTTTAACAAACAATCTTTGTTATACATATGCTAGGTGCACTCGATCCGTATCCATTGGTAAGCCTGTTTTACATTAAAGAGGAGTTGTTTCAGTTTTGCTCAGTTATAATGCTCCATTTCTTTATATTTGTCTTGTTCTAAGTCTCAACATGTTTAGAAAGTCCATAACTTAAGTGGCTTCAAAACCGAAAGATAATATTGAAAGATAATATTTCTTTTTGTGCAGTTCCTCCAGCATATTATGTGCATTTAGCGGCCTTTCGAGCCCGTTTCTATAGGGAACCAGAGATGCAAGAGAATGGATCAACAGGTGATGGTAATTCTAGTCATAGCTCCAAGGGAACAAAACAAGTGCATCTGGAGAATGTGGTGTTAAGCCATTAAGTAGCTAGGCTCACTAGGCAGATTGGGCTAGAAGTGCAGCAATCTGTGATCCCTCCACTGTCAAGAGCCGAAGGTAGTCGCTGCTCTCTTAAGCCAGCCTCACGCAGTGCCTTTCAGTCTAAGACCAACGAGAATTGGGCTTTCGCTCAGGCCCCGTTGGTCAACTCTCAACTTGGAGTGGGCAGGCCAGTGATCCCTCCACTGTCAAGAGCCGAAGGTAGTCGCTGCTCTCTTAAGCCAGCCTCACGCAGTGCCTTTCAGTCTAAGACCAACGAGGAGTGGGCAGGCCAGTGATCCCTCCACTGTCAAGAGCCGAAGGTAGTCGCTGCTCTCTTAAGCCAGCCTCACGCAGTGCCTTTCAGTCTAAGACCAACCTCGAGCCCGTTTCTATAGGGAACCAGAGATGCAAGAGAATGGATCAACAGGTGATGGTAATTCTAGTCATAGCTCCAACGGAACAAAACAAGTGCATCTGGAGAATGTGGTGTTAAGCCATTAAGTAGCTAGGCTCACTAGGCAGATTGGGCTAGAAGTGCAGCAATCTGTGATCCCTCCACTGTCAAGAGCCGAAGGTAGTCGCTGCTCTCTTAAGCCAGCCTCACGCAGTGCCTTTCAGTCTAAGACCAACGAGAATTGGGCTTTCGCTCAGGCCCCGTTGGTCAACTCTCAACTTGGAGTGGGCAGGCCAGTGATCCCTCCACTGTCAAGAGCCGAAGGTAGTCGCTGCTCTCTTAAGCCAGCCTCACGCAGTGCCTTTCAGTCTAAGACCAACGAGAATTGGGCTTTCGCTCAGGCCCCGTTGGTCAACTCTCAACTTGGAGTGGGCAGGCCAGAAATTGCATCCTCAGACTCTATGCGCATTTAGCGGCCTTTCGAGCCCGTTTCAGTCTAAGACCAACGAGAATTGGGCTTTCGCTCAGGCCCCGTTGGTCAGGCCCCGTTGGTCAACTCTCAACTTGGAGTGGGCAGGCCAGATCGCTCAGGCCCCGTTGGTCAACTCTCAACTTGGAGTGGGCAGGCCAGAAATTGCATCCTCAGACTCAACCCAGTGAAACTGGAACGAACCATGTTCCACCACTCTAATGCCCCCACTTGGGTTACAAGCTGATGTTATCCAACTCGGCAAGCTGACGTCATTGTCAGAAGTTTATAAACGTTCACTTTCTTTGTACTCTAGTCGATGTGGGATATACTAATGCTAAGACTTTAACCCTCTCATGCATGCCCAACTCTCATTGCCTAAAGTTTTGAACTAGCATACGATGCTAATTTGATATATGCAGTTCATTGTTTGCTAACATTCCAACGTTCATTTTAGTAGTATTTCATTTCATAATTTACATATTGGTATTTGGAATCTTGACCCGTTTATTGGTGCAAAAGACACGTGAGTATTATAGCATGAAAGTGCAGTGAGTTTCTTACACAGAATGCCAAACACATGTTGGACCAACAAGAGTTGAGATTTAAGTTTCTAGTAATATTTTTGGTTGTTTATTTACATAGAGAAATGGCAATGAAATGTTACATTGACTTGACTCATTTTCCTTCAGCTATAATGCAGGATAAACATGATTGTTGGCTTAATCTTTTTGTTAGACTAATCAGAAAAACTTCCCATCAACATCTGTAAAGAACTTTGAGCAAAATTTTCTACAATTAAGATTGACACAGAATACTCTTTACAATGCCAACTTTAACAACATACATCTAAAGCAATCTAACAGTAAAACATGACTCTCTTCACATTATCTTTTTGTTTCTTGTGGCCGATATGGACATGTGATAAAAAAAAAAAAAAAATCTTGAAGGGATGCGATCAATGTTAAGAACGCAAGATAGTGTCCAACAATTATTCCGACTTTATAATAATGGTTTTTTGACATTTTACTCCACTAGCTACACTTAATAACCTCTAAAAAAAAAAAAAAACTACACTTAATAAATGCTAAAAATTTACCATTATAATATATATTTTTTAATTGGAGTTTAGCTGATTATTGATACAATTGATAACAAAAAGAAAAGGAGTCTAACAATTTTTCTTGTATTGAGTGGTGGAGTAACAAACAATGATTCAAAAAACTGCAACATTACAATACCGGTAGTAGAAGGCACAACTTCTTCAATCTTGTATATATCTTTGTCTCGCTTTCTAGTTTGTTGTATTTTAATTTTTAAGTGGCTGATGTATCATAACCTAATTGTGAGTATTTTGGTGCTGACTGTTTACCAATTTCTGTTTGTGAATGCACAAGATTATCTATGCCCGTGCCTACACTTATGAGCATCAGTATAACCTTCTCCTTGGTTTGGCTGCTAAAATGGCTGAAGAACCATTTAGACTTCTGGTGAGACGTTACTCATAGAGTGGTAGAGTTGCCTTCCGTTGCAATATCATGAGATGTGGAGAGTTGACTGAATATATTTTTTGCAGATTGTGGATTCTGTGATTGCTGTTTCGGGTTGACTTCACTGGAAGAGGAGAGCTTGCTGAGCGCCAGGTCTGTGAATCTGTCAAGAACATGCACTAACAGATTTTTAATCCCTTTTATGTCAGCTTTTACTGAAATAAAAAAGTTCCTTTGCAGCAAAAATTGGCACAGATGCTTTCTCGATTGATCAAGATAGCTGAAGAATTCAACGTTGCGGTTTATATGACAAATCAGGGTAGACTCACTCCCAAGTCCAACCTGATTATTGTTTTTGTTCATAGCTTTGGTTTTAAGCTGTGGCTTTTATTAAGACCAGATGCGTCTTGCTTTTCGTCATAGCTGATCCAGGAGGTGGTATGTTCATTACTGATCCAAAGAAGCCAGCAGGGGGGCATGTGCTAGCTCATGCAGCCACCATAAGGCTGATGTTCAGGAAGGGGAAAGGTGAACAGCGTGTTTGCAAAGTGTTTGACGCCCCAAACCTGCCAGAGGCTGAAGCAATATCCTTTATCACTTTACCCCCTTAAATAATTTATTCATTGAACTATAAATAATATTGACTTTGGTAAACTGAAACTGTGGGTTTCTAACATTATAATCTGCCTGCGGTTTTTAAATCAACTTGAAATTACGAAACCACTTATAGTGCATTTGAAGAAACAGTTACCACTATTGTCTGCATGTTTTATCTTGACAGAGTTACGTGTTCCAGATAACTCCAGGGGGCATTGCTGATGCAAAAGACTAAAGGCAGCTGCTTCTTACTTTTAAGGCTCTTCCACAACAGACAGACAGAATATTATTAGTAACCTTAACCATCCAGAGGTACAATTTGAGTACCATTTATATATGTTTCCTTTGTAGCAAGCAGCTAATATTTGGCAATTATAATGTAACTCAACGGTTCAAAATCTTAATGCCATTGACTTTCTGGGGTGAGCAGATTTTTCTTATTTAATATCAATTACATTAACAATTTTAAGTAGGGAGCATAGAATAACCTAAATGAAATGAAATCAGACAAAGGCAGTAAATTATCTTCACTTTAAGATGAATCAGTGCGCAAGTCAATATTATTACATGATATGTGCCAATAGAGTATGGTCTCAGTAATTGCTTGCAAGCAACTTGTAAATTCATCAAATCATATCTCGGTTCAGTAAACTAATATGATAAGTTTAGTCTCGGTAGAGCCACAAGTTACCATGCGATGGTAACAGATGCGTTAATATCATATGATAAGAACAGATAATCAAAACTTGAAAATTCAATCCAGCTATAACAAATATAAAAGTCTTAGTTCAAATAAATGGAGTTGCAATCAGATATTATTAGACCAGTTAGCAGCACTGCCAACCCTTGGCATGCCAGTTGATTCCTTCTTAGCCTCTGCATCCACTTTGAAAGTTGAACCACATACTTGTCCAGAACTGTCAACCCTTGGGACAGGCTTCAATTCATTAAGTGGATGCTCAAAACTGCTCAAACCTCCAGATGTTGTAAAGAAACATCCTGAAATGAAATCCGGTAAGATTCGTTACCTCTTGCATGAAACCGTTGTATTTACTATATAGACGGTCAAATTACAATACATCAAGAGCTTGAATGATATTCTAATTGCAAAGTAATACAAAGGTGGTTGAGAAACAAAACAAAATATCGTTTTTATCTATCTTAAAGGAAAGTGGTATTGAAGTTTCAAGATCTTTTAACTTGTCTTCCTCTTTCTTCCTCTTAATTCACTTTTAATGTACTTATGCTCATAACTTTTGAACGGGACATCTAAAAGGGAATGTTAAACAAAGGACACGAGGAGCTTGAATGAAATTCAAATTGCAAAGTAAACAATAATATAAAGGTTGTTTAGAAACAAAAGAAATTATCATTTGTTATTTATCTTAAAGGGAAGTAGTGTCAAAGTTTCCAAATCATTGAACTTGTCATTCCATTCTTCCTCTTAATTCACTTTTAATGTACACTCATAATTTTTGAACAGAACGTCTAAAAGGGGATGTTCAACAAAGGAACTTGTATAGTCAACAACTCTTGGTTATTACAATCTAAGTATTACCTTTTGGGAATGGTGCATAAGATTTCCCACAGCTCTTAGTTACAATATCTGTCTCATCTGAAAGAACAAGATTTCCATCAGCATCAGTTCCCCAGAAGAAGGGAACACTCCCATCAGCATCCTGTTACATAAAAGACCCCCATATGGATGCCAGGTTAGAGAAGCAAACAATTAGCAAATATGACAGCAAAAAAGATGGACATAGGATAACTCACCGCAGAAATAAATGCATTTTTAGAGCCACTGTCAAACAGAATAAATGCAAATTTTCCCTGAAAATCTCTCACGACCTGAGAAGCAGGATAGGGACCACGGTCTCTTAGAGTTCTGTACGCCTCTATGACAATGATCACTTCATTTGCAGTTTTGTTCAATCCATATTGTTGCTTAAGATTAGCAACATTCTCAAGGTGGCCTTGAAACAAGCAGAAAATGTCATCCACAACCGCAAACAGCCTAGCAACATAAGAAAAAAAACATAAATAATAGTTTCTCATGAAAAAGGATCTAAATGTCTTTCACTAGATCGATTGGTAAGGATCTAACTTGATTCAAGATTTTCAAATATCATGATTTTGGCAAATAAAGTATTTTACAATAACAGATCAAAAAGAGAAATTTCAGCTTAACATTAGAGAAGAAAGATTAGGCAAATATTGTGCTAAGGTCTAACCAAAAACATAATTGGTAACCCCATGATATTTTTTTTCTTTATCTCATTAAAACTACAATAATATCATATTATCTGACCATAAGGATACATATTAAAGTTGTGGAATCAGTTTCTTGTCTATGATAGACCCACAATGGGCAAAAACTTTCCCTGCACTCTACTTTAGTAAGAGCTTTATAGCACCAAGTTAACTTTTGTTTACAATAACATGATGAAACAGAAAAAGGTCAATGCCATAATAGAAAGATTAAAAATGATACTGAAAAAAATCTTGGATTATCTGCTACTACAAGGGGAGGAAGGATCAAAAGAGGGGTGAGAATATACCAACAAAAAAGTATAGTTTTAGATCTGTGAAAGAACAAAAGTATTATTTATAAATTATAACACACCCAAAGAACCTAAGGAATTTTATGTATATATAGTATCATGGATTACTTTTTACACAAAAACTAAACCACTTATGTCCCTGTCATCAAATTCTCAATCCAAACAACTACGTGCCAATGATTTTCCAAATATTAAATAACTTAATAACACATTACTTACAAAAAAATACTCCTAATATGTTATTGTTTGATTTGAGAACGACAAGACAAGAACTTGTCCTTAACAAGATGTCAATCAAACAGTATAAACTAATACTATAGAAGGATCAACTATACACCCTTAACCCACAAGACAAACAAAGTGATTAAAACTTAAACCTAATATAAAAACCTAGATCAAGGTTTAACTAAAGTTTATCATCATAAAAATGGGATTTTTTATTATTTAATAATCCAAAATAATGAAAAATATGAAAGAAAAAAAGGGATAGTGAACCTTGGGAGGAGAAAGTTCTGATGATTAAGAGAATAGGCCAAGACACCAGAAGAACCAAGGTTAACGGTGACAGAGCCAGGGAACTCAGATGAGAAGTGTTGAGCGAGAAACCCGTCTTTCAAAGCTGAAACAGAGTTTGACTGAGGGCTTTGGAGACCCTCTGGGCTCTTTGCAACAGATTTGTCGAAAACAGCTAGCATTTTGTGAGGATCGTTGAAAGAGAGAAAGGTAGTGTGATGAAGAAGAAGAAGGAGATGATTGTTTTGGGCAGAGAATGCGGTTTATGTTGAGATCGGTAATATAAGGTTCTGGAGTTTATGGAAATGGAATAGAATCTCAATTACCCATTATACCCCGTATTTTTTGGGATTTTTTCCCCAAATTTTATGCTTCATATTATATGTTTCCTTTTATATGGTCATGTTCTTGTAAAAAGATTCTTATTTTTTTTGTTGAAAAACATATTATACGAGTATAAATTATGAGCTTAGTTCAGTTGGTAGAGACAATGCATATTATATACAAAGTCGATTCTAACCCCGACCACCAAAAAAAAGAAATGTATAAATTATGAACGGACGATTTTTTTTGTCTCCCATTACCTTTATTTAACTCTAGTAGATTTTGTTCCCGTTTTAATTTTTAGGTCATTTTCAATGAGGTGGCTTATTCATTCTTTTTTTTTTAAAAAAAAAAAGGGGCCTGCTGGGGCATGAACCCAAGTCAGGGAAGCTAAAAATAACAAAGGAAGCCGCTAGACCATGGCAGCGTTCCTAAGTGGCTTATTCATTCATGATATGACAAAGTTTATTAAGCATATAAAATATCCATGTTAACAAAATGAGTTAAATATGTTTTTAGTCCCTATAAATATGTCAACTTTTCGTTTTAGTCCCTCTGAAATTTTCCTTCGACTTTTATTTACTATAAAATTTTCAATCACTACTTTTGTTCCCTATTTTTAATTTAATTTTTGTATTTTTTAATGAAATTGTGCAGAAATGTGTAAAATATTCTAAAAAAAATTCCTAAAAAAAACTAGAATTTTTTAACAAAACACAAATTAAATATGAATTTTTAACCTTAAAAAATATAAAAATTCCTATTAAATTCATGTTTTGTTAAAAAATTCTGAATTTTTTTTGGAGTGATTCTTATAATATTTTGAATTTTCCTGAAAAATTTTATTAAATAATATGAATTCTACATATGAGTTTACTTTAAAAGAGGGACCAAAAGTGAAGATTGAAAATTTTATAGGGACTAAAAGTTGAAGGAAAATTTTAGAGGGACTAAAACGAAAAATTGACATATTTATAAGGACCAAAAACATATTTAACCCTAACAAAATTATGAGATGACCTATTTATTTATAATGTTGCAACGTTTATTTAGCACATCAAATATTCATGTTAGCAAAAATATGACTAAAAAATGTTGACACATCATAAATGAATAGACCATGTCATAAAAAAAAATCGTCTAAAAAAAAGACGAGGGCCAAAAATCCAATAAAAATTAAATAGGGAGGTTTGGAGGGTTATGTATAGTGCATAAAACGTGAAAAAATTAAACGGACACAGGAAAAATTAAATGACATAATTCAACATTCTAAAACAACATAATAAGATAAGATTAAATGACATAATTCAACCTTGTAAAACAACATAATAAGATAAGTGATGATGAAAGGGGAGGTGTTCCAAGAAAGGAAACAATCATTTTTTTTTGTTGGTGGTGGCCAGGGGTTGAATCCCCGACCTTGCATATACTCCCTCCGTTTCAAAATACACGTCCAATTTTTGCAATGTGCACTATTCACTTGACTTACTTTGACCATACTTTTTAACTAATGTATAAATACAAATATTAGCATGTAAGATGTTGTTTGATTTGTCTAGACAAATATTTTTAAAATATTAAATTTTTATAATTTTTTACTTTAGATAATTAAAGATATTAACGGTCAAAATTGTGCATTGGCATATGTGAAGTGGTTGACTTGGACATGTATTTTGAAACGGAGGGAGTATTATGCATTGTCCCGTCAACTGAGCTAAGCTCACGAGGACAAAAAAAAAAAATCATTACCCCAACCTCCTTCATCATTAGGTGTTTAATAATTTTGTGTAATAAACTTGAATGTTAATGTAATTGTACTATAAAAAGATAAGATTTATTAATAAAATGAGAATTTGATTCATTTTATCATTTTAAATTATGTCTTCTTGATATTATACACCATTGTTGTTTTGTAAATTTAGACAATACAAAATTTTAGATTTTATTATCTAAATTGTGTTCAAATTTTAGAATTCAAACAAAATATATTTTGAAACAACAAAAATAATGTGCGTGAGAAACACATTAGATAAAAGAAGTAGCAGTCAAGGAGACCCACGTCTCAAAAATCATCAGGAGACCCTCGTTGCTTATCCAATTTCTCATATGGGGCAAAGCGAAGAAGGTATGTATGGTGGTGTTTGCTTACATGCTTACCAACTTTATCCAATAAATTCGCCCACATACAACCACGAAGAATGGGGATGGCAATGAGTACTCTATGGGTAGGGTACTACAATGCCCTTCCCCATACCCGCGTTGGTAAAAAATACATGTACCCAAGCTCATACCCTTGTGGGCAATAACTTTAGTGCCCTTCCCCATACCCTATGGGCACCTTAGAGCCCATAGCCGCACCCATTACCCGCACTTTAAGCATGAAAAGACTAAAAATATAGAAATTAAAATAAAATTATGGTTCAAAATTTTTCATATCAACTCATAAAATAGCAGGAATCGTAGTATTTAACAAAATAAAAAACATCTAAAACATCCTTCAAAAATTGCATACCAGCAGGAGGGATCAATTATTGTATTAAGTGGTTTTTAGGTTTAGGCTTAGACTTAAAATAGTTAAATTAATTAATTAATTATACACCAAAATTATAGAAATTATGTATCACATTATATAAATATGTATATGTGGGTTGCGCGGCTGGGTAGTATAGTACCCTTACCCGTACCCATACCCATTTAAATTTGCGGGTAATACCCGTACCCAAGCCCGGACCCATGAAAGCGGGGTTTTACCCTACCCATTGCGGGTACCCATCGGGCATGGGTCTAATTGCCATCCCTAACAAAGAACATGAATATTATAAAGGATGTCTGATTCTATGTTTTCAAATGATTTTGATTTCAATAACAATTTCTCTCTCCTCTCTTTTATTCAAACTAATATTTATTTTGGGTGTATTTTTATATAGCATAATGCTAGATACAGCGAAACTTGATTTCGTGAGTGCTTCCCGAATGAGCTGGCAGTTTGTTAGCCCTTTGATGTTATATAATTGATTGACTAATACTGCATCAAAATAATATAACAACCGCGACCCCGTTTTTTGTGGCCATTAACAATTTTTATTGGCTAGACACTATTTCGGGAATACTTCGTGGCAAATTCTCTCTAGATATATAGCACTCCTCTTTTATATAATGTGTCTACACAATGTCAATTTTTTTTATGTTCAAATATCACTATCCACTTAAATATCCCATCCCAAGTACGGGATATAGCACACCCATACTTGCTAGAAAGGATTCTCACCTATAAAGCTTAAATGATTTTAAAAAAAAAATTAGTATACATTAATTTCTTCTTTGTGTGTTTTTTAGCATTACCGATTGAAAGTGTTCAAATTCTGTAAGTAGACCTCAAATGGTAAAAAAACTTCAAAATAGTATTTGATATATTGAGGTGAGAGTTTAAATATATTTAATGTGTGTGAATTTGTTGCTATCACTGAATTCTTTAAAACAAAACCTAAAGAACGTCCAATACCAAAAGATAATCCCAACTCATGTGAGTTTAGTTTAGATTTTGGTGGGGAAATAAATCTTAACCAATCAAATAAAATTGGTTTGAGTTGATATTATTTTTACAATATTTTCTCATGAAACTCCATCAAACCAAATTGATGAAGAATGAATTGATTTGGTTCGGTTCAATTCAATTGACATTTTTTAAATGAAAAATAATATATGATGATTGAAAAACATAAGATATTTTTAAGATCACACACTTATATGATGCGAAAGAAAATAAATAACCATAAAATATAATTGTTTGATTCAAAATTAGGTGGTCAATTTTGAATGACTTAAAATCCATATGTAAATTCATATGAATTTAACTAGATTAATTTAGACTCAAACATAGTAGAAAATGGAACCAATATACTTGGTTTAGATTTAATATTTAGGTTATTATGCCCCTAATTCCGAGTAAGGATCATCTTCATTTATTAAAATAAATTGAGTATGCAATTTGAAGATAGTTAAGAAAAAAAAAGATGGTAAATCCTACCATTCAGTTAATTCCTCTTTCCATTTATCCTCTCAATTCCTATAGTTTTTTAAATGTTTTTTTTTTAGGGAATATTTTCAAAACTATAGTAATTTAGTAAATGGAGATAATATTATGTGAAAAAATATTAAAAGTGTGAGACCTATTATTTTATATTTTTTTAAAAAAAAATCGTTTTCTTTTTAAATGGAAGAAATAGAGAGAATCGTGAGATCCTAACTCCCTAATCCCAACTTCAACTTACCTATTGCGCCGACATATAGCTAGTTAATCTTATTTACTAAAGCTTAACCCGTAAAGCTAACCCTAAACCTAATTTTTTCCCCCCATTTTTTCATCGACTTTTCTAAGCCATTGGATCTTGCGCATTTAGGCGCCATTCAATTTTAGCCATTGATCATATTATATTTATCTCTTCTATTTTCCGAAACAACTATTTCGTATTTATCTATTCTATTTTCCGAAACAACTATTTCATATTTATCTCTAATTATAATTTTGGTCATATCCGAAATTTGTTATCAATTCACTTAAATCCGAAATTTGTTTTCCTATAGTTTTGGCCATCCGAATCCTTATTTATTAATTAACCTAACAAATTTCCCTTTCAAAAAAAAAATAAAAATTAACCTAACAAATTTCATTCGTATCCTCCTTTTTTTTTTGAAACAAATATTTTCTACACTTTTACGATTGCAATTTAACATAACAAATTCCATCTAAAAAAATGCATCGCACAAATTTTATTCTTATCCTCGCCTTTTTTTTTATGAAGCAAATATTTTGGTTATATATACGAAGCCCTAAACCTGTTTATATACGAAGCCCTAAACCTGTTTCTCTCAATAAAAATCTTAATTACTAAAGCTTAACCCTTCAAGCTATTGTTGCCCTAATATTTTCCACCATTTTTCCCTCCACTTTTCTGAGCCATTGGATCTTGCACATTTAGGCGCCATTCAATTTTAGCCATTGATCATATTATATTTATCTCTTCTATTTTCCGAAACAACTATTTCGTATTTATCTCTTCTATTTTCCGAAATAACTATTTCATATTTATCTCTAATTATAATTTTGGTCATTTCCGAAATTTGTTATCAATTCACTTAAATCCAAAATTTGTTTTCCTATAGTTTTGGCCATCCGAATTAACCTAACAAATCTTATATAATAAAGCTTAACCCCTAAAGCTATTTCTAACCCTAATATTTTCCCCCCATTTCTCCCTCCACTTTTCTGAGCCATTGGATCTTGCACATTTAGGCGCCATTCAATTTTAGTCATTGATCATCTTACTTAGTTAATGCTAGCCGAATTTTGTTATCAAGTTTGCTATAATTTTGGCCATCTGAATCCTTATTTTTATTTTTATTTTTGAATTCCTATCCCCCTTTTTTTTATTCCTATCCTCCTTTTTTTACGAATCCTTATTTTTTTTTTTAATTCCTATCCTCCTTTTTTTTATTCCTATCCTCCTTTTGGCCAACCGAATCCTTATTATTTTTTTTTTAATTCCTATCCTCCTTTTTTTTTTATTCCTATCCTTCTTTTTTTTAAGCACATATTTTCTACACTTTTAAGTTTGCAATTATTTAACATAACAAATTCCATCTAAAAAAATTCATCGCACCAATTTTATTCCTATCCTCCTGCCTTTTTTTTTATGAAGCAAATATTTTCTACCCTAATCTATTTATCTATAAAAGTTAACCCGAAAGCTTATTTTAGCTCTAATTTTAACCTAAACCCTATTGCTCAAATTTACTGTTTTAACCCTAAAGCTTAATTCCGATTTGTTTAACCCTATTAACCCTATTTTTTTGCAAGCCAAAAATCGTATTGTTCCTAATCGTTTCCTACTATACAGATAAACATAAAAAAAATCACTCCTATTAACAAATTGTTCCTATCCACTCCTATCAACAAAATATTATTAACAATAAACACAACAAATCTGTTGCATATCCACTCTTATCTGTCGCTACAGTCCTTCTTAACAAATTCCACTCCCATTTATCTGTTGCATATCCACTCCTATTTTTTTGACAATACAGATCGCTCCAACCTTTGTTAACAAAATTAACAAAATTTTCTTGCATTAATTTCGGTCATTCCTGCCAACTACCCACTGATCCATTAAACATTTAATGTGGCCTTCCATATCTCTCCATGCAGCAAGTGAATTTGTATTCCACGAGAAGTCTCTCCAACTCCCCAATTCATTGTGTACACATGTCACCATGATTCAAATTCATTTTGTCTATGAGTCCGGTTTAAATAGTGGCGTGCACATACCTTTGTGGTACAGTTAATCTTAATGGATTTCCATACAATTTCTGTTCTAATCAATCTAATCATGAATATTTTGTCGTTGAGGTAATTTTCTCTCATCATTTTTATTCATGTGCAATTCCTTTTCTTTCGAGGATAGTTGGTTTATCTTGAATTGTTGACCTTTTTCTTAATGTGTATCTGAATGGCTAAAATGGATTATTGATTCATTCGAGGTACAAATTGTTTTCTTAATTTGCTTTGGAATAGTGAGTTTTAGGACTGTTCTTCATCGACAACATGGTTTGGGCTACAATTACATTGATGTTGTCCCTCCTCACTATTGCAGTTTCAAGTGTGTATTGTCTTTAATATTCATCCAAATTCCCTCCTCTACAAATTATGTAAGTTGAATCATCTTTCATTTTCATTTTTTATTTTGTTTTATGGGTTTGATTAGAAACAGTTTAATAATCTTTTTGGGGATTTTTACCAAAAATATTCTTCGACAATGATTGATAAGGAGGATAATACTTCAGAGCCTTTTGATGCAGAGACAAAAGGTTGGGTATGTTGTGTTATTTGAAGCCATCCGAATAGA
Organism: Medicago sativa; assembly: GCF_051527215.1. NCBI lineage: Eukaryota > Viridiplantae > Streptophyta > Magnoliopsida > Fabales > Fabaceae > Medicago > Medicago sativa. The sequence goes on from NC_140749.1 coordinate 86,014,072, forward strand.
GTGATCACTCATGACTCTGACATTGAGAAGGGCATGTATAACTCCATTTTGCATATTAGTTTTAGTCCTTTTTATTTTTGAAATAATATTAGCTTTAGTCCTTGATATCTAAGTTCTTTGTATATTCCACAACATTTTTTCCCCAATATAATGGAATTGGGGAGCCAAAAAACTATATGTAATAGCACTAATCCTCATTTGAAATATATGAATCTTTTTTTTTTTTTTTGCAAAAAAAGCTTAATTGTGTTTTATTGGATGAATATGAATCTTTTGTTGTTTTTTTTATGCATAAACTTTTGATCATAAAGATAAAATAGGGTGTTGATTAAGTGTTAGGGAATATGAGATGTGTACATGTATCATTGTGTTGTTGCTTCTTACAAGTTAAAGTTGTTTCTTTTTAACTGGTATTAATTTTTTTCTTTCACATTGACAGATTCATATTGTAGCATTTCAGAAAGAAAATGTAACCAAAAAGCTTTTCAGAAAGAGAAAAGAAATAGGATACTCATAGCATGATTCTCAATGGAAGAAAGATAGTAGCAATGACCAAAAAATAGAAAGTTTAAGTCACTCCACATTATTATTGTTGAGATTCTGAAATGGAAAATTCTATTGTTTAATGGTAGAAAATGGGAAATTCTTTGTATATATCTCTAAACTTAATACATATATTTAAACTTATATATAAATAATTATTCTTCTGGATTATATAATTGACTTTAAGCCTCAATGTGGAATCTCTAACAATCGGTTTAGTCATCATCCAAAAAAGTACATGGGTGCCATACCACCTATTGTAAACTGAAAAAAGGACATCACCAATTTTACTTCAAATTTTAGTTAATATCAGTAAAATATGTGGTTTTTTATAGTTAACGGGTCTTAATTATTAGTTATAGTTCTACTTATTTTGATTTTCGAGATCATGCTAATATGTGTGTTAATTTACCTTTTAAAAAAAATATTTTCCTAACTTTTGTTATCAAAAGGCAAACAAATAAGCTTAATAAATTACTCCATCCGGTTACATTTATAAGCAAAAAATCACTTTTTAGATTCATTTAATACTTAATGTATTTGGTCAATACATAGACCAAATTCATTATTTATTCAATGAACCTAAAAAGTGCATTTTTGCTTATAAATGTGACCGGAGGGAGTATGTTTTTGGATCTGCTAAAAGTAAATAGATGTTTTGGTAAGATTCAAATGTTATGAAGATTTTTATTTTTATTGCAACATTTATCTCTGTTAATTTCTTTTGTAATTTTTAATAGTGTCAACCTGTTTTGTAATTTTAAATTTTTGACATTTCACCATCAAATAATGGCCATAACCGATGAAATCGATTTTCAATTCATTTTATTTTTTAATTTTTTTATGACTTCTATTAAACTATATATGTTTACATTGTTGCGACTTATTCGTTTAACTTCTTCTTGGAAAGACCCGTGCGGTAGCACGGGTCAAGAGTCTAGTTAGTTATTAAATGTAGATGCATCAAAATTGATGCCAATTGCCTTACATTAGAGGCCTTTGTTTACGATAGTATAGAATTCTAGATGTTCACCCCAATAAAATATTAATTTATTTGGAAAGGGCGGTTCCTACTTCTCAATACTATTAAACGTTTTTCCTTCAAAAAATAAAATACTATTAAACGTTTTTTTATGGTGCCAATATTAAACATTTTTTTACATTGTTCATATCAACTGAGTTAAGCTCACGAGGACACTAATATTAAACGTTTAACAAAACTTCAAAGATTTTATCATTGGTAAAAAATATTAGTTAAATATGTTTTTGATACTTATAAATATGTCAACTTTTTCTTTCAGTCTCACTAAATTTTTTTTCGACTTTTGATCCTCAAAAAGTTTTCTATCTTCACTTTTGATCATTTCTTTTAAGTAAACTCATATATAGAATTCAGATTTTTGAATAAATTTTTACAGAAAAGTTTATAATATTATTTATTACTTTTAACAAAATATAAATTAAATAAAAAATATTTATATTTTGTGCGGTTAAAAATTCATATAGAAAATCCGGTAAAACATCCGTGAGAATGGTATAATTGAAGAAATTATTTATAATTTAGTTAATGATTAAAAACCATATATAATTCATTTGATCATTAACCAAATTATGAATAACCTCTTCAACGAAACCAATCTCGACACAATTATTATCAGAGTTAAAAATATTGTTGAAATTACTAATAAAGGTCTCCTCAATCTAGTTTTTTTTTTTTTAGTTGAAATTAACTAAATATAAAATTTGGATATCACATGGAATATACTCTCGTGATAATTTTTTAAATATATATAATATTTAATTAAATTCCAATATTTAAATGTTTAAGGTTAACAAATAAAAATGTATTGTTTAATGTTTTTTATAAAAAAGTTAAATTAACCGACTTAAATTGACACTGGAGAGAATCAAACCTAAGACCTCAAATATATTGTTTATTGTTACTAAAAGGAAAAAATGAAGTGCTACTATAATAATAAAAGAGTCGTGACACTCCTGTCAAAAATAAAATAAAATAAAAGAGTCTAGACATTTTTTAAGGAAAAAAGAGTCGTGACATCTTCCTTAAAAAAAAAAAAAAGTCGTGACATCTTAACATTTAAAAAAATGTTCTAATTGAAAGATGTACCTTTTGAAGGATCAATGCACCGCCATGTTATGCAATTTTAGAATCCCCGATTTAGTTAAAATTAAATAGTGGAAGAGGTGGATTAGGATTACACGTTGTAACAGCATATGGAAGTGAAGTGGAGTAGCTTGGCTTTGGTCATCCAGCCAATGTCTACACAACGGTGAAGATTATTTAGTATTTAATGAAAGTGTAATGTAAATCAATAGATCTCGAATCAATGGCTGAAATCAATTAATATAAGTAAACAGGGTATTTTTTTTTAGAGAGTGAATAGTTCAATTTTTTATTTTTTTTTACAAGAAACATATATTCATTCATCCGAGTGTGGCATCAAATCGAAGGCCACAACTGCATCAATACAAGAAGGTGTTTCTTCAATCCAAACATCATCGGAAGAAATAGAAATTGCATATTTTGCTAAATAGTGAGCAGCTTGATTAGCTTCTCTTCTAACATGCGAAAAACTAATGTTATTAAAATTGTGCTTGAGAGCCTCGATTACGTTTGCTGAATCAGATTCTGCTTCTAACTTTAGGAACAACAAATCTTTCGCAAAATTCAACCCCATAAGCATTGCCATACTTTCAGCTATGTCAGAGTCAAGAAGTGTCGGACGATACCAACAGGCTGCGGCCAAAACTACACCATCAGAATCTCTCACCACCGCGGACAAACCCCAGCTGCCAACGTCATTCGGACCAGCCGCATCAACATTTAATTTGTATGAGTCGGTTTGGGTGCCTCCACCTCACATGTGACCGAGGGATAGGAATTGGAATAGTATTTGCTTGGAAAATCAATTCTGCCGCATTGTTGTAATGTGTAACTTCTTGAATTGCTTTCTTGCAAATATCTAAAGCCATAGGCATCTTGATCCCTTCAAAGCACCTTTTATTCCTCACACGCCAAATTTCATAGCACAAAGAACAAACCATTTGAATAGTTCAATTGGTGTGAGGTTGAGTTAAAAGATATCGAGATTTTGGGTTCAAATTTGAACAAATAAGTAAATATTGTTTTACCAATTGACTATTATCATTTAAAAAAATATATTTGTCGTTTAAATTTTTTTTTTTTATTGCAATGGATCCAAACTCCATGCGTGCAAGTTAGAATTTTGACTAGATTAAGAAAATTTCTTTTCCTAGTCACCGCATCTCTCGTGCCATTCGATTTTACCATTTTACCCTCATTTAGATTATATAATTTGAAAAGATATTGAGATATTTTGGATTATAGTACAATCCAAATGTGGTTCCTTCGGTTGGTCCCTTCGAACTATACTAACCAAATATAGAAAATAAGGTTCTCGCTTCGTTGTTTTAGAGCTTCATTTGGGTGTGAACCGAAAACACTCATATGAGTTGCTCGACAAATGACGATATTCAACATTGTCTACTCTCCTTGTGTCTTCATGGTTAAGACGACTATTAATTTAGTCCAACTTATCCTTCAAGTTAGACAATGTAACATCAACAAGGATCCTAAACAGGTTGGGTTTCCACATGTTGTAATTCATTGCATCTAACTTGGGGTTCATACCTACTGAATAAGTGTTCATGGTTATGCGATGTAGTTTGCAAATGAACTAAACACGTCAATTCATAAAATGGTATGTGCGTTGAAGACCACATAAGTTGTCGGTGCAATGTGGACTACAGAAAAATCATGTATTTGACTAGTTGTGATTACATAATCTGAAATATGGTAAACCCTCAAATGCATAAGTTTTTATCCATTTTAGGTACATCTCATATTATATAATATGAACATGTCCAGACTATGGACGATGGAGTAACACTTGGTGACATTGGCCAACCACAATGTCACAAGTGGCTTTCTTCTTTATCTTTTATAAGGTTTTTTTGTTTTCTTGTACACTTGTGACATTGTGGTTGAACAATGTCACGCAAGTATTATCCTGGACGCTGGCGTTACCAATAAGGTTTGGGCGGTTGGTGGTATGGTTAGCAAATATTTGGTCAATTATCTGTTTTACACGTTCTATTTGAAGGGATTTATGAGGGGTTGTTCAAAATTTTAATCCTCTTAGCGGAACAAATCTCATTGAAATGGATCTTGATTAAATTATTAATCACAAATCGACACATACTTAAACACTTTAAAGATTCATGTGTTTACCTCTTGAAGCTTGTTTCTGATCACGAGCAAAGAAATGTAGCAATGCCTCTATGTAGTCCACACGAACATAATTTCTCCGATGACCACAAAGGTTCTATTCATAGAACCACTTGTGTGGTCAACAATTTAAACACTTATGTACATCATACCTTATGGTGCACCATAGTTCACTTAAACACACTGTACCTTACGGTGGACCGTGTTTCTCCATTTTCTTAAATTAAATAATAAGTCATACTTAATTATTTCATTACTAATAACTCCTACTTATTATTTTATAAATAAGTCTAATTATTTTATAAATAAGTCTTACTTATTTATTTATTTTATTTTTTATTTTTTTTTTATTTTTTTTGCCTAAGTGAGGTGCCACGTGTTATTTTTTTTATTTATTTTTGCCTTGGGGGGCCAAAACTGCTATAGTTGCAAAACTTAAGGGGCGGTTTTGTAGTTTTTTTCTTAGGGGTCAAAATCGCAACTTCGTGAAAGTTAGGGGGCCAAAACTGCAATTAAGCCTACATTTTATATGGCAGAATACAATATGCAGCACTCATCCCTTAAAGTCGAAGAGAATCTCAGACAACAATTCAAAGTCATTGCTAAATTTGTACACAGGTTGAGGAGATGTACACAAAGGAAGGTATCATCTTCATGAAAACCGAATACACCATGTAAAAGCAATGTTATACAAAATTTATTATACTAAAAAATGACTGAATAGAAATAAAATGCAATTCAGATTCAATATTTTTTTTTTGTTTTTTGTTTTTGTTTTTATTTTGACAAACAACATAGCTCATCCTTTAAAAATTCATTGTTTATACGTTGAATGTATTGTACCTTATAACGAATTTCATATTTGATAGAACAAGGCTTCCCTAAAAAAAAAAAAAAAATTGATAGAACATGGCTGAATACAACTTCTCACTGATTTTACAAACAACTTTCCGTTGGAAAAAAAGTAAAAACTCATAAGCTTCCCCCCAATTATGCATCATTGGCTATCCAACTATTATTTTAAAAATAATATTTGTTTATATTATAATGACAAATATAAAACCAAACATGTGACTTATGAACGATTATGAGAGACATGTCCCCGTAAACGTAACTCAGTTGGCAGGACATGCATTGTTATATTCAGTGGCCGGGGTTTGAACTTCGGATACCCACTTATTCACCTTAAAAAAGATGAATTCTAAACACTATGATACCTGACAAAAAAAATATTATGAGAGACCTAATGTTCCCATATGTGAAAAAACAAAACATCTCAACGTAACCCAAATACTAAGGAAAATAAATATTAACAAATTTTATGTTTTTAAAGAAAAATAAATAAATCATTTGAATGTCATTTTCTTAATAACTTATATTATTCTACCAATTTGTAGAAAAATTGCGTAACAACGCAGCACTAGAGATGTGTATAACAATTGTATATTGAGAGATCATACTACTTAAACTAATAGTACCAAAAACAGAAAAAGAATAATGTTACAAACATTCAAGTTACCATACAAAATTTAGTATAAAAAAGTTACTATGAATTTTTTTATCATGTATGGCGGACGATGAAAAAATAAAGAGTTGTGTTATTTAAACAACGAATTGAATGACAACTTGAGATAACCATAAATTTACAACAAAAAAAATGAGGTATTGACACAAAAATCAAAGCAATAAAGAGAGAAATTAAAAACATAATGTGAATATGAAAAAAAAAAGTTGTCACAAAAATTATCAAAAATTGGTTGTACAAATATCATTTCTCAAAAATAAATAATCTTGTATTATAGTAAATTTTATATCTAATTGGTATTATATCGTTTTTTTTTTACGCAATAACACTAGTTAACAAATCTCCAAATTGAAATAATTCGTTAAAAATGACATTTAAATGCATAATTTATTATTTGTTTTACTTCTAATTTAAGTGTGTGTACAAACACATGAAAATTACACAAGAATGTAAGGTAAGCAGACAACAAGCTACACCGCTAAACCTTTTTGGATGACAAAAACAATTTTTCATATGGACCCATGAGACTGGGACATTGCATTATTATGCATGACCCTTTAAACTACGTAGGAGACATTGCATTACTTTGTATGCCCCTTTGAACTCTACGTGGAAAGTCAACCGTCTCTGATGCTAGTAAGCCAAAAATGTGGAACACAAATGGTATAAAAGCATAAATAATTCAAAATTAAACAAACATTATTTTTAAAACTTTAGCTATTGCTAGGGAATTAATTTGACTTGATTTAATATGAATCATAAAATTTAAACGATGTATCATGTATGACTTAACCCATACAACAGTAAAAAAAATAAATAAGATTTCACGAAGTGAAAGAATGAAGACTTGAGATTAACACACGGAGTGGGGGGATACGGGGCTGTTGATTCATAATTCATCATATGCACAAATGAATTACCATCTTCCAAAAGGAGAACAACAGAGCATATTTAACAACAAATTCTCAAATAACCATCTTCTGTTCCAATAAGAAACAATCGAGAGAAAGGAAGTATACTGATACTTGATAATGCTGACAAGCTTCTCATTCCATTATCAGAAGAAACATAGAGTTTCTGGGGGATTATGTGATGCTGCCCATCCTGTGTCATGAAACCATATAATCATGACCAAAATTTTGAAAAATAAATATCATCATCAAACAACTGACATCAAGCACAAAGGAATTCAGGCCCACAAGGTACCCATGCAACTGAATATGGAAACTGAAAGCTTTTTACGGCTTCTAGCAAACTATAAATTTTTCAGTATTCCCTTGGTGCATAATCTTCCACAAAAATTTGATTAATTCCACTGCTATCTCAAAATTTTAAAACAAGGCACATGAAATGATACGTGTCATGATTTCAGCGGAGAGAGTATATTAAGGGAGGACTGAATTTTTTTTCCTTAGCAAGCACATGCACTGCACTCCCTTAAATCTATTAAGAGATGATTGGCAGGAAGGGTGAGTTATCTATAAACGATTTCAATATACCCATCATTTATTACTGGAGAGTGGAATCTATTTGAACAGCATTGGCAGGAAGGGTGAGTTATCTATAAACGATTTCAGTATATCCATCATTTATTACTGGAGAGTGGAATCTATTTGAACAACCAAAGGAAAAAAGAAATTCACATTCTACGTGGGTGTGAGCCTAACAAATGAGAAGCATACCGTTTCAATGGCAGATTTAGACAAGGAAAGAAGCCCAATCCTATTCCGGGAAATTGAAATAACATCTTGGCCCCAAATGGAGAAACTGGATATTCCATCCGAATGACCTCTGAAAATAATGGGCTGTGATGGTGAATTCCTGCATGAGTAATAAAGAGATGAGCTACAGGATATATTTACCCAGAAATCCGAAAGAAAACTTGTCATAGTCAATTAGTTTCTTCTGTAGGAATATATATCTTCAAATAAATGTGCGTCGTGCATCAAGCAGACTGCAGAGGACTCAAATGTATGATAACATACAAGAGTGTAGGTCAAACAAGTTTTTTTTTTTTTTTGGTATCATTTTGATTACTAGGATAAAGAATTCCCTAGAGTGCAATTATATGCATCTACATCTTGTAAAAACATTCTTACTGTGGAGTTTATAAACCACGTAGGTTTCTATGACATAAAGGGTGATAAGATAGGAACAGTTATAATGACAGATGCACTTACATTCTCAAGTCCCAGACTCGTAAAGTTCTGTCCAGAGAGCTGGAAATAAGCAGATGTTCCTCAGGTGATGCCAACTGTAAACAAAGACATTGATGAAGCTGTGAGTAAAATCAAATTGTGTAGTCCCTAATATTTTGAAATTTGAACCACATACCTTTGTTACATATCCATCATGAGCACGCCAAGAAGCAACGACATTTCCACTCTTTGCATCAAACAATTTACAGTGACCAGAACTTTGTGCAGTTGCAATTAAAGATAGTGAGGTGGAAATTCCACCTGCCTGCGCCTTGCTAGAACCAGAGGAACATACAGCAGAAATAAGTGAATGAAAACTAGATTCATTAGATTCCCCCCTCCAGATATGAAGCTTTTGACCTCGAGCAACATCAATGAACCTGTGCAATACAAATAAACCATTAAGTTGAAAAGCATCAACATATTTTCTAATGTGTATCTGATTGAAATAGCAACTAAATAAAACATAATTAATTCACCTGAGAGAACCATTTCCAGTGCCAACTACAAGAGTTTCAGCAGAGTCTAACAGATGCATACAAGTATAAAGGCTTGAATCAAAAGCACTAGACAGCATCCCATTTGACAGAGTATTCAAATTAAGGACATTTGCCTGGTCACTGGTAATTTTTGGCACAGATGCTGAATGGTTTGTGGGATGGCCAGATTCCGTTTCGGACTCAGCAAATACTGATATTTGCTTCCCTGTTTGACTATCCCAAATATGAATTGTTCCGTCACAAGATGCCACTCTTCCACTAGATGATAAAATACAAATATCGTTTACAACCTAAAATTTGAGATGAATAATAAGTGTTACATTCCTAGGATAAGTTACCGTAGAAAAATACAAATTGAAAAGCCACTTGAGCGGAAAAAACTATAAGCATAGCTCAGCTCAAGGTCAAGGAGTAATTGTTATGACTGGCTATACTAATAGTTGAATTTTATTGCACTAGTACTTAACACATCAAATTATACCACAATCCCTTTTGTTTAAAATCTTCATTCATCAGGCTTCACTTTGTAGTTAGCACATTTGATACCATAGCTGAAAAAACCTATAAGCACAGCTCAACTCAAGGACAAGGGTAACTGTCATGATTGGCTACATTAATAGTTTTATTTTACTGCACTAGCTTCTGATACATTCAATTATACAACTGCCCCTTATGTTTAAAATCACCATCCATCACACTTCACTTTGTAGTTAGAATATCGATATCATTGTTGAAACCCATGGGAAATATGTAAATACTACAGGGTTGTACACCAAACAATAGTTTCGTATGGTTGCAGAGTGTTATTATCAGAAAAAGTGAAGAAACTAACCTCCTCATGGCCATAATAGCCGGACAGACAGTTAGTTCGGCTCAATTCCCACTTCATAACAGTTCCTTTATATCCTTGGCCAATTCCCGCAGTATAAACGGTAGATTCATCCTGATGAACAGCCAGAGACCTCACTGCTCCATGATGTGCGCGTATGGAGTAGATTACAGATGCTCTGATTTTCCATGGAAGATCATCTTTTTGGATTCCCACCCGGCCAAGAAATGCAGGCCCATCCCAGATGGTGGCTGGACTAGGGAACCAAAACCATGGTTCGTGGTTCACTTGGTTTGACATTCCTTCTTGCATTACTACTGGGCTTTGGTGAGCTTTAAATGGTCTTCTCTGAATCAAATTTTTGGCACCTCTACTTCCCTGGGATTGTGGAATTGACCATCCAACCCCATTAAGCAACAACTTTGCTGGATTGTATTCAGATGTGAATCCCTGGGCAATTGCAGGTCTTCTAGCAATGTTACTTTCTGAGCTATTTCTTGATGATTCTCCTGCATATTCCCACTGAATCACAATAGTTTAGAAAGAACAAAAAGAAAAGATGTAAATGAGGTTATGCGACAAAAAATTATCACATGAAAAACTAATAAAATCTTATATGGGACGAAAGAAGAAACAAATGTAAACATATATGATACCTTCCAGTTATGACGGCGTAGAAGTTGTTGTTCAAGAAGCAACCATGTAGCACAACATTGACGAAGTTTCTCTATCCCAAGAAGAGATGCAAACAAGGTATAGAGAAGCAACCTGCATATAAAAAGGGGTTCAGTACAATTAACTTTTAGAATTTGATATTAACCACTAATATGCCTCACGAAAAAAATCTCATTTATCTTTATTGTTATGCGATTTCCTTCTCATCTACTTTCATTACATATCATTTTCTCCTCTCCTTTACCTAGAGTTATTTTACTTTTGCATTAAATAGCCAAGGAGAGCGGTTTCTCCCAGCATAAAACCTACTCTGGAATTCAGTTTGGACACTCACACTAGATCCATGCGACTCTCAATTTGGAAGTCCCCTCCAATTTTTAATTTGGTAACCTTCGAGTTTCTGCCGACAGCAGTCGAACCTTTAGAAATTTCCTGGGAGAAAGCAAGCTCATCAAACAGTTCTTTAAGTTTTGGAAGAATATGCAATGCAGTCAAATCTGCTCCAATCCGCTGACAAATTCCAAAGAGAGTATTAGCAGCAACCTGAAAACAGAAGGCAACTAAGAATTATTTAACAATTTAAGCAACTAGTCAGTGGACAAGATGGCTTATTGAAAATAAATGGTTCGGACATAACCACAGTACGAAGATACAAGCCAAGTATACTGATTGAAATGTAAATTAAGAGAGTTGCACAGCGCTAAAAAAAAATTGAAAGAAGTTTTGTACTGTGCTAATTTGTATTAGGTGCGATGCTTAGTTTCGAAAGGCATGAGCCAAGGCACATATCTCAATCATTGACACCCAAATAAGTCTTAATTTTGATCATTCTAATTAAAACAAGGCACAATGTATTCATGTAAAACTGTAAATCCTTAGTGACTTGTGATTGAAAAGCAAAATGTCCTTCGTAAAGGGTAAATCTAAGATGCCTTTTAGAGCGATTGAATCCAAGGAAAGGGGTGACAGATCCAAAACAAACCAATGAAGAATTTGAAGAACCTGAAGCACAGTAATTTCCATATGTTTCTGCATAAGAACCCCAACGTGTATGCAACTTATGTCCTGTGTATTCACAAAGCATTCAATAAATAATTAATATACAATATTTACTGGTATTTAAAGCCTTTTGTGGCCAAAAAAGAATAAAAAAACATACTTCAAGCAGCTCCTTTACAATGACTTCTTCTGTCAAGAAAGCTACAAGGCCATCTAAAGTCATCATACAATCAATAAGTGCTAAAGAACTCCAACTCTGGACAGGATCAGGCTTATTCACGAATGACACATCAATGAATGACCGGACAACATTTTTCAGTAATGGTAGCATCTGTTTAACAATAAAGGATTCCCCAAAAATACCCCCTGGTAAGTCAAAAAAAAAAGGGGGGGTTAGAACTGAAGATCTCAGTAACGAAAATATGGAAAAATACAAAATTCAATTAATTAAAAATACCAATTCTGACCAGCACATCAATGCCATCTACACATAGTCCTTTCCCAAAGCAGTGAACAAGGGGCAAAATAGTCTGATTCAATAATTATAAGGTTAATAAAACACTAATGGTATCACCTAAGTGGGAGTACATTCATGTGGACAAAGCAAAACACATCACTGAAGGTTGTTGCAAAACTAAAATTACCTGATTTATGGTAATTGGTACACCAATCTCCTCACTGGAACCAATTAGTAGCACCGAAGCAGATGCAGCTGAATTTTTATCCGGAGAAATATACAAGTTTGATAAGACCAATGGGTGAATAGTTTCCAGGTATGCCTGTTTACCAACTCGGTTCCATATTTCGCGTACAAATGAATCTTGTAAAAGGGAAACCTTCAAATGTAAATAACCTGTGTTCTGCAAAAAGATGTTTAATTATAAAGTCTGAAGAACTTTTTTCAAAAAAATTAAAATAGAAGATAGAAAAGACATCTGCTGACTAAATAAAATTCACAAAATGAAGTTAGCAACTAGCCTGTAAAATTTTTTGTATGGTTGGCAATATTAATATTTTCACTGTTTGTGCTGTTAAGCATTTCATCAATTCCTTTACTAGTATGTATGCCCATTCAGCTTCAGTATCACTCGCAACATTCACTATAAGTGGTAAGCAGTAAGCAGCACACATTTCAGTTGCAAATGTACCCATTTGCCTGAGAGCTCCCTGCTTTGCAAGATTTGCAGCAAAATGAAGACGAGATTCATCTTTAGCAACAAGCTGAAGTGGAGCAAGAAACAAGTAGGAGGACTTGATTGTTTTCGGAAAATAAGGTGAATCCAGAAGAATTTTGGCCGATGGCCTCCTATATAGAAAAAAAATTATATTTCAATAACTTGATAGAAAGAACAAGCCCACAAAAAGCATACCTAATAGGTCAAACACATGCATTCAGTTGCAGAATGCAGATGTACGTGCGTGCACTGATACCTCATCCAATCCTTTTGGATGCATGCTTCGACAAGTATTCTAACATGAGGAGGTAGTTCCTGCAGAAATCCTGGTAATGTTCCATCCTCCAAGTATATTTCCAATGAGATTGAATCAAATAGTGGTCTGCAAAGATGAAGTTCTGCCAAGAGACAACCGACAGAAAATATGTCCCTTGCAATATCTTCAGAGGCAAGTCTTGAAGAACACAATTTCTGCCTCCAGAGAAGCAAGTCTGGATATCCTGAAAAGCCTTCATCTTCCTCTTTCATATGTTGAAGAAAAGATATATGGTTCATTTTATTTGGCAACCGATAATTTTTGTCAATGAAAGATACATCACTTATATTTTTAGTGAATGTCCCTGCGGTTGGATCTCCCAGAGATGAGATGTTCTTCCTTTTCATTTGACTTAATGGGTAATGGTAACAAGCATTCAAATGCCTAGCATGTTCCGAAAATGCAGATGCTTGTTCCAATTCTTGTAGATACGCAGTTTCAGATAGAAGAGATGTCTCTCGCTGCATTTCATTTGTTTGGGTCAAAACTTTGGCATATTTGTTTGACCCATTACGTGTTATTCTGGCAGTGGCGTGGCGAATAGGGTGTGGCCGCATAAAGAGCTGACGACGTCCTGTTGATCTTGGCATTGTGGATTCCGATTGAGTAAGCATAACGTTCTTAGCAACAATTGCGGCCTGGCCAGACATTTTGTAGCCAAAGATTATATCTATCCAGTGATGTAGTTGAAATGACACCCTATTACTTTCCAATGCATCACGATGCAATTTAATGAAATCCTCAGGGCTCTCTGCCCAAGAAGGTATAGCCAAATCAGCCATACCATCATGTACGGACATAAAAATTTGGGGGTCACAATAAAACTCTGGAATGCATTCATCAGGCGTCCATTGATAGAGCCTCTGCATTGAGGAAGGATATTCATTAGGTTCATACACTGAACGAACTGCCATTCGAAGAACACTAAGAGGCAACCTTCTTGCTTTATAGCTGCAGACAGCCAATTCAGACAGACATTCATCTGATACATGATGAGGGATTTCAGACGTTGAATAGGTGAAATCCAACTGTTCATCACCTTTTGCCAAGCGCCATTTGCTCTTGCTTAAGTCTCGCCACCCTACATCACAATTATCATCTGGTTTTGAGCTAAAATCAACAACCCAAGGCATTACTGGATGAAATGTATGGTCCCCCCACCTTCTTCCTGCTAATCTGTTTAAGATGAGCAAATACTCAAAATTACTTAGTTCTCCTTTCCACCACTGATGAAAGCTAGAATGCCAATCAATTAATGGAGAAAGCTTTAGATCAGCATAAAGATCATTCGAATGGCAACCATCATTACTACAACCTATTTTTGCAGGTTTTGATTTTACACTTCCACTCTCTTGCAAAGCTAAATTAGATTCCAGTACAGGTTCATTCCATAATCTAATCCATGACCATAACGAGTCAGTCAACATGATATTGGACGGACATATATTACCATGGGAAACCCCTAAACCATGCAAGTACAATAAGGCAGACAGTAGCTGATATATAAGAAATCTTCTATTCCAATCAGACTTTAATGCATTGGGGTTAAAATGAAGAATACTTTCTAAGTTGTATTGAGTCTTCGGAAGCACCAGGTTAGTGTAATCAGATGTTTTCAAAATTGCAAGTACAGGAGCTATGTTTGGATGCCTCAAAGAGCCGGGAAAATTATTTTCTTCAAATGACGGAAACCCAATTAAACTAAGGAAATTCGTACTGTCTCGTCCAGATGCTTTCCCTTCAACGAAGAGATCAAGTGATTTTAACACATGATCTTCAGTTAACCCGGACAGGAAATCATTAGCAACCTGTTGAAGTATAGAATATGAAGACTTTCCGACGCAAGCAATAGGTGCAATTGCAGAAATTGTCCTCGAGCAAGAAAACCTTCCAGAATGATTACAAGTTGTATTCCTAAACGAAGGTTTTCCAGTTTCAGACTCATCAGATAAGGTAAATCCATTTCCACCATCACTGACATCAAGATCATCACTCTTGGTGTTTTCATTACTATCCAAAATATATTCATTTCTGTAAACAGAACAAAAGTTTATTACTTACAACAAGTAATAACCAACAATCAATTAATTAAACCCAAACATTGGCCCTGTTTGGATAAACAACTTATTTGCAGCTTATAGCACAAGCGCTTATGTATAAGCTATTTCTATATCTACAGCAAAAAATAAAATAGTTAAATTGTTTTCGCATAAGCTATAAAGCTGTTTTCATAAGTTATTTCTATAGAAAAAAAAATGAGGAACATTAAACTTAACTTACACATAATTGGTAAAACAATTGTTGTGATGGCTAGACATGTACTGCAATATGAATTGACCATTTGAAGCTTCCCCATCTGCTGAACTAGTAATCTATAATCCAAAAAACCAAAATTTAACAAAATTTAAAATTGATTAAGATAAAAAAAAAAAAATTGATTCGAAAATGAAAAAAAAAAAAAAAGAGGAAGAGAGAGATAGAGATAGAGACATGGAGAATAGCAGAGGATCCGAAAGGAAAAGAAGAATCGGAGATTGCATAATTGAAGACAATTTGATCGGAGAAGTCTGAGTTGATTCTGAGTTGAAGGCACTCGAAGCATTCGCTCTTTTCCTTCATGGAATCACTTGACTGAGTTAACTCGCTGATTTTCTCATGCTCTGCTTCTTTCTTCTTCTCCGAGAACACACTACAGAATTTGGTTGCAATTACTAAATTAGCCTTTCGGTATTTACTTGTTTTTATATTTATTTTTAAAAGGTTTTTTAACTAGTGTGTCGTAGACTACTATTTTTTTTATCTCTAAAAATATAGAATTAGATATTTAAAAATTCTTTTATGATATTAGTTATGATATAAATTACTACTTTAATCATATAATACTTCGAATAATATATAGTATTCGGATTTATCAGACTAAGGAAATCAAGAGAGAAGGAAGTAAGATGATATATTTAGATTTTTTAAAATGGTGCATTTTTACATGAACCAAAGTATGATATTTATACTACTAAATTTACCACTATTACATGTATGTATGAAATTATTTGTTTTACTATTCTAAGTTGACATTTAGATATGTAATTGATCCTTACTATTATAAGTTGACATTATGAATAAATATTTCAAGATAAATAATAAGACGTATAATTTTAGGATAGTTTAGGTTTTTATAATTTCTTCTAACACTATTTTTTTCTTCTACTTTTCAAACAAAGTTGTTTCGACTCCTTTCTATCTCCGGTCAATATTACTTTAGTATTATCTTATAGTCTGAGGTTCGAACACTGGCTACTGCATAGAACAATGCATTGTAGCTATGTTAATATTTTGCCCTTAAAAAATATTAGTATTTTAATTGTTAAATTAATATTTTTCTGCTTGTGAGAACTTGAACCCTGAACTTTCATTAACTCCTCAATTATTTTAATGTGTTAGTTCAAACCAGTTGAGCTACCAAACCCTTATAAAAGGGGGAATCTACTTGTATTTGTTGATTGATATGAATATGAATAATATGAATATGATACTTATGAGTTTAGCTAAATTAATATAGATATTACATCGTATATGTAAGTGTCTTTTTTTCATGCGTGATTCCATCCCATAGTTTCTTGCTTCCACTATTTGTTGTTATTTTCCATTGCAACGACGTGATTTTATTGAAATATTTGGGTGGTTGTTTCCTGCATATATTCTTCAAATTTTTTTTATAGAGTTTTAATTATCACGATTTGGTAAAAATTTGATTGACATGTTAAGTTATAGTGCTCTATGAACTTTTGTTTGGGTTGTTGATTGGTTGAAGGAGATAACATTACATAATTACACAATAATAATAATGCTTTTTAAATAAATGTTTTTCCTTCCGTCCACTTTTTAGACAATGGATGAAAATATTATTCAGCTAGTCATATAATATCCAAACAATGGGATAAAATCTTTGTCCATTCCGCTCCATTTCAATATGTTCCGTATAATGCAATTTTACATAAGTTGCTTGGTTCAGTTTTTTTTTTTTTTTTTGAGAGAAGAAAAAATGGTTCAGTTTTTTGAAGTATCCATTTTAGATCCCTCTAAAAGCGAAACTATATGAAAGGGCGATGAATTTATTTAAAATCTGGATTTATCTATATTATTTTATGGAAAATACTAACAAGTATTACTTTATTAAAAATACTAACAAATGTCATGCGTTTTTTTTTTGGTACAAGTCGTGAGCTTTCTTTAAAGAGCTTAAATAATAAATTTTTATAAAAATTTGTATATTCAATGCATTTAAAATTAAAATCTTAAAAGACTGTCACGAAGACACTCGCCGGTAAGACCCTTATTTCGTTTACTGTGATGTCAAATGTAAGAATGGTGAAAAAAAAAAGTAAAATTACATTTTCTCTCGACTATGTATAATATTTCCTCATGAAACCCAAAAAAATAAAATAAAAAATATTTTCTCTCCGACCAAACACAACACATATCTAAAACTTATGCTCTCTTCTCCATTAAATTTCTCACCTCCTCTTTCCTCCCCTCCCCTCCCTTTCACCTCCCGGGAAATTAAAAAATAGAAGTACAAGGTGCCATTTTGCATATACAAAAAGCTACAAAGGCAATTGGATCATGGTGAAATGGAAATATTTTCCATTCGATCATATACATAAACACGACTTGTCTGGTGTATACAAGGAAAAGGTACTTGCTTATGCAGTTGGTTTAGGCATGGCATTAATAATAATGATTGCATCTAGTGTTTGGAAGTAATGAAAGTATGCAAAATAAAAAATAAAAAAGAATTGATGAAGAAAGTATGCAAAATTTTAGAATAAGCCTTATTATTAATCGGATATAGATTCTGGGTACCCAAAAAAATCGATTCTACATTTTCCTTGCTTTTTATGCCTAATAAGGTGCATGGGAAGTGAAAACCAACTTAAGCATGTTTGGGCCATCGCCAAGCCAAACACAACACATACATATCTAAAACATCTCCCCTCTTTTCCATTAAAATTTCCCTCCCCTTTCCCCTTTCCTGCCCTCAACCCTCCAGTGAAATCAAACATGAAAGTACAAGGTACCATTTTGCTTAAGTAATACTGCTCCCACACGATTTAATTTTCAGTCAAAATGCACTGAAATTCAGACCAAAGGAATATAAAAATGCTTGTTGTATCAAAGCATAACTGATGTCGGTGTCGAAAAGAGAACAACATAATGTTCACCAAGAATAATAATTATAATGTTTCACAGAGAAACAAGTCTATAAACCCCTAACCCTTTAATTTAACTTAACTAAAAGGAGGAAAGCATAAGGTTAATGATGGAGGGGACTCAAACACGGTTGTATGCCACTGACTTGCTGAAAAGGCGCCTGATGTATATGACTTGCAGTGCACTAACAGCAGCCAACAGAAGGTACTCTCCAACAGTGTAGAAGATAACACGCTTATGTGTACTCTCGTTCGCTACAAACAACACAGCGTTGAGTAAGTACGAATAAAAGAAGGGTACAGATAGGACCGAAATGGGGAAAAAGAAATGTGTCCATATATCATATATGTTCACAAGAATGATAACAAGAATACCACAATTGAATTTTCAAAGTAGAACAATGAAAGTTGATGGAAAAGAAAACTACTTACTGTGGCGATGCCTTGCATCTCGAGCTCTCAAGTACTTTTGTTCAGCTGTAACAGATTCCAATGCCTCTCTAAGCTCGGCAATTTTAACATTAATTGGGTCCAAATGCTCTGCAAACCATCAAGGTTTAAACGGAAGGCCAGATAACCAAAACATAAGAACATAAAATAGACCTCAGATCATTCATCAGAAATGTCAAGAAATAAGTCAGGTAAATAGTAAATTTAACACTTCAATAAATGAATACGGTAATATATAGTGTAATAAATTAAAAGAGCCTGCTTTCATGTAGAACATACCATCTTTGGCAAGGTCATGCTCAGAGGGAATATGACCAACATGGATATAGAAAGAAACAGTCTCAGGTGTTGAGTATGGGTTATGAAAACAAAATTTATACATTCCGTGTACTGGGGCCTTAAATTGAAATTTGTCTCCAGATGTCCCCTTGATATCTTGGACAACATTACCTCCAGGAGATGTTACCTGCAGACAACTGCAAAAATTAGGATATCTCTAAAGCTAAAGTTACAAAACAATATGAAAATTTGGGCACGTCATTCTGAACCGAGTCTGATTAGTAAGCAATAATAGACTCATCAAAATAATAACAAATGATGGCTTCAACTGTTGTTCCTATAATATAATACTAGCTAGCACACATCATTTTTCACACAAAACCTCCTTCAAGCATAGGGGTAACCAATGAGACTCCCATAGCCAATAACAATATAGTCAAGCCTCAAGGTATCTATGTCTCAAGCCGCAGTTTGCTATATACAAAAGCATAAAAGCTTGAGAATAAATCCATTTAGGTGCACAAAATAAAGACTATCCATTTCAATATCAGCACCAGTCAGATGGGCATAAAATACTAAAAATACATGATGTCCTTGGTGTTTATCTTTTACCTCCCTATTCCTACCTACAACTATCTTCAGTCATCACTTTCTACGATTCAATTTTCATGTTCTGATTTATATAACTCACAAACACGCTGATCCAACATGGATTGATCAATTGATTTAATCCTATTATGCACTAACAAAGATCAGTTAACGTCCGAACAAAACAAGTGCTGATGTTCATTTTGGCTAAAGTTTCAGCACTAGACGAGTTTACAATAATGTTACAGAAGGTACTGCCAAGGATTCACCAATAACCATTCGTCAAATCATACAAAGTGGAATTGATATAATAGAACTTAATCACATTTAAGTTGAATTGATATAATGTAGCTTAAGGAAAATACAATCAAGCCATGTAAGAAGTGTTAAATAGGCAACTCTTTTTGGTCTTTAGTTTACCTATAGGCATAAACAAAAACTTCCTTGGACACCTAAACTTCAATTCTATATTCAATTACAGTATCATTATATATGATTCAAAGCTACATGGATAATAATCGATCTTCATCATATGACACGTCAAAATCCCTCTTAAACACCCTAAAAAAAACCATTTTTTCCCTCACCAAAGCAAAATACAAACACCCCAATAATTTCATAAATCATAATTCAACAAATTATGAACTGGGCAAGGCAATCATAAGATAAAAAAAGTCAATAAAAAAATATCAAAATTGCACAGAAAAAGGGAATTGTGGAATTGAGATTCGACTTACCGTGAAATCAATGCCAGGGTGATCGGAACTCCAGAAAATATCATGGTCAACGACAACAAAATTCCCCGAAACGGTATCCCCTTCGTAAAGCACATACTCATAGAGACATTCAACGTCTTGCACAGTTACAGATAACGATTCAATTCGATCAACGAAGATAAACACCAAACACATCAAAACCATCCACATCTTCGCGTTTCTCTTTTCCATCACTTATCCCCCTTTCTTAATTTTAGGGTTTTTTATTTGGGATTTTTTCTGGAATTGAAAAATAGAATGAGAAAATTGAGAAGTGTTGTGTGGATCTTAAAGATTGGATTTTTGAGAAGGTTTTGATCCTTTTCTCTTGTTTTTCGTTACTGCAAAAGGAAATGCAATAAAACGGCGTCGTCGTGGTCTTGAAAGGGTAACTTTGCTATGACTATGATGTCGTTTATAAGAGCTTACGTGTAAAACGAAGAGAGACTACAACGTGCATCAGCCAATCAGAGAACAGGATACGTATATTGCCGTAAAAAATATTGGATTGGACACATACCTCATATTTATTTTTGAAATTAGACGCAAAATAATAATGAAATAAAGAAAATAAATAATTGACTACAATAAATGTCATCATAAATAAATATATTCCTTAAGCTAAATTACACAGATATCCCTTAAATTTGAGGTTCGAACATACTAGTTTTTAAGTTATTTTGGTCACGCACGCATACGTCTTTAAGTTTGTAAACGTTTTCAATTTAGTCATTTTGTTAATCAAACATTACAAAAACGATGATGTGACAAAATGACTAAATCGAAAATGTTTACAAACTTAAATGACTTATGAGCGACCAAAATAACTTAAAACCAATCTATTACAAACCTCAAACTTAAAGTATTTGTGTGACCAAAATAATTTAATTTGTTACAAACTTCAAACTTAAAGACCTAATGTGGTAGTATTTAATTAAGATAAATTTGAAATTCTTAGCACTCATTTTGCTTTAAAACGGTTTTGTTTTTATAATTAATTTAATCTTTTAATTGTTTCAAAAAAAATTACGAACATGATTTTTTTGAAAATAAATAAAAATTGTCAAAAAAATCTGAAATTTAATATTTTTAAAATAAATCATTTGATAAATAGAAATTGTGATATACAAAAAATATGACACTATAGCTTGTTTTTTATGGATATGACATGACACTGTAGCTATATTGGTTGAGAAAACCTGAGTTATCATCCAACGAATTACTATAGAATTAGTTCAAGTGTTCAACATAAAGAAAATGATGCAAGACAATCTTTTAGTATATCCAACGTCTATGTATAGACAGTATGACACTAAACAATTCTTGTGCTTATTTTCTTCAATCTCTTGTTGATAGCTTGGTCGAAGGAATGATATATTTTACATGATCATCAATTCATAATCTTAAAATGTTGTGACTTCCCTCACATCACATTCAATTTGTGAAATGGAAAGGAATGCAATTAAAATGAAGGAGTCTGTTCTGCACTCTTGATACTCACAGGCACAACAATAAGTTAGCATAGCATATATTAATTCAAAAGCTAACTAGGCAATGAGATTTGAGCATGCTGAAAGAGAAAAAAAGTTTTAGGTAACATTTAGAAGTCCCACATCGTGTAATTCATGAAAGAAATAAGTCTTTATAAGCTTCTGACAAGGCTGCCAGCTTGCCGAGTTGGGTAACTTCAACTTGTAACCCAAGTGGGGGCATCAAGGTGGTGGAACATGGCTTAGGATTTTCCAGGTTGGGTTGGTGGCTGCACCTTGCTGGCCTGCCCGCTCCAAGTTGAGAGTTGGCCAATGGGACCTAGGCGAAGGCTTGAGTCTCCTTGGTCCTAGACTGGAGGGCACTGTGTGAGGCTGGTTTCACAGAGCAGCAAACACCTCCGGCTCTTGACAGTGGAGGGACAACAGGCTGCTGTACTTCTAGCTCAATATGCCTGGTGAACCTAGCCACCTGAACCACCACTTTTTTGTTTGCCTGGTGAACCTAGCCACCTGAACCACCACTTTTTTGTTTCTCTAGCTCTCAATATGCCTGGTGAACCTAGCCACCTGAACCACCACTTTTTTGTTTGCCTGGTGAACCTAGCCACCTGAACCACCACTTTTTTGTTTCTCTAGCTCTCAATATGCCTGGTGAACCTAGCCACCTGAACCACCACTTTTTTGTTTGCCTGGTGAACCTAGCCACCTGAACCACCACTTTTTTGTTTCTCTAGCTCTCAATATGCCTGGTGAACCTAGCCACCTGAACCACCACTTTTTTGTTTCTAGTGTCACCTCTTATGTTTTTCTGCGTACTTCTAGCTCAATATGCCTGGTGAGCCTAGAACCACCACTTTTTTGTTTCTAGTGTCACCTCTTATGTTTTTCTGCATCCTTATTAAATGAATTGAAGACAGATTTAATTTAAAAGGTTTTGGTGTGGTTGTTTTTGCCAACCTCTGCAGTTGATCACTTGATTGAAGGAATGAAATATCTCTATTTTCATGATCACCAATTAAAGGATTAAAGGAATTGTTCATTAAACTTTAGTTGTTAATCTACCATATTTATATATCACAAGAATTAAAAAGATTACCATTATCTAATCTTTCAAGTAGAACAATGTAAGTTGATGGAAAAGAAAACTACTTACTGTGATGATGCCTTGCACTATGTGAGCTAGGCAATTTTAATGTTTTTTATTTTCTGAAACGGCCAAACATAGCCGTCAATAATTATTAGAATGGTAGCAGGCAGGGATCAAACCAAGAGTCTTTAGTCCCTCACCCAATATCGCCAGAACCACCTCATGTCTCCCTCTCCCTCGACAATTTTAACATTGATTGGGTCCAAATGCTCTTCACACAGTCAAAACTTATAGAGAAGCGCATTTAACTAAAACATTGGACATGAAAAGAGCATTCATATCATATCATTCTTCACAAATGTCAAGAAGTAACTCAGGTAAATAGTAAACTTAAAACTTTAACAGATAAATGCAGCAGGTAGATGATTATGTAATAATCAACTTATTAGTACCTTCAACTGTTCATATGCTTGTTTTTCTCATTTTCCTTAGACCAAACAATCAACTGAGGAAAATTCTCATCAAGAAGTTGTTTTGCACAGAAAAAAAAAAAATCAATAATTTTATTTTTATTTTTAATAATGAAATCATGGCTGGTAAAGAATACTAATTATGTGATATGTACGATATCCAAATTGCAATAATTTGATTAAGGAAACATTATAATCATGTGTTAAACAACTAATGTACTAATGAATCACCCTTTCGATGTGGCAATGATCATGTACTTAGCTCTCATGGATATATCATTTACATAATGAAAACCTTAAACTCAAAGAACGCTCACAAAGGGTAATAAGTGGGGCACGAAGAACCAGGAACCTCCAAATCAAAGGTCTATCTTTTTCCAGTGGACCATACACACACCCTTTGAGTTAAAAGATAGACTTTATTATTGGAAGCAAAAGTTTTTGGTATGTTGGTACGGAGACAGTGGACATTTCAACAACCTTAAGCTTTGGCATAGTTTTTTTTAATTCTAACACATGCGCTTTTGTGTTTCAACTTTGCATCATAGACAAAGAAAGGCAATAATTGTGTTGAAGAATGGATAAGACTGAGATGCAAGTCCCAAGAGTTAAACTGGGTAGCCATGGTTTAGAGGTAAACTTTCATCACCCCAAATTGCCACTTTCATTCTCCTTATTAGCAACCACTTCATCATTAAGATTTGTTTTTCACAATTGAATGATTAGTCCAACATTAAGATGAAGAAAACATAAAAGTACTAGGTGATTAGAAACACAAAAGGCTTACATGAATGGAAATTTACCTTCAACTGATAACTTTAACATTAAGAGGAAAGTGACATTAAACCATTTGTTTTAGTCCCTTCAACTGTCATCATATGCTTGATTGAAGAAAACAAGGATCTCTATTTTATTTTCACCATCATCGACTCGATCAGCTATTTAGCAAAATAGTTATTTGTTATGATTCTAATGCTTACATCACATGTAAATTGTGAAGTTGCAATTTAAAATGAATGCTCAAATTTCTTCTGTTTCTGAATCTGTAATCAATATGCTTACATCACTCCTAATGCTTCCTTTGAAGTTTTTACTTATTTAACATCATGTATTACTCCTATTATCTTTCATGATATATGCCATAGATCCATTTTAGTCACACATAAAAACAACCGTGCATTTTATTTTCTCAGTCCAGTTAAAAATTTAGAATTCCATCATAAGTAATCTCTATAGTCTCATTGCTTTCACACCACAATGAGTTAGAGATGAGACTATCAGCCATATAGAACTATATAATATCAGAAGTTACATAAATTAATATTTCAATCACTTTTTTCACTTTTATCTTTAAGCTGACTCAATCTTTTGTTTAATGTTTGTGGATTCTGATAGGGTAAGCATCTCCTGTTTTTTTATTTTGTGAAATGCAGGTGTCTAGGTTGGGATTTGGATGTGGAGGATTATCTGGAATTTTTAATGCTCCCCTCTCCCATGAAGATGGATGTTCAATTATTAAGGAAGTATTCAATAGAGGGGTTACCTTTTTTGATACATCAGATCTCTACGGAGACAATCATGATAATGAAATCATGGTTGGTAAGGTAACAGAATATCCAAAGCTAATAAATCATTTTGATTGTAAGTCTAAGGGCTGAACATACATAAGAATTTTCATGTTGTTATAATTTGATTAATTACGTGTTCACAAAACACAACTGATTCACAGATAAATAATTCCTTAGATGTGACAAATGGGATGTACTTGTATGTCTTATTGATGTCCTTATAACACGGTATAAATATAGCTTTGTTTACACTGTCATCTTTTGTGTAAAAGAAAACTTAAGGATGAGTCTTTTCTTCTGTCATAGGCATTAAAAGAACTTCCCCGCGAAAAAGTTCAATTGGCTACAAAGTTTGGCGTTACTTTATCTGATGGGGTTTTTAGAGTAAAAGGTACCCCTGAATATGTGAGGGAGTGCTGTGAAGCGAGTCTCAAGCGGCTTGATGTCAATTATATTGACTTATACTATCAACACCGAGTTGACACTTCAGTTCCAATTGAAGACACCGTAAGCTTTCAATGATTTTCCTCTCTTCTTAGTTATGCATACCATTCCAACACTTGAAAATAGATGAATGTGTGCTTTCACTTTGACTTCGACTTGTTTATGAAGATGGAGGAGCTTAAAAAACTGGTAAGTGAAGGAAAGATAAGACATATTGGGCTGTCGGACGCTAGTGGCGACACTATAAAGAGAGCACACGCAGTTCATCCTATTACTGCTTTGCAAATGGAGTATTCCTTATGGTCCCGTGACATTGAAGAAGAAATAATTCCACTCTGCAGGTAGACAAATTGAAATATTTTCTGTTCATAGTGCACTTAACCACAATTATACTCCAGTTAGTTTGATATATTTGGCAACTCTTTGAGTTTATCTTTTAACAAAGACTATTTGTAAAATGTACGAAAAAATATTGATATTGTCTAACTAAGATTCAGGAAACATTGCATTCTTGCAGAGAACTAGGGATTGGAATAGTAGCATATAGCCCCCTTGGCTGCGGCTTTTTTGCAGGAAAGTCGGTGGTAGAAGCTTTGCCTAGTCAGAGCGTACTGGTATGCGGCTAGTTACAAGTAATCAAGACAGTGTTATGTTTGAGTTAATTTGGAGATTTTCCTTATAATGATGGTAAAAAATAACTTTCATGAGATAAGGTTCAGGCAAGTTGTGGAATTACATCTCTGCCGAGGGAAAATGCTATAAATATAACCTGAGTAGTATTATCCCTGCAGTATTTTTCTACTGACATTTCTTCTTGTTCCTGTAACAGAATATGCATCCCAGGTTCACTGGAGTAAATCTGGAAAAGAACAAGATAATCTATGAACGAATCAATGTATTGGCTTCAAAGCATGCATGCACTCCTTCTCAATTAGCATTAGCATGGCTTCTGCATCAGGGAAATGACATAATCCCTATCCCCGGTACTGTCTTAATAATATATAGAAATAATACTTGTGTGTTTATGTGATGATTTTTTTAGCTTTTTTATTAAATGCTTCACATATTCTAGCATTTATTTTCTTCATTTTACTTAAACTATCCTAAAGATTACCACTTGATAAAGAAAGAAAAAACATGATGACATTAAAATCCTTATCTGTTATTGGCATAATGTGCCTTATATCCTTGGTACTGATAGTTACTGTCAAAAAAATCATTGATACTGATTGTACGTAAAATCTTGACCATAAAGTATGTAGATATTGTAAGCATGAGAATAAAATGATTTTATTGACCAAGTGCTTATATTTGTTTGATACCATAGGGACTACTAAAGTGAAGAACTTTGAAAACAACATTGGATCTCTGATTGTAAAGCTTACAGAAGAAGATTTGAAAGAAATTTCTGATGCAGTTCCTGTTGCGGAAATCGCTGGGAATCTAGAAAATCACAGTTTGTCGCAATATAGTTGGAAGTTTGCAACTACGCCGCCAAAGTAATTGCATAGTGAGAACAGTGCAACCCTGCAATAAGTGTTTTGTTAGATTTCTCGTAAAAAATGTTTACAAGAGAAAGGGCACAGTTAAGGGTGGTTAGGGGCTGCATATGACAGTTTCTGTGTTAATTTATTATTGAATATAAATAGTAATTGTGGAAGTTATTAAGATTAGGCAGTTAGGGTGTGTAATAAATAGGACAATTGCATGTTGTGGCAATTATTATGTGTGATCTGTGTCCTAATGTTATTATGTGTGATCTGTGTTTTAATCTCTGTATTAATTCAGTTTGTACCAATAAATACCAGATATTATCCTAAATTTACTCTGTATTGAATTGCTACCTATCAACTGGTATCGGAGCAATCAAGGTCTCGGTTGTTTTGATGGTTTTGATAAGAGGGTACATGAAAGCACGGATAGAAATACTTGAACATGGATTTGAAGGGATGTTCTTCATGAGAGAAAAGATGATGAAAAATTTGGAGCAAGACAAAATTGAATGTGCAGACTGTTTGCTTTAGTCAGGACAACTCGTAGAACGAAGGGATACACTCCGACAACAAAGACGTCTATGTCAACCATGGGAATCCACATCAGTGAGAAGACACCTATGTTTCACAGATATACTATATCGTTTATAAACTTCGACATGCCTTAACAATGTTAGTTGAAACTTGTGGATAAATGGTCCTTCAGATATACCTGTAACCATTCATAATTAAAAGACTTTGTTCTCCAAATTTCATCAACAGATACTATGTAAAATTTATAGCTTTTACTAACGGTAATGTTGAAGGACTTTGCCTATATAGATCACTTTGGAGGTTAGGCCAGGAGTATGATGCTAATAGCTAGTTGTAGTGCTAGTGTGTACTTCTCTGGCTTGCTGCATTAAATGTTTCACGTGAACCTGACTATCTATCATACACTACTATTTCTGGTTTCCCAGTGAAGGTGCTGCTACAAATTTTTTAGGTTCATCATCATCAACAAATAAATATGGTGATATAATTGTGTCATAATCTAAACATATCATCTTTGGCAAGGCCATGCTCAGAGGGAATATAACCATGACTATCTCATCTCATTTATATATAAATATCACATTGCAGCTAATATCGGTTTTAAAAAGCTCGGGCGTTGATCGAACAGATTGCAATGGAATTGTTTAAACATTAAGAAGATGACACTAAACTACTTATTAGTACCTTTAACTGTCATAATATGCTTGTTTTTCTCATTTTTCCTCGACAAAGCAATCAACTGAAAAATCCTCATCAACTCAAGTTGTTGTTTTGCACAGAAAATTCTCATGATCACATGTAAATTGTGAAATATACAATTTAAACGAGATGCAAATTATCATAATTTTTATGATAAGCTGTATGAGATGAAAACTATTAGTAATTCACTAATTTGATTAAATAATCATTTTTTTCAAACATCTTTCATAAATGAATAAATAAACCCTTTTAGACGTGGCAATTAGCATGTGGATCAATAGTCGTTAATTATATTCCTTGAGTGTATATGTCACAGTCATTATAGTCTTTGAATCCCTATTGTCTATATTGTTAGTAACTTCATGGATTAAATTGATTAACAAAAAATAAATTTGAGGATCAAAATAATTAAAAAAAAAAAATTCGAGAAACAAAATGTCTTACTAAAGAGACATTAGTTCATCCAGAGACTATATTGATGGCCTATCATACATTCAATGATCAAAATGGTAGTTTACTCTTGGGATGTATTTTTTTGTTTTGGTATCACACCAATGGATATATCATTATAACATCATGGTAGGCTTGGAGTAATTTTTTTTTTTTTTTTTTTACCTTAACATGTTTCGGTTTAAATTTAAATTGAGATACATTTTATTTTGCTGATATTAATATTAATTAATATTAAAGGCAGATTTACTTGATTAAAGACAGATATTAAGCAAAAGTTTTTGGGGAGTTGGTACTGGTAGTAGTGCTGACTGAGTGGACACTTCAACTTTTGGCTTAGTTTTATTTCTTTTAATAGTATGTGATTATGTGTTCCAACTTTGGATCTTGAGCAAGGCAATAATAGCGTTGAAGAATGGAGATACAAGTCCCAAGAGTCAAACTGGGTACCCAAGGTTTAGAGGTAAATTTTCATCCTCCTTATTGTCAACCCCTTAACATTTGTTTTTCACAATTGAATGATTAGTTCAACATTAAACTACTAGGTAATTACTAACCTGTTCATAGTGGAAATTTGTTCTTTCAAGATGAAACTTATGGATAATGGATCCTTCAGATATACATTCATAATATATAGTGCTTTATTCTCCAAATTTTGTCTCCATTCCTAATGATGGCTATGATGTTTTTACTTATTTACCATCATGTATCTCCTGTTTTTTCATTTTGTGGAATGCAGGTGTCTAGGTTGGGATTTGGATGTGGAGGATTATCTGGAATTTATAATGCTCCCCTCTCACATGAAGATGGATGTTCAATTATTAAGGAAGTATTCAATAGAGGGGTTACCTTTTTCGATACATCAGATCTCTACGGACACAAACATGATAATGAAATCATGGTTGGTAAGGTAACATATTAAATCTTTTAGATTGTAAGTCCGAGTGTTGAAAATACATAAGCATTTTGTATGGTTTGCAAATTGTAATAATTTTATTAAATATTCATGCATTCAAAATTGATTCAAAAATAAATACTAGTTATTTAGATGTGACAAATGGCTTGTAACTTGATGAATCTTTTCTTCTGTCATAGGCATTAAAAGAACTTCCCCGCGAAAAAGTCCAATTGGCTACGAAGTTTGGCGTTACTTTATCTGATGGGATGGTTTTAGGGGTAAAAGGTACCCCTGAATATGTGAGGGAGTGCTGTGAAGCTAGTCTCAAGCGGCTTGATGTCAAGTATATTGATTTATACTATCAACACAGAGTTGACACTTCAATTCCAATTGAAGACACTGTAAGCTTTGAATATTTTTCCTCTACTAGTACTACACTTAGTTATGCATGCAAATCATTTCCAACACTTGAAAATTCTCGGTGATTAAGTGCTTTAACATTGACCTCTTTATGGAAGATGGAGGAGCTCAAACAACTTGTAAATGAAGGAAAGATAAAATATATTGGGTTGTCAGAGGCTAATGCTGACACTATAAAGAGAGCACATGCAGTTCATCCTATTACTGCTTTGGAAATGGAGTATTCCTTATGGTCCCGTGACATTGAAGAAGAAATAATTCCACTCTGCAGGTATATTAATTGAAATGTTTTCTGCTCAAGTATATCATAAATTGTTTTTATTGTGACTAAGAAGCTTTGTGTACTTGCAGAGAGCTTGGCATTGGAATTGTGGCATACAGCCCCCTTGGTCGCGGCTTTTTTGCAGGAAATTCAGTGGTAGAGGCTTTGTCTAGTCAGAGCTTGCTGGTACGCAGCTAGTTACAATAATGCAGTTTTATGTTTGCATAAATTTGAAGAATATCTTATTATAATGGTCAAAATAACATTGATGAGTAAAAATGTCATAAATATCACTGAATTACTTCCATTCCTGAAGTGAGGAAAAATAACATTGATGAGGAAAAATGTCATAAATATCACTGAATAACATTGATGAGCTTGCTGATACGCAGCTAGTTTTATGTTTGCATAAATTTGTAGAATTTCTTATTATAATGGTCAAAATAACATTGATGAGGAAAAATGTCTTAAATATCACTGAATTAGTTCCATTCCTGCAGGGATTTTCTTTTGAATATTTTTCTTCTTTCCGTAACATAACAGGCTATGCATCCAAGGTTTACAGGAGAAAATTTGGAAAAGAACAAGCTTTTCTATGAACGAATCAATGACTTGGCTTCAAAGCATGCATGTACTCCTTCTCAATTAGCATTAGCATGGCTTCTGCATCAGGGAAATGACATAATCCCTATCCCTGGTACTGCCTTTATTTATATTTCAGAAGAATATGATGATTTTTTGGCTTTCTTTATTAATTGCTTGACATATTCAGGCAATCTATTTCCGGATTTTACTTGGTTATCTTAAAATTTACTAATCAATAAAGGAAAAAAAAAGTATGATGATATTAAAACCCTTTTATTAGTACCTACTTTCACATATCCATCACTAACTTTGCTTGGCACATTGTGCATTTATTCATTGATAGTACCTAAAATCTTGACCATATACCGTGTAGATACTGCAAGCATGAGAATAAATTGATTCTACTGACAAGTGCTTTATGATATATTTGTTTGATACCATATAGGGACTACTAAACTGAAGAACTTTGAAAACAACATTGGATCTCTGAATGTGAAGCTTACACAAGAAGATTTGAAGGAAATTTCTGAAGCAGTTCCCGTTGAGGAAATTGCTGGGGAGCGAGAATATGATAGTATATCACAATATCTTTGGAAATTTGCAACTACGCCGCCAAAGTAATTGCATAGAGAAAACTGTGCAACTGTAATGAATCGAGTGTTGTGTTTGTATTTCACTATGATGCTTACCTCAATGAAATAACTTCTCTACAAGATAATGACAATAATGTTTGTAACACCCACAACGTGGCCCAGTAACAGTGCCGGGTAGCCCATAGTGGAAGTCGGCCAAAGGCCGGGTAGCCCAGGGAAGTCGGGCTGTTACAGGATGACCCCACGTTGATATGAGGAACCGAATCACATCGGAATGAGAGGGATCCAGAGGCCGTGTAGGTATGGGACTACATGGTTGAAGGAAGGCTTATAAGAATTGTTAGGTACTACCCATATCAACAAGATGCATCTTCTTTTCGGGAGCTCAATCCATAGGAACTCCACAGTTAAGCGTGCTTGGCTTGGAGTAGTACTAGGATGGGTGACCTACCGGGAAGTTTCCCGGTAAGCATGTGAGTGAGGACAAAGCATGCTGAAAAGACTCGTGTTGGTTTGTGGGGTTAGTCGGCAATCCTGTAAGCAGTCTGGGATGTTACAATGTTTCTTTTGTTAATGCATTTATATACATAACTATATTGTTATTTCAAGCCTATCTTCTTGGACTTTCATCTGGTAAATGGCAAAGCAGTTATGAATTACGATGCCTCCCTAGTAGGTCTTTTATTTGGAAAGTTGCAGTTGAAGATGATACTGTCATCATCATTTTACTGGCAAAATAATCAGTTATTTGCATTTATTTCTCAACTTAGGCATAATAAAAAATTTAGCCAAGTAAATTAATTGAAAAGCTTAGGCATTGAGAATTAAGCATGCTGAAATGGGAATATGATGGATATTGGACTCATACTTATTGAGCACCCTCAAAATTTGCATTCAGAGTGTAAAATCTGCCACTCACATTTCTCATTTTCGAACATAGAAATCTGTCATTCACTTCACTATGACTTTTTTGACTGTAAAATTTGAAGGTTACTTTTTAAGTTCAAACCTTTCTTTAGACATGTTATGAATCATGGAATCCCAGGGATAAAGATCATAGTGATCAGCTAGAAAGAGAGCATAGAAGTATTCATGTGGGAGATACCTATAATGACTCATAATAGAGTAAACTAGGATTGATAAAAGATGGTTGAAATGATACATGAGTGTTCCTATATATAGAGTTTAGTTGTGTAACTAACTCTAACTAACTTTTAATCAAGCTAACTAACTAACTAACCATAGTTCACATATAACCTAACTATGGTTTATTCACTATACTCTAATAGTCCCCCTCAAACTCAAAATGGGGAAAATCACCAATTTGAGTTTGAAATACAATGAAAATTACAATTTATTCATACTGAAGAAACTAAGTAAAATTGGGGGTAAAACTAACAAATGACTTAAAAGATATGAAAGTATAGGAAGCCCATATTGAAGCCTAACAACCTGATGAAGCCAATGCCCACATGATGGGAATCATGTTCTGATGGGAATCTGAGTTTAGAAACACAACGCGCTTTCTTCTTCTTTCTGAGTTTAGAAACACAAAGCGCTTTCTTCTTCATTCTTCCTAAAGCTTGCAATCAGCTTTTGCAAAACGTGAAGCAAATGAACTTCTCCATAACGCTCTTCTGCAATGAAAAACGCCAGAACCAATGATGCCAAATGCGCTTCCGAATGAAAAACCACTGATGCCAAACGCGCTTTTCCAAAAAAACAGCTTATTGAATTCTCCTTCGCATTCATTCCAAAATTGCTCAATTGAATCAAGCTTCTGTGAACACGGTTGAATTTAGCGTTGTTTGTGCTTTCTCTGTGCAATCTGTTGAAACATAGACTTGAAATTTTGAAACGATTCATTTTCCCTCTTGAAAGTTTTTGCAATGGCGAATCAGTGTGTGAATCAAACAGAAGAAAACGTTTCTTTCCTCTATCCCAAGGTATCCACCATAGACGAAAACAAATTTGTCAGAGAACTTTGAAAACGGAGAAAAACGAACACGAACCAACGCTTCCACTAGGATCGAAATCGACGATTGATTCGTCATGTAACTGAAATGACCGAATCTTGTTGTTGACAGTAGAAGCAATTGTTTCAGTCTGTTTTTCGACGAACAACCACAAGGCAGAAGGCCTCACGGCGGTGACGCCGTAAACAAAGCTCCTCAATCTCACTGGAGCAGTGTGTATGAGGAAATCTTCCGACGCTTCAGAGAAACCGTAACAGAGTTGCGAATCTTCAATTGTGGTTCAAGAACCTTCACATAACCGTCTTCTTTGGAAGCAACAAACACAGAATCGTCACAAACGACGATGTTCTTGCAAGAATCAACGAAAACGCATGCAATCTCACCAATCTTGACGGAGAATCCATCGATTTTTGGTTCGATTGAAGGAGTAGAAACCGGAACAATTGGAGACTCGAAACTACCGAAAACAATGCCATCGAAAGAAGCTGAATTTTCCAGAACGTGTGCTGAAGTTGTGAGGACTTCATCGTCACCGGAATCTTCATCTTCATCGGATGCTGAATCGCAAGCGGAAGCATCATCATCTTTATCCCTAGGGTATCGCTCTCATACCATGTTATGAATCATGGAATCCCAGGGATAAAGATCATAGTGATCAGCTAGAAAGAGAGCATAGGTGTATTCATGTGGGAGATACCCATAGTGACTCATAGAGTAAACTAGAATTGATAAAAGATGGTTGAAATGATACATGAGTGTTCCTATATATAGAGTTTAATTGTGTAACTAACTCTAACTAACTCTTAACCAAGCTAACTAACTAACTAACCATAGTTTACATATAACCTAACTATGGTTTATTCACTGTACTCTAATAAGACATAAAAAAATTGCATCGTTTGCAACATGATAATGGATTTTTTAAACAAGGGTATTTGCATCGTTTGTTCTCAAACAGGGGTATTTCCATTTTTTTGTTGTTGTAAGATTGTATTAAAAAAAACATTCCACTTAGATCAGATTGGTTTGTGGTGTTGGTTTAAAACAGTGTAATGTGTTAAACTTAAAGTCTCAAATTTGATTTCTCCTTATGACAATTTCGTTGAGTTAGTCCATAAATATCGTGGTAGCCACACAAATACCAAGGACATGTTTTTTTTTTTTTTTTGAAGGAAGGACATGCTGTCACTTGTCAGATTGGTAATGGATATTGGGTTTAAATCAACGTTGCCAAACTCAGTCCCATGGTTCTGGACAGCTACGCTTCTTTCTTCCCTTTTGTGTTAAAAAATTAGATAAAAAAAATAAAGTTAAGTTATATTGTGGTGTTAAATGGGACCTGAACCCATCTTAGAGTTTCTCGGGAGTGATATGAATAGTTAGAAAATATAGTTGAGTGGTTTTATATAATTAGGAAGTATGAAGTAATATAAAGTTTTTTTTTTTTTTTTGAATGGCAAAATATATATATAAAAATAAAAGAAGAGCAACTGTACAAATACACCAAAAGGTCGTCCAAGGACACCTAACACACACCACTAGGGTAAAACCTCTAACCCCACAAGCGGGGAGGGAGGAGAACCCCAAAAGCACCACCTAATCAAAACA
The DNA here is from genome assembly GCF_051527215.1 of Medicago sativa. Taxonomy (NCBI): domain Eukaryota; kingdom Viridiplantae; phylum Streptophyta; class Magnoliopsida; order Fabales; family Fabaceae; genus Medicago; species Medicago sativa. The sequence continues at coordinate 86,048,958 of NC_140749.1, forward strand.
AAACAGCAAGGAAAACGAAGAGACACCGAAAAGGCACCCCCGAAAAGAACCACCACAGCCACCACACCCTGCAAGGAAAAACACAAGGAGGAAAACCCAGGAAGCCAGGACGGGAAGGTAGAGGCAATGCACCCACACCTAACCCCCCCACAACCCCAGGACCACAAACACCGCAACCACCCTACCGCTGCCAACAAAGGATGGGATGCACCTCCCACTCATAGAAGGAGCAGGGACTGGCAGGGTACTTAGCCAGGAACCACTTCCAAGCTAAGAGTTTCGCTCTGTCCACCACGGACCCCTCCAAGCTAATATAAAGTATTGTGTAGGACTCATTTATACCCCATCCATATGGGTTACATGGATGTAGGTGCTCTGAAGAGCTTTTATCTGACTTTAAATGATCCCTGCAAGTCAACATTCTGATTAAACCCCTTAGATTAATCGATCTTTGAGCCGGATACCGAGTTATTTATATATATATATATATATATATATATATCCATTTTGCCGTTATAGAATTTTTTTGTCCAAACCATAAAAATATCATTAGCAATATTATTACGATTATTACAATTATTATTTTTTGAAGAAGTTGTTGTTATTATTATTACTAGCGGTTGACGAACACTTTGTACTCATCTATTTGTTCTTCTTATTGCTTTAACGCGTGTAAATTAGAAATAGTTTTGTTCTTTTTATTGCTTAACACGTGTAAATTAGAAATATTTTTTTTTATTAAATTTAGATTTTGATTAAAATTATATGTATAGATTTTTTTGACAAGAAAATTATATGTATAGATGTTTGTAACTTATTGTAACAAATCATGCTTCTCTTTTTCAGTTACGCAACAATATTGCAAATATAATATAAATTTTTTTCCTCTTCAATGACACGAATAAGATAATATTATTATTACGGAAAAATTGTTTAAGAGTATTATTGGATATCCAACACAAAATCTCTTATTTTCTTTATATAGACTAGCGAAAAGACAGACACTCACATGCTCATCTTTCCGCTCTTTTTATTGTGCTAATGTTTGAAAATTATGAACAATGTTTTTTTTTTTTATGAAATTTTGATTTTGATTAAAACGAAAAATAGAAATGTTTGTTGCTTTCAAGTTATAACAAAGCAAACTACTCATGATTATCTATTACAATGCCACCAACAATATAACAAAAAAATATAATCTAAATTCTTTTTTTTTAATGACACCAACAACAATCTTTATTATAGAAAAGTTGTTTAAGGGTATAATTGTGATAATGAAAAAGTAAGTATAAATATACTCATCTAGATTGCTACACTTTTTAAATGATAAAGAAAAAAAAACCATAAATATATATATTTATATCGTGTTTGTTACATTTTTTTTAATATTTAAATTTATTCTTATCTATTTATTACATATGTTTTTTTATTGAAAATTGATGGCATTTTTGGAAAGAGATAAAGTTAGTCCGAAAGAGTTTTTTTTTGAAAGGGTTATTTTATTTATATATAGTATAGATTAAAAATAATATTGTTCCTATTGAAGTGGAGTATTATAATGAGATTTATCTATTTTTTAAATTCATAATTTAAATAGTTATAAAAGGATAAAATAGTAAATAAAATACTTTAAATGAAGGGTAAAATTAGAAAATGAAAAATCAAGCCCAAACTCATTTTTTTTATATAGTATATTATTATTATTATTATCATTATTATGTTTTAAAGGATTTATGGTTTAGATTACTATGAATGAAAAATTATATTATACTCGAATAATTGAACTTTTAGAATTTTTTTATAATAATAGTATTTGCAAGATTAACTTCTAAATAAATAAAAAAACATAAAATAAAATCTAAATGAATTACACAATTTTTCCAATGAAAAAATAAGATGCAACCGCAAAAATAAAATTTAATATATTTTAGAATAACTCCATACTTGGAATATAACCATTTTTACCGTTGGTATGTACAATACATAGCATATGCAAGGTCGGAGGTTCAAACCCTAGCCATCACAAAAAAAAAATAACCATCCTTACAAAAAAAAATTATATATTAAAAGAGAAATGATATTTTGACAACCACTTTTTAACAACTTTTGGACAACTTTCTCTCTCATACTCACATGATGTTGTTATCCTCTCTCTTCCTTTTTCTCTCTCCATTGTTTTTCACCAATAAGAAGTGAGAAAAACAAGGTTGTCAACAAAGTTGTCATCAAATGGATGTCAAAATATCATTACTCATATTAAAATTATCTTAGAAAGATTAAAAATAAAAATATTATTTTAAAAATTTAGTCAAATAAGTGTCAAAAAATTATTATTTTAAAAAGTTTAGTCAACTTTTTTTCTAGATAAAATTAGAGTCAAAGCAGGGAAAACATTATTTTAAAAATGCAATAACTTTATAAATAATCTCCTGCACTATCTAACCAACACCATAATCACTATAGATAACAATTTTTAGGATCATCATCATCACCATTATCTAAAAATGTCTTCCATTTTTCCATCCATTCTTCTGAATCCACTCCCTAATTTCAACGTGATTGTGACCAAAGAACAATTCAACTTATTTTACAATGTTGACCGACAACTCTTCACTCGTTTGGTGGTGGGGCTTGGCCGTGAGGCTTTTCAATCAATAAATGTAATGGCTTTCTTGATGTGGATTGAGTGGATAAGTAAAGATGGTAATTTAGTAGCAAATATTCTTCCACATTGGTCGGACATAATGCTAAACAACCTTGCTGATGAGGTTGTTGTCATCCTCAATTTCATAGAGAGTTCTCATTACCCTAACGTTTATGCACACGAATCGAATTTGCCATTGATTCAACATATCTTGCGTAGAAATGTGACACTCCAGTTTTTTCATGAAAAACGTCTCGAAGTGATCAATGGCATCACCAAGTTCATCAATGATGTGTGTGTCAGAGCTTTTACGGATATCATTGAACAACTGAATTATCACAGGGCTATGAAGGAGCAAGAGTTATATCTTGCAAATATTCATGGAGCTGGTGTTATTCCTACTCACTTGCATCCAAAAGAGGTATATTTTGCTCCTAATTTTATTCCAATTATTTTACAACAAGTTGGTATGCCCCAAGTTAATGAATTAGGAAGTTCTTTTAATAATGCTCATGAAAATTATGATGTTTCATTTCTAATTAAACTTGATATAAGTAAAATTTTGGGCAATTTAAATTTGAATGATATTTTTGGTGTTGATACTCGTATTGTTGTGCTCATGTTGGTAATGATGGTGGAAAGAGGAGGGAGACCAGACAACTAATTGATGATAGAACCATCTTCATGACATTTTCCAAAGATTGTCCGGTTTATGAGAATGAACTTAGAGAATTCTTTACGAGGTACCATTTTAGATTTATTTATGTCCATATTCTTGTATATATCAAATTTCTTATATAAAATGTTTTATTCTTCATTTTTCTAATTCTTGTTTTAAGTGCTAATTTTATTGATTATTTATGGTTGAACGAATATTAGTTCAACATATATTTATTAACTTTATATATACATTGTTCTAAAAAAAAACTTTATATATACATTAATTGATAGTATAATTTATTTAATTGTTTTTTATAAGAATAATTTATATACATACATACATATATATATATATATATATATATATATATATATATATATATATATGTGTATTTTATTATATAATATAAAATATTTAAATCTAATGTAAAACTCTTTCTGTTGTACACTTTTCATAATAGACGCACACATAAAAAATATATAATGAAAATAAATTATGTGTTTTGTTTGATGGGTCTCCCTAATATAGACTTGATCCAGCAATGAATTGTTTACTACTGCAAGCATTTGTTTTATAGAACACTAGGGAAAGACGGGCATTAATGTGTTCGTCTATATGTTTTTCAACTGCACTTAATTGTATACGGAAAAAGATATCAATATTAACATAAACTAAGATCACATATATTTTTTATAAGGGAAATGCTAACCGGTGCCCCCGGGGCACTGGTTAAGGATATTAAAAAGGAAATTATATAGTAGTTAATGCATTGAAATTGTGTAATTAATTTATAATAAAGTCAAAAACAGTTTCCTTTTATGGTAATAATTCCCTTTTATGGTATGCTTAACCAGTGCCCCGGGGCACCGGTTAGCAGGACCCTTTTTATAAATAATATTAAAATAAACTCTTTTAGTAGTGTTAAATATGATTCCTATTGTAGCAGAGTAGTTCCTATTTTATTAGGATTTAACTATTTTTTTAAAATTAATAATTTAAATAATATTATAAAAAAGATAAAATAATTAATAAAGTTTTTTTTTTTGTTTGGTGGTGGTCGGGATTCGAACCCAGACCTTGGATATTTATATATTGTCCATTCCAACCGAGTTAAGCTCACGAGGACAAAATAAACCCAAAATCATGCATTCCCATTATATGTAAAGTATAGAATATACTAATGGATCTAAATTATTGCATTTTTTTTAAGGAAAATTATTGCATCCTTTATCAACAAAATCCATATTGCATATAAAAGTAACGAGTACACTATTAGAAGGACCTTCATTTGATAAGTTAGTTTTTTTTTTTTTTTTTGAGGAAAGTTAGTTATTATTACGTATTAAATATAATTTTTTTTTCAAGAGAAACCAAAAATATTTTAGTGTTATCTAAATTTAAAATGAATCAACCAAGTTGCTTGGGCTCCAGGGGCAAGGAGCTCCTTCCAAGGATATACCCGGGGAATATAGGGTTCGATTCCCAGAGGGAACAACGTTTGGCCAGTGTGCATGCCTCTACGCATGAGCCGGATTAGTCGCCTACCTTTGGTGGGTCGGAAACCGGTGCGAAAGCAAAAAAAAAAATTAAAAAGAATCGCTTGAACTAAATTTTTATTTTAAATTTGCATATTTAAAACATGACACAAGTAAAATATCATACAACCAATTTTTGTGGAAGAATTACATTATTTGCTTGATAATAAAATTATGTAACGATTTTCTTCAAAAATAATTATGTAACGATTGGTTTTTCTTCGTTGATTTTTTCTTTTGACGTGTACAAAGGAATATAAATTATACATTATGCTTAATGCTTATAGACTATTGACATTGTAACTATGACTTTTTTGAAATTTATCACAATAACAATACACATTGATATTTTACTTGTTTAATTAATAATCATTATCACATCTTACAAAAGTTGACTCTGTGATTCATGTTTGTATTTTTGTATTATTGCGTGAATTTTTTCCTAATTTTTCTTTACTTGTTTTTTCTGTCGAAATAGGAAATTTGGAAATATCATTGACAACCTAATCATGCAAGAAGCGAATTCACCAGAGCAGTCAATGTATGCTCGTCTTGTAGTTCGTCATGAGGCTGTATATAGTTGATCATTTTCTTGACTATAATCCAAGAATGAAATTCTCCATTAATGGAAAAAGTGTTTGGGTTAGAAAATATATTCGCAAGCTACCACTTGCGCAACCACTTCAACCTGCTGCGCCATCTCGGAACTTTCCATGAAGTTGTTTTCTTATAATTTGGTTTTGTTGCTTTAATGATTGAGATGTGATAGTATGGTTTTGCCACCAATCTTGATCAATATTTAATAAAGTTTATGCTTTCGAACACCTATTTGTTTCAAGGTTGATGAACTTTCATGTCATCAAAATTGATTAATGTTTGTATGTTGTTGGATTTCAATAACTATTACTGTTAGTTTGTTACCTTTATTTTTTTGATTATTGGCGATTTATTTATTATACTGTTGATTAGTATATATCTTCAAAGTTCACTTTGAGAATATAGGTGTAAAATTTTGGATTCAATGACATCTAGGTGGAGATTTTGGATTTATGTTTACGCCTTTTCTGGTAATCTCTCGGTTCCAAATGAATGGGAACTTTATTGAGGGAATTATTATTTATAAGGTGAATTCTCAAGAGTGGTTTTAAAGTGAATTCTCAAGAGTGGTTTTAAAGACCTTTTCTTTTTTCTAGTATTAATGGACAGGTCGAACAATCTCTTATTACTAATAAGTTATTAGAGGTAACTTATTTTTATCCATTTAAGAGCTTATTTTCATAAGCAATTTTAAAGTGAATTCTCAAGAGTGGTTTTAAAGACCTTTTCTTTTTTCTAGTATTAATGGACAGGTCGAACAATCTCTTATTACTAATAAGTTATTAGAGGTAACTTATTTTTATCCATTTAAGAGCTTATTTTCATAAGCAAAGGAGTACAAAGACTAAACCAACCTATAATACAAAAATAGATCGATTATTTGCATTCATAACAAAGGATCCACATTTTAGCTCTAACACATTTAGTTCACACTACTCCTTTCAATTGTTGAACCACTCCAAGAAGTGTTCTTAATTTGCTCTACCAATATTGTGGTATCTGGCATTGCTGTTCTAAAAACATATTTTGAAGCTCCAAATGCTTCAGTTAGTGACTAGTCATATAGCAAACACTATCTTCCTCCCTTTCTTTGAAGTCACCTTTGTACTCTTTTTCCCAAAGTCCGAGTAATAGCTCCTTGAAAGTGTTGTTGTCGATCCACTTATTACACAACACGATCTTCTCACCTCTTCCTAGAACTGGAAGGGGAATTGGTATCCACTGTCAAAGATATTTCGAGGCTATATGACCATATATGTATGTTATTAAAGCATACCATTGATTAAGTTAACTAAACAACACTAGGATACATATATATTTGCATACATACAATTATTCATTTACAAATAACGCATCATAACGACATTTAACTAAGTGTTAAATATGTATTTAGTCCCTATAAAAATTCAGATTTTTGTTAAATCCATACAAAAAAAAAAATCGCAATTTTTAGTTTATGTAAAATTTTCCGTTAGCATTTTTGTCCCTGTAAAATTTTCCGTCAGCATTTTTTATACCTAGAAATTCTAAAGGAAAATGTTACTGTAACTAAAAAGTGTGATTTTATTTTGTATGAAGTAAAAACAAAATTTAAAATATTTATAGAGACGAAAAACATATTTAGCCCTTTAATCAATTACGAAAAAACATTACTCCTAAAAATATATGGTATGGTATAGTTAGAAAGTGTCCTTACCTCAACTAGCTTTTTTTAAAGAAGTACTTTTAACTCCTCTTAGACGTCTCAAACTTTAAATCAACTAGGTTAGAGACCCGGCGTTGCCCGGGTTAGACATATTAAATAAGGTCGTTTGCACAGACACATATATAAGCATATTTGATTTAGAATGATTTAAATTTAGGTTAAATTGCTGCTAACCTAATGTAGCATTTTAGAGTGAAATTATTAGGTTAAGTTGCTCAGACCTAATAAAATTAATAAATAAGGATAAGTGTACAAAATATTGTAAAAAAAAAAAAAAGGCAACATGATAGGAATGAAATTGGTGCGATCATTTTTTTAGTATTAAATAAGTGTACAAAATATTGTCAAAAAAAAAGGAATGAAATTGGTGCGATGTATTTTTTTAGTATTAAATATGAGTACAAAATATTGTCAAAAAAAAGGCATGAAATTGTGCGATGCATTTTTTAAGTATCAAATAAGTGTACAAAATGCATTTTTTTAGTATTAAATAAGTGTACCAAATATTATCAAAAAAAAAAGAATGAAATTGGTGCGATGAATTTTTTAGTATTAAATAAGTGTACAAAATATTGTCAAAAAAAGGCATGAAATTGTGCGATGCATTTTTTTAGTATCAAATAAGTGTACAAAATATTGACAAAAAAAGAAGGCAAGAGGATAGACATGAAATTGTGCGATGCATTTTTTTAGTGTCAAATAAGTGTACAAAATATTGACAAAAAAAAGCAAGAGGATATGAATGAAATTGGTGCGATGCATTTTTTTAGATGAAATTTGTTAGGTTAAATTACTGCTAACCTAATACAGCAAATTGGAGGGAAAAAATTAGGTTAAGTTGCTGCAGACGTAACAAAATTAATAAATAAGGATAATTAACTAAGTTAAAACAAAGTCCCTTAAATCCCAACACCAACCTTAATCTAATTTCGGCATACACCAAGTCAGCCTAACTAATATCATAACTAACAATGCGGAGCATCAACCAAAGCGATGAACCATCGGAGAGAGAAGCAACAATCAATCAAAGAGATAGAACCAATCAAGAGAACATCCAAATCAAACCAAGTCAATCCAAACCAAATAGAAGAACCAATAGGGAACAACAACCAAAACATAAGAAACCAATACAGAGAGAAACACCCAATTAGATAAACCAACAAAGAGAGAAACAATCAAATAGAAGAAACCAAAAATTGGAAAAGAGATACAATCAAAAAGAAGAACTAAATAGAGAGATGACCAATCAAACAAAAGAACCCAATGAGGGAGGACACCAATCAAACAGAAGAATCAAAAGGGAGAGAAGAAACCAATCAGCAGAATCAAAGGGGAGAATGAATCAATCAGAAGAACAAAGACAGGGAAACAATCAATCAGAAAAACCAGGGGGAACAGTCAGTTAGAAGAATCAAAAGGGAGATAGGTAGTCAATCAAAGATGAAAAAACCAAACAGATGAATCAAACCAAATCAAATCTAACAGTAAAAATAGAACCAATGAAGAGAAGAACAACCAAAGAGGAAGTAACAACCAAAGATAAAAACACAATCAAATAGAAGAACCAACATACCAAATTAAATTAAGCAAAGCGCGCGTGCGCGCACACACTCCCTCCGGTTCTTATTATAAGAATTTTTTTCTTTTAAATTTCATCCTATTTATAAGAAAATATCACAACTTTTAAGGTGTAATTATTACTTAAAAGACTTTTCCGCCCTTCATCTATAGTTCTCTTTTTAATGTTGGTGAGTATATATAATGTTTCACAGTTTTTTATGAGGGTATATTTGTAAAAATATTCAAAAAATTATATTAATTAATGATTGTATTAGTTATGATATTTTTGGTTTTGTTTCCTATAAAAAGACAGGATTAAGTATATATAGAGCTGTCAATTGGGCCGATCCGATCCAGCCTGCATTGTCCCGATGGACCAACTCATAAAAATTAAAATAGGCCAGAGAGGGTGGGTCCACTTGATTCATGGGCTACCATAATTGAGCCCAACCCAATTAGTAGTGGGCTACATGGCCTGATGTGCCATCCGGACCCGCATATCAAAATGTATTATTTATTTTTTATAAAAAAAAGTATACAATGAATAATACACTTACATATCACTTTTTTCTTAATACAAACTTATCACATACATTATTATCCATCAAATTAATCAATTTATTCGTAAATTTAGTGAAATATATAAAACATTTATTAAATCAACATTCATAAGGGATAAATAACACAAAAACATCAATGTAAAAGTAGAGAGTGTTTATCATAGTCTTACATAATAAAATAAAATAAAATAATTTAATCTTATTTTTGTGATGTAAACTGATACTCTATCGGTTTCAAAATGAGTTTCGTTTTAGCCAATTGCACACAGATTAAGGAATGGAGTAAAGTAGTCAAATGTCATTGCAATTTTACCACATTATCCTAATCAACTATTGGTTTGTTTTTCATTAAAGAAAAATAATCCTTTGGAAGTAGTGTAACATAGTATTAATTGAAGGGTACAATTGAAAAGAAAAAGTTATTATTGCATTGGAAAGTGAAAGTGTCATTCATTTTGAAACAATTTTTTTTTGGCTAAAACGACACTCATTTTGAAACAGAGGGAGTACATATTTTGCTGGTTTTTTTGGCACTTCTTGTGCTAAAATTTCTAGATTTTCAGTAATATATTCCATTTTAGTGTCTTGAAAAAAAAATCAGTCTTATATAATAAGACTATTTTATAAATTGTATATTTTTTTTAGTATTCTTAAAGGACTGACCCGCGACCACGAGCCCAATGACCCAGTTTAGGTCGATCCATATAAAATACAGATCTGGTGGGCTGACCCAAAAAAATAAGATCGTTTTTTTCCTGTACGTTTTTTACAGCTCAGTCCGCATAAAAATAGAGGGCCAATGGAGTGGCCCGGTGAACTTAACCCATTTTGACAGCTCCAGGTGTATATATTTCACACATGAGAAAATAAAAGGACTCATTGTTGCCGTTGTCTAAAAAAAAAAAAAACTAAAACCCTAGACGCGAATAGAGAGGGACAGATCTTGGTACGGTTGCGTGGGCGGCGGTGAGTTTCTTGCAGCTCCATTTCTCGATGCTTCTGTCTCTTCTTTAGTTATTATCATTAACTCTTTCATTATTGTTAGGTTATTCATCTCTCGTTATCGTATGATACTAATCGATTTGCTTATTATTGTATAATTATTATTTCTATGCAGTGATTGAAGCTTAATTATTAATAATGGATTTATATATAAGAGGCAAGATGTTAAACAATTGCAATTGCATTTACTGTTACTATGATCCAAAAGCTAACTCACATGATCATGCCAACAAAAAGAATAAGAACCAAAACTCAAATTGCAAAGTCATCTCAAATTTGTTGCTTCCTGAAGACTTGATGCTTTTTATATTTACTTTGGTTCCTCTTAGTTGCCTGCTTAACTCTGCAAGGTTTGTTTGCAAATCTTGGGCTACTGTTATTCACAGCTCCCGTTTTTTTGAAGCTTATGAACAACGTCGTCCACGTTCTAAACTTGGTCTGTATGTTGAAAATCTCGTGAAACAAGGACGTTCTTATTTCTTGGAATTTAATGATGATGTGAACGGCCAATTTGAAAGGTTTGATTTCGGAATACCTGAAAATCTGGGGTATATAATTAGTACTTGTGATGGCTTATTGTTTCTTTCGAGTAATTGTGGACAATTTTTCGTCGTAAACCCCATCCTCAAGTGCTGCCTTAAAATCCCCCCTACTCCTATTTCTCAACAACTTTTAGTAGTTGGCTCTCGATGTACTATAGCACATGTTCCCTGCACTGCAAAATTCAAGTTGTTCCTTTTGGATGTCCTTGAGATTTCGGGTAATTTTTGGTATGTTTTCTATGTGTTAAGAATTGGAATAGATAATTCATGGAAAGAGATAGCTAGAAAAGAAGCTCCTCGTGATTGGTTTTTTCCATGGCAACCACTTTATAGTGGAGGCAATGATCTTTACTGGATAACAATTGATGGTATAATTGTGATGTATGTTGATAGAGAAATTATTGTAGGAGAATATCCACTCCCCAACGTGCCAATGCCTGGTGATCGAGTTCCAATATTTTTATCGATGGGAAATCATCTTTCTTGCATTGCATATAAAGATGAAATTTATGAAGCATATCAAATCTACATTTTGGATTTTGATTCGGGGAAATGGTCTCTTTATCATGAAATGGGACATTTTGATTATGTGGCTGCTTGTGGTCATGAGCTTAATAATTTGTCTTCGGTGGTATTTCGTTTTTGGGTCAACGATCAAATCATCTTCCGAGTAACTAGTCCTCGATTGAATATGTTGCTAGACAAGGTCACACATTTTGGTTACAATGTCAAGACCAAACAACTCACATGTATTGAGGGCATTGATGCAGAGGGTGGTTATGAGGTATGGCTTCACACTAACAGTCCTGTTTCATTCTCAAGTACTCAACATGACTAGGTTTCCTAGTATAATATGTGTATTAGTATTATTTTATATTTGTAACAAATGCTTATGTTTCTATTATAGTTTTGAAACACTTGTTGCTTATGTGTATTAGTATTATTTTATATTTGAACTTTGAAGTTGATACTCTACCTTGGATACATGACAACTGTTTACTCATTGAATCTATCTGTATGTGAAAATAAAAAACACTTTGGATGAGACTAATACCAAGCAATACTGTTCTGAAATATTTATATTCGAGTGATGTTCTTCAACTCTGCCAAGTGATCGATGGTAGTGTCAGCGTGTCTCGTCTCGTGGTGTTTCTTGAAATATTTAAAAAACACTTTGGATGAGACTAATACCAAGCAATACTGTTCTGAAATATTTATATTCGAGTGATGTTCTTCAACTCTGCCAAGTGATCGATGGTAGTGTCAGCGTGTCTCGTCTCGTGGTGTTTCTTGAAAATGACTCAACCTACTAGGACAAGGAGGGTCATTACTGACTATGGTGGATACTCTAGGTTAGCAAAAACATTTCGATCACAGCTCGTTTTTTGGCATTTGAAGTGATGGCTTAGATATGCGATTATGATTTCTGATCATTTATTTTCTCTAAGTTTTCTTTTTTCTTTATACACTATACCTTTGTGGTATGTAATCTATTGTGGGTTGAAAAATCCAAAATTTTCACTTCTGACCTTAAATTCTTATGAACTACTATTAAACCGTATATTTCGAGTTGTTGATTGTTGTTGCTGCTGCGCTTGTGCTAGATTACATGTTACTTTGTATTTATGGGAAGTATTACCATAGAATTCTGAAGTTTGAATGCTTAACTGAGTATAGCAAATAAAGAGCTTAAACATGCTTGGTAGGATTAAGTTTGAATTCTAAGCTATGTACCGGTAATTGTCATCTCGAAAAGTGGATTAGATAGGGTTAAGATTGAAAATTATATTGATGATGCAAATGTATGGGAGTCACGCGTAATAAGTGGGACTTACTTCTAAAGTAGGTGGAAATAATTCGCCCTTCGAGGTATACGAGACTTATTTAAAGGATTGACATTTTTCAACAAATGTATTTTCATATGTATCGACCTGAAATATAACCCTAAATAAAATGATATTGAATAATTATTGGCCTAGTACAATTTTTTATGGATAAAAAAGACTATTTTTGATGTTTTAGACAATTTGTACGTGGAACAAAAAGTTGTGATGTAGTTTAGGGAGGCAAGAATTTCAGTTTTCATCAAGTTCCTTGCATCCACTATATGTCATGTCCCTGATACTGTTTTACAAATCAAATGTTGTGTAACTGAAGTTGTCATGTCCTTTATTTTTTACCGGATCAAACGTACCTAAGTATCTACTACTTGTGTCTCACTATGGTGGTTGATATGAACTTTAATTAATAGGAGAAAGTGTGTTAGAAATTAGAGAGTGGATAGCTAATCTCTAGTTAATTGAAAAGTTGACGTCTTTCGTAATTTAGAGTACAACTAATAACTCAATGGTCTCGACAAAAACACAACCCATATGATCTCAGAAATGAAAATACTAATTTAGTTATTAACAATATCAAGTAGGATCAAATTAATCCTTATATTATATGTTCGTCTAAAGAAACCAATCCTTATATGAACTAAAATGTTCAAAAAAAAAAAAAAAAATCTAAAACGAACTCATTGAACTCATGTTTTACATTTAAGAATTAAATTTGTATTTTTTTTTTCTCAATTCTCTAAATTTATTGCAGTCTGCTAATTTAAATTTTTTTGTACTTTCGTATGTATCAAGAATATCAATTATTTACCCTAGAGTTTCCCGCTTATATACGGAACCTCATTTTGTATTGTTTACCGCATTTTCATAGCTGACCTCGCGTTTCTTATGCTGGTTAAACTTTAATAATATTTGCCGTTTCAAAAAAAAAAAAACCATGAGTTTAGATGAGAAGCCACAAGTTTTTTCTAGCTTAACTAGGGTCATGAATTAAAATTTAGAGTTGGGCTTGCGGCGTTGTTAAAACATGTTGGGAGAGTTTACTGATCATTTGGGTTCCACATAACTCGGGAAATTATGTTTCGCAATTGTGTGCAGATGATGCCACTTTACATGAAAAAAGAATAGTCATTATTTTTGTAGGGATATGAAAAATAAAAGACAAAGATAAACAAAGAAAATCAACTTTTCTTTCTTTCTTTCTTTCTTTCTTTTCAATAAGCTATAAATTTCTTTCTGTCTAATGGAAGTTTGCTTCTTGATCATTTTGTTGACTTGGTAAGGGAATCAAAGAGCTATCGTCTCCTTTACCTTCTCCTGCAACCTCTAAATTTATACTAATTTTTTCATAACATCGTTTTACCATAGGGTCTTTCTCTACTATTAGATTCTTAATTGGTAACACCATTGTCGTCAAAATTCCGACAATTAATTCCTAAAATCGAGGATTTTGTAACTTTCTTCATCTTGAACGACACAAATCCATAGTAGAATCCTAAAATACTCAAAATCCATCGATTTTGATTACGATTTTACGATTTCTTATAAACTAAGTCATTTATGACTAGAGCTGTCAAAAACGGGCTTCGGGCTTTATCGGGCCGGGCCAAAAAGCCCGGTTGAAAAACGGGCTTGAAATATACTACTCGAGCCCGGTCCTACGCGGGTCGCAGGCTAACGGGCCGGCCCGTATTAAAAATTATATTTTTTTATATAAAAAAAGTACTATAAAATACTCCTATAAATTTTTTTATAAATAATATTTTTAATATGCTTAAATAATGTCTAGCACAAAAATAAATTGTAAACATTTTCGTACACTAGTCGTAAACTAAAACGGCGAGGAAAACAATTTTAAATAAATTAGATATGTTATGGTTATAGATATTTATATATTCGATCTTTAAAATTATAAATAACGAAACGAGTAAATATAATTTTATATTACATTTATGTGTTAATTCATTGAATTTTCACTTTTATTTTTTACTTTGATAATCAACTAATTATTTTTTACTTTGATAATCAACTAAGTAAAGAATTATTTGAAAAATATATATATATAATTTATAGGATTTTTTTTGTTATACGGGCTACCCGCGGTCCGTTTGGGCTAGCCCTAACGGGTACCAGCTTTTTAGGGCCGGGCTAAAAAACCCTATTAAAATTCGGTCTCAATATTTAAGGCCCAAGCCCTATAATTAATCGGGCTAAACGGGCCGGCCCGTACGACTCGGCCCGTTTTGACAGCTCTATTTATGACTATATACCATTTATAATATATATTTAGTATTATTATTTTTTGTTGTAAAATCCATCGATTTTGTTTGCATTTTACAATTTCTTATATCGATTCTACAAAAGTAGTTGAGTAAAATCCTTCGATTTTGGTTGCAATTTTACGATTGTCGATTTTGCTCATCTCTTTTGACCTGAAGCAAAATTTTGATTTTAACAACCTTGGGTAACACATCTCCGATATTCTTTCATGCTTGTTGTGTAGATTTTCTAGGGACAAAATATTTTTATTTTTTTGTCATATTTTATTTCCTCGGTGTCTTTGTATTCTTTTGTTCATGACAACTATCCCTATCCCTTGAGTGAACAATAACATGGCAAAATGAAAATAACGATGGAAGTCTTTCGTACTCCATATCCACACTAAAAGCATAGCCATCTCGTTCAACCGGAAGGAGTTTAGGCGAAAATTTTTCTAATTGATCCAAATCCACCAATATTCTGCCATAATAGCCAAAATATTTGCTACTAGTTGCTTCATCTATGACAAGTGGGATTCCAATCCCTCTTGCGATTGCATAAAGAATTTGTGCCATCCAATATTCAATAGGAAGACCATAAATTCTAGGAAAATGTTAACCAGTGTCCCCGGTGCACTGGTTAAGGAAGCCAAATGTGGTAATGTTGCATTGAAACTTGTGCATTCAAGATCTTAAAAGTATAAAAAGTGACATCTTTAATTTAAAACTTTCTCTCTTAACTTTCGGGCACTGGTTAACATGACCCTAAATTCTAACAAAAAATTGGACATGAATGCTATTAACTGAATTCGGATTGAAGTCCGGTGTCCAAGAAAATAAGCGAATGATACCTGGAGAAAAACTTCATGATCCTACCTCCAAACCTCTCCTAAGGTCTTCAATTGATGAAAATGAGAAAACGAAACCGTTGTTGGAGAACGTTCAAAAAGCGTTTAACTTTGCATGCATAACATCTGTTGTTGGAGACAAGGTTGTCAAAACCCTAAGTCCCACATCCGTTAGTATATGACATCAGAATTGAAGTCTTAGGTCCAACCAACTTTTAGAAGTAAAGGCATTCCATCATAATTGCAAGAAACGTTCAGTAAATTCTACATGTTGTCCTGGTTAATATGATTTGAAAAGAAAGCATCTTAGAGGGAAAACAATGATGTAAAAAAATCAAAAGCGTTTTTATTTGTTGGTTAATTAATAATCAGTAAGAGCCACCAATTAGTTTAAATTATCTATACTAGCAATACAAATACAATATTCTAGACTATACCACACCACACTACCACAATGATAATAAACAGTAAAAACAATAATTGAGATTCTACCAAATCCCAAGTGGACAACTCCTCTTAACCTCAAATTCTTATTGTATAGCACCTTCTGGTCCTAACTAGAGACACGTCTATTGCTTTAACCATGTGTGGACAAATGAACCCACGTGAACCAATCACTTTTAGGACCCATTTACACATTACGTGGAACTTAAATATCCACCACAATACTTTCCTTTCAATAACCTTATAGGATCTTCTTACACACTACGTGGAACCAAAATATTCCTCACAGCGTTTTCAATTTTAATCTATATAAACAACCTTCTTCAATGTTATACCTACCAAACTAAAGCTGATCCTCAGAAAATATACTAGTCTATTTAGTTCTAAAGTTTTGCATTGTAACATTAAGGAATCATTATCAATGGCTGTATCATCTTATCAATCTATCATGTCAAGCTCAATGAGCACCATTTCTGGCAAGTCTAGAGTCAACCAATTCAGCAACATCCCTTCTGTGTACATGCCTAGCTTCAGAAGGAATGCTATCTTGAAAGTTCGATCCATGGCTGAGGTAATTAAGGTTTTAGATAAACTAAATTTAAGGTTATATACATATATAGTATTTGTTCATGCATAGTTGATTAAGTCACCGATTACACAATCATCATCACCAACATAATATGTTTATGATTCAGGATGAGCAAAAAGAGCAATCAAAGGTGCCTGTAGACCCAATTACACCATCATCATCACCAACACCACAACCAGCCTATACTCGCGCACCAAAGGTAAGCATAACTGTTCTTTCAAAGTTGTTTAGAAGAGATTATTTATGTATAGTATTGATTTTGGTAAAATTTTAAGAGACCCTTTCATTGAATAATGATGATAATAATATGACAGATGAGCACCAAGTTTTCGGACTTGATGGCATTTGGTGGGCCAGCACCTGAGAGAATCAATGGAAGGTTGGCTATGATTGGTTTTGTAGCAGCAATGGGGGTGGAGATAGCAAATGGACAGGGTTTGTTTGATCAAATATAGGGTGGTGGCATCCCTTGGTTCTTGGGGACAAGTGTGTTGTTGACACTTGCTTCTTTGATTCCATTTTTCCAAGGTGTTAGTGTTGAGTCCAAGTCAAAAGGTGTCATGTCCTCAGATGCTGAGCTGTGGAATGGAAGAATTGCTATGTTGGGTTTGATTGCTTTGGCCTTTACAGAGTATGTCAAGGGCACCTCCCTTGTGTAGATTTCTATAGGGAATGAATTAAAGTCGGTAGATTTTTGTTAGAAACCAATATATAGAACTGCTGTGTATATTGTCATATAGTTTCTTCTTTATACTAATTGAAAAGAAATCTTCTAATATCTTCCGCTTGAAATATTACTTGCCTAAGATTATTCGCTTGCTGTTAAGGGTTTTTCTTCAAAATAATTGTGTTCAAAACTATTAGGGAGATTTTATTGTATATTTGGGCATCACAAGAAGTTATGTGGCCGGGAGAATACTAGATCTAACAAAAAATATTATTAGTATGTATTCAACAACGGTATATGAGTCATTGTTTCTGTTTTTTTAAATGTAGAACGTTAGTAATATTTACTACTCATTCGGGTTTGAATCCATGACTCCAACTCCTTATTCTTTAACTAAAATTTGTTGAGTTGCCCAACCTCTATTCTTTTGCTATGATCACTTCTGAGATTCGCAGGAGAAATCTCATAAATACCCATATTTTTCTAAGTTTCCTATTTATTTATAGTGATCCACTTCTCTGTCCTGAGAATGACTTACATACTACTATCATTGTTCTACTAAAGAGGTAATAGTTCTTCATCATATGCATTCTTATTAGAGTCTTTTTAATTAATATTTAATTTAATTTAAATCTTTAATTTAATTTAAATCGTTTATGGACAAATTGAAATAATTTTGGTTTCTAGGGACAAATAAAAATAATTTATCAGGTCTTTTCAATAAGTTTTGCGAGCCAATGCAACTCAGAGTAGGCAATTTTGCCTTAACTCGTATAGCAACGCGGTAAGTTCACATTAATGTGAGCCAGTTGTATTAAAATCTTTTCTTTATCCATCACTTGGTAAGAGAAGCTACAAATTATTATTTAATTTAATTTCAATCTTTAATTTAATTTAAATCTTTTATGGACAAATTGAAATAATTTTGGTTTCTAGGGACAAATAAAAATAATTTATCGAGTCTTTTCAATAAGTTTTGCGAGCCAATGCAACTCAAAGTAGGCAATTTTGCCTTAACTCGTATAGCAACGCGGTCAGTTCACAATGTGAGCCAGTTGTATTAAAATCTTTTCTTTATCCATCACTTGGTAAGAGACATTACAAATTAATATTTAATTTAATTTAAATCTTTTATGGACAAATTGAAATAATTTTGGTTTCTAGGGACAAATAAAAATAATTTATTGAGTCTTTTCAATAAATTTTGCGAGCCAATGCAGTCAAAGTAGGCAATTTTGCCTTAACTCGTATAGCAACGCGGTCAGTTCACAATGTGAGCCAGTTGTATTAAAATCTTTTGTAATGTCTCTTACCGTTGAGATTATAAACCTATAGCACCCGCTAGAATCTCAACGGTAACATATTTTGATACAACCGGTGACTAAAAACATCAAAATATGTTACCGTTGAGATTCTGGCGGGTGCTATAGGTTTATAATCAAAATTTTGATTGATTGTGGAAAAAGCATACATAAGTTAATCTGTCAAATTTTCAATAAAAATTATCTTGAACTACAAGTTAGTTTGGAACTTATTTATCCATTGTTTGTCAAATTTGGTCAATAGACTTGTCAGATTATGATGTATTAAACTATTAATCAGTACGTCGGTCATAATTTTATTTTTGGATCACGTAAAATCCACTTTAGGTTAGTTTAGGTGACCGGATTCCTGGGTTGACTCCATAAAAACAACAAAATGTTGAAGTAGGCAATGTAACATGTCATCGCAAGTAATACATGGGGCATGGATTCTATCTAAGGCACCTATTAATTAAAATAAGGCACGCCGACATTTCAACACAAAAACAGTGAAAATCTGCTACCAACAATGAAAAGCTTGTTGTCAAAAAACAAAAACAAAAAAACAATGAAAAGCTATTCCTAAAATTTCAATAAGTGGTGTCACAAAATATCATACTCCATTTATCCATTAGATTGGTAAAAAGAAATTCTTAGAATCTCAATAAATGTATTGTCACAAAATACCTTATTCCATCCATCCACTAGATTGGAAAAAAGCAAAATATCTAAAATCTCAACAAATGAACTTATCACAAAATACCATATTCTATCTATCCATTAGATTGGAAAGAAAAAAAAAACGGACCTTTAATTGGACAGGTAACTGGTCATAGATGACAATGTATATCCTTACATAATAGAGTTCCATAGCAAATAATACCTGCAGAAATACCAAGGACATACCGTACAAATTAAATGAATTACTCAACAAAGTCTGAATAAAAATGAAGTTCATAAATGTATATGAATAAAAAAATTAATAACTGAGAAACATATATAAGAACATATAACACCAACTAACACCATGAAATTTTGAACAACCCATACAAGAATGGAATTTTATACATTCTTAGATTGCTTGAGAAGCAAGAAATCATAAGTTACACTAATAATAGTAAGAGATTCACACTTGCCTTGTGGCCGAACGTAAGATTTACACTAACTAGTTTGCATTACTTAAACAAGATCTTCATGTTATGGTTCTGATTATAATGGTTCTTATCTAAAAGGGGACGTTATCTCGTTAACCAATCCGCTTTTAACCTCACTGTGCCGCCACAGCTGCGAGCTATTGACTACATATACACACACTATAATACAAAATGATAGAAAAATGGGACAGGAAAATACCATCATAATCATGCATCTGGTGGGTTTGGTAGGTTGGGAGGTTTAGTGTTGAAATAAGTCGGGAGGCGAGTTTGAAGAGCAGACAAGGTGTTAGTGACATAACCCGACAACTCTTGATATCCACTCAGATTACTTTCAAGATCAGCAATCAATACCTCAGTTTTGGAAATATGGGCATCTAAGAACACCTTCATTTTCTCTAATTCATCACTAACAGAGAGTAGTAGGGTAGAATCATTGCTTACGGCCTTCCTGACATCCTTGAGCCACTTTCCCTTAAACCCACAAACCTTGAGGCTGTTAACTAGTTTCACAACCTTTTCCCTTTTAGGGGGAACCAACATATCAACACATTTTGTCTCTTTCAACATTAGAATGAATTCGGCCAATATAGAATAGGCCATGGAGAAGACCTCGGAGTGATAATTCTCGTCGGGCACGGTTCTTTCCTGGATCATCCCAGATCCAAACATACGAACAACCCTAGCAACTTCCGCAGTCAGATCTGCTTTAAGAACCACCTTAGCGTTGTCACATTCAGCTTTATTAGCTTTTTCTATTGCTGATGCAGCAACTTCTATAGCTTTATCCACCGTAACCCTAGCCTCAAAGGCCAAATTTTCTGCAACATTCGCATCCTTTGCAGCCAGTTTCGCTTCTTCCCCCCTCACGGTTCCCCATTTTTCTGTCTTTATCCGCTTTCTACTATCATTGCCTTCCTCGTATTCTTTTTGGTACTTCTCAGCGGTTTTTTTTCGCTCTTCAGCTAAACGCGTTGCTTTGTCGGCGTTCTCTACGGCCTTCAGTGCTACCTTCGCCGCCTCAACGGCGGCATCGTGAGCGGTAGCGGTAGCCATTAGTGATGTTCTCTGAGTTTGCGTGAGATGAGCTGAATACGCCTCCGTCATCTGAACTTGTGTGAATTCAGATGCATACGCCGCCATTGTTTGAAGTTGTTGAATTTGTTGTTCTTGTGTGAGAGTGGGTGAAGACGACAACGAAGCCGCCATCGTCTCAGACATTCCTTCTTCTTTTATTTCAAAGTTCTGAGACATTCTTTAGGGTTTTGGCATTTGGTTAACCCTTTCCCCCGGTGTGTATATATATGCAATTCAATTATTTAATTAATTAATTCATGAATGAAAAATAAGCTTTACTACTTTGCAAAATATATATATAACACTAGTGAACTTTCCTTCAAAATAAAATAAAAATAACACTAGAGAGAACTTTCTTCTTTATAATTATTTGTTTATTTTTGATTAAAACTAGTGTTATTTTTCAATTATTATTTTTAATTATTGAATGAAAAGTTTTTTTTTTTTGAAATTTATGAGATTAAAGAATATATATACAAGCTTTGTTTTATACTAATATCCAATCCCAACTTTTTGATTTGCTACATAACATTTGACAATTTTTAAATAAAATATGGTTGCCCAACTCTTTGTTGTGTGGAGGAATAGTAACGGGTTGTCAATGTAAACCATTTTTTTATTGACGGTGCATATCTTTTAATCTTGAAAATGATACGAAGAAAGCTGAAAATTTGATATATATATATATATATATATATATATATATATATATATATATATATATATATATATATATATATATATAGAGGATGTATAATATGAGAATGATTAACTTATATGAGAATGGTGAGAATGATCATCAACCATTAGATCAAAAATATATGGTTAAAATTAAAAGTTTTATTTCTAACAACACATGTGCCTTGCCTTTCCACAGTGTATCCTTTGTTGAGAACTGTTCGGCTTCTCATCTTTGCCGATCCAAAAACCACACAGCAGAGCTTTAATCCATTCCCACCCTTCACCATCAAAATTGTGCTTTTATTTTTTCTTTTTTTATATGAAAAATTGATCTATTGATAGCAATTAATCCATATAATCGATCTATCTATTGATAATATCGTTCATGATGTAAACAAAAAACCAATTTCAATCTTTCCTCTTAAATTAATATTTCATCGTGAATCAAACAAACAATTAAAAGTGATCTCATCTTTCAAATCTATTTCAATTTGTACTCCTATGATGTTGAATTGATTTTGTAATTTGGGTTTTTTATAGAATTTTTTTGTTCACGGAGGTTCCACAATGAAAATTTGACATGTATTAAGAAAAACTGATGGGAATCAATTTGTGAAGGTTCACGTTATTCTTCTTGATGGAGGAAAGAACTTGTTGCTGTGGGAGAATTTGTTGTTGTGGGAGATAAACACGATGAGAATAGGAATGATGGAGACAAGGTTTTAATTAGGTACGAGTGAGTTTTAATGCGGTGCTTTAATATCAGCCGTGTATTTTTGATCTAATGACTAATGATCATTCTCATCATTCTCATATAAGATGATCATTCTCATAAGATATGTCCTCATATATATATATATATATATATATATATATATATATATATATATATATATATATATATATATATATATAATATAATTTTCAGCTTTCTTCGTATCATTTTCAAGACAAGTGTGAATCTCTTACTAACTATTATTAGTGTAACTTATGATTTCTTGCTTCTCAAGCAATCGTAAGAATGAATAAAATTCCATTCTTGCATGTGTTGTTCAAAATTTCTCTTAAGTACGTGTTATATGTTCTTATATATGTTTCTCAGTTATGAGTTGAGGATAGCATGTGGAAAGACATATGTACCATGTAAAATTAGTTTTTTTAATCGAGACTGTTTATTTTTATCTAATGGTTGAGATTCATTCTTATCATTCTCACATAAGATGCTCATTCTCATGTGATATGCCCCCTATATATATATATATATGGTGTATCAAATGAGAGGAGTGGCTATTGTGAGAGGGTGAGAGGAGTGAATACAGTCTGTTGGATCAAAATGAAAGGTGCAGATTAAAAGTTTCACTTTAAGCTTCACGTGCTACCTTTTTCCTTTTCCTATGCGCCTTCCTTTCCTCCCCACCCCTTCTGCTTCCTCTCTCTCTCTCTCTCTCTCTCTCTCTCTCTCTCTCTCTCTCTCTCTCTCTCTCTCTCTCTCTCTCTCTCTCTCTCTCTCTCTCTCTCTCAAACATGATTTTGACATTTATTACAAAGCTTAAGCTTAATCTATTCTTCTACTTTTCCAGGTTGTTTGAATGAAGGATAAAAAAATTCATTTTATAAAACAAGAAGAAAAAAATTAGAGAAAAGTGCCAGATGTAGAAATGGGTTTGTTTGCTCTTCTCTCATTGCCATGTCTCTCGATTCATATCCTTGATGTAGAAATGGGTTTCTTGGTATCGTATACAAATTGCATAGTTTAAATTTCTTTTTGAACAGTAGGATAATTGGATCTTTTGTTAATTCATTCCCATTGTTGTATGTGTAAGCTCTGATATACAAGTTTATCAGATTCGAAGGAAGTAGATGAAGCAGTTACCAATAGAAGGCAGATAAAGTAAAACGAAATCGGTTTGAACAAAAAAACTGCAAATTATTAAAAGAAGTTCAGTCGGTTTGAACAAAAATTATTAAAAAAAACTGCAAATTGTAAGTTTCTATTTGATCTCTGTTCTGCTTTTCCTGATGTTTTTATTGAAATTAATTAATTAAATTAGGTGGCCATGGATGCACACTTGAACATGAGGAACTAAATTAATCTTTGCTTTAAATTAAATTTGGAGATTGGAAGAAATTAAAGATCTGAATCGATATTGATATTGGATCTGAATCATTCAAATAGTCTAATAAAATCATGAATTAGATCTGAATCAACTTTGTAATTGGAAAAGAAGAGAGATCGAACAAAAGAAGAAGACAAACAAGAGGAATCACATGTGTCCAGCCTTTTTTATTGAAATTCGATCTTGACCGTCTATTTTGATCCAACGGATGATATTATATCCTCTCACCCTCTCATTTAAAATGTCCTCTCACTTGATATGCCCTATATAAATATATATATATATATATATATATATATATATATATATATATATATATATATATATATATATATATATATATATATATATATATATATATATATGGCATATCAAGTGAGAAGAGTTTTTAAATGAGAGGGTGAGAGGATATAATATCATCCGTTGGATCAAAATTAATGGTCAAGATCAAATTCTAATAAAAAAGGCTCAACACAGCTGATCTTTTCTTTTCAGAGTTTCTTCTTCCTTGGTTCGGTGGTCATCACTCACCAGAACCTTCTCTTCCAATTACAAAATCCAAATCTGCCATCCACCTCAAATCTAAATCAACATAACTTTCACTAGCAACAAATTAAACTCAGCCACGATCTCCATCTCTGTTTTTACAAATGGAACATTGAAACACATGGAATCTTAGGAAATTGAAACAGCAAATTACGGGATGTATCAAGTGAGAGGGGATGTTATTGTGAGAGGGTGAGAGCATTAAATATGAGCCACAAGATTAAAATAAACGGTTGAGATATTACTTTTCTTAAGCTGCACCTTCGTACCTTGTGTTTTTCATTGTTGTTGTTCATCTTCTAAAACTTGCGAAACCGAAAAGTCCATGTACAAATCACAAGCCACATTGGTTGAAGGGGAAATCAATTTTATGATACATTCAAATCAAATCTTCAATTTGTAGATTCTAATATTTATTCATTTTTGTCAGATTCGACTAAGTAAGATTGACCCTTTTCAATTTTCCCAAATAACCTTTTTAAATCAAACGTGATTCTGATTATTTGAAAGTAAAAAGGTTTCCTTTCATTTTCTATATGAATTTTGGGAATGGGTTTTGTTTTAAAATTGGTTATTTTCTTACGTAATTTGCTATTTCAATTTCCTAAGATTCCATGTGTTTCAATGTTCAATTTGTAAAAATAGAGATGGAGATCGTGGCTGAGTTTAATTTGTTGCTAGTGAAAGTTATGTTGATTTAGATTTGAGGTGGATGGCAGATTTGGATTTTGTAATTGGAAGAGAAGGTTTTGGTGAGTGATGACCGAACCAAGGAAGAAGAAACTCTGAAAAGAAAAGATCAGCTGTGTTAAGCCTTTTGTATTAGAATTTGATCTTGACCATTAATATTGATCTAAGGGATGATATTATATCCTCTCACCCTCTCATTTAAAAACTCATCTCACTTGATATGCCCTCTATATATGATTAACGCTTCAAAAGACAAAATAATATAAACATCAAATGATAATGCACAGTGAAACTAGAATCCTAAACAAAATATACAAACTTATACTTCATTTGCAAAACCATTTTTTTTACAAGTAAAAAGGCATGCCATTGTAGCTAGAGCGAAAACGATGTCATTAAATCAAAAGTGTTTTAATTTCTTGGTTAATTAAGAATCAGTAAGAACCGCTAAGAATCATTTATTAGATTCTACATAACAGTAGAATATTCTAGACTATACCAAAGTAAATAAGAAAGAAGTAAAACAATAATTGAGGTTCTACACATTCCAAGTGAGCCAGTTACCTTTAGGACCTATGTACACATTACGTGGAACTTAAACATCCACCAAAATACTTTCCTTTCAATAACCTTTAGAACATGTTACAAACTACGTGGAACCAAAATGCCCCTCACAATGCTTTCCATTTTCTGCTATATAAACAATCTTCTTCAATGCTTTACCTTCCAAACCAAAGAAAGATTGCAGTGAGACTAACAAAGCTAGTCCTCAGAATATATACTATTCTATTTAGTTCTTAAGTTTTGCATTTTAACATTAAGGAATTATTATCAATGGCTGTTTCATCTTATCAATCTATCATGTCGTCAAGCTCATTGAGCACCATTTCTAGCAGAGCTAGAGCTAGCAAATTCAGCAACATCCCTTCTGTGTACATGCCTAGCTTCAGAAGGAATGCTAGCTTGAAAGTTCAATCCATGGCTGAGGTAAATAAGGTTTATAAGATAAACAAAATTTAAGGTTATATACATAGTATTTGTTCATGTATAGTTGATTAAGTCACCGATTACACCTTCATCATCACCAACATAATATGTTTATGATTTATTGGTGATTGCGTGTTACATTATTCAGGAAGAGCAGAAAGAGCAACCAAAGGTGCCTGTAGACCCAATTACACCATCATCATCACCAACACCAACACCACAACCAGCCTACACTCGCTCACCAAAGGTATGCATAGTAACAAAATTTTACTATTTGTTTTTTCTTAATTATGTGAAAGAAGATTAATTTTGCTAAGTACTAAATTAGGTGAAAATTTATGAAACCTTTTAATAAATAATAATAATGATGAAAATATGGCAGATGAGCACAAAGTTTTCGGATTTGATGGCTTTTGGTGGGCCAGCACCTGAGAGAATTAATGGAAGGTTGGCTATGATTGGTTTTGTAGCTGCAATGGGGGTGGAAATAGCAAATGGACAGGGTTTGTTTGATCAAATATCTGGTGGTGGAGTCCCATGGTTCTTGGCGACAAGTGTGTTGTTGACACTTGCTTCTTTGATTCCATTTTTCCAAGGTGTTAGTGTGGAGTCTAAGTCAAAAGGTGTCATGTCCTCAGATGCTGAGTTATGGAATGGAAGAATAGCTATGTTGGGTTTGATTGCTTTGGCTTTTACAGAGTATGTTAAGGGTACTTCCCTTGTGTAATAGAGTTCTATAGGGAATGAATTAAGGTGGCATTTACCATGGGAAAGGTGAATCCTTTCCCACCATGGGAAAGTTTTTTTGGACCATTGGATTAAGTAAGGAACATAATATTATAATAGTCTCTCAACACTATATTTTCTCACACCATCTTCCACCACCATCCTACTCTTCTTCTATCTTTCTTCAACCATGTGCAACTAACTCAATCTTGCCGGAATCTCGTCGGAGACTAGTTTTCTAATTCATCATTATATCATTTCATTATAACTTTTAATTAATTTCCCTCTTTCTCTCTCAAATCTCAAACCCACAAAACCAATTAACAAGATTACATAATACCGATCTCAAACCCACAAAACCAATTTCCTGTCTCCACTTCCAGTAATGATATCTCTCTATTTTTGCCAAGTTTGGGGACTAATAATAAGAAATTTTAATTTAGTCATGATTCTGTTGTTAAATATGTCTTACTGGACAGCCTTTGATTTTTGTTTTGTTTCCCTGTCGATTGTTCCTCTTTAGTTTAGTTTGAGATTGTAAGTTGTAATTGTTGTTTTTGGCCTTGGAATTTTCTAATTGGGTTGTAGCAAGATCAAATAAACAACTTTAGATCTCAAAAAAAATGAAACAAAATGTTACGGTCAACTTTAGAGCTCCCTTGAGAAGTTTATTGAACATGGTTGTGAGGTTTGGGAGGGCGGCGTTGGAGCTTGTGATGAAGTTGATGTTGCTGGTGGGTGAGTGGGGATATGGAGGAAAGACAAGGTTGGTGTAATAGTGTAAAAATAATATAGTGTGGAGAGAATATGATAAGAATATAGTCTTCATTGGATCTGATGGTTCAAAAAAAATTTCCCATGGTGGGAAAGGATTCACCTTTCCTATGGTAAATGCCACCATGAATTAAAGTCTGTAGATTTTTTTGTTAGAAACCAATATATGGAACTGCTGTGTATATTGTCATATACTTGAAAAGAAGTCTTCTAATAATATATTCCACTTCAAATTTCTACTTTTGACTATGATTATTCTCTTATTGTTAAAGGTTTTTCTACAAAATAATTGTGTTCAAAACTATTAGGGAGATTTTATTGTCTATTTGGGCATCACGAGAATATTATTACTAAAGTTATGCACAGAGAATACCAGATCTAACCCAAAAATATTTCTATTATGGTATTCAACAAAGATATTTGAGTCACTTTTTTTAGATTTTTAAATGGAAAATGTTAGTAATTAGTTTATAATTTAATATTCACTGTTCATTCGGGTTTAAATCCATGACTCCAACTCATTATTCTTACTATAATTAGCTGAGCTGCTCAACCGTTGTTCTTTTGCAATGAACACTTCTGAGATTCGTAGGAGAAATCTCAGAAATACTCATATTTTCCTAAGTTTCTTATTGATTTATAATGATCCACCTCCCTTTCATGGAAACTTAGTTACATACTATGATCATTGTTCTAGTATAGGGATACGGATTCCATGCAATTAATGTGTCACGCAGTAATTGCTACCGACCGTTCAATAAAAAAATGTATGGTTTAGATCAAACTGTGTGAAAACTGGCGAAACAAATATGAACAATTGAATCATTTTTCTACAACTGAGATCTACTATTGTTGAAGCAGTTACAGGAGGAGATCCAGGTCCTCTAGTATAGGGGTAATAGTTCTTCATCTGATGCATTCTTTTTAGAGTATTTTTAATCATTGTTTAATTTAATTTAAAACTTTTATGGAAAAATTGAAATAATTTTTGTTTCCAGGGACAAATAAAAATAATTTCTAGAGTCTTTGACTCTTTTCAATAAGTTTTGCGAGCCAATTCAACTCAAAGTAGGCAATTTTGCCTTAACTCGCATAGCAACGCGGTCAGCTCACAATGTGAGTTAGTTGTATTCAAATCCTTTCTTTATTCTATGTAATTTCACAACAATGACGAATCAATTCATAATTGTGATCAATAATGTGAGAATCTCATTATTTGCATTGAGACAGAATGTGCTTGAATACAAGGGTTTTTGTGAACCCTATTTAAAGATTTTTTTAAAAAAATTTGTGGTCTCAAAGTTTTGATTAAATAAGGAATCCGAAAAGGTCAACTAGGAGGAGAAAGATTGAAGAATCAACTCTTGGGAGTAAGATTAGAGGATTCAATTCTTTCTTTCTTGTATAATGTATATTCATCTATTGTCATGAGAATCCTCAAAACATGCGTACCTAAATCTATTTTGACATTTTTCTGGTTGTCTCATGTTGTTTTCTCGATCTTAGGTTCAAATAGTAGTCATATTGCAAACATTCTTAAATTTAGGTACGCATGTTTAGAAATACCAAGAGTTAAAGTTGAAGATCCAAACCATCACTTGGGTAAATCTTAGAAACCCACATTTTGGTTATGAAACCTCAGTTTCCTTTGAAATAAAATCATATATGCAAGCACTCTTATTTGAGCAACTCTTAGGTGCTAAAGTTGAAGATCCAAACCATCACTTGAGTAAATCTTATGAAATCCATGGGACAATTTTTTTTTAGCAACGAGATGCAAAATCTTGTATGCTTGGCACGAGGTTCAAACTGCTATTGATGAAGTGTTCTTGGCACGAGTTTGATGGCTTAGTTTAAATATAAACTTTTTGTCATTGGTTAAGAGCACAAACTCGTATGCTTTTTGCATGTGTCAATTAGAAGTATTATAAACAACAAATTTGATTATGAAGCTAAAGAATTAATTGTGAACATGTTCATGTATGAATATTCCATGTCACTCTTTCATATTGATTTATGTCATAAGTACATTTACATTGATGTGGCGCTCTTTGAGGTTTAATCATATTATATGTTGTTGATGATGGTTATGGTGGTCCCAAATTCAATACTAAGGTGGACCGAATTGTAAAAAGAAAATATAAAGATAATAGCATATGCACGTTTAGAGAATTCTTATAAAATCATAAGCAAATGTAAAAAGAAAATATAAAGATAATAGCATATGCACGTTTAGAGAATTCTTATAAAATCATAAGCAAATACTGCATAAGTGGGAAATTGTTAAAATATTTTATTGAATAATTTATTTAATTTTTATATTCAAATATTATGTGAGCATATATCATTATTTAATCATATTATATATTTATCAATTTTGGGCCTTAATATATTAGTGGTCAAATTTATTAATTAGACTGATTAAATTTCTAATGATAATACCTGACCAAAAAAAAATCTAATCATAATTAATTAATTAATCTCTATTATCCTCAATATACCAAACACAATCATATTATACATTCTCTTAATATGATACTCCCTCCAGTTTTATTTATAAGAAAAAATTGACTTTTTAGATTCATTGAGTAATTGATGTATCTTGTCTAGATTAAAGACCAAATATATCATTTATGTAATAAATCAAAAAAGTCAAATGTTTCTTATAAATAGGACAGAAGGGAGTAATATTTAAATCATTAGGATGTAGAGTACCAATTCAGGAAGAATCAGTAAATTCTACATATTGTCCCAACTAATGTCTTGTATCAACAAGTGTCCCAACCAATGATTTTGAAAGAAAGCATCTAGTTAGAGCAAAAAAAAAGTCTTAAATTTAAAGAAAGAGTTTTAGTTTCTTAGGTAACTTAGGATCATTAAGAACCACCGATTATCTTATCTACATAGCAACAGAATTTCTAGACTATGCGAAAATAGTAAGCATTAAAAACAACAATTGAGGTTTTACACATTCCAAGTGGACAGCCACTCTTATAACCTCAAATTCTCAGCCTAGCACTAGATCCACATCTCATGCTTTTACCATCTATGGACAAATGAACCCACGTGAACCAATTAACTTTAGGACCCATTTACACATTACGTGGAACTTAAATATCCACCACAATACTTTCCTTTCAATAACCTTTAGGATCTTGTTACACACTACGTGGAACCATAATATCCCTCACAATGCATTCCATTTTATTCTATATAAGCAACCAATTTCAATGCTACACATATCAACCTTAATCATCTAAGGTGTAGTAAAAGAGTTCATTAAGATTCACTAAGTTATCCTATCTTCAAAAATACTTAGCCTCATCTTGAGTTTTGCATTGTAACATTAAGAAACTATATCAATGGCTGTATCATCTTATCAATCTATCATGTCAAGCTCCATGACCAGCATTTCTAGCATGCCTAGAGTTAACCAATTTAACAACATCCCTTCTGTGTATATGCCTAGCTTCAGAAGGAATGCTAGCTTGAAAGTTCGATCTATGGCTGAGGTAATTAAGGTTTATATATCAAACAAATATTATGGTCATGTATATAGTGTTTGTTCATGCATATTTAATTTCTATACATGGAAAAACCACCATATCAAACACGTTTATGATTTATATTTATGAAATATGTACAACAATTGTCGTTGATTTTGTAAATTCCGGAGAATCCATAACAATGTCTCTTTACATTATTCAGGAAGGGCAGAAAGAGCAACCAAAGGTGACACCGCAGCCTGCCTCTACTACTCGTTCACCAAAGGTGAGCATAGTAATAAAAAAATTACAACTTTCTTTTTTCTAAATTCTGTCCAAGAAGATTATAGTCATGCAAAGTATTGATTTCGGTCAAAATTTATGAGACATTTTTTATGAATGAATAATCATGATATCATTATATAATGGCAGATAAGCACAAAGTTTACGGATTTGATGGCTTTTGGTGGGCCAGCACCTGAAAGGATCAACGGAAGGTTGGCCATGATTGGTTTTGTATCTGCAATGGGGGTGGAATTAGCAAAAGGGCAGGGTTTGTTCGATCAAATATCTGGTGGTGGAATCCCATGGTTCTTGTATACAAGTGTGTTGTTGACAGTTGCTTCTTTGGTTCCGTTATTTGAAGGTGTTAGTGTTGAGTCTAAGTCAAAAGGTGTCATGTCCTCAAATGCAGAGCTTTGGAATGGAAGACTTGCTATGTTGGGTTTGATTGCTTTGGCTGTTACAGAATATGTTAAGGGTACTGCCCTTGTTTAATAGAGTTTTATAGGAACACGATTAATTAAAGTCTATAGGGTTTGTGGTTAGATGCCAATATATGAAACTGTTGTATATTCTTATGTACTTTCTTCATTGGGTTTTTTTTTAATAATTATGTTATTTTCAAGAAGAAAGTGTAATAGTTCTCTTTATACTTAAAAAAGGTCTTCTAATTTCTATTCTTGAAATTCTTCTACATTTGCACTATGATTATTTTCTTTTATTTTCTTAAATGTCGAGTCTACATTTCCACCACTTCCACTTTTTCATTGACCCACATTATTTCAACCATAGTTTTGAAAACCGGACCGGCCGGTCGGATCGATCGAATCGTGAACCTTTGGGGTGGCCGGTTTGAATTGCTTATTAGATCGGTTATGCAGTCAAACCGGCGTGAACCGGTATGACTCGGTCAAAACCGCTGAAAATCGGTGAACCGGCAGTTTTTCCGAACTGGACCGGTTCGATATTTAAGATTTTTAATCAAGTAAATTTATTAAAAAATGGCAGCGGTGGGATTCGAACACACGGCCGGTCGGATCAGTCGAATCGTGAACCGGTGGGGTGGCCGGTTTGAATTGCTTATTAGATCGGTTATGCAGTCAAACCGGCGTGGGGTGGCCAGTTTGAATTGCTTATTAGATCGGTTATGCAGTCAAACCGGCGTGAACCGGTATGACTCGGTCAAAACCGCTGAAAACCGGTGAACCGGCAGTTTTTCCGAACTGAACTGGTTCGATATTTAAGTAGATCGGTTATACAGTCAAACCGACGTGAATCGGTATGACTCGGTCAAAACCGCTGAAAACCGGTGAACCGGCAGGTTTTCCGAACTGAACCGGTTCAATATTTAAGATTTTAATCAAGTAAATTTATTAAAAAATGGCAGCGGTGGGATTCGAACAGAACACACGCACAGTCAATTCAAAGAATTCAACCTTACCAACACGCCAAAAGTTCCCTTTGTGAATATAATTCATCTAAAATCTATATGTACAATGCATTTAATTTTAAATTAAAATCAAGGCCAACTTAAAATGTGAACCGTTGAAATGCTGGGTAAAAGAAATAGACCAGATATTTTCATTTTCATTAAATACATATAGTCATACGTTTTTTTTTTTTGAAAGAATAGTCATGCATAAACATATATAATCATATTTTGATTTTTATTGGCATTTTCTTGATTAAGAGCATTTAATACTTACTAATAAACAAGCATATAATGCAAAATATGTTTCTAAATATTTTTACTTTTTTTTTCTTTATGTTTTCTTTAAGAAAATTATAAGTGTCAAAATTTTTAGAGACCGAGTCATCCGGTTTAATATAATTTAATACCAATATAATTTTTTATATAGATCGAGTTATATGTCCGAGTCATTCGGGTCAATCCGGTTTAGTTATACGGTTCGACCGTTGACCCAGTGGTTCGACCAATGAACCAGTGACCCAGTAACTTTACCGAGTCGATCACCGGTCCGGTTTTTAAAACTATGATTTCAACCCACCTCCCATGAATTCCGGTTGCCTTGAATTTTTATTGGTTTATTTCAATTTCGTGATGCCCTTATGATGTTTTCCTTCGCTGAATATAGCATAGCTGTTAAACGTGTTGCAATGTTAAAACTTTGGTGACAGTTTACCACCATTTGAGTTATACAATACTATTAATTCGACAACTGCGCGTGTAAAATATCTGATTTACTAATAACCACCGTTGATATGTGGTTATTGTTCTATCGCAGCAAGCATGTAATGTGTCCCCAAATTTTTTTTTGACAGAATTTTTTTTATTTGAATAGGTTAGTATATTTAATAAATAGTTACCTTAATAATATATATTTAGCTACCACAAATGAGTTTATTTGTCAAAATTTTGTATAAATAACCACCATTGATATGTGGTTATTGTTCTATCGCAGCAAGCATGTAATGTGTCCAGGGGCGGGTCCAGGTACCTTTGAGGGTGTGCACCTGCACACCCTGGATTTTTGCTATTTGCACCAATATTCTCACTTTTATTGCTGCTTGCACACCCTGAGAATTTTGTTTTGCACCTCACTCATTACTGAACTTGACTGATGCGTATGACCAAGACTTTTATTTCTGTTAATTGTTATTATTTCTCCAATAAAAGGGCTTTTAATGTTGTTAAATGCAATTGTTTTATTGACTTCTATTTTCCCATAAAAGGCAAAAAGGAAAAACGTGAGAATCAAACACATCTAATGCTTACTCCCACACACCAAAATCAAATGCTTTTGATTTTACTTGCAAATAAAATATTTTATATAAACTCATCCCCTATACCAAATCAAATGTAATATTACTTGCAAAGAAATAACTTATTGTAAACTGCTAAAAAAAAACTTTTTACGATCTAATTTATGGTCTTATTTTTATTCATTTTCTTTTGCGTATAAAGACTATGATTATGACTCATTCTTTTTTTTTTTTTTGGTACAATGATTATGACTCATTCTATATAATGTAAATGATACTATTTTGAATTTGTAGTGATAAATACTTTTTTTTTGAAATGTCCTTGTGATAAATACTTTGAATTTACATTTTTTTAAAAATTATAAAATTTAATGTGATTAGTTTGTAAAAAGACTATAAATTTTAATTTTTTATTGGCTAAAAGTTACAAAAAAACAAATTTAGTAGTTTAAATTATATATTAAAGAGTTTAATTTCTATGCGCTAACTGTGAAGTTATTTTAGATATGTATCCAAAGAAAAATCATGTTATATTATTGGTGCATACTAATTAAATCCGAAGTAAAAACGTAAATTATATATATATATATATATATATATATATATATATATATATATATATATATAATAATTTATACTTTTAATAATAATTTATGAAGTTAAAAATTCCGCACCCTCTGACTCAGGGTCCTGGATACGCCACTGAATGTGTCCCCAATTTTTTTTTATTTTATTTGAATAGGTTAGTATATTTAATAAATAGTTACCTTAATAATATATATTTAGCTACCACAAATGAGTTTATTTGTCAATAATATATTCACCTGTTTCACATACTTTAATATATATTTACCTGGTCCACAAATAGTTACTTTAATATATTTAGCTACCACAAATGAGTTTATTTGATATCTTAAACAATTACAAAAAACTTTTTTTTTGTCAAGTAGCCTAGTGGCTAGAGAAATTCACCTTAAAGATGAATAAGTGGGGTGTCCGGGGTTCGAACCCCAGCCCCTGCACATATTGTGCATTATCCCTTACCAAATGAGCTAATATCATGGGGACACAAAAAACTTTACTAACACTAAAAATTATTAAGACAACACTCAATATATTTTATCTTATTTCTTTATATTTGGCCCCTTCTGTAAAGATTGCTAGTTTCGCCGCTCGTGTCAAGTATATGGGAAAATTCTTGATAAGCCTTATGGTTGAAATATAGTAAGATCTTTCACATGAAAGAAAAAAAAATCATTATTATCACTTGAATGTGTGGACTTCAGTGACGGAGCCCTTCATGGGCTGGGGTGGGCCACAACTCACTCTGAAAAATTTAAAAATTAACGTTATAGGTCTACTTTGCGAGATTTTATACAATTTTATACCGGTTTTAGGTTTCAGTTGATCCAAATTCCCGCAAAGTGGTGTAGTGGCCCACGCGAAAAATTTTAATAATTCAATTATAAGTCTATTTTGCGAGTCTTTAAACAATTTTTCAACGGTTATAGTTTTCCGCGGATTCAAAAGTAGCATACGTGATTTTTGTGAGGCTTATACTTGGCATATTGTCACGCAACTGAAAATTCTCTCAGTTAACGGTTGTTATAATTTATAGTTTTATTATTCAATTAATTCTAACATGATCAACTCTTACAAGTAAGACATACGATCTTAACTGAAAGAAATATTCGGTAAATTCTACATATTGTCCCAACTATATACTAGTATGAAGCATAATCATAGACTCGCCCCTTAGAAAGAGTGCTCTTGTTCAAGTGATAACACATATCACATGAGATATTTACATTTTACACAGCTTTCCATTTGCTGCCACGTTCCATCACTTTTTTTGTGGTGATCGTTTTTGTTTTTTTGGTGGTGTACGTTTCATCATCTTCTCATGATGTTATTGTTGATTTCTCTTTTATTTTTTGCTAAAATATTATTGTTGCTTTCTAGCTTCAAAAAGTGTGAAGATTAAATTTGGCTCTTTTAAATATTGGAGTAGTATTTTTTTTTTTATAGGATAAAAATAAGGCATCTTAACCATAAGTAAAAAAAAAAAAAAATTGAATTACAGAGTTTTTTATAAGAGTTTCTAGACTGTATACATAATAAGGCATCTATTCGATAAGCGTTTTTTTATTTAACCATTGAATTAGTTAAATGTATTTTTTATCATGAGTTATTAAATACAATAAATCATTTTAGAGTTACTTTTGGAGTTGAAGGATCCCTATTTATATCGTTCTATGTTTGGTTTACCAAACTTCTTTATCCCTAACAATAAGAAAGTTAAAACACAATAAAAATGGATTAATGTAAGTTTATAGTAGTACGATTTTAATAAAGAAAATGACTCTACAATACACGAGTTTTTTTTAGGGAACTACAATACACGAGTTATTTTTGCCCCCCTCCACAAATTTTTATGGTTCCGTCCTGATTCCAAGTGAAGAAGGACAACCTCAAATTCTCAGTGTAGCACTTTTGGTCCTGACTAAAGGCTATAGCCACGTCTCTTGCTTTTACCATCTATGGACAAATGAACCCACGTGAACAAATAACCTTTAGGAATTAGGACCCATATTATACACATTACGTGGAACTTAAATATCCACCACATCACTTGCCTTTCGTAACCTTTACAACCTTGTTACACACTACGTGGAAGTTTGGAATCCAAGTATCACTTACAATGCTTTCCATTTCATTCTATATAAACAACCATTATCAATGCTATAAATACCATCCTTAACCATCTAAGGTGCAGTAAAAGAGTTCATTAATATTCACTAAGCTATCCTATCTTCAAAAATACTTGGTCTCTTTAGATCTTGAGTTTTGCATTGTAACATTAAGAAACTATCAATGGCTGTTTCATCTTGTCAATCTATCATGTCAAGCTCCATGACCAGCATTTCAAGCAGGCCTAGAGTTAACCAATTTAACAACATCCCTTCTATGTATATGCCTAGCTTCAGAAGGAATGCTAGTTTGAAAGTTCGATCTATGGCTGAGGTAATTAAGGTTTATCAAACAAATATTAAGGTCATGTACATAGTGTTTGTTTTGTTCATGCATAATTAATTTGTATACATGAAAAAGCAATCATATGAAACATGTTTATGATTTATATTTATGAAATATGTACATGAATTGTAGTTGATTTTGTAAATTCCGGAGAATCCATAACGTCTTGAATGTCACTTTAGTTGATAACAATGTTTCTTTACATTATTCAGGAAGGGCAGAAAGAGCAACCAAAGGTGACTCCTCAGCCTGCTTCTACTCGTTCACCAAAGGTAAGCATCATAATAAAAAAATTACAACTTTGTTTTTTCCAAAATTGTGTCCAAGAAGAGTATAGTCATGTAAAGTATTGATTTTGGTCAAAATTTATGAGACCTTTTTGATGAATAATGATGATTATATAATCGCAGATAAGCACAAAATTTTCGCATTTGATGGCATTTGGTGGGGCAGCGCCTGAAAGAATCAATGGAAGGTTAGCCATGATTGGTTTTGTATCTGCAATGGGGGTGGAATTAGCAAAAGGGCAGGGTTTGTTCGATCAAATATCTGGTGGTGGAATCCCATGGTTCTTGTATACAAGTGTGTTGTTGACAGTTGCTTCTTTGGTTCCATTATTTGAAGGTGTTAGTGTTGAATCTAAGTCAAAAGGTATCATGTCCTCAAATGCAGAGCTTTGGAATGGAAGACTTGCTATGTTGGGTTTGATTGCTTTGGCTGTCACAGAATATGTTAAGGGTACTGCCCTTGTGTAAGTAGAGTTTTATAGGGACGCGATTAAAGTCTATAGGGTTTGTGGTTAAAAGCCAAAGTTGGAACCTTATGTATATTTTATGTAATTTCTTAAATAATATTTTATCATTGATACGCAAATTTCTTAATATTAACTTGTTTCTTTTTAAAGCTTGTAATTTTGACAGAGAAACCAAAACCTGTTTTCTAGGTGACGTTAACCATATAAATCAAATGATGCTTTTATAATCCGTAAAAATTGTGATTGTAACATGGACAAACGCTGCTTCAAGATTGTTGATAACCTCAATTGTAATCACTAATCTTGCGAGAAACTTTGTTCACATGTAGTAAACATGAGGACCCTTATAACTTAAATTGCCTTGGCGAAATCAGAATTGACATGCTTTACTGGCCCCCAAGAATATCAAAGATCGAATGCATTTCCAGAAATCTGTTTCTTGATGTATTCATCTTGGTAGCTCTTTGTCAGGCTTTCCTGCTACAGATTTTGACTACTTACATTAATATAAGGGTGTTTTCGAGAATAATAAATCAGATCAAATGCATTTTGAGATGTATATGAAATAGTACATTAACTATGAAAGCTTACTTGCATATACTTGACAAATATGAAGCCATTGTTTATTACAATTGTAGCTTGAGATGCTAGAATTAAGTTTAATAAGGAAACTAACTAAAGGAACTTCTGCCATTATTACTATTAGCAACAAAAAAAAAAGGAACAAAAAAAAGGAACTTCTGCCCTCAGAATGAGATAAAACTACAACTGAAAAAATATTACATATCCCTTTCTCTTCTAACACTTTTGATGAATTGAATGATGATAAATATGTAACTTAGATATAACACTACGGTGTATAAAATTTTAAAATTTATTTCGTATAAATTGTAACAAAAATGTTGACACAAAAGTAGTCACATAATAGAGAACGTGAAATTCTTCGATCAACAGCATTAGTGAGGACTGAGGTGCAACCGAGCACATCTACAAAATCTGTATGATTGATATTTGCATGAACACTAGCGTCAGCGCTTATTCAATACATGGATATCTCATCTTCATCTACGGAATGAACCTTTACACTCACATATTATATGAACAAAAAAGAATAAGAGAACAATACACATCTTAGCATCTTTTTCTTTTTTTCAGAAATCTTATCAACTAGTCCATATGTACAAATAACTAATATATTTGGCAGCCACATTTGTACTAATACAAGCAGCTATGGATCAAGCTGATACTCAGGCTTGTCAAAATCGCCATTTTGAAATGTGCTCCCTTCCACCCCATTTTCAAGTTTCTGCAATTCATTCATAACAAATCAATGACCAAAACAAGGGAAGAAATCAGTATACAAAATTGAGATCACATCATGCAATGCATATAGTTGTGTGGTTTGATTTTGTCAAACATACTAGACTTAGGCTTCTTAGATTATAAATGTGTCTTTAATTATGCATTACAGTACACAAATGAGATGTGAAAATGATAGTTATAGCCAGCATTTATCCATCATAAAAGCAATAATATAATAAAATAAAAAATTATCACCCAAGAAAGAAAAAAAATGCAGTTACACAATTTGATTAAAAGTTGCATTGCTTGTCTGTCCATACACATACACAAACAGAAAAGGAGAGAATCAGATACGTACTTCTGAGTGTAGATCAACTGGAAACAAAGTTATGGCTTCTCCATTGAATGTGAATCCACTGGAGGTGACACAAATTTTGCATTAGTGACATGCAGAGTGAAAAAAATATAGCGGAAAAGGAAAAAAAAAAAAAAAAAAAAAAAACATTGGTAGAAGAGAACATATAGAAGTTGAAATAAATAATAGTAGAATTAATTCCCCTAGACCTAGTGTATCTCAAGCCTCAATACTCTTGATTGAGCTGTTAAGTGTAAAATATTGACTGGCAGCCTCAAGACTATGTGAATAAGAAGCTCAAAGAAGCATACCAGTGGGATAATACAAGCTGCCAGACATATGGGATAAAAAACTCCTCAGGGTGTCTCTCTTGTTCATACATGAAGCGCAGTTGAGTAAACATCTGCCAAAAAAAAAAATAGTCACATAGAAGCAGGACAAGTAATCCTCTTAAATTCTATGATATATTCCGTAATGGAAGCGCACCACAAATCACAATATTATTTCCTTATTACCTTCATTCCATCACCCCTCCAAGAACGACAATTGACAATTATCACTTGGAGCACTTCATTGACTGACCAGTCACCATCAACTCTTTGAGCATCCATACGAGTATTGAAAAAATCTAATACCTGCAAATATTCAATAGATACATTTTTCAATGACACAAAAAAAATGATGTAAAAAAGATAGCACGAAACATGCTCTATTAGAATTTGCAAGGTTTAAAAGGGTGAGCATATATTGTAACTTCAACTTAAATATATATTAAACATACGGTATAAATGTTTTCAAGTAGTTCATGGAAGCGTGGATGACTCTTGTATGGCTGAAAGACTTCCTGCCTGTGCATTACTGCATACACTACCTGCTCCAATCACATAAAGCAATACCGTAACGTAAATTTTAACTGTTTTGGACTAGACAAAAATAGGTGAAATAAATCTTCAATTAATCAAGTAGAAAATCAAATCAAACCTCGGGATTCCGAGGCAGTGCATAAGTCAGGATTGCATTTATTATTTCTAGTACAAGCCTCAAGAAGTCGGTGTAAATCTGCATTTCAGTTGACTGCACCAAAAGAAGACTCAATTTAGAAAAAGGAGTGGTCTAAAGTTTGTGATCAATGGTGTCACAAAAGCACCAAGATGGTATATATATTATATACCACATCATCTACAAAGCTGTTTCCTTCAATTGAGTTGTCTTTTGCAATATGAAGCTTATTATCTCTGCGATCAGCTAATTTGTTATACCTGATGAGAAGCAAGAATATTGACAAAGTTTTAAACCAGAGATAACAAGCTCTAAAAGGTATAAATTTGAATGGTACATTACAAAGGTAAAGAAAGAAGGGAAACATACTTGCGTGAGAGCATATCGAAAAGGCTGACTAGTCTCTGAGATGCATATGCACTCAAACGATGGACATGAGGTGCCATGTTAGCCAAAGTTGCCAGACATGTTGTGTGGAGATAGACATCCTATCATTTTTTTACATAACAGAATGGTTAGTGGAAGAAATCTATACAAAAATAAAAGCATTTTAATAGTTCAATCCACATAAACTACTTGTGTAAACGAGGATCAGAAACATTTCTAACATTGAAACATGCCAACTCTACAAGTATCCATTGGCATATGAATGATATGATATGATATATATAATCACTGTTTTCAGTAGATATAGGATAACAGATCTGAAGTCTCAATGCCTTCCTTACACCCAGCTCCCAGACTTTCCCAAATGTAAATTTTCTGTCAGTCTTTCCTTAAAAAGATACCAATTTTCTTCATCAAAGCTACTTCTAGTACACAATACCCTAATCCTATTAGATCAGACCAGCAAAATATAGCATTAGACCAAGTAGGTAAACTAATGCAAACTTAAAGCTTACATAGTTGATTGAAAATTACATTATCAAGATAGAGTCCTTGAAACTTGAATTTAAGATGTTGAAAATATGTTCACGGAAAAACATAAATCCTTACATTTCTAAAATAGCACTAGAATTTCAAGGCAGGATCCTATTTCATTGGACCAAGTTTATTACAGTAAACCATGTTACGCGAACAGAACAATGTATCGGAAGAGATTTCAATATTGGGCCTTTTGGGTAAACACCATCAAGTGAACTCAAACAGGACAAAGTATTTCCCATAAAACATAAAGGTCAATAGCATCAATCGGTTTATATATTCCACCAATAAATACTGATAATAGTAGCACGTCTCTCAGTAATAACTAATAAGCATATTAATTGGCCATTGGATTAGATTTTGCATTATATATATATATATATATATATATATATATATATATATATATATAAAATCAAGTAGAAAAGGGAAATGTAGAAATTAGATACAAGATAGTAAATTAATAATGTAACATAGTTTTAAGAATCATACCCGTAGTTTAGACAAATTATACTGTACAGTTCTGATAAGAATTATGACCATGAGAGAACCAAGAGAAGTCTGATGGAGAAGACGTTCTTTGTACCATGGAACACCCGTCAATATCTGTCCATTTATATACCAAATTAACCTTTAACACAATCGTTGCAGTTTCAGGCATATTCTAATAGTGAAAGACGACTCTTACCAGCTTATGAATGCTAGCATTGAAAGAAGAATCTTGACTAAGTATAAGACATATAATCAGCAACATGTATATTTGATTAGCTGTCCTACTTTGAGCATTGTATAGAGCTTCCAGAATCGGCATTAACTGTTAATGTCATAAGATAAATCTCTTTCAAAAAAATGTCATAAGATAAACAAGAAACGGAGTCAAACTCAATCTTTAGTCATTCTAGATGTTATCGGTCGAATCCATATGATTTACAATGACTTAAAGCAAGTGCTTGCATATATCACATGATAATAAAGTGAATACATGTTTCCCAAAGTAATAAGCCTCAACGAAGTTGATCTTCAAATTCTAATTTTGACTTCTAAATATATAAATTAGGGGAAATTTCCCTCACTTTCTCTAATATATATGTCAAAATGACACATACCTCCTCTTTTTTGTAAGATTCGCGGACCTCCCTCAATTACACTAACCTCCAATGTATCTTGTAAAAATAGAGGATGTGTGTATCGTTTGACATATCTAAGGGAAAATGAGTGTTGATTTCTACGACAAATAAGTGAATAAGGGTGGCAAGTGTTTGTTTAAAAAATATAAGGGGTATGTATGCCATTTAAAGATATCTCAAGGGAGATCGATGATATTTCACCAATAAAATATAATAAATTCATTCCATTTTCTTTCATAAGAGAAATTCAAGTTTGCTGTCTCGTACCAATGTGTCTATATCAGTCCGCACCAAGACATACTCCAAAAAGGCAGAATTTCCTTGCAACAACGAGTAAAGCAGTAGGACAGCTGCCTCATCAGCTAAGCACCTGTAGAGGAATAAAAGTTGCCAGGTGTTTTAAAAACAACAAATGTTAAAAATCATAGATAATGAATTGCAATTAGTATGAGTGTCGGACAATAATGACACAAAATGAATACATATAACTTTGTACACAAAATATCCAAAGTGGAAAGGAATTTGTGAGTTCTAGCTGTATCAATGAGAAGGGAAAATGAAGGACACTTATCACAAAACTAGAAGGTATATACCATGAGATACTAGAGCCTCAAACCAAGAAAGTATTAAACCGAGACACGAAGCTGCAAATAATCGTTCACTGCTCACGTAAACAAGAAGAAATCCATAATGTCTGACTGTAAAACATACATGAAACGGAAGGAAAAAAGCGGAACAAATTGTGATTTCTTGCTTTATTTTACTTTCCCCTCCTTCTCTTTGATATAAGTATTGATTGGAGAACAGAAAAAAGTAAGAAATCAATTTTCTAAATATCGTAATAAGATTGATCTACAACTGGCCTATATTCTGCTCATCTCACAAGTTTTCAAGTTATCTTCATGAGTATAACATACAATTACAAACATGTTAATTCTATTTTGCGGACTTTGATTCTAGGGTTAAATATGTTTTTGGTCCCTATAAATATGTCAACTTTTCGTTTTAGTCCCTCTAAAAAATTTCTTCAACTTTTAGTCCCTCAAAAAAATTTCATCTTCACTTTTGGTCCCTCTTTTAAAGTAAAATCATACGTAGAATTCATATTTTTAAATAGAATTTTGCAGAAAAATTCATAATATTATAAGAATCTCTCCCAAAAAAAAATTAGAATTTTTTAACAAAACATGAATTTGATATAAATTTTTATATTTTTGACGGTTAAAAATTCATATTTAATTTATGTTTTGTTAAAAAATTCTAAATTTTTTTGGGAATTTTTTTTACAATATTCTACACATTTCTGCACAATTTCATTAAAAAATACAAAAATTAACTTAAAAATAAGGACCAAAAGTAGTGATTGAAAATTTTATAGGGACTAGAAATTTGAAGGAAAATTTTAGAGGGACTAAAACGAAAAGTTGGTATATTTATAGGGACCAAAAACATATTTAACCCTTGATTCTATTAATAAAAGCATATGT
The DNA here is from genome assembly GCF_051527215.1 of Medicago sativa. Classification (NCBI taxonomy): domain Eukaryota; kingdom Viridiplantae; phylum Streptophyta; class Magnoliopsida; order Fabales; family Fabaceae; genus Medicago; species Medicago sativa. The sequence goes on from NC_140749.1 coordinate 86,092,936, forward strand.
GAGCATTCTACGGATGTAGTATATTAATTGTCAAACACATATACATGCGGAAAGATACTCACATGCCAAGTGTATCAAACAAAGAAGCAAAAGGCAACTTTATGTGTCGGCCACTGTGTGCATTGCCCTCGATGTCTACACGATCCACTGCATTTTAAGACTGATCAAAATTTGCTAGCCTTCTCAATCAATTAAAATGGTATATATAGATATGTAAAATATATTACATTCACAATCAATTGCTTGCTCTAAGGCCTTGCAGTATGAGTTGTCGGAAAATTGGGCATTTTCTTTGATTAATGAATCTGAAGCTGAAGATTTGTTATTCTCAATGGCAGAGTAGTCCTCACTCACAGCACATTTATGATAATGAATGAGAATAAGAAGCACGTGAAGACTGCTATCCGCTATTGGATTTCTTGACCCTTCACCGCTAGAACTGACCAAATAACTGAATGGCAATAAAACGATATTTGCTGCAAGGCAATAAATCAAAAAATAAAACACCTATCAAATAAGTTCCAACTTTCCAAACAAAAATCTTGCAGCAATTGAAATAGCAACAACAACAACAACAATAATAAAAAGGCATACTTGACTTCAAAAAATTCATAATATTAAATAGAAAAGCATATCCAGTCACCAGTTCATACCAGCTGCAGAACCAACTCTCTGTAGCACACTACTCTGACTTCCGTCATAAAAGATGGGATAAGTTGCCCGATTGAATGGAACCCTAGGACGGGTAATGAAATTTAGAAGCAATTTGCGAACAACTAAACCAACCAGAGCACTGTCCTGCAAAACCAATAATGCACTAACCTGTTATTTACTATCTGCAAATACAGAATAACTCAATGACCAACGGTTGATGTTAAAGACTCAGCTTCTAACCTGAGCCATTGCTGCATCAAGAAATGGATTCACATCATTTGGTCCAGGAGATGGACCACATAGAAGCTGAGTTGACATTGTAATAATCAAGAAATTAAGCAGCTCTAGATGTAGAAGAAATGTGTTTGGACTACAATAATAATAGAAAAAGGAAAAATTGTCAGGAGAGAAAGTTCACACAATAACTCAATGATAATTAACCGGTAAAGTTGCATATGAGTCATAATATACCTCACTTCTACTGATGCTATAAAGTTCAGTACATTCCTCATAACAAGATTTTCAATGGTTTGATCTGTATGAAATTTAAAAAAAAAAAATTGTATTAAGAAATCTGAAAAACACTGGAAATACACACATATAAACCAAAAGATACTTCAAAAGAGAAAAGAAGGAAAGAAAAAAAACGAATCGCATGAAACATAAAGAATTTCCAATTCAAACAAGAGAAAGAAATTATGCATATATCACATCACATCAAATGCAATAAGGTGCAGCATGTTACCCAAGTAGATGCCAAAATTCGGCTCAAGCCGTTTACATGAATATTATGCTAATACACCGCCCAAAATCATAAATGCAACTGATAGGAAATTGGGTATTAGGGAGCACTCAAGTCCCACATCAAGTAGTATGCGATGCTCGGTAGAGTATTTATTTAAGTGGTTTGGTTCTTTCCCCTTTATAACTAGGTTTTAAGGAAGGGTTCCCCAAGTCCTTGGATACTTATCAGCAATAAAGTTCAATGACAATGATATGTATGTATGGTTTTGCAGATCTTAATCCTAAAGAGAAAACAACAGTTCAATGACAATGATATGTATGTATGGTTTTGCAGATCTTAATTCTAAAGAGAAAACAACGATAATTATAGCGTGTTTGGTTTTGCATGGGAAATCTCCCAAATTCATGGTTCTAACTTCTAATCTAAAGATCCTGAAAGTTAAATCTAACACGCGCTTACCTCCCAAAACATCCTTCAGTACAGCTTCATCACCCTCAAAAGATAGATACAACTGCATACCACTTTCAATCAAGTGCTTCAAAAACACAGAACCGATGTACACTGCATTAGCAGCCTTTTCATAAACCAAGGGCGGCACACCAGAAGTAGACATGGACTCCTGCAAGTAGCATGCTAGATGGAACAAAAGCTTTGCAAGATGCCTGGTTTGACAATTGTTTTTCGCTGCAAAACAATTCAAAAAAATCCAAAATTCACATAAGAATTCGACACAAGAAGCAAATTTACTCACTTTAAAATCATCATAATAAGCACATTATAGCCCATACAAATCAAATAGATTAAAACTAAAAATCATCCAAAATCACTTCTCTAAAAATCATAGATTAAAGCATAAATAGCATTCGAAACTCCTTGATGTTATAATCACATTTCAACAATCTACCATAAAAATTAAATTAATCAATTCTATCAGAATCCAAATATCTTGAAACAACACAAATAGCATACTAAACTCCTAGCCTCTGCAGCAACGACATTTGAGATGGAAACGTGTCCGGTGTCTGATACGACACCGACACACGTGATTACGTTCAATTGATTCATCTTTTCAATGTTTTACCGGTCTGTGTGTCAGTGTCATATCCGGTGTCTGTGTTGTGTCAGTGCTTCATAGCTCCTTGCTATTAGCATCATTTTGAGTTAAAACAAAATCATATCACAACATTCTAATCATTGAATTCAATAAAACTAAGCTATAAACTAATGCTATTATCAAAAAATGGATCAATTGAAGCTTCCTCATGAAGACGACTAACCCAAAAGCTCGCAAGCTTGTTGAACACGTTCAGCAGGCCATTGAACATTGAGAGGAAGCTCAAGCAATTTCTGCCAAAACTCCGATGAGAAAGGGAACGACTCATCACCGACAAAAGTCCCGATCAGATACTCCGCCGTTTCCGGCGAGAATTCACCACGCTTACGCGGCGTTGACGCCACCGAACCCATTCAGAAAGAAAAAAAACGGTTATTTTCAACGATAGTGTTGTTCAAATCTCGTTGCGTCTGATTTGGTGGGAGATTCAAATTTCAAAGCTGCATTGTGTGAAAATTCGCGGAGAGATGAAAAGGATTTGATCTAAACGCGATTATGGAGATTTGTTTTGAAAATCTCGTTGGTTCGTGAAGAGAATGAAAAGAACAGAGAGAGTGTAACGAAGAAGAGAAGAAAAAGAAGAACGAGAAGGAGCTTCTTCGAAACGAAGGTTTTGCAGAGAAAAATGAATTAATTATAAGGACTTGTTTGGATCAGCGGTTATTATCAGTTAATAATAATAAGATTTTCGACGTCACCGCGTGGTGGATCCAAACAAGACATAACTCGAATTTCCTCAAAATCTAAAATTTCTATTTATAAATTTTTATTATATTAATGTGTATGATAAGTATAGATATCGTGATTAAGACAATAATGAAAACGTCACATATAAGTATTAAATGCTTTTTCATTTTGTTTATTTAATTGGTATGGGCATGGCCTAGCTTTCGGACTTATATTTGATTTTGATGTATGAAAATTGTGATAGATCCATCACTTTGCAAATGTATAATTAACTAAACTTTATGTGCATTTAGCCTAACGCTAAAATAAATTCTAACATGATTTTCAACATAAATCCAAATAGTATGCCAAACAAGCATACATTTTTGTTCTTTTGTGACCATGTGCAATGGGCTATTGAATGGCAACCTCAATATGTTGAAACCATTGGAGGGAGAGTGTTGAAGATGAGGTGGAGGAGAGAGTAGATGAATGAATTAAACATGTTGAATGCTGCCACGCCGAGCCATCCGTCGCGTTCTGGTTTGTGAAATTGGGCGCGTGTAATGCACGCGCCGACAGGGCGCGTTTGGTATTGACGGACGCGGAGAGAGAAAGCTTTTTGGATAAAGCTGTGACACGTGGCTTGCTACGATTGGCTGTTTGGATCTTTATCTTCTTAATTCTTTGGACTCAATTATTTCGTTGCAAATAATTTTTTTATTTTTTTACCAAAATTCGTGATTTTTTTTCTCTACAAATAGAGACTTTGATCATTTGATTTGGATACAGAAACAAAAACCAAGTTTTTCACTCTCTTAATCTTATTATTTGTGTGTCGCGTGCTTAGTTTGTTGTATTGCATTTTAAGTTAAAAAAATAAAAATAAATTATTTTACTAAATTTTGGTTTTCCAAAAAAACTAAAAAAAATAAATTGTTAATTGTATTATTTAAATTTAATTATAATCGATAATTATAATTTTATGTAATTATAAAAACAAAAATTAAATAAGAATAAGAATAAGAAATAAAAAGTGGTGGGGTAGGGTGTTGAATGAAAACCATTGGAAAGGTAAAAATTGAATGGGGGTTGAATTAAGAGAGAGAAAATGATGTGGAGTGTTGGGAATTGAAAAAGTGGGTGTTGAAGGGTGTTGAAAGAAAAAAACATTGTACATGGTCTTAGGGCGTATATGAAAAAAAAAATAATAGCACATTCTTTATTTCTGATTTTCTACATAATCTTGTGTCATATGTTAGTTAGAAGTATACAAAAACATTTGTATGGAATGGTAAAAAAATATTTTCTAATTTAATTGGAGGTTTTTGGTTGAACTCAAGATTGAAAATTAACAAGTGTTAAATTTTTTGTTAGAGAATTTTGTTATCTATTGTGATCTGAATTAACTTGTACTAGACTCTAGCCCGTACGATGTACGGGTTTTGTAGAGTTTCTTATATAAGCATCAAAGTGACTATGTTACTAATTTTAGAGTTACATTCAAAGTAATAGAAACAATGAAACTAAGTGATGTTTGAGAGTGATCGACATGCAAAATCTCAAAAAAGAAAATTATAACATTAGTTTGCATCAACAAAAATGAACATGAAATAAAAGTCATAAATTAAATTATGTGAAATTAATCAAACATGAAAATAAACACAATAAAAATGAGTGTTAGTGGCTTAAAAAAAAGGCCTTTAAGATTACATATCCATTTTAGAAGCAACTATATTTCAATAAAAATGTTAGTGGTCTAGTGGTAAAAGCTCTAAGGTGTTGTTATGGGTAGTTGGTTCAATTCATTGCAAAACAATTTTTAAAAAAAATATATTTAGACCCGCCAAAAAGGACGGGATTAGGGTTAATTAAGTTGATTGGAGAATATCTAACATTTATATATATATATATATATATATATATATATATATATATATATATATATTAAAATATTCATTCCTTTATAAAAATGAAAAAGATTCGTTAGAATTTTTCAAGCATGTGATAGTTTTTTTTTTTTTAAGGCATGTGATAGTTTTTTGTTTCTTTTGTTTTCAGGGAGGTATGTGATAGTTTTATTTTCACGGGATATACCACGTAATAATTTAATTTATTTTTAATTTAAAAAAATATTGATTTACATTATGTCAACGTGTGGAAAGACGGGCATTCACATAGCCGTCTTTTCATTTTTTTTATTACGCTAACACATATAGATTATGAACGATATTTTATATAAAAAAGTTTATATAGATTAAAATTATAAGCATAAATATTTATGAATTTCAAATGTAACAAACAAAATTGTTTAAGGTATAGTTTGAATAACAAAAGTCAGCCTAAAATCCTCTATTGTTTATAAATATAGTACAAATATATCATTAATAATTGTAACAAAAAAAATATCATTAATAAGTGTAAAACAACTTGTCAAAAAAAAAGTCTACAGAAACAATAGATATATACAAACGATGACACAACATGATAAGAATAAAAAGCTTATCAGCGAGGAGAAATATTAGGGATTGCTGCATTTTAGAAGGAATTTGTTTGTTTAAATTGGTGCGCTGCATTTTAGATGGAATTTGTTAGGTTAAATTGCTGCTAATCTAATGCATAATTTTAGAGGGAAATTATTAGGTTAAGTTGCTGTAGACCTAATAAAATTAATAAATAAGGATAAATAAGGATAAAAAAGGCATGAAATTGGTGCGATGCATTTTTTTAGATGGAATTTGTTATGTTAAATAATTGCAAACCTAAAAATGTAGAAAATATTTGATTAAAAAAAAGGAGGATAGGAATGAAATTTGTTAGGTTAAAAAATAAGGATTCGGTTGGCTAAAATTATAGCAAACTTGATAAAAAAATTCGGCTGGCATTAAGTAAGATGATCAATGGCTAAAATTGAATGGCGCCTAAATGTGCAAGATCCAATGGCTCAGAAAAGTGGAGGGAAAAATGGGGGGAAAATATTAGGGCAACAATAGCTTGAGGGGTTAAGCTTTAGTAAGTTAGGGTAGAAAATATTTGCTTCATAAAAAAAAAGGCAAGAGGATAGGAATAAAATTGGTGCGATGCATTTTTTTAGATGGAATTTGTTATGTTAAATAATTGCAAACCTAAAAGTGTAGAAAATATTTGATTAAAAAAAAGGAGGATAGGAATGAAATTTGTTAGGTTAAAAATAAGGATTCGGCTGGCCAAAATTATAACAAACTTGATAACAAAATTCGGCTGGCATTAAGTAAGATGATCAATAGCTAAAATTGAATGGTGCCTAAATGTGCAAGATCCAATGACTCAGAAAAGTGGAGGGAAAAATGTGGGGAAAATATTAGGGCAACAATAGCTTGAGGGGTTAAGCTTTAGTAAGTTAGGGTAGAAAATATTTGCTTCATAAAAAAAAAGCAAGAGGATAGGAATAAAATTGGTGCGATGCATTTTTTTAGATGGAATTTGTTATGTTAAATAATTGCAAACCTAAAAGTGTAGAAAATATTTGATTAAAAAAAAGGAGGATAGGAATGAAATTTGTTAGGTTAAAAAAATAAGGATTCGGCTGGCCAAAATTATAGCAAACTTGATAACAAAATTCGGCTGACATTAAGTAAGATGATCAATGGCTAAAATTGAATGGCGCCTAAATGTGAAAGATCCAATGACTCAGAAAAATGGAGGGAAAAATGTGGGGAAAATATTAGGGCAACAATAGCTTGAGGGGTTAAGCTTTAGGAAGTTAGGGTAGAAAATATTTGCTTCATAAAAAAAAAAAAAGCAAGAGGATAGGAATAAAATTGGTGCGATGCATTTTTTTAGATAGAATTTGTTATGTTAAATAATTGCAAACCTAAAAGTGTAGAAAATATTTAATTCAAAAAAAAAGGAGGATATGAATGAAATTTGTTAGGTTAAAAAATAAGGATTCGGCTGGCCAAAATTATAGCAAACTTGATAACAAAATTCGGCTGGCATTAAGTAAGATGATCAATGGCTAAAATTGAATGGCGCCTAAATGTGCAAGATCCAATGGCTCAGAAAAGTGGAGGGAAAAATGGGGGGAAATATTAGGGCAACAATTGCTTGAAGGGTTAAGCTTTAGTAATTAAGATTATTAATCAATTGATGCAATCCAAACAAGACAATTCAAATTCCCTCAATAAATTTTCATTTTGTGGAAGTTAATTGGTATGGCCTAGCTTTCGGACTTTTTGATATGAAAATGTGATAGATCTATCACATCGCAATTGGACAATTAACTAAAGAATTGCACATGAGGTTGTTATAGTTATGGGAAAATATAACTCATGCAGACAATTTTAATGATGCAAATGCAGTGTGCACTTAGCCTAACGCTTGACTAACATAATTCATTAATTGTCAGTCTAGAATTTCTTTTTTCTTTCTTTCTTTTTTTTAAGGAAAATGAAAATTCTTTTTCTTTTTTTCATGTTAGTTTAGGTATAGACATTGCATAATATATGCAGAGGTTTCATGTTAGTTTAGGTATGGACAATGCATAATATATGCAGGGGTTGAAGTTCGAACCCTGTATACCTGACTTCTCCACATTTAAAATGTGCGAGCTCTAGTCACTAAACTACTTGATAAAAAAAGAAGAACCTAACTTTTTTTTTGGGATAATATAGCACATAATTTAAGTTGAAGTCCCTCTCAAAAACTTAAGTTTAAGTCGTAAGCTTGTTGATGACAGAAAAATAAAAGTCTCTGACTCAATTCGTGCGTAGGGGTTGTTCTCAAATGCAGATCATTCTCCACCTCAGGGACAATTAGCCACGTACAATTTATATAATGTTCTTTGACAACTTCAATCCTACCGACATAAAAGAAAATAAACACTTAATTTGTTTTCATTAAGTGTTTTTTTTTTGTCAAGTAGCCTAGTGGCTGGATTCACACACATCACATAATGTGTGAGAAGTGGGGAATCCGGGGTTCGAACCCCGGCCCCTGCACAAATTATCCCTGATAGCTATCAACTGAGCTACCCTTACGGGACGTTTTCATTAAGTGTTTTATTTGAAATTTTTATCATTATTTTTTTTTAACAAATCAAAATGAGATATATCACGAAACCAACGATGTTACCACCCGTACAAGGTGTGCAAAAGGAGGAACATCGAAATTTTTTTTATCATTATTGCAATATTAATATACTCTTTTTTGATCAAGACAATATTAATATACTCTAATTTATTACTCACTTTGATCCTTTTTATAAAAACAAATAATTTTTTAATTCATTGAATAACTCACATATTTGGTCTATAAGATAAATCAATTATTCAATAAATCTAAAAATTGATTATTTTTTTACAAAAATTTAAAAAATGAATTGTTTCTTATAAAAAAATATCTAATGGAGTAATTATTTAATAATATCCCTATTTAAATAAGTAGTTTATATTGTTTTTTTGGTTCAATTGATAAGAACATTGTTTCATGTAGGGAGTGAAGTTCGAACCACAAATTTCTCACTTATATATCTTATGTTGTGAATATCTAGTCAATTGATTATTTGACAAAAAATATAATATAGTATATAGCTTAACTAACTTTATATACATATAAAGTTAGTTAAACTATATAATCACTTGTGGTTTTGCTGGTTGGTGTGTCTGATATGTGAATTTGGAAGTTTCATTCTTTCCACATGTACGCGGGCAAAAGTGATTAATAAATCACTTGACTAGTTCGGATGTGGCAATCGATGACCGTTGTAGTCATATTTTATGGCTTAAGCAAATTCAGCTTATGGTCAATATTTTTATTTGGCGTTTGTTCAAGAATAAAGTAGTGACTAAGATGAATATGATTAGGAGAAATATTTTGGATTATAATGAATCTTTTTATTCGGTCACTTGCGGATTGGTTGAAGATCAAGAACATTTGTTATTTTCTTGTGCTTTTTATGGTCAACTTTGGCATTTAATATCGAGATGGTTAGGCATTTCAACGCCTCTTCAAGATTTCTTATTTGAACATTTTCTTCAGTTTGGAGGTCTTGGGAGTATTTTCCAACAAGTCTCGTTTGACTTTTTATATTATTTGAATTTCAGCTCTTTTTACTATTTGGAAAGACCGGAATATGAGGCATTTTCACAATAAATTGGAACAATTGTTATCTTTATTGAAAAAGATTAAACTCACGGCATTTTGGTGGTTTAAATCTTATTATGTTGTTTTTGATTTTGAGTATTCAGTTTGGAGGTTAAATTATTTATTATATTTTCAAGTTGTAACGTAATTTTATTTTTCTTAGCTACTATGTGGTAGCATGTAGATCGTCTTTTTGTAATTTTTGAATACTTTAAATTCCTTTGATACACTTAATGCTAGAGGAGTTTGTGTTGGTTTTTTGATATAGTTTGTTTAGCTTCTTAAAAAGAACTTTATATACATATATATGAGCCAACTATTTACTACTTGTAACATATTAGCTTACTATAAAATTAGCCCAACTAGTACTCCTAATAATATTTTAATGAGTTAAAAAAATTGGCAAATTGTGTGCTACAATAAGACACAAAGGAGTAACGACAATAATATTGTAATCATCCCTATTATCCTTATTTTTTGTTCAAGAAAGAGACACTCTTCAAAATAAATTCACCACATAAGGAAAAATAAATTCACCTCATGGATAGTGAAGGAAAATAATCACTACATGACCACACACTCTATCATTCCTACATCAGCTCACAAAAATGTTAAAATTGTTAAGTTGAATACCATGATCAGGATTCGAACTCCGATTTCTCTACCTGTATTGTTAGTTTTTAATGACTTTATCATTTTGTTTATCTACAAAAAAAAAAAAAAAAAAATTGACCACACAGCTTACACCTGTCACATCGTGGATTCCGGTCAAAAGGAGATTTTATTGGGTGACGGAAAATTCGTGATGCATTCTCGAGATAAGGTATCGCAATAAATAACATTGTTGATTATATAATGTTCAATGAGAAGTCAATGCCTTCAATGTTTAGGGCTTGTTTGATTTACTTTTCAAAAACAGTTTTTAAGTTTTTAAAAATTGGAAAATAAAAAACCTGTCTGGTAATACAGTTTTAGAAAAGTGTTTTTAGAAATTGTTTTCCATCTATCAGTTTTTAAAACTAAAAAAAACTAAAACAGCTAAAGGTTGTTTTGCTTTTCAATTTTGCTTTTCTCTTGCCAAAAACAGAAAACACGGAGAAAATGCACAGGTTTCATTAATGGCAAACCTGTAATTAATGGTAAAATCTTTTGTTTCTCTCTCAACACTTCTTGCTCTATTTCTATTGGTAGTGTGTGCACTACTCGTTCTACTCTTGCCAAACAAGTTTTTTCCTTCAGACTTCTCTAAAACAGTTTTCAAAATTGAGATTACCAAACAAATTTTTTTGTTGATTTCTTTTTCAAAACAGTTTCCTAAAACTGATTTATAAAATAGAATTTAAAAACTAAAAACCAAAACTCTTTCAAACAGGCCCTTAATTTTTGAACTGTTCGTAAAAAATTGAATTGTTTCCACTGTTGTCTCGCCCAAGAGTAGACTACATTTTATTTTTGCCCCAGATGTGATTATCATTGTTGGTTGGTCTGCTTTAATTTATGCTACTATCATTATTAAGAGCAAAGTATTGTATCAAAAAGCTAAGCCATGATACTATTGTAACTCACGATAAAAATGTCTCATTCTGATCAATGTTTTGTGAGCATTGTTTGATCTTTCAAACTCGAGGAAGCGTGAATGATCTTTACGAGTTGATGAAACAAAAAATTGAATGAAAGCAACTGTCACCATCCTAGAACCGTGATATGTGAAAGGGGAGACAAAAGAGCAATAATGTTGATGAAAAAGTGACTAATACGTGGAGGAGGGGATGAAAAAATTTAGAGGAGCCGAAAGAGAATGTCTTATTTTTTCTTTTTTTAAATTAAGGAAACTATAAAATATTTTCATAATTAAATTAGATATGATTGTCATCGTGAGCATAACTCAGTTGGTATGGAAAATGCATAAAATATGCAAGGTCCGGGTTCGAATCACGGCCACCACCAAAAAGATATGATTGAAATTTATATGACCATTCAACCAATTTTAGATTATCTCATTCTCATTCTCTTGAAAATCGGAGAATTAAGATTAAGAAAGTTTATAATGAATCATAGAATTGGAAGAATAGCTTTGATATTTATGACGTTGATGAGTATCTTTGTTCAAATTGTACAACTCGTTTTCAATTTAATACCCGCGTAAAAATAATAGATAGAACTTTGGATTTAGAAAAGCATAGGGTTGTCAAGATAAACCATCTTTAGTCGCACCGCCCAATTTTTCCGGCCACGTACCACCATATTCTGGTAACCAATGGTTGTGCCACCCTCGCCATTTTTCTCCCCTTGTCGAGCTCTAACTCCAACACCCAACGGATCATCTGTCACATATTCACCGGAACTCTGCCACCTTCTATCCTTTACTTTGTCGTTCGTGGACCGCCTTTGGTCACAAAACCACCACCAATCAACTCATCTCCTTCTTCCAAGCAAACTCCTCAATTTATTTCAAGATTCGATCAAGTTGATTTTTTAGACCACCGGCTTTAAAGACAATTTTCAGTGACCACGATACTGGATCAAGAAGATGAACACCAATTCCTTGCTCACCTTCATGAGACCTGTCTATTGGATAACTTATTTTTATGTTATATGTATCAACATCAGTCACCATTGTTCTGTCGCATGTAAAAAGCTTCGACCATCTTTGTTCTTTCTTTTTGTTTTCAAATGAGTAAATAGGCAATTGCCCCCCCCCCCCCCCCCCCCCCCCTCCCCCCGCGGAAATTGTAAGTGTCGTCAACTACCCCCTGACATTAACAAAACTTCAATTACCCCCTGAAATTGCACAACGTTAATCAATTTACCCCCGAACTTGAAAATTTATATATTTTTTTCTTATCCTTGACTCAAAAGATATTAAAGGCAAACAATTGAGTCAAAGATATGAAATTGAAGATATGCAAAGATATGCCTTGGTATTGTGTGGTATTAACAACATAAGACTGACGTGTTAACGATCACAATTTACAATAGGTTAGTTTCTTTCATGTTACTTCCGACATTAACAATTGCAAATCATACATGGGCGCTGAAATGGACAGGAATGTAATATATGTATGTTTATTACTCAAGCCTCGCAGCTTCTACATTGTTGTTTCATGCTTTAGTTCTCATATTCTGCATTGTGCATCTATGTATGAAAGTCTAGTTCCTTGCAACAGAAAGTAGTATTTATCATGAAATTGAAAAGTAACATGTCAATTGAATACAAAAAGAGATGGTCGTTTAAACATAACAACGAAACTGTATTGAATTTCCTTACAAGGAAACTCTAACATGAAGTAGAATTGTGAGAAAAAACATTTTAATAAAACGGAATCAATCTTTAAGCCACAATTTTTTACTTCAAAAAATGAAGTAATGTTTTAAGGTATAGCAGGCATATCTTCATGCCATGAATCAAATGGCTTACCAATTGAATAAACCAATTACAATCAACGACGTTTCTACCATTAAAAACAAATGATGGTTTTCTCATATTATCGTAAATCTTCTAATAATCAAGTTTCTTATACTCATCCCACACATTTAAAACACAAACACCATCTGAATCACCAAGTAGCCATTTACACACATTAATATTTTTGAGTCAAGGATAAGAAAAAAAACATATATAAATTTTCAAGTTTGGGGGGCATTTTGCACATAAGTGCAAAACTTCAGGGGGTATTTGCAAAACGTCATGTTGATTAATAGAAGAATTTGACGGAAGGGGGTAAATTGATTAACGTTATGCAATTTTGGGTGCGTTTGTTTCAGCTTTGAAAAAAATAGATTTTATGTTAAAAGAATCTAGAGATTATTTTTTAGAGATTTTTAAAAAAATCTGAAGTTATTTTTGTTTGCCTACTACCCATAAAAATCAATTTTTTAGAAAAATTGAGTTTTAACTTGTACATGTGTTACCTCCTTGTTGTTGAAAAAAATAGATTTTGAAAAAAGCTAATCCTAATTGCTTTTCATTTTAGCATCAAAATAGATTTTTTTGATAAAATAATTTTTCTAAAAATCCTAAACAAACACTTGAAAATGAAAAAGTGATTTTTTTAATGGAAAAAATGGATTTTTTTTTGGAAAAATTCCAAAACAAACGCACCCTTTATGGGGGTAATTGAAGTTTTGTTAATGTCAAGGGGTAATTGACGAAACTTACAATTTCGGAAGATAATTCAATATTTACTCGTTTTCCAATGAACTTTCTCCATGGAAGGAAGCGGGAAATGATTTGGTTTATAGCGTGTGTCATAAAATATGGCAGAATTTATTCATCTAATGGTGTAAAAAAAAATGCATGGTGAAAGACCTAGTACACTTGTGCACCATAGACGTTGGCTCTGTCTCCGGTACGCGACCTCTATAGGTCATCTACCGTGAGAGACCCTTTTTTGCTTTTTTGTTTTTATTGCAAATTGAAATGGAACCATTGGATAAACATAAAATGTAATCAATGGCTGTGATCTCTTTGAATTATAACCTACTAACATTTTATTAAATAAACACTAATATTAATTTTAAAAATCTGGAATTACATTTTATAAAGGATGTTTTCGGTATTATTGGAACAATTGTTCTCCTTCACCATAAACATCATCATCCTCTTCTTCATCTTATCCATTTTCTTCAAACTCAAAAACACCCAAATCCAGAAAGAAAGAAAAAAAACACAAATCTGAAAAAACACAAACCCCAAATCCGAATTTTGTTTTCACTTTTTTTAGGGGAAGTGAAACCGTAGAGAAACCGATGGGAGATTTGGTAGTAAGGAAACATATGAATAATTAGTTGAAGATGTTGAGTTAGATTTGAAAAGATGAATATGAAGAGAGATCTGAAAGGTGTTTGACGAGGGAGGATTTCAAGGGTGAAGTGAACCTCCTTTGAATATGGTAGATATGGATCTGTAAAAATAAGGACATGAATTAATTGATGCAGTGATGGTGACTATTTAAATCTGGAATTGTAAGAAGAGGAAATAATGAAGAAGAAATTGATAATGATGATGATGATTAAGGATTTTCTGGTATCAACACATATGAAAGCAAGAAAGTGAAAGCATATCGTGTTCTTGATCCAAACAGTGCAGGATGAGTAATTTTGCAAGTAACACTGTAACAGTGTTAATCCAAAAGTCTGGATTGGAAAACAATATTTTATTTAAGAGAAAATACCAAAATTGACCCTGCAATTGAATAAATTACTTAAATAAAATTTACCTCTAACACGGTAACCAATGTACAACTATCTACTAAAAAAAAACAGTCTTTTATATGGTCTCCTACCATAGGAGACCCATTCATGTCATGTACACTAGACGGCGCCATAGACGTTACCTCTTTTTAAAGCACCAAACCTAACGTTTTCAGTATGATGTTTCATGATGCTATACACTACTTACTTCAAATTAAACTTGAACAGGCAAAAACCTTCCTTTATATCTTAAGAGACTAACATTAGAGATGCTATATCTTTCTCAAATCTGTCCTGACATCTCTACCTGTCTACGCTCTTTCTTTCTTCAAGGCTCCGTCAGGTATAATTTCTTCCATTAACTCTATTTTTTCTAAAATTTTTTGGGGAGGGAGTGAGGAAAACAGAAAAATTTCCTGGATCGCCTGGAACTCTATTACTTTATGTCAGGAGTATGGAGGATTGGGGGTGAGACGGATGAAGGAATTCAATACAACTTTATTAGGTAAATGGTGTTGGCGGATGTTAGTGGATAGAGGAGGTTTGTGGTATAGGGTACTAGTTGCGAGATATGGTGAGGAGGCAGGTAGGTTGGAGGTTGGGGGTCGGAGTGTTTCTTCTTGGTGGAGGGAGATAGCGAAGATTAGGGACGGGATTGTTGAGGGAGAAGAGGGTTGGTTTGCAGAGAGGGTGTCGAGAAAAGTAGGGGACGGTTCGCACACTTTTTTTTGGTATGATAGGTGGGTTGGTGAAGTTTCCTTACGTAAGCGCTTTCCTCGCCTATTTGACTTGTCTATTAACAAGTTCGCAACGGTGGAGGAAATGTTTACTTTAGGATGGTCGGATGGAGGGGAGGCTTGGAAGTGGAAACGTAGATTGTGGGCGTGGGAGGAGGACTTGGTAGCGGAGTGTAG
Organism: Medicago sativa; assembly: GCF_051527215.1. Classification (NCBI taxonomy): domain Eukaryota; kingdom Viridiplantae; phylum Streptophyta; class Magnoliopsida; order Fabales; family Fabaceae; genus Medicago; species Medicago sativa. Next base: position 86,108,345 of record NC_140749.1, read on the forward strand.
GGTCTTGCTTGATGGTATTGTTTTGTTCTCTGATATTTCTGACAGGTGGCAGTGGGACCCTGATATCTTAAAGGGTTATACTGTTAATGGAGCGTACCATATTCTAACTAGTCAGGCCGCTCATCCTCATGATGCATTGGGAGATATTGTTTGGCATAAGCAAGTACCGTTGAAGGTGTCGGTTATGGCATGGAGATTATTGCAAGATAGGTATCATACCCCAAATTTTGACCAAAAGAATCATGCATTCATACACTGACACATGTCTTTTAAACCCGACTAATCTTTGACTTTTCAGCGAAAATTTCGGCAGAGAGGTATTTTAAAATACCTCATATTTGGTTCTGAGTCGGGCCCTCTTCTCTCAATTTTTATTTATTATTACTTTTAGTTTATTATTTATTTATTTATTTATTATTATTATTATTATTATTATTCTTATTATTATTATTATTATTATTATTATTTGTTTTTTTTGTTTGTCCATAGAAGTCCAAATTTTTGTCGGAAAATATCCAAAGGCAGCTCAAGACAGGCTGCCCTGTCCCCTTAACCCAAGCAGAGCATTTTTTATGTCTCAATCCACTCTATAAATAAGCCTGCATCACAGCCAAGAAGGAGGGGGAATTCGGCCTGCATAATACAAAGAACAAAAATATAGAGAGAACCAATTACATACACAAGCTTTCACGCACACACACATAAACATTTCTGAACCAGCAAGAATAACAGAAACATATTGCAAGCTATAACCCTCAAACCTCCACAGTATCATAAACCATCCAAACCGAAACCCAATCGGCCAAAATCAACAAAAAATGCAACATAGCCCCAAACTCATTCAAACACCCACAAACATAAACACACATGCCAAATCACAGCGACCCAAAATCCTCATAACTGAACCGATTCCATCTAAAAAAAAAACAAAAAGGTAGTATTTTTCTTCCCTCTTAGATCTAGGTCGAACCACTTGGTTTTAAGAATTTTTAAGTAAAAAAACGGACAAAGGAGATAAATAGGGATAGAAAGAACAAAAAAAAAATATATAAAGAGGTGTTTGGAGCGGCGGCGCCGCCGTCTTCGACGACTAACCGCCGCGTCGGAGCTGTCTCCGACCACCCATAAGCCTCGCCGGAGAAAGAGAGAGATGGGAGCCTCTCTCTCTAGAAATAGCAAGAGAGAGAAAGAGAATGAATGAAATGAAAAAAACTGGCCCCTTCACTCTTTTATATTGCTCACTGAACCGGTCCGGTCTAAACCAAACCGGTCAGACCCAAAGGGCCCATCTGCGCGCCCTACCAGCCTTAAGCCCATTCTTTATTTTCTTGCTTTCTGCACCCCTCACAATACTGCCTACACCCCCCAGCATCTAATTTTTATTTCTTTTTTATGCATTTTAATTCTCTCTCGCATATTTTATTTCCTCATGCATTTTTATTTTTTGCATTACATTTTATTGTCCACTATTATTATATGCATAATTTAAATTTTGTCAATTAAATTAATCCAGAGTGCTCTGGTCCTAATTAACTGTTAATATTATATTTTTGTTTAATTTAGTTATTCTCCAGAACAATCTGGTCCTTGTTTAATTAAATTAATCCAGAGTGCTCTGGTCCTAAAATTAACTGTTAATATTATATTTCTGCTTATATAATCATTCTCCAGAGTATTCTGATCCGTATTAAAATAACCTCATATTTCAGCTTAATATTATTTTTCTCATTCTGCTCATATAATTTCCATGTCATTATCCAAAATAACAAAAAACATGCAAATAATCAAAATCACAAAAAAATATTTTTATTAACAAACCTTGATCCTAAATCAAGCGATCGTCTTTTCATTTTATTTTCTTAAGCAAATCATCAATCAATTTAATTCTACTTTAAGTCTATTTTCTTTCAAATATCAAAAATACAAACAAATTACAATTTGCCACTTGGCTTTTCATTTTAAAACCTTTTTCAAAAAAACTATTAAAAAAAAAACACAAAACCAATCAAACGTCAATTTTTACCCCGAACTACGAGGTTTTGATCCCTCACGGGTACGTAGGCAAGGGACACGCGTCCTTCCAAATCAATAAAACGTAGATAATTTAGGTCTCTATTTTCTTTCATCATTTCAAATTCCATTTTTTAAGTAAGCAAGTTTATAGCACAAAAGTTAAATAAAATCAAGAGGTTCTCGTAGAGTACTACGAATATTTAGGGTGCTTAACACCTTCCCTAAATATAACCAACCCCCGAACCCTTAATCCCTAAAAATGTGGTATTTGAACCTTTTTCCACTTTCTTTTGAAAAGAATTAAATGTTCAGTCGTGAAAACAATTTAGTGAGTCAAAGGCTAATGAAATGGCCTGATCTCCGAAAAATGACGCGACAGAAATGGCGACTTCACTGGGGATGAAAGATAAGAGGGTTAAGCCTAACTTGGCATTATTTAAAATTTGTGCGATGAACTTGCTAAAAAAATTTATATGGGCATTACGTGTATATTTGTTCTCCTTTCTTCTTTATCATTTCTCAAACGTGAGTGGTGAGATAAGTCCTACACCCGGACTTGAGTGAAATATAAGATAGGACGGGGTAAAATCATAGTGACATACCAAGAGCATTCTTGGACCATGTTTACAAGTGATAACCCTACTCGGTGGAGGCCTCACGGAAGGTAGTAGTTTTGTTAACATGAGCATTCGTGTTGACGTTATTACTTTCAATGTGAGTGTCCGTCGAAGCCGTGGACCTTAGCAAACCTTAACCCATCTTGGCCTTTTTAGGACGTAGTGCGGTGGCTAAACCAAGAGCATTCTTGTCTTTAGTTGATACGTGATACTACACTCAAACTAGACTACCTTATGGATGTTATTGGACTAGGAGCATTCCTATACACCAATATATTCACAAGGGGGTTGCAATTTGGGAACTTGGTAGAACCCGTGATACATGTACAAATGAAACCATAGTCCTTACCAAATGGCGTTGTTACCCTCAGCTCCAACTTTGTGGAACTTTAACCCCACCATGTTGTCCTTGCATAAATCATGCATACATGCATTCATCAACAAATCTTTTGTTCATTCATAAAAAAAAAAACATCGAAGGATTTAGATAAGTTTTTTGTAAACTTCAAAGATATTCCACCTTGAAAAGAGGAACACCAAGAAATGCAAACAAAAAAAAATCTTAACTAAAGCTTTTGCTTTTTTTAAGAACTTCCTTGGTTTCTTACCTTTTGAAAGTAGAACCGATTGCAATATCTTTACAAATTTCCAAACGAAATCATGTTTATCTGCGATGTTTACAATTCACCTTGGCAAATCCTTCGATAACAAAAATTGTACATCTCTTGCATAAGCATTTCATACATCATGGGCATTTTATAATTTCAAAGTCTCACACAATTTTCTTTTTTTATAAAAAGGTCAACTCATTTCAAACAAAGTGGCCCGGCATACTCATCAAAGACCTACTCGCATTCATCGCACTCGAGCTTACATCAGAAGAAGGATGTCATCCACAGAACAAGAAAATGTTGAGCTTAAAGGGGAAGTTGATCGTCTAAAGCTTGAGTTGGAGAAGTTGTCAATCATGATGGACGTTATAATGGCCGAAAGGGAACAAGCAGTAGCCTCCGAGCCAATTCCCAATGGTGTCGTTTCCGCTACGGCTGAGGGTATTTCACAGCCAATCGCTACTGCTGTGGCATCTACTGGAATTTCGCAATCTCTTGAGGTGGGCTGCTCATCAGGTAACATGTACAATGAGGGTTTCCATCCTCCGGGTCCTGAAAGATTTACTTTTAACCCCCTGTATGACATGCCAAAAGGTTATCCATGGGGTATGCCACGTATGCCTAACGAAGGTCTTCGTCCCGGGGCTAATGAAATCTCATTTCCTTACGGTCAACAGTTTCCCCAGGCTACTGTAACACAAGCAGGACCTGCTGTCCATGCAACTCAGCAAGAGGAAGGACAAATTTATCATTTGGGTAGTGTACTGGGTAATGATCGAATGGGTAACATGGAAGAGAAATTGGAAGCAGTACAGAAAGAGTTGAGAAACGTTCGTGGTAAAGAAGTGTTCCATCAGAATGTGCATTACCTCTGTCTGGTCCCAGATGTGGTGATACCGTATAAGTTCAAGACACCGACTTTCGAGAAGTACACGGGAGAAACGTGCCCTCAAATGCACTTAACCATGTACGTAAGGAAGATGACAGCTCATAAGAAAGATGAGCCTCTGCTTATCTACTGTTTCCCGGACAGTTTGGCTGGCCCTGCACATACGTGGTACATGAATCTGAAGAGTGTTGCTTCTTTTGAGGAACTAGCAAATGCTTTCATCCAGCAGTACAAGTACAATTCATTTCTGGCACCTAATAGGAAAGAGCTGCAATCTATGACCCAGGGGCATAAAGAATCCTTCAAAGAATATGCTCAACGCTTTATCCAAAAGTCTGCTCAAATCCGCCCATCTCTAGATGAAAAGGAAATATCCGATTTATTCTATGAAACTCTGAGCCCTTTCTACTCGGAGAAAATGCTTGCATGTGCTTCGCAAAAGTTTACTGACATGGTAGACATGGGGGTGCGCATTGAAGATTGGGTCCGGAAGGGACATATGGCTAAAGAAAGTGGCTCATCAAGTGGTTTGTCGGGTGACTCATCAGGTGGTTCATCCAGTGGTAATAAGAAATTTGGAAATGGATATCCGAAGAAGAACACTCAGGAAGTGGGCATGGTGGCTTACAGCGGATATCAGCCTGTGCATTCAAACTATTCCTATGTTGCCAACATCGCACCCCAAAGACCGCCAAGACCTCAGGGACCTCCACAATATTATCCACCACTGTACCAACAAAATTATCAACCACATAACCCTCAACAATTCCACCAACAACCATATCAATATCCACCGCCTCAACATCAACATCATCCTCAAGCTCAACAACAGCCTCGCCCTCCTAGAAACCAGTTCCCTCCTATACCTGTGTTGTATAAGGATTTGTTACCCTTGCTACTCGCAAGAAATTTGGTGCAACTCAAGGCACCCCCTCGCATACAAAATCCTTTACCTCACTGGTACCGTGCCGACCGCACCTGTGAATTCCATCAAGGGGCACCGGGGCACGACGTTGAACATTGCATTTGTCTTAAGGAGGAGGTTCAAAAGTTAATCCAGAACAAGGATTTATCCATCACAGACTTAGGTCCAAATGTTCAAGTCAATCCGCTACCAAATCATAATATCTAGTGTTTGTGACACACGGAATGGCCAGCCGCAGTCAGATCGTCATCGATAGTGCCTTCCACTACTCAATTGTTCAAGAAATATGTTTGCTTGTTTGTTTTATGTTTTTTAAGAAAAAAATCCTTTCGTCCCGCCCGAGACTTAAGTGAACTTGTGTAGGGCTTGTTGCTTCATGTATTTTTCATCATTAATAAAAAGGTGCTTTGATTCCTACTTTGCTTTTATTTTATGCTTTTTCTGGAAAAATGGTAATACAAAAAAACTAAAAAAATTATTTTCCTTTAAGTCACTTCCGCATATCTCATAATCATATATATCAATAATCAAATCATGCATTAATAAACCCGTTGAACACTTTAATCATGTACTCTCTTTCGACTTTGAGTTCCTTATATCCAAGGCTGAAGAGAAGGATGATGAAGAAGTTTCCAATAAGATATACTGCCTACTGGGGCATCTTAGCTGTCGAAGCTGCAAATATCAAAAAAAGATTGTCCATAAGAGGACTTTCATGTACAAAGACTGGCACGAGATGCTACAATTTGCCTTGCATAGGTTTTGTACTTCAGTACACACTTCAACAGGGGCAATCCCCCTCCATCCCTCAGTATACGACATAAAGGCAGTGTTTCTCGTGGAGGTCAAAGTCCCGTCAATGGAAGTTCCAATGAAAGATTTAAAAGTGTTACCGCCGTATGTCACAGACGGTTATATCAAAAGGATAGAGCAAGTATGCGACAAAGAAGGTTTGTCCCCGTGAATGTCAAGAAAGTGGTTTTGTGCTCAAAAATGAATTACCCGATTCCAGGGGCAAATTGATGCCAATTCACAATGGATGGTGGCAAACTTGTGAACGCCGGTGCAGTCAAGAAATACTTTGTCAAAAATATGAGCTCGATAAGTCGCAAACCTGAAAAGGCGGCTTAGGCAAAAAAGAGCGTCTCGATGGACTGAAAACCTGAAAGGGCGGTCTATGCAAAAGTTAGAGACATATAAAAAAAATGTTTATCCTGATAGGTTGAAACCCGCAAGGGCGATCTATGCAAAAGTTAAGGATCATGACAAAGTAACTGCATCGGGTTAGACATGGTTCATCTGGGGCATCTCAACTGTCAAAAGGATCTCCAATATGAAGCATCTGCAAATCAATGACTCGGAACAGTGGAATTCAAAGTTGTCAGGAAGTATAGCGGTTATTGTGTTCAATGTACCTTTCCCATATAATTACCATTTTCCAAACTTTTTAAAATCCGTGGAGCTTCGCCTTTGGCAGGCTACCATTCCATTACATCTAATTTGAGCCTATGCCCATTTATTTAAAGTTCTCATTTATTCTGTTTGCAAAATCTTCTTCTATTTTGATGTTACTATGTAAAGCAAAATTTTAAAACTTTTTTTAAAAAAAAAAAAATGTCTTTTGAAATAGCATAAACAAGTACATTTTCTTTGAACTTATGAGTAGGTGAAACATACATCAGCATCCGTCTCAAGGACAGTTAAACTCTGCAAGGTAAGCATGACCAAAAAGCTGTGAGGTGACCTCTGTCAAAAAATATATATATAAAAAAAAGAGCTCGCTAAGTCGAAATCCTGAAAAGGCGACTTAGGCAAAAATGAGCGTCCCGGTGGATTGAAAACCCGAAAGGGCGATCCAGGCAAAAATTAGGGATTCCGAAAAGAAAAAAACAAAGACAGAGGCATCATTTTATGCTGGTTTACGAAATGGCGACTTCTGCCAGTGATTTGTTTGAAGGGTTGTACCCCGTCAATGCTTGATTCATCCCCAAGTGATGTTATTCTCCAATGAAGAGTGTTGAATGCTTGTAACATAACGTCGGGCTGCTTTCTTTGGACCTGCCCAATCTTGTCTCAACAGTCTTAGCATTATATTGTCATATGAGTCTCATACGCATACAATCATTCATGCATACATGGCACGCATAAAATATCATTCATGCATACATGGCACGCATAAAATATCATTCATGCATACATGGCACGCATAAAATATCATTCATACTTAGTTCCATTATTTGTCTATGTCTTACTCTAATACATAAAAATATCATCTCAATGTGTCTGATTCAATTCAAAGTGGCAGGACCCATTAAATCATCCCAATGTGTCATTACTCATGCGGGTAACTAACAACATTTTCTTTCTGTACGTAGTCGTTACTCATGCGGGTAACCGACAACATTTTTATTCTGTAAGTGGTCATTACTTATGCGGGTAACTGACAACATTTTCTTTCTGTACGTAGTCGTTACTCATGCGGGTAACCGACATCATTTTCTTTCTGTAAGTGATCGTTACACATGCGGGTAACCGACATCATTTTCTTTCTGTAAGTGATCGTTACTCATGCGGGTAACCGACATCATTTTCTTTCTATAGTGGTCGTTACACATGCGGGTAACCGACAACATTTTCTTTCTGTAAGTGGTCGTTACTCATGCGGGTAACTGACGACAATTTGTTTCTGTAAGTGGTCGTTACACATGCGGGTAACTGACAATATTTTCTTTCTGTATGTAGTCGTTACTCATGCGGGTAACCGATAGCATTTGTTTCTGTACGTAGTCATTACTCATGCGGGTAACTGACAACATTTCTGTTTCTAAACGTAGTCGTTACACATGCGGGTAACCGACGACATTTTCCTTCTGTAAGTGGTCGTTACTCATGCGGGTAACTGATGATATTTTCTTTCTGTATATGGTCGTTGCTCATGCGGGTAGCTGACAATCTGTTCGTCTTCACCACATTAATGATGTTAGACAGTCCTCTCTCCCCAGTGATAAATATTAGTTTGTCCCTCAGTCGGCACATGCTTGCCGCTCGTTGCATTCATAATTGCATTTACATGCATTCATATCATTATATTCGTAAGCATTGCATTCTCAGCATTTCAACGGGTCAAAATTGGTGTACTTAGTATTTAAGTCTCTTCGACCCGTTGATTTTTTTTTTTATCTTTTTAAACCCCGTGACGAAGAAACTTAAATAGGGGCATCTGTCATACCCCAAATTTTGACCAAAAGAATCATGCATTCATACACTGACACATGTCTTTTAAACCCGACTAATCTTTGACTTTTCAGCGAAAATTTCGGCAGAGAGGTATTTTAAAATACCTCATATTTGGTTCCGAGTCGGGCCCTCTTCTCTCAATTTTTATTTATTATTACTTTTAGTTTATTATTTATTTATTTATTTATTTATTTATTATTATTATTATTATTATTCTTATTATTATTATTATTATTATTATTATTATTATTATTATTATTATTATTATTATTATTATTATTATTTGTTTTTTTTGTTTGTCCATAGAAGTCCAAATTTTTGTCGGAAAATATCCAAAGGCAGCTCAAGACAGGCTGCCCTGTCCCCTTAACCCAAGCAGAGCATTTTTTATGTCTCAATCCACTCTATAAATAAGCCTGCATCACAGCCAAGAAGGAGGGGGAATTCGGCCTGCATAATACAAAGAACAAAAATATAGAGAGAACCAATTACATACACAAGCTTTCACGCACACACACATAAACATTTCTGAACCAGCAAGAACAACAGAAACATATTGCAAGCTATAACCCTCAAACCTCCACAGTATCATAAACCATCCAAACCGAAACCCAATCGGCCAAAATCAACAAAAAACGCAACATAGCCCCAAACTCATTCAAACACCCACAAACATAAACACACATGCCAAATCACAGCGACCCAAAATCCTCATAACTGAACCGATTCCATCTAAAAAAAAAACAAAAAGGTAGTATTTTTCTTCCCTCTTAGATCTAGGTCGAACCACTTGGTTTTAAGAATTTTTAAGTAAAAAAACGGACAAAGGAGATAAATAGGGATAGAAAGAACAAAAAAAAAATATATAAAGAGGTGTTTGGAGCGGCGGCGCCGCCGTCTTCGACGACTAACCGCCGCGTCGGAGCTGTCTCCGACCACCCATAAGCCTCGCCGGAGAAAGAGAGAGATGGGAGCCTCTCTCTCTAGAAATAGCAAGAGAGAGAAAGAGAATGAATGAAATGAAAAAAACCGGCCCCTTCACTCTTTTATATTGCTCACTGAACCGGTCCGGTCTAAACCAAACCGGTCAGACCCAAAGGGCCCATCTGCGCGCCCTACCAGCCTTAAGCCCATTCTTTATTTTCTTGCTTTCTGCACCCCTCACAATACTGCCTACACCCCCCAGCATCTAATTTTTATTTCTTTTTTATGCATTTTAATTCTCTCTCGCATATTTTATTTCCTCATGCATTTTTATTTTTTGCATTACATTTTATTGTCCACTATTATTATATGCATAATTTAAATTTTGTCAATTAAATTAATCCAGAGTGCTCTGGTCCTAATTAACTGTTAATATTATATTTTTGTTTAATTTAGTTATTCTCCAGAACAATCTGGTCCTTGTTTAATTAAATTAATCCAGAGTGCTCTGGTCCTAAAATTAACTGTTAATATTATATTTCTGCTTATATAATCATTCTCCAGAGTATTCTGATCCGTATTAAAATAACCTCATATTTCAGCTTAATATTATTTTTCTCATTCTGCTCATATAATTTCCATGTCATTATCCAAAATAACAAAAAACATGCAAATAATCAAAATCACAAAAAAATATTTTTATTAACAAACCTTGATCCTAAATCAAGCGATCGTCTTTTCATTTTATTTTCTTAAGCAAATCATCAATCAATTTAATTCTACTTTAAGTCTATTTTCTTTCAAATATCAAAAATACAAACAAATTACAATTTGCCACTTGGCTTTTCATTTTAAAACCTTTTTCAAAAAAACTATTAAAAAAAAAACACAAAACCAATCAAACGTCAATTTTTACCCCGAATTACGAGGTTTTGATCCCTCACGGGTACGTAGGCAAGGGACACGCGTCCTTCCAAATCAATAAAACGTAGATAATTTAGGTCTCTATTTTCTTTCATCATTTCAAATTCCATTTTTTAAGTAAGCAAGTTTATAGCACAAAAGTTAAATAAAATCAAGAGGTTCTCGTAGAGTACTACGAATATTTAGGGTGCTTAACACCTTCCCTAAATATAACCAACCCCCGAACCCTTAATCCCTAAAAATGTGGTATTTGAACCTTTTTCCACTTTCTTTTGAAAAGAATTAAATGTTCAGTCGTGAAAACAATTTAGTGAGTCAAAGGCTAATGAAATGGCCTGATCTCCGAAAAATGACGCGACAATAGGCTACCAACTAAAAACAACCTTTTGAAGCGCAACATCATTCATCAAGACGCGGTTGGATGTGTCGCAGGCTGTGGGCACGACGAAACAGCATCTCATTTGTTCATTCACTGTGGTTTATTTAGTTCTTTATGGCAGTATATTAGGTCATGGATAGGTGTAACAGGTGCTGATCCTCAATCAATCAGCGACCATTTTCACCAGTTTATTCATTGCACAAGTATCTCAAGGCCCCGAAAATCATTTCTACATCTCATTTGGCTGTTGGGAGTTTGGTTAATTTGGGTTGAGCGAAATAATAGGCTCTTTAATAACATTCAAACTCCAATAGATCAAATTTTAGACAAAGTTAAATTTCATTCCTATTGGTGGCTAAAAGCTAAAAACACCATGTTTGTAAACGGCTCCGAGAGATGGTGGTCAGACCCCTTGGTTTGTCTGGGTCTTGACTGATTTATTTTTTGTAACTATGTTTTGACTCTTGGTTTGGTGGAGTGGTCCCGTTAGTACACCTTGTGCTAGGGATATTACACTCCAGTGTTAATATATTTCATTTTTTCTTCTTAAAAAAAAAGAGATGCTATATCTTTTCTTTTTGACATTAAGGGAGCCTAAAAGAAATATTTTTCATTGATTATACTTTTAAATAAAAAAAAATCTAACGGAGCTAAAAAGAATGGACAACACGGCGTTAAGCCCTCTTTGTAATAAAAAAAATGGACAACAAATAAATTATAACAAGCAATCAAATTCTATTAAAACAAGGCAGCAACAAGTCAGTCAATCGTATTGTTGTGGCATAACCAAGGTTGTTAAACGCGCGATCTAACTCCCAAGATCGTACGATCTTGGGAGTTAACAAGCCACCACCGATCTAGAGCGAGTAGAAGATCGGAGATCACGACGGATCGGGCGGCACGCCGAGGAAAAGCGGAAACTCGGCGAATCGTCGCTTTTTATTTTTGATTCAAAGAAGAGGTTTGACTCGGTTCATATGACGTTGACCCGGTTCGATTTGGTTGCAACCCGGTTTTTGTTTATTGCGATTTCAACTCGACTCAGACATATTCGACCTATTTTGCTCTGAAAGGTCATAATCTATCATTAATTAATTTCGTTTTTTAGGGACTTGTTGGTTTTTAATTGAATCATTAGGTTAGGAAATTGGGATTTTTTCTCATCTTCTCTGAAATTGTAATTCATTCAATAAATCAATTCCCTCTCATCTTTCATTTCTTCTATAAAAACAAGTCCATTGTGCAATTCCTTCTCAATCTCACTGTGCAATTCCAAAAAAAAGTACATCAATTCCCTCACATCTTTCACGTTTTTTAAACGATGTTTATTGTGATGTTTCAGATGATGTTATAAATTTTTTTGTAGTTACTTTTATAATTTTGTCTATTATGTGGGATCTTACGATCCTCGTTACGATCCCTCGTTAGGATCCCGATTTTGACAGCCATGGGCATAACAAGTAGTGTAAATTTTATGATATGGTAGAGGGTAATCATGTAATTCAAGCATCTTTTAATATAATGTAATTTACTCAAAATGAAAATGTAATTAAAGACTTCACATTTTTTTTAGATATACGAAATGATAAATAATCATTGATATTCACACACATATGCAGTGACATGGGTTTGAAACTCCGATCACGGCGTCTGAGCTAACAATGTTTGACATTTCAGTGATGTCTTTTCGGTACTTTAATTTAATTGGACTGAGTAAGCCTTAACTTAACACATGTTAGAGATTTTCTTCATGAAATTAACTTTTCATTGCCCTAGTAGAAAATTCAATGTCACAAGTCATAATAAAGTTGCAAAATGATACTAGTCAAATGGTTGATCTCCCAGGTAATCGATCTTGTCTCGTGCCAGCTACACTGTTCGTGTCATACATGACTTGTGCAATCTTCTTATCGCATCAGAGATCAGACTATTGCATTGCAGCAGTGATATGGAATCCAACTCAATTTTTGCGACACAATAATCACACAATTTTGAGAAAATAATAAGGTTTTTAATGAATCACGTTTTGTAATTCTCCAATTGCGTATAACTATATGAACAACTAAACACAATTTCAAGAGTTTTATATGTTCTTCAAAACCTAGTGATTGAATTAAAGTGATATCAATGAGTTCACCAAAGAGACTATTGTTTTTTTTTTTTTTTTATAACAAGAGGGCCTTAGCCTGGAAAAAAGAGAGAATTACCGCTTAACAAAACGCGGAGTCGAAATACCGATAGAGTCAGCTAAAAATAACAAATTAATTTGAGCAGGACAATGCTCATATAACATCAAAGAATAACCTCCATCACATGTCATATTCGCCAACGCATCAGCACATTTGTTTACTTCACGATACGAATGCCGAATCTTGATCTCCCACTCCAACTTCAATAATCTTCTAATATTTTGCAATAAGCTCCAACCATCCACACCTCCTCCTTCCCCTAAAGCGAATGTCGAAGCTACTACCGAAGAATCAATATCGAGCTCCACTTTATGAAAACCACGCAATCTAGCCAACTTCAAACCTTCAAACACCCCCCAAAGCTCTGCAACATATGCACTACAAGCTCCCAACCCCTTCGAAAAACCACAAATCCACTTTCCGTTCTCGCCTCGAAAAACTCCACCACAACCCGCTACCATTCCTTGCTTAGAAGCGCCATCCGTATTTAGCCGAATCCAACCCATGTTTGGAGGCATCCACCTAATCTCCTTAATCATGGTCATGTGCCTAGTATTAACTACAACCATACTAGTAACAACACTGTAATGGTGAATTTTCCTTTTAATCTCTGTGCACGGGTTCATAGGCATAACAAAAGTATCATCATGTACAAGCTTATTCCTCCAAAACCATAAAGAATGGCATGCTGTTGCCCAAAAGCTCATCCAATATCAATTCTCCTTTTAACCTATTGTTGAAGAATGAGAGTTCAATTTGTGTTAGAATTATTTTTAGGACCTCTAGCCCTCTTTTCAACAAATAAATAATCCCCAAAAAAGAAATGATATTTGTACAATCACTTTCTAACAACTTTTGTGACAATTTTCTCTCTCATACTCACATCATGTTTTTACTTTCTCTCTCTATTGTTTTGATCTTTGTGTCAATACCTCTTTTTCTCTCTGTAAAATTATGGTTAGCACAAAAGTTTCTCATAAATAAAATTAAATATTTTGTTGTAATATGGAATTTTTTGCTTGGAGATTTATGTAGAAGAATCATGAAGTTGATCGTTGAAATAAGTTGTCCTTTTTGAATACAGATTAATTATTACTCTTAGAATATTTGACTTTTTTCCTTAACTAATTTTTATATGATTATTAACAGAGAAAGAGAAGAGGGGATGTTAGGGCAAAGAACGTACAAAAAGACAAAAATTGTGTGTGGTACTGGTATAAAATAACAAATTATGAGTACAATGTAAAAGCCACCTTCTGTTCTGGCAACATGCATGTAGTTCTAGCTATAATTAAGATGTGTTTGAAATCTAAACTAGATTCCAAGCTTGAAATCATATGTTGAGACAAATACACCCTCCGGTCACTAATATAAGCAAAAATCCACTTTTTAGATACATTTAATTAATGATGTATGTGGTCTTTATTATATGTCACATACATCATTAAATGAATGTATCTAAAAAGTGGATTTTTGCTTATATTAGTGACCGGAGGGTGTAAATCACAAAACACATGAAAAATTAGGACGAAAGAGACGCTTCCTCAAACAACAAGAAATCAAATGCAAATACATTTGACCAAAACATAATGCAAATAAGAGCTTCATTACTATTCATAAAAAAATGTTTTTTCATTTTAAATTACCCTAACTGTTATTAGAGCAAAAATGTTATACTTAATTACACGGTCTCAAGACATGTCCCTCGCCCATATGATAGATACATTGGATCCTCGATATACGGTAGTGTAAGGTAATGGTTCCGCGTTAGAATGCCAATTATCGCGTTCCAATGCTTTGTTAGCCGTGATTTGGTGAAATTGAATTTCCTAACTTCTCTCTAACTGTACGTTTGTGTCAAACCCAACGCCACACCAAACACATACTAAGTATTTGTTAGGAATTTGGATCCTCAAGTGCTTGTGCTTCAGAAGTTCATTTGGAGAGACTACATATTATTTTATGATACAAATTAGTAGTGTTTGGACGCGATTTTTTTAATAATAAAAATGAGATTGATATAAAATAGTATTTAATATTTTGAAGATAAACCTATTTATGTGTTTGATCAAACACTATTTACTTGATCTATTTATGGATTGAATATTTTAATCACAAAATTAGTTTCTCTCGGTCTGTCGTAAATAAAGGTATTTGAGAGGATCCAAACTCAATTATTAGTAGGTAACCATAAAAGTCGGTACAAACTACTCTAAGTTTCTAATAACTTGATATAATGATATAGAGATATTAATTGATGATATAAAATTATTGGTGAAATTCATTTGAAACTTTATTTAGAGGTGTTGTGTTGGTGCGTTTGAGTGTTTATTACGTAAAACTCACTTAGGTCAGCAAAAATGGGCATCTCGTATTTGGATGCTCTTATATGGCTAGCAAAAGCTTCCACCCAAACTCAAAAATGCAATAATGTGTTGACTATGAAGCAGTAACACCGACAAGAAACACTTGACACCATTAATAATTTAAAAAGGTTGTATATTTAAATGCATATTGGTGTAAGCGGACATCAAACACACCTTCAATCTGAAATGTTAGGGTTATACAGTAAGCTGATCAAAATGTATAGCATTAAGAAACACAAGAGATTAAAGTCAGCATCCATGCATGCATATTCTTAAGTATGTATGTAACCAAAGAAAGTACAGTCACCATGCTAAATCATTAATCAATGAAGCAAACTAGAAGAAGTCAGAAATGCAGCCAAGTTTTGATCAAAGCTTCCTATTTAGGAGGACTAGAGGCAAGATAACCAAGTTGCTCAGCCAATACATCAACATCTTCAATATCTATTTCAGCTTCAATACCCTCCTTAAACAAATCTTGCCAAAACACGTCAATATCTCTTACTTCAAGTTGATTAATTTGATTGGAGTTTTCCACAACATCTTGATGTTGTTCAAGTTTGACAAAATTTAAGCAATCTTTATCAACATGTCCTAATTCAACATCTGCATCAACATTACTAGGCCCTTCATCAATAGTTCTCCTTCTCTTCTTAGAAAAAATTTCCTCTAACTCTTTTCTCCATTCCTTCTGCTGAACTAACTGTTGCAAGAAATTAGGCTTTTGTATTGCCCTTGCCATGAAATTCATCATCTGTTTTTGTTTCTGTTCACTTCTTTTAAGCCTTCTTTCCATTGCTTCAAGATGAGTTCTAGTATTCTGCTGTTGTTGTCTAAGTTTCACCAACTCAACCATTAGAACTTGTCTGTCGCGCCTCAACCGGTCCACTTCGATTCCGTCTAATCCAAACCTTCCCAGCTCAACACATGACGGGTCTAGTGCTTGCATTACTTGAGATTGATTTGTTTTTCTTCTTCTAATGTTCTTCAAAAGGATTTTTTGTCCTCTTAGAAACATCTCATTAGCAAATTCCCACCTATCTGCATCAACCTTTTTAAACCCCTACAATTTAATTTCAAATTTCTCCTTCATTTTCAAATCAAAATGCAATCCATAATTCCATTCAATGAAAACAAACACTAATTAACATTGGCATAGACATAGAGGTATGACATGACACTCACACATAAACATCATTAATAATTTTAAATAAAATAGAATTAATTGAATAGAACCAAATGTATCAATGTCGTGTTTGAAACGTGTCACATACTAGACATGTTCTCGATCATTAGAGACGAACAAAAATGTTTCCTCGTGATGTCATATTATCTACAACTTGTTATATAGATGTCTGTCTATGTTAATTTTGAGAGTATAATTTAAACATTAAAATGATTCGAAGAATTTATTGAAATTCTCTAAAATCCCCGTCCAATACATTTTGACTTTTCTCTATATTAGGGAAATTTTGTATTACCAAGAAAAATAACTCACACAATCAAGCTAGATGATTGTCCTTCATTCATTTCTTTCCAAAGTCATTCATTCCTAACTCCCAAAAATAGCCTAAGACTTTTATATTTCAACTGCAATTGAGGTTGCAAAATGCAATTTAATTTATTACTACATTATTCCATATAATGAAACAAAAATGTTCTCTAGTGATGTCATATATTGTCTCTTATGATGAGAAGGGACGTTGCCTTATCTCATCAGATTAAACAAAGGAAAAAAAAAACATATATATCATCAGTACTTGAGTAGAGAGTTGAAATTAAATACTACTACTCACATAGGTATTAAGTTGCCGGACAAAACTGGAGAAATTGTTGTGCTTGAAGAATCTAGGGAGAAGAATAATAGAAAAGGCTTGAGGATCCCAAACAACAAAGCTATTGTTCCCAGTACTCCATGAAACTATATGATTTGTGGAAGGATCATCAACTATATCATATGTTTTTGTGAGGAATGGTGGAGGACCATTTTCATGAAGTCCTTCCCTTGGTTGAGGTTCACCAACCACAGAAAAGGAAGAACTTCCTCCAACAAACTCCTCCTTCATCCCACCATGATGAAGATTCATATTCATAAAAAGGATCTGTTTTGGAAAGTAGGGTTTGAATAATGAGAACTTAATTGATCATGATAACTAAACATAATAGGAAACTTAGATCATATGATGAGGGGGGACACACAGAGAGAGATAGAGAGAGATTTATGATCTTTGGAAGTGTTTTGATTGGAGTGATGTGAGTGAAGGAACATGAAGTAGGTGCATGTCTTGAGTTTTGTTCAATTCATTTATAAAATAGTTGTTATGTTATATGTCTTTGTTCTTGTGTTTTCACCCTTTTTTTCTTTAGATGGGGAAATATATTATTATATGTGTCATGAGACTAATGGGGAAGGTAAAGTACAAGACAAATCTAAGATGTCGACTAGATATTTTTCTCCCTCCTCTCTCTTATTTCTCTTTTGGGAAAGCCGTTGCATTGCATTGCACTTCCATTGTTCCATTACTTCATTTTATTTTATTTTATTTCTCTCAAACCGTCGATAAAACCTTTTGTTCATCAAGTATATACTATATAATTATTAGTTGGGTTAAATATGTTTTTGTCCCTGGAAATATGTCAACTTCTCGTTTGTCTCTCTAAAAAAAAATTCAACTTTTAGTTCTCAAAAGTTTTTTATCTTCACTGTTGGTCATTTCTTTAAAGTAAATTCATATATAATTCATATTTTTGAATAAAATTTTGCAGAAAAATTTATAATATTATAATAATCTCTAAAAAAAATTAGAATTTTTTAACAAATTATGAATTAAATATGAATTTTTACATTTTTATGGTTAAAAATTCATATTTAAATTATGTTTTGTTAAAAAATTCTAATTTTTTTCCCTCAAAAAAAAAATTCTAATTTTTTTCGGAAAATTGTTTTAAAATATTCTACATATTTCTGCACAATTTCATTAAAAAAATAAAGAAATTACCTTAAAAATAGGGACCAAAAGTGGTGATTGAAAATTTTATAGAGACTAAAAGTTGAAGGAAAAATTTAAAGGGACTAAAACGAAAAAATTAGTATATTTATAGGGACCAAAAACATATTTAATCATTATTATTTTTAGGAGATAAAGTTTCGATGAGCTGAGTTTCGAAAATTCATCAAAGTCGAGACAAATTTTAAGACTTAAAAACATTGACAATTTGTACGTCAAAATAGTCATTAAATTAGGCCCTGTTTGGATTGACTTATTTTGAGCTTATGTGGGCTTATCTACTCTCATAAGCCTTTTTAAAGGTGTTTGGGTAAATAAATAAAAATAGCTTATCGTAGTTTCATAAGCTGCTTATGCCATATTTTAATAAGCCTAAATTTTCAGCTTACCCTCCGGCTTAACAAGGAGCTTATGAATTTATGTAACCTCCTTCGATTCTCTCTGGAACCACTTTTTCAAAACATATATTTTAATTATAATGTTATTATCTTTGGCGGTGCATGAGTAACAAAATTGCTATATACTTATCTTACTAAAGTAACACACGTAACTTTTGGTCAAAAAAAAAAAAAAGTAACACACGTAACTAAGTTTTTTTTTAAGGAAGATTTTTATTATTTTTTTGTTACGTAACAAAATGAAACTGAATAAAAAAAAAAACAAACTTAACTTATCTTTTTTGGTAACAAACTGTATTTTAATATCTATATATTTTTTTAAGGAGGAATATTGATTATATATATATATATATATATATATATATATATATATATATATATATATATATAAATTAATATATTATATTAATTATATTATTCCCTCAAAAAAAAATATTATAATATTGTTTTTTACAACTTCATTAATTTTACCAATTTTTTTTTTATAATTGTGGTTCGATTCTTTGATTTTTTTGTTAAATTAAAAATATTTAAAATCTCAATAATCGCTTATGTAATGTCACATCCAAACACTTCAATTTATGTAAGTACTTTTTAGTGTACATATCCAACGTAAATAGCTTATTGAGTATAAGAGCTTATGATGTAAGCTCTAGTGCCATAAGCTCTAATGCTATAAGCATCAATATAAGTTGTTTATCCAAACGGGGCCTTAGTAGTGGAAGTTGAACTCACAACCTTACCGACGAGTCAATTTCTTACCAACTAATCACCTTTCATTGACATATCCTTTTGAGTTTTTGTATTCACACCCCATATATTTTTGGTTACACCCAAATTTTCTTAAAATCTTGATTTCATTCATTGTCACTCTAAAATTTCACTCTTTTTCACCCACAAACGATCAAACAATCCTGATGTTCAATCAAAATCTCTATGGAAGATTAAAGAGTGAAATCAAAACATCTTTCATCCATACTCGATTGAATAGAAGTGTGTGAATTTCTTCTTCTTTTTCAATAATGCTAGTTTCAAATTTCTTCTTCTTGTTCAACTGCACGGTACGACGGTTTCAATTTTACATTGTTGAGATTAACTTAAATTCAGTTTAAGTAGGTTCATGTAAACTTAGTTTACATAACCTACTTAAACCGAGTTTACATGACCTACTTAAACTGAGTTTAAGTATGTACACATAAACTCAATTTACATGACCTACTTAAACTAAGTTTACATATAGATTCTTAAACTGAGATAACATAGAATTATTGAACAAGGTTGAACTTTTAGATGTACACTTAAACTCAATTTACATAACCTACTTAAACTGAGTTTACATGACCTACTTAAACTGAACAAGGGTTTTGGGGTGTAACAAAGAAAGAAGGAAGAGGTTTTTTGAAAATTTAATTTTATGGAAGGGTAATTTTGTCATGTCGGGGTGTAGCCAGGATTAAACAGGGTGTAATTATAAAAACTCTATCCTTTTTTAATCAATTGGTTTATTCTCTATTTTGTACTTTACATATTTATTTATAATTCATTTTTGGTCTTTTTTAATGAAAAAGTGATAGCTCTATCTGTTGTCAAGGACCGAGTAATGAAAAGCTACAGATGAGGACTTGTGCTTGAGAAAATCTAATTCAGATAGTCCTTAATAAAACATACATTTTATTTCGCCTAAAAGATAAAAACATACATTTTATTTAAACATCAAAATACAAATATATTTAACAAAAGAGTTATATGATTTTTTAAATTTGGCAAGGACGCGGGGCGGATTTCAATGATCCCAAACTCGACTCCTCACAAAAAAACCTGCATCCGTACTTATTTACGGTGGCATTTACTATGGGAAAGGTGAATCCTTTCCCACCATGGGAAAGGTGATCTTTTGACCATTGATATATTAATTAAAAAATTCAATGGTTGAGATGGGTTACCTGCAACCTATAGGTAACTTTTTTGTTTTAAAAATTGCCCAAAAATTATGACCCCACTAACTCTCCTTCCCCAAATTTGAACCATTTGATTAATCCAAGGGTTGAATTATTGAAAGACAAAAAAGTTTTTAAAAAAAAAAAAACTTAAAAGCAAATATCTCAAAAAAATTAAATCTAAACATTTTCCTTGAATATGAAACAGTCAGGCCCAGCCAACACGACCTTGAAGTGCAGGAGACGGTGACCGGAATTAACGGCGGCAACCTCAACACTTTTAATTTTTATGTCCACGTTCTTTTCAAAACTCGGCATTTTACATACTCCTGCTTTTATTCTTATGAAATAGCACGACAAATTTTCAAGTTCCATCCAAATCTAGAAATTCAACAAGTTTTAACAATTTTAACTCATACCATAATAAAGTAAATAATTAATAGAAAAATAAAATGTTCTTCAATTATTCACTCTCTATGTTCTGTCAATTGTAACTGGATATACTTTTGCAAAATTGTGAGTTCACCATAACCAATGCATATAAGAAAGTGCAAGGGGTGAGGAAGAGCCCATCGGTCGCACCGTTCACCCGTCTTCCCCGTCACTGTTGAACGGTGTGAAGACAGTGTCTCCGTTGTGGGTGACCACTAGCCGACACCGTCGTCTCCGACCGGAGTACCATCACATGCAACTTTGTCCTCTGTCAAATCGGAACTGTGAGCACCACCGTGTCACAATTCGGAACTGCAGGATGCTTCCTGCAGGATGCTTCCCACCCATCAGTTGCGGCGCTACCACTGTGTTCTCCATCGCCGACGAAGGGGAACACGTTAGTTAAGGGTTGTCTATGTTGTGGCATCAGGTTGAAGAGTCTTGTTAATGTTGTCCCATTTTTTCGTCTTTCCAGATTTAAGGATTTAGTTTTCTCTCTTTTAAATTTACCACCGTTGGATTGATCAAATGACTAAGATTTGGAGAATGAGAGATAAGGAGACAAATATTAAAGGAGAGGATCCTTATCCTTATGTTTGTCCAAACAAATAAAACAAAAACAACTTGTTTGACTGCCAAGTGTGGGTGAAAAGTCACCTTTCCCATGGTGGGAAAGGATTCAATCTTCCCATGGTAAATGTCACCCTTATTTACATGATCAGGCTTAGTATTTGGATCTTAATCCCCTCGCTTCACTGTGGGAATAAGGTTTCTCTACATCTCTTCATATATATATATAACATAATAAACATATATAAATTAATTGTAATTAATATAATATAATAATTATACAACAATAATAAGATTATATTATTATTATTTTTAGAGGAGATTATCCTTTATAGTATAACGAAGTGTGAAATGAATAAGTATTATACTTAAAGTATATGTATACTATTAAAAAATAACTTGCATCTACATTCGGTTAAAGAGAGGTTTTCCCGTCATAATCGATCCCGTCATAATCGGGGTGAGTTCAGGCGGATGCATACTATGGTGTCATGCCTATTGAAGAGGATTGAAAACAATGCATATTTATCTTTATCCGATCTCACTTATTTTCTCTTGTCTTCTATATATATATATATATATATATATATATATATATATATATATATAGTCCAACATTTTAGAGGAAATGTTAAATTTGACTTCAAAATTTTTATGGTAATGGGAATGTACATGCTTGATTCTACGATGGATGAGAAATATTTTGGTTGCACAAGGCGTGGAATATCAAATAGGCATCGGTTGGCTTTGGATCAATGTTTGCTGTGAAATCATATCGATTTCTAAGAAAACCAACGTATAAAAAAAATTGCGTTATATAATTGTTCAACGTGGTTTTTCAACATTAAAAATGCTTAAGAGCGAATAAAGGTGGCCCCTAGTCAAACCTTTGGCACAAAGGAGAGATCGAAACGTGTATACACATATGGTTCTCATTTCGAATTAAATAATATATTTTTGAGAGATTAGAGGTCTTGTCAAAATAAAATGAGATTAGAGAGATGAAACTAGAGATATTAAAAAATAATTATATACTCCAATTAAAAGAGACAAGAACATGATCGAATATGCCCGACACCATCAAAATTCAAAAAAGCAAAATCGCAGATAAGTGTAGTGTCCCGTGTCTGCTTTTTGTTTTTTCTCTGGGGCACTTAATTTCGTTTGTTTAATTCAAACTTTAGAATCAAATCACACTTCATTTCGCATACTATTAGGGCAAATTAAAGGTTGAGTAGGTGTAGTGTTTATCACCGCGCAATTAAGAGTTGAAACCAATGATCACCCTAACTTCCTCACTGAACCAGGAGTTTCATACCCAATACTAATTGAATATTGTGCTACACGCTTGAATTAAATAACTACTCACATCTTTCTTGTTAGGACTTAGCTCAAGCTCAACCCAAGATACTAGTCTATTGGATGATTTTAGTCAAATAGATAATAAACTATCATTTAAGGTGGGATACCAGCCACATCATTTTCACCCAACCCTCTCATATCTTTCCCTTAAAGCACATCAAAATAAAAAATCAAACAAAAATGAATATATTCAAATTGCTTAATGGTGTTCCTATGGTTCCAATGTTGTAAGTAAGAATCATTATATTTTGACAGAAATTTCTAGAATTGTTTTTTAGTATTTGAAGCTAAGGGTTCCTACTTTCTACAGCTGCAGTTGTAGATGATCCATGCCTATTTCCTACTTTATTCAGCGGCATTCAGCAGACTGCATTAAGGGCTTTCCTCAAGGCCCAGTTTAGTATTGGCCTACTGAATCAAAGAACATATATTGAGTAGGACTCGATAACCATTACAAGGGACAACTAATTGACGAAAAAACTCGAATGCAACCAAGCACATTAGAAAACATTGACAGTCTATTGATGTATATGTTTATTCTGTCTGCAATTCTGATAACAATATTGCAAATACAATTATTTTACAACACGGGCAACAAACACAACGGCATGGATATATATAACATCGAGGGTTCAAAGGGTAACTTGCATACCACAACATAAAAGAACGGGTTACTTTCTTTGTTCTAGAGATCATTATTTATTTCTCAAACTTAGTTTAATTATCAAAGCCTTGGTCCTTTTTCTCCCATGCTACAATCAGGCAGAATCAATCTTAAGCAGTGGCGTCAACAGCATGGTTAGCAACATCCTTCTCCACAAAAGTCTTGATATATTGCCCTCTGCACATTGAAATCGCATTATGAGGTTCGACATAAATTATCTGGTTGTCCCATATGCTACTGCTAATTACTAAACTAGTTAAATCATACCTTGCAGGAAGATGATCATGTGGGCGATTGTATGGAGTCCAAATTGGCTCACCAACAAAAAATCGCAATGCCTGCATAATTAGAATCATGCAAGAAACACGTATGAAGTAAACTAATCTCAGCAAATGTTAAGATAAAAAAAAAAAAAAAATTGAAGATAGATATCAACAGCTAAAAGATAACAAAAATAGGCTTGCAGTATGTCACGTCAAAGTTTAACCTTCATCTTAACATATATTCAAGAATGCAACTAACCAAAATCTTTGCAATCACATCCTTGTGTTTAATAAAAAATACGTGAAGGTCAGACGCACAACAGGACTTCCAAAAAGGGCACGGGACAATGTTTTTAAAGTATTCAAAGAACCAAAGTTCAAAAGCTAAAGTTATCAGAAATTGGGACAGATTGACAGAAAAATTATAAGCTAAGGGACATAGTGATTTTCTATTAGCAACAGAGGAAAGTTGTATAGCTACAATTTGCAAATATGCAATCAATACCTTAATATAATTGCTCTCATCCAATGTAAAACGGTGATAAATTCCAGCAGGTAAAATGATCATTCCTCCTTTCTTCACCCATACACGAATCCAAGCCTCATTGCGATCCCTCACATCAAAGTAACCTAAAGAAAAACAGGAAATATTTGGTAACTTAACAGGGTAGGCATGGTAACGAGAAAATCAGATCAAATGAGAAATCTGTTCATACCACTTCCAGCGACACAATAACGGATCTCCTCATCAGTATGCAGATGCTCTTCAAAGAAGTTCTTGATCTTCTCTTCATAATTTGGTAACTTTTCTGGGCAGACCTCACAAACATCCTGCAGAAAATGTGCCTCAGATAAAAATGATAGGAAGCATGACATAGCCGGAATGTTAAAATGCAGACATTTGACGTCAAAACGAAAAGGATAAAAGTTAGACTTCCCATAAATAGTTTTGAATGTTACATATAATTAAGCAGCAGTGATTTTACATATATTTTTATATTTCTTCGCATATGCATGTTTATTTGGAGTAGTGGGAAAGGTAGTTCTATCTAAACAATGACAATAAAACATTAGCATCACTAACCATGTAAGAGTAACCACGTTCTTCACGAATCTTTTTCAGCTCTGGATCTGTTTCAGGGTTATCGGCATCTAACTTCCAGCTAAGGACTCCAAGATCTGCAATATTAACACGAGTCAAAGTTCAGACGTGACTCGTGAGCACAAACCCTACAATTAGCATATGAATATAACTAACACATGCAACAAGAAGCTTACCAGCAAGTTGATCCAATGAGACAAACTCCTTAGGTTCTTTGTGATGGGGAAGTCTTTGATCTTCATTGCTATCATCCATATACCATGCTTGAAGAACTTCCTCTCGGGGATCCTATGAAAAACGACGTATGAAAATATGATTCCTCTTATTTCTACAACCTCTCAACAACACAAAATGTAACAGCAACAGTAGCAGTAGGCATCTTATTAGGCAAGCAATTTGAGCACATGATATAAACAAGATTGGGCATAACCCTTCTAAAACATTTAAAACTTAACGATTAAGATTTCGATAAAGCACTTGTACATGGATAACAGACTACGAAGTTGGAACGCCAAAGTAATATTGCGTAGGAGGTTCAGGGATCGAACCCTAATACAAATCAATCCCCCTACTCCTAACAAATTAATCACAAAAAATTTGCCTATATAAAACCCTATTATGTATGTAGATTCCTATCAAACCCAACTCACTAATTACAGTCTCAATTATAAGCAATATTTTACTTGTTAGGTTCATTTAATAACAAATGTATTTGGTCTATATTTCAGACCATATACATTAGTTATTCAATGAATTAAAAAGTAATTTTTTGCTTATGATTTTCTTTGAGAAACTTAAAATTATCAACATGGAGAAACGATAGCAGTTGAATTGAAATAGCTTATGGTACAAACATTCATTAACAAAAACATAATTATTTTTCAGGGAAAAGAAGAAGGGTATAATTTTGTGAATTAAAGCTAAGAAAATGGTATAATCGGAAAAAAAATGAACGAGAGGTAAAGAGGAATAATACCTTGTTGGGGGAAACCATGATGATGTTTAAGCTTCGGTTTGAAACTTGAGGTTTATCTCGATCGAACTTCACCAGAAATGCTTAATGGTTACGCGATTTATAAACCAAAATATTTTCCTTAATTTTCCAAACACGCCCTCTTTATTTACCAAAACGCCCTTCTCTCTTGCAAAGTTTTAGTTAAGCTTTTCTTTGTTTTTTCTTATTTTTTATATTCTCTTTTTATTATCAAAAAATATATATTTATTTCCTTGTTCTTTCCTTTGGACTCCTATTTATGTCTTTGTTGAAAAAATATTTATTTCCTTGTTTTTTTCTTGACTCATATTTATGTCTTTGTTGAAAAAAATAGCTAAGGGTACAAGGTTTTTTTTTGGGTCAATTTTTTTCTTGAAAAAACAAACAAATTAGAGAATAACAGAGAGATACACCCTTCAGTCACTATAATAATCTAACATTTTAGATTTTTGCTATAATAACAGAGATATACATCGTTAATTAAATGAATCTAAAATGTTGATTTTTGCTTATAATAATGACCGGATAATGTATATTTTTAACATAGATACTAATTTTTTTAAAATGAATCTTCTGCTTCTGACCTCTTAAAAAAAAATTGTTTTCTTAAGACGTCAGAAGCATAAGATATATTAACAAAGTTTCATTTAAAGCCGAAAGCATCTGTATAAAAGGAATTAAAAGGTAAATACCTATTTTTCTTGTTAACCACTTAAGGAATTGGATCCTACGTTGTATAAAAGGAATTAACGCAGTAATGGTTTGGGTCGTCCGATCAAAAATTACCGATTGTGATTAAAACTGTGTGAAACTGTTTATGCAAATCTGAATTGTTAGATCGTATTTATATGGCCAAGATTGTGTACTGCATGGAGCAGTTACAGTAGAAAATCCGGGTCCACAGAGATCATTTTTTACCAAAGCTTAGAGATATTGTTTAGGATCATTAAATTTAATATTATGTGTGGTCTTATCATTGTTGATAAATCGGGGAAATATCACGATAGTCTTATTATTCGCTATGTATCAACAAAATTAAATCATGTGTTATTCATGTTTTCCCAATACATTGAAGGTTACAATCACAAATATTATCGTTTTTTTTTTTTGTTAAAACAAATATTATCTTTTTTCCTGTAAAGTTGTCTAATGCTTGAGTTCACACATGTTAAATATGGAAACATAAAGAATCTATAGTTCGAATATTGACTCGTACATATTATTGTCTGTCATTTAATACATAAAAAAAAAAATGTTTTTTTAAGGGGAAAAAAACAGAGAAAATTGTTATTTGATGGAAAACGCGATCGTGTGTTATTCGTGTTTCTAGTGAATCCAAATTTTGTGCCAAATTGCATTTCCCTTAAAAGATAAATATTATGGTATGACTTTCTTTCTTTTGTAAGGCATAGACTAAACCTCTGAGTTTCACACAAAATTATTACGTGGGAAAAGGAAAAGGATGGTAGACAATTGAAGATCGACTTAGCTGCTTCAAATGAAGGAAGAGTCGTGCCGCAGAAGGATTACCCGCGACTAAAAATCAGCCTCAAATCTTCAAACATGCATGATGCATGCTCTCACAGAATAATTACAATACTTTCTTTATGTGCGTGTGGGGTAACCATAATTCATTAAAAAAAAAAATTATACATCTCATGTCAATATTTTTTATAGGATCCTCTATTATTTTTTCATATGTAAATCTTTGAGTGTATTTTGATGCTTTTATAAATTTCAAATGTAATTTTACAACTCATTATCTAACTAATAATTATTCTCATTTAAACAATTGAGATCAAGTAGTTAACGAGTTCCAACAAGACGAATTGTTCAGAAAAAATTGAGTTGTCAGTCATAACTTCCTTCTGGCAAAACTCCGGACTATCGAAGCTTGTTCACCTGAGAACGAAGGGTTAACAAAAATAAAAAAAATAAAAATAATAACTATTCTCACCTAAAAAAAAAACGACTAATAACTATTCCTCTTGTCAAAAAAGACTAATAACTACCATATTCATATTTCATACAACCAAAAATAATATTATAAGCGGATCATAATTATATTTTTTTTATTGGAAAATAGGATCATTATTGAACCATAATAATTAAAAAATAAGACTTGTTTTTTATAGAGGAGAAAATAAGAGTCTTAAAACGTCCCTGTTTTTTTGTTATATGATCGATAATCTTGGGATAATGGGATTTGACTTTCATAGAAATACAGTGCTTGTGTTTGTACAAGACAATTCATACCCGTCCTTGGATTCCCAGGAATATATTTAGAACACCGGAAACAAACCCTAGTTCTTTACACACCATTTGTCTGTGCTTGTCTTCTATTCTTAATTGAAAAAATCATAATCAATCTTTACAATAACAAACTACTACAAGTATATAAAAAGAAAGAGGATTTAAACCACACTCTTGCATCAAATGCAAAGTTCACAGAATGATAACTTAATTTTAAAGCACTAAATTCATCTGCATGCAATGTAAACACAGTACACGGCAATCAAACAATCTTCCATGAAAGGGGAAAAAGAAAAACTGAGTCGATCTTATATACACAAATTAAAATGAGATATTTAAATATGGCAGACTTCTGATACAAATTTATCATATTATTCATCAAACATTTAAATAAGACAAACTTTTGCTATAAATTTATCATATGTATAAATGAATTTCACCTTGGATTGTGACACCATTTAGGGATGTATACAAATTTGGATCTGAATGGATTGCCACTAAGGCTATACTACATGTTCCAAGGCTCTAGTTTCTAATGCTATTAATATTTCCTGCAAAGATGAAGAGTATGGTTATTTTACATGAAACAGAAGAGTTTAAAATGGTCAACAAAAAATATATCATTTGAACCGGACAACAAGCAAACTATATAGGCATACATTTCAACCATTTCCTGCTGACATAAAACAAGGAACTCAAAAAATAAGCTTGTACACTTTCTTTCAATTATAAACTATTTACTTTGATGCAATATTAGTCTGTTCAGCTCTTGAAGAAAAGTTATATTTGCTCTAGTAATATCTTTTACGTGTTTGGTGTGCCTTTCCTGGTATATTGGATACATCCATTTTGTGAGTATAGACACACATTGCTAGAACCGGTATATACACAAAATCACGGTAATGAAATTTACCATTTCTTATGAGAAATAGAGAGGGTCTCTACCTTATTGGTGAGTGTGACTTGCCGGTATATTATTAGATTAAGATGAAAATACAAACCTATTGTTTATATTTTATTTTGTTTCTCTCTTTCTTCTAAATGGAAGTGAAGAATTAGGATCCATGTGATCCTCCAAGCCAATCTATGTGAACATAATTAGTAAAAACTGGTATATCATAATATGTAACTTGCCTTCGGCTTTGCAGTGCTTGAGAATAAGCAGCTTGATGTGATTGCCTGCCCTTGATCTAAAAGCCATCCTACTTCAGTTAGAGTTTCACCATCCTTGTTTCGTTCAAACGAACACCATAGTTGCTTAGGAAGTAATACATTGTTTTCTCCATCTCTAACAGACTTCTGCATTTCGTCACCTAAAAGCTCTCGAAAGATCACCTGGAGTTAAATAGAAAGCCATATAATGAAACCAATAATACAGAAAAATACATATATGAAAAACAAAGGGTAACAAGAGAGGTCCTTACACTTCCGGTGTCTGTAGGGCTAAAAGTAGTGACAGCTTTAGATCCCTGCCAGATACCAGAAATATCTGAAGCAATCAAGGGTGCTGTAGAAGCGAAAGCAGAATCACGGATAGCACAACCTCCAAGTTGATCACCATTTCTGAACGGTCCATACCACTGCTCACGAAATACTCTAATACCTTGCAGCTCCATCTCTGTATTATTTAATACACGTATACGCTGAATAAACCTAACCCGAGATTCAAAATCTTGTGGATTGATCAAGCAGTATTCCAACTCTATTATGTCATTCTTCTTCTGCCATACAGCAACATAAGAGCCACTGGATTGGTAAGCAAAGGCGGTAACTCCACTGCTTTCGCCGCCCACTTTTCTCTCATCCGAACTGTATACCGTAGCAGCATCGGCCTCACATCCAACAGTGGGAAGTAACTGAACGGACCTGTACTCAAGAACATGATCCTCTGGATCAGCAAGAGTGGGGCATTGAGTCTGCCAATCAAATACTTTGACCTCCCATTCTCGGTATGCTTCAGGCACCACCGACTCTGGCAGTTCAATTACCCTACCTTGATTACTGAAGTCTGCTCCAAATCCATCCCATTCACCTGATATTCTTCTGGCAAATTGCGACCAAGCTTCAATACTTTTGTCATGTACCTTCAGAGCAGTTCTAAGTCCATCATAATATGGAATAGCCAAATAGGTATTCTAACTACCTAGTATTGCATGAATTCCAAACAAGACTAGGGAAAGGGTAAATTTGTGTCATCATAGATTATATCCGTTAACCAAGGTGGAAAAAATCAACAGCAGCAACAAGTTACAGAATCACAATCCACAATTAAGTTTGATAAAAATAAATAGTAAACTAAACACCAAGGTCCTTCAAAAATATAGGCTACCTTACATCAGTCCTCCACTTAACTTGGTCCTTAAAATCAAACATTGCATACCACTAGTTTCATCCTTTAAGGACCAATTTGGGCAAAAATGTGACATTGAAGGACCAATTTAACGTTGCATATAGTTTTGGCAGACCAATTTCATGTATATAGATATTTACTCAAAATTCAAAAACAGATGACCTCAAGGCAAGACAAGATGATATGGTAGGAAGGATAAGAAACAAGTTGAAAAAATCACCCTTGTTCTTACTTACTTGATGAGAATTGACTTCACCCATTACACCTATCAGACCATCAATTTCGCCTATTTCTTTCACTGCTTCCTTTGCATCTTGATTGGCTGCACACATCAAAGTTCTCCTGTTTTTAGATTCAAACACTCCAATTTACTATTCATAGCTTCATCAATAAGAATATGTTACAAGACAACACACTACATTGTATGAGTGAAAATGGTGAGGTGGAAAATGACAAATTAATTGGGAATAATAAAGTTTAGATACATTGACATTTTTCCCTCAATACAACCATAAAATGGAAATTAAATTAAATCAAACCACGAATAACAATGAAAGAAACAATATTTAGAAAATCAACAGCATATTTGGATTGACTTATCTGAGGTTATCCACTAACATGAGCACTTGTGATTGCGAAAGTTTATGGAAACGGCTTATGACATGTCCCGAAACTGTTTTAACCTTATTTTCATAAACTCTCCATGAAAGCTTGAATAAAAACAGTTGAACTTTATTTTATCGTTTCTTATAGAAATAGCTTATACATAAGCACTTATATGTTAAGTTATGTTATAAGTGCATAACTGTAAATTGGTTATCCAAATAGGGCCTAAATACATGGAATATTATTACCTCCTCCTCCAATTGAAAGAAAATGGTCTGAAACCCAGTAATAGGAAAGCCCCAAATTTCCCTTTTTGCTGCAGTGAACTCTGAATAAGAGAAAGATGTCATTTTTAAGCATAATTAGTAAAACCAAACATCAAGCTGAAAAGGGAAAATTGAAAATTCCATTCCATAAAGAAGGGTATCAATTATAAACTAAACTCAAAAAGAATAGAAGAAAAAGAAAGGGTTTGAAAGGAAGTACATGTGGTAGATGTGAAGAGGATGGAAGAGTGGAGAAAGAACGTGGTTGAAGAATGCATGGAGAAGGGGAAGTGGTGACGTTTGCAGAGAGGAATGAGGCCATTATTAACAGACCAACTATGTAAGTACTTTAACAGAATTATTATTATTATCAAAGGATCTTTGTCTGAGCCTATCCTATGTAACCACTCTTCAACCAGACATATCACAGAATAACTTCATTTCATTTGTGAGGTACAAATAATTAAGGGTATTGACAACCGATGTCCTAAGGGTACTCAAATTAAAAAGGGATAATAGTCACTTTCGTCCCTGAAATTGTAATGAGTAGTTAAAATAGTCCTTCAATGTATCAAAACTTCAAAGTAGTCCTTGATTGTGCATTTTGTTAGTCAAAATAGTCATTAATGTTAAAATATTTCATTAATATTGTCAGATTAGTCCTCCAATATATTTACTTATTGTCATATTAATCCTTAAGTACATGCTTATTGTCATTTTAGTCCCTATATTAAAAGAGTTATTGTGAACATTGAGAGGTTATTTTAGTGTCAAGGACTATTTTGACTAACAAAATGCACAATCAAGGAGTATTTTGAAATTTTGATACAGTGAAGGACTAAACTGACTAATCATTACATATTCAGGGACTAAAGTGACTATTACCCCAATTAAAAAACTATTCATTGAAAAAGTTTAATGTTTCAATTTTCGATTCATTGAATACATAAATTTTTATAAAAACTTACCAGTCTTTAAAGAATGCCTCAAGGACACTCGTTAGCATTTCCCTAATTTTAAACGGGGTATTAGTCATTTTGGTTCTTAAAGTGTAATGAGTAGTCATAATAGTCCTTCAATGTATTGAAATTTTAAAATAATTTTTTATTGTGCGCTTTGTTAGTTAAAATAGTCTCTGACATTAAAATACTTCGTTAATTTTGTTATATTAGTTCTTCAATATAGTACTTATTTATTGTCATATCATTCTTTATAAGTATTTATTTATTATCATTTCAACCCATATATGAAAAGAGTTATTGTGAGTATTGAATAACTATTTTGAGTAACAAAGTGCATAATAAAATACTATTTTCAAATTTTGATACATTGAAGAACTATTGTAACTCTTTACATATTCATGAACCAAAATAACTATTATCTGAATATTAAATATTTGGGTAAAATATTGAGCTCTAAAGAAATTTAAATCACGTTTTCCTAATTAAAGTACACATTTTCCACCCCTTTATACAAAACTTTTTTTTTTTAAGGAAAAATATTTCAGCTTTATACAAAACTTGTTATAGAAATTATACCTTCCTTGGCTGAGAGAGGTATAATTTAACAATAAATAATTAAAAGTTAATTACCATTGATATTTTTAGTGACAACGAAAGAAAAATTGATTTCTTAAATAGTGACTTGGAGTTTTTTTCATAAAAAATGGTGACATAAAGTTAATTGTTATAATAAAAATATTTATTTATATTAAAATGTGTTAAAAAAAATTAATTAGACTTGGAGGTTTTAATTATCACGAAAGCAGAGTATAATTAAGCATTTCAAAAGAATGTAATGTAACTACAATGTTCTAAAATACAAACTATTTTCGATGTTTCAATTAAATGGTGATAAACGTTGGCAACTTGGCATAATAAAACACGTCTAGCCCAATAAAAATTGTTAAGGAGAGAGTGTGAGACGAGTTACAAGTAAAAAATTGGCTTGATAGCAGTTTTCACCCTCTAACTTTCACGAAGTTACGATTTTGGCCCCCTAAGAAAAAAAAATACAAAACCGCCCCTTAAGTTTTAAAACTGTAGCAGTTTTGGCCCCCCAAAGCAAAAAAAAAAACGTGACACCTCACTTAGGGTGCCACGTCAGCGTACACTGAGTCAAAATTGGTCTTGGGGGCCAAAACTGCCACATGTGCAAAACTTAGGGGGCAATTTTGTAGTTTTTTTTCTTAGGGGCCAAAATCGCAACTTTGGGAAAGTTAGGGGGCTAAAACTGCTATTAAGCCTAAAAAATTCTTGTGTCTTCACAAACAAAGGGATGGAATCAATGGATGACTCGCGTGTGAAGCCGTGTTCGGCCCCTCCTTCCATCAGGTTACTTTTAACTCCCTTTTTTCCGTAAGGATTAGACTCAAGTCATGGCTTGAGGGTCAAGATGGGTTCACAAGACATACCGCATCTTGTACACCTCTAACTCGTGTTAATCTCTAAGAAAATAAAATGCAATTCTCAATCCCTCACAAAAATAAGGTAGGACACATTAGTCCTTGTATCCAAATTTATGACTGTATGGACTCTCAAGTGTTTATGTGGAGTCCCCGTAAGCATAGTTCAGTTGATAGAGATATTGTATTATACATGACGAAGTCGTTGTTAAAACCACGGGTTCCCCTTTTATTCATCTTGGAGTTGAAATTCTTATTACTAAACTACTTGACCAAAAAATATGTGATTGTGTGGAATGTTAAACAAACAATGTGACGTTAATGTCAATGCAAAATCGATAACTTTTACACTTGCTCAGTTTAATCATATCCTTCTTATTTTTTTGGCAGATACTAAATGTGAGTATAGATTTTATATGTGTTAAATTGAAAGCATACGTTATTCTTAAACTATAAGAATGATTGTTCACCCAAAAAATACGGTCAAGGACGCATACATGGAACATAAAAAGGTTCCTGTATTTCCTTAGGCAACCAAACCAAATTTAGCTAACCTAAATCTCTTAAGTATTATGATAATAACAAACATGAGTATATATGTCATTATCTCATCAACAGACAAACAAGATTGAACAACTGTAGTCTGTAGACAGAACACAACAAATCATAAGTTAACAAACACTAATGCTCTTACAATTATTTGAGACAGATTCTTCCCATACTTTATCTGTTTTAGGTTCATAGATATATAGGTCTTCTCCTCTTAGGGTAAAATCTATACAACAACATTCCAATAGTTCCATTACAGACCATAAAGTTATAATGTCTAAACCAAAATATAGTTGCATAGATTTTAAGGGTCCTAATGAGCTGCAAGTGGCACACCAGTTTTCTCAGTCAAGCCCTTAATGTATTCCTTTCTAGCAGGGTTATCTTCCTGTGGTCGATTATATGCTGTCCACACCGGCTCACCCATAAACAACCTCATTAACTGCACAAAACCACATACATATGCATCGAACAAAACAATTAATTCTAATCATCCAACATATCACCTTGAATCTTGATCAATTTCAAGTTTTAAACATGCTTAAAGTTAAAACAGCATTACTTTCTACATTCCACATCCCAAAAATGAAGCCTTGATCAAGAATATTGATAGGTGTGATTACCTTCACATAGTTATTTGTGTCGAGAGTGAACCGATGGTAGATTCCTGCAGGTAAAATGATAAGATCACCAGCCTTGATCCAAATGCGAATCCAGCGATCCTTTTTGTCTCGAACATCGAAGTAGCCACTTCCCTCCAAACAGTAACGAATCTCTTCATCCTGATGAATGTGCTCAGTGTAGAAGTTCTTCAACTTCTCTTCATAATTTTCAACTTTTTCCGGGCATAAATCAAGTAAGTCCTACAACATATTCAAATAGTACAGAAAAATATTCAAGATACGAAGATGTTATCAACACCCAGAACATTTGAAAGATGAAATTTCCCTTCAATTAGTCCAATCAAAATGTTCAACAGGTCAAAAATTAATCTTGAAATCTCTCTAACAACTCTAGTGCAAGTGTTCCTAAATTGACTTATTTGAGCTCATCGACCGGCATAAGTATTTGCGAGACTGTTCAATATAGCTTATGAAAACAACCTTTGGCATGTCCGTAGGTTATTTTCAACTAATTTCCATAAACTCTCAAAGATAACTTATGAAAATAACTTACAACTAATTATATATAAATAATTGACTTAATTTTATCTTTTGTTATAAAAATAGTTTATAGACAAACACTTAATAAGTTGTTTACCTAACAGTGGCGTTGCTGCTAAGTTCTGTGCAGCATGTCCTAAGAAATTTACATCAACAAAAATTTGAAGGCCGTTTACAATATATTAGATAATAGTAAGTCATATGTTCCTGTTTTAATCTTATAACATGTTTTTTTTTTTACATGTTAAACCCACAAGAAAAAATCCACTTCCAATCTTACCATGTAATTGTATCACTAGAAAACTGAATATGAATAATTGCCTTTAATAAAAAAATAAAAAGACAACAATATTATTACCATGTAATTGTATCCTCTGGCTTCTCTAATGTTCTTCAATTCTTGATCATTCTCATAGTCATTAGGGTTCAGCTCCCAGTATAAGACTCCCAATTCTGCAAAAATTAAAATTTTCCCTCAAACTTGTGTCACAATAAATTAAAACTATATATTACATAAAGAGATATGATTAATAACCTGCTAATTGGTCCAAGGAAACAAATTCATTGGGGTAGCCATGGTGAGGAAGTCTTGGATCTTCATTGCTATTGTCCATGAACCATGCCTATCACAATTTTTAATTATTAACATCACAAATCTTATATTAAGATTAATTCATAAGGAAGAAGAATAAGAACTCACCTCAATCGCCATGAGTAACAATTTTTTAGTAGTTTCAATGACTCTTCTCTAGCTTACTGGAATCACACACAAAATTCTGCTGAGTATATTATATATTTGTTACGAGACATTATGAAAATGTAATTAAAAATTTGCATTATATATTATTGTGGTGCAATGTTTTTTTGACGAAACTGTTTTTTTGTGGTCTAATTTTTTTTTTTGTTTACGCATTGTGGATTTGTGGTGTAATGTTACCCGTGAAAAATATCAACAATGTCGTTTTTTGAGATTGCGTCAAATAAAAAATGTCGTTTTATGAATATTTTTTTTCTCTCTTCTTGCTGGTGCTTCAACAAATGACTTTCTAGTCTCTTCTCTCTTTTTTTTTTTCTGAAGGATTCTAGTCTCTTCTCTTGTTAACTCGATTTAATTTTATGGCACAGAAAAATTTGACAAAATGTAATCAAACAATTTTTATTTATCATATTTCAACGATAAATGATAAAATTGCACGATTGCTTTCCTGTTTAGTAGGGCCGGGTCAATTTGAACCTGGTTTCGTAAAACAATTAATTTGATTCATAAATCAAATTATTTGAAATTGAGCGAAGCTATAAATACAATTCGATTGTTTGATATTGTTTGATTCATGAGTTTGTTCAATTATATTTATATGTATTTTTTTTAGAGGCAAAATATTATACAAAAAGATAAAAAAATGATAGTGGCTTTCAGATTTCTTTAAAAAAAAAAAAGTTTAATAGTGGCTTTTAAAAGAAATTGATTAATAATATAAGTTCGTAGAAAATATCAAACGTAGCAATTGATTGTTTTTTTTTTTTCCGAAGGGGTATAGCAATTGATTGATAGTAGCTTTAAGAAGATTTTATAACTTAAAATGTTAACGACAATTATATATTTATGTCTGTTTTGTGGTAACTTTGATCTTGAATTTAAAAATGTATATTGCAGGTTATTATCAATTTTGATTGTATTATACATAGTCCAATTCTCTATTAACATGAAGTAAACATAGTGCAGTTAGTTTTGCAAAATTCGTGTGTTTGTTTCAAGTTTACCAAATTCATTCCTAGGAATAATATTCCTTGGAACGAGAATTTTATTCCAAGGTATTTAGAAAAAAGATGTTTGTTTAACACTATAATATTCCTGGGAACCATAAAAATAGGAATTATAATAGGAAATTACTCATGAATTTATTTCCATCTCCATGGGAACTTTATTCCCACCCTTTTCTTTGGGAAAATTTTTCTATTCCCAGGAACGTTTTATACCCGGGAATAACATTTAGTAAACTTGTA
Source organism: Medicago sativa (assembly GCF_051527215.1). Lineage (NCBI taxonomy): Eukaryota > Viridiplantae > Streptophyta > Magnoliopsida > Fabales > Fabaceae > Medicago > Medicago sativa. Next base: position 86,145,744 of record NC_140749.1, read on the forward strand.
ACAAACATAGGCATATGTATTCTTATCGTTTTATCTATTCTCTATCTATAAAACTTAATGTCTACCAAAAATATAATTTTACCCTTTCTTAATTTTTTGACACGTCATCAAAATTATATCCTTTTGTGTCTTTTGCTTCAACTTTCCCCTATTTTTCCTCTCTAAAAAACAAATTAAAACAAACTCACTCGATAAAACACACTAACTAAATCTTTTTTAAAGAAAAAACAAACTTGATCTTAATCCCAATCAAAACAAATTTTCCTATAATTCAACTTTTAAATATCTAAAGAGTTAAAAAAAATTACAATCTTCTATTTTCTATTCTCTAATCATGATACTTAATGTATACCAAAAATAGAATCTTACCCCTTCTTAATCTTATGACACGTCATCAAAATTATATCCTTTTGTTTATTTTGTTTCAACTTCCCCCTATTTGTTCTCTTTTAAAAACAAATTAAAACAAATTCATTCAATAAAACACAGTAACTTAATCAACAAACAAACTTAATCTTAATCTCAATCTAAACAAATTTTCTTATAATTCAACTTTTATAATTCTGTGTCAAAAAAAAACTTTTATAATTCAACTTTTAAATATCTAAAGAGTTAAAAAAACTAATTATGAAAGTTAATGATCAGTAAAAACACAATTTTCCCTCAAAAAAAAAAGTAAAAACACAATTTTGTCACATCTTAATATTTTGACACCTCAACTTATATTTATCTTTTTGAGTCTTTTGTAACAAAAGAACCTATTTAGCTAAGAGAGAACATAAATTTCAAAAGATTGATATGATTTTGCAACAAAAAGTTTCTTTTATATTGATGTATCTTTTTTTGGTGGTGGCCGGGGTTTGAACCCCAGACCTTACATATATTATGCATTGTCCCTACGAGATAAGTTCACGAGGACTTATATTGATGTATCCAAACAAACTACAGTATATTATTTTTTTTTAAATGATTTTATATTACCATAAACAAACACAAAATAGATTATGATATTTTTATTAAAATTTAAAAAAATCACTAAATTATTGAATGTCAATATTATTTTTATTTTAATTCATAACAAATAAGCCCTACGGGATTTGCTATAAATCTAAAAAAAAAAAACTTTAAACAAGAATATAATTTTGTAACACAAAATCCATTTTATATAGTTGTATCCAAATAATTTTTTTTCAAAGAGGTAATTGTTATTATGATAAATAAACAAACACAAAACTGATTCCAATTTTTCAAAAATAATCTCTAAATGATTGAATATCAAAATATATATAACTTTTTATTCAATATCAAAATATATTTTTATTTTATTAAACGCGAAACATATATTCAATTTACATTTATTAAAAATAAGTTTTGTGATTGTACCAATTTTTTTATGATGTTCATGTGCTTTTATCTAACACTGAGTCTATTCGATGCACACAACTAACTTCTTATAATTTTATAGTTTTTAGGATGCAATAGAACTACCTTCCTATGAGTTTTTCTTTTGTAGGTAATCCAATGAAAAAAATGACAATTGTTTGCAAATTTAGACTAAAAAAAATATTCATAAATACATTTCACTTATCAATAAAATAACAAAATATGGTTGAGACAGTTAACTTTGATACTAACAAAACATTGAAAAAATATCTTCATTACGAAAATAAAATAAAATTCAATAATTTCTGATTGATAATCACAAAATAATAAAACATCATTCTTAAAAAAAAAAAATAACATAACTTCAAGAAGTTACAAAATATTTATTACAAGGCATATATCTATTTTTCAAAAAATTTGTCATTTTCAAGATTGCTTCTTTTCTAAAAATACTCAGTCAAAAGAAAAATTATATTAAATAAAAAGAAATAGATAAAGAGTCTGAGGACATTAGACCTGACTCAGGTACAACTCAAAATGGGGATACAACATAATAAACCAGACCAAGTGGATAAACTCAAATCTATCCTAACAAAAATTCACTAATCACGGGCGCAACCTAGCAAACCCATATACGGGCGCGAAACCAGGTTACAAAAAAATATGAAAAGTGATCCTCTGCGAAAAACAATTAATGGATCGACCGTCAACGCAGTAAATAATACAGTTTTACAATTTATAAACAGGACTCATAACGACATCTTTATCAATATGAAATCTTTACTATTTTAAATATTTTTACATATAATTACACTAACCTCCCTTAAGATCTTCTTAAATAACACAAAAGCTCGCTCTATTTTTTAACTAAATACTTAATCTCCTTTTTTTTTATCAAATTGACAAGCACTTCTCTTATAATATAACATGGTTTAAACTCTGTTAATTCCATTTATTTTGAGCAATTAACTTCTTCATACAAGTATGAAACTCATTTAATTTTCGACCATTTTTCTTTCCGTTTTTCATATAGGTATTTTTTCCCAACTTATTGTTTCTGGGTCAAGGTGGTTTAATTTTTAAACTCTAATGTAATTAAACGAATATATCGAAGATTATTTCCTTTTCATTGATCAACCACAATGTCCACCCACCAAAACATTTCTCATTTCTATATTCTTTTTTGATCTCTTATGTAATTGTTGACGTTAGATTCTATTTGGTGGTAAAAACAAATGTTGTTATTGTTTCTCCATTGCGAGAAAAACACTTCATTTAACTTATTTGTGAAAAGAGAAAGCTGATACAAACAAACCAAAATGACTGATTAAATTGTATATTTACAAAGTGATTGAAATGGATAAAATGAAGGGAGATTGATGTGTTTCAAAAATTAGAAGGGGTGTCCGTGTTATTTAAGAAAATCTCAAGGGAAATCAAAATAATTTTCCCTTTTATCATTAACGTCGGCTTTATCATTGGTTTTTTCTTATCTTCTCAATTCATATAACATTGCAATGTGCTTTGATGCACACCCCTCGCTTTGTATTAGCCTGTGCGGAGCACGGGCCCGTGCTTAGCACGGGTTAGTTGGTAGTGATATAATAAAAAACATGAGATCTTTACTATATTTTTTTGGTTACAGATCTTTACTATATTTAATATTTTGACATATTTTTATTCTACTACGCTATAATATTTAATAAAAATTATTTCAATGTTTTTATCATTAACGTCAACTTTATCGTTAATTTGTTTCTTATTTCTCAATGCATATAACATTGCAAATGTGCTTCGACGCATAACTTGCACTTCAACGCTTAGCCCGTGCGTAGCACGGGTCCGTGCTTAGCACGGATTGTTGCTAGTTCCCAGGAATCTACAAAGATACTGAAATGGTTTAAAAAGATACGTCCATAAAGTTGATATCACATAGCTAACACATAAAAACCATAAACACAGAAAGGATTGATGTTACTGACTATCATCACAACAAATTATAAAAGTTGGATATTCCTTTTCCCGGATACTTAATTTCATGCCTAACATCCGAGAAGAAATAGCAAAAAAAATATAGTGATATTCATCATTGGTTATTTCCAACACACAAAAATCGTTGTTAGAAAAACAATCGTATTATTACAATTTTCAATTTTTCACCAACACACAAAAATCGTTGTTAGAAAAACAATCGTATTATTACAATTTTCAATTTTTCTTTTTAGTAATTTGTTAATTTCTGTTACGTTAATCTTGAAACTTTAGGTATCTACCAAATAAAAAATCTTGAAACTTTAGGTTACCACCTCTGAGCTTTTAGAATTACTCTGATTAAAAATCTTGAAACTTTAGGTTACCACCTCTGAGCTTTTAGAATTACTCTGATTAAAAATCTTGAAACTTTAGGTTACCACCTCTGAGCTTTTAGAATTACTCTGATTATTTTACCAAGAACTGTCAAACTCAACCCCGAACCTTTCTCCATCTCCTTAAAACTATGGGCTCCACTACTGGTGGCGTTTATGGTGGGAGCATCAACTAATTTTCCCATGATGGGAAAATGTCCATTTCTACGGTTGATATACCAGTTAAATATTGGATGGCTTAGATTTTATGATTGTACCTTTTGTACTATTTCCAGCACCGAATTCATCAATTTTCATCTTCCATTTGCAATTTGCTTATGAATGCGGCTCAATTTTATCGTAGAATTTGACATTTGCCGAATATTTTTTATTAAATATTTTTTTTTGTAGTCTTTATAAAGCTTAGTTTCTATACAATAATATGTCTTTAATTTTTATAAAAATTAGATATTTTTATTTCATCCTTCAAAAAAAAAAGATATTTTTTATTTCTATAATAAAAAAGTAACAGACTCGTTTTTATAAAATGTCAAAGCTAAAAATTTATGAAAATTCTATAAGGAATATAATCAAAATATTTATATTTTATTCAGCCTAGTGAGTCATAAGTTTTTTTTTATCACTTCGCATGATACATTTTAATTACTAAAAGTGTAAACTAAACTATATTAAATTTTTAAAAAATTAATAGTTCACATTTTTATCTACTATTTTATTTTTATCTACTATTTTTGTTGTTTTTTACCATCACAGTTCCAGATATATTAATTTTCAAGTCTACATCTAAGACCTAAAGTTATAAAGTGTTGAAATTTGAGGTCCAACTCATTATTACAAAATCGGTTGTAATGTGAGGATTGTCCTCACTTATAAACACATCATCAAGTTATATTTTGTCCAATGTGAGACTCTTTAACACACTGTCTCACGTCTAGAACTAGACATCTGGAGCATGAATACAAACAGTGGATGGTTCGATAGTGGAAACCTGATAGTCGGTGGTCCAGTATGTATTGGAGGAGGCTCTATAAGTTGAATGAAAGAGAAAAGAGAGACATGTGATAAAAATTGTGTTTCTGAATAGCACTACAGAAGGTTTATTACATAAATTTTTAAAACAATAATACGATTTTTATCTATGTTCATATCACTACCAACCGAGACGTAAATATGTGTTTATGAAGTGGGGGAGCCAAAAATATTTTTATGAGGGAGGCCATGTTATTTATTTGTTTATATAATTATTTTTTGTGCAAGGACTTCGACGCTTTATTTAGTTTTTTCATTTTATTTTGGTCTCTTAAATTATAAAGATTATATAAATTCTACTCTCTTTAAAGTTTAACACTTTAGTCATTTAATTATAAATGACAGAAATGATGAAAGGAGTTTAGGTGATTATTAAAGTGATGGAAAAGATGTAGTAGTTATTTTATTTTGTTGTTGTATTATCAGGTTTTTTTATGATACGTATATTGGTAGCGTTTATGCTGTGAATTCGAATTTACAAATGAATATAGAAGTTGGTGCCGCTGTACAAGTAGGCAAGTATCCCTCCTGTTCCGTTTCAGTAAAGTAATAGTAGCTCTCATGAATCTAAACCATTCAATATAAAAATGATTTATCAATGGTGGGATTGGTCTTTTCCCATCATGGGAAAATTAAATGGCTTTCCCATCATAAACGGCACCTCCACTACTTACCTACACCTGAGCCCCCCTTTTCACAAATATATGCCTTCTTTTTCTTTCAGACTAGCTCAACAAAGCTTTACACATTTGTTCCACCAAAAAAGCACCAACATCATTTAATGGTAGTACTGAAGTCATTTAGAACCAAAATTCAGTAAGTAAAATTTCTCTCTCTTAAAAGTAGTAATAATAATTACTCAGTCACACCGAAATGAATTGTAACATCCAGAATAAAAATTTGATTTCAATGTCAAGAGTTCAAGTTTCAAAACCTGCACTCTGAAGATGACTTTACCTAACTACCCATAACCTGAAGATTAATTCCACACGTACAGGTACACCGTGAGAATTCTAACTTCATGCAGCGTACTACATAGATGAAGAAGAAAAAAAGGTAGCACCAAAGTAATAAAAACAAGAGTCCAGTTTAGGCTACAAAAGCTATTAACAATTTACAAGAGGCAGCAACACATTGAATTTACATTACATATCACATATTCCTGGGGAAATGGCTGCTCTTGACGCTACATTTTACTAACTTAGTAAACCTCAAATTACGGAAACAAGAAATTCCCGAATGATAGAATGAAACTAGAGGACTGTTATTACAAAATTGATCAGGTCAGCGGGAAACTAGACTATCCTAAACATAATAAATTTCCCAGCAGTTAAAGCTACTAAAAATTGACCACTCTAGTCTGGGCCCAATGTTTCTTTTATAGGTTCCCAGAAGCTATGGTCTCATCTCTTCAGTCATACACCAATGGCTCTCTTCAATCATCTACGAGTTCCAAATCTGCACAATCTATCTAGTCTCAGGTTTTAGCATTCTTGAACATCTGTCAAGAGAACAAGATTACATAAACACATGACAAAAACTATTGAACAGTGTACTGGTAATAATCTAGCAATAAGGCTGGTGTATCACCAATTATTGGTTTACACTTTAGTGATCACCATCACAAATATCATCTGCTGTTAACTGGTAACTAGTTAAAACAGCAAGAATCTGCTACTTAGGTTATATAGGTCAACTAACCAAGATCCTCCTTTGCTGCTTGTCACAAATGGAGAACTTCACAACTATGGTTTTGGGTGTATAATGTGATCAATTATGAAAATGAGTACCTTCATATTGACTAGCAGAAAGACAGCACTAACGTGCCTGTCTGTATTTCTACTGTGTTTAGTATGTCTAATTTATTGCATTTATTGTCTAATATTCATCTACGGTTGGAATGGAACTACTATCGAAACCAAGGAATTGTGCACAAATTGTCAACGGCTTCCTTCATTTGTTTGTTAATTTTACTTTCTCTGGTCACTATTATAAGCAAAAAAAAACATTTTTTAGATTCATTGAATAACTTATGTATCTGGTCAATAATAAAGACAAGATGCATCAATTATTCAATTAACCTAAAATTCAATTAACCTAAAAAGTTGTTTTTTGCTTATAACAGTAACCGGAGATGGTATATGCTAAAAAGGGTAAAAAAATTGGAAGAAAATAAAGTCATATCAAAATCTTGTATTGTCTTTTATATATAGGTATAGATACACTATAAGTATCCCTAAACGATAAATATCAATACAGCAAGCAGGACACCTGATTTATTTATTATTTACGAAGATTCTCTATTTAATATACTTTGAGAGATTCATTGTCTCTTTCTTGTTAGCAAAAAATGAACGTTATTATTTAGTTTAGTTACATTAACAGTTGAAGAAAAGATTGCAACAGACCTTTATCATTCAAATCAATGGGAAGGGTAACTTTTGGCTGGTTTTCAGCTGAGCCACTGGAAACTAGAGGCAGTCTAGGCTGTGGTGGAGAGTCAGTGCTACTACGACTTGAATTCCCATTTGAGGCATGGAGCTTCACTGGAAGGTTCAAATACATCTCAAAGTTAGATGAAGTTATGCCAGTCAGTTTCTTGCCCTTCGATCTTCCCCTAAAAAGGCAGAGTAATAAAATAAATCAGCGGGCATTCCTTAAAACTAAAAAAGTGGTAACACGAGGGATGTAATTGATGTCAATAAACAGATGACATAGTACTGCAGATACCTGTCCTTTCGCTTTTCAAGATATCGCTGCAGCGACACTTTTCTGCTTGCCTGACCCTCTACATCTTTTATAAAACAAATAAATATTACCGATACTTAGGTTCTCATAATTTGAGGTATGGAAGCTTGATACACAGGGCTTTCAGTTTAAAAAGAAATTATTCTCTGTAGCTCTTAGAAATTCTTGTAGCTTAAGTTCAATATCATACCACCATGTCAGTGCAGGTTAAGCATCATTACAAGTTACATATCAAATATTTTATATTCTACCAATTTAATACATACATCAAAAGGCTTCCTCTTATACACTACTGCTATAGTACATTATAGTAAAACCCACAAGATTTCTTCATATTTCATTGCTTTAAGAATTACGTACAAGTTCTTTTAGCCAGGTAATATACGGGTGCACATGCTGCCCAAATACATAAATCACTATCAATCTCGGGTGAAAAAACACAACACGGGTACGAGTACTGGAATTCACAAAAACGCATATTTTGTACATGCATGGAATCTTGAGGGGAAAAACTACCGTAACTGCTGAATAGTAGCACCGGTACTGACACATGATCAATTTATAATTACATTGACATATATTGCAACAGAGGTGAAAATCTAGAAATACTCCTGTACTCTAATAGTAGCAATTTTACTGGAAGACATGCATGATGGTTAAAAAAAGCATGAAGCTCGTGAATTCCAAAGTGGGGCTGACATCCAAAACTAAGGTAGAAAAATAGCAGTAACTTTATAACACAAGGAAAATAGTAACAAATAACAGCAAAAGCTTTTTCCACTAGATAGGATAGAAAACAGGGATCAAATGGTGTATTGTGTTCTTTCAATAACAACTCTCTAAAGTCAAGTACGTGAATTTTGCATTTCTTTATTTTAAAGATCACAATAGCATGACTTAGGATGCCAAGAAAAAAACAAAGGCCCGCTTAATTGGAATCATCTGTAAATCTGCAAGTAGTCTATCAACAAATTATCTACTTGGAATTATCTGTAAATCTGCCAAAAGAGAACACAAGATAAAATTCTAGAGCAGACTGCAAAAGTTTAAACACTTAATTGTCCCTACCAGCATCACGAGCTGTGCTTCCTTTCTCCCTGTAATGCAGAGGGTATTCCACCATTTTATCTGTAAAACCAAATTTGGAACACCAATTATGAAGTTAAACATCTTCTCTTCCTGACTAGATGCCATGATTTTAAACGAGTAAAAATGTCGAGTTTGTTCATCTAGGAGATGCATGCACTCAATAACTTTAATTCAAAAATATCACTTCCTAACTTGTAAATGTTGCCATGATTTTAAACAAGTAAAAGATGTTGAGCTTGTTCATCTTCTAGAAAGAACTCAACAGCTTTAATTCAAAAAATCAGTATTCGCAGTGAATTTAATCATAACAATCAAAACAATGTATATCCAATGATTTTTGCATTAATTCAAAAATCTCAGTTCCTAACTTACAAATGTTACCATGATTTTAAACAAGTCATTGATGTTGAGCTTGTTCATCTTATAGGCACAAGAACTAAATAGCTTTAATTCAAAAAATGGGTATTCGGAGTGAATTTGGTCAGAACAATGTCTTCACATCCCAGTGATTTAAAAACCGGCTCAGACCGGTTGAACCAGGAACCGAAAGGATAATCGGTTCAAGTCAAATATTAGATCGGCCATGCTATCAAGCTATCAAACTGGCGTGACCTGGACGAACCAGTATAACCCGGCGACTCGGCAGTTTTCCTAAAACCAGCCGAGCCACGCTTGACCAATTATAAAAATGGTCAACAATTTTATGTGTTTTATGAAAAAATGAAATTTGATAGTGCAGGGATCTTACTCCCGTGTGGTTATTGAAAATAGGTGTTCTAGGTCACCAACAAACCATGTGTTGGATTGTGATAATTGTTCACTTCTTATTTATTATATTTAAAAAAATCAAATGCAAAAGCTCACTTTAATTCACATTTTAACTTATAATTTATCTTTAAAAAAATTATAATTTAACTTAACAATAAACTGTGAAAGTATGTGTTTCTGATTTATTATATTCAAAACTAAATTACATATATATTTAATACATTTGTTTGTAAATATTGATGTGACTATGTCATAGTTAATGGATTTAGATTTGAAGAATGAACTTTTGAAAAAAAATAGAATAGTAACCTTCTGCAAGTGCTTATCATATACATTAACGAATTCTTTTAAGTTCCAGAAAAGTATGCATGAAAAAAGTAATTTGTTTGATATTAGAGTGCTACACTTCAAAGAAAAATTAAGCATGTTTTCTACCCAATTGCTAACTACCTGTTTGAGCAACTTGAAGGATTGCTGTGTCAGTAGGGAAGAGGACTTCCTTATCAATAGGTAAGTTGCAAGGAGAAGCCCAAACTGCTGCATTTTTATTTGAAGGATTATCCTGAGGAAAGGAGGACGGACATGCAGCAGCAAGCTGCATGATTGATCGTGCCTGCGAATACAAGTATGGTTAATTATTGGAAGGTGAAATTTAATTGATGTATGGCAAGATATTCATGCAAGAGGACACATCTTTACCTACCTTATCCGGCGAGACTCCATCATAGACATTCACCTTACCACAGTAGAAAATTGTCATTTGCCCAAATGACCCACTAGGTGTGCACCCTCTGTGCTCACATCAAATTTACAACCAATGTTAAGAACTTGAATGGATAATTAACAAAACTAACATTGGTCTACCTTCAGTCATATTTTACACAAATTTATTGAATTTAAATTATTTGGCATTTTGAGTAACTAAATCACTCTTCATACGAAAGCAGATAATAAACTGAAAGTTCTGCACACTTAACCACTACCCCAGACTCCTTCCAACAAAGAATGGCATAAGTGCAGTTTTTAGTTTAATGGAATCAACACTTTTTTCAGGTAGAGATGACTATGATTACTACCGATTGGAACTGAAAGAAATTCCACATTAACAAAACTGGCAATTTACTACCATATTCAATTATTCATTGTTGAAGTTATGAGCTATTGACATTAAACCAACACAGCGCTTGATATATTTTTTCATCTAACTTGTTCTTAGTCCTTTAATATACAAAATGATCATGCTTAACCTAAAATAATGATTTGGGGTTTTCCTTCTCTCAGTTGATATCTAGCACCCACTTCAAACATGATATCTAAAGTAATAATTAAATGGAAAACTTGAAAATTAAGCAGCATGAGCTTGTCAGTACTTTGATGGCACTAAAACCCGGCATGAAGAGAAAACCGTAAACAACAATTAAATATGAGAAAGTAAAAACAGTGCAAACCCAAAATATAGATGATATTAAAGTTACAGATATCTAGATATTTGATAATGACAGGAAGAAAGAAGCCACAAAATACATACATCCCAGTAACAAAGAAAAGCTCAAACTGACCCTAAATATTTTCCATACACTCTACAAACAGATTCACCTTCCCTATCAACACACATTCATCAGATGCCAAAAATCATCTCCCACTTCACATAAAGCTATAAAACAATTTGCCAATTTCCCAACCTAATTCTAAATAAATAAGTAAATAAAAAATCAAAACTTTAATGTTTCAAATAACCAAATTATACTATCATCAACTCATCTAATAAGCACCCTTCACACTCACTAAACTTTAACCATTAAAATTTTACTTTTTTTTTCCCAGAAAACATCAAATGCAAGAACATCAACCCTAGATTCTGAAGCACCAACACTTCAGATGTGAGGCGTGTATGTCTGACACGCATCAGTGTATGTGTCATATCAAACAATGTGACACCAAAATGTGTAATTACATTCGACCATTTCATTTTTTTTATTAGTTTTCGTTTCGGTGTCTAACAAACAAACAAAAAAAAAAAGTTGTCATCACAAAAAAAATAAACGACATTAAAAAAGCCATGAGAGAAAAATGGAGAACAGACCCGGGAGGGTTAACAACGTTGGCATCGTTGGTTTCCGTGGGTCTTTCAGAAACAGGTGAAGTAGATTTCTGAAGGTCCAAAGCAGTATCTTCGGGATCCAAAGCCTTCGGCGGAGGTTGAGGAGGGTGGTGGTGGAGTTGGCGGTGAATGGCAGAGGAGACACCAACGCCGACGGTAGCCGGGATATCATCGTCGGTAGGTTCTAGAAGCGCTTTGAGAGAAATCACCTGCTGGATCGCCTGTGATTTGTTCCAGGAAGGCCTGCGCATCCCTGTACGAACACGTGTCGTCTTCTTCACTCATTTTTTTAATTAATTATTTTATTAAATAAAAAAATCTACAACCCAATTAATTTAATTACATTAAATTAATATTAAATATAGAAAGTATGAAGCATTGGAGTACAAAAATTAAATGGAAGTTGTTCTCAGGAGCCGGAAACCATGGAGCATGAGAGGATAAAATGGAAAAAATAATATTAATTTATTTTTTGATGTTGAAAGAGAAAGAAGAAGAAGAAAGAGAAAGAGAAGGTTAGTTGTTACCTTTATCTTTGAGGAATCTGCGACAGTCTTCGCGAGTGAGTTGAGAAATGTCATCTTCAGTGAGTTGGTTAAGAGGTCTGTCGAGGATGGATCGGAAGGAAACGGTGCTTCCGCCGTTCATCGTTTCCGATTCCGGCTACAGAGGGTAAGTGGGACCATGTACAGGTATAGAATTTATGAGATGATGAGAGAGAGAGAGAGAGAGAGAGAGAGAGGGTTTAGTGTAGTGAGGGAGTGATGGGTCAAGAAGTGTGAAGGGTGTGTGAATGAATGTGTACTACTACTGTTGCAGTAGGGTCTTTGGGGGGAAAGAAATGTGACCGGAGGGGCTTTTTTTAGGACTTGTGATGAACCCTAAGCTGCCACGTATGCTTTTCTCTTCATTATTAGTACTAGTTAATTAATCTCTTCTTTTTTTACAGCGTTGGAGTTTGCATCACTTTCTAATTTCATTTCAAGACAAGATTGTTAGTTTGTGACTTCTTGGGTTAATGAAACAAGGGGAATGCTTAAAATAAATTATTTTTGGTGAGAAAAAAATATTGGTTAAGAAAGAGATAGAAACAAAGTCACGTAAACTCAACACCCATGTGTAATCTTGGACTATTGGAAGTGCTACAAACATGTATGTATCTATATGGGTCAATTTGAAAAGGTAAGGATTTGTGATGAGAAAGATCTAAAAGTGTTGTGTATGATTCACCAACGAGACTAGGAGAGAGATCGATTTCTTGTACTTCAAACCATTTCACAAAAACACGTCATTTATTTATTCATTGGTATTATCTTTTTTAATTTTAGTTTGAATGTAGAACAACAGTTGATGACAAAACTCTCTAAAAAAATTTAACACTATTTCATTTCTAACACTCAATTCGAAGTCAAAACATTTGATTACGGGGAAGTGATCCTTTATTATAAGATGTTTTTAAAGGAAAAAACTGCATAAAATTAAAGGAATGTTTATAGACAGTAAAATGATTTTCCGTTTGTTTTGTGAGTTTAACTCATTTGGTAATGATATCGTATAATATATGCAAGGATCAAAGTTCGAACTCCAAACACCTCATTAATCACTAACTCACCTATTTACCTTAAAAAAATGAATTTATAACCATTTCGCTACTTGACAAAAAAAATTATTTCCGCTTTCTACCAATAAATAAATGATGTATTTTTATAAAATCATTTGAAGTACAAGAAACCCATCCCTCCTCCAGTCTCCTTGGTGTATCAAACACTACACTTTTAAATCTTTCTCACCGCAGGGTGTTACTTCCCTCTCTTCCGTTTAAAATCTACCGCCTTCTCTCCCTCCTCCTTCCTTCTCCCTCCTCCTTCCTTGAATCAAAGATGCCCAAAACACCTACGATTAATGAACCATGATCCACCACCACATCTCTTCTTGCTCTACATAGTTGAATGCTCATTTGTTGTTTGAGCTCGAAGGTATTTTATGTTTTGGACTGATGCACCATCCATCCTCACTCAATTTTTTTTAAAGTAAAAAACATACAATGCTTCCACTATAAAGTACAAAACATTGTGTCTATAAATTTTACGCAATACGACTCCAAAAGACATCAACTGACAATTTATATTTGTTAGCCATTAATTCATGCCAACACGTGACGAGTTAAAATATAGATTGCTCTTTGAACACCTAGTATTTGCTCCTAGACCATTCAAAACACATTGAATGGTAGTTAATTACCGTCCAAGCACTTTTTAAATCGAAACGGATTTAAAAAGTGATTTTAGCTGATTTAAGAAGTGCTGAACAATAATAAACTACTGTTTTGCAGGTGCTGGGAGCAAATGCTAGGTGCCTAAAAAGCAATCCAAAATATTTTCATTCTTGACCAAGTTGGGCCAAATAATGTAAAAGAGCAATGATTTTATGCTAATCAAACTCTACCATTTACTTTGTCAATTCAAAAGCTATACCCTTTACGACGTGCGGGGCTAAATGGATTGTTCATGGATGATTCACATATGAATATTAACTTTTAATGCAATTTGTCCGTAAAGGTAGCTTAATTGTTGGATATTAAGACATTACAGGTAAGAGTTGGAGTTGGAACCATCTATCTTATTTTTTCCATGTTTAAAGTGTGTGAATTTAACCACTATGCTATATAATAAATGAGTAGTGTTAACTTGTGCCCTTATGGTACATGTTAAGAAACCAAAAAGAAGAAGTATTCTCTAAAATTTTGTGTATTTAATTGACTAAAAAGTTAAAGTACTCCCTCTGTCCCAAATTATAAGCAAAAAAACCCATTTTCTTTCTTCCAAATTATAAGCAAAAAAGACCAATTTTTATCATATTTAATTATGTTGTTTCAAAAAAGTAAATGCAAAGTGCATTCAATTTGTTCTCTCTTTCATTTTCTCAATAACTAATAACAATGAAAATTATTTTTACATCTTCCTATAAAACTTATTTCAAGGATAACACAAGAAACTACTCCCTCCGGTCACATTTATAAGCAAAAAAGCACTTTTTAGATTCATTCAATTCTTAATGTATTTGGTCAATATATAGGTCAAATACATTATGTATTCAATGAACTTAAAAAGTGCATTTTTGCTTATAAATGTGACCGGAGTGAGTATGTTGCAAACTACTCCCATAATAAGTGTGATTTTTTTTTTTGCTTATAATATGGGACGGATGGAGCACATTGCACACATTCCAATAAATTATTTTTATACTTGAATAATTAACTTGTGCCTTAAGGGCACAAGTTAACATTTCCCATAATAAAATTAAAAAAATTACATAACATTTATGAAAAAATTAGGGTTAAATATGTTTTTTGTTCTTATAAATATACCAACATTTCGTTTTAGTCCCTCTAAAATTGTCTTTCAACTTTTAGTCTCTATAAAATTTTCAATCACTACTTTTGGTCCCTGTTTTTAAGTAATTTTTTTGTATTTTTTAATGAAATTGTGCAGAAATGTATAGAATATTGTAAATATCACTCCAAAAAAAATAAATTTTTTTAACGAAACATAAGTTAAATATGAATTTTTTACTGCTAAAAATATAAAAATTGATATTTAATTCATGTTTTGGTAAAAAAATTCTAATTTGTTTTGGGAGCGAACCTTATAATATTATAATTTTTTTTACAAAATTTTATTCAAAAATATTAATTCTACATTAGTTTACTTTAAAGTAGGGATTAAAAGTGAAGATGAAATTTTTTTGGTGGACTTAAAGTTGAAGAAAAACTTTAGAAGGACTAAAACAAAAAAAATTGACAAAATTATAGGGACCAAAAATATATTTAACCCTAAAAAATAACACTGATCACTCAAATATAATGTGATGTCTTTACCAACTGAACATGATCACGATGACGAATATATATGTATTACTACATATCAAAAAATTATATTTTTAAATAAATTAAATTATTGGGTTAATTAGCGGACTGATTCATCCCATCACAAGCCAAAATTATATCAAATCAACAATTTTCTTGGCTGAGTCAAATTAGAACAATATGATTACTTTGTTAATTTTTGTTACCACATACGACATTGTATGGAAAATCTAAAAATCATAGTGTCATTTCATTCATGGTACACAAACTCTTCAATTTTCAAAAATACATTTGTTATGAGTGTTCTCCCTCCCATTTATGAGTGTTCTCCCATTTGCATCATCTTTTCAAAGCAGTTGCTTCTCCTGATCCCCGTACTCAACCGCCTGTGCGTGTCGTTACTTGGATTCAACCTAACTTTGGCTTAGTGGCTCTTAACATAGATGACAACATGTTTTTTTTTAATATAATTTGGGCGGTTTTGACGGTCTTATCCGTGATGATACAATGTCTTTTCTGCATGGATTTCTCACCAACATTAGCAGACCTTTCATTCAACATGCTGATATCATGGTTTGAATTTGTGTCGGGACTCAGACTATAAGCAAGTGTTGTGTCTCTCAAACTCAAGTATTGTGGTTGACCTTGTTCATGAAGGTTTAGATGTGTATCACCAATATTAAAATTTGATATGGGCTATCAAACAATTTTTGCCTATAGATTTGGTAGTTAACTCGCAACACACTTTATGTGAGGGTAACGTCTAGAGCTGTAAAAAATGGGTTGACCCATTAACACATATTTTGGGCAGGACCGGGCCTACAAACTAGCCTAAAAATGCACTCAGCCTTTTTTGGCCCAACTCATTTGAGCCATACAAAGTGGGAGCTGGGCTGGGCTGGCCCATCGGGCTTTGGGCCGGCCCATTATCAATATTTCATTTGATTTTTGTTAAACTTAATAAATATGAATGAATTTAGCCTTAAAGTTTTAAAATTTTAATTTTTATAAATTATTAATTTGATTGAATTGAAAGAATAATCTAGAGTTTAATTATTATTCAATGTTAATGTAAAAATTATTTACATTTTTACGTCCGTCCATTAATATTTTAGCAAAAAAATTAGTGGTGAATAACTAACTAATACATAAAAAAGAGTAAATAGATTTTTTAAAAAAATAAAATAAAACATAAACGGGTCGGGTCGGGTCGGGTCATGCCACACACGGACCGGGCAGACTATATAATTTGCAACCCAATTATAAATGGGTTGGGTCGGGCTGGACCATTTATACAGTCGGGCCTCTTGGGCCGGGCCAGCCCATTTGACACCTCTATGTTGCAACTAACTTTCTAACTAAGAAATGTGCTCTAAGCGACAATGACTTTGTTGTCTTCTATGAAGCCCCGCTTGACATGTCATCTATTTTCTTAACGGACGTCGTTGGCGTTGAGTTCATTTGACTCTAATTGGGTCCTCTTCTTCTTTTTTCTGTCCTTTTTTTTCCCTTTTGTTACAAAAAAACTCTTCAACTTGCTGCTTCAATAAATCTAAATACACTGTAAGCTTCACCTTTAAAATTGATTTTGAATTTAAAAATATATACGGACATTCATCACTTTAGATTCAACTATTTCACTCAAAGCCATCTTCGTAACAGAACCAATCAGATATATACAGACATTCATCACTTTAGATTCAACTATTTCACTCAAAGCCATCTTCGTAACAGAACCAATCAGTCACACTAAACCCATCTCACAACCCCCCCCACCCCCCCACACACACACCACCACACACACACACACGCTACTGAAGCAAGTGCTGGTGTGTGAAGGCATAAACTAGTAACGTTGTGACTCCCTTTCTTTCTATGTGTATCTATAACTACACAGAACCTAAAATCAGGAACCATTTGTACATGCCTGGATTTACAGGCAGACCGTCAGGAACCGTATAAATGTTGACTGTTCATACCATCCTAAAAGTGTCTATCGTTCACACCATCCTCAAAATAGATGTACGATTTTGTGGAAGATACGACGGTCAACAAATATATCTCATTGTTTATTTATTTATTTATGATTTTTTACTATATTTAAATTTATAATCTTAATTTTCACAAAGTCACTTCAAATTATATAATATGAACGTAGGCCATTTAGAAAATTTGGAGAGCATGAGACATGAGTAGGGTGGAAAAAAAGAAGAAATACTCCATAATTTTTCCTTCAACGCTCACTAGAGTTAAATTGTATCAACAAAATGGTGGAAATTGAGTCAAAATGAAGGGAAATATTGATTATAGTTAAAATGATATCAATATGCATGATTCAAAATTTAAATCGTAGGAACATGATGTGAAATCAATATGAAAAGAAACAATTATTTTGTTATAATATGATTGTAAATTTGTAATAAAACGAAGAAAAAAAAAATGTAATTGCAACTTGGCGTTGAGTATATAAAATTAGGAAAATGTTAACTTGTGCCCTTGAGACACAAGTTTAGAAGCTAATTATAGAAATTAATTTTTGGAAATTGTGCATTTAATGCT
Source organism: Medicago sativa (assembly GCF_051527215.1). NCBI lineage: Eukaryota > Viridiplantae > Streptophyta > Magnoliopsida > Fabales > Fabaceae > Medicago > Medicago sativa. Next base: position 86,163,652 of record NC_140749.1, read on the forward strand.
TTGAAAGTTTAAAAATTTATTTTTTTAATACAAAACTTATGTTTTATTTCTTTTTTTAGATCCTTAACTTGTGCCCTTAGGGCACAAGTTAACATGACCCATAAAATTATAGTAAATAGCTGCATTTCCACATGATCCTGGCTAATGTGTTCAAAATTGATCTTTTATTGATGTATGTTGTCAAAACAAAGCAATAAGAGGATATATCATTATTAACAACGAGTAAAAGTTTTGAACTTCTGTCTGACCTAGCTCATATTATAATGTTGATATTATTAAGTTGTATATATTTTGTTGTTACTCAAACTCCGACTTGATCATTTAAAATCAACCATTCAAAACAATAAAAACACTCGGGGGCGTTTTGTTGAAGCAAGTTTCAGATTTACAGGACAAAGAATATGGTTTGAGACTGGTTTCTTGTTCTTCTATTGTTTTGAATGATCAAAATTAAAAGTTGCAAAAAAGAGAAAAACTTAGGAGGCTAAAATGTGGTTGTTTTAATAGAGGTCAAAATCGCAACTAATGCAGAGTTAAGGGGCAAAAAATACGTTTAAACCTACCTAAAACAAGTTAACATTTCTTTTTTTTTTTGGCAACTTTATACATTTTAGTAAAATAGTTACACCGCACATTCTCAGTATTAAAATATACTCCATCCATTTTAAAATGAGTGTCGCTTTAGCTAATTGCACACAGATTAAGGAATAGAATGAAATAATCATTAGACATAACACTTTTACTAAACTGCCGTTACTTTATAAGGAAAAGACAAACTTAAAGTTGCATTGAAAATTGTGTGAGAGAAAAGTTGGAGTATTTGTTGAAGGTAAAGTTGGAAGAAAAAAATTAAAGTTGTATTGAAAATGTAAAGTGATATTCATTTTGAAATAATTTTTTTTGTTAAAGTGGTATTCATTTTGAAACGGAGGGAGTACTAATTTCTTCACTTTATGAGGAACAAAGAGATGAGGTATGCACTATGCAGTAAATTTAAATGCTACTACAAGCCTACTAGCTACTACCTCGTTCGTTTGCCCTGTAGAAGCAAAACAAAAGCCATAAATTGAGGCATCTAACAATTACTGGTACTGAATCACACAATGTGACTTGTCCATACATGCTTTAAATTCAATTCTGGATACTGCCACGGTGGTAGGTTTAGGATAGGCCTGCTGCACCTGTACAAAGATCATATACCTTTGGGTACATTGATTACAACTTGTTTCCCTGCTTTTTACTCTGGCAAATGAATTACTCACGCTGCTTAATAGGAGAAAACATGATTGAAACAAACATGACTTACTAGGAATCATATTATGAATCAAGCAAGATTAAAACAAATGTGATAACCATATGTTTGGTTTGGCGTCACAATATGTAAAATCACGGTAAAAATTTACGTTAACGTCGAAGCACTACTTTATAGCTTTTGCTTTTCATGTCAAAAAACTATGTAATCGTGCGGTGACGGTGATGAAAAGCCAAACCAAACATAAGAAAGGGCGCTGTTTCTGGTAGGAGACTTGAATAGGTCTCCTGCGGTAGGAGACATTAAAAAGACTGATTTTTTTTTTATAACAAAAAATGACATGTGTTACCGTTAGATTGACGAAGAGCACTGATCTTACCATATTCCCTCCACACTAGATTTTTTTTTTTTTCATTTGGTAGATCTAAGAGAGAGATACGTGTACTGTAGCAACTGGGTTGTTGCTGCTCTTCTCATGTAATTTAATATATGAATCAAACATGATTGAAACAAACATAATCAAACAACTGTTTCTTCATGTATGAATCTCAATAATTTTCTATGTGGTATACATGATTCACTAGGATGATTTAGTACTCATGAATTTCAAATAATAGAATGGCGTGTGTTGAAAAAGACATGTGAGAGAATGTGGTTTTAACCTTTAGAATTGTAAAAATACAAATCAAATATATAAATACTCCCTCTAGTCACTAATCACTGTTATAAGTAAACAAAATTTTTATAGATTCATCGAATAACTAATGTATTTAACTTATAATATAAATCAAATACATCGGTTATTAAACAACTTAAAAAAAAATTGTTTATAATAGTGACCGAAAAGAGCATTGTGATGGAAGTTAAACAATCAATTTTTTAAAAATTATAAAATGTTATTTGTAATATAAATTTTTTATTTACAAATTTCATCTTTTGACAAATTATCTATCGATTTCTTAACAAGTGCTCAAAAAACATAGTATTTTAACACCAGTCATTTTTATTTTTCAACGTCACTTTCATCTAAGTATAATTAATGCTAAAATGACTGGGGTGTTTGTTCTCTGTAGTGTGGGCGTATCCAATTGAATTTATGAGGCCGTTTGTGCACAGTACTGATTTACACATGTTTTTTTCCGGATGATTATACTATATACGCAGTCATTTCCTACTTTTTCATGAGTAATTTATTTATCTTTTTTGACTGAATATTTGTGCTGTAGCAGCTACTTGCGAGGCTTGTTATTGGATTATTTTCTTATATAAACCACTAAAAATTTAGATAAGCGAGTCTGAAAATGAGTAAGCAACACTGGTGGGGTTAGACCAAATGATCAATTCTTCAAGAAGATATAAATTTAATATTTGGAAAACAACTTTTAATCAGACTTTACCGATCTTTCGACCTAGATTTGGATTACTATAGTCTCTTTTCTCTCATAATCGGAGGTTCATAGTCACACAGATAAAAAGAAGGGAAAAATAGTCTAAAGAAAAAATTTCATCTTGGAAATGATGCATTCAATGCATTGAAACTTTATAAAGTAACTTTTTCTTCTTAAAATTTATGAATTATTTCTATTTTTGTATTATTTACAAATGTTCTAAGAGCATCTACAGTAGGGATCCTTACTAAATAAGTATCACTCCCTGCTAAAGACTCTCATTGGAGGAAGAAAAAATGAGTTCATATTAAGCAACGAACAACTATATAAGACCCTCTCTCTCTTAGACAACTAACGGATCCCACGTTTAAAAGAAGTAATAAAATATGTACTACTTGGTCCCACTTGCAAAAGAAGTAATAAATTATTTCTCACATTCTCTAGCTTAAAGCAATTCCTCTTAAAGTTAGTCTCTTCACTTGCGCATGCTTATCAACCGTATTCATACTAAGGATAATTTGTTTCAGAGGGGGGTTATTCATAATAACGATAAAAGATACTCCCTCCGGTCCTATTTATAAGAGAAATTTGAGTCAACAAAAGTGGATGTATCTAGTTCAGCTTTTTAACCAGATACGTTAACTTTAGTTGACCAAAATTTCTCTTATAAATAGGATCGGAGGGAGTATTTTTGTTTAATGATGTAAAGTTAGTATGACCTATTTAAATACTCCCTCCGTTTCAAAATGAGTGTCGTTTTAGGTGTTTACACACATATTAAGAAATGCAATGATTAAAAGAAAGAGAAGGGTTATTTTACCAAATTATCCTTATTAACTATTGGTTAGTTTTAAAAGTAATACTTTGGAAGTAGTGTGCAGAGTATTAATTGGAGGGTACAATTGAAAAAAAAAGTTATTATTGCATTGGAAAGTGAAAGCGACATTCATTTTGAAACAAATTTTTTTGACTAAAGCGACACTCATTTTAAAACGGATGGAGTATTTTTCATTCGAGTCCTTATTAATGTATTGGTATTTGAGTCATTAAGTACTTTTGTTAAAAAATTATAAATATTTAATGAGTCTATATAAGTGGATTACCATCGTAGTAGATGCTTTAAGAACATTTGTTGAACAAATAAAATAAGGCTAATGTTAACTTGTGCCCTCAAGGCACAAGTTAAGAAGTAAAAATAGAAATGTTTTGTTGTAATTAATGTATTTGAATTTAATTTTTTGACTTTTAACTAATTGAATGCACAAAATTTAAGAAACAATTTTTACTTTTTGGTTGTTTAACATGTGCACTAAGGGCACAAGTTAGCATGACCCATAAAATAATGGTAGATAGTGTATTGATTGCATTCGGCGGAATTGTTTGTCCCGTACGAGACAGCGCCCTGTCTATACTCACAATCCCATACACGTACATATTTACACAGGTGCTGTTGCTATCGACCAGAACATCTCATTAACTCTTAGTTCTGGATCTTTTTTGCTCACTTGCGTACGTTTACTTTGGTCATTCATTTGTATATAATCATCATCACTTATTTTCCTAAATTACTACGGTCGTACTTCCTCGATCCTAAGTTAACGATCATTTTTTCAAAAGAATGTCTTAAAAACAACATTACTTCCAACGTACTAGTTTTGATTGTTTTTTGGCTTCATAGTTGTACCATTTAACTTATGTTATATGCATTCTTCTTCGTAAGTTATTATGTTTGCTTTGCATGTATGATAATGAAAATACATCAATTTAATATGTTATAATAATCCCTCTCAAAAATGCAATTCACTTTCTTTTATTTACCATACTTTTAATTTGAATGAAATTATCAAATGGGATATTTATTTTAGAACAAAGGAAGTATATATACAAAAAATCAAATTGGATAATTTTAAGTGTTTTTAAGTTGTCTGCATCATTAATGATTTCGTTATAAGTGTTATTTTTTCCGTTCTAAATTATATGACGTTTTGAACATTTCACACGTATTAACAAATGTAATTAATTTTTTGTGGGAAAGAGATATTATGAGTTGTTTTACAAAATTGTCTTTAATAAATTATATGAGAAAGATAGATGAAAGAATTGAAAGAAGAGAGAGTAATAAATAGTTAATCTATACTATATATAAAGAAAACAACATCTTTCAACTTTTTAAGTCTTACTTTTTCTCTTTGCTAAAATGCCCTCAATTTTCAATACAAATAACACATGTAATAAACACATATAAATATTAAAATAAAAGTGTAATAAACACAAATGTCCAATTTTTTCCTTTATCATTTAAAAAGTGTAACAAACTAGATGAGTGTATCTATACTCACTTTTCATTATCCAATTATACTCTTAAACAACAATTTTTTCTATAATTAAGATTGTTGTTGGTGTCATTAAAAAAATAAGAATTAGATTATATTTTTTTGTTATATTGTTGGTTCCATTGAAATAGATGTTAGTTTGATTTGTTATAATTTGAAAGAAAAAATATTTATATTTTTACTTTTAATGAAAAGTAAAATTTTTACTTTTAATGAAAAGTAAAAATTTTACTTTTAATGAAAAGTAAAATTTCATAAAAAACACCGCTCATAATTTTGAAACGTTAACGCAATAAAAAGAGCGGAAAGACGGGCACGTGGGTGGCCGTCTTTTCGCTAGTGATATAATAAGAAAAATAACATTAATTCTTCAATGGTATTATAAAACGACATATAATTTGAGACAAATTTTTTTCAAAGCGACATATAATTTAGGACGGAGGGAGTATTTGTTTCTTTTGATAAAATTGAAAGATATCCCTTTAATTGAATTTCAATTTCAATTTTGGTTTGGTTTGGAGTAGTACTGAAGTTAGGGGTGAACATGGGTTGGGTTGGGCCTACTTTGGCCTAACCCTTTAGCCAACGAAAATTGCTTTTCTGACATACAAAACTTCATAATGACATATGTAAATGACGTTTTTACCCTCAACGGTAGTTAACTACCGCTGAATTTATCCGGCGGTAGTTAACTATGAAGGTGAGAAAAACACAAGAAGGGGGGTTGAATTGTGTTTTTAAAAAAATTCTTCGTTTCTCCTAAACAACTGAATACACTGATCAGAAGCTAAGTGAGACAGCTTCTGAAGTGATGATCAGAATCTAAATGCAGCGGATAAAACAGAGAGAGAGAAGAAGAACAACACAAAGCAATTATATTGGTTCCTTCCACAATCCGGAAGTAGTCCAGTCCCCCTTGCACTTCCAAGGAGATTTCACTATGAGTAATATCTGATTACAAATGCTCAAGCACACAAGCAAGAGACTTCCAATGCTCAAGCACACAAGCAAGAGACTTCCTTTGCTCAAGAACACAATCAAGAGACTTCCTGCTCAAGCACAATTGCAAGAGACTTCCTAACTAAACAAAATTACACAGAAAATTGTTTAAGTTTGAACACTTGATATACAATCAGAGGTGCTCACAATACAAATCAGATACAGACTCAATGGACTTAAGAATTTCTAAGATATGACTATAAGACACAGAAATTCTAAGTGAATGCAGAACAATTTCAGCAGAGGTTTGGTACTTGTGAAAATCTTGTGAGTCTTTCGTTCAGCGTTCTTGCATTACCAAAACTCTAAGTCTTCACTCCTTTATATAGTGGTGTGAAAGAGACGTTGTGAAATTGCCAGCACACCAAAGAGTCGTTGTTGAAGCTTGATCTTTCACCAATGATATATTGCCTGATTTGGTTGTTGTCCTATGAAGAACAAATTTGAATTCCATTCCTTATCCAAAGGAACATCTATGCAGGCAAAACCGTATTCTGGAGCTGTTTTCTTGTCCTGTAGCGTGGACACAAAACAGAGTAGTGGAGAACGTGGTTGTACACTTCGTACAAAGTACAATGTCAACGCTTTCGTCCAAATTGCAAGCACAAGCCTTCAAACACCTTTGAAATGACCGTTGCAAAATCCACTAATCCTTTGTTTGTGTTTTCGAATCCAATAGACAGCTTTTGCATTGATAATTCTTCAATTCTTGAATCTTTTGCAAATCCAGTTGAGATACAGCTTCTGGCGAAATAGCTTCTGACGAGGCAGCTTCTGATGATTCAGCTTCTGATGATATGACTTCTGCAGCTTCTGATGATGCAGCTTCTGATGATATGACTTCTGGACTTCTTGTCTTCAGGAGCACTATTCTTCAGGAGCACTAATCTTTCTTTCAGAAGCGGCTTAACTTCAGGAGCGCTTTTTCTCTTCAGTAACAAGTTGCCTTCAGGAGCGTCCAAGCTTCAAATTTTTGTTGTTTCCTTTGCTCTTTATTTGCTCATTCAGAACCAATGATGATGTAACTTTTTAATTATGGTCCTGTACACTTGAACAAATATTAGCTAGTCCAATTTACAATTTTTAATACCTTGTTATCATCAAAACTCTTTAAGGTTCATTGTTAAACACATTTTGTTCCAACAATCTCCCCCTTTTTGATGATGACAAACAAAAGTATTTAAAATTGATCAATTGTTGTTAATCTAATTAACAAGTTGACTTTGGGGTTCTGAGGTTTGTAAGCTCAGAATCTGAGGTTTGTAAGCTCAAACTCCCCCTGAGTCTGATAGTCTTTAAGGTGAGGTTTGTAAGCTCCCCCTAAGTTCTATCCAGGTTAATTAAATTCATTTTTCGCACAATAAAAATATCAGAGCTTTAAAAAATTGAATCATTGAAAGAATTAACTTATAGATAAGAAGAATGGTTCAATTAATTTTTCTTGAATTTTGATACTCCTTCGTTCGTTCATAGCTTATACCAATAAGGTAAAAAATGATAGAAGTTTTTCAAAAAATTTCAAATGCCATTAATGGGGCTCAGAGCCTTTAAATACTTGTCCACATATACTCCCCCTTTTGTCATTATAAAAAAAAAAATTAAAATAAATGTAAGCATAAAAGACAAAAAGATATGAGAAAAACTCAAACATGAGAGAGTATACGAAGCAATTTACTAAATAAATCAGACCAAAGTATATGAACATGTATATACAATTATCAGAAGCAGCTAATCAGTCAGAATCAGTAAGCATTCAGAAGCATAGAGAAATAAAACAAGATGGTTTCAGAAGCAAGGACTAAGAATTTAAAACAAACAACAAACAAAAATAACACAAAATGTGTGCAACTAAGGGTTGGTTTGATGTTGTTTCTTCATCTTCTCCATTTCTTCAATTTTCTTCTGCAACAGTTCTTCAAGCTGTTGTTGCCTCTGGAGAAGAGCCTGTTCCCTTTCCTTAGCTTCTTGCTGCTGCTGTGCCATCTGTTTCTTCAGAAGCTTACACAACCTTGCTTCTCTGGTCAAGTAGGTCGTTTCTGAGAAGAAAGGCTGGTTTGCCAGGAGCAGTGTAGAACTTCTTACTCTGAGACTCTGATTCAGATTTTCCATTAGCCTTCTGACTGATGCTTGCTTGACTCTGATGCATTTAGCCTTGATCTCTTCAATAAGCTCAGCTGCCCGGTTCTGAAGAGATGCCCAGGAGTCTTCATATGCACTTGTGAGATCAATTGTCCTTCTTTGATCCACAAGATTATGCATTTGACTCAAGATAGTGAGTAGCTCAGCATTGATATATCCAGATTCCAGGATGTTTGTGGGTGGATGTTCAAGGGTTTCAAGATCAGAATCACTGATTTCCAGGTCTTGAACAGGGTTAGGAACTGGAATGGTAAAGAGTGTTTGTGTGTTTGAAGATGAGGGCTGGTCAGAATCAATGTGTGCGGTAGAGGTTGAGGCTTGGACATTGACTTGAGAGATGTCAACATCCATGGGAGTTGGTTATGGGGAGTGTTCAGGTAAAGGTTGAAAGTCAGTTTCAGTTGGTGGTTGTTGTGGGGAAGTTGATGTTTGAGTGTTGAGTTGGGGGTCAATGGTAGCTATTGGTGATTGTGGGGGTGTTGTGGGTTTATGTGGTTCAGGTGTTTGTTGATGGGGGTTTTCTGAAACAACATTTTCAGAAGCAGCTGCTTCTGGAGTTGTTTCAGAGGCCTTTTCTGAAGTAGACTCAACATTTTCTGGAGGAATCATGTTGAGAGGTTGAATGTTAAGAGGTTGAGGGTTAAGGCGAAAGATAGTATCAATGACTCTTTCTCTCTGCTCAGCCAGTTCAGCCAACTTCTCATTAATTATGTGACCAACTGGTTCATAAGTAGTTGACTGAGAGGGCTTTTTGTTGGTTTTGGTTGATGTTGACTGGCTTTTTAATGGTTTTTGAAAAAGTTGAGCTAAGGGTATATCATCATCAGAATCATCAGGATCTGATAATGATGTGGATGCGGAATCTGATGATATATCAATTACCTTCTCTGGTTCAGGATCAGAATCCTCTTTAGCAGACTCACTGGTCATCTGCAACAGTTGCTTGGCTTCTGAAACTACTGACTCTTGTAGCTCAGCAGCAATTTCCAAGACCTTTTCAGCTGCTGCCTTCTTCTCTTGTAACTCTTTTAACTTCAAATCAGAAGCAGCTTGAGCTGTCAAGGTGATATGAGGAAAATCCTTGGTCCTCCTCAAGGCTGGCTTCCTCTTCCTCTTTGGTATAGCAGGTTGATCAAGAGAAATGCCAACATCCATGATCAACCTGGAATCCATGTCTCCAATAGCTTCTTCAACTGATGGTACTGAAGAACCACCAATCTTGAGTTTGTCAGAAGCAACTCTTGCCTTCTTAACAGACTTTTCAACGTCCAGGTATTCTTCTGCAGACAATTTCCTCTTAGCTCTTCTGCCTTTTGCCAGAGGCACAGTACCTCCAAACATTTCCTCAGGTACTTCATCCAACCTGATGACTTTGTTGGTTGCCTCATAGTGATCTTTGATGTACCTCATCTGCACTTCAATAGGATCCTTTTTGCAGATGGGTGGAAATTCTCTCATAAGATCAGATACAACAAGAGATTCACTTAAATCAGTTTGAAGTTTGGTGACTTCACTGATTAGCTTCATATTCAAGAGAGTATGAGCATTAAGGAATTTCCCAGTTTTTGTGTCAAGTAGCTGATCTGTGAAGCCTTGAGATTGACTGAGACTGTCCAAGACACCTCCTTGATAGAATATCTCTGATAGGAGTCTTCCATAAGGAACCCAGGGTTTATCCAGTAGCTGACTCTGTTTCAGACACTCTACCAAGTACTTGAACATGTATTTGGGCACATTCACCTTTTCCTTCTTGATGAAATGCTGGAGAAGGACCTTCTGAGCTAGATTTGGTTTCACATAGTCACCACATGGAAACAGGTTCTCATTCTGAATCTTCAGAAGCATCTTAGTTTCCATGCTCAATTCAGCATATTTCTTCTCCTTCTCAAAGTTGTATATCACCAAGTTGACTTGCTTTTTCCAAATGCGTTTTTCAGCAGCATCTGAAAGATCAATTCCAGAGTAGTATCCAGAAGCTGCAACCTTAAGAACATACTCTATGTGCCATTGTGCAATTCTTACTGGAATACCACAGATGCTAGACCTGATTTCATCTTCAACAAATGGCGCAAGACCCATTTCTTCTCTTGTTTTCCCTTCTAATTCAGGATACATTAACACCATCTGACTTTCCTCAGCTAAGGATGCCGCTTTGTTGTAAAATTTTGCTCTTACCCAGAAGTGTCTAACCAGAGCTTCATATGTTGGTCCATTCAACATTTTGAAATAATGCATGAGTCCTTGCTCTTCATAGTAGCTTCTGATCAAACACTTATGAAACGCCAGAGAATCGAAATCCACTGGATTCTCTATCTGAACTTGTAAATCCCATTCTTCCAATTTCATGCTTCTTCCTCTGTAGTCATATTCAGGGACCATTCGTGAAGTAGATATTGAATCTTCTCGTTGCGAACTTGATGATGCCATTTGATGATTGACGAAGATTTGAAGAAGATGAAGATTTTAGGGTTCTAAGGTTGAGAGAATGCGCTTACTTCGCAAGAGGTTTGAGAGCAAATGTGTTTGTTGTGAGTGAGTAGTGTGTGAATTGTCAAAGTGTTAAAAGTAAAACGATTGCAATTCAAAAGAGACAAACAAACATAACATTAATGACAAAATTGGGGGCGCGTGAAAAGTACTTTCAAAGCTATTAAATCATCATTGCCCTTTTAGTTATACACCAACACATACAGGCCACATAAGAAGTTCACAGAGTAACTACCAAGTTAGTGGGCCAGAAGTTACTTTTTAAAAGGTAACTTCCAACGTTTCCACTAATTCAACTATTCAGAAGCAACAAATCCAGCTTCTGGACTTCAGATGCTGACGTCATCATCAGAAGCGAGTTTTCCTCAGAACCTCAATAAAGAGCTTCTGATGGACTACCGCTTCTGAACTAACTTCAGAACCTAAAACCCTATTCAGGAGCAAGCAAGCATTTAATCAGATACAAAGTGCATGTTCAAATTTTTCTTTATAAAATCAAATCTTTCAACAGTTAAAGGCTTAGTAAATATCTCAGCCCATTGATTTTCAGTATCAATGAATTGTATATCTAAAATTCCTTTTTGAACATAATCTCTGATAAAATGGTGTTTGATTTCAATGTGCTTAGCTCTTGAATGCAAAATTGGATTTTTAGACAAACAAATAAGCAGTATTATCACAATAAATGGGAATACTGTTAGCAGTTATCTGATAATCTTCCAACTGATGTTTCATCCAAAGTAGTTGTGTACAACAACTTGCAGCTGAAATGTATTCTGCTTCTGCTGTAGACATAGCAATAGTTGTTTGTCTTTTGCTAGCCCAGGATATAAGATTATCACCCAGAAATTGACAGTTGCCACTGGTTGACTTTCTTTCAGTCCTATCACCAGCATAATCAGCATCACAGAATCCAATTAGCTTATAATCTAAGGATTTCCTATAAAGGAGTCCAAGATTAGTTGTTCCCTTCAAATACCTGAAGATTCTCTTGACAACAGTCATATGAGATTCTCTAGGATCTGATTGGAATCTTGCACACAAGCATACACTGAATAAAATATCTGGCCTAGATGCAGTGAGGTATAACAAAGAACCAATCATACCTCTATACAGCTTCTGATCTACTTTAGCTCCTTCATCTTCTTTGCTTAAGTTGCACGTAGGGTGCATTGGAGTGTTCATCACTTTACAATCGTCAAGTTTGAACTTCTTCAGAAGCTCCTTTGTGTACTTTGATTGATGAACATAAACTCCATCTTTGCATTGATTGATTTGAATGCCAAGGAAGAACTTCAGCTCTCCCATCATGCTCATTTCAAATTCATCCTGCATTAACTCAGAAAATTCCTTGCAAAGAGATGCATTAGTAGAACCAAATATTATATCATCAACATATATTTGCACAACAAGAATAATTTGCACAACAAGAATATCTTTCCCAAGGGTCCTTCTGAAGAGTGTAGTATCAACCTGTCCTCTTTTAAAATCATTTTTGATTAAGAAATTACTTAGTCTATCATACCAAGCTCTGGGAGCTTGTTTCAAGCCATATAGTGATTTTTTCAGTTTAAAAACATGGTCAGGATATTTAATATCCTCAAATCCAGGAGGTTGCTTGACATACACTTCTTCTTCTATGACACCATTTAGAAAAGCACTCTTGACATCCATTTGATATAATATTATGCCATGATTAACTGCATAGGAAAGAAGTAACCTGATTGCTTCCAATCTTGCAACTGGAGCAAACGTTTCAGTGTAATCAATGCCTTCTTGTTGACTATACCCTTGTGCAACAAGCCTGGCTTTGTTTCTTGTTACTTCACCTTGCTCATTCAGCTTGTTTCTGAATACCCATTTTGTTCCAATAATGTTCTTGTGCTGAGGTTTGGGTACCAGATCCCACACATCATTTCTTTGAAATTGATTCAACTCTTCTTGCATAGCTAGGATCCATCCATCATCTGAAAGTGCTTCATCAACTGTTGTAGGTTCAATCATTGAGATTAGTCCAATCATTGACTCTTCTTGTCTGAAATGTGATCTTGTTCTTCTTGGACTATCTTTGTTTCCAATGATTAGCTCCTCAGGATGTGAAGACTTGTGTTTGAATGTGTTTCTGGGAGGATCTGCTTGATGTGAGCCATCTTGTGCTTCATCAGAAGCAGTTTCATCTTGCGCTTCTGATGTGGGTTCAGCTTCTGGACTACCTTCAGACTCAGCTATCTGATCAGGTTCTGGAGTAGCTTCAGGAACCTGTATCTCTGCAAAACTTTCATCTTGCTTTGAAGTTTTATCTTCAAGCTCCTTGTCATCAAATTTAACGTGCATAAATTCTTCAACACAGAGTGTTTCTGAATTATACACTCTGTATGCCTTTGACCTTTCAGAGTAACCTAAAAAGATTCCTCTTTGGGCCTTGGCATCAAATTTCTTTAGGTAGAGCTTGTTGTTCAGAATGTAACATGTACATCCAAATTGATGAAAGTAAGAGATATTGGGTTTTCTTCCTTTAAAGAGTTCATATGCTGTTTTCTCCAAAATAGGTCTAATATAGATCCTGTTTTGAACATAACATGATGTATTCACTGCTTCTGCCCAAAAATGTTTTGGTAAATTGTTTTCATGAATCATGGTTCTGGCCATTTCTTGTAAAGTTCTATTCTTTCTCTCTACAACCCCATTTTGTTGTGGTGTTCTAGGAGAAGAGAATTCATGGAAAATTCCATGTTTTTCACAAAAAGCTTCAAATGGCTCATTTTCAAATTCTCCACCATGATCACTTCTGTAACGCCCGTCTTAACTATTTAATTAATTCGATGAAGTTTAGAATATATTTATAAATATATGCTCATATGATTTATGATTTAAGTGGTTTATATGATTGATATGTGTGAGTTATATGATTTATGAATAAATTATGTGGAGTATATGATGTTGTGAAATTGTTATGTTGTTATGACTTATTTTATGATTAAATAAAATAAGATATGAGAAATAAAATAAAAATATTAAAGATTGGGCTGCGTGGTGAGATGAGCAATTAGTAGTGAGAATAGTAAAAAGGAGAGATAAATAGACAGACAAAAGTTAGAAAACGGGATACGTACGTTTTTGGAGAAAAAGGGAGAAAAGTCAGAAAAGAGGAGAACTAGAGGGAGAGCTGCGATTTCATCATAACCAGGTAAGGGTGAGACTAATTTTCATTACTATTAAGGGTATGATTCTATAGGATGAATTTAGCATGATTAGGTTAAGTTTTGGTGAGAATTGGGAACTAGGTTTAAGACCGAATTTGATGATTGAATCATGAAAAGATGTTAGGTTGATGCTAAATTAGTGTACATAACTTAGTTATACCATAAGATGATAATTAGATGTTAAATTGAGGTTAGAATTAGGAGATTAAGTGAAAAGTTGGAATTTTTAGGTCTCTGGCCGTACTGACATTCATCGCTCGCATCTGCGAGCAAGAACACTCGCATCTGCGAGCTAGAACCCAGAACTCGCAAATGCGAGCAACACAACTCGCAACTGCGAGTGACCTGTGAGCTCGCAACTGCGAGTAGAATAACTCGCCACTGCGAGTAAATACGTAGGAACCCAGAATGCACACTTTGCTCGCCATTGCGAGTGAAGTTACTCGCCACTGCGAGTTAGGCTGTTAGTTGCCCAAAATTGTTCCGATGCGATCCTTTCGCACGTGTAGTCTTGAGATGATCTTAGAAGTAAGAAAGAGGGTTGTTTAGGATGCTTTCAGAGGTCCCAGAAGTCTGTTTAGGTGACTGAGATTAGTAGTGATGTTGTATAAGAATTATTTAAGATGCTTTATGATGATAAGTGGTTATGATTCGTTCCCTTTAATGTTGTTATGTTATTTAAACACTGTTTTACGATGTAAATGTTGCTGGTTGCTGCTGTTGACTGTTAGTGTCTTGAAGTTGAATGAGTCGGTCTATGTTGTTGGAATTTTAAGAAGTTGTCCATGATTATGAGTCGTATGAGTTGTTCACGTCGTCGTCTAAGTCGTTGGAAGTTTGAGTTCATTGCATGCTCATTAAAGTTGGGGGCTTTAGGCCCGGCAGCCTTCGTGCTCATTAAAGTTGGGGGCTTTAGGCCCGGCAGCCTTTGTGCTCATTAAAGTTGGGGGCTTTAGGCCCGGCAGCCTTTGTGCTCATTAAAGTTGGGGGCTTTAGGCCCGGCAGCCTTTGTGCTCACACGTTGAAGAGCCTATTATGCTCATTTGTTGTTGATTGGTACCACATGCATTTGCATATCAAGAAGTTTCATGATGTTTAAGTTGTCAAGTTGTGTTGAGTTGATAGAGTTGCATGGTCTAGATGAGTTGTGTTGTCAAGTTGTTGTTGAGTTGATAGAGTTGCATGGTCAAAGATGAGTTGTGTCGTCAAGTTGAGTGTTAAGTTGATTATGATTTGTGATGAAAATTAGTAATGATATTTGATGATTGTATTTGTTATGAAATGAAAAATATATTGATTGTTAATTGTTGACATTTAAGTTGTTAAATGCATTTTATTGGATTATATGCTTAATGTATTGATTATGAAATCTCACCCCTTCTGCGTATATGTTGCCTCGACCGTGGGTAATGTGCAGGTAATAAAGATTAGAGGCGTTCATGAGTGGACTCTCAGTTGGTGTCTAGGTGCTCTGATACGTAACGGGATGGGGGCTTGCTTTTACTTCTATTCCTTACGTGTCTCTTTCATGAACTAATTTATGAGATTTTTCAATAAGGCCTGCGTGCCAAGACTTTTAAATGTTGAACTATTTTCCGCTGCAATAGTTTAAGATTGTTCATGATGTTGAATTTGAAGGATAATTATTATTATCCATTTTATGATTTAAATGAAGTATGTGACATTCCGTTGTGATCAAAATACTCTGATTTTAAATGAAATTTTTATGTTGGGAAAACGGGGTGTTACAATTGGTATCAGAGCAGGTCGGTCCGTCCGGCCAAGTAGTGAGTCGAGTTGTGTCTTTAGGAGTTGGAATACCACTATTATGATATTCTAAATGTTGTGTGTTGTGCAGAGAAGAGACCTGGAGGCTGCGAATCTTATTTGCTATAAGAGGACTAGAATGGCTGGAAGAAATGATGCTGCGATTGCTGCTGCTTTGGAAGCTGTAGCCAAGCTGTGGGACAACATCCAAATGCTGGTGCTGGTGCGAATGCTGATGTGAGAATGTTGGAGACCTTTCTGAGAAATCATCCTCCTACCTTCAAAGGAAGGTACGACCCTGATGGAGCACAGACGTGGCTCAAGGAGGTTGAGAGAATTTTCAGAGTTATGCAATGTACTGATGATCAGAAGGTGCGTTTTGGAACGCATATGCTGGCTGAGGAAGCTGATGACTGGTGGGTGAGCCTCCAACCTACCCAAGAGCAGGATGATGCAGTTGTTACTTGGGCTGTGTTTAAGAGAGAATTCCTAAACAGATATTTTCCTGAGGATGTTCGTGGGAGAAAAGAGATTGAGTTCCTTGAGCTAAAGCAAGGAACCATGTCGGTGACAGAATATGCAGCAAAGTTTGTGGAGCTGGCTCAGTTCTATCCACACTACACGGGGGACAATGCTGAGTTCTCCAAGTGTATCAAGTTTGAGAATGGTTTGCGTGCTGATATTAAGCGAGCCATTGGTTACCAACAGATCCGTGACTTTTCTGCTTTGGTGAGCAGATGCAGAATCTATGAAGATGACAGCAAAGCTCATTATAAGATTATGAGTGAGAAGAGGGGTAAGGGCCAACAAAGTCGCCCAAAGCCTTACAGTGCTCCTGCTGACAAAGGAAGAGGAAGAGCTAATGATGAGAGGAGGTCAAATAAGAAGGATGCTGGTGCTGAGGTTGTTTGTTACACTTGTGGCGAGAAAGGCCATAAGAGTAATGCTTGTACTAAGGATATTAAACGGTGCTTTCGTTGTGGCAGTAAAGGACATACACTTGCAGAGTGTAAGCATGCGGACATTGTGTGTTTTAACTGCAAGGAAGAGGGTCATATTGGGTCTCAGTGTACGAATCCGAAGAAGACTCAGACTAGAGGGAAAGTGTTTGCGTTGACTGGTACTCAGACTGAAAATGAGGATCGTTTGATCAGAGGTACTTGTTATATTAACAATACTCCTTTAGTTGCTATTATTGATACTGGTGCTACACATTGTTTTGTTGCTTTTGATTGTGCTTCTAAGTTGGGTCTTGCTGTGTCTGATATGAGTGGAGAAATGGTCGTCGAAACTCCAGCTAAGGGTTCGGTGACTACTTCTCTTGTTTGTTTACGATGTCCTTTGTCTATGTTTGATCGTGACTTTGAGATTGATTTAGTTTGTCTGCCTCTGAGTGGAATGGATGTAATTCTTGGTATGAACTGGTTAGAGTACAACCATGTTCTCATTAATTGTTTTAGTAAGTCGGTGCGTTTCTCTTCTGCTGAAGAGGAAAGTGGAGCAGAATTTTTGTCTACTAAGCAGCTGAAGCAATTAGAACGTGATGGGATCTTGATGTTTTCCTTGATGGCATCCTTATCTTTGGAGAATCAAGCAGTGATTGATAAGTTGCAGGTGGTGTGTGATTTTCCTGAAGTTTTCCCTGATGAAATCCCTGATGTACCACCGTAGAGAGAAGTTGAATTTTCTATTGACCTTGTTCCGGGAACGAAGCCTGTGTCTATGACACCTTATCGTATGTCAGCTTCTGAGTTGGCTGAGTTGAAGAAACAGTTGGAGGAATTGCTAGATAAGAAGTTCATTAGACCGAGTGTTTCACCTTGGGGGGCGCCGGTATTGTTGGTTAAGAAGAAAGATGGAAGTATGAGGTTGTGCATTGATTATCGACAACTGAATAAAGTAACTATAAAGAATAGATATCCACTTCCTAGAATTGATGATTTGATGGACCAGCTGGTGGGTGCACGTGTGTTCAGCAAGATTGATTTGAGGTCGGGTTATCATCAGATTAAAGTAAAAGATGAAGACATGCAGAAGACGGCCTTTAGGACGAGATATGGTCATTATGAATATAAGGTGATGCCTTTTGGTGTGAGTAATGCGCCTGGCGTGTTTATGGAGTATATGAATCGCATTTTCCATGCATTTTTGGATCGCTTTGTGGTTGTGTTCATCGATGATATTTTGATTTACTCTAAGACAGAAGAAGAACATGCGGAACATTTGAAAATCGTTTTGCAAGTGCTGAAAGAGAAGAAGTTGTATGCTAAATTGTCTAAGTGTGAATTCTGGTTGAACGAGGTAAGTTTTCTGGGCCATGTTATTTCTGGTAGTGGCATTGCAGTCGATCCATCTAAAGTTGAAGCAGTATCACAATGGGAGACTCCTAGGTCAGTTACAGAGATTAGAAGCTTTTTGGGTTTGGCAGGATACTATCGAAGATTTATAGAGGGGTTTTCTAAGTTGGCACTTCCGTTAACACAGTTGACGTGTAAAGGTAAAACCTTTGTGTGGGATGTTCATTGTGAGAACAGTTTTAATGAATTGAAGAAGCGTTTGACGACGGCCCCAGTTTTGATTTTGCCAAAACCTGATGAACCTTTTGCAGTGTATTGTGATGCGTCCAAATTGGGCTTAGGCGGTGTGCTTATGCAAGATGGTAAAGTTGTTGCTTATGCATCAAGACAGTTGAGAACTCATGAACGAAATTATCCTACTCATGACCTTGAATTAGCTGCAGTCGTATTTGTCCTTAAGATTTGGAGACACTACTTGTATGGTTCAAGATTCGAGGTGTTTAGTGATCACAAGAGCTTGAAGTATTTGTTTGATCAGAAAGAATTGAATATGCGACAGCGACGGTGGTTCGAATTGTTGAAGGATTATGACTTTAGTTTGAATTACCATCCGGGTAAAGCTAATGTTGTTGCGGATGCCTTAAGTAGGAAGAGTTTACATATGTCTGCTATGATGGTGAAGGAATTTGAATTACTTGAACAATTTAGAGATATGAGCTTAGTTTGTGAAATGTCATCTCGGAGCGTTAAGTTAGGAATGTTGAAAATTGATAATGATTTCTTAAAAGATATTAGGGATGCGCAGAAAGCTGATGTTAAGTTTGTGGACTTGTTGGTTGCTAGTAATCAAACTGAAGGTAGTGACTTTAAGGTCGATGATCAGGGTGTGTTGAGGTTTCGAGGTAGGATTTGTATTCCAGACAATGACGAGATAAGGAAGATGATTCTTGAAGAGAGTCATAGAAGTAGCTTAAGTATTCATCCCGGAGCTACAAAGATGTATCATGACTTAAAGAAGTTGTTTTGGTGGTCTGGACTGAAACGTGATGTAGCACAGTTTGTGTACTCTTGTTTGATTTGTCAGAAGTCGAAGGTAGAGCATCAGAAACCTGCAGGATTGATGACACCGTTAGATGTACCAGAATGGAAATGGGATAGTATATCCATGGATTTTGTGACAAGTTTGCCGAATACTCCTAAGGGAAATGACGCTATTTGGGTGATTGTTGATAGATTGACGAAGTCGGCACATTTCCTTCCGATTAATATTAGTTTTCCTGTGGCTCAGTTGGCAGAGATTTATATTCGAGACATAGTGAAATTGCATGGTGTTCCTTCAAGCATCGTGTCAGATAGAGATCCAAGATTTACTTCTAGATTTTGGAAGAGTTTGCAAGAGGCTTTAGGCTCTAAGTTGAGATTGAGTTCGGCTTATCATCCTCAAACAGATGGTCAGTCGGAAAGAACGATTCAGTCACTCGAAGACTTGTTGAGAGTTTGTGTACTTGAGCAAGGTGGAACTTGGGATAGTCATCTTCCGTTGATAGAGTTCACTTATAATAACAGCTATCATTCAAGTATTGGGATGGCACCTTTTGAGGCTTTGTATGGTCGGAGGTGTAGGACTCCGTTGTGTTGGTTTGAGACCGGTGAAAGTGTGGTTCTAGGACCAGAAATTGTTCAACAGACTACTGAGAAGGTGAAAATGATTCAGGAGAAGATGAAAGCGTCGCAGAGTCGACAGAAGAGTTACCATGATAAGCGTAAGAAAGACCTTGAGTTTCAAGAGGGAGACCATGTGTTCTTGAGAGTTACTCCAACGACCGGTGTTGGTCGTGCATTGAAGTCAAAGAAGTTGACTCCAAAGTTTATTGGTCCTTATCAGATATCTGAGAGAATTGGTACGGTGGCTTATAGAGTTGGCTTACCACCGCATTTATCAAATTTGCATGATGTGTTCCATGTGTCGCAATTGAGGAAGTATGTTCCAGACCCGTCCCATGTGATTCAGAGTGATGATGTGCAAGTTAGAGACAACCTTACGGTAGAGACCTTACCCTTGAGGATTGATGATCGCAAGATGAAGACGTTGAGAGGCAAGGAGATTCCTCTAGTGAGAGTTGTTTGGAGTGGAACGACTGGTGAAAGCCTGACATGGGAGCTAGAGAGTAAGATGATGGAGTCTTATCCAGAGTTGTTTTCTTGAGGTAAATTTTCGAGGACGAAAATTCTATAAGTTGGGGAGAGTTGTAACGCCCGTCTTAACTATTTAATTAATTCGATGAAGTTTAGAATATATTTATAAATATATGCTCATATGATTTATGATTTAAGTGGTTTATATGATTGATATGTGTGAGTTATATGATTTATGAATAAATTATGTGGAGTATATGATGTTGTGAAATTGTTATGTTGTTATGACTTATTTTATGATTAAATAAAATAAGATATGAGAAATAAAATAAAAATATTAAAGATTGGGCTGCGTGGTGAGATGAGCAATTAGTAGTGAGAATAGTAAAAAGGAGAGATAAATAGACAGACAAAAGTTAGAAAACGGGATACGTACGTTTTTGGAGAAAAAGGGAGAAAAGTCAGAAAAGAGGAGAACTAGAGGGAGAGCTGCGATTTCATCATAACCAGGTAAGGGTGAGACTAATTTTCATTACTATTAAGGGTATGATTCTATAGGATGAATTTAGCATGATTAGGTTAAGTTTTGGTGAGAATTGGGAACTAGGTTTAAGACCGAATTTGATGATTGAATCATGAAAAGATGTTAGGTTGATGCTAAATTAGTGTACAGAACTTAGTTATACCATAAGATGATAATTAGATGTTAAATTGAGGTTAGAATTAGGAGATTAAGTGAAAAGTTGGAATTTTTAGGTCTCTGGCCGTACTGACATTCATCGCTCGCATCTGCGAGCAAGAACACTCGCATCTGCGAGCTAGAACCCAGAACTCGCAAATGCGAGCAACACAACTCGCAACTGCGAGTGACCTGTGAGCTCGCAACTGCGAGTAGAATAACTCGCCACTGCGAGTAAATACGTAGGAACCCAGAATGCACACTTTGCTCGCCATTGCGAGTGAAGTTACTCGCCACTGCGAGTTAGGCTGTTAGTTGCCCAAAATTGTTCCGATGCGATCCTTTCGCACGTGTAGTCTTGAGATGATCTTAGAAGTAAGAAAGAGGGTTGTTTAGGATGCTTTCAGAGGTCCCAGAAGTCTGTTTAGGTGACTGAGATTAGTAGTGATGTTGTATAAGAATTATTTAAGATGCTTTATGATGATAAGTGGTTATGATTCGTTCCCTTTAATGTTGTTATGTTATTTAAACACTGTTTTACGATGTAAATGTTGCTGGTTGCTGCTGTTGACTGTTAGTGTCTTGAAGTTGAATGAGTCGGTCTATGTTGTTGGAATTTTAAGAAGTTGTCCATGATTATGAGTCGTATGAGTTGTTCACGTCGTCGTCTAAGTCGTTGGAAGTTTGAGTTCATTGCATGCTCATTAAAGTTGGGGGCTTTAGGCCCGGCAGCCTTCGTGCTCATTAAAGTTGGGGGCTTTAGGCCCGGCAGCCTTTGTGCTCATTAAAGTTGGGGGCTTTAGGCCCGGCAGCCTTTGTGCTCATTAAAGTTGGGGGCTTTAGGCCCGGCAGCCTTTGTGCTCACACGTTGAAGAGCCTATTATGCTCATTTGTTGTTGATTGGTACCACATGCATTTGCATATCAAGAAGTTTCATGATGTTTAAGTTGTCAAGTTGTGTTGAGTTGATAGAGTTGCATGGTCTAGATGAGTTGTGTTGTCAAGTTGTTGTTGAGTTGATAGAGTTGCATGGTCAAAGATGAGTTGTGTCGTCAAGTTGAGTGTTAAGTTGATTATGATTTGTGATGAAAATTAGTAATGATATTTGATGATTGTATTTGTTATGAAATGAAAAATATATTGATTGTTAATTGTTGACATTTAAGTTGTTAAATGCATTTTATTGGATTATATGCTTAATGTATTGATTATGAAATCTCACCCCTTCTGCGTATATGTTGCCTCGACCGTGGGTAATGTGCAGGTAATAAAGATTAGAGGCGTTCATGAGTGGACTCTCAGTTGGTGTCTAGGTGCTCTGATACGTAACGGGATGGGGGCTTGCTTTTACTTCTATTCCTTACGTGTCTCTTTCATGAACTAATTTATGAGATTTTTCAATAAGGCCTGTGTGCCAAGACTTTTAAATGTTGAACTATTTTCCGCTGCAATAGTTTAAGATTGTTCATGATGTTGAATTTGAAGGATAATTATTATTATCCATTTTATGATTTAAATGAAGTATGTGACATTCCGTTGTGATCAAAATACTCTGATTTTAAATGAAATTTTTATGTTGGGAAAACGGGGTGTTACAACTTCTGATTTTCAAAATTTTTGATTCTTTTTCAGATTGAATTTGAGTGCAGAAGCTACTGAATACATCACACGCAACATCTTTACTCTTTATGAATTTCACCCAAGTCCATCTGCTGTAATCATCAACAATGACTAATCCATATCTACTTCCATATAAGGATGCAGTACTCACTGGTCCAAATAAATCAATATGGAGTAATTCTAAAGGTCTTGAGGTTGAAACAATGTCTTTGGTTTTAAAAGATGATTTCACAATTTTCCCTCTCTGACATGCACCACAGAGTGCATCTGAATGATAGTCAATGTCTGGTAGCCCTTTCACAAGTTGTAACTTACTAAGCTTAGAGATTGGCCTCCAGTTAGCATGTCCCAACCTTCTGTGCCACATCCATTTCTTATCATTCACTGATAGTAGGCAAATCACCTTCTGATCAGCCAGTTCAGAAAAATTGATTTTATAGACATTGTCAACTCTCTTTCCCTTGAACACAATGGATTTGTCTTCCTTGTTGATTACTGTACAATTGGGTTTTTCAAAAAGCACATCATAACCATTATCACAAAATTGACTAATGCTCAAAAGGTTATGTTCAAGACCATCTACCAACCATACATTATTAATTGAGGTAGAGGAATTACCAATTGTTCCTGTACCTATGATCTTGCCTGACTGGTTGCCTCCAAATTTCACATTTCCTCCCTCTTTCATTGTTAGGCTGAGGAACATGGACTTGTCTCCTGTCATGTGTCTTGAGCAACCGCTGTCTAGGTACCATGATCTTTGCTTTGGCACTGCTCTTAGACATACCTGCATCATTGACATTTTTAGATTTAGGTACCCATTGTTCTATGGGTCCTGGAAGGTTATTACTTAAAGCTTTACTCTTCACTTCTTGTACCTTGTGCTGTGAGTTGGGTTGCTTCTGATTAACCATCACCTTAGGTTTTGGTACTTCAGAAGCAGTAACTGTCTTCTTCTGAAACTTAGACTTCAGAACCCCAGATTTTGGTTTCACCAGACTCTGAGGAATAGGTTCTGATCTTTTCAGGATCCTAACCTTTGAAGTCTTGGAATCAGATTTGATCATAGCCTTTGACTTAGAGTTCTTTGGCTTTGAAGTAATCTTAGCCTTGGAACTGGAAGCTTAAGGTTCTGATTGAACAACAGTTTCCAACTCAGCCCCTTCTGGTACAAAGAATGTTTTCAGACCTTCCTTGATGCATTCACAACAAGACTTTAGATTGGTTTTCTCAAGTTTCACTTCTGGAAAACCAATTCCTCTGCCATTGTTCTTGTAAATGCTATAAATCATAGAAGCTACTCTGCTTCTGTCAATGCCAGATATAATGAAATCTTCAAGAGCAATTTCATGATTACTTAAAGGTTTTTTATTACACTTTTCTTGTAGCTTCTGACATAAGAACCTGAGCTGATCTTCATATGTTTTACACATGAAATCAAAGCCCCTAAGTCCTTGTTCAGAAGCTTTCAGATCCAATAGAGTTGATTTTTGCTGTTGTACGAAATCAGCATATTTTTCTTTTAAATCCTTCAACTCATTGGTTCTTACTTCAAAATGTGTAAGAAGTTCTTTAAGTGACTCAACAAGTTCATCTCTGGGAATTTTGGAATATACCTCGTTTTCATCTTCTGAGTCTGAATCTGATCCAGCTTCTGAAGTTGCTGTTGCTACCAACCCAACAGCTACCTTTGCATCTTCATCAGCTTCATCTTTATCAGATCCAGATTCACTACCCAAATCATCCCATGTTGCCATTAAACTCTGCTTAATCTGCTTCTTGAATTTGCTTGGTTTGAATGTAGACCTCTTTGACTTGTCCTTTGACTTTTCTCTTTGAAGATCAGGGCATTCAGCAATGAAGTGTCCCGGCTTCTTACAGTTGAAGCATCCCTTCTGATCTTCTTTCCTTGAGCTTCTGGAGTTACCCCTTTTGGCGAGAAACTTTCTGTTCTTCTTGGCCAGATATTGAAGTCTGTTAGAGAGCATGGCCATTTCAGCAGCATCTGGTTCAGAATCTGAACTTGATTGTTCTTCCTCTTCAGATTCAACCACTTTGAGAGCTTTTGATGACTTGCCTTTGGATGGAAGAGCTATTGATTTACTCTTCTTAGTAGACTCATGTTCATTAAGACTTAACTCATGAACTTTGAGAGAACTAACAAGATCTTCGACACTTAAAGTGTTTAAATCTTTAGCTTCCTCAATGGCAGTCACCTTTGGTCTCCATCTGGCAGGTAAGCTTCTGAGAATCTTGCTTACATGATCAGAAGCAACATAGCTCTTCTTTAGAATCTGTAGCCCAGAAACTAAGGTTTGAAACCTTGAGTACATCTCCTCAATAGTTTCATCATCCTTCATCTTGAATAACTCATACTGATGTACAAGCAGGAGAGCCTTTGCTTCTTTGACCTTCTTGCTCCCTTCATAATTTGAACAGAGAGAAGCAAACATAGCTTTAGCAGTGGATTTGTCACTCATCTTCATGTATTCTGCTTTGGGTATGGCAGTGACAAGAGCTCCTCTGATAATATGATGCTTCTTGTAGAGTTTCCTCAGTTCTGGAGTATGTTTCTTTCTATCCACAGCAGCTCCTTCTTCATCAAGGACTAAACCACCAACACCATCTTCCAGAATATCCCACAATTCTTCATCTAGGCTCATGATGTAACTGTAAAAATTGGTCTTCCACCAAGAGAACTCTTCAGCATCTCCATTGAACTTTGGAACTTTTCCAACACTGGTTTTCTTACTATCACTATAATCATGTGAGACATTTTTATAGCTAGTATCACCATCAGGAGGAGGAGTAGTCATGTTTTTCTCAGATCTTTGACTGTTGCACGGTTAAGTGTTACACAACAGACCAAGGCTCTAGATACCAATTGAAGGTGAGAAAAACACAAGAAGGGGGGTTGAATTGTGTTTTTAAAAAAATTCTTCGTTTCTCCTAAACAACTGAATACACTGATCAGAAGCTAAGTGAGACAGCTTCTGAAGTGATGATCAGAATCTAAATGCAGCGGATAAAACAAAGAGAGAGAAGAAGAACAACACAAAGCAATTATACTGGTTCCTTCCACAATCCGGAAGTAGTCCAGTCCCCCTTGCACTTCCAAGGAGATTTCACTATGAGTAATATCTGATTACAAATGCTCAAGCACACAAGCAAGAGACTTCCAATGCTCAAGCACACAAGCAAGAGACTTCCTTTGCTCAAGAACACAATCAAGAGACTTCCTGCTCAAGCACAATTGCAAGAGACTTCCTAACTAAACAAAATTACACAGAAAATTGTTTAAGTTTGAACACTTGATATACAATCAGAGGTGCTCACAATACAAATCAGATACATACTCAATGGACTTAAGAATTTCTAAGATATGACTATAAGACACAGAAATTCTAAGTGAATGCAGAACAATTTCAGCAGAGGTTTGGTACTTGTGAAAATCTTGTGAGTCTTTCGTTCAGCGTTCTTGCATTACCAAAACTCTAAGTCTTCACTCCTTTATATAGTGGTGTGAAAGAGACGTTGTGAAATTGCCAGCACACCAAAGAGTCGTTGTTGAAGCTTGATCTTTCACCAATGATATATTGCCTGATTTGGTTGTTGTCCTATGAAGAACAAATTTGAATTCCATTCCTTATCCAAAGGAACATCTATGCAGGCAAAACCGTATTCTGGAGCTGTTTTCTTGTCCTGTAGCGTGGACACAAAACAGAGTAGTGGAGAACGTGGTTGTACACTTCGTACAAAGTACAATGTCAACGCTTTCGTCCAAATTGCAAGCACAAGCCTTCAAACACCTTTGAAATGACCGTTGCAAAATCCACTAATCCTTTGTTTGTGTTTTCGAATCCAATAGACAGCTTTTGCATTGATAATTCTTCAATTCTTGAATCTTTTGCAAATCCAGTTGAGATACAGCTTCTGACGAGGCAGCTTCTGATGATTCAGCTTCTGATGATATGACTTCTGCAGCTTCTGATGATGCAGCTTCTGATGATATGACTTATGGACTTCTTGTCTTCAGGAGCACTATTCTTCAGGAGCACTAATCTTTCTTTCAGAAGCGGCTTAACTTCAGGAGCGCTTTTTCTCTTCAGTAACAAGTTGCCTTCAGGAGCGTCCAAGCTTCAAATTTTTGTTGTTTCCTTTGCTCTTTATTTGCTCATTCAGAACCAATGATGATGTAACTTTTTAATTATGGTCCTGTACACTTGAACAAATATTAGCTAGTCCAATTTACAATTTTTAATACCTTGTTATCATCAAAACTCTTTAAGGTTCATTGTTAAACACATTTTGTTCCAACAAACTACCGTTCCAAGTATTCAGCACACAAAAAAAAAAAAAAAACTCCAACGGTAGTTAACTACCGTGGAGCATCAAACTCATTTTGAGAACAGCGACAATGGCTTCTCCAACACAAAATACCAACACCAAGAATCTTCTACACAGAATCGTTCAATAGAGAGATTTTTATTTTGAACTAGATAAAATCTATGGAATACATCTTTAAGACATGTACACATCATGCCAAAAACGTAGCAACCTTCATAATCATTTCACCAACTTTTTTTATTTTTAAAATAAAATTTGCCACATAATAAGTTTAATGCAATAATCCAAGAAGGGTTCAAGCAATACGCATGCGATCAGTGTCCACTAGTAGGTGTGGAAAGTAGAGCAGCAAAGGAAATAGCATGGCTTGACTATATTAGTAATGAAAAGCCAGGATTTATCAGCCACAACAAGACCAAAGCACAGAAAAAAGCAATTTTTCAGCGGCAGTTAACTACCGCTGGATCCAGCGGTAGTTAACTGCTGCCGGTTATCCCAACGATAGTTAACTACCGCTGGGGGTTTTTAGGTAATTTTCTTGTGTCATTGTGAAGTTATGAATGTCAGAAAAGTAATTTTCTTACCCAACCCGTTGAGCATACTATGGGTTGAGTTCAACTTGGAACCCGCGTTTACATAGACAGAACCATACCAAACCAATCCATTTTGAATTATGAAAAAAAAACAGTTAAATTTTTTTTAAAGCATATAGCCACCAATTATATATATATATATATATATATATATATATATTACCAAATTTAATTTCTTTGCATCATACATACAATATTTCATTCAAAATAGTACCAAATTTACTAAAATTCACAATACCAGAATAGTACAAGATTCACATCCCTTAATTCAATCATTCATATGCTATCAACTAAATAACACTTAATATCAAAGTACCAAATACCTTTAAAAAAAAAAAATTAAAGTACCAAATTCATTCATTCATAAGCTATATAGCACTTAATAATAGATATGGTATCAAACAATCTTCGGGTACATGGGTTTGGTATATGGGTACATAAACTTAAACCGATGTCCGAACCAAATCTCATGGGTTTCACGGGTTGGGTTGGGTTGGACCCGTAACTTTTTGGGTTCGGGTAAATTTTGGTTTGGTTCGGTTTGGGTGACTGGGTTCGTGGGTTTACTCGTACCCGTGTTCACCCCTAACCGTAGTGGGTTCATGGTATTTATTATTTTTTTGGTCAGGTAGCCTAGTGGCTAAAATTCACCTTATAAGGTGAATAAGTGGGAGTCTGGGGCTCGAACCCCAGCCCCTGCATATAATAATGCATTGTCCTACCAACTGAGCTATGCTCATGGGACGATCCGGCATGGTATTTATTGGCTTATATACGTGAAATCTTTATTTTATACTGTGAAAAAAGATATAGTTATTTCTTTATTTTTTTTATGTAAAATAATACTTATTGCATAATTGTGTTACTACTATTATGTATATTTATAGTAGGTTTAAATGTGTAATTGGTCCCTGCACTTTTAACAGATTTTGACATTGGTCCCTGCACTTTTTTTTGTTTGACATTGGTCCCTGCACTTTGTAAAAATATTGGCATTGGTCCCTGCACTTTTTTTTGTTTGGCATTGGTCCCTGCACTTTGTAAAAATATTGGTATTGGTCCCTGCACTTTGAAAAAATATTGGTATTGGTGCCACGTGGCATGAAATGATTGGGACCAATACCAATATTTTTCCAAAGTGCAGGGACCAATACCAATATTTTTACAAAGTGCAGGGACCAATGCCAAACAAAAAAAAGTACAGGGACCAATGCCAATATTTTTACAAAGTGCAGGGACCAATGCCAAACAAAAAAAAGTGCAGGGACCAATGCCAAAATCTGTTGAAAGTGCAGGGACCAATTACACATTTAAACCTTTATAGTATATGTAAACAAAATTTATTGAGACAATCCTCTCAATTTTTTTTTGTTAGAACAACTTTTAAATTTTAAGCATTCAAACAATATGTTTGAAAGAAAAACAGAATGGTGGGTTGGGAGCTACGAGGATAAAAAGGTTTAACTTGACTCGCTTGGTAAATGGTTTTGGAGGAGCGAGCAAGTTTATGGTACAGGGTGTTGGTTGCACGTTATGGTAAATAGGGTAGGCATGATTCGGTTCGGGATGAAAATTGAACCGAACCAAACAGTTTGTTAAATTTAAAATAATCGAACCGATATGTTTGCATTTCGAACTGAACCGAACGGTTTCAAACCAAATTGTTTCAAATCAGACTGAATTGTTATTATTGATACCGTTAAAAAATATAAAAAATCAAGCAAAATCGAATTTTTGAAGATTTTAAAACCGAACTATTTCGAACCAAATAGATAAATCATGAATTGAACCAAACTATTTAGTTCAAGTTCATAATTGTTAGTAATGGTTCATTTTTTTTTTTTGGTTGACTTCAGCAATTCAGTTCGTTTTTTTCCCACCCCTAGTGGTTTGTGTGTTCGGGGGGGGGGGGGGGGGGGGGGGTTATGTTACAGAGGGGGAGTATGCTCAGTTTGCTGGAAGAATTTCAATTTGATTCGAGGGGGAGTAGGATCCGGGGTGGGGAGCTGGTTGGTTGATAACATCGGGCGTGTGGTGGGTGATGGATCCACTACCATGTTCTCGAGTGATCCTTGGTTGGAAGGAGGTTTGCTTAATGATGAGTTCAAAAGGTTGTATGAGTTATCTGAGAATAAATTGGTGACTATCGCGAAGATATTCTCGTAAGGTTTGGAGTGTGAGGTGTGGAATTGGAGAAAGAGGTTGTTGGCATGGGAGGAAGAGCATGTGGGTGAATGTAGTGAATTTATTAACTTCTATTGTTTTGCAAGATGATATGAAGGATACGTGGGTTTGAGTTACATGCGTCCAAATGTTACTAAGTAAGCAGGACTTATCAATTCTTAACATTTGTGAATAATAACATTCCATCAATTAATTCTCACATTCTCTAGCTTAAAGCAATTCCTCTTAAAGTTAGTCTCTTCACTTGCGCATGCTTATCAACCGTATTCATACTAAGGATAATTTGTTTCAGAGGGGGGTTCTTCATAATAACGATAAAAGATACATGGCAGGTTGTAGCATGATTGAAAATGAGAATCCTTTATTTGTTAGATGTGATTTTTTTTTTATTTAGTCCTTGGTTTCAATTAAGTTGGCCTTTGTTGTAGTGAACCAAGGTGACATTTTGGATCATCTTGAGCATTTTTATTGCTTAGGTGGCTTTCTTATGTGTGGATTATTTTGAAGGAAAAAAACGTATATTTGTCGTTGAAAGTAAGACACGCAATTTTCGTTTTCGATTACCATCAGCGATGACTTAATCCTTTTCGCAGTTTCCTGGCTCTTTATTTTTTGTTTTGCTAGTTTTTTTTTGTTCTGTTTAGTGACATTGTAATCTCGTATTAAGTCTTTTCTCACACAACTTTTTGTAAAAAAGACTCTCCAATTTGGTTAATATATTTTATTTTAACCTAAAAAAAGAAAACATTTAATTTCAAAAAAACACAATTAATTCAACTAAAAGTGAGCGGGCAACAACCCTGGGGTCCAAATTATTTTCCCATTGTCAATGTTTTTTTTTTTTTTTTAATATAGAAAATCGCCTATTGTCCATGCTGTTTCCTTTTATTATTGGCTGTTCCTGAAAGAAAATTAAATGATGCACCTCAAAGTTGAAACTCTGCCCTGTGTGCTCGTGTCCATATTACACCTGATATTAATATATACCCCATTAATTGTTTGACCAATCAGATACTACGTCCGTCTCTAATTATATGACTCTTATGCTAAAATCACGGGAATTAAGAAAATGGATATTTGTATTAAAGTTGTTTGTAATCATTATTGTTTTTACAATTTTATCTATAAAAGAGAGAGTTAGTTTATGTTTTCCATATGCTATTTATTGCTGATTGAAGAAAAAGATGTATAATAAATAGGGACATGTATGTAAAAAAAATAATTAATGTAGTTTTTTTTTTGTTGACAAATTAATTAATGTAGTTGGAAATAGCAAAGGGGTCTTATAAAAAGGGACAAAAAAAATTCTCAAAAGGGTCTTATAATTAAGGACGGAGGTAGTAAGTGTTTGACATAATTTTTTTTGACATAAAACATCAAAAAATAACTTTTTCTACCTAAAAGTTATCAATTGTTTCTATTTTTTGAATCTTTAACAAGTGCCCTAAGGACACTTGTTAACAAGACCCTTAAATTATTAATTGACTGTAGGTGAACTAATTAATATATTTTCTTAGGAAAGCTGAACTAATCTAATTATAATCCATCAATCTTTATAAGTTTAACTGAAACGAAACACGGAGGCTGCAGAAAAAAAAAGTGAAATCAGAGAAATGTTAACTAATGTTCCAGAGACATTAATTAAACAATTATAAAAAGAGATTTTCTTAAAAATTGTATTACCTCCGTCCCTAAATATAATATCCTTTTGAGATTTTTTTGTCTCTTTTTATAAGACTTAATTTTTCACCAACATACCCTTATTTATTTTATGGAAAATGATAATAAGTGCCCTTAGAACACTTGTTAAGAAACTTAAAAGAGAATGTTTATCTTGGGAATAGTGTATTCAGCACTTTGAAACTTTAAAAATGAACTTTTTCTAAAGGGTCTTGCATAACTCTTATTTTATTGGGAGTAATTTATTACTACCTCCGTCCCTAATTATAGGGTCCTTTTGAAAAAATAACGGGAATTAAGAAAATTGATATTGGTAATAAATTTGTTTTGAATTACTACTGTTTTTACAATTTTATCCTTGAAGAGAGAGAGAGAGTTAGCTTATTTTTTCAATACAGTATTTAATATTGATTGAGGAAAAAAAATCAGGGGTGACAAAACGGGTCTGACCTGCCGGGCCGGCCCGTTTGACTCGCTATTTTTGGCGGGCTGAGTCGAAGTTTTGAACTCGCTTTCTATAGTTGGTTCGGCTCGTCTCGTCTCGTTAAAATACGAGGCGGGCACGGGGCGGGGCAGGTCGGCCCGCTTAACGCGTTAGAAACGGGACGGGCACGGGGTGTGGCGGGTGTAACACCCCGTTTTCCCAACGTAAAAATTTCTTAAATAAAATCAGAGTTTTTCATCATAAAACGGAATGTCACATTTCTTAAAAATCGTAAATGGAATAAATAATAATTTATCCTTCAAAAATATAACAACATAATCTTTTAAATCTCGCAGCGGAAATATTTCAACATCATAAATAGTCTTTGGCACGAAGGCCTCATCATAAAAGTCTCATAAATAGTCTAAAACATAATAATTAGTTCAAATCCAACAACTTCATTATAAATCTCTTAAAGCAATACGTAAGGAATAGAAACAATGTCAAAACTCCCATCCCGTTACGTATCAGAGCACCTAAAGACACGCTGTGAGGAGTCCACTCACGACCACGCCTAATCTTGATTACCTGCAAGTTACCCATACGAAGGGCAACATTTTCAAGCAGAAGGGGTGAGATTTCTCAAACAATAATATTAAGCTCATAAATCATAAATTACATTTAACAATATAAACATCTTATAATTTAACAATTATAATCAAATACATAGACATCATCATTTCATCTTAGCAATATATCATCATATAGCAGTCACAATCATCGTCGCATATCATCATACTAAAAGGCATCACAAAGTAATTCGTTAAAACATCACAACTTACCAACTTGACTCGACAATGCATTTAGACTCGACTATGCAACTCTTAACGTCTTAAATCATCTTGAATCATCATGGAAATGCAAATGCATGTGGTACCAATCTAGGGCATAAGCCCTTGTCGCTTATGAGCATAAATATACTCCTAGGGCATAAGCCCTCGTCGCTATTGAGCAAAAGCTCCTAGGGCATGAGCCCTGGTCTCTGGTTGAGCAAAAGCTCCAGGGCATAAGCCCTTATCTTTAAATGAGTATGCATGGACTCAACATCTTACGTTTTAGAACTTCATGAACATCTTATAACTTCTTGACTTAGACCGACACTTTCATCTTATATAAGACTCAGCAGTATATGCAGCATATAAATAATTCATCTCATATCAACATCATAGTACAATAGCATCAAATGATAATCAACTACGTCTTAAACATCGCATCGTCATAAGCATCATAATTAACACATATAGTGCATAAATAACAAGATCACATCTTTAAATCACACATCCTTAAATAACACATCTTTATATAACAAATCTTTATATAACACATCGTCAAATATCACATTTTTATATAAAACATCTTCAAATCACACAACTTCAATTAACACATCCTTATATAATACATCTTTAAATCACACATCTTCAAATAAGACATTTATAGATAAATAATCTTTGATCATCAATTAATAATTTATTAATTCAATTCATAATCTAAAACTTTTTATTTCAAACACATTTAAAAAAAAAGGTAGGGATAATTTTTATTATAACAATCATTTCAATAAAATCAATTTAAAAGTAAAATATATTATTTGAACCAAAATAGCAGTAATTCTTTAATGCACATGTATGTACCTACATAATACATAGACGTCAATACAGAATGGCATGAGTCATGATTAATTGGTGGTCATGGTCAAGGAGCCACAACTAAAAAAAACACTAGATAATTAGGTGCTCAGAGTATGTATCTCGTGAAATATATATGTGAATTAGTATCTTTCCAAAATCATAATAACCATTAATCATTTTAGTCTTAACTATAAATAATATAATAAATCAAAGAATTTATTCAAACGATAATTAAGAAAAGCAAGGCAGTAAGTCGAAGAACATATGCATATAGGTTAATAGGAACAGTAACTCCCTCGGCATCTCAAAACAATTCAAACAAAGACCGTATGCATGATTAATTCATAGCTCATCATCTGAATAAGGGAATTTCGACATAACAAATGAATTTCATAAAATCACAGTTTAATAGGGTTAGGTTTTCATCAAAGTCACTTACGCTACATAAATTATTATTCTTATTCAAAATTAATTAATATAGAAGAACAAGAAATTAACAAAGAATCATCACAAGAAATAAGAAAACAAACGAAAATAAACAACCTTTCACTACTCACATGTTTATACAACCCTTATGGTAAATAGAGACTCCCCCCATACATCAATTCAACAGTTTTCAATTATCTAATCATCAATTCTCACTCAAACCCTAATTCCTCATAATCTCATAAACTCATCCTAAAACATGTTAGATGCAATCTAATGATCTACAGACTTAATATTAGTGAAAGATAGTCACCCTTACCTTAGATAGTTTTTCTGAAATCAAAAGCAGCGTTCTTCGTTCCTAGGGTTCTCTCTCTCTGAGTTCTCCTCTTTCTCCTCTTTCTCCAAAAAGCGGTTTAACGTAAAAACTCTTTTTAACCTAAGCTTCCTTATTTATAAAACTACTCACTCTTCCTAAATCTATTTAGGCCCAATAACTTATTCTTCTTTCTATTCTAACCTCCAATTCTACTTACACTAATAATTATCATATTCTAATAAATAATAGAATAATGTCACTTAATAAAATACTAGCATCTCGCATATTTAAAATAAATCACATAAATAAATTCTAACTTAATAAAAATAATTAAATAAAAGGAGGGCGTTACAGCGGGGCGGCCCGCTTAACTCGTGTTTCAATTTGTTATTTTGAGTCTTATTTTATGTTTTTGGATTTTTTTTTGAAAGGATGTTTTTGGATTTATTTTGATTGTTAGATATATTTTGAGACTTATTTTATGCTTTTGGGTTTATCTTGGTTGTTGAGTTTATTTATTTTGAGACTTATTTTATAATTTAGTTGTTGGATTTATTTTATGATTTGTTTTAGGGAGATTAGTCACTTTAGTCCCTGAATAGGAAATGAGTCGTCACTTTAGTCCCTGAATGCAGATAAATTGCAAAATAGTCTCTAAATGTAGACTATGTTAGTCAATTTAG
Organism: Medicago sativa; assembly: GCF_051527215.1. Classification (NCBI taxonomy): domain Eukaryota; kingdom Viridiplantae; phylum Streptophyta; class Magnoliopsida; order Fabales; family Fabaceae; genus Medicago; species Medicago sativa. Next base: position 86,198,296 of record NC_140749.1, read on the forward strand.
TCCCTGAATGCAGACTCCGTTAATCAATTTTGTCCCTGAATGTAGAATCCATTAGTCACTTTAGTCCTTGAAATTGACCAACATAGTCTACATTCAGAGACTGTTTTGCAATTTCTCTGCATTCAGGGACTAAAGTAACTACTCATTTCCCATTCAAAGACTAAAGTGACTAGTTCCCCTTTGTTTTATGTTGCGCATTTGCCTTATTTTGCTATTAGTTTTTTTTTTTGAAGAAAGAAAGCTATTAGTTATGATGTTGAATTCGACAATGATAATTATCTTTTTTTTTTTTGAAGAAAACAATGATAATTATCTTGTTTTTCACAAATTTACTTGCTACCTATTCTTTTATATTTTTTACGATAAAAGCAACATAGTTTTTTTTTTGTAACAATTAAGTTGTAAAAAAATTTAAAAAAAAAGTTTTTGTTTGGCGGGCTGGTCCACCAACTCGCAAGCCCGCCACTAAACGGGGCGGGGTGAGATTTTGGACTCGGTCACAAAATTTGACTCGTCTCGTCTCGTTTTTAGCGGGCTTAGACGGGGCGGGCCTAAATGGGGCGGGTCGGTCCGCTTTGCCATCCCTAAAAAAAATATAAATTAAATAGGGGTATGTTGGTAAAGAATTAATTAATGTACTTGGAAATATCAAATGAGTTTTTATAAAAAAGAGACAAAAAAAATTCTCAAAAGGGTCTTATATTTAGGGACGGAAGTAGTATATTTTTTACTCCCTCCATCCCATATTAGATGACCTATTTGACAATATGCACTTTTGACCTCACATACTTTGGCCATATTTTTCTACTAATATACAAAGATTAATAATATCATATAAGATGTTGGCGGATTCGTCTAGATTAATATTATCAAAATATTAAATTTTCATAATTTTTTCAAATAGATAATTAAAGATATTAAAGATAAAAAATATGCATCGGTATGTGTGTTAGAGTCAACATTAAATATTACTATGTTGAAAACATAAACAAACTCTTTTTCTTAAAAGGTAAATTTGTAAAAACATTAGTAATTACAAACAAATACAATTATGAATTTTCTTAATTCTCGTTATATTTTTTAAAATGGCCCTATAATTAGGGACAAAGGTAGTATATTTTATATTTTGAAACTTGAAAATTATTATTTAATGTTCATATAGTCTTCTATTTTTATTTTTAACCGTTTAACTAGTATCATGAGGCAATGCTTCCTTAAAAAAATCAATGTCGTTTCCTTTTATTATTTGGTTGTTCCGAAAAGAAATTGAAATAATCCACACCTGAATCTCTGCCATGTTCATAGAAATTATGAATAACTAGCGAAAAGACGGGCACTTCGTGCCCGTCTTACCGCTCTTTTTATTGCGCTAACATTTGAAAATTATGAACAGTATTTTTTTTAATGAAATTTTAGTTTAGATTAAAAGTAAAAATATAAATCTTTGTTGCTTTTTTTAATGACACGAACAACAATCTTTATTATAGAAAAAACTATTTAAGGGTATAATTGGGATAATGAAAAAGTAAGTATAAATATACTCATCTAGTTTGTTATATTTTTTAAATGATAAAGAAAAAAAGAACAGATATACATATATTCATATCATGTTTGTTACATTTGTTTTAATATTTAAATTTATTTTTATCTATTTGTTACATGTGTTACTTGTATTTAAATTAAGGGTATTTTTGGAAAGAAAATTCCAACCCAAAAGTGTGCTGAAAGGGGTAGTTTCCTTTATATATAGTATAGATAAAAGGGTGAATAATTTTTAATTAGTTTCTATAACTAGAAAGAAAAAGACGCATGATATATACCCCATAATTTACTTAGATGAGTGAAACCAATTTTTTTTTTTTTTAATAAATGAGTGAAACATTCGACAAATTAGAGACTTGTGTTATGTACGTTTCATTGAAACCGTACCCTACATCATTTATTTAGACGGAACTAGACTTTCGACCCGTGCGAAACACGGATCCTATCGACTGTTATAATGATCAATACGTTATAGTATTTGACATGTGTCATGTATGTGTCTATCGAAAAACATAAATGTGATTATTAGATGATTGTTTCCATCATGTGCAAATTTACACATATTAAGAAGTTTAAAATAATGTCTCCGTGAGCTTAGCTCAGTTAATGCATAAAATATGCAAGGTCCGGGGTTCAAACCCCGACCACCACAAAAAATAAAAGTTTAAAATAATAAATTTGTATTTTTTTTAAACAATATAATAAGTTTGTATTGAAACGTACATATTATATTAAATATATAATTTTTTAATTAAAAATATATTTTTCATTTTTTTAATTTACTTTTAGTTGTTTTAACACGTGCAATGTTGCACGTGTTAGACAAATCCTTATTACATATAAAATATAGCGATAAAATGTGCCTTAATATAACCCACTTGGGTTGGTCTGTTGGTATTGGCTTGGGTCTTGAGAGTGTGCTCCTCCGCAAGGTCTCGGGTTCGATTCTCTCCGGTGCCAATTTGGGTGGGCTATTTAGCTTCTTCAAAAAAAAAAAGTGTCTTAATATGTTCTTCAACGACGTATGAATCGTACCAAATTTGTAACGTATCTGAAAACATAATTTATTAAATGATTTGCTTGCATTTGATAATTTAGAGTAAACCCAATTTATAGCCATATAGAAAATGAAAATGGTAAATAAGCACAAATTGTATCACAATAATTAAAGTTCGATTAAAAAAAAAATGTGGTCAAATTGCAGCTTAAAAAACTGAATAAAAACTAATTATTTAGAGTACAAAACAGAAAGAAAACGCAAAGGAAAAAAACAGAAAGGGAAAACATTAAAATAAATTGGCAAATTCCATCAACAATAAACCATCCGCAACCTTCAATCCTAACCAGCAATGACAGTTAAATAGATTGTATCATTCTCTCCAGCCATTGGCACACCAAGTCTGATCTGAACCCTTTCACGAAGCCTGCGAGCATCCACAAAACGCTTCCACTGCCCACCAATCATGGCGTGTTGGTATGGGATAGATCCAAAAATCAACACGCAATCCCAATCATCTCCGTAATCATCCACCAACTTGATAGAAGTAGTTCTGATATCCATCATCTCCGTAGCTTTTCCTTCATAAATCAGCACCTAACACGTAAAATAAATTAACATGTCAACAACCTAACAAAAAAAGACAAGCACTGGTAAATATAAATATGCTCACAACAAACATTTTCCATACCAAAAAACCCTTGGCTACATCAAATTCTGTTAACTTCTTCACAAACTCTATCTGAAAGTTGTTGACATCGTGATGATAAGAAATCAAAGGAGTGAAAGGGAGGAGATTAGGATCAAAAGTTGTCTCGACATTTGTTTTTTCAATCATAAAATGCATAGGAGGATCAAATACTAGAGGCTTAATCACTTTGCCAAACATATTCTTCAACTTAATCACGAATTTCATTTGATCCACAAATATGAGAGAAACCCAAACACCCAAGCTGATACCATAAAAATCACGCAAGGATTTCCATCCCTTAGAGAAAAACACAGACCCATCAATTCTTTCCACCAACACCACGAACTGATTGCTCTTTGCATCAATCAAAGTCGCAAATTGTTGAACTAGGTCCCCAAAGTCGTTCATGAACATGTTAGGCAGCATAACAACTCCCTGATTCAACAACAAAAACGATTATGACCATTACAAATAACAACATTAAACAAAAAAAATGAAACATGTCAGACAAAATCATCTTCACCTCTTCAACATCATACTCGACTATGTATGTCCTAAACGTCACACAATACTTGTTGACAACACTTTCAAAGGATGAAGCAGGATTTTTGAGCAAATGACTTGCAACATCATAAAGCTTTAAAAAATAGGAAACAATATTGAAAACAGATGTCGTAATTGTGAGAAAAAATGACCGTATCATCTGTCAAGCAGTGATAGGACAGCAAAGTTTCAATACCACGACCCTCCATTTCCTGAATCAATGATAGAATAATGGAAGAAGAAATGAGGCTGAATCAATTAAACAATTACGGTAATGATAATATAGATTGATTTTAATTTGCAACAGTGTGGTTTTTTTTTTAAGGAAATTTGCAACCGTGTGTTATTAATGCCAGTTAATATATAATGATTGAAAAATATTCTGTAATGATTGAAAAATATTCTACAATCATACCAGAAAGATATTCAACGTGAAAAATATATGGAGAACCTTAAATATGATGTCATCCCAATTTGACTTGAAACATATTATTTTAATTTGCAACCGTGTGTTTTTTCTTTGAATGAAATTTGCAACTGTGTGTTATTAATCTCAGTTAATATATAATTGATTGAAAAATATTCTACAATTATATCATACAGATATGTAACGTGCAAAATGTATGGAGTACCTAAAATATGATGCCATCTCAATTTGACTTGAAACAGATTTTTATTTAATGACAAACAATTTGAAATGAAATGAATTTATTGCGTGTTAAAGGGATGAGGAAGTCAAAGACGTGAATTAATTGCGTTGGAATGGGAGGGAAAAAGCTAGGAATAAATTCAGATCGTCTGATTAGGAAATGCTCTAAAATTTGAAATGAATTGCCGTGAATTAAATGCAATAGAATAAATTCAAATCGGCCGATTAGGAAATGCTCTCAAATTTGAAATGAATTGCCTTAAATTATTTAATGAACGAAATGAAATGAAATGGATTGCCAAACAACAACACGGTCAAACCTGAGAAATTGCCAAACAATTTGAAATGAAATGAATTTATTGCGTGTTAAAACGGTGATGAGGTCAAACATGGAATTAAATGCGTTAGAATGAGAGGGAAATTGCTAGGTTAAATTTAGGGTTAGAGTTAGCTTGACCAGACAAGCTTTAGTAAGTAAGATTATAGTTTTTTTTTTCTTCATTCAAATTGTAATGAAAGAAATCTACGTAATTCACTTGAGTTGGTCCGCGCTATTAGCTTCGAATTTTGAAGTATGCTCCATTTAAAGTCTCAAATTCAATTTTCATTGGTCTTAATTTCGGTACGTTAGTTTGGATTTTTTTTAATTAAAAATAGTCCCCTAAATTATAATTTTTTTTTTAATATATAGATTTGTATAATTGTACTAATGAAGGTTGGATCTAATTGCACGAGTTAAAGTCTCAGAATGACAAATAAGGTCCAAATTCAAAATCTCAATTGATAAGTTTATATTTAGTGCATGGTATGTTTCGAATATGATTGGCTATAGGAAATGGAAGTTAAGACATAGGCGGTTTCACAGCCCGGTGACCTTGGGCACGCGCCCGGGCTCCGGCCCATAATTTTTGCAATTTCTTATGTAAATTCCTCTGAATTTCTTATATAAAAACCCCTATAAATTGGGCAATTTCTTTAAATTTTTTATTATTTGCTTGCAATTTCTTATGTAAACTTCTTTAATTGTGTTGCAATTTTTTTCCCCAGACTTTATAATAATCCTGGCTCCGTCACTGAGTTAAGATGATAACCCTACGTGACAATGACATACATATCATTCACTGGGGGTGTTCACGGGTTCAGATGATCCGATCAACTCAGTTACCCCAACCAACCGACTTTGTATTTTATCTGAATTCGTTTAAGGTCAGGTCTAACTTTTTCCGGCCTGTTCAAACCTGAGTGGTTTTGTTCGGGTAACAAGTTGAAAATTCCAAATTCACATATCGATCTGAAAACCTAATCTTTTAATAAAATGTGACTTTTTTAATTTTCGTTTAATACTATTATATGTTGATTTAAAAGTTTTTGAATTTAATTGAAGTCTTAAAATTTTAAATTGTATAATTTAGTCTAGATATTGAATTTTTAGCGAAAAATAATATCATTTTAAGAAGGAAACTTAATCCACCGAAATTGACATCAAGGAAAATCCAAACCATTACTTGAATAATATCATTAAATTACAATTTCTTGAGGATTTAAAAAAATATTTTCACAAACCCGATAACCTGACCCAACTCGCTTATCACAAATTAAATTTGTCCGTATTTGGTATACAGCAGTGCTATTCCTCCCAAAAAAAACATCCCGAGGCCATCCCAAAAAGTGCTTAGCCAATAGAATTTAGTTATTGCCGGAAAACATGAGAGGCATGGCATACACACAACAAAAGGATAAAGGTCGGGATAACGGTCGGGAAAGCTTTTTCGGGATAAACATCATTATCCTTTGGTATAATAATAGATTTGAGCTTTCAACTTAACTCAAATGGATAAAATATGAGTAGTTAAGATTACGAGTTTGACCATAACCAATCGACTCAATTCATGTTATGAACATCCCTTAATCATTAAAAGCTTTAAAATATTTTGCATATGAATTACCCATATTATATAGCTTTCGTTTAATTAATCAATTAGGGTTTTTTTTTTATCATATTCAAATTTGCACATGTTAAGAAGTTTAAAATAATAACCTTGTCTTAGAACTTGTTCATTTTATATTAAATATGTAGATTTTTAATAAATAGTTATTGTTTTTCAATAAAATGTAACTCCCTCCGTCTCATAATAATTGAGCCATTTGTAAAAAAATATTGTCCTAAAATAACTGAGCCATTTCACTTTTCAATACATTATGTATTCAATGAATCTAAAAAAGCACTTTTTAGGTTCATTGAATACATAATGTATTTGGTATATATTATTGACCAAATATATTAAGTATTGAATGAATCTAAAAAGTGTTTTTTTTGCTTATAAATGTGACCAGAGGGAGTACAATATTAACTACTTTTTTTCTTCTAATTATAACTTTAATTAATATTACTTTCATCACTCCAAATTCAATATATCTCCCTTTGTATTTATGATAGTAGAGAATGCATCAATACATAACAAGAGCACTTAAAACCTTTTTTTTCTCTCTCTCTCTCTCTCTCTCTTTCATTTATACAATTTTATTAATATGTGTGAAATGAGTAAATGACCCAATCAATCCGGGACAGAGGGAGTACTATTTTTAGTTGTTTTAACATATGCAAGATTGTCCATGTTAAACAGACCCAATTAATTAATTCATAATGAATAGTAGTATGAGACTATCACTCACACTTGAATTTTAAGAGAGATAAATTTAAAGTTAACACTAGAAAATGTAAAATTTAAATGAGGTTTACTATTACTGCAAAATTTGAAGGATAAAATTGAGGAATGAATGGATTTACTAAGAAGTAAGAACACAAGTTGCAAGACACAACACAGAGCCTATGACAAATAATTCTGAAGTTTAGTAGGGTCCATGTCCCTAAACCTTTGGGTCCATTTTCTCAGATACTCAAACAAGATATCTCTCTCTCTCCTTCCCTCTTTAGGTTCATTTCTTCTCTTTTGACTTGGACTTTCTCTCTCACTCACTCACATTTTCACAACACACAGGAAAACATACACACGCAAACAATCTGCAACATTTCCTGCAGTAACATTTAATAATACCACACACCTTCCATTCTCTCTTTCTCACTCTCATTCATTAACCTCTTCATCTTCTCTGTACTCTGTAGTAGTAACACACTAACGTGCGCATTCCACCTCATCAATATGTGCGTACTGCGCCACCCTAAACACCACCACCATTGCTTCTGGTTATTACCCACCTTCATTTTTCTCTTGTTTTCTTCTTCTTCAGCCATAACTCTTCTCGCACCACAACCTAGTAAGTTCAAGTTCATTTCAAACTAAAACCATTTTCTTCATACTTTTTTCAATTTCAACAACTCTTTTCATTTTCAGGTAGTAGTGGAACAGTGAAGCATCAAGAAGTGGAAAACGGGTCTCCGACATCACCGTGGAAGAAGAGAGAGGTGGCGGAGCAGAAGAAGGTTGCTGGGCCAGGGTCAACACCTCCGTCGTGTAGATCCAAGTGTGATTGGTGTAACCCATGTCAACCGGTTCACGTTCCGGTTCACCCCGGTTTAATCATACGTCTTGAGTATTATCCAGAAGCATGGCGTTGCAAGTGTGGGAATAAGTATTTTTTGCCTTGATGATGAATTGATAAGTATTATTTATATTTATATATAAATAAATAAATAAAATATCCTAGTACAAAAGAAAAAACACAAACGTTGCCAGAACCGAACAGGGAAAATGTTGCAGAGCAGCCATCTTAAATTTTTCCCCTTTTGGGCTTTTTTGTATTATTGCTTGCATATATATGATGCATGTATTAATGATGTTGCTCTGAGGTTTGAATTGTTGGACTTGGTGGTGCTTTGCTACTTGTGAGTACTAATATTGATTTTTGGTTTAACCTTTTTAAGGCTTCTTCATTGGGAATGTAAGATGTTTGGGACTTGGGTTGGGTTTGGTGTGATTATCGAGAACACACACACCCTCTCTATTGTACATAGTAGTAGATCATTTCTATTTCCTTTTTTGTTTTAGGTTTATGTTTGAATTTTCCTCCTTTTAATGTTTTTATTGTAAAACAATGACAAAATACTATGTTAAGGTTGTAACTTGTAATTTGTAATTATATGAATTATTTGGTTACCCTCTCTACACAACAGAGAACCATCTTGTTATTCTTCTTCTATAATGTGTTTGAAATTAAGTTTCATATATAGGTCTCTCAGATGGAAGGAGCATCTATTAATGGTATGGTTTATATTTATTATTGTGTTTGTTGTACTTGTATGGTTTGAAGTTTATGCTACTTCATCACTGTTTGAACATAGATGTATTGATGAGTTACATTCTTAATTGAGAAATGATATTTTGACAACCACTTTTTGACAATTTTTGGACAACTTTCTCTCTCATATTCACATGATGTTGTTATCCTCTTTCTTCCTTTTTCTCTCTCCATTGTTTTTGGCCAATAAAAAGTGAGAAAAACAAGGTTGTCAACAAAGTTGTCATCAAATGGATGTCAAAATATCATCACTCTTCTTAATTTTCCTTTGTTTGGATTTTTGTACTGTTACCTATTGGACCGGATTGGATAGTGTATTTTTAAATGCATAGTATATAGATCTGTCTCTTTGTTGATCACTATCTCATTCACTATTTTCCATTAAATGTGCACATGTCATTCCAATTAGAGGCGTTTTCATCCTCTGCAGATAGCAATGTTTGACGCAGCTCACTAGTGTGATTTAATGTGCCAACAAAGAAAAAAACACAGATATCACTTTGTTTTTTATTGCCCTTGTGATCGTCATGCTTTATAATTATTGAACTGAACTCATTTCTCGTTTTCTCTTTCTTCAGTAAAAATGGGTCAACTTGACGTTCCAAACCTGATAAATTGAATATTTTTTTATGTGTCCCTATTCTTAATTTTTTTTTGTCAGGTAGTCTAGTGCCTAGAATTCAACTTATAAGGTGAATAAGTGGGGTGTCCGGAGTTCGAACTCCGGCCCATGCATATAATAATGCATTATCCTACCAACTGAGCTATCTATGCTCATGGGACTATTTTTAAATCTTCTAGTAGTATTTATATATGGAGGTTAATGATATTTGGACATTCCTGATACCTCACCATTTATTCAAGTATTTAATACCTTATTTCCTATCAGATTTATTACATATACCATTCTCTATTTCTAACTCTTTCAAGGTGTTGAATAAATTTGAATTCCCTTAAATATACCATAAAGTTATAATGAGTTGGTATTTTTTTCCTTGATAAAAATTAAGGTGAGTTGGGTCTTGCGATCTCATAAGTGCTAAAAAAAAACCTCAGAGCTCAAGAGTGTTAAGATATGTATTTACTTACATCTTATCCACTAACAAAATTCTTACCTTGATTTAAACTCGTATCATTGTAAAATTTAAGTTAAATTCTTATCGACTAGACTAACATACGTTGTCGTGTTTTCTTTCCTTTTATTTACCCATTCTTACTTTCATTTCTTTTTCTTTTAATAGAAAATACTTTCATTTTTTCATTTATTTATAATCAGGCATAATTAATTAGTGTCGTTGTCTTGCAGTCCCTTGGACATAATTTATTTTAGGCTAAAATATGGTATTAGTCCCTGCAAAATAGGTCAGTTTTGGTTTTAGTCCCTGCAAATTTTTTTTATAGTTTTTGGTCCCTGCAAAAATAGGTCAGTTTTGGTTTTAGTCCCTGCAATTTTTTTTATAGTTTTTGGTCCCTGCAAAAATAGGCCAGTTTTGGTTTTAGTCCCTGCAATTTTTTTTTTTATAGTTTTTGGTCCCTGCAAAATTTTTGTTTTTGGAAATAGTCCATGACCCCAATTATGTGATGATTTGTCACTTTTGGGCATATGTGGCATATGTGCTTACTTAATAAAAAGAATATTATTTTTTATAATTTATATAGCAATAATTATTTTTTAATTAAAAAATAATAATAAAACAGATACAATAATTATTTTTTAATTTATAAAAGTGACAAATCATCCCATAACTGGGGTCATGGGCTATTTCCAAAAACAAAAATTTTTGCAGGGACCAAAAACTATAAAAAAAATTGTAGGGACTAAAACCAAAACAGACCTATTTTTGCAGGGACCAAAAACTATAAAAAAAAATTGCAGGGACTAAAACCAAAATTGGCCTATTTTGCAGGGACCAATACCATATTTTAGCCTTTATTTTATGTACACAATGTTTTTGTTACTGGAATAAAAATGTCAATAGTTTTTTTGAAAGGAAAAATGTCAATAGTTGTCCGCTTGAGTTTGTTTAGTTTATATAAACATTGTATAATATATGCATGGAAGAGTTGGAATCTTAGATACTCTACTTATTTACTTTAAGAGACGGATTTTTAGCCCCTAGATTACCGGACCAAAAAAAATGTCAATAGTTGGATCTTCAGCTTGACATAATACTAACAACTAAAATATGTCATTATATACACACAAATACAAACGGTTAATAACATACATTTTAATAGTTAATAAAGTAGTCTTTGCTAAAAAAAAAAATAATATTTAATAAAGTAGTCTAAGATGTGGTTAACGGGTGTGGTTATGGTGCATAAGGAAAATCCTTATGCACCATGCATAAGTCCAGCCCATTAACCTGTAGCCCAACAGAATTGCTTCCTACACCCCCCAAACCCGAAAACAAAAGAAAACTGGCCAAAAAGCAGAAACACAAACGCGTTAACTTCAATCTCCACCACCGTCGAAACTCAATCTCCACCACCGTCGTTCACCACCACCGTCGAAACCCGTTTTCTCTCCATTTCCAACTTCAACCACCACCGGTAACAAACTTTCACCACCGGAAACCGTCTTCGTGACCGTCGTTCAACTCAACAACACCGTCGTTCACCACCGCATTAACCACCGTCGTCCAACTCCAATACTACCATTCTCCACTCTGTTAGTCGCGTGTTTATCTTCAATTTTTGTTGTTTCTGTTTCCTCTTTTCTCTCTAACTTTCCAAATCCCAAATTGCAGGTTATAGTTGATAATCCGTATCAACAAAATTCCACATGTTCTCACTGTTGCCGGTTCTGATTCCGGTGCCGGTATCCAAGCTGATCTCAAAACTTGTTCTGCTCGCCGTGTTTACTGTTCTACTGTTATTACTGCTGTCACTGCTCAGAACACTCTTGGAGTTCAGGGTATCAACATTGTTCCTCATGATTTTGTTCAACATCAGTTAAACTCTGTGCTCTCTGATATGAACGTTGATGTCGTAAGTCAAATTGCTATCACTTTTGTTTCGATTATTGACTTATCTGAAATTATCTGCTTGGTTAAGCACTTGTGAGACTCTATCGAAACAAATTATGACATGGTGTGGTGATAACCTGTTTTCAACTTGTTCCGTTCAACTACCATGATTTATGAAAACTACTTATATCTTTTGTTATAGAAATACCTTATATTATATATGTAACTTATATGATAAGCATGTAAGCAATAAGTGTTTAATTCAATTGTTTATCCAAACGGGACTTAGTTCTCAAAGCATGAACTTGTTGTGAGGGTTGCTGAATTTTTGTTGTTCTTGATTCATGTACCATTGGTATCTTGGTTCACTGTGGTTATTAGTATTCAATTCTATGAACTGATTATGTTATATCTTTTCTTTAGGTCAAAACTGGCATGCTACCCTCTCTAAGTGTGCTGAAGGTCCTTTGTCAGAGTCTTAGGAAATTTTCAGTCAAAAGTATTCACTTGTACAAAAATTTATAATATGCTTATTCATTTGCAAATATGCAATCGCAGTGACTTATATGCTGGATTTGTTTTTGCTGAAGGCAGCTCTTGTGGTTGATCCTGTAATGATATCTACTAGTGGAGACATTCTTGCTGGTCCTTCTGTTCTTGATGGATTTAGGTAAGGATTTTTTGAACCTGAACTATGTTACATCAGTAAGGCATGTAGTCTGCAGAACAGGATTCAAATACTATTCACTACCCAAAATCCTCTGATTATGCAGTCTTATGCATAGTTATTATTTTTTTATGGTTTTTGTTGGTTTTAGTGTATAACTATAATACTATATTTAAAGTTGATGACAAGGTTGTTGCTTTTCGGGACATTAATCCATCTGCTTTCAGCTATTTCCAATTCATAATCATAGGTTTCTGTATCAATTTCATCATTTTCAATTTTAATTAGTGTTATAGAAATGACTTATTCATAAGCGCTTATGCCATAAGCTGCAAAATAATCTGTTTATTCAAAATCGACTTATTGAGGTGATCAATTTGAACTTGGCAAATTTCGAATTGGGGAAAATCAAGTAATTACAATGAGTTTTGAAAGTGTTTATGTTATTTAGAAATGGTTTTTGTTTAATTTGAAAAGTAATTGAATCTGTGTAACCCTAAATTGACATTTTAATTTCGAATTGGGGAAAATCAAGTCAAATAAATGATTTCTGAGTGTTTAAATGTGCTTATTATAGTATGTTTTGTTTAAAATTTATGCCAAAACCAATATGCTGTGCAAATGGTTTTTGCAAGTTTTACTCTGAAACAATTTTGCTGTGTAAATGGTTTTACTTTGGTTCTTTTCCAAAACATTTGTAGATCTGTTTTATATGCAAATGATAATTGTTATAGTTGAGAATACATAACAAAATTAAGGAATCTGATACACAATGCATTTATATACACCAAAATGGTAGCATGATAAATCTTTGGTAAAAATTGTAGCATATTTATATGTTCTGTTGCAGATAGATACATGTCTCAACTTCTTTGCTGCTCTGTGCTTGAAACTCTGCCATACTTAGCTTTCAATTTTGTGTTTAAACTCTTGTTATCAAGTCTAAGATTGGTAGAATTTTATTGTTTATGATATGACGCTTACTATATACCACTTTAAATGCATTCTAACCATTGACCGGTTAAATTTATCGCTCTTTTTACTTCTGTCAATACAATATTTGAAAGGATCTAGCCGCAAGTTTCTGATCATGTGCTTGTTATTTTGTTTTGGTCAGCACATGAATTTACTGTCTTAGATTTATTGAAAATCCAATGGCACATGATCCAACTCAACAGTTGGATATCATATAAACTGAGATCAAATGTTTTTCTTTCAATGCTTTTGCCGATGCACTGGGATCATATAAACTGAGATCATATAAACTGAGATCAAATGGCCGATGCACTGGTTTTCTTTCAATGCTTTTGCCACATTTCAATTACTTGCTCCATCCTTATGAAGTCTGACACTAATATGTTTGGTTTTATTGTATGTGCGTATGAATTATTTGAATATAACAAAAAATTCATTATTGTTATTTTTGTTAGGAAAAAATACACAAGAGCCAGAAATATAAGTGAAAATAAGATGTAATATGGACATAGAGATTTAGAAGCCATACACCACAATGCACTTTGTTAGAACTTTGTTAAACTCTAAAAACTATGCTAAAACCATTGTGCTATGTAAATGGTTTTGGTGAGTTGTACTCCAAAACCATTAGATGTATTTAATGGTTTTCTTTGATCATGCAGGTGAAAAAAACTAAAAAGCTAGAGTCATTGTCATCATTCAGTTTTGGGCTAACACAAATGGACGAGGAGGAAAGGAATGACACAACTTCATCATCTGATGGTGGTAAAAAGAAGGAGCAGAAAACAAGAAAGTCCAAGGGTAAAGAAAAGAAGCATCAAATAAAGAAACAACAACATGTTGCACAAGATTCTGATGAAGGAAGTTCAGCTGATGAAGAATTGATTCAAAAGCTAGCACGTTAATGTTTTTTTTAATTGAATTTCTGGATTTCTAGATAAGTGTTAAGTTTCTTGTTAATGTTTGTATCAAGTTTATGAATTTCTGGATTTGTATAAAGTTTATGGTGAAACAAACTTAGGGGTATGGAATACTGAAACCATAAGTATGGTTTAATGGTTTTGATAGTTAGGTGTGTCTTTTTATAGTATCTATCATATTATACTATTCATCTTATTTAATTTTTGGCCCAATAATGTTCAATTTAATTTAATTTTACTAAAATTAGGGGCATGGAATACTGAAACCATAAGTACGGTTAAATGGTTTTGATAGTGTTCTATGTGAAACCAAAATAACTGCCTAATGGTTTTAAATGAAATTATTAATTTGTTTTAAACAATTTATCTTCTAGAAAAAGAAAACATACTTTTGCTTTATTTTATGTTTGTTTTTCGTGTTAAACCTCTCGAGTTTCTACGAAAAGTGACATAATCAGTTGGTTGTGTCTTTTTATAGTATCTATCATAGTATACCGTTCATTTTATTTAATTTTTGGCCCAAGAATGTTCAATTTTATTAAAATTAGTTTTCAATGTAACCACTTAATAGAACATATTTTGATAGTTTTCAATGTGAAACCAAAATAATTGTCTAATGGTTTTGTAATAAAAAAAATGTGATAAACATTAAAGTCATTATTAAGTAACCACTTAATAGTACACACTCATAACATATTAAATAATTGTCAAATGGTAAATAAAATAAGAGAATAGTGAAAATTATTATTGATAAATGGTTTTAAATAAAAACAATTACTGAAACCATAAGTATGGTTCAATGGTTTTGCTAGTGTTCTATGCGAAACCAAACTAACTGTCTAATGGTTTTGTAACAACCTATAATCATGAATAAGTAACAACAAAGAATGTGAATGTTATAATTTCCAATAACAAATGTTCCACAACAAGTATGATTAGTTCGGTCATACTATGGAAATTAATCCATGTTGGGACTCGGAGACATCTATCACAACAGATTGGTTGAACTTCCTATCATTTTAACTTTATCATCATCTATGATTGATCATTTAGTATTGGAACAGTTTGCATCTCTGATTTCTTTTTCTCCTTGAGAATAACCCAGCCTAGGCATAACCTCTAACAGAAAGCTTGCTCCATTCCACACTCATGCAGAAACCTTCAGTATTTGGAAAAGCTTGCTTCATTATCTGCAACCAAATAACATCCAATGACCTAGGCAGAGAGCCAACATGTATCTCATTAGACGTCTCCTGCATTCTGACCCTTTGCCAATCAGTAAATTTGCTCTCTTGGCGAAGGAGACTTTGCGCTATTGTTACATGTAGCATTTGGACAAATTGTTGGCTGCATTAGCACAAACAGAACAGTCATATAAAAATCAAAATAAGCAATGATATAAAACACAGTGTTATTGATAATTTAATACTCGAGCAACAAAAAATTACAATTTTCTATTAACTACCTCAGTATACTTGAATTGCTGTTCAACATTCTTTATAACCCCACCACATTCTAGACACTTGAAAGTTCCTTGGAGAAGCTCAGGTCGAACCTCACTTGTCCTTGTTACCACTCCTGTTACATATACAAGCCTACCAATCTCTGATGTAGCCAATTCCCTTAACCTACAAGACATCGAACACATATACAAACTTAATTTTAAAACCCTTACACCCAAAAACTAAATCACAACTACAAAGCCTCAAATTTCAATTAAAAACACATTAAACAAAAATCAATGAAACGGAAACAAAAATTGGAATGAAAATGCATACACCTCTTGACAATTGGAATGTTATAGAAGGCAACATTGATATCCTTGTTAGGGTTATCATCAGAAATGAATGTCGGCTTAAGCTCCATAACAAACCTCTTGCAGGCATTCTGCAAGTAAGGTTCAAACCTATCATCAACAACAACACAAAAACAATTATCAGTATCCCAAAATAATACCAAATTTTAGGGTTTCAGTAATTTCAATAAAAATCCAATTGGAAAAAAATACCTCAAATATTCATCAGAGATAGCTTTCTGAAGAACATCACTGAATCTAATCACATGTTCAAAATCAATGAACATGGTGTTGGATTCGTTAGCTCTCATGACTTCAATCTCCGCTTCGTAATAGAGTTCATTCCTTTGTCCAGATCTGAAACTGGTGATCCAAAACAAAACAGATACAATTATTAAACTAATTAAGTTAATTATCACGAAAATGAAGAACGAGAAGATGAAGGAAATGAAGAAGAAGAATATCGAACCTTTTGAGAAAATCTAAGAAAGCGTTTTCAACCCTAACGGCTTTCTCATCAACCAAATAACCGCCGAATGCTTCCATTTTCGCTGAATCGGTTGAAGCTTCTCTGAAACCTAGCCGGAAAACGACGTCGGAGCAAGGGTCAGGGCAAGCAAGGTAACGTCGGAGCAGTTGATTGCGAAAACGCGTGCGAGCAAGAATGATTTTCTGCAATCAAAGTGTGGGTGTGAGATGTGAGTTGTGAACCGTTAGATTAAGCATGATCTGATGGTTGACAAGTACTTATGCATGATGCATAAGTTATGGCTTATGCACCATAACTTTTGCCGTGGTTAACGACACAAAAGCAAAAGTATTTGTAATTTTTTTTTTAAAGAAGTGACCTTGTATTTGTATTATAAAAATACCTCTTTAGTACTGTCCATGTTTTTTTTAATAAAAAAAATTAACAAAAGCAAAAGTAAATTTCATTGTATTTATTTATACGCTAAATAGTGTTTACAGTGTCCTAACGTTGGAGCTTTGTACGGCTCAATAGACACACATTTTAGAAAGGTTTGATAACTCAACTGATTTGAGTTATGATATTAAAGAAGTGAAAAATCCAGAGTTTAAGTCCTAACAAAGAGAAAAATAACCTAGCAATATAATTAACATACCAAACATTTTTTATTAAAAAAAGACACAAAACCTTAATTCCATCCTCATAAACTATAAGCGTAAGCATGTAATAAACTCAGTTTTACAAAACTTCAATAAAATCTTAACTTTGCTGAAGGTTTAAAATATACTTTTGTCAAAAACACATTGCCACACCAAAATTTTGTTAAAATCAACTTAAATCTAAACATACATATACACTATCTCGTCACTGTTATAACAAAATATCACTTTTTAGATTTACAAAGTAAATGATGCATTTGATCAATGTTATAGACTAAATACATATACTATAAAAGTGATTGTTTGTTTATATAAAACTATTCTAAAACCCTCCACGATTGTGTCACACACTAACGCAATTCCGTCATTCCATCACTCACTACCGCCTCACATGCATTATTCCAACCAACCGCATACGACGCTTGAAGTTGTGTTAAGACCATATGCAATGGTGTGTTTAATGTGACTTTCAACAATAATAAAAGCTGCAATGGTGTGATGAAAGTGTGTTGAAAGGTGACTTGGATGAGAGAGATGATGAAAGGATTCAACACAATTGAAAGTTGTACCGTGTGCCACGCGTCGCTTTATTATTTGCTGAAATCTGCGCTTGTGATACACGAGGGGACAAGGAGCGTGAGCATGGCAGAGGCAGGTGAGAGAGAATGAATTATGAATAGATAGGGACACGTGTGGATTTTTGATTCGCTGCCCGGAATCTTAAAATTTTAATAATTGAAACTCAATTATTTCATTGTAAATTAATTTTAAAAAAAGAAAAAAAATACCAAAATTCATGATTTTTTTTTCTCTATAAATAGAGACTTGGTTCATTTGATTTGGACACAGAAAAAAAATCAAGTTTTTCACTATCTTCTTCTTATTATACCATACTATCTTCTTCCTCTATGAATATTGTATTGCATTTGAAGTTAAGAAAAATAAAAATAAATTATTTAAATAAAAAAAATTCAATTTTTTTTAGTTTTTCTTTATTTTAATTTAATTATAATCGATAATTGTAATTTTATGTAATTATAAAAACAAAAATATAAAATTAAATAAGAATAAGAAATAAAAGGTGGTGGGGTAGAGTGTTGAATGAAAAAAAACCATTGGAGAGGTTAAAGTTGAATGAGTGTTGAATTAAGAGAGAGAAGATGATGTGGAGTGTTGGGAATTGAAAAAGTGGGTGTTGAAGGGTGTTTAATGTTGGTGACCATTGTAAATGGTCTAACAATGAGCGTATAACTAATGACTGATGTTACATACCAACTTTATGCTTTTATTCTTGCTTCTTTTAATGTACTTTGACTTATGTGTTTTCTAAATATTACGTTGAAAACGAAAAATACTTATCCAAGAGTGTGAAGATAAGAAAATGAGCTAAGTTGTACTCTACAAAAATAGAATAGATAAGACCGTAGAAATGTGTTTACATCCCTTACAACCTAAGTTAGATTAAATTTCTGAAATAACTAAGTTGTTTTTGGTTCACATCAATTCTAGAGGTAAATTTTATTTTAATCATTATCAAATAAACATGTCAAAATTAATTTTAGGTGTTTGAAATTATTTTGACTCTCTTTGATGTGAAATCAAATACACACTAGTTGAACTCACCCTCTACAAATTAATAGATATATACGCTAAACATACTGAAAATTTATCTTTTTATTTTTTGTGCAATTGTAGTGATTAATCTTATATTAAAGTTTTGATTTGGAAAATGTTTATTTATATAAAAATATATGTAATTTTATTAACTAATGAGACCATTTCTCTTTAAAGGCCGATTTCTTTCTCATGAGGTTCCATATACATCACCTCACATATGCAGAAACAAGAAACACTAGATGGTGAAACTTTGGCCCCATGATTCAAAATTGTGCATATATGAAAAGTCCATACATCTTCTTCCATATTAGTTGACATAAATTGAAACTTTATCTGACATATACATAGACTAATCATCCACATCAAACGTGGGTTATAAGAATCAATTTCAGATAACAATTTTGTTATTTATCTTTTGTTACGTTATTTTTGTCTGTTTGCTCTGTTCATATATTAGTTTTAACCCTAAGATTTATATGAAAAATGAGTTAAGGATCTTATATTTCAACCACAAGAACTCGTATCGATATAAAATTATAGATTTGAGTCTTGAAAATTCATATTCAAATTGATCAAAATGACATGAAAAAAAAAGATAAATGACGAAATCGTTATCTGAAATTAAGTTAAGGGAAGACAAGAGTAATTTGCCATGTTTTTTTTTTATTTCTCTCTTTTTTTTTTCTTTCCATTTTAAGAACTAAATTAAAGTTTGTGTCTCCTTTAAATGAAATTGATTGAACCTTAATTATAGGTAGTGTATGGTTTTCATTTTCCTAGAAAGAAGAAAATAATGGACCAATCAACCAAAATTCTAAAACGGGTATAATATAATTGTAGTGGATGACATGTGAGTGATGTGCTCCAATTCCAAAGTGAAAAAGGAGAGAAGAGAAAATTGCAGCACACACACACACGAGGGGGTGAAACAGAGTTACAGAATTGCTTTGGCTAGCTATACTGTTGTCAGTGTTGTTTGTATCAAATATGGTAAAAGTGAAAAACTGGCAAAAGAAAGCCCCCATTCACTAACATCCGCTACAAGTCACCACTGATGGCATTGGCACCATACACAGGTCCCCCTCAACATACTACAAACTTGGTTCTTCTTTCAAATCCCTTTCACTACTTATTACCACTCCTAAAACAGTAAGGTAAGGTGCCACTCACTCACATTATAATTATTCATAAGGTACACATGTACATTTCCTCATAATTTTTTATTTTTTCTGTTTTTATATTATATCCGTAAATTCAAAGTCATCTAGGGTTGGATTGTTCATGTGGTGGCTAAATATTATAAGAATAGAAAGAGTTAAATGATATGGATTTAAATCATGGAGTTTGGGAAAAAAAAATTAAGAGAAAAACTAATTAGTATTAACGTTTGTCTACATAAAAAAAAAAAAATCAAAGCCATTTAACCATCCACTTAAAAACATCTTTGATCTCTCTATTTTTGCTAATTTATGATTATCGTGAATAAGCAAAAAATATGAGAATTAAAAATGTTATTATGTCTAACTAAACCCATAGTTTTGTAAGGTGAGAGTTATTAGTAAATTATAAACAAATTTTCAAGTTATAACATCTCATTTAATGTTAGACACACCTAACGTTTAAGGGTCCGGTCTATCCCATTTAATCCATTGCACTTAATTGGCCAACATGTTAAATAGGTTAGCGTATGATAAGAAAATCTGATACGTTGGTATTTGGTAAAAGAGGTAGATGCTCTCGCTATAATAAATTCAAAATAACTGAAAAACTAGAATTACAAAATTTGGTCTTTAAAAAAGCTAAAACTCCACCATTGTTGGTAACTTTATATTGTAACTTATAAGTACTCAACAAGGACATAAACCATAATTAACTCGTGGTCAATATGGTCCAACCTAATAAACATGTCTAACTCTAAACAAACCCCTTCACACTCATGCAAGCGCATTTGGGGTGTTATCCCAAAAATTGATAACAGCGATATGATAATATGTGGTCAACTGAATCTTGAATAAATTTTGATTTCATCTTCGAATTTAGGTTTCACCTACTCATAAACTGTTTTTCAAATCTTATCTCGTATAATATGATACTTTTAGGATATATTGACAAGTGGTCTCAAGTTTCAAGCAAAATTTGCAAAATTCAACCACGTTATAACTCTAGAAATAAGTTTTATCAACTTAGTAGTTCTATGAAATTTAAGGAATTAATATTCCCTGTAACAATTGATGTGAACCTGTGATGAATGTTTAAGATGAAAAGATTTTTCTACGATTGAATTCAAATTTCAAACAAATGGATTAGTCTAGAAGATGAATATAGAGATGGATGATTGTTTTCATGAAACATATACAACTTCAAAATGTGTATGCCACAAGATGTTAAGCCTCTTGATAAGATCCAGAATTGGTTTAACCAAGAACCTTTGAGAATAATTCTCTACCCCACACATATAGGAATACTTGTCAAACCCTATTAACATAAAAAAATAGTTAAAAATGTGCGTGAACTCTTATTTATAGGTGTGCAAGTTAAGTTCAAAACACATGTCATAGATTACTAAAACTAACCTATATGTCCAGATTACACTATAGAATTTTAGAGAACTAAAATGTCACGATTTCAACAATTTTATTACAATTTCAAGAAGACTCTTAATTAGAAACAAGCATCACTTATTTTCATTGAGCTATTAAATCCAGTAAGGTAGCAACATTTTCTTCCATTTCCATTTGAGGTCTCTTAACTTTGCTTCTAGTAATCTTTCTTGTTATCTTTGAGCTTCTTGGAGGTTTTCATCAATAGATTTTTGAGATGAAAAAAAATTGGATCCGTAAGATCGACCCATTAAGTCTGACTTTATGTGGGGTTGATTGAGCTTTTGAGCCGACCATTACTAGATGCTCCGTCCCAACTATCCCGCTAAAATAATATGGTGGAGATGGAGTGGGTTGGCTCATAGGGTTAAAATATAAACAAAAACTTTTTTCACACTTATTTTAATCTATAGCTCACAATTCATTTTCTAATTTTCTACTCCATGTAGTAGAAATAAGAAAGTCATTTAACTAATCAATTTGATCTCATCATTTTAGTCTTATATTTATAATAGTTTGTCAACTAATGAACTCATAAACTTTTTAATTTGGTTGCCTTGTTATCTTATTATAGACTTTTAAATGATGAAACATGGATGTTTGAATGATAGTTTAATTTTCATATTAAACTCTTTCATTATACATTTTGATTTCCTTAAATTTTCCTAGTTTTTTTTTTTTTTTACCCTTTTACAATGTTTTTGTTAAATCATTAATTAACAACGTTTTAAAGAAACACGTATAGGTCGACCTGCCATAAAATTATCTAGTTAGCTCGTCGAACCCCGTTTCAAACTATTTTTTTTTAAGATGTCTACTTAAACCACCAAATTTGTCATTTGAAAAATCTAATATGAGATTTTGAGGAGTACATTCTAATATCTCAAGTCAATACCAACAAATCAATCTAAATGATTTCTGTTTGGAATGGGGTTGCCCGCTTTGCCACATTAATAAATTTACAAGAAAAAATTATATATATATATATATGGGGTTGTTAACTTGCACCCATCTAAAAACACTAAGGTGCAAGTTAACAAGCTGCACCTACTTGTACTTTACTAAAACACTCTTTTGTCTCTATTAAACTTTATTTTAATTAAAAGGACATTTTTGTAAATAGCATAAATAATATTTGTTTATAATAGAAAAACATGGGTGTTTTGGTAAATAACTAACAGGTACAGCTTGTTAACTTGCACCTTAGGCTTTGTTTGCGAGTTTGGAGGGGAAGGGAGAAGAAGGCTTGGAAAAAAAGGAATGAACAAGTAGAAGAGATAGAGGAAAATTGGAAGGAGGGCTTTGGGGGGGTTAACTTTTCTTCATAATAGAAAACCCTCCTCATTTGGAGGAACTAAATAATTGTATTGGAGGAGGGTTTTGAGGGGTTTTGGAGGGTTAATAAGAATTCTTCAAATTTCATCTATGTAGTTATAATATTTTTAAAATTAAAAGTAAAGTAATCATATGCATTAATTTATCATTCTCTAAAAAACTACTCTTTTAAAAAATTTGAAAAATTTCTCTATTTTTCCTCATATTTTACACCCCTCAAAGCTTTTTCATTCCTTCCCCTCCAAACTCTCAAACAAAGCCTTAGGCTTTGTTTGGATAGTGGTAGGAAAGAAAGTTATAGGAAAGAAGGTTAAAGGAAAGAAAGTAAGAAGAAAGTGAGTAGAAAGTGAGATGATTTGTTGGTTGTTTGGTAAGAGTGAAAGTGAAAGAGGAAAGAAAGAGATGAGTTTCGTAAATGACATAAATAACCCTTATTGTGTTTTTAAATAATTTTCATTGAAAATATATTTATAACAATAATTAACATATTTAATACACAAAATTTAAGAACTATATTAACTAACAAAATTTAAGAACTATATTAACTAATTCATTACATAACATTGTATTAAGTATTTCTTTAAGAACACATGATTTAACTATTTAACTTAGTCTAAAAGCATACAGGTTGGAAATAAAAGAAATGTATATTAGTCCATGCACGAGAATCAAAGCAAGGGCAGGATTGACATTTCATACAGAGATACATGTTCCTACAACTTTCTTCATGTTTCAGCACGGAAACAAATCTGCAGTAGGGCCCACAAAAAACAATCTTTCCATCCTGTTAATCTGTGGTTCCAAACAACAGAAGCTCAATTCCCCAAAATCTTTCCATCCCTAGTGGTATCTTTCCTTCCACTTTCACCCATTCCAAACAGCCCCTTAGGGTGTGTTTGGATCACCAAAGAAAGTGAGAGGAAAGATTGTAAGAGGAAAGATTGTAAGAGGAAAGAAAGTATGAGGAAAGTGAATGGAAAGTGAGATGATTGTTTTAGTTGTTTGGTATGAATGAAAGTGGAAAGAAACTGAAAGGAAAGAAAGATATATAGTTGTGTAATGACAAAAATGTCCTGCATTAAAATGGAATAACATAGATTAATGAGATACATAAAAAAGAAAGAAAAAAAATTCAAAAGTGTGATGGTATAATAGCAAATAACTTTAGAACGTTCATTAAAATATGACGTGAGATGAAATTTTTTTTTTTTTTATCAAATTAATCATAAATATGAATGTGTGGTAAAGAAGAAAAATACTTAAAAAAGTGAGGGTGTTATTGTCATTTAATCATATGGGATGCTCTTCTCCCACTTTCTTTGCATGGTTGGGCAGAAAGTTTTTTAACGTGGGCCCAGCCAAAAAGATGCTTTCTTTCCTCATTGAGAGTGCATCCAAACAATGGAAGGAAGGGTTTTCTATAATCTTTCTTTCCTTGCTCCTTTCCATCCCCACTCTTTCCATAGAACCAAACAGCCCCTTAGTGTTAACAAGCTACACCTAAAAGCCTTTCCTTTCCTTCCACTCATATTTTGCACCCACCTAAAAACACTAAGGTGGAAGTTAACAAGCTACACCTACTTGTACTTTTCTAAAACACCATTTTGTCTCTATTAAACTTTATTTTAATTAAAATCACATTTTTGTAAATAACATAAATAATATTTGTTTATAATAGAAAAACATGGATGTTTTGGTAAATAACTAGTAGGTGCAGCTTGTTAACTTGCACCTTAGTGTTTTTAGGTGGGTGCAAGTTAACAGCCCATATATATATATATATATATATATATATATATATATATATATATATATATATATATATATATATATTATTGGTTCTAATGTTTTTCATGACATAAGATAGTCGATAATACACACAATAATGTAGAGGAAAAGAAGTCTGTGCTTTTTCACGAGGCCTGGCAGTGTTGTTGTTTTTTATTTGTAATCTTTCACTTATAATATGTCATTGTCCCACAGAAAAACACGAATACAATAGTATTTTTTTCAGAGTTTGATAAGACATATTGACATGGGTGAGAGAACTCAACTGATACCTAGCTCCAATTAAGAATCCAAAGGTTGAAACCAATCATGGTGCCCTCTGTCCATTACATTGCACCAAATCATCTCTCCATCCCACCTTATTATTCAACAAAGTTTGGTTTGGTTTCTGAAAAAGAGACAATGTTAAGAAGTGACCTTTGATTTGATAGTGTTTTTAGTGTTGCGACTGAAACTGGGAAACAAAGAAAGTGATAAATGAGTCTTCATCAATTTGGTTCTTAATTGACTCACATCTTTATTCCCATCCATCAAACACTTTTTTCCTTTTCAGTGTTCTTTCTTCATGTTATTCCATTTTAATCGTTCATTCATTCATTCATATAGGCTTTTGATTTTTTGACCATGACTGTCATAAGATGCGATATGGTGTGGTGGGATTGTACATATTTTATACTTCATCAGTTCATTTTCGTTCTTTCAAATTTTTATGTCATTCAACTATTTTTGGTTTAAATTCACTAGATAGTGCCACTGTCTCTATTTGTTTTTCACCTTTTCTTTTTCTCATTCGATATACAAGAGGTTAATTAAGATGACATGGTTTAAATAGCAATTTTAGATGAATAATTGTTAGATTTATATTATTGACGACTAAGATCATTAACTTAAGCACTAATCATTAGCTAACTGGCGTGAAAGTCATAACGTTCTTTATAGTTGGACTGACTGACACCAGTGGAAAAAAGTTTGAGCATTAAATCAATGTATGGAAACATAAGTACCGGTAATAAATGCATTGCAAAGAAGCATATTACTCCGAGGACCAATTAATATAACGGTCTGAATTATTGAAGTGAAAAATAAAGCATGTGTGTGCCTAAAATGATGGTTTACTAGTACTTGGACCCATACATGAATCAATTTCACTTATTCAACCACCAACCTTATAAATGGAACCTTATAGAATCAACTTCGTTCACAAAGTGTAATAAAAAGGCATCATATTTCCCATTTAATTATATCATGGTCGCGTCGAGAAATATACAAAAGATAAATGTGCTATACTACAAATAATTGGTATAATCTCATTT
Source organism: Medicago sativa (assembly GCF_051527215.1). Classification (NCBI taxonomy): domain Eukaryota; kingdom Viridiplantae; phylum Streptophyta; class Magnoliopsida; order Fabales; family Fabaceae; genus Medicago; species Medicago sativa. The sequence continues at coordinate 86,224,082 of NC_140749.1, forward strand.
TAAGGATAGCTGTTAATATAATGGTAAAAGCAAGCTTGATATGTGAAGTTACACCCAACAATGCTGTTGATTTTTTATCTCAGGGAAATTTCTCTGACATAAATTAAACATGAAAATTGTTGTTCACACATATCATAAGGCTGAGAAACACATATAAAAGACGGAAATGCCCCTCGGCTGTCGAGGAATTCAAAAACCGGATGCAGTTAACTGTCGAGGAAAACCTCAGTAGTTAACTGCCGAGGAAAATGTTTCATCAGATGAAACAGTCACCTGCTCCCCCTACACACTATTTCATCATCAACTTCCATACCACTTCCATCCAATATCCCCAAATCCAATTTTTTTCACCAAATATTGCTCCAAAATCATTGAAGCATCAAGCATAGGAGGAATCAACACACTTTTGACGTAAAATAACAGGTATTAACCATTTTAATCGGTTGATTTTTAGCTGTTTTTGTTCTTTTTTCTGTCAGTTTACGTAGAGAACTGTCATGGGAATCCTCGGCAGTAAACTGCCGAATTATGGGGGTCCTCGGTAGTAAACTACCGAAGTATACCTCGGTAGTTAGGTGCCGAGGAAAACTTGGAAAATGAAAAAATGGCAGCTACTGCCATTTTTTCAAAAAACAAAATTTCTTTGTTTTTTTTTGTTTTAATTCATTATGGCATTGATGTTTATGCTTTAGTTAGTTGTTAATTAATATTTTTGTCTTGTTTAATTATAGTAATGGTAGAGAACGCGGAAGATGTTCCGGGAGAGACAAAACCAAATTTTGTCGAAATTTCCAGAGATGTCAAACCGCCTAAGGTTGAAGTCAAACCAAACATTGATGGAGCTTCCGTCCGTGTTGAAGCTTCTAAATATATTGACTCTGGTGTCCTCCCACTTCATGCCCACGAAGTTGACACGGCTAGGTTTTTTTTTGGACGACGTTAAGTGGAAAGATAGAGAAGAATTGCTTGAGTGGGCACGTCGTCAAGCAAATAAGGCGGGATTTACAATTGTTAAACAAAGATCAAGCTTGATCAATCCAATGTTGTGCCTAGTGTGTGAAAGGAGTGAAGCTCACAAAGTGCCGAAAAAAAACTGAAGCATGCGTCAACGGGCTCAAGAAAATGTGGGTACTTGTTCATGATTAGTGGATATCAAAGTAGGCAAACAAAGGAATGGGGATTGAACATTCTTAATGGAGTTCACAACCATGCGATGGAGCCGGCTTTAGAAGGACACATTCTTGCCGGTAGATTAAAGGAGGACGACAAGAAGCTTGTACGTGACTTGACCAAGAGCAAGATGCTTCCAAGAAATATTTTGACCAAGAGCAAGATGCTTTCAAGAAGATAATGAGGGCATGGAAAGCTATGGTTGAATCGCCCACTCAAGAGTTATATGCAAATGCATTAGTGGAGTTCCAAGATGCTTGTAGTGATTTCCCACTTTTCCTAAAGTATGCCATGACCACCTTGAATGAACGAAGTGAAGGAGAAAATAGTGAGGGCATGGACAGACCATGTGTTGCATCTTGGTTGCAGAACCACCAACAGGGTAGAATCGGCTCATGCTTTAGTAAAGAAATATTTGGACAATAGTGTGGGTGATTTGGGTACTTGTTGGGAGAAAATACATGACATGTTGATGCTTCAGTTCACTGCGATACAAACAACCTTTGGTCAGAGCGTTACCGTGTTGGAACATAGATTCAAAGATGTCACTTTGTACTCCGGGTTAGGTGGTCATGTGTCTAGATATGCTTTGGACAACATTGCTTTGGAAGAGTCACGTTGTTGGAAAACATTGTGCATGGACAAGGAAATTTGTGGTTGTGTTCAAAGGACATCTTACGGGCTACCATGTGCATGCGAAATTGCTATTAAACTCCTTGAAGACAAGCCAATTTTATTGGATGAGATACACCATCATTGGCATAGGTTACGTATGGGGGAAGAAAGTAATGACCATGGTTTTTCTATCGATGAAGAGTGGAACGATATTCAACAACGTCTCAAGAGACTCCCTTACGAAATGAAGCTTGAAATCAAAGAGGTTTTGTGGCAGTTGGCATTTCCTGAAACCACCATGATGTCTCCACTACCACGAAAAGTACCAACCAAGGGAGCCAAGAAAAAAGTGGACATTGCATGGTCTAAAGGAAGAATTACATCGACTAGTCGAATCCCTTCTTCGTGGGAGGTTGTTGATTCCCAAAATCCGGATAGTCAACCGTCACCATCACCAACAACTTCATCACATAAAAGAAAAAAGGTGCTCGTCTTGGTAAAACATCACTTTCCCCACTTCCACCACCTTCTCGGTATCCAAAGCCTAAGGTTATTCTGGTTAAGAGGCGTATTGATTATATGCGACGCTTCATGCTTCCATTTATTGAAAAAGTGGTGGATGTTATAGGCGATGGACATTGTGGATTTCGGGCTATAGTCGAGTTCATGGGATTGACTGAAGAAAATCATATCATGATTCGTACACATCTTATTCAAGAGTTGAAAGATCATAGAGATGATTATGTTGAAAATTATTTTGATTATTTAGTTAGTTTAGGTTATGGAAATGATAGAAGTGATGTTAATTATAGTTTGATTAAGTGTATATTGATTTTTGAGTGTATTTAGGTTATGATGTGAATGATTAAGTGTATAGAAATGATTAAGTTATGATGGAAATGATGGACATAATGATGATTGTATGAATGATTTTATTGTAAGTGTATAGAAATGATTAGTTTAGGTTATTGATTTTATTGTAATGATGATTGTATGAATGATTTTAGGTTATGGAAATGATGTTGATTGTTGTTAATGTTAATGATTAAGTTATGACTAGTGTGTTTAATGTGTTTGATTATGTTATGGAAAATGATGTTAATTTATTAAAATTTTGTGTAGATATGGCCGATCAGGAGCCCATTGATCCATCTAAGATGATTGGTGGTAGCCGTGCTCAGACACAAAGCTACCGGAAGGAGAAGGAGAGGAGAAACGCACATATCCCAAAGAGGGGAAGAGGTCGGAGGGGGGGGGGGATGGTTCAGGGACTTCTCAGCCTTCTGAGGCTTCTCAGGCACAGCCTGAAGAGTCGCAGGTGGTTGACCCGACCCAGGCGGTGGAGTACCTGAACTATCAGGATCACCATGATGTGACTGATGGTGGGTACGACGAGCCAGAGCAGCCGCATATGCCAGGGGAGCCAGACGATGATGACATTGCTATGGCGGCTGCCCCGGAGGTGTTGCCTACGGACGCTCCCTTTCCTGGAGGACCACAGATCATTGATCTGCTTCACTCTTATGCCAATCATGTGGCATTGCCACTTTGGTATAATAAGGATGACGTAAGTATTTTTTTTTTAAAATGTTCTTTCTTTATGTTTAATTATATGTGTGTTTGTTTAATTATTTTCTTTATTTTTTCTTTCTTGATTTAATATGTTTTCTTAATATGTTTTCTCCATTTTATATGTTTAATATGTTTAATTATGTGTGTGTTTGTTTAATTTTTATTAATATGTTTTATTAATATGTTTTTTTTATATGTTTTCTTAATATGTTTTTTTTAATTATTATATCAACTTTTATTAATATGTGATTTTCTTTATATGTTTTCTTTATTTTTATTTTAGCATTTATCAAGTTTTATATTTATTAGTTAAATGTTTACATTGATTAAACTATGTTTAATTTTCTATTTTTTCAGTGCCGCAAGAAGCGTGTTGTAAAGCTAATTAATCACGGCCCTAAGATTTTGAGTCTCGGACGTCCAAACCCCAATCAGAGATGGTTTTGGGATCCGCTTAGGGCGAGTGGCTTACATGACTTGGTCTACTTGGGCTACGCCACTGTGCCTCACGCTTTGCTGATGACTCTATGCGAGAGGTGGCATCCCGAGACCAGCACTTTTCACATGCTCATGGGGGAGATGACTGTGACTTTGGACGATGTCGCATGTCTTATGCATGTCCCGATTGAAGGGCGGATGTTGGGCCACCGGAAGAAGATGCTGAGACATGAGGGAGAGGCACTACTGATGACTCACTTGGGTGCGTCGAGGAAGGAGGCAGAGAAAATCTGCAATACAGAGTATGGTGGATACATTAGTTATCCAAAGCTGAGGGATTTCTATACGACGCACCTTGGTAGAGCTAACTTGTTGGCGGATACAGAGGATCCAGAGGAGCTGGAGGAGCTGGAGAGGGTTAGGACTTATTGTGTGAAGTGCTACCTTCTATACTTGGTTGGATGCCTGTTGTTTGGGGATAGAAGCAACAAGCGCATCCAATTGATCTATTTGACGACTATGGCGGACGGCTACGCGGGGATGCGTGCTTATTCTTGGGGAGGGATGGCAGTTGCATACCTGTACGATGAGTTAGCCCATGCCTGTTTGCCCGGAGACAGGCAGCTTGGGGGAAGCGTGACACTGCTCACTGTAAGTAAAAATTAAATTTAAATTTAATTTTTTTGTTAACTATTATTATTTTGTTATATTTTGTTATATTTTTTTGTTAACTTTAATTTTTTTTTTAACTATTATTATTTTGTTATATTTTGTTATATTTTTTTGTTAACTTTAATTTTTTTTTGTTAACTATTATTATTTTGTTATATTTTGTTATATTTTTTTGTTAATTGTAAATTTTATTTTTTTAGTTAACTTTAATTTATTTATATGTGATTTGTATGGTTTATGCAGGCACGGTTTTTGTCGCACTTCCCTAAGTTTTACACTGTTGATCCAAACCCAGACTACATTGAAAATTTACCGGTTGCGGCGAGGTGGACTCTTCAGAAGGGTCATGGAGAGGGGGCCACGTATCGGTCATTGTTTGATCGCATTACGTTTGATGACGTATGCTGGAGGCCGTACGAAGGGCACAGGGAGTTCCAGCCGTTCGAGGAGGTATTCTGGTATTCTGGCTGGATCATGTGCGGCGATATTAGGGTGTACCGTCACCTCCCGGAGAGGGTATTGAGGCAGTACGGATACGTCCAGTCGGTCCCTATACCTCCGACGGATATTACAGAGCTGGCACCGGCTGAGATTGTGCAGGCTTTCATCGACTTCCGCCCTCGCACGCTTAAGGCGGCTGATTGGGGTGAGCAGGCAGGAGAGCAACCATGGCGTATGGCAGAGGGCTATGTACGATGGTACACGGTTGTGTCTCACCCTCAGATTTTGCCACTTCTCCCTGGAGATGTTCCGAGGCCTCCAAACGAGGAGCAGATCGTTGCAGAGCAGTGGGAGCGGTACGAGGCGAGAAGCTCCCCTGACACCTATGACATGGTTAGCGGCGCTGTTGCCCATGTTGATCAGTTTTTGGGTCAGGAGGTGACGAGCATGACCCCTCAGGAGTTGTATGCGGCCTTGCAGGATGTTAGGCAGCAGATCGCGCCGATCATTACTAGGAGGAGAGCCCAGAGACTGAGGAGGAGGCACCAACAGCACCAGCATGACCAGGACCAGCAATAGGACAGCATGTATTTTCAGGATTTATTTTTAGGATTTATTTTTAGGACTTGGTGTATTTTCATGACATTTGGCCGTTTTGTTAGTACTTCCAGTACATTTGTAATTACGTTGTTTCGATGACATTTTTTTATGACAATTGCTCGTTTTCGTATTATATTTTCAATTTCAATTATGTTTGTAATTTTATTTGACTAGCTTTATGGTTTGGCATCGAAACAATGTGTTTACAATGTGTAAAAACACATGTAACAGGTTCTGCCTTCAACAGGTTCTGCAAATTCTGGCTTCAGGACGACTCGGCAGTTAACTGCCGAGGAAATGATGAAACCGGCGGTAGTAAACTGCCGAGGTTTTCCTCGGTACTTAACTGCCGAGGTATTCCTCGGCACTTAACTGCCGAGTCTTTTAATTTTTTTTTTTTGTTTTATTTTGTTTAGAATAGAATTGTGTTAGAAAATTATTAGGAATTCTTTAAAAATTATTTTATGTTATTTAAAATATTGCGATAGAGTGAATTCGAATAAATATTGCGATAGCGTGAATTCGAATAAATATTACAATAGCATGAATTCGTTCGAATAAATATTGCGATACATGTTTCGTTACATTACATAAACGACGTATTTTAAAAAAAACAATTACATCACATTCCGGAATGTACCTTCCAACTGCAACAATTATCTTACCACTGAATGGGGCAAATTTAAACTTGCTAAGCAGCAGGACTCCAACGTTCGATGAACATCTTGAACGATGGTATTCAATTGCCAACGAAATGAGGTCCATTCCTTGACACTTGAATACCATTGTTCAAGATGCTCATCGAATGTTGGAGTCCTGCCGATTAACAAGTTTGAATTGCCCCATCCAGTGTAAGACAATTGTTGCAGTTGAAATGTGCATTCCAACTACAACAATTGTCTTACCTCTGAAATGGGGTAAATTCAAACTTGCCAAACAACAAGACTCAAGCATTTCGCTCCGCATTCATGCTTTCCTTTGAAAAGAATAAATTTTTGTCAGGCTTGATTTAGATGATGGTATTCAAGTGCCAACGAAATGAGGTCCATTCCTTGACACTTAATACCATCATCTAAGCAAGTCTAACAAAAATTTAATCTTTTCAAAGGAAAAACATAAATGCGGAGCGAAATGCTTGAGTCCTCGCTGTTTGGCAAGTTTGAATTACCCCATTTCAAAGGTAAGACAATTGTTGTAGTAAGAATGCACCTTACCCTAACTAAAGACGATCTTCTGGCGGAATCAAGTTGTTGATGATATCTTCAGTTGATCTCAGCAACGTCACCCGCATATCGATCCACTGGAACTTGGTGTGCTCCCAAAACATGCTAGTCACGTTTTCGTCGTTCTTTAACTCCACCCAAGTGAATGATACGCTCCCCTCGTCGAGCTTTGGACGTTTATACAGAATATTTTGCACCCTCCTTGTGTCTCTGGGGTTGACTCCTTGGTAGAATTCATTCAGTTGATCCTTGAGACCTCTTAACGCTACATCAAGGCACCGAACCTTCAACCTATGAGTTTCTCCGCCGTTGAATGTTGCATGAACGTCGATCCATCCGGCCATTGTTTCAAATCTACACACATAGAAATTTAAAAAAATCAATGAAAAACTCATTCAAACATTGCAAATTATACATAGACTTTAAAAATCATAAAAATAACCCTAAAATGTAATTGTCTAAAAAAAAAAATTAACGTAAAATATAGCAAAATTATTCAAATCATATTTACTCTTAAAATAAATCATATAGTCTTACTAAAATAAAATAAAAAATATAAAACACCAAATTAAAAAATAACCCTAAAATTTTTAAATTATAACATAATCATCATGCAAACATTTTAACAAAATTAATCAACTAACATCTAATCTAAAAATGATTTATAACATGTAAATCTAATTAAAAACTAAAATAAAAAATTAATTTAAAACACCAAATTAAAATATAACCAATAAACTTTAAACTATAACATAAACATCATACAAACATCATACAAACATTTTACTCTAAAAATGAATTATACTATGTAAATCTACTCAAAAACTCAAAAACTATGTAAATCTACTCTAAAAATGAATTAAACAAAATGGTCATGTCTTTTCTCAAGTCAAGTCAATGACAATTTACCCTCAATTGGTATCTTGTTAAACCAGACTTTCAATTTGAATCTCGTTACTGGTCAAGTGCCAGGTTCAATTCAAAAAGAACCACTTGTACCTGCTTATATGCCTATGCTTCCGGACAAACGACAAGTTCGATCTAAAAGAACAGTTTGTACCCAGCTTATGTTTTGTTATCGGTCAAACGGCAAGTTCGATAGAACAGTTTGTACCCAGCCTATGCTTTGTTATCGGTCAAACGGCAAGTTCGATCTAAAAGAACAGTTTGCACCTTCCCACATGACGTGGTGATAATCCAACAAGCAAGTTCGATCCAAAGAAACAGCTTGTATCAACCCTTGTGTCTATGTCTCCAGCCAAACGGCCAGTTCAATCCAAAGAACAGTTTGTGTCTGCCTATCTGTTTGTGTCTTCAACCAAGTGTCAAGTTCGATCCAAAGAACAGTTCGTGTCTGCCTATGTGTCTATGTTTCCGGTCAAGTGCCAAGTTCAATCCCAAGAACAGCTTGCACCCATCTCTTGTTCTGTGTTTCTTGGTCAAGTGGCTAGTTCGACCCAAAGAACAGCTTGTTCCTTGTTTCCTATCCCTGGTTTGTCTACCCTGACAGTGTCTATCTGGATCCCCAGTGACATGACAGGTTCCATAGACTCCAGTTGTTTGTCTTGCATTCATAATCAAAGTATTGCATGGCATTCATACCTTTGAAACTCTGAAAGCGTATTTTTATGTCCAAAAACAGTGCAAATGCTAATATTTAAGTATCTTCGTCCCGTCAACTCTAAGACTTCGTCTCTTGACTCGCCGGACAAAGAAACTTAAATAGGGGCAGCTGTTATACCCTAATTTTGGACCTAAAAATACTTGGTTCCTCTTTTCTTGCATAACAAGCCATTTGATATGTCTCTGATCAATTGCATCTTTCTCTGCATTTTATTTCAATGTTATTTGCAAAATTCACATGTAAGGGCATTTTAGTCATTTCCTATGTCAAAATTTCTTTCAATCTTTTAAAAAAATTTGTTTGAGCCCTTTCAGATAGTTTGAATAAGTCCCTGTTTCATTCTATGTCAAAATCCATTTCAAATTTGTATGAGAAGTCATTTTTATGCCAGTTTTGCCCCTAGGGGCATTTTAGTCATTTCAAGTGTCAAAGCTCTGTTCAAATCATAAAAATTGTCTCTGAGTCTTTTATTTTGCTTGTATGAGTCTTTGCTTCAATTCTTTGTTAAAAAATCCATTTTAAGATTCGTATCTGAGTCATTTACAGTCGTTTTAGCCCTGGGGGCATTTTGGTCATTTCACACGAAATTTCGGCAGAGAGAGGTTACTTTAAAGTACCTCATTTAGGCCATTGGTTCGTTTTAGTCCGTTTTGTCAAATTTTAGACGTTTCACTTTACGTTTAGTCAAATTACCATTTTTTATTCCAATTTTATTTTTAGTTTTTTTCTAAGTCCTAAAGTCTCTAATATTGCATTTTGGCCCTTTATGTCATTTTATTTTAAGGTTTTTTTTAGGTCAATTTCGTCCAAGTCCTTTTTTTGGTCAATTACACTTTGGTCCCCAAATTTCCAAATATTACAAGATAGTCCTTTTTTTTTGTCCAGGTCATTTTTTAAGTTTTTTTATTTTGCAAGCTGGTCCCTTTAGTTCTCAAATTTGCAGGAAGGTCCCCAGGTCCAAAATAAGCCAAGGCCGAGCCATTTCAAGTCCAAATCCAGGTGTCCAGTTCCAATTGGTCCAGCAATACACTTGGCAGCCTATAAAAGGCCTCCAATCATTGCCATGCCACGGAGATTTTTACAACTCAACAAACACAATTCAGATTCTCTCTCTGATCATCAAAGATCAAACACCAAAATTCTCAGAGAAATTTTCAAGAACATTCATAACAGAAACCCTAACCGTTTCCAAGATCTTCGAAATTCATCAAATTCATATCAACACGAAGCTTAATTCAACAAATCATTGTGCAAATCAATCGAAATTGTCACGAACTCTCAGAGATTCATCAAGAATCTTCATCACCGAGTTCGTACCTTCGCAATTCAAGCACATTGTGCGATCACGAAGGGTTTTTGAGGCGAGAAGAAGAGGAATTGAAGCAGGCTTCGAATCAGTGAAGAAGAAGAAGAGGATACCGATTTATTTTCGGTTTTCAACTTACCAGAAGAACTCTTAAGGATCTTTGTTCGAACCTCCAGATTAATTCAGGTATTCATCAAAATCTCTTCGTTTTTTCATTGCAGGAAGCTCAACGAAGCTCAACGAACACAAATAAACGGTGAATTGAAGAAGAGCTTCGAAAAATTCGAAAGACTTTGAAACGAAACCCTAAAAGATGTGAAGCTTCAAAGATCCACCGTTTATTTCTTGAAACGAGGCTTGAAATCATCATAAGTAAGTAAAACAATTCAGTTTAGGGTTTCGTTTCATCATATTCAAAAAAAATTTTCAAAAGATTCGAAACCAAACCCTAAGACACAGATCTGCAAAAATTCACCGTTCCTTTTACAAAATCAAGTTCGAATCCATCATCAGCAGAAGAAATAACATGAATTAAAGCCTCGTTTCAAAAGTGCGAAGAGTTTTGAAAAACTTAAAAAAACGTAAGGTTTGAGCTTCGATCTGCATAGATCTAAGTCTTGTTTGTGATTTCTGATGCTTGATTCGTGTTTAGGATGAAAAATAAACGGTGAAAAGTTTTAGATCGGAGAGTTTTGGTGTTGTTTGAGTGTTAGTTAGGTTTCCGGCATCGGAATCTTCATCGGCGGCGGTGAAACCCGCCGGAGAAGATGAGTCTAGAGAGAAGAGAGAGAGCTCGTAGTTTAGAGAGAGAAGGAAGAGAAGGGAATGAGCTGGACCGGCCTCTGTATGCTTATATAGAGGCCTGGACCGGTTTGGTTCATCCCTGGTTCATTCCCTCTTCATCCTAACCGTTGGATGTAGGGTTTGATTCAGTTGGATCAATCCAACGGCTGTGATCCCCTCCCCTATAATCACGTGTGTGTGCGCCCATGCTTTATCATGCTCCTCTGTGTTCTGGTGCCTTGGATCTAGGGTTTTGGCTTCCTGGATCCATCCAACGTCCCTGATGCGTTTGGATGATCCAGGATCCATCGTCCTTTGGGCTTGGACCTCTTGGCCTTTGCAGATTTCCGTTTTTCTTTGTTCTTTTGCTATTTTCCACGCTTTTTGTGATCTTTGTACCCCTGGCATGCTTGAAATATTTTAGAAAATCCTAGGAAAATTTATAGAGCTTTTTCTAGTATTTTTGTGACATTTTGTGTTGATTGCATACTGAAAAGCTTGTCAAAAATATTGAAATAGTTTCTAGTATTATTTCTTGAATATTATGTTAAAATTGGTGAAAATTGGCTTAGTTTTTGTTTCTAATCCATGATGTGCATTTGTGATGCATGATATGTGTTCCTATAACCTCTTAGCCACTGTTTGAACATGATTTTGATACTTGTGTGTGAAATTTAGTTAGTTGCTTAGTTTGCAAGCTACTTGTGTAAATAAATAATGTAAATGTGCCTAATCTTGCTTCTAAAGTGTCAAGTTAATCATGTTGCCTTAATTCCCATTCCAAAGTCTGATTCTAAACCTTTAAAAATGTGTTGGAATGTGGGGATTATAAGTCACATGAGTCTTGCACTTTATGGGCAAATTTTAGCCATATTTGCACTCATTTTCTATCCTTTATATTCTAGTGATCCTCTTGCTTTATTTCCTTTGATATTGTCATATGCCACTAACCTTTTCATTTCATGTTTCATATTCATCATAAGCATCTCCATTTCATTCCATATTCATCTCTATTTTTTTCCTTTTTTTTGCAATTTAATTTGTACCAAAGTTAGAATGTGACACTTAAGAATTTTGTAATATTCCTATGCTTTTAATTTCTTGGCAAAGAGGCCATAGAATGTATCTAGGGTATGATGTAAAGGACAATGGACTCTAATAATGTACACCGACACAAGCACCGACACATGCACACACACCACTTTAGATAAATAGCTAGAATATGCATGTTTAGATGTATGTTTAGGATTGTATGTTTAGATGAATGCCTAGGATTCATACTTAGGAAAATCCACTTTCCAAACAAATGTGAACAACATCACTCAAACATTTTTCATAATAAACCTTGGGGCCCAAAACCCCATTGAATTTTCCTTTTATTTTCTTAATCAAATTTCAATAAAAATAATCATGTCTAGACCATATTTTGCGAATGACTAATTCAACCTCACAATTTCCTAATCTCATGCCCTTGAGGCCTCTCAATCTCCATTCTTCAAAATTCCAATTTTCAAACTTAAAATCAACCAACAAAAACAAAAACATTTTTTGAGAAAGAACTACGGTGGATTTGATCCCTTAATCGGGTACGCAGGCAAGGAACAAAATTCCTTCAATTCAACTAAAACAAAAATCCAAAGACATTCTTCTCCCTCCAATTCTTCACTTAGAAAACTCTTAGGCTTAATAAATACTTTCAAATAGCATTTAAAAATAGAGCGCGCGCGTAGAAATTAAAGACGGTTCCTATAGGATACTATAGTCGTTATGGGTGCCTAACACCTTCCCGTAGCGAAAACAACTCCCGGACCTCGATTCTCAAGGGTTTTGCTTACTTTTCCCCTTCCCAAGAAAAAATAAGATATCACCGGTTTAGAAAGGTTCAAACGTAATCAATGTTTGACACCCGAAAACCAAGATAAAACAACTTGTAGCAGAAGATCCTCGGCAGTTAACTACCGAGGAAATCCTCGGCAGTTAACTGCAGCCGGATTTTAAATTCCTCGGCAGTTAACTGCCGAGGGGGCAAAAGCGTATTTTACATGTGTGTCCCAGCCTTCTCTAATGTGTCAACAGCAATTTTCAATAATATATTATATATGTATGTTCGTTCCATATGCAATTGCGTTGAATGTAAGTAAGGATTTAATTTAATGATATGTAACGAGTTGTAATGTGTTGTTTAATCATGGACACTACGTAATGTTTTGATGAATTTCAAACTTTTGTGTATTTTGAACCAAATGTCCGTTTGATTTAATTATGGACAATTGTAAAAGATATTGTATTTTTCTTGTTTATGACCGAGTTTCAATGTTGTATGAGTTATATTGCCTTTGAAAATGCTCTGGTTTAATTACAGATAAAAACTGACCGAAAAATGGCTTGGAAATGCTTTAGAATTATGCAGAACCCACTGTCTGCATAATTGTTTTTTTCGACAGTTAACTACCCGAGGTTTTCCTCGGCAGTTAACTGTCGAGGGGTATTTCCGTCTTTTATATGTCTCGCCTTATGATATGTGTGAACAACAATTTTCATTAAACATTTGCTACCACTCTCTTTTGTTTCTAGTAAGACTTGTCACAATAATACTTGTCGGTTGACACTAACATGTGACCAATTGATAACTATTGCAAAATTATGATTCCTTCCATGAAACTTCATGAATCGGATTTCCCCAAATCAATCTCCAAATTGTGCGCACTACGCAATACATATGCAAGTGTGTCACGTTCCTAAAAAAAATTATAAACAAGTGTGTCACTACCCACTAAAAATAAAATCTCATCCATAAGGTCGTAGAGATGTAAGATGTTATTTCGCCACAACTATTGTTCGATAGAAGGGTTAATTTCATCCTCATTTTATTTGGGTTTTCTTTTTTCTTTATTTTTTTTTCGATACAAGGGAGCCCGTTAGGCCAGACTACAAGATAACACGACGATTAAAATAAAAACCAGCTACATCCTGCCATAAAAGGTTAAAACAACTTGACGGGGGATGATCTAAGAACAAGGTACCGTAGGTATAGAAAGGGCATTGCCCGCAAGTTAGTCAGCTAACTAGTTTGCCTGTCTATAAATATGAGTAATTTTAACTTGTCAATCCTTCATCATAAGACGATTTATGAGGGAGACAATTGGAAAACAAGGATGAGTCGAGGGACAACCTTTAGTAACTAGGGACACCGCAACAACCAAATCAGATTCTAGTGTGTTTTCTCATCAATCATCAACGAGTACATGGAAACGACTAGGACCAAGCTTATTAAAATCGTGAGTTACGATTTTAGGAGTCTAAGTATAAATTTCAAGTTGACTAGCTTGGCTATAACTCAAATTTTAGTACTTTATCAGGGCACCTATGTACTTCAACAACTTTTCTTAATACTCGTGATTTTTGTAAACTATTCCTATAAAAAGGGACATATGAAGAATTATTTAAATGTTTTTTCTTTTACCTTTTTTTTCATTTGTGTGTGCTCAAATAAAATTATTTGTGTTTGTGGCCAACCAAGTGTTCCTTTGAACTCATATTGCACTTGATGAATTCGTTTAAACTCTTAGAAAACTTTTAAAAGAATTTTTATCTCCTTTTTTTTCTTTCTTAGTTTAGTTTACGCGTTTGGTTCATTTACGATTACTTGATTTTGTTCATGTTAATTTTTTGCTTTACCATTGATTTCAAAACTTATTTATGCATTTATGGCTTTATTTGATTGAATACTTCATTTATTTACATGTATATTTTCAATTACTAGGTCTGCAAATCTTGGATTTTGGACATTGAAAGAAACTTGGATATAATGCTATGTGTAGCGGGATTAGAGATACTCTCCATTTCTTAAAGGAAATGAACATGATGTATAAATGTATAATTAATGTGACATATTATAAAAATATGTGTATTTATATCATGTATTTAATATATTGTCATTTATTTTAAAAAATGTAGATGATCTCAACTTATGTAGCAGTGGCGCAAGTTATGGTCGCGAAATTGTCCTGAAATCATCCCATTGTCCATGGATCTTGTTTTCCGCTTAATGCCTACTAAACATTTCCTCATGTATGTATTTTAAGCACAACTCTGAAACAGTGACACGTTGTGCTCGTGATGTTCGCTATTTCTTGCTCTCGCGATATATAGGGCCTGTTTGTTTTGGATTTTTTTTGAAAAAAATCTATTTTTTTGAGTAAAAAATCACTTTTTTAGTTTTTGTTGTGTTTGTTTGAGATTTTTAAAAAATCCATTTTGCTAAAAAAATCATTTTTAGCCTCAAAATGAAAATCTATTTCAAGTAGCTTTTCCAAAATCTATTTTTTTCTTAATGCAAGGAACTCAAGTGTAAGTGTTTCAAATCTCAAAAAAATGATTTTTATGATAGTAGACAAACAGAAATAGCTTTAGATTTTTTTAAAAATCTCTAAAAAAAATCTCTAGATTCTTTTAACTCAAAATCTATTTTTTTTAAAGCTGAAACAAACGCACCCATAATACTTCCAAGAAACTATGATCTGTTTTCATTGTTTTGATTTACATCTCCTTTTTTGTTGAATCAAATTTAAGTTGGTGCTTTTGTATGTGTTATATATATGTGAAAAATGGAATACATATATAAAGGCTTAAGTTGCCTAATCAAAAACTTTTTTGGACCTTACTTAATTAACAAACTCTTATAATTTTTGTGTGCCTGATTGTCTAGGTCACCAAGTTTAAGAACAAATTATCAACCATGTGATTCTAGGATAACAGGTGGCGACTAAATAAACTCTTAATTGATACAAAAATAGCTTTGTTATTCTTCATCTATGAATCACGAATACGGATACGACACGGACACCGATACATCGGCACAGTTAACTTTTTTAGAAAATCACATAATTCAGTGTAATTCTATGTGTCGGTGTCGGACACGACACGTGTTTGACACGGGGACACGCCTTATCCGAGGAGTGTCCGTGCTTCATAATCATCAATATGCTGCCTTAAAATGGAACTTCTTAATTCTTTAAAACTATCTGACTTAACATGAAAACTTCGCTATATATTTGTTAATTTCCTTGTTTATTTCTGCTAATTGCAAGCACCGGGAATCAAATCAAAAGGTGAAAAGTTAGGGATCTGCATTCAAGAATCAGAGTTGTTATTCTATAAGGAAAAGGACAGATTCTATATCCAAGAGGATTGAGGAATTAAATGACAACGTGCTTCAGCCACAACATGAGGAGTTAAATCAACGGTATGATTCCTTAGATTTCTCTTGTTTTACTAAGGATCTGGCACATGCAGATGCATATTATAAACAAATTAGCAAAATAGTTTTTCATTAGCAAAATTGTCTTTGATTATTGGATTGTCACTCATTGTTGTTATTCGCATATTAGTTTGCAAGATTCAACACATGGTGAATTCTCTTGTTTGATTATGAAGCATGGACAGAGATTGTCTTTGTCTTGTAACATATACAAAAGGTCTTGTATAGACAATTTTTTGAGATTTTTTTCAACGTGGAGGTGAAATTATGATTTAGGAAATGACAAAATTTATGTGTATTTCTTTAGACAGTTTTTGTATGGTTTTTAACTATAACTATTTTTTAGTTTTTCAAATCTATAACTTTTTCAAAGATTGTTATAACCGGAAGCAAAAAAATGTATTTTTAAGTATTTTTTTTCCTAAACAATCGATTGAAATGTATTTGAAGTTAAGACCTAGACTAAAATCATCTAAGAACATGTACCTCATTATTGAAATTTAGTAAAGGAAATTGCTATTTATCGCGACTGAAAGCCCAACAAAGATTTCACGAACTTTTATTTGCTTGATATATTTCCTAAATTGAATCCATGAATTCCCTTGTTTTCCAGTAATGAAGAAATTTAATTGGTCAAACGTTTTTCATGATATTTGGATGAATAACATTGCTCATAAAATGTGCGAGTATTAGAATGAGTAAGTAGATGCGACTTGCGAGAGTATCGAATAGATTCTCAATGATTCTTTTTCCACTCTTCACATCTGTTCCATATTATACAATCTAACATTATGTAGGACGTTGGATGATGTTTTCTTATGTGTTTCATACCTTTTAGATTATATAATCCAAAATATTTTAGGGTGTGCGAAAAGCTAATAAGATGAGATAAGAAACCCCTTGTAGAATTTTCAATTTTTTTTCCCAATATATTTGGTACAAATGGGCTAGCCTCGTCTGTTCTACCAGAGCCAAGTTTTAAAAATGGGCCTTTGGGCTTCACATCCATAAACTTTTAGAAAATTGTTGTTTACACTCTTGTGAAGGCTAAGAAACACTATAAAATAACTAATTTAACCTCAATTTTCTTCGGTCGTTAACTACCGCCGATTAAAACCCGTCGGCAGTTAACTGTCGATGATGTTATTTTGGTATTTTAACGGTGTTTCTCAGCATCTTTTGATGTGGGAACAACATTCATCAAAGTTCTATGATTTGTCATGGTATTCTCAAATTCAGACTTAATTTTCCCAGCGACTTTTAAACTTAAGCTGTAATAATTTTGTTTATTCTTAAAAAAAAATGTTTAGTTTTTTTTTTATATAAATTTCTTCCACTAGAAATTATAGGAGGTGTTTTGGGCATTAAAAATGTGCTTGTTTCTTCTAATCAGAATTTGAAACCTTAATTTGTCATGTTGTGAGAATTTATCTCCTTCAATTAGACACAACATGTTGGTGAGCTAGAGTAATATATCTATACATATGTATAAATATAAAGTTTTGGTAAAAAATAAATAGATGTTGTTTCACATTTTATTCAAACTCTGTTATTTACAAATTATTTTGATCATTCTTTAGCTTTTATCTATAATTTTTATACCAGTTATAAAAGCAAACAATATTACCAAAAATCTTTAATCAAAAAATTACACAAAAAAATTTCAATTTTTTTTTTTTTATACCAAAAGTCCAAAACCATCGAACTTTATCTAAATACAAAATTATAAGACAAATTAAACAATGACAGCCGTGGAGGAAACAGAAAAATTGATTATTATTTTTTTTTTTAAATTGACAAATGAAAGGGACACCAGTTTAAATGATTAAGCTCTCTCTTATGCTCGACTTTTCCCTCGAATACAAATTGAATTATAACACCGGTTAAATCTATTCTCTCTCATCATCATGCATTTTTTCTCTCAAAGCAACTAATGATCACATTTTATCCTAACAAAACGTTCAAATGAATGTCATCTCAAGTATCACTTGGGTCCCTAGACATATGATATATAGAGTCATCTATTGTTAAGTGCTAATCAAACTTTTACTACACGAGTGGTAGGGTCGAGAGTCATCAAAGAAAGTGACAATCCACATTCTTTATCAATTGCAATAAACTGAGAACATATGATATTCAAATGTAAAGAGGTAATTGATGAGAATTAAGTGGCATAGAGGTTTTGAAGGGACTGATGATTATTCTTATATGTTTGGAATAGAAGGGAACAAAGACACAAATCTTGTATGAATCACAAATTATCCCACGTTTGTAGCTCAGTTGGTGAACTATGAACGTTAAAGGAGAGTTAAATGGAGATTATGGGTTAGATTTCCCAAGCAGGCCAGCATTTTATTTTTCTCTCCATCAATTTACTAACAACTAACATTTGTATTATAGGATAGATATTGTATTGGAGCTAGTTGGACGATATATATGTTAGTTACTTTAACTCATTCTATAAATAAACCTCTTCATTGTATCATTTCATTATATTTTAATCAATCTTATCCTTGTGATGTCTCCTAAAAAGAAATAAAAAAACTCTATCTTTCTATTGCATTAGATCTAGAATTATGGAATCCTCTGACTACTTACGTAAATATAAAAAAAATGTATGAATCACAAATCCACGAAATAATTTACTAGCCCATTATATCTCTTTACGAGATGTGGGGCCAACAAGCCGGCCCATATGCCTTAGTGTTCAGAAGAAATTATCATAGTTTAAGAAGAATCTTCCTTTTGTTTTATTGACATTTACTTATTTCATTTATGAGTTTCTCAACACCATATTTAGATTCTATAATCCGAAATGTTTAATGTGTTTTGGAGGATTTTGTTAGGTATTTATATCGTTTGATTTTTATATATATAGAACGCACGAGAAGTCTTATAGGATGGCAAAAAAAGATGCCTTTTTTATTTGTTAAGGCTGGAATTGAAAGAAGCCACTAAAATTGACACCATGAGCGTCTATAATTGTTTTGGGGCCTACTACAATAAAAACTTTGGACAAAAAAAACTAATTTATGCCTAGCATCCATTGTTTTAAAACTCGGACCAGGAAAGAGAGTTGTGCGATTTGGTTAGCTTATTGGATAGGATATGCAATCAGCACAGTGAATTCAATGGTCGAACTGATGACTTAGATAGCATTTATGCAAAAGAGTAATGATATTTGTACAACTATTTTCAGACAAGAGCATAATATGAGTAAAAGACTGAAAGTGGTTCAAAAATTGTTGTACAAATATCGTTTACCCAAAAAGCGTACCAATTTTACGTACTTAGCTTCTCATACAAATGAAACAACTGCGGTCCAATACCACCGGCAATTGTACATTTGTTTGCTTGGACTAAAATTTGGAGTCAATTACAACAAACGCAAGATACCAAGATGTATGTGAAACAAAAAAACGTAGAAACCCTTACCTGGTGATTTCATCTTCCAAGAGTATATTGTTTCCACAATTTGGCTAAGTTTGGATTAAAGGTCACTCAATTTTAGTTTTGTATCCCCATTTTGTAGTGTAAGTTTACCATTAGTTTGTTCTTGCATTTTTTTCAACCCTCATTGTTATAATTCCTTAGAAATTTAAATTGAGGCTAAGTTAACCTTGATACAAGGTTTTGAGAGCGCTAATAGAGACGTCGATCGCATTATTTAAGTTTTTGCGCAAAAGAACAACATTGCTCTATTACTGAAGGATCATCCTTAATGCCATTATAAGAAAATAACATACAGCTCCATGCCCGATTCTTGGACATCACAGCAACTTCGCCATAAGATCAATTGTTGACTTTGAAGCAATGCAACGAACATATCCAAGATCACATATGCATACACTGTGATGACAATAAACGTAGTTGATAGGCAACACGGCAGGAGGCTCTGTCAGCAAGGACTTCTAGCGACGACACAGAGAATTGAATGCATAAACATGAGTCTAGAGAACAGAACAAGCAGCGAGAGGCAGCAGGATGGGCATGGTGGCGATGCAGGTAGCACAACGTTTTCGAAAAATATATCTTTCGAAACTAATGAATTGTTCAGTTTCAGTTCTTCGTGGTTTCTGATATTTAGAAGTTTTTCTGAATCTTGTGGGCAGAGTTGTATCGTGTGATCCTAATTATTATTACTTGGATCCAAAACTAAAAATTTCAGCTGTCTTAAAAATTCTTTGATAATGTTTATATAATTTGAATCTCAAAAGAAAAATGCCCTTTTCCAACAAGGAAGTTTATTATTTGGTGCGTAAATAAGTATTTTAAGCCCTTTAAATTTAATCCTTCAAACTTATAAAAATAATACATCAATCCCTTAAATTAAAGAAATACCACCAAGAACCAAAATACTGACCTACTCATTGTGTGAGGTACTACTAATCCTATTTAAGGTTTGTGGTCCATTATGTTTTTTTAATTTGTTTTCCAATATTCCATTGTATCTTGTGTGACAAATTATTATTTTAGAATTGAAAAATAAAGATATTCAAAGGTCATTTACACACAATAGTTTAATTTTCTTGCTACTGTTTAGATAAAAATATAAAATATTCTATGTGAAGCACTTGATTAAAGATAAAGTGCACGAAGTAGACAATGATGGCACACAATGTGCAACAATAGTTCAAATTCAAAGATCCAACCCAGGAGCCAAAGCCCATAATTTTATATTGTATTAATCACATGAAAATCTAGACTTTTTTAAGGTTCAAGACCAAATGTGCAAACAACACAGATAGGATAAGAGTATTTTGTCTTAACATTATACTTTCCCTCCTAATATGATTCTTTCCCCATTCTTTTTGACTGTTCCCTAGTCCAAGATACTCATTTTTCATTTTCTTTCCATAATAGTGATGAAAAGAACAATACAACTATGGTTCACATTGGGTGCACTTTCAGTTCAAAAAATACATCCAAATACCCCAATGCATATTTCCCAAGATTAAAGTAACCCCAACTGGCATACCTTTTGCCTTTAGTTTTTAGCTTACACCCCCCCTTTATCATTGATCAAAACCCCACCATATATCAAAAAGATCTATAGTGCTAAGGGCACCATAGATCCTTGTATGTCCCCCATTGCCTAAATTTCTCCCCCCTCAGAACAGGAGCTCAAAATCTATTTCTGTTGTTCTTCTCGGCTGCAATGGAAAGCAGGCTAGAGACGCCCTGAGTCCACACATCATACTCTCTTTGATTCATGCACTCAAATTCAACGACACCACGCAATAATGTTTTCAATCCAAAGTAGCGACGATTCTCACCGCCTTCTAGCAAATGGCGTCCCGTCCAAGCGGGCATATCTTTGATCAATTCAATCACCACATCTGTAAATTCAAAACATAAAGGGAATGGAATTAAAGAAGAACCCTTTTGATCTTGCCCCTCACAAATCCTTAAATGGAACAAGACCCACCTCCAAATCTGTTGTTAAATAATTAGAAACTATAGAGTAAGACAAAATTTATTGAAAACTCACTCTTTTTCTTTTTCTTAATGGTCCCAGCAACGTGCCTACTCTTCATTTTTAGAGTAACCTTCACATAAAGAATTTTCAAAGGTAAATATAAATATTGTAAGATAGTAAAGTAAGTTGATACATTCACCTTATCATACTAAAGGTGCCCCCACTTCATATAACTTTTTCATGATCAAATTTACACTTGTGATTAACGCTAATTGATGCCCAAATAATTAAGTGACTGATTATTGAGTACTAAAGGCTCATAAAAGCACAATATTGTTAAGGAATAGATTAAAAAGAACACACCTGATTCATTTTGTTTATATATACAGATACAACTTTCCAGTGAAGATCACCTGCACAAAACTCAGGAATCAAATCACTTTTCAAAGACATAAACATCATAAGACTAGAAAATGGAAAGGGAGAAAATTCTTTTTTTTTTTTGTTGTAATAAATGGCAGGTAAAATCTAAGTGCGTGTTTGGATTCAATTTTAAGAGAGCAAAAAGTGATTCTTAAGACTTGATATTGGTTTTAGTGTTTGATGGCTCTCTAATAGAATCAACTTTTCCTCCATAATTGATTTTAGCTTTAAGGTAGGATTAGTAGTTTTTGCCTCTAAAAATTTACATTAAATTCACTTTTAACTAAAATCAATTTTACTAAACCATTTACATGAAAATATTTCATGAGCATACAACCAAACACACAATAAGAAATATACCTTTGCGTGTGCGCTTCAGAAGTTCACAACCTCTGGCAAGTAATTCTCTACTATAGATAGTACCCGAGAAATTATCTACAGGTACAAGCTCACCGCTGAAGCTACTATGGGAACTTCCATTACCATTACCACCAGAAGCCCCCAAACTTCTCTCCACAGGAATCACTGCTGCAATATTCCAAACTTCCTTCAATGCCCTCGCTTTCAATGTTGCAGCCCCACGCAAAGCTACAACAACACAAAAAAACAAAAACAAAAAGACACCGACGCCAAAAACATCAACATACAAACTTTTTCAAACAAAACAAAAACCAATTCACATTTTCAGAAAATGAATGATCCTTGAAATTTTGTTTTTATCATAAATCACAATCACATATACCTGTTGCAGCAGCAGCAGTTAAAGTCATAATATCACCAGCAGATCTAACATTCACGGCGGAGTTAACCACCGCAGCAAGGTGTTCCCGTTCCGCCCCCAACGCCTCTGCAGTCTCAACACACTGAGCCGCCACCAACGTTGCTGCAGAAGCCAAAGCCGAGTCACTATTCGCTTTCTCCTCGTCTTTTCCAGACCCAGACGAAGCGGCGGTGGCTGCAGCAATTGCAGCTACTGCGGCGGCAACAGCAGCCACAGATACCGCAGCATGAACCTGGGCATTGTGGGCCCTTGCTTCTTCCTTTTTCTTCTCCTTTCTATCCTTAAGCCATCTTCCAACCGTCTTACCACCACCACCACCAGGTGGTCTGCCACCCAGATAACTATTTAAGCTTACACCGCCGTTGTTTCCACGGCCGTACTGCAGGGAAGAATGCATAGAAGCCATGTTTTTGGGGTTACAATACAACACAAAAAACGTAACAATACACTGTTACCATTATTCAATAAAAATTCCTTCCTTGGTTTGTTTCTATTCCTTGTTCATAACAAGAACAAAAAAATAATTAACACCTTTGTAATTAATTTGAACAAAACAAAAACGAAAAGAATAAATCATTGTGGCATAAGGCCTTCATCTGCACAATCTTCAACCATTAATGCAGAGAGAGGGATAGAAACAAAATTGTACGCTGTAATTTAGGACAAATTTTGGGTGGTACTCTAACCAATTTGACGATTTTCTGTTAGATTGTAGGGACCAGGTAAACAAAACAAATACATAAAACAAACAAAAAACATTAATAAACAAAAACAAAGTTTACTAAAAATAGTGGGTCTAATCAAAATTACAACTTTAATATCACACACACGCTTTTCTGTTAATCATGAAGAAACAGTTAAATTAATAATTAATTTAATGGGTAAGCACATGTTTATTTATTTATTTTAATTAGTAATTTACATTGGAGGTATCAAATACTAAAATAAAAAAAAGTAAAGTTAAAAACAGTGAAGAAAGAAACAAACCTTGATATCGTCGATTTCAGATGGTGAAACAGGACAACTATCTGTTAAAGGACCACTACTGTGTGAGAGTCTCCCTGAAGTTCTTGGAGACACAGAAACATCCTCCTACAAAACAAAACAAAAATTACACATGATGTTTTTTTGTTACATTATAATATCCGAAGAAGAAAAAAAATAAAAAAAAGGTGATTCTTTTATGCATGTTGTGTTGTAGATGGACTTACGGTTTGTGACATGATGCGTTCCATTATCATTTGAGTGGTTTCAGAGGAAGCAAAGGAAAATGGGTTTAAGGAAACAGATGAGGAGGTTTCTTCTTCGGTTTCTCCGGTGATGTTTTCTTCTATGGTGGTGTTTATAGGAGGTTTGGAAGAAGAAGAAGAGGAGAGAGTTTTGGAGATTTCAAGAGCTGATACACTCCATGAACGTGAGAGAAACTCCATTGGTGCTTGTGGTGTTTCTGGTGGACGGAACATGGAAGAGTGAAGTGGGTCGGGTCTCCAGAAATGGGTTTGAGCTTTATCCATGAGAGAGAGAGAGAGAGAGAGAGAGAGAGCGAGTGGGTGGTTATATAGAGAGAGAGAGAGAGAGAAGAGAATAGAAGATTGAGGGAGTAGAAATAGCAGAGAAGAGAATAGAAGAGCAGAGAGGAGAGAGTGAAAGAAAGAGAGACAAAGCAGCCGATTGTATTGTGTGTCAGTCAGGTCAGGTTTCAGTCTTATTAAAAAGGTCAAATTTTTTGCATCAAATAACTACATAGCCTACTACAATAGTATGAACAGAATGAAATGACTTGATAAGTACTACAAGTCATTATTTTCTTATTCTTTTTAATTTGATATCAAATGTGCAAAACTACATAAATTAATCATTTAAATTGGATAAAAGAAGGTTAACATTACACTACTCTCTTTTTAATTCTCACTCTTAACATGAATCTCATATTTTAAAATGTATTTCATATAAAGTGGTAGAGTCTACATTAATAAAACCTTATAAAGTATGTGAGTTAAAAAGATAATGTTGGTAACATTTTTCAACCTGCAATATCCTTCAAATGATTCAAAACTATTGCATTTTTGGATTTCAATTCGAACTTAAACCATTTGATTAAATTGAATTAGGGTTCATGAAATCATCTAAATGTTTTTTGACTTTTATTTTAGGGGCATCGGTTATCATTATTCTTTATTTTATTATTCCATTAATTATGATAATTCACTTAAATTAATTTCACCAATATAAACTTTAGATTAGTTTTTTTTATAAAAGAAAACTTAAGACTAATTTAAAAAGTAGTAGTGATTGTTTTCATTGAGTTTTTTGGGTGAATTTTTGTTTTTATTAAGTTTATCTTTGTTTGACTAATAATTAATTTTAATAATAGTATTAAATAAAACTTTGATTTATTAAATTAATTAAATTTTGAGAAACACTGGTGAAAATAATAAGGATAGTAGTAATTTTCAATTTTTTTTTAAAACAACATTCAATGTATTAAAGACACTTTTGACCAAAAATATCTTCTAAAGACTCTTCGAACTTTTCCCATGTAGTATACTAATGGATCACCCTAATTTATTGATTTTTATAAATAAAAAAAAACTATATTCAAAATATTACAAATTAACAAACGCTATATTTTTTAAATATTTATAGATAAGTGCAACGATGATTTTCTTTAAAATAACAAATATCTTCAAATTATAAAGCTATGCAATTTTATTGAAAAATCTATATAAAATACTTTTAAATAAATAGATGAATTATCTTATCTTATTTACTAAAGCTTAACCCGTAAAGCTAACCCTAAACCTAATTTTTCCCCCCATTTTTTCATCCACTTTTCTAAGCCATTGGATCTTGCGCATTTAGGCGCCATTCAATTTTAGCCATTGATCATATTATATTTATCTCTTCTATTTTCCGAAACAACTATTTCGTATTTATCTCTTCTATTTTCCGAAACAACTATTTCATATTTATCTCTAATTATAATTTTGGTCATATCCGAAATTTGTTATCAATTCACTTAAATCCGAAATTTGTTTTCCTATAGTTTTGACCATCCGAATCCTTATTTATTAATTAACCTAACAAATTTCCCTTTAAAAAAAAAAATTAACCTAACAAAGTTCATTCGTATCCTCCTCTTTTTTTTTTTTTGAAACAAATATTTTCTACACTTTTACGATTGCAATTTAACATAACAAATTCCATCTAAAAAAATGCATCGCACAAATTTTATTCTTATCCTCTTGCCTTTTTTTTATGAAGCAAATATTTTGGTTATATATACGAAACCCTAAACCTGTTTCTCTCAATCTTATATCTTATCTTATCTTCTTATATTTACTAAAGCTTAACCCGTAAAGCTAACCTTAAACCTAATTTTTTCCTCCCATTTTTTCATCCACTTTTCTAAGTCATTGGATCTTGCGCATTTAGGCGCCATTCAATTTTAGCTATTGATCATATTATATTTATCTCTTCTATTTTCCGAAACAACTATTTCGTATTTATCTCTTCTATTTTCCGAAACAACTATTTCATATTTATCTCTAATTATAATTTTGGTCATATCCGAAATTTGTTATCAATTCACTTAAATCCGAAATTTGTTTTCCTATAGTTATGACCATCCGAATCCTTATTTATTAATTAACCTAACAAATTTCCCTTTCAAAAAAAAAAATTAACCTAACAAATTTCATTCGTATCCTCCTCTTTTTTTTTTTTTGAAACAAATATTTTCTACATTTTTACGATTGCAATTTAACATAACAAATTCCATCTAAAAAAATGCATCGCACAAATTTTATTCTTATCTTCTTGCCTTTTTTTTATGAAGCAAATATTTTGGTTATATATACGAAGCCCTAAACCTGTTTCTCTCAATCTTATATCTTATCTTATTATTTACTAAAGCTTAACCCGTAAAACTAACCCTAAACCTAATTTTTTTTCCCCCATTTTTTCATCCACTTTTCTAAGCCATTGGATCTTGCGCATTTAGGCGCCATTCAATTTTAGCCATTGATCATATTATATTTATCTCTTCTATTTTCCGAAACAACTATTTCGTATTTATCTCTTCTATTTTCCGAAACAACTATTTCATATTTATCTCTAATTATAATTTTAGTCATATCCGAAATTTGTTATCAATTCACTTAAATCCGAAATTTGTTTTCCTATAGTTTTGACCATCCGAATCCTTATTTACTAATTAACCTAACAAATTTCCCTTTCAAAAAAAAAAAATTAACCTAACAAAGTTCATTCGTATCCTCCTCTTTTTTTTTTTTTAAACAAATATTTTTTACACTTTTACGATTGCAATTTAACATAACAAATTCCATCTAAAAAAATGCATCGCACAAATTTTATTCTTATCCTCTTGCCTTTTTTTTTATGAAGCAAATATTTTGGTTATATTTACGAAACCCTAAACCTGTTTCTCTCAATCTTATATCTTATCTTATCTTCTTATATTTACTAAAGCTTAACCCGTAAAGCTAACCCTAAACCTAATTTTTTCCTCCCATTTTTTCATCCACTTTTCTAAGCCATTGGATCTTGCGCATTTAGGCGCCATTCAATTTTAGCCATTGATCATATTATATTTATCTCTTCTATTTTCCGAAACAACTATTTCGTGTTTATCTCTTCTATTTTCCGAAACAACTATTTCATATTTATATCTAATTATAATTTTGGTCATATCCGAAATTTGTTATCAATTCACTTAAATCCGAAATTTGTTTTCCTATAGTTTTGACAATCCGAATCCTTATTTATTAATTAACCTAACAAATTTCCCTTTCAAAAAAAAAATTAACCTAACAAATTTCATTCGTATCCTCCTCTTTTTTTTTTTTTGAAACAAATATTTTCTACACTTTTACGATTGCAATTTAACATAACAAATTCCATCTAAAAAAATGCATCGCACAAATTTTATTCTTATCCTCTTGCCTTTTTTTTTATGAAGCAAATATTTTGGTTATATATACGAAGCCCTAAACCTGTTTCTCTCAATCTTATATCTTATCTTATTTACTAAAGCTTAACCCGTAAAGCTAACCCTAAACCTAATTTTTCCCCCCATTTTTTCATCCACTTTTCTAAGCCATTGGATCTTGCGCATTTAGGCGTCATTCAATTTTAGCCATTGATCATATTATATTTATCTCTTCTATTTTCCGAAACAACTATTTCGTATTTATCTCTTCTATTTTCCGAAACAACTATTTCATATTTATCTCTAATTATAATTTTGGTCATATCCGAAATTTGTTATCAATTCACTTAAATCTGAAATTTGTTTTCCTATAGTTTTGGCCATCCGAATCCTTATTTATTAATTAACCTAACAAATTTCCCTTTCAAAAAATAAAAATAAAAAATTAACCTAACAAATTTCATTCGTATTCTCCTTTTTTTTTTTTTGAAACAAATATTTTCTACACTTTTAAGATTGCAATTTAACATAACAAATTCCATCTAAAAAAATGCATCGCACAAATTTTATTCTTATCCTCTTGCCTTTTTTTTTATGAAGCAAATATTTTGGTTATATATACGAAGCCCTAAACCTGTTTCTCTCAATCTTATATCTTATCTTATTATTTACTAAAGCTTAACCCGTAAAACTAACCCTAAACCTAATTTTTTCCCTCCATTTTTTCATCCACTTTTCTAAGCCATTGGATCTTGCGCATTTAGGCGCCATTCAATTTTAGCCATTGATCGTATTATATTTATCTCTTCTATTTTCCGAAACAACTATTTCGTATTTATCTCTTCTATTTTCCGAAACAACTATTTCATATTTGTAACGCCCCATTTTTATTCTAATATTTTAGTAGATGTGTGAATATTTTATATGACTTTAATTGCTATATAAATGATTTTATGTGAAATATATGTTTTATATGATTTTTATATGAAATATGTTATGATGCAATTTTATTAAATGAATATTGGGGTTGTGTATTATTTAAATGAATGTTGTTATTATTCTATTTCATATTTGTAACGCCCCATTTTTATTCTAATATTTTAGTAGATGTGTGAATATTTTATATGACTTTAATTGCTATATAAATGATTTTATGTGAAATATATGTTTTATATGATTTTTATATGAAATATGTTATGATGCAATTTTATTAAATGAATATTGGCGTTGTGTATTATTTAAATGAATGTTGTTATTATTTGATAGAAATAATATGAGAAATAGAAATATTATAGAAATAGTATTTATTTTTGGTTAATGGGAATTAAGTGGAAATTAATAGAAATTAAGGGAGTTGGGTGAGAAAAGAAAAGAGAGATATTTTTGAAGTAAAAAGAAAGAAAAAGGGAGAGAAACATTTTCACGTGAAAACATTAGAAGAAAACTGCTTTTGGAGAGAAAACCTAGAAGAGGCAAAGAGAGAGCTAGGAAGGTATCGATTGCGGTAGCTTGTCGTTTGGTGTTGCTGAATTAAGGTAAGGGTGGGATTCCTTTCAATAATCTTGATATATAATTTGAAAATTGATGAAATTGTTGTTCTTGAGTTTAGGGTTTGAGAGGTTATGTTAGATGATGATTTATGATAAAACATGTTGTTTAATTGTATGAATATAAGTTGTTTTACCCCTATGATGTATACTAAACCTGTAAACATGTTTGTAAACCAATTTGGGTGATTAAGGGATCAAAGCTAGGATTTTTGGGGTGAAACTATGTTGAAATCGCAGCATTTTTCTGAAATCTGACGCAGGACGCGAAAGCGTCGCATTAGCGTCCAGAAAGCGTCCACACCTTGTAGCTGCCCAGAAATTTTTGTGGAGGACGCGAAAGCGTCCTACCAAATTGTTGAGGACGCGAAAGCGTCCCATTAGCGTGCAGAAAGCGTCCTCATCCTGAGTTACGACATTTTGGACGCGAAAGCGTGCTTCGCTCGCGAAAGCGTCCTGTCCCTTTTTGTAGAGGACGCGAAAGCGTCCTTCTGTCGCGAAAGCGTCCCTGGTCCTGTACGGCCATTTTCTGAATTTTGTTTAGAGCACTAGGGGTCTATTCTAATTATTTTAATAGGTTCCCTTGATTTATTAAGCCATGTTTATGAAGTGAATATATTATTATCGAAGGTTGTACTATATGAAATGTATGTGTAAGCACTTTTGTATAATAAAAGTTGTTGTTCCATTGTCGAAGTTGTTGTATCGTCTAATGTCGAAGTTGGGGAGTGTGTCATAATTGTTTTAGGCACATACGTTGTTGTCGTTGTTGTTGTTGTCGTTGTTGTTGTTGTCGTTGTTGAAGTTGTATGTTGATATACACAAGTTGAGTCCATTTGCATACTCACATCTGTTGGGGGCTTATGCCCTGGAATGTTCATCATTCACCCGTTGGGGGCTCATGCCCTGGAATGTTTATCATTCACTTGTTGGGGGCTTATGCCCTGGGATGCTTTAACCATCCAATTTGTTGGGGGCTTATGCCCTGGAATGCTTAGCATTCAACGCGCGTAGATTGGTACCACCTGCATGATGCATTAGTTGTTGTTGTCGTAGCATTGTTGGGTTGTTGTTGTCGTTGTAGCATTGTCGAGTTGTTGTCGTTGTCGAATTGTCGAGTTGTTGTCGTTGTCGAATTGTCGAGTTATCGGTGTCGTTGTGGATAATGTTGTTGTTGTTGTTGTTGCACCTTGTTGCTGGAAATGATTATGTTGTTGTTATATGTATTCTTTATATACATTATTAATGATGCATGTTGTGATATATTGTTATTTTCATTAATTTGATGAATTATATATTATCATTATTAGATAAGTTTCTCACCCCTTCTGCGTATATGTTGCCTCGACCGTGGGTAATGTGCAGGTAATGATGGCTTGTAGGTTGATTGGCTCAAGTGTCTAGGGCTCTGATACATATTAGGATGGGGATCGTCGCGAGTGTCTTCTCATTTCTTTTATGTATCACATATTTTGGAAAAGACTTGCTATTAGAATAAAGCTGAATTATGTTGTGGCCTTTGTGCCAAGATTTTTATTGATGTTGAATTTGGTTGAATTTATATTTTAAAGAATTATTCCGCTGCAGTTTGTAAGATAATTTAAATGTTGGTATTTAAATAAATAGACAATTTTCTATTATGAAATTTTGATTAGCAGTGTGACACTCCGTTGTGTGGTTACTCTGATTTTATTTATTAATATTACGTTGTTGGGAGAACGGGGTGTTACAATTGGTATCAGAGCAAGTCGGTCCGTCCGGCCAATTAGTAGAGTCGTGTCGAGCCTTGTAGTGTTGTGTGACAATTTCGTATTGTCCTTGTTGTCCCGATTGTTGTTGTTGTGCAATCCCTAGTATGAACTGGTTGGAGTACAACCATGTTCATATTAATTGTTTTAGTAAGTCGGTGTGTTTTTATTCTGCTGAAGAAGAGGGTGGAGCAGAATTGTTATCTACCAAGCAGCTGAAGCGGTTAGAGCATGAGGGAAACTTGATGTTTTCTTTGATGGTGTATTTGTCTGTAGAGAATCAATCGATAATTGATAGATTGCCCGTTGTGAATGAATTTCCTGAAGTTTTTCCTGATGAGATTCCGGATGTGCCACCGGAGAGGGAGGTTGAATTTTCGATTGAACTAGTGCCGGGTACGAAGCCGGTGTCGATGGCTCCTTACCGTATGTCAGCTTCCGAGTTGGCAGAATTGAAGAAGCAGTTAGAAGAATTGCTTGATAAGAAATTTATAAGACCGAGTGTCTCACCTTGGGGAGCGCCAGTATTGTTGGTAAAGAAGAAGGATGGTAGCATGAGATTGTGCATAGATTACCGTCAGTTGAATAAAGTGACGATAAAGAATAGGTATCCACTTCCGAGAATTGACGATTTGATGGATCAGCTAGTGGGTGCACGTGTGTTTAGTAAAATTGATTTGAGGTCAGGTTACCATCAGATTAAGGTGAAGGATGAAGATATGCAAAAGACGGCCTTTAGGACACGGTATGGACACTATGAATATAGAGTGATGCCTTTCGGTGTTACTAATGCGCCTGGTGTGTTCATGGAGTATATGAACATAATTTTTCATGCTTTTCTGGATAAATTTGTTGTTGTGTTTATTGATGATATCTTGATTTATTCTAAGACTGAAGAAGAGCATGCAGAACATTTGAAGATTGTTTTACAGGTGCTGAAAGAAAAGAAGTTGTATGCAAAGTTGTCAAAGTGCGAGTTCTGGTTAAGTGAAGTAAGTTTCCTTGGCCATATTATTTCTGGTAGTGGTATTGCAGTTGACCCGTCGAAGGTTGAAGCGGTATCACAGTGGGAGACTCCTAAGTCAGTTACGGAGATTAGAAGTTTTCTTGGTTTGGCTGGTTATTACAGAAGATTCATCGAAGGATTTTCAAAGTTGGCACTTCCATTGACTCAGTTGACCTGTAAAGGTAAAGCTTTTGTGTGGGATGCTCAGTGTGAGAGTAATTTCAATGAGTTGAAACGAAGATTGACGACGGCTCCAATTTTGATTTTACCAGAGCCAGATAAACCTTTTGTTGTATATTGTGATGCGTCCAAGTTGGGCTTAGGTAGTGTGCTTATGCAAGATGGCAAGGTAGTGGCTTATGATTCGAGACAATTGAGAATACATGAGAAGAATTATCCTACACATGATTTAGAGTTGGCGGCTGTGGTTTTTGTGTTGAAAATTTGGAGACACTATTTGTACGGTTCCAGATTTGAAGTGTTTAGTGATCATAAGAGTCTGAAATATTTATTTGATCAAAAAGAGTTGAATATGAGGCAGAGAAGGTGGCTAGAGTTGTTGAAGGATTATGATTTTGGTTTGAATTATCATCCGGGTAAAGCCAATGTGGTTGCAGATGCCTTGAGTAGGAAAACGTTGCACATGTCGGCAATGATGGTGAAAGAATTTGAATTACTGGAACAGTTTAGAGACTTGAGTCTTGTTTGTGAATTGGCACCTCAGAGTGTGCAGTTGGGTATGTTAAAAATTAATAGTGATTTCTTGAAGAGTATCAAGGAAGCACAGGAAGTTGATGTGAAATTTGTAGATTTGATGACTGCTAGTAATCATAATACAGATGGTGATTTTCAGGTTGATGATCAAGGAGTGTTGAGATTCCGAGGCAGGATTTGTATCCCTGATAATGATGAATTGAAAAAGTTGATTTTAGAAGAGAGTCACAGAAGTAGCTTGAGTATCCATCCGGGAGCTACAAAGATGTACCATGACTTGAAGAAACTGTTTTGGTGGTCTGGATTGAAGCGTGATGTCGCACAATTTGTTTATGCATGTTTGACTTGTCAGAAATCGAAAGTTGAACATTAGAAGCCTGCTGGTTTGTTGACACCATTAGATGTGCCGGAATGGAAATGGGATAGCATCTCCATGGACTTTGTGACGAGTTTACCAAACACTCAAAGAGGGCATGATGCCATTTGGGTTATTGTCGATAGACTGACGAAGTCGGCACACTTTATTCCGATTAATATCACCTATTCAGTAGCTCAGTTGGCGGAGATCTATATTCATAATATTGTGAAGTTGCATGGTGTTCCATCGAGTATTGTGTCGGATAGAGATCCGAGGTTCACTTCGAGATTTTTTAAGAGCTTGCAAGAAGCTTTGGGCTCTCAGTTGAAGTTAAGTTCGGCTTATCATCCGCAAACAGATGGTCAGTCGGAAAGAACGATTCAATCGTTGGAAGATTTGTTGCGGGTGTGTGTACTTGAGCAAGGTGGAGCTTGGGACAGTCACCTACCATTGATAGAGTTTACGTACAACAATAGTTACCATTCAAGTATTGGTATGACACCTTTCGAAGCTTTATATGGTCGAAGGTGTAGGACTCCTTTATGTTGGTTTGAGTCGAGTGAAAGTCTTGTGTTAGGGCCTGAAATAGTTCAGCAGACTACGGAAAAGGTCAAGATGATAAGAGAGCATATGAAAGCGTCGCAGAGTCGACAGAAGAGCTATCATGACAAGCGTAGGAAGGACCTTGAGTTTCAAGAGGGTGACCATGTGTTCTTGAGAGTCACTCCTATGACCGGTGTGGGTCGTGCATTGAAGTCCAAGAAGTTAACTCCGAAGTTTATTGGTCCTTATCAAATATCTGAGAGAATTGGCACAGTGGCTTATAGAGTTGGTTTGCCACCACATCTTTCGAACTTGCATGATGTGTTTCATGTGTCGCAACTTCGGAAGTATGTAGCGGATCCTTCACATGTCATTCCTAGAGATGATGTGCAAGTTAGAGACAACCTTACGGTAGAAACTTTACCTTTGAGGATTGATGATCGCAAGGTGAAGACGTTGAGAGGCAAGGAGATACCTCTAGTGAGAGTTGTTTGGGGGGGGGGAGCAGCTGGTGGAAGTCTTACTTGGGAGTTGGAGAGTAAGATGCAGGAGTTTTATCCTGAGTTGTTTACTTGAGGTAATATTTCGAGGACGAAATTCTATAAGTTGGGGAGAGTTGTAACGCCCCATTTTTATTCTAATATTTTAGTAGATGTGTGAATATTTTATATATGACTTTAATTGCTATATAAATGATTTTATGTGAAATATATGTTTTATATGATTTTTATATGAAATATGTTATGATGCAATTTTATTAAATGAATATTGGGGTTGTGTATTATTTAAATGAATGTTGTTATTATTTGATAGAAATAATATGAGAAATAGAAATATTATAGAAATAGTATTTATTTTTGGTTAATGGGAATTAAGTGGAAATTAATAGAAATTAAGGGAGTTGGGTGAGAAAAGAAAAGAGAGATATTTTTGAAGTAAAAAGAAAGAAAAAGGGAGAGAAACATTTTCACGTGAAAACATTAGAAGAAAACTGCTTTTGGAGAGAAAACCTAGAAGAGGCAAAGAGAGAGCTAGGAAGGTATCGATTGCGGTAGCTTGTCGTTTGGTGTTGCTGAATTAAGGTAAGGGTGGGATTCCTTTCAATAATCTTGATATATAATTTGAAAATTGATGAAATTGTTGTTCTTGAGTTTAGGGTTTGAGAGGTTATGTTAGATGATGATTTATGATAAAACATGTTTAATTGTATGAATATAAGTTGTTTTACCCCTATGATGTATACTAAACCTGTAAACATGTTTGTAAACCAATTTGGGTGATTAAGGGATCAAAGCTAGGATTTTTGGGGTGAAACTATGTTGAAATCGCAGCATTTTTCTGAAATCTGACGCAGGACGCGAAAGCGTCGCATTAGCGTCCAGAAAGCGTCCACACCTTGTAGCTGCCCAGAAATTTTTGTGGAGGACGCGAAAGCGTCCTTTTGACGCGAAAGCGTCCTACCAAATTGTTGAGGACGCGAAAGCGTCCCATTAGCGTGCAGAAAGCGTCCTCATCCTGAGTTACGACATTTTGGACGCGAAAGCGTGCTTCGCTCGCGAAAGCGTCCTGTCCCTTTTTGTAGAGGACGCGAAAGCGTCCTTCTGTCGCGAAAGCGTCCCTGGTCCTGTACGGCCATTTTCTGAATTTTGTTTAGAGCACTAGGGGTCTATTCTAATTATTTTAATAGGTTCCCTTGATTTATTAAGCCATGTTTATGAAGTGAATATATTATTATCGAAGGTTGTACTATATGAAATGTATGTGTAAGCACTTTTGTATAATAAAAGTTGTTGTTCCATTGTCGAAGTTGTTGTATCGTCTAATGTCGAAGTTGGGGAGTGTGTCATAATTGTTTTAGGCACATACGTTGTTGTCGTTGTTGTTGTTGTCGTTGTTGTTGTTGTCGTTGTTGAAGTTGTATGTTGATATACACAAGTTGAGTCCATTTGCATACTCACATCTGTTGGGGGCTTATGCCCTAGAATGTTCATCATTCACCCGTTGGGGGCTCATGCCCTGGAATGTTTATCATTCACTTGTTGGGGGCTTATGCCCTGGGATGCTTTAACCATCCAATTTGTTGGGGGCTTATGCCCTGGAATGCTTAGCATTCAACGCGCGTAGATTGGTACCACCTGCATGATGCATTAGTTGTTGTTGTCGTAGCATTGTTGGGTTGTTGTTGTCGTTGTAGCATTGTCGAGTTGTTGTCGTTGTCGAATTGTCGAGTTGTTGTCGTTGTCGAATTGTCGAGTTATCGGTGTCGTTGTGGATAATGTTGTTGTTGTTGCACCTTGTTGCTGGAAATGATTATGTTGTTGTTATATGTATTCTTTATATACATTATTAATGATGCATGTTGTGATATATTGTTATTTTCATTAATTTGATGAATTATATATTATCATTATTGGATAAGTTTCTCACCCCTTCTGCGTATATGTTGCCTCGACCGTGGGTAATGTGCAGGTAATGATGGCTTGTAGGTTGATTGGCTCAAGTGTCTAGGGCTCTGATACATATTAGGATGGGGATCGTCGCGAGTGTCTTCTCATTTCTTTTATGTATCACATATTTTGGAAAAGACTTGCTATTAGAATAAAGCTGAATTATGTTGTGGCCTTTGTGCCAAGATTTTTATTGATGTTGAATTTGGTTGAATTTATATTTTAAAGAATTATTCCGCTGCAGTTTGTAAGATAATTTAAATGTTGGTATTTAAATAAATAGACAATTTTCTATTATGAAATTTTGATTAGCAGTGTGACACTCCGTTGTGTGGTTACTCTGATTTTATTTATTAATATTACGTTGTTGGGAGAACGGGGTGTTACAATATTTATCTCTAATTATAATTTTGGTCATATCCGAAATTTGTTATCAATTCACTTAAATCCAAAATTTGTTTTCCTATAGTTTTGACCATCCGAATCCTTATTTATTAATTAACCTAACAAATTTCCCTTTCAAAAAAAAAAAATTAACCTAACAAATTTCATTCGTATCCTCCTCTTTTTTTTTTGAAACAAATATTTTTTACACTTTTACGATTGCAATTTAACATAACAAATTCCATCTAAAAAAATGCATTGCACAAATTTTATTCTTATCCTCTTGCCTTTTTTTTTATGAAGCAAATATTTTGGTTATATATACGAAGCCCTAAACCTGTTTCTCTCAATCTTATATCTTATCTTATTATTTACTAAAGCTTAACCCGTAAAGCTAACCCTAAACCTAATTTTTTTCCCTCCATTTTTTCATCCACTTTTCTAAGCCATTGGATCTTGCGCATTTAGGCGCCATTCAATTTTAGCCATTGATCATATTATATTTATCTCTTCTATTTTCCGAAACAACTATTTCGTATTTATCTCTTCTATTTTCCGAAACAACTATTTCATATTTATCTCTAATTATAATTTTGGTCATATCCGAAATTTGTTATCAATTCACTTAAATCCGAAATTTGTTTTCCTATAGTTTTGACCATCCGAATCCTTATTTATTAATTAACCTAACAAATTTCCCTTTCAAAAAAAAAAATTAACCTAACAAATTTCATTTGTTTCCTCCTCTTTTTTTTTTTGAAACAAATATTTTCTACACTTTAACGATTGCAATTTAACATAACAAATTCCATCTAAAAAAATGCATCGCACAAATTTTATTCTTATCCTCTTGCCTTTTTTTTTATGAAGCAAATATTTTGGTTATATATACGAAGCCCTAAACCTGTTTCTCTCAATCTTATATCTTATATATATAATAAAGTTTAACCCCTAAAGTTATTTCTAACCCTAATATTTTCCCCCCATTTCTCCCTCCACTTTTCTGAACCATTGGATCTTACACATTTAGGCGCCATTCAATTTTAGCCATTGGTCATCTTACTTAATTAATGCCAGCCGAATTCTGTTATCAAGTTTGCTATAATTTTGGTCAGACGAATTTTGTTACGAAGTTTGCTATAATTTTGCCATATTTCCATCTCTTTAGTTGTGAAGCAACGCATCACACGATCCATAAAAGTAGAACTATATTTGCTTGCATTCACTAAACTATCTACCAATATCACTAAAACTATATTTGCTTGAGGTTCACCTCTTCGAATCTCTTCTCCCGATTCTGCCAACTTCGGATTCATGAAATTGTTCCGTCATCATTTTCAGGTCAGTTTTCAATTCTTCTTATCTTAAGCTAATAATATTCCTTATGCATTTCTCATCAATTTTTGTCACTCTAATAACTTTCACGAACACGCCTGCGATTATAGTTGAATTCGATGAAATCTCACTCAATTGTTTTGATTATTATTATTTTTTCTAATTATTTTGTTGATTTTTGTTTGTTCGGCGAGAACTGTAAATGGCATCGTAACAAGTAGCTAAATAGAAACGATTGGGATCGATTGGAGCAAGAAATGTGTGAATGGGTCGTCCTCTTCAACAACTTCGTCATCTAAACACTGTCGGCGTCAATGCGAAGTAAGCCACAATTTTATCATGAAAATGTGCCTTTGGATTCTTAAAAAACCAAAGAGAATATAACTATGACTATTCAGTTTTGTTCTTTAAAGTATGTGATTGTAAATTTTGTTATTGTGTTGTGCGATAGCTGTTGATGTTAATTTGATTGATGTGTGATATATTATTTGTGTGATAGTCAGAGGGAAATTCGTGGCAAAGAGATTGCTGGTATACAGATGGAGATACTATAGTGAGAAACGAGTATAATTCGTCTATAACTTATGCTTACGGTAAAAAATAGCAAAGCTCATATTTGTTAATAGGTTTTTTGCTGTTTAATTTTTTTCATTTGGTATTTAGGTTGAAGTATTGAGTAATATTTCAAAGGTCATACATTATAGTTTTGAGATTTGGGTTAGAGATTCAAAGCTTTGTATGTCATCAAATTAAGATGGCAACATAGGGAGAAATATTT
The DNA here is from genome assembly GCF_051527215.1 of Medicago sativa. Lineage (NCBI taxonomy): Eukaryota > Viridiplantae > Streptophyta > Magnoliopsida > Fabales > Fabaceae > Medicago > Medicago sativa. The sequence continues at coordinate 86,262,220 of NC_140749.1, forward strand.
CAAAGGAAGATTTTACATTAAGCCATTTTGCATTGATCACACCATCGCCCTTCTTATTTGTATTTACCTTAGAGTTGGTGGTTACAAATGATTTGTATTTCAATGGTCAGGAATTAATGTGCCAAAATCGCATAGGTTCTGGTTCAGGATTTCCATTGAGTGATATAACAAGTGGTAAGCATAGCTTTCACTAATCATGGTAATTATGCTTCTCCTTTTTAAGGTTCAAGGAACTGCCACTAAGGATGTATTTTTTCAGTGTTCAAACGCAGCAGCTATAGCATAAAGTCTTCTAAGCTTCTTGGACCTGGAAAACATGTCTTATCAAATGCAAAGCTTCAGAGAAACCTCACCATATCTTGCCCTTATGCAGACTCTACTGAGAATATTGAAGGTTGCAGTAAACCAAACAACTCGGGTTAGCAAATTACGGTTACGGACCTTTAAGCAATTTTAATTTTTGGCAGAGTTATACTTCTATTTTTTGACATTCTTTCTTATATATTATTAATTTATCACGTATAGGCCATGGTTCAGCCGTGGACAATGGAGTTTTAGCCAAAAATCCGGTTGTTGGTGATTTTATTAAAGAGACAGTGGTATCCGACATTAATTTCATGCAAAAGAGTTCAAGTCGAAACATACATTATTTGCGAAGACTTTTTGCAACATTGATGGTCTCTGATTAGCTGTCCAGACCAGAGGTTGTTTGGAATAACACTTCGCCTAATCTAATTGATGATATTTTGCACAAACAAAGACGTGTACTTGGTGCGCCTGGTAAGTCTGATTGTTAAAACTGTAGTGTTTTTTTTATAGGTTAAATTTACTTCTCTGTCTGGATAACTAATCTGAATATATCACTTATTTGTTTATGGCCGGTTAATTTAGAGGGCGAAACTTATGCATCGACATTGTACTACATGCTTAATTCGTATTGCAAACCTGTGTGTAGGAAGATTAGATACTAGCCAGCATGAATTACACTATATTTCATGTACTAATATACTCAAACAAATTTGTAGTTTGTTGGTCTATAGTTTACAATCTGAATTACACTATATTTTGGCCAATTTTTCTGCGCCTACTATTTAGTTATCAAGGGAACTCTAATTTTGCTCAATTTTAGTTATTCTCATTGATGTCGCAACTCTAAGCCTATTATTTAGTTATCAAAGGATACAAAGACACAGCTGTAATGCGTATTCAATGCACATTAGTTGTTATCACTTGCACCTTTATTTGTATGTATCAGCTCCCTGTATATATCTAAGGTACTCATCTCTTTACTTGCAGTAGCTTTGAAACGAAAAACAAAGGTTATACATGGTGATTTTTGATTTGAAAGTATGGCCAACACTTACATTCCGCTCTTATAGCTGTTACTAGAGGAAAGAGAGATTTTAAGATGAAAGTTAGAGTAGCTCATATTTGGTGTATACCAACAAAGAAAATAATTAAAAATATCAAATAAATCGATTGCCTTCTCATAAGGTAATATTATGCTATGAAATTTCATATTGTGTTCTATATTTAATATGATGTGATGTTCATATCAGAGACACTTATGTTTTCGTGGTGTTTAGGTTTTTCAATAGTGATGCATCAACATTTTGTTTTTTGTAAGTTGTAACCATCCTGTCGCATGCTTCATTATCCATAGGTTAAGTGCACTTTAGTTGGATTTTACATAATTATTTTTTGATGGATTGAGATGAGACTTATTTTGGAATAGCTTCTTTTTGTGATTTTAAACAATGGATTCATGCTCAACAACTTTTTTTTGTGAGATTGTATATATTTTCAGCATAAGTGGTGAACTAATATTCGGGGATTCAAAATACTTATATGTTGCTCTAATTTCCATGTCGTACGTTATTTTCATTCATACTCTTGATGGTTTAGCAGATACATGGACGACAAACAACAATTGCATCAGTATTAGGAGGTGAGAATTCGTATTCATTCGAGAAGAAATTGTTTTCGTTCAGAGCAGTTTGCCAAAGATGTTCAGGAGTTTTGGGCAAATTATTCATCAGTAGCAGTCTACGAGTATGTCTTGAATGGAGCAGCCAAATCCCACGCCCAGTTTTGTATCAGTCTCTGTTATTGTTTCCTAGCAGTAATTGGCACTATTGTGATTATGTGTTTGTTATTTTTAGAGATATTGAGGTCCTGTTTTTGTTATTTTAAGAGTAGACATGTTTTTGTGGAGAGAGCTGGAATGAAGTGTCACATTTTTTTTCCTGCATCTTTTAACATGTCAGTCTATTCTTTATCGAATAAATTAATTAGTTTGGGGATCGTCATGTTGTCAGTCTCTCTTAATTGGTCTGCATATTGGATCTTTACAGTATTTAGAAGTTTTCCATTTGTAGTGCTTTGGATTGTTTTGTATATAGCCCTAGATTATGAGGTTGTGGAAGGCAATTGGTTTAGTATTTTTAAGTCATCCAAGGGAATATTTTGTAGGGTTTAGATGTGAATTTGTTGAGGCTTCGTTAATAGTAAGTTGATCGAGTTATATTCATAGTATGATGCCTTCTCTAAGCTTACTATGATACTATTATTCATTTTTAAAATTGCTTTGCGTGTCACTATAAGTCATTGAGGATTTGATATCATGTAAATAATAAAGTAAATCCTAACACATTCCACATAAGAATGAAGATATTGGTTACAGTTGGAATCTTATAAGTCATTGAGGCATGTTGATCTTATTGGTTACAGGTGTTGGAATGATTAACGAGTAACAACTTGCAAATTTACTTTTAAGTTTCAAGTTTTGTAAACCCTACCATGTTCTTGAATATCTTATCTGAAGTGACGGAAAATGATTAAGTTTTGTTAACTATTCAATATAAGTTTCTTTAGGTATCGCGCTTAAAATTTGTGGCTGCATCATTCTAAATAGCAATTTTCTAAAATATATTAATGTCTCTCTTTGCTCAAGCCTCAAACTCTAACGATGTCAATTTAATATGAATTGTGTAATACATCATAATCATCATGTGAACTATTCAATTCCCCTAAAAAAAAAAATATATTCAATTACATTTTAGTTATCCGGTAAAACTTATTCATGACTTTTTTTGGTTGGTTTGACCCGTGCGATGCACGGGTCGATGTTCTAGTTACTATTAAAAACTACCTTGTTTTTTTTACATCTAAAACACAAACAAATAAAAAGTTGTGGTCTTTCCAAGTATTGTCCTTTTTAAGTCATGTGGATAAATTTTCACAACTTTGTTTGTTAAATGCGCTTCCATAAAATTGAAGATGGTCACCGATTGTATAAACTACTTTTGATCTCAAACTTTTAAGTAATATTAGACATTTTGGCTCTCTAATGCATTTGATTTCGTTTGTTTATTTATTTATGGGTGTTATAAAAGGAAATAAATGACAAGTTATTTCGTAATAACGAAAATTCTTTTACTCAGCTTCTAGAGAATGTTAAACTTCTCTCATTCTGATGGTTTATAGTTAAATTTGTAAACTTTCATTATAGCTTTCATAATTGGTGCCAGAATACATTCTTATGTGTGGGTATTGACTAGTTTATTTTACTTTTTGTTGAACACTTGCTATATTTTTCGAATGTCTTCTATGATACATCTTATGCTGTGAAGATAATCTGTTGTTTCGTTTTAATATATCATTTTGATTATTATTATTTTTAAAAAAAATCAAGAGCTCTAATTCAAGGCTAAAAGGATGAACCAAAGTATATCACTCCCCTTAAGCATGCGAATTAGACCCTCTTTTCGGTTGACGACAACAATGTTCTGACCTCAAGTTTGTGACACTGTATTTTGAAGTATTTTCCACTTTAAATATCGTGTGTGAGTCATAGTGTTGTCTTTAGTTGAAGTATGTTTTGATGGTTGAGGAGCATTGTTTTACTCCCTCCGTTTCAAAATGAGTGTCGCTTTAGCCAAAAAAATTTGTTTCAAAATGAATGTCACTTTCGGTTTTCAATGCAATAATAACTTTTTCTTTTCAATTGTACCCTTCAATTAATACTATGTTACACTACTTCCAAAGTAATATTTTTTCTTTAATGAAAAACAAACCAATAGTTGATTAGGATAATTTGGTAAAATTGCTATGACATTTGACTACTTTATTCCATTCCTTAATCTGTGTGCAATTGGCTAAAGCGACACTCATTTTGAAACGGAGAGAGTACTCCCTCCGGTCACTATTATAAGCAAAAATCAACTTTTTAGGTTCATTCATTAAATGATGTATTTGGTCAATAATATAGACCAAATACATCATTTAATGAATGAACCTAAAAAGTTGTTTTTTGCTTATAATAGTGACCGGAGGGAGTATAAGCTAACAATAACCTCGATTTTTAAATCATGTAGATTTTTTGAAGTTCGGAAACAAATTCAATACTAAAAGTTGTGTATTGGAAAATAAATACTACACTATGTATAATGGAATTTATATGAAAAAATTGGACACCATATTCCCTAAAAAAACAAGCACGTAATTGAATATTGGGATAATAGTGTTTTACCCTCCTGTAATACTCCATCCGTTCCTATATGTAAGCACCTTTTTTATTAGAGGGAAAAGGTGCTTACATATAGGGACGGAGGGAGTATAAGTCATTTCCGGGTTTACCCCCTATAATTTTTTTTCCAGAATACCCCCCTAATAGGCCAAACAAAAACGATTTTTTATTTTTTTTCCAAAAATTTTGGTTTTTGTATGGCCTATTAGGGGGGATTCTGGAAAAAAAAAACTTTTATAAGGGGTAAATCAAAAAAATATTTTACAGGGGTAAACCTGGAAATGACCTATATTATTGGGGGTAAAGCACCATTAACCCTTGAATATTTTAGTCTCTACCTAAGTGTATGTTGAAAGTTTACATGAGTTTGATATCAAGGCTCATTAAAATAAGCTTAAAGCAGCAAAGAGCACTAATATATGTATTTATAGATCAACAACCAACAAAGTTTTCACACCAACAACGCGAGTTAAATCAACACATTTGCATATAAGTCGATTTTTTACTAATTGCATCCATTTTCGTTAAAAGAAAGATTTGTTGGGTTTGTTGTGAATTCAAACCCTAGTGCAAAACCAACAAAACAAATATGTGGAGCATACAACAATGACAATCGGTAACTAAACAATTACTCAAACAATTTATGTTTAAAGCAAATCCACAATCATAGCCAAAGAATAAAGATGAGAGAGACGAGCAAACACATCAAGATTGGATACTCTATGAGTGAGATCAACTTTCTAATACACTATCAATAAGTTTTTTTACAAAAAATACAAAGAAGTTACGAAAAATGTACTTAGAAGATCTCTCCAAAAGCAAACCCTAATTAAAGCTTACTTGTTATGATTACTTAAGTTTAATTATGTCTCGAATAAATTTTACTGAAGACTCATAATACCTAGACAGTAATGTGGGTGGAGAGTTGCTGTTGACACATTTGATTTGGCTGAGAAACACGAGTAATTTACCCAAATGCCCCTCGGCAGTTAACTGCCGAGTTTTGAAGAAACCTGCTGGAGTTAACTGCCGAGGAAAAACTCAGTAGTTAACTGCCGAGGTTTTGTTATAAGAACAAAACTGGCAGGAGTTTCCAAAACTCCATTGTTACGTTTTTGAGAAATAGAGGTGCGATTTTCACCAAGCTTAAGCCATTCCAAGTCAATTTCAAGCACAAAAACAAGTAAGTTTTTTGAATCCTATTGCATTGTTGTTTTGTTGTTGAATTGTTTTTTTTTTGTTTGTTAAATTTCAATTATATAGGTTCTATTATTTTGACGATTTGTTGTAGAATTGTTAAAATTGTTAGAATTGTTAGGTTTATGATTTTAGGATAGTGTAGGTTAGAATTGTTAGAATTGTTAGGTTTAAGTTTTGATGAATTGTTGTAGAATTGTTAGAATTGTTTAGGTTTAGGTGTAGCTTTTGATGATAGTTTAGGTTTAGGTTTAGTTTTTTATTTTACGATTTTATGGCATTGTTGTTTACTTTAGGTTTTGATCGCCATTTTTTTTAACGTAGATATGTCACAAAATCAGAATCAGAATCAGGGTAACGTTCAGGGTGATGAGAAGAACAAAGAAAAATCGCCTATGACATGGCACGAAATTGTTTGTGATGGTTCTGAAAAAAAGAAGGGTTCGAAGGTGCCGGTGTACAATCACTCGAGGTTGAGGAGGAGCGGGAGGACATGCTATTTTGGTCCTCAACCAAAAGAAGGTGCCCCAGGGACTGTAGCGGGCAACCCGATTGATCTGTGTGACGAGGAGGATGTGTAGTGGCTTGTAATGCCTACTTGTGTTGGTTTTTTTTTTGTTATGTTTTTTTATATGTCGTGCTCATTTTGGTACATTAAACTACATTTTTCTGGTGCTTTGAATAAAAATTGCTTTTTGAATAATTTTGATTAAAGTCGCGTTTTGAATAATTGCGTATTCGAATAAAAACTAATTACATCTAATGTGAATTCGATTAATTAAAATTGCGATAGCGTGAATTCAAATAAATATTGCGATAGCGTGAATTTAAATAAAAATTGCGATAGAGGTTTCGTTACATTACATAAACGACATGTATGTCAACAATTACATTACATTCCATAATGTACCTTCCAACTGCAACAATTATCTTACACTGAATGGGGCAAATTCAAACTTGCTAAGCAGCAGGACTACAACATACGATCAGCATTTCGAATGATGGTATTCAAGTGCCAACGAAATGAGGTCCATTCCTTGACACTTGAATACCATCGTTCAAGATGCTCATCGAATATTGGAGTCATGCCGATTAACAAGTTTGAATTGCCCCATCCAGTGTAAGACAATTGTTGTAGTTGGAATGTGCATTCCAACTACAACAATTGTCTTACCTCTGAAATGGGGTAAATTTAAACTGGCCAAACAACAGGACTCAACCATTTCGCTCGACATTCATGCTTTCCTTTGAAAAGAATAAATTTTTGTTAGACTTGATTTAGATGATGGTATTCAAGTGCCAACGAAATGAGGTCCATTCCTTGACACCTAATACCTTCATCTAAACCAGCCTAACAAGAATTCAATCTTTTCAAAGGAAAAACATGAATGCCGAGCGAAATGCTTGAGTCCTCGCCGTTTGGCAAGTTTGAATTACCCCATTTCAGAGGTGAGACAAATGTTGTAGTTTGAATGCACCTTACCCTAACTAATGACGATCTTCTGGCGGAATCAAGTTGTTGATGATATCTTCAGTTGATCTCAGCAACGTCACCCGCATATCGATCCACTGGAACATGATGTGCTCCCAAAATATACTCGTCACGTTTTCATCGTTCTTTAATTCCGCCCAAGTGAATGATACCCTCCCCTCGTCGAGCGTTGGACGTTTATACCGGACGTTTTGCACCCTCCTTGTGTCTCTGGGATTGACTCCTTGGTGAATTCATTCAGTTGATCCTTTAGACCTCTTAACGTTACATCAAGGCACCGAACCTTCAACCTCTGAGGTTCTCCGCCGTTGAATTTTGCATGAACGTCGATCCACCCGGCCATTGTTTCAAATCTACACAATAAGAAATTAAAAACAATCAATGAAAAACTCACTCAAACATTTCATCAAACACTTGATGTGCAAATTATACAAATACTCTAAAAATCATAAAAATAACCCTAAAATGTAATTGTCTAAAAAAAAAATATAAAAATAACGTAAAATATAACAAAATTATTCAACTTATATTTACTCTTAAAATAAATCATATACTCTTACTAAAATAAAAAAATAAATATAAAACACCAAATTAAAAAATAACCCTAAAATTTTAAACTATAACATAATCATCATGCAAACATTTTTTCAAAATTAATCAACTAACATCTAATCTAAAAATGATTTATAACATGTAAATCTAATTTAAAACTAAAATAAAAAAATAAATTTAAAACACCAAATTAAGATATAACCAATAAACTTTAAACCATAACATAAACATCATACAAACATTTTAACTAAATTAATCAACTAACATTTACTCTAAAAATGAATTATACTATGTAAATCTACTCAAAAACTAAAATAAAATAAATCTACTCAAAAACTAAAAAATAAAAACATTTATAACAACTAAAATTTAAGTTAATAGCATTATAATTACTTACTTGTGATTTTGTTGAATAAATATGGTTGGATTTGGTTGGGTTTTTTAGAGAGATTTGTGAGAGAGATTTGAAAAAAAAAAAGTGGAAGATGAGATGAATAATGGAGAGAGAGCTTCTGCCAGACTTGTAGCAGAAGATCCTCGACAATTAACTGCAGCCGGTTGGTTCAAAATTCGGCAGTTAAATGCCGAGGAATATTTAGGTAAATTACTCGTGTTTCTCAGGCAAACCACTCGTGTCAACAACAATACTCATGTGAGTGTGTGTTGTACATAAGAGACTTAAAGTTTACTTGTTTGTCAAAGCCACTCCGTAACTTTTAGATGCATTTACTCTACACATTGAATTTTTTCAGAAAATAACGTCAGCAGTAAATATCCTTAATTAAATTGGGAAAAGTTTTATCTACTGTGATGCCTTTTCTTAAGGTAAAAGGCACCATTTTGTATCTTATTTAATCGTTTACCCCTCTTTTTTTGTTTAGCTTTAGTATTTACAAATTGCAGCATTTGCTTGCCGAAAATTAAATTAATGAAGATTAAGTTGTTAGGGACATGAGTGGGAGGGAGTATCATTTTCTATGGAATAAATAAATGGTACCACCATATTGATTTTAATTCGATTTAGAGTACACCTAATAATAAACCTCCACAACCACTCACACGTACTCGTTCACTTATGTTTTTAGTTGGTTCTGTTTCAAACGACAATACCCATTTCTTACACTTTTATTCCATTTATAATTTATCCTAAATTGGAGTCACGGATATTAGCTACTTTGAGCAATTTTAATTTCCATGTATTATCCTCCAAATTAATGTGAGCAATATTTCAATTATACCTTACTCATGAGGTTGACTAAAGTGTTCTTTTCAACATTCTTTTTTGTAGTAAATATATGTCACCCTCTTTTAGAAAAACATGTAAGAGTTAAAAAACGTAATTATCAGCAGAAAGCAACAAGCTTTTAATAGATGATATCCAAAACACTATCAATGTACGCTGATAATATTACAAAATATATTTTTTTCTTCAAGGAATTACAAAATATCTTAGTTACCTCTAATTAAAATTGGGTTGATAGTGCTTTGGATAATATTTATTAATGCAAAAAGCACCCTTATTCCTTAATGTGTATAATGTTACAATATACTCCTAATTAAGTCTAGACCAAAAAAAAAAAAAACAATTCATCAAGTAGATCTTAGTTACCTCTAATTAATTTCTATAATATCTTAAGACATATAAATGATGTAATTTAATTAATTGAATGTGTAAAAAAAATACACGGTCGATATATGTAAATTGGGAAATGCTAACTGGTGCCCCGGAGCACTGGTTAAGAATATGAAAAAGGAAATTATATAGTAGTTAATGCATTAAAATTGTTTAATTAATTTATAATAAAGTCAAAAACAGTTTCCTTTTATGGTAATAATACCCTTTTATGGTAGTGCCCCGGGGGCACCAGTTAGCAGGACCCATGTAAATTAAATTCTTTTAAAAAATATGAGTTTAATGGCGGTGGTTGACAGTGCAAAACAACTTTGCACGCATAACCATTCAAAATATTCAGAATTGCCAAATAAATTTAAAATATTAATTGATGTCCCAATTCAAAATGTTTTGATTGATTGTGTGTGCAGATATTTTGGACCGTTAATCCAACATCATTAAACTTAAAAAATATTATCTTAAATCAATCCAAATTTCTACAAAATAAAATTTCATTTAATTTAAAAAAAAACAGAGCTACAATATCGCTATCGATTCGAAGATAAACTGACCAATAATGGTGTGGCATTTTTTTTTTTTTGGTCGAAGGTGTGGCATGTTAATTGGACACAATCTAGAGATGAAACTAGTGGATTGATGGTGATCTGTATCCATCTGGAGAATTTAATGAAATGGGCCATTGATTTATTGCGATGAAACCTTCGAATGTGAAAGAATTGAACCACAAATGATTGGGAGTCACGCCTTCCACATATCTATATGTCATCAACCCACCGTCCACCAAATTTCCCATGCATCATCAACTTTTCTCAAAACATTTTACCCTATAACTTTGAGAATGACATTCATAAAAATTATAAGTTGCGATCATTTACAACCAATCATAAGCATATATGGAGGTGATTTGGATCGAGTTAAGAATCATTTTCAATAAATCACGTTTGATATAGCACCCATTGTATCAAATATAGGTCAATTTTATCTTTTTGAGTGTCATTCATGTTAACAATCTAGGGTTTGAGGAAGAATAACAAAAGAGATGGTTAGGGTTCCAATAATATCAAATGGCATAATGTGTCAAAATGTTACAAGAGACTAGGCACTGCTAACTTAAAACTTAAAGGACTCATGACATAAGTTCAATCTTATTATCTAACAAATCCAACTTTAACTGGTGCGTTATTTAAAAAAAAAATCCTGGTGCTAATAAATTTGGATAAAAATTGTTTGATCCCTACACTATCGTTTACTATATAGATGTCACTCAACTGTATAAACTATAGAAGCATCTTTAATTAATGGTGCGGAACTTCAAGCCTTGATCCACTTTCGGTTTTTATTTCATCATTAGATAGTTTATACCATCCCTCGTTAATAAGAAGCAATTTCTATTGCACCTTTAAGAACACATGATAGATCACAAATATTACCATTAATGAGAATTTGGTCAAACAGAAGAGGCTAAATTATCCTAAGATTGCGAGCCAAGCTTCCAATCCAGGCAGAAGAGGTACAAGTATCTATTTTTAGTGTACGACACACCTTGAATTTGATTAACGCATTGAAGGAACCTATGTATTAAGAAAGTGAAATAGAGAGAAAACTTGATGTAAAAGCAATTGTATGTCACATAATGAATTGATTACACTATGTACAAGCATTTATACGAAGAATTGTGGACCGCATGGCTAGCTAATTAACTATTGTGCAATCTATCTCGTATATGATCATAACTAACTTTCCTAGAAATGTGATGTTAGTTATTTCAAAAATTTGAACTGAGATCGACTTGATAGCATGTGTTGCAAGCAACTGCGGTGCACTATGTTCTACTTCCATTTGATCAACTAGCTTGGATTATGAGTTATCTTCTATCGAAATCTTATCATTCAACGGTCTCCACAAGCTGAAGCATGGTATATATTGATCATGTCTACCTTCGAAATGAATAAACTGTACTTTGGAGGGTATAACCTTGGTCACGCCTAACCTTAAAATAAGCTAATTGTTTTTTTTTGAACAATCAAAATAAGCTAATTTTTCATGGGTAGAAATAGACAACATTACCCTTTTGAACCTTCTCATTTACCATATGACATCATATTTTCAAATGTTTGGTTCTCTCAAGAAATATTGGATTAAAAGTTATGTGAAGCACATTTTGACTATTGCTAACCTTAAAATAAGCTAATTGTTTTTTTTTGAACAATCAAAATAAGCTAATTTTTCATGGGTAGAAATAGACAACATTACCCTTTTGAACCTTCTCATTTACCATATGACATCATATTTTCAAATGTTTGGTTCTCTCAAGAAATATTGGATTAAAAGTTATGTGAAGCACATTTTGACTATCACAATATAACACTGGGTGCATGGCACATGAAATGTTCAAGTCATTAAGTAGGTATAACAATCATTGAAGTTCACATATTACTATGAAAAGAATTATGTAATGGTAATACTTAATTTAGTCATTCAAATATGAAGTCTTAGTTAAGAATTTTAAAATCAGAGAAAATCAGTAAGTTTAGTCTCTGCAAAATGATCTATATCATGTAGAGCCTTAAAGGACATGCGGTAAGGTAGCTTTGCCAACCTAATTTATGTTTTATTTTTCCAATTTTGTTTTAATAAATATGTATATTTTATAACTACCTACCTATGTAATATAAACTTCGAACTTAGCTAGTCTAAATAATTTTTTTTGTTAAAAATTAGAAGAAATATGAAAGTCAAAAGATTTTCACATGATTGATAAATTTATTTCATTTTATTTTAACATTTCTAAATTTTTCAACAACCATAAAAAGAGTTTTGCTTTATTTGAGAGAGGGATGAACAAATTAACGAGGAAGATGATGACGTAGCCAGGCACGCCACCATGCACAATAGATAAAAAGACATTAATATTGTGACTGTAGAAAAACAAAGTGTCAGAGAAACACACTGTTGTAGTTGTTGTACGTGCCACTGAGATCATGAGCAAGAAATCCCTGATCAACTGGCCACACTTGAAATCCCTTCAATTAAATGTAAATTAAATCAACACCAAGAAAATAGAAAATCCCTCAAAAAAAAAAAAACCAAGAAAATAGAAAATGACACTAACCATTTTAAAAAAAATTGAATTCGATGACGTTTCAAGAATTTAAATTTATCTATAATTGATTTTGTATTAAACAAACAATCTATGTCTCTTTTAATTTAAATTAAGTCACTTACAAAAAGATTGATAGTAACATAACTCTCTTTATAGTTGTTAAAAATCTGAAAATATCAAAATAAGAAGAAATTTTTTACCAATCATGTGAAATTATTTTCACCTTCATATTTCTTAAGATAAATTTACTTATACTAGCTAAATAGGAAGTATATATTATTGAGATAGTTAATTATAAAATATATATACTTATTAAAACAAAATTAAGATTGCATCTGCTTAATAATTGTTAGTATGTCGAATATAAGTTTGAAATTTTATATTATGTAAAAAAATGGATTTTGATAAGCATATTAATGTCTTGAAATTTTAACTTATTAAGAATTGGTGTTTATTCCACTTGGTATTTTTTTCCTTTCCGATTAGATTATCCATAAACTTAACTAGACAAAACTATTTAGAATCGGGTTTTATCCGTCACATAGAGAAATAGAGATTGACAATAAATCGTGTACTATAAATGTTCTTCTTTTGGTACAAAATAGTGTATACTACTCCCGTCTCAACCGGAGCACTTTTATTACAGATAATTGACTTTCATATAAATAATAATAGATACGATGATGTCGTTTTCATGAAATGTTGAAAGATAATTTAATTCCTTAAGTAACCAACCATAAACAACCTCTTACTTTTTTTTGGACAATTTTTTCAAAAAAATCTGTCAAAAAAAGTAACTACAATAAAAAACGAAAATATTTTCAGAAAAGAAAAAGAAAAAAAAATGTTTTGGAAAGAAAATACTTTCCTTTGTTTCTTCCTTTGCACACCTTGTGCTAGGAAGACCTATTTGTTGTGGTAATATAATTCATTTTAGTTTCTTAAAAAAAAAAATACTTTCCTTTTTCTCTTAATTTATCAGCTATTAATTGCAGTTTTCATTATCTTATTAAATTAATCATAATCTTAAGGTTAAATCTATTTTGCATATGTGACATTGACATATGTTTTGCACGATATACATTATAGACAAAGTTGTTTCTTCCATTCCATTGTATCAATAAATTTCAATATCAAATTAAATGATGTGTTATAGAGTAAGATTTAATTATTATAGGATAAAATCCCTCAAAAAAAATTATTTAAGGATAAAAATAAGTTTGTATATAGTTCAAAATCAATACTGATTTATTTGTGAAAGAATATTAGACAAAGTCAATCTTATGAGTGGTGATTTTTTGACACCCTTACCAAAAATGAACATTTCTCACTCTCTTTATCTCTCTTCATCACTTCATCATTTCTTACATAGATAAAAAATGAGATAATGTCAAAATGAGTATTGAAAAATTATTGATGTGCAAACGTTAATTCCTTTTCTTAACGAAGGGGCATTTGATTGCAAAACCTTTTCACTCACTGTGTAGGGTTGAGGGTAGTATCCCACTAATAAATGGATAGACATTTTGTAGGGAAATCATGCATCAATGGGTGCATGTATATTATCGGTAGAGTAGTGATATTTGTACAACTTTTTAGTACAACTTTCATGACAACTTTGGTTTTCTCTCTTTTGATTGGTCAAAAATAATAGAGAGAGAAAAAGGAATAGAGTGAATAAGAAGATAATGTGAGTATGAGAGAGAAAGTTGTCAAAAAGTTGTTAGAAAATGGTTGTACAATTATCATTTCTCTTATCGCTACGTGTCATAATATGTATTGGTACTTGGGTCACGAAAATGTGGTTGTAAATAAGCGGTAGAGCGTGATATTTGGATACGAAAAATTTGGAGGACTAGTAGGATGCTCAGTTTCTTTTATAAACGTAGTAACAATTAACCAAGATATTTGGTATCTAAAAATTATTTTGACTTTACAAATAGTATTACAGCTCGAATTAGGCTAACATATTGGCAAACGAATTTTGACAGTTTGAATTTCTTTGTATAAATTACTCCCTCTGTCCCTCAATAGATGATCTAGTTGACAATATACATTATTGACTTGACATACTTTGACCATATTATTCTACTAATTCACAAAAATAAATAATATCATGTAAGATGTTGTTGGATTCGTCTCGATAAATATTTTTAAAATATTAAATTTTCATAAATTTTTTTAGTAGAGAATTGAAGATATCAAAGATAAAACATATGCATTGGTACGTGTGTCGGAGTCAACTAAGTCATCTATTGAAGGACGGAGGGAGTAATTTATTGGAGTTGGAGGTAACTTCATTTAAGACGTAACAAATACGTCAAAATTCGACCTGATAAGGCAGCTACCAATAAGAGAGACTATCTTTGTTCACCCTCTAGTGGATGCTAGTTTAGTGTTAATAATTGACTTGCATGAGAAGTCTAGGACCATCCTCTAAGGAGCGAGTCTCAAACTTTTAAAACTTGATACTTCCTCGTTCTACGATAGATGACCCATTTAAAAATGTATGATATTGATCTAACTTACTTTGACCATATTTTTATATTAATATACAAAAATAAATAATATTATATAAAATGTCGTTAGATTCGTCTTGATGAGTATTTTGAAAATATTAAATTTTTATAATTTTTCTAATAGATTAATAAAGTTATTTAAGATCAAAATTATGCATTGATGCATGTGACAATGTCAACTGTGTCATTTAATATAGAACAAAAGGAGTACATATCAGATAAAAATGTGAGGAGACAAGTTTTTGGAGTCTTATACTCCCTCCGTTTCAAAATACATGTCCAAGTCAACAACTTCACATATGCCAATGCATAATTTTGACCGTTAATATCTTTAATTATCTAAAGTAAAAAAATTATAAAAATTTAATATTTTAAAAATATTTGTCGAGACAAATCAAACAACATCTTACATGCTAATATTTGTATTTATACATTAGTAAAAAAATATGGTCAAAGTAAGTCAAGTGAATAGTGCACATTGCAAAAATTGGACATGTATTTTGAAACGGAGGGAGTATAAGACAAGGTCTCACTTAAAACCCAAATCTTAAGTGAGACCCATATTTTTTTTAATATTAAAAAAATGAATGTAATTATATAAAATTATTGATAGTTGATTAATTAGCATCATTTAAGAAATTTGTGTAAGAGGCTAGTTCGAAAGGATTGAGTATATTTTTTTTTTCATTTCTTATTAAATACTCTTATTAAAAAATTATAAATAAGTAATGTATATACGTAAGACTTATTAAGTACTTAAAAATGAGTGTCTCTGTTACAGATGTGCCATAAGGACCATGGAAGGCAGTCATTCCCCATGCCTTCTTCTCCCACTTTGTCTATGGTTTGCGCCCATGACAACCACTCGGCTACTGGTCCTGAAAAACTGCCAGTTAGCTTTTCCCCTGCAATATCGTCAACTGCTACCAACAATGCTTTAAAAAGTGTATAAATTTTGAAAACTTTATGGGGTGATTTAGCACAATGCTACCAACAATGCTAACGTTGTAGGTAGCGTCCTTTGCATCTGAATGGTTTGGTTAGCCCACAAGAAGGTTTTATTGTTTTAAGTTTCTAAGAACTTTTGTTTTTTGAGTTGTACTCATATTCATAACACCACTTCCTTTCTCATAGATTTGTTTTAGATGAGAGTGGTCACTTGGCCTGCATAATCTTGCAAACACCACTTCCTTTCTCTGTTTTTTTGTTGACTAAGCTAGGGTTAGTCTTAATTTCTCTTGCCTTGATAAGAAAAATAAAATAAAACTGTTTTTAGTTTTCAAAATTGATTACTCAAAAAATTTCAAACATAATTCTACAAAGTTAGGCTTTTATAGGGTATAGACGCTCTAATGTGTGATTGTCACGCGAGATGGTAATGTATAATCTTTTATAATTGAAATTCATCTCATAAAAGTTTTTATGTTTCTTTTTTTTTGAAGGGTATTACTAACCGGTGCTTTCAGGGTAATGATTAAGGAAACTATAAATAAATTTTTTTTTTTTGAAAATATAAGTTTTGACTTTTGATTAAGTAATAATTCCACTATTTTTTATAAAAAGTTGCTTGTTTTAGTTGCTTAACCAATACCCTCAGAACACATTCTCCTTGTTTAAATGGTGAAAGATTAGGTACAAATTACCCCACATGTAAAAAAAACACCTGTCAGTACGTGTGATTATGTGTTTTCCTTTTTTTCATGATAAAAAACTAGAGTAGGATATTTGTACAACTATTTGGTACAACTTTGTTTTTATTTCTTCTTATTGGTCGAAAATAATAGAGAGAGAAAAA
This sequence comes from Medicago sativa, assembly GCF_051527215.1. NCBI lineage: Eukaryota > Viridiplantae > Streptophyta > Magnoliopsida > Fabales > Fabaceae > Medicago > Medicago sativa. The sequence continues at coordinate 86,279,039 of NC_140749.1, forward strand.
TGATGAGAGAGAATAAGAAGATAATATGAGTATTAGAGAGAAAGTTATCAAAAAATTGTTGCAAAATGGTTGTAAAAATATCATTTCTCAAAAAACTAATACCACTTGGACCACACAATAATGCAAATATATTTCCTCCCTTCAATGACTCTCTCAATTGTGAAATTTCAACAACAAACCAAATAATCTAATTTCTTTATAATTTTATCTCTTAGTTGTAGTTCGCTTGCCTTCTATTTATACGTAATAATCCTTGATATATATAATATATGAATTGAGAAGTAATGATCGAAGGAGATTTGAGAGGAATTTCAACGAAAATAATTTATTTTACACAATGGGTATTGAAAAATGATAGTTGTATATAATTTTGTTATAATTTTTGGAATAACTTTTTCTTCCATTCTTAGATTGGATTCTTATTCTCTTTCGATTATTTTTGTTTAAGAAATGAATGTACAAATTATATAAGCAAAAAACTATTTTTTAGATACATTAAATAACTTATGTATCGGACCTATATATAGACCGTATATATTAGTTATTCAATGAATCTAAAAAATTGTTTTTTGCTTATAAATGTGATCGTATGTAGTATTTCACATGAGTCTTTCTACATCTATGAAGCCCGAATACTCCAAAATGGAGACGTACCCACATCGAATACGTATCGGATATCGATATTTTGCGGGTACTCGCCGATACGTACCCACAGAGTATCGGAATTAATTATTTTAATTTAAAATACATATTTTATCAGATACTTAGACCATCCACAACAGAGCACATGATTTAAGTGCTTAAATGGGACCCCTTTGTCCACATCACTCATTTTACAATAGTATTTGATAAACACCAATTTTTTCCAACCCAGCACCACAAAAGAAATTACTAAAAATTACTAAATAGGTTCCACAAATAATTTTATATCATTACATTTCAACAAAAATTTATTTAATTCATTATGATTTATTAAATAGGGTCCACAGAAAGTGAAGAGAGAGAGTGCTTCCATAGACACCTTTCTTCATAGACACCTAAATACTACACTCCACAATGAGGGTGCCTATTTAATATGGTGTTAAATAAGTGAAACACACACTATTTTGGATGACCTTATAAAATACTCAACAGATAAACGCAGATACTTATAATATATTTCACATAGACCTATCATGCATGAAGGAAAAAAATAAGAAGGGTAAAAAAGTGAGAGGAACAAGAGAGAAGAAATTCAATTAATCAACTTTAAATAAACGTTGTTTTGAGTTCTTTTATGGATGCATTTGTTGATATCCTAACATTATGAATGAAAATAGAATATGATTTATACAAAAACTTATATTTTTTATTTTGATCGTATTCGCATGTATTTTTTTTTTTTTTTGTAAATTATGACTTTTATGATTATATATAGTATTGAAGAGTAATCAATTTTTATTTTTTTTAAAGTATTTTACATGCATATAAATTTTAGTATATATATTTTGTCAACGTATCTAAACGTATTCGTATCCTGAATTTTAAAATTTCATGTATCCGCATACCCGTATCGCATCGTATCTGTATCGGTACTACGTATCCCGGCTTCATAGTTCTGCATAGATTTTGCTTACACAGTACCAGATTCTAATCATTCTATTCTCTTAGAGGAGTGTTATTTGAACAACCATTTGGTTGACAACTTTTGGTACAACCACAATTTACAAAGAAAAAGTTGATATTTGCACGAAAACCAAAGCAATAGAGTGATAAAGTAAAAAGTAATGTGAGTATGAGAAAGAAAATTGTCACAAAAGTTGTCACAAGGTGGTTGTTCAAATATCATTTTTCATTCTCTTATCGATACGATAAAAGCCAGTGGGATGTTTTTTGTGGGACACTGTTGCAATTAATTTGAGTTTGCAGTGGAGCTAGGGAAAGTTGAAAAACAAGAGGAGACATAATGAGATGCGACTGATCGGCATCAATAAGCAAGCGATAGATGGATGTAAATGTATACAGAAGATTGAAAGGTGTAGCTATGCCACCCAACAATTAATTGATTATCTACAAAAGAATAAGATTATGCATCATAGCAACTACTGCTGCGTGAAGATCCTCTCCATTTATTATCCTCTCCATTTCTACCATTTGAAAAGATAAAGACACATAAAAAAGTCAAAAGTAATTAATCATGGTGGGACCCACTTTATGGTAGGACCCACTACCTATTTTATGTGTCTATCTCTCTCCAAATTGCATACTTCCATTTATTTTCTAAATGGAGAGGACCCACTACTGCTAGTCTACTGCAACTGAAGCCAGTAATTTGAGTACTACGTCTACAACCACTAGGTTGCAAAGTTTCATTACCCAGTCCAAAAGAATTACCTATGTATGCCGTAAATTTTTATTTTTGACAAGTAAATAGGTTGTTATTTACTCCATCCGATTTTAAAAAATAATTTGTTTTAAAATAAATGTCATTTTCAGTTTTCAATACAATTACTACTATAATTTTTTTTAATTGTACTCTTCAATTAATACCGTATGCACTATTTTCAAAATATTATTTTTTCTTGCAAAAGACATGTCTTTTCTGAATCTTATAGCAGAATCAGATGCTTCTAATGTGGTTTCAGTGTTGAATACTCACCAACAATCTTCCAACTATGTTGGCTCTATTATTCGAGATTGCATTAGTTTTAAGGGTAGTTTTTGTAGTTTAAATTTTTTGCAAGTTAGGCTCGAAGCCAACCAAACTGCTCATTATTTAGCTAAATATGCTCTTAAGAATTTAGACTGTATATGGGTCGAATAAACTCCGCCTTGTATTTCTGCAGTCTTGGCATTTGATTTATTGCCAGACTTTCGTTAATGAAATTATTTTTAACGTCAAAAAAAAATATTATTTTTTCTTTAATGAAAAATAAACCAATAGTTGATTAGGATAATATGGTAAAATAACATCTCTATTTCTTTTTTTTTTGAATGAACATCTCTATTTCTTTTAATTAGGGCCTGTTTGGTTTGGCTTCTAAGAAGCAATTCTAGCTCAAAATCAATTCTCTACAGTGCCAAAAGCAATTCTAGCCAAAAACAACGTGTTTGGTTCAGCTTTTCAGAATTGCTTTTATCCTCCAAAAGCAATTCTCCATGAAGCTACAAATCATAGCTTCTAGCTTTTCTAGAATCAATTCTCCTTGAACAACGTGTATAAGTTTGTATATTTTATTATTACAACATGTTATTTTACTTTATTGCCCTTTATCAATTCTCATTCTTTATCAATTCTCCTTTAGCTATGTCTATTTTAGTAATTATACATTCAAAAGCAATTCTACATAATTGCATCCAAACATAAATCATTTTGTTTAATCAATTCTACATAATTGTATCCAAACATAAATCAATTCTCTCAGAATCAATTCTGTCAGAATCAATTCTATCAGAATCAATTCTCTCAGAATCAATTATATTCAAAGCTGAACCAAACGGGCACTTAATGTATTTCTTAATATGTGTGTAAAAACCTTAAACGACATTCATTTTAAATCGGATGGAGTACTTTTTTTCCGCTACTGCACCCCAACACTCAAACACAATAATAAAATAAAGGTTTACTAATTAATCTTTTTCTCAGAATTTGTGACTAGGTCTAATACAATTTTAAAAAATCAACTTGTGAATTCAAAATTACCTCTATTTATAAATTTATTATATCATCTATTATCTTATGAGACCTTATAACACCTCTTAAATAAATCATTAACCAATTTTTCTTACGAACTATTCAATTTTTTTAAGAACATATTTACTAATGGGTGTATATAAAGAGTTTCTATAAAGACGAGTACAATGTTATTTGAACAACTCTTTTTTGTGACAACTTCTTTGACAACTAAATTATATAAAGAAATTTAGGTAGTGACACAAAAATCAAAGTAATAGAGAGAGAAAGTAGAAGGACAATGTGAGTATGGGAGAAAAAGTTGTCACAAAAGTTGTCAAAAATGATTGTTTAGATATCATTTCTCTAAAGACAATGGGTGTATATAAAGAGTTTCTATCGTCGTTGGTCTTGTTAACGAGTGTCTCCAGGCACTCTTTAAGCATTCTAGAATGAGCAATTATTCTTTAAAAAATTTAAATATTTCAATTTCCAAGGCAATGATTACATGCATTTTTTAAAATATTTACTACTTAAAGAGTGTCCCGGAGGCACTTGTTAATATTTCATTTTTTTTTAAGGGGTGCCAATCAATGATAAAAGTCACTACTCGTTTATTCATCCAATTTTTTTTTTCAATATTTTTTCACTATTTAGTATTTAAATATAAATAAAAGTTGAACAATTGTTTTTTATGTACTTGTACCAAATTCTAAATTCAAAAACATAATCTCTCAATTTTGGAGATTTTCAATCATTGGAATTTATTTTATTGTTGCTTGCTTATGTATCAATAAAAATAGCTGTATTTTGTCAAAATTTTGGATCGAAGAGATAAAAAAACTGATCAAATATATTTGTTGCTTATATTTAAAATATATTTGTCACCACAATTTTGATACATAACATAAGCAACAATAAAACCAAAATTCATTTTAAAATTATTGTTTTTTTTTGTTGAAAATCCTATTATTAGAATCTGTCCATGTTACGTTGTCTGTGCAGTTGCACGCAGTTGCACTTGCAGTAGGTGTTGTGTCATTTGACATTAGACATTTTCTTTATTTATTTATTTATTTATTTATGCAATGGAACAGATATAGTAGCTTCGTCCCTTTATCCTAGCTTAGGTTTTTCGTAGCTGCTATGGAAAGTTTTTCTGGGAGAAACTTCTCTAGCACTAGCAGTTTAATGATGGATTCACTGACTGGTAGTATCAATGATAGAAATCAGTGTGTTGGAAAAGAACGATGGTAGTTCAATTTTCCACACAGTCGACCGACTGAAATCAGTGTAGAGACAGATATATCATACTCCCTCCGTCTCAGAATATCTGAGTCAGTTTGGTTTTTCACACAGATTAAGAAAAAAGTATAAATAAAGGGGAAAACGGAATATATTGAATTGAGAATGATGAAAATAGTATTAATTAGAGTTATATTGTATTGGAAATGATGAAAGTTGTATTGAAAATTGAAATGACTCAGTTATTTTGGGACACTTTTTTTTTAGTAAATGAGTCAGATATTCCGGGACGGAGGGAGTATATGTCTTCTTCACCTATCAATTTTTGAAGTGCATGATAAAAATCTGATTGAACCAATATCTTCACCGGGTCGATGGATGTTGATCGAACAATTAGATCATTGGTTGAACCGTCTAACAAAACTGAATTGAACTTAAAAAAATAGATGGTTGAACATAGACCAAGTATCTTCAACTAGTTTTGTTCAACTATTAATTTGTATACACACGAACTTAATAAATTGTTTAGCTGAATACAAAGATTTAATTAATCGATTTTGTCATGCGATTCGATCAGTTATTTAATGTTTCGACTAACATCAATTCTCACTAGACTGATCACCGATCCAATTTTTAAAGCATTGGTTCATTCATCATTCACGTGTTTTCGTGTGTAATAAAGAATCAAATCGTGAGATTTTTTTTTGACAAATGTTAGTTTGTTAATATATTAAAGAAGGAAAATGTTAGTAGTTATGGACAAAACTCTGTAACTCCTTTTTAATGTTCCAACCCTTTAACCATTAGATTACATGTTTGAGTAAAGGAGCGTAGGAAAATTTGTTTTTGCTAGGCTTTTAACAATAGCACCTGCATTTTGCGAGGGAAAAGGGTTTAAAGTTTGGCGTGTAGATGAGGATTCAATTGAGTCATCGCAGGTGTTTTATTGGTGTCTCGTTATTTTTTTTTCTTTACAAATGTGAATTCAAAGGCGGCAAAAAGAATGTGATGGTAAAGCAACAACTGAGGCAACAAGACCCATTCAATGGTGGATAAACAATTGTTGTAAATTTTAAATATATTTCAAAAGTTTTATAAATATTATGATTCATAATTTTAAATGTGAAATAAGGGAAAATATGTTTATTTCAAAAATATTTATTCTTCTTTGATTCATGGTAAAATTTTGATCTAGTTATTTAAATCATTATAATATGTTTATTTTGAACCAAATTACAGAAGTTGATGCTCTTTGTTTATGAATGAAATGCATTAAGTTTGCTTTTGCTCAAAAAAAAAAAGAAGTTGATGCTCTTTTTCTTTCGAGGTGAAATTAAGTATTATATAATATATTGCCAAATGTATAGAGAAGATATATATGTATGTAATATGCAAATGGTCAATTTATGAGATGAACGGTTTAAGTTTGGAGTTTAATGAGATTTTATGACTTTAGATTCTTCAATGTTTAACAAACCGTTGCTCTCTCCTTACTACGTGTTCTTTTAAATTTTCTTTATAATAGACAAGGCTACATTGAACTTACACGATTACATTGTGATGAAATTTCCCTTTTTAAGTGGAAAGAATCCAAAACACGGGGATATAAATATTTGATTTAGTTAAGTCTAAATAAAAACATGGGGCCTATGTGTATATATATTCTTAATACTTTAAATTAACGTGTGTTACTAAAAAAAAATTATTACAGAGTTTAAAGGCGGTCCATACATTGCACGCGTACTAATCCTTGTAAGTATATATACACCTGTGATATGAGAAATATTCGGAATACTTTCTTTCTAATATTATCTTTACATTTTACTTTTTTATTGGATTAAACTCGGGTCTTACCACTTTATGTGCAATCCATTTACAAAGTGTGAAACTTATGTGGATTTCATCTAATAAGAGAATAAATGTTAAAGAAAATGTACATATCACTCATCTACTTGTGATACTTTGGCAATAGTAAGCAAGAGAGTATAGATTTTCTTTTAATATCACAAGCTGCGTCTTATTTTACAAACAAAATTTTCTCTCCTCCAACTATTGAGTTTATGGGTGACATCTTACTACTCCCCCGTCTCACAATAATTGTCTCTTTATAATTTTTTTTTCTCAAAATAATTGTCACTTTAGAATATCAATGCAGCATTTATTATTTTTTCCATTATTATACCCTTATTTATTGAATCTCATCCAACTTAACTACTCAACTAACTACAATTAATAAAGGTGTTTTAGTAAATAATACTAATTTTACCATCAAAATAACACAACTAATCATTTTCTTAATAACCGTGCATAAACTTTAAACTACTCCGTACTCCTCCCTCCGGTCCTATTTATAAGAGAAATTTTGGTCAACAAATGTTAATGTATCTGGTTAAAAAATTGGACCAAATACATTCACTTTTATTGACCCAAATTTCTCTTATAAATAGGACCGGAGGGAGTATTATTTAGAGATGGAGGGAGTATTATTTTCGTGATATATTATTGTTGTTCCCTAGGGACAGTGACGAAGTCATATCTCATGTTTTTGTAATAATTGTTTTTATTTGCAGAAATATGGGGCGATATTGTTGATTGGTCATGAATTGCACGTGAGTGGCTTGTGGTTCACGATTGATGATACAAATCATTGGAGGTCAAAATCGCTCATTTTAAAAATCGAGGACAAAATTGTCTAATCACGATGTTTGATGAGCCAAAAATGTAATTAAACCTAGTTAATTTTAGAAACTAATTTGTCGCTTATATTTGTAAGACAGTTATCTGAACTCTAAGATTTCAAGTACCATAACGATGATTTCAAACTATTATTATATCAGTCTACTATATTCCTCTGAAAATTATCCAACCATAAAACAGAAACAGCATGCAGACAAATAATCAGCCAACAAATAAAACAAAATAACACATGCATATTACAGAAATTCCATATATGCAGATAACTGGTTTTCAGGAACTACAAATTTATCCTGAAATTGGCAAAAAACAAAACAAATTTTTATAACAACTTTATTGTATCATCATGTATCGAAAAACGCTATGAACTAATTTAATTATAACCGACAACAATTCAATAACAAGAAGTATCATAAATACATGCTAATATATCTTTAATTAACAATAAGGAAGAATGCCTAAATAAGCTCTCTCGACACTTTCTATCCGCTGTATAACTCCAAACCAATGAAATCTTCATGCTACATTTAAAAAAGTTCTACAGAAAAAGTCTTTGGAGCTAACTGGCAGTTCACAATTAGCATATAATGAACAATTACAGGACTACAACTTTTATATATTATGGACTCATAAATAAATACCTCAATGACGTAGAGAGAACAAAATTTCAATTAATTTAGATTCAGTGTTCTCCATGAAGAGAAGACAAGCCTGGCAATCAGGGCCTGAAAGCGGAAAAAGCCACGACAGAGTTGTGTCCACCAAATCCAAATGAATTTGAAATGCCTGGAAAAAGAAAGGCCAGTTAGTTTTTTTTTTTGAAGGAAAAGGCCAGTTAGTTAGCAGTCCAAATTATGATCTTTATCATGCGAAAATGAAAAATGCACTGGTCGCTGAATTATTTAGAATCTTACCAACATTAATTTCATGCTGCTGCTTGACATTTGCCACTGTATCAAAATCAACTGCAGGTTCTGGATTCTACACTCAAGACCAAGGCAAACAGAATGATTATGAAAAGATAACATCTAATTAACAATGAAACCTAAAACACATCTTTTAGTCTAACGTCCATCCCAATTACCGAGCAATGAAAACAACAAGACTTGACTTCTCAATAATAACACGATAGTCAATATATAAGCACAACAAAAAGAATCCAGGTGAGTAAAAATAAAGGGATAAAATACGGACATTGATTAATACTCCCATTGTCTCCTTTTATTTGTCATTTAAGACAATGGACACACAGTAAAGAAATCATTAATTATACTTCTTTTTAAGAGAAAAAAAATAATGTTCCATCTAAAATGTCCTTATTGTAGCAAGAGCAAAATGAAAGCTAAAAAACAGGTTGAGGTACTGATAAATAAGGTTATTATTGAACGGAAAAATAATTAATATTTTACTAATATTCTAAAGTGAAAGATAATTTGAGACAGGCCATTATTGAAAGATAAAATGAGACAGAAGGAGTAACGAGTAAGGATCCTCTCCATTTATGAAAATAAAGGGAAGATGCCATTTAGAAAGAGATACACACAAAAAATAAGATGTGGGTCCTACCACTAAGTGGGTCCCACCATCGTTAATTATTTTTTTACTTTTTTCAAAACTTTGTGTCTTTATTTCTCCAAATGGAAGAAATGGAGAAGGACATAAATGGAGAGGATCTTGACTCAGGAGTAACAACAATTTATCTACCAATAATAAATGCCCGAGCACTCATTTGGTTCTAACAAAGACCCAACAATCCTAATCCTGAAAAACAAAGAATTAAATAAACGTACGAATTGATTGATTGAGGGATGCAGCCATCCTGTTGTTATGGCTTTCACCGTGGCAATAGCTTCCAAACCCCCAGCTGCACCAAGACAGTGACCTATCATAGACTGATATCACAGAAGAACGTATGCATCAGTTAATGGCCATGGAATTGATCAACTATAACCTACTATGATTTAGAAGGCAGAAAGCTTTCACCAGCAAATAAGAGCAAATGACATGCTAATACCTTGGTGGCATTTATTTTGATGCCAGAAGTGTCCTTGAAAACCTTTTTGATAGCATTAATCTCCGCCAAATCACCAGCAAGAGTGGAAGTTGCATGTGCATTTATGTAGTTGACCTGAAAATAAGCAAATGGCATACTTTCACTATGCTAATTTTTTGTATGCATTAATCAGAAAACTAATCCAATGTTAAGACTGATTTCTACAACTAACATATCAACATGCAGCAATCAACTAACAAATTAGCAGCTTAAGCCCCATATTTGACCTAATGAATGAGCGAGTAGCTGGGTATAAACTCATTTTTTTGCAGAGGAGGCAGCAAGCCCTTACATCCAATAGATGAATTTTATTATGTTTTGATCAGTATTGGCACAGCATTTCTAACTCATTCTGACTTCTTGCTAACATATAAATAGATACTGGACCAAAGTACACAGAGAAAAGAGTAAATGGAATACAACTAGCACAAGGAATTTGGTAGGCCCGGGTCCCAATTCATTCAGAGCATCTCTTTCTTGCCTTTTCTCTTTCCTCTCCTCCCATTTATCATCCAACTCCATCATAAGAATTCTGTCCCTTTCCCCACACCCCCTGCTGCGTGCAAGCAATTGTGCTTTATTTTCACAGCTGGTATTATTTAAGTGAGCTGTCAATTTCTGTTATACCCGTTTTATGGGTGGTTACCAAAGAATACAAACACGCACAGTTTCACCTTGTCCTTGAGGTATACTCCCTCCGGTCACATTTATAAACAAAAAACAACTTTTTAAATGCATTAAATAATTAATATATCTGACCTATAAATGTGACTGAATACATTACTTATTCAATGTATCTAAAAAAGTGATTTTTGTTTATAAATGTGACCGGAGGGAGTAAATCAAGAAATTTTTCATATCGCTAAAATAACAGGAGTTCATTTGGAAATAGTTTCATTCTGTTCTGAGCATGAACCAAATTCTCCTTTATTTCATCAAGAATATGGTTTCTCTCCACAATATTAGCAATGCCTTCCACCATGGAAATGTGTCCAGTTTTTCTCACTAAATTCGGTGGTTTCATCTCTACCATACAAGGCTGAAACAGGAATGAGTTTACACTTTACAGGAGCTATTTAATTTTGTGCTTCCCTAGAACTCAACTCAGCTGAGCCGTCTTTGCCGTTCATAATTGTTGCAAGTTCTTCCTTCACCTTTCAACCCTTATCCCAGGAATTTTGATCCAAAATCACAAAAGTCCTTCAAGAGGGGATCATAATATCTCATCTGGACATCCTTTTTCTTCATGATTCAAGTTTTGATGCCTTATACGAGAGGCAGAGCTATCCCACTTCCCTCCATCTATATATTCATCGTTTGCAGCTCCCACAATTGGGAGCTCTAACACCAGTTGGTAAAAACTGGACCAAAAAAGAAAAATGATAATAGAACGTATAATGTATGTATAACCCAGGCACTGATAACAGTTTTAGTACCCTGAATTACAAGAGAAAACCCAACAGAAATGACTAAAATCGAATGAAATTAGTCAGCCCAAGGCTTTTTTAGAGGCCTTAGCTTTTCTCTTCAATGCTCTCACCGTGCATATTTTTCTTGCATTTTCTCTTTCATCTCCCTATTTATCATAGGATTAAATGCTAACACCAGACCCATAGTCCCTCTCATACCACACCCCAACACCATGTGTGCAGACCGCTTCACATGTATACTCTTCAAGCATTATGTGCATCCTAATTTATGTAATTGGAAGACTATATGAACCTAACTTTTTCACATCTATTAATACAGAACTCAAATCATAGAAAATCTTGTAAACCTACTTGAAACCATAACTACATAGCAGCAGCTATACAAGAGATGTTTGCTATTTTTCATGCATGCCAGGTCATCCCCTATTGTATCGTGTACTAAAATATGTTGAAAACACGCATCCAGTATTGCAAGCAAACAGAAACGTAGAGTCGGCCAGAAAGGAAAAACATGCTGAAGGAGGAAAAAAATGAATCAAATGGGAGAATTGAGACCAACAACCATTTAAATAGATAATTTTAGCAACAAAAAGTGTAAGCCGGGTAAAGAGAATGAAACAGTACCTCCTCAGGAGACACACCGGCATCTTCAAGGCTGCTCTGGATGCATGTAGACACGCCGAGTCCGTCAGATCTTGGATCAGTCATGTGATAAGCATCACAGTTAACAGCACCTCCCAAATATTCAGCAATAATAGGTGCACCTCGCTTCATGGCATGTTCCAGGCTTTCCAATACCTGTGAAGTTATAGTACTCTCGTTACAATATAGAAATTAGCTTGTATAGGACCCAAAAAAACAGGACACACACAACATGGCTATTTCTTAAACACTTCAAAGATGCAAGGTTTAGAATTATTCTTTTTTGGATCATGTAAGATGGTGGGACCCCTTCCTAGACCCTGCATATGCGGGAGATCTAGTGCACCGGGATCATGTACAAAGGAAAAGATAATGCTGTTACAATGCTCACAATAGTATTAAAAATAGACCATCTTAAGAAGCAAGTATAGCAGTAGCAATTGCAATTGAATTCTACTTGATCATGAATTTTGTGTATATTTTTACTCAAATGTTAGTATTTAGTTGTTAGATTAATTATTTATTCATTTGTCTGAGTTTGAACTCAGAACCTCCAACACCTTAACCCTTGAGCTGCCCATATTGTTAACCAACCCCCCATATTGTTAATCAATGTAACCAACCAACAACAACAACAACAAGAAGAAAACATTAAGGATGTTGAGAGAAATAAATCCTAACCAAAACTCCAGAACCTTCTCCCATAACAAAACCATCACGTTCTTTATCCCAAGGCCTAGAAGCAGTTTTAGGGTCATCATTTCTCTGAGAAAGTGCCCTGCAAGCAACGAAACCACCCAAACCAATTGGAATAATCGCAGCCTCAGTCCCACCGGCTATCATCAAATCAGCCTCACCTCTACGAATGTGATTGGCAGCAGCATAAAAACAATAATTTGAAGTAGCACAAGCAGTTGAAATAGAATAATTTGGACCCATAAAACCTAAATCAATCCCAAGTAAAGCTGAACCCATATTTGTAATAGCATAAGGAATAAAAAAAGGTGTTATCTTTCTATATCCCTTTTCAATCAAATTCTTAACTCCTTCAGAAAACACAGTTAAACCACCCATTCCTGATCCAACCAAAACGCCAGCACGTTCCTTATCAATCTGCAAATCAAAATTCAAAATTCAAAATTCAATTAGGATATAGTGAGGAAATCAAATCAAAATAGTGTGAAATGAACGAAACAAAACGAACCTTGGATAGATTTGCAGCACCGAGATTAGCGTGTTCGAGTGCTTTCTTACCGGCGACAATGCAGTACCGGAGACAATCATCAAGTCTCCGGTCATTCTTCCCGTCGATGTAACCCTCAGAACTGAAGTCACGGATCTGACCAGCGAATCGAGTTGGGAATTTGGAAGCATCAAATCTATCAATGGAAGTGATACCACTCTCACCAGCGAGAAGCTTATCATAGTAAGCATCAACGTCATTTCCAAACACCGAAGCAAGACCCATACCAGTAATCACAACACGCTTCTTTGGATCCTTTTCTCTTTGCGGCGCGGTGGTGGTGGTGACCGCGGCGGAGATACGAGTGAGTCTCTTGGTTTTGGCGGCGGAGGTGGCGGCATTGGAGGATTTACGGCGAAGTGGTTCGAGCGGTGAAGGACGGAGAGTGGAGGGAAGTTGTTGTTGAATCTGAACTGATTGCATTGTAAGTGTTTGATGAAATGACTGACACTCACTGACGGAGAGTACGAAGAAGGTGAGTGAGTGAGTGAATGAGTGTGTAAGGTAAGATAGCACTGACAAGTTGTTATTAATCTTTGGTATTTAATGTATTTTGACGGTAATAACTATGTTTTCTTCTACATTGGAAATTTCGGAGTTCATAAATATAACGGCAACTTTGACATGTCCACCCCTTCTTTAGGTGTAGATCAACTACCCCATTTAATTTAATTTAATTTTTTGGCTAATGTTAACTTGTGCCCTCAAGGCACATGTTAAGATACTCATTATAGAAATACACATATCAAAATGTGTGCATTCAACTTCTTAAAAGTTGTTATATTGTGTTTTCCAATGCAAAATTGCTCTATTTAGGTTGCTTAACATGTGCCCTAAGGGCACAAGTTAACATGACCCTAATTTTTTCTAAGTAGTAGGGGTTAGCTCGTACGATTTCCTCTCTTAAAATAGATCTTGACTAATATGCATAAATTTGTTTTTTGGTATTGAATCGGGAAATTAGCCATAGCACATTTGCTATAATGATAAGACTTTATTCGGTTAAGTGTGTATTTCGATTGTCATCACGTTTTCTCAAACCCACGTTAGCATTGAAGTTGAGTATTGTATCTTCGTGCTTTTAGCGTTTGAGGTGCATTGGGACGCAAAAATGTCATGAAAAACGCTTTACCAAACAAGCTATAAGAGTGTTTACCGTCTTTGCGTAGAGAAACGTGTTGACACTTCTTATTTACGTTATCTGGGTTTATGGTTAGGTATTTCAAAGATAAAAATTCTTATTAGGCAATGTGTTGTGGCTACTTAAGTCTTCATATCACTTTTTGTTTTGATTCACATCATTTTTTTTTCTTGGAATTTTGAGTCACGTGTTTCCTTAATTCTATTCACCGCAAGATTTGTTTGGATGAAATTTTAACTTGCATATCAAAATTAGTATAGCTTAATAATCTATTAATTTGACAATATGGGAAGGTGGTGACATTGTGGAATCTTCATGATTATACGAGCAATGGCCTATTATCAGTTAATTTGACAACATGGGAAGGTGGTGACATTGTGGAATCTTCATGATTATACGAGCAATGGCCTATTATCAGAGTTCAGACAATTGTAGTTTTTTGAGTGATTCCTTCTGGAAGTCTTCGTGCTTCATCTCTGGATTTACATCGACAATATCCAAACATGCAAGTTGGTCCCTAAGGGGCTGTTTGGTTGAGGAGAAGATGGGACGAGAGAAGTTGAAGGGAGAGAGAAAGGAGAGAAATGTCCCATCAAAGCTGTTTGGTGAGGGAAGAAATAGGGGAGAGAGATCAAAAATCAGTGGACCCCACGTCAATATTCCTTCTCTCCATGGATGCGAAGAAAGGGGAGGAGATGTTGTTATTTTAGGCATTTCTCAATTTTGCCCTTGCTTAGATAACAGTAACGTAGACCATCTTGTTAATTTTTGAAAGGCTAAATAACATTGTTTTTTTGTATGACCAAATAACAAATAATCTTTAAAAAAAAAATACGATTTGATAAAACCAGTGAAAATAAATAGTGTGAAAATCTAGTAATATATTTTTTTTTTGATAAAACTATTGTAATGAATTGATTTAATTAATTGACTTCGTTAAACTATTTTAAACAATTAATTAAGAAGTAGTCTAATTTATGTGTAAAAATAATCAATTTAATTTCTTAATTAAATTAGAATAAAAAAACTGCATTAATTTATATATGAAATCAAAGAAAGTATATATGAAATTAAATTACTAAGATAATAAATTGTATTAGTTTTTTTAATATAAGGATATTTTAGTCTTTTCAAAAATTAAACACACTTCTCTCTCTTCTATTTCTCTCTTTCTTCTCATGTACCAAACAATATATCAAATCTATTCTATTTCTCATCTATTTCTCTCTTTTCAAACTCTTTCTCACATTTTTCTCTCTTCACACTTTCTTTTCACAACCAAACACACCCTAAGCGTTCAACTTTGTTACACTTGCTGAAAGAGGCATCATCAACATATGGAGCTCTGAAAGGTAATATATACGTCGATGTCCCCATTAGTTAAAATGTTTTAAAATTGCTTCAGTCAATAAAGATTGAAGTTGTGCGCGCTCATAATTTTTATTTATTTATTTATTTGTAATATTGACAGTGGACAATGTTGTTTCAGACAAATGTTTCCTTTGATAATATAATTGATACTGATGATGAAAATGTTTAAGATCATACATCCAAAATACATGATCAAGATGTTTCACATAGTTTAGAAGGGGGTTTCACTTATGTTGTTATGCTTGGTTCAAATCAAATATTGATTTGTGTGGCCCCTTGATTCTAATGTATTCTCTAAGATGGACTAAAGATGATATTTATCATTGCTGTGGGTGTTTGGAATCAAATCTCGCTAAAAAGCTTGTGGAAAGTAATAAAGAGGTTGTAGATATGAAGTTTGTGTACAACAATATAACGAATAACTCATAGCTTTTGTTACATATTTTGGAGAGATATGAAAATGTGCATTTTTAAAATTCAGTAAAATATTGTGATACAAGTTATAGTTTAACTTTTTTAGTAACTCAGTCAATTTAAACATATCAACGCATGATATTGTTTTCAACAAGTTTTTATTTTTGTTGTTTTTGTTTTGGCCCAGAAAATTTGACTTTACTTGTTCTTGAAATGAATGTATCTGGTATTCAATACACACAATTATCTTCTAAAGTTGTCCATTGAATCATGTCGCGTATTGAGTCAAACTTACATAAACAATCATCATTTCATCAACCATTCCAAATAATCATAATTGAATTAGTGATTGCAAATTATAATTAACAAACGAATGGTGGATCTCCAAGCATCATACAAACCGACACAGAGAAACCTACTATTTTTTACACGTAATAATAGTACAACCTAGCATGTGTTCTTTCAATTTCCTTTATTCTTGTATTAACAACGTCTAACCTTATAAAATATTACTCCATCCGTCTCACAATAATTGTCCCTTTAGCATTTTTTTTTATGTCTCAAAATAATAGTCACTTTAGAATATCAATGAACCATTTATTACTTTTTTCCACTATCATACCCTTATTTATTGAATTTCATCTAACTTAACTACTCCACTAACTACAATTAATAAGGGTATATTAGTAAATAATATTGATTTTACTATTGAAATCAACTCAATTAATCATTTCCTTAATTACCGCGCACAAACCTTAAACGACTATTATTGTGAGACGGAGTGAGTATTAATTCTTCAACTGCTTTAATATGTTTTTCATCTAGCTCATGTACCTAAGAAAAAGTCACACACACACACACACACACACACACAAAGCTAGAAGACCATGTATTCCATGTTCAGTTGGTCCAATCTTCAATGTATATTCCATGTTCAATTGGTCCAATCTTCGAGACATAAATTGTTATATCAATTTCAAACATAATTTCTCTGATCGCTTTTTGAATGAAATAATTATTTATTTATTATGTATCTATTATTTATCAAATAACTATTTAAATAACCACATAAATCACACTAATTATCTATTGCAATGTTCTATTAATTTAAGAACAAATTATAAATTAAACTAGTTACTATTTTAAAGTTAAACAAAGAACATCACATCGTTAATTATTTTGTTGACCTCTCATTTATCTTAATATGTTCTTTTATTACTCCTCTAACTATTAGCATATACTTTTATAAAAAATGTAATATTAATTTAAATATATGTTAGGCGGATTGAGAGGTAATATAATGCAACTATTTATGGTCTCTTTTATAGATTACTAACAATATTTGGGGCCCCTTATGTATGGGTCATGGGTTGTCATCCATCCGGACTGCACTTTGGGCCACCACTAGTTGTGTAACGTGAGTGGGTCTGTGCGGTTGTCAAAGTCAACTAATGTGTATTCGAGTATTTTTCATTCTCAAAGTGTACAACTAAATATTTCTTTCTTGATTTTTCGTTACAATGATTTTAATATTTCTTTTTTTGATCATGTACGTAGCCTAGTGACTAGAAATTTACTTCTTAAGCTGGATAGGTGTGGTGTTTGAGATTTGAACTTCAACCGTTGCATATATTATGCAATGTATGAGTTAAACTCATGGGAACAAATTATTTTATTTTTATATCGTGTGTATGTTAAAATTAGATGCAAATTAGATAAAAGAACACTTGATAAAACGTTTTAGTGAAATGTTTACTTTAAGAGAGGAAAATGAAGAATGTTGCACTTATCTTTTTCACAAGTATGTTATTGTTAATACTACTAATATGAATCTATAAGTACACAAATGAAACTTAAAAGTTATGCTTTAGTTCCTTTTTCAATTTTTGAAGTTATTTCTTTTGATATAATGAATATTGATTTTCGATTTAGGGTTTTCACATATTTGATAGTTTTGTTATTGTGTTTTTTAAATTTGATATAAAATACAAGATACAAGGAGTTATGAACCTAATTCACTCAAATCGCATAATCATATAAAAGGAGTACAAATAGTTCAGATAAAACAAAAGTGGTATAGGAAATAACATAGGCAAACACACAGACACAATCAAGATGCTATTTTAGTCCAACCAAACTCAGTTTTACGAACTGTAAATCAACAAACAACGAGAAGGTCGTGAAATAGATCGAAATCGAGAACAACTCCAAGAACCTAGATTAAGCATGATAAACATTGAACCAATCTCGATATAAAAACCAACAACTGGTATCAACAACTTCGATTCCGGTGGAATTCCGGCGAAATTCAATCTCTTATGTATTCTCTGCATTACAGTATATGGATTTTATGTATTTTATATTATGATTTCATGTGTTTATTGAATTCAATCTTTTTACCTCTTTTCCTGCATTAGGATGTAAGGTTATATGTATTTGATACGGGGTTTTTGCTGATATTCTCATTTATTTGTTTTTTTTAATTTAGTGAATTGTGTTTTATAATTTTCTTTTTAGAGTTTATGTTAATTTTTCTTTTTTTTGTTTGTTATTTTTTTGTTCTAATTTAATTTTACACAAAAATGACAAAAATGAATCAAGCAAATTTCTTATGCCCTCATGCTTTCATTCCACAAATTCTAACTTCAAATTTTCTACCACCTATTGTTTTATCGAATGTTCTCGCTATTGATATGGTAACAATTCAAGTTCCATAACCTTAATGCTTCTAGAGTTGTTGCATATTATCAAGTAAACTTTGCAGCCCAATTTTCATGAAACGAGATGTTACAAGGTGACTCCACAATCATGAGATGTTATATCAGTACCATATAACAGGAGTTGGGGGTCCACATCTGTGATGCAATTGCATGTGTTATAGGGTATCTTTAGAAAATATATTTGATATTTTTTTGCGTAAATTGGGTATACTCTACGTGTAATTGATATTGACAATCAATAAGAGCTCACCATATTTTCATTTCATACTATTAATTTCTAATTATCCAAATAAAAATGAGTGATGTGACAAAATAGTGAAGTTTTATTGGATATCATCGTAGATCTACTCTACAAAAGCAATGCATATCTTATAATTTTTTTTACCATATTTTTGTTTGCCATGCAAAGTTATTTAAATTAAAATAGTTTGTATCGCTTTTAAATTATATTACACTACTAAGTATCCATATGGGGACTCGATAATGATTTTTTTTTTTGTAGAAAAATATTAGTGATCTTCTGGTTTTAAATATTAATGATCTATTTTTGCTTAAAGTGTATTTTAATATAATTTCTTTTTACACTTCAAGTAGTACACTGCTCCCTCACCTGTGTCAATCGTGACGACCCTTATGAAGATCTTCAACATGTTTTCTTTGATTGTTTTTTCGCTATGCGAGTTTGTCTTAGAACCATGTTATGGGACACTGTGTACCGTGCTTGTACTCAGACTACCAATGTCGTTGACACTATTTTCCAACTAGTGCATGTCCTTTCTCGTGTAGATGTCCAACGATTTGCTGCTCTCTTGTTGAATTTGGGGAAGCACAAGAACCTTAAGTTTTGGCAAGATGTATCCGAAACAGTAACACAAGTTGTTGATATAGAGCTTTGCACCTCATGGATGATTAAAGCTTAGCCAACATTCCTCCAATAACAACAAATAATAGCTGTTTTAGAGCTCACAATCTGGCTTCAAACTCCACAATTCTAGTTGATACTGTTAGCTCGTCTTTTACTAATATTCATGAGCAACGAATGTATCCATGTATGTATCCTGTTTCGTGGCAGTGACCACAAAGAGGTCGGGTAAAATGCAATGTTGACGCTTTTTTTTTCGAACTAAATAGGACATGAATATGAATGTGTAGGGGTGGGCATGGTTCGGTTAACCATTAAAACTGAACCGAACCGAACCAAATTGTTGAAATGGTTCGGATAAACCGAACTGAACCATTTAAAGTTTGAAGGTAACCAAATTGAACCAAATTATGGTTCGGTTAACCATTTGCTTACCTATTAACCGAACCGAACCAAAACTAATATTTTTTATCCAATGAATAAAACAATTTTTATTTAAAAAAATAACAAATTAAAATTAAAAGGTAGAATAGTTTATTTCTTCAAAACAACTTATCTTATGCAAAACAACTTATTATGATCTTTTTTTTAAATAGCTTATTCAAAACAGCTTATTTTATGCAAAACTTATTTTTTTTTAAAAACAACTTATTTTATGCAAAACAACTTATTCAAAACAGTTTATTTTTGCAAAACAACTTATTTTAAAAAACAGCTTATTTTAAAATTAAGAGTCTGAAAATTAAGATTTACCAAACCATTACAATTGATTTGATCAAATTGCAAGTTGTCACAAAAATGTGACATTTAATCCTTAAGGAGGTTCTAGCTTGCAAATTACATTATTAAAGAAAATGTATCTACCAGAAACATTTCATGCATGAACGTTCAGACTCTTCCTTTAAATCAATTCTTGATAGCAAACTGTTAGAATACATTTATTGTGCTCCTTTGAGATAAACAACTGTTGTTGTTATTGTTAGATTCCTATGATAAAATACAGGACCTGTGATGAATGTTTGACAACATAGTGAAAGCTATAAAACGAATCACAATTACCATAGCAGTATTTCCATGTTACTGCCAAATAAGAAAAGAATCGCAATTCCCATTGTACATAGTTTTTCCAAAATAGGTAAGTAAATCTCTAATCATTTAGGTAACATGCAACTTTAAAATCGGCAAATGCCACTTTAACGCAACTTTAAAATCTAATGGTGTAAACATGTTAACTGTATGCTTACAAAACTAGGTACTCGAAATTGTTCCCTAACAATGTGTTGCTATCCTCGAATAAGCCCCAAGATCAGCTAGTAGATTTCTCAAAGAATTGCAATAGACTTAGTTAACAGAAGTTGACTTCCCTAACATAAAACTAACCATCCTAACAGCTTATTCAAAACAGCTTTAAAATAAGCTTTTTCATTAAACAAGTTGTTTTGAATAAGCTGTTTTTTAAAATAAGTTGTTTTGCATAAAATAAGCTATTTTAAAATAAGCTGTTTTTAAAATAGATATGGTTAATGGTTCGGTTTGGTTCGGTTCGGATAATTGTGGTAACTAACGGTTCAGTTCGGTTAGTGAATTGTTATCAAAATAATGGTTCGGTTCGAGAATTTGTTAAATGGTTCAGTTAATTTTGATACGGTTCGGTTCGGTTAACCGGTTCAATTTGGTTTTTGGTTATTTTTGCCCAGCCCTATGAATGTGTATCTATGATGAGGATGACATGTTTGTTCTTGTTAAAATTATTCCAATTTTGATTATGTATGTTGTTAATGTTGGTGAAGCTATGATAAGGCTAACTTTAAATGATACCTTAACTTGAATATTTTCATAGTCACGTATTCACTACCTTAATAATTGTTTGATCTTGATCAGACAACTCGGGAAAAAAAGTATTTAATTTTTATTTATAATTCTGTTCTCAAATCAGGACCGGCTGATCATGATTAGAATGCCGATGACGCATGACTGCGTGAATGCGCAAATTGCAGGATGCTGTCAATCATGATCCATCTATTTTAGTTTACTGATTTTCATCGGTTTCTTATATGCAAATTGCGCAAATTGAACATCTTTTTATATTAATATAGTTGATGATCTTGTTGCAGGAGCTTGGTGTTTCAATCCCACTTGAAAATAGAATGTATCATTTTTATCTTTTCACTTCATTCCACCCATTTCTTCAATCTTTCAAGCAACTTGGCAATTTCTGGATGATCATGCATTAAGAAAAAAGAACATTGATTGTCCACATGTGAATTGCGTCATTCATGTTCTGAGTCATAATTAACACCTCATCGATTCCTCTAAATTTTCAGTTCTTCAACATGATCTTGTTCCTTTTCATTGTGCCTCATTAGATCGTGCCTCAAGCATTCATTGCCCCATATCAAGTATTTGCAAATTTTTTTTTTTTTTTTTATAAAAAGAACAATACAGTAGAATAGACTATTTCTATTCTAATTAAAGTATAGTTAATATATATAACACGACCAGCAACCATTGAACATCTGCGGGGATAGCTCAGTTGGGAGAGCGTCAGACTGAAGATCTGAAGGTCGCGTGTTCGATCCACGCTCACCGCATTTTTTTTTTCCGCTTTCAACAAACCAAACGCTGGTTGTTCAAAGAAAAAATTCGTAAAAATTTGATTTTTTGGGCCCAAATCGTATAACTCTTAATTTAATTGACACTTTTTTTTTTTTGACAAAGTTTCTATATATTAATTTAATTGTTCAAAGAAAAGATATTAATTTTGACACTAAAAACGGTTACTAATAATATGTAAGTATCCTTTCTTCAAATAAATAAATAAAATTAAATATTCATATAATTTTTTTAATATTTGATTTTTTTACGTCATGTATATATATTTGTAATTGATACTAAAGAAATGTGTTGTGTATAACAAACTAGTTTAGAGACCCGGCGTTGCCCGGGTTAGATATTAAATAAGTTTTATAAGTTTGTATGCACGAATACACGTGTCAGTATATTAGAGTGAATTTATTTAAATTTACAATTATAATAATATCATAAAAATAAATATAAATGATGAGATGAATGTCCAATGCAAGAATAAAAAGTGTAACAAAATCAATAATGAATTAGTCCAAGTGGTAAGAGTTTTGGGTCCCTTTAAACATGTGGTCATGAGTTTGTTTCATGGCCCATGCGTATGAGAGAGAAAAATCGATTGAAAAGGAAGAAAGTGGTTGAATATATATATATATATATATATATATATATATATATATATATATATATATATATATATATATATATATACATGTATATAGGGATTTGCTAAAACACACCCACTAGTTTTTATGTGGGAGTGTTTTAGCAAAGCTACACCTTAGGGTGTATTTAACCACTTTTTAGTTCTTTACTTGCTAAAATACTCCTTCTAAAAAATAAGTGGATGTATCCTAGCAAATGCCTATAGGATTTGCTAGAACACACCCACTTGTTTTTGTTAGAAGGTGTGTTATAGCAGCATACACCTTAAGGTGTATTTATTAACTTTTTAGTTATAACTTGCTAAAACACTCCTACATAAAAATTAGTGGGTGTGTTCTAGCAAACCCCTATATATATATATATATATATATATATATATATATATATATATATATATATATATATATATATATATCAAAGTATATGTATGAGAAATAATAAAAGTCGTGTTTGGCAAACCTGAAGAAGGAAAAATGTTAGATGAAAAGAGGGTTTGGGGATTCTGTTTGTGCTTAAAATATGTAAATATGTGATTAACGAAAATTTATTTATTTATAGTTAACATTTGCATTAGAATGTGTTGCTAAAAGATAACATAATAACTAATCGAACCTTTTTTTCCCTCAAACATAAAAACTAATTGAACGATATAGTGCTAAAAGATTAGTAATAATTAATTGAAGCTTCTTTTCCAAAAAACAAATAAACAAATTGGAGTCTTTTAATCATAAAATAAGATCGTATATGTACACTTTGTTGAAAGTATTATGTGTAGTTTGTTGAGATATTTCCGCTACATAAAATATTAGAAATTCAATAAAAATTTAAAGAAAATATTGAGTAGATAAGATCAAAATGTTGTTGAGATATTTATGTTAAATAAAATAGGGTTAATTAAGTTTTTAGTCCCTATAAATATTCACAATTTTGTTTTTAATCCCTGTAAAATAAAATCAAACTTTTTAGTACCTGTGACATTTTCCTTAAGCATTTTAGGGACCAAAAATGTTGATGGAAATTTTTATAGGGACTAAAAATGCTAATGAATTTTTTTTATAGGGACTAAAAATGCTGATGGAAAATTTTATAAGGACTAAAAAGTGTGATTTTATTTTATAGGGACTAAAAACAAAATTTTGAATATTTACAGGGACCATTTACTTAATTAACCCAATAAAATATTGATTTTTAAAAATAGAAAAAATAATAAAAATAGGGTTAATTATGTTTCTAGTCCCTATAAAATAGCGACCTTGTAAGTTTAGTCCCTACTTAATTTTAATAGCATTTTTAGTCCCTATAAAATAAAATTTACTTATAATTTTAGTCCCAGCTAAAACAAAGTTTGATTAATTATCCTTAAACTCTTAAATTTTTGAACGATTTTTTTGAGACAAGATTAGAACACTATGAAAGGTTCGTTTACTAAAATTTAGAATTTTCTGACATGAAATGAATTAAATATGAATTTTTTAAAACGACAAAAGTTAAAGATAAAAAGTAATAAAATCTGGATGTAGAAATCAAATTTTGCGATAATTTTTTGCGGACGAACTTTTAGTAATGTTCTAAACATGTCTGCAAAAAATTGTTCAAAAATTTAAGAGTTTAAGCATAAATTAAACAAATTTGAATTGAGTAGGGACTAATACTCAGTGCAGAAAAACAAAATTAGGGACTAAAAATGCTATTAAAATTAAGTAGGGACTAAACTTACAAGGTCGCTATTTTATAGGGACTAGAAACATAATTAACCCATAAAAATATTGAGAATGAATGTGGAAGTGACACCTGACATAAAAAACCTTACATTATATATATACTATTGATTGATGATTGATGTGTAGTTTGTTGAGATAATTCTGCTACATAAAATATTAGAAATTCAATAAAAATTAAAAAAAAATACTGAGTGCATAAGATCAAATGTTTGTTGAGATATTTATGTTAAATAAAATATTGGTTTTTAAAAATAGAAAAAATAATAAAAATATTGAGAATGAATGTGGAAGTGACACGTGACATAAAAAACCTTACTTTATATAAATACTATTGATTGATCGATATCAGGTCCTGAAATATTATTATTAAAATCAAAACGCTACTGATTAATAATATTAAAACGAAAAGGACCTTCGTATGGGACTGCGGTTATTAACTCTATACCTTCGTATGGGATGCAAATCCAGTGGTATCCTCAATCTATTTGTGATTATCTTGACAAAGTTGCGTGTAGATTTGTCTGGAAGGGATCCGAGAACAAAGGTATTCATTTGGTTAGTTGGGATAAAATGACCCGCCACAAGAAATTAGGTGGCCTTGGTATTCGCATTGCTAGATTCCAGAATGTTGCTCTCCTTGGCAAGTTGGTGTGGGATATTCTTAACTCTGAAGATAAATTATGGGTCAGGATGTTTAAAGATATTTACTTGGGGGAAAATTTGGTCTTAAATGTTACTAGTCGAAAGGGGTCTCCTACTTGGAACTCTATTGTCAAAGCTATTGAGCTCCTTAAAGATGGGTTTCAATTCAAATTGGGGGATGGTAACTCTAGTTTTTGGTATAGCCCTTGGCTAGATAAGGAACCTTTTTGTACTCATGTGCCTTACGTTCACTACCATGATATGAACTGAAGTATCAAGGATCTTGTTGATGGGAATGATTGGAAACTTTCTCGCCTATATTCTATACTTCCCACCAAAATTATTAATAAGATTAATTTGGCTCCTCATTTTCTAGTGCATGACGTTCCTGATGTATGGGTGTGGAAGTGACACGTGACATAAAAAACCTTACATTATATATATACTATTGATTGATTGATTGATGTGTAGTTTGTTGAGATAATTCTGCTACATAAAATATTATAAATTCAATAAAAATTAAAAAAAAAATACTGAGTGCATAAGATCAAATGTTTGTTGAGATATTTATGTTAAATAAAATATTGGTTTTTAAAAATAGAAAAAATAATAAAAATATTGAGAATGAATGTGGAAGTGACACGTGACATAAAAAACCTTACTTTATATAAATACTATTGATTGATCGATATCAGGTCCTGAAATATTATTATTAAAATCAAAACGCTACTGATTAATAATATTAAAACGAAAAGGACCTTCGTATGGGACTGCGGTTATTAACTATATACCTTCGTATGGGATGCAAATCCAGTGGTATCCTCAATCTATTTGTGATTATCTTGACAAAGTTGCGTGTAGATTTGTCTGGAAGGGATCCGAGAACAAAGGTATTCATTTGGTTAGTTGGGATAAAATGACCCGCCACAAGAAATTAGGTGGCCTTGGTATTCGCATTGCTAGATTCCAGAATGTTGCTCTCCTTGGCAAGTTGGTGTGGGATATTCTTAACTCTGAAGATAAATTATGGGTCAGGATGTTTAAAGATATTTACTTGGGGGAAAATTTGGTCTTAAATGTTACTAGTCAAAAGGGGTCTCCTACTTGGAACTCTATTGTCAAAGCTATTGAGCTCCTTAAAGATGGGTTTCAATTCAAATTGGGGGATGGTAACTCTAGTTTTTGGTATAGCCCTTGGCTAGATAAGGACCTCTTTGTACTCATGTGCCTTACGTTCACTACCATGATATGAACTGAAGTATCAAGGATCTTGTTGATGGGAATGATTGGAAACTTTCAAGCCTATATTCTATAGTTCCCACCAAAATTATTAATAAGATTAATTTGGCTCCTCATTTTCTAGTGCATGACGTTCCTGATGTATGGGTGTGGACCAATTGCACATCTGGCATATACTCCGTTCGAGAAGGCTACCAGTGGTTAATGGGAGCGCAGACTTCATTGCTTGGGGAAGAAAGTTGGAATTGGATTTGGCGCCTTTGTGTTCCTTCAAATATTCAATTCTTCTTATGGCAATTGTGCCACGACTCTGTTCCCTTCAGGTCTGTTTTATTGTCTCGTAATCTTATCTCTTCTAACATATGCCCTATTTGTAATCAAGGTAGTGAAGATATGTTTCATGCTTTGTTTTCCTGCCCTCGTGCCAAGGACGTGTGGTCCTTTTGTCTCCACAAGTCGGTCACTCCTCCACATCGAGATAATTTGCGTACTTGGATGAAAGAATTTATTTCAAATACTGGCCCAGTTGGTCCCATTATCATGTGGAAGATTTGGTGTTCTCGCAACAAATGTATCTTTGAGGATATTAAACATTCTGTCCAAGAAATTGGCGCTCAAGTGTTATCATCTCTGCATCATATCTTGAAAGCTTTTGCTCATCCTACCCCTCATAGTGTTCAACAGCCTGCACGTATTGTTAGTTGGCAACGACCTAGTATGGATTCGGTAGCTCTTAATGTTGATGGCAGTGTGTTCCTTGATTCCAACTTGGGAGGTTTTGGTGGTCTTATTCGTGATCATACAGGTTCCTTTTTGCATGGTTTCTTTGGAAAAATTAGTAGACCTTGCATCCTCCATGCTGAGATTTTGGGTTTATACCATGGTTTGAAGTTGTTTTGGGATACTGGATTTAAGCATGTGGTGTGTCTCTCTGATTCAACTATTGTTGTTGACCTCATCCAAAAGGATTTGAATGTTCATCACAAATATGGAAATTTAGTCATGGCTATTAAACACCTTCTTCGTAGAGATTGGGTGGTTAGTTTACGACATACTTTGCGTGAGGGTAACGCTGCAGCTGATTTTCTAGCTAAAAAGGGTGCTCTTAGTGATAGTAGCTTTGTTATTTTGAATGAAGCCCCTCCTGATATGACATCTATCCTCTTAGCAGATGCCATGGGTGTTGAGTTTGTTCGACCCTAGTATGGGTCCTTTTTAGTTTTTTTTTCTTCCCTTTTGTTACAAAAAAAAAACGAAAAGGACCTGAAAAAATAGTATAGGTGATAATAGTATAGGTGATTAATAATATTAAAACGCTACTGTTGAAACGAAAAGGAAAAAAAATAGTATAGGTGTTAGTTCAAGGACTTGAAACAGAAACAGTAGTACATGTGTTAGTTCAAGGACCTGAAACTCGTAGGTGTTTGTAATGGATGCCAGCAACTATAGTTCAAGGACCTGAAAGAAAAAAAAGAAAAAAAAACAATTGGTAAACTCACTCGTTGGTGTTAGTTCCCTCTCATATTATATATAAAAATAAAAATCTAAGCATAAGTAAAAGAAACAATAGTATAGGTGTTTGTCAAACCTGAAGAAAGAAAAAGCTTAGATCAAAAGAAGGTTTGAGTTTCAGTTTCTGCTCAATATGTGTTTACGCGATTAAAAAATTCTCCTTTATTTATAGTTTAAAAAAAAAAAACAAATCGAAGCCTTTTTTTCCTCAATGAAAAAAACTAATTGAAACTTCTTTTCCTAAAAAAAAGAAAGAAAAAAAAATAAAGGAAGATTTAATGGATAGTATTGAAAGTATTATATATAGTTTGTTGAGATATTTTGGCTACACAAAATATTAGGAATTAAATATAAAATTAAATAAAATATTTAGTGGATAAGATCAAAAGTTTGCTGAGATTTTTATGTCAAATAAGATGTAAAATAAAATATAGAAAAAAATATAAAAATATTGAGAATAAACGTGGAAGCGGCACGTGGCATAAAAAACCTTACTTTATATATATACTATTGATTGATTGATATATACTATTGATTGATTGATTGATGTGTAGTTGTTTTATCTTGGTTTTCGGGTGTCAAACATTGATTACGTTTGAACCTTTTTAACCGTTGATATCTCATTTTTTCTTGGGAAGGGAAAAAGTAAGCAAAACCCTTGAGAATCGAGGTTCGGAAGTTGTTTTCGCTACGGGAAGGTGTTAGGCACCCATAACGACTATAGTATCCTATAGGAACCGTCTTTATTTTCTACGCGCGCACTTTATTTTTAAATGCTATTTTGAAAGATGATATTAAGCCTAAGAGCATTCTAAGTGGAGAATTGGAGGGAGAAGAATGTTTTTGGATTTTTATTTTATTTGAATTGAAGGAATTTTGATTCCTTGCCTACGTACCCGTTTAAGGGATCAAATCCACCGTAGTTCTCTTCCAAAAATGTTTTTGTTTTTGTTGGTTGATTTTAAGTTTGAAAATTGGATTTTTAAAGAATGAGGAAAAGAGGCCTCAAGGGCATAAGATTGGAAAAAAGTGAGGTGGAATTAGTTATTTTGCAAAAGAAAGTCAAAGTTGGAATTAGTTTCATTGATGCTTTTATTAAGAAAATAAAGAGAAAAATTCACTTGGAATGTGTTCCAAGAGTTTATTTGGAAAAAATTTGAGTGAGATGGTTCAAGTTTTTTGTTTGGAAAATTGGAATTTTCTCTAAGTGTAAAACCTAAGCATACATCTAAACATGCAATTACCTAACCATACATCTAAACATGCATATCCTAGCCATACATCTAAAGTGAGGTGTGTGCATGTGTCGGTGCTTGTGTCGGTGCTTGTGTCGGTGTACATCATTAGAGTCCATAGTCCATATTACATCATTGGCCTAGATACATTCTATGGTCTTGCAAGAATTTAAAATGGCATAAAAGTAAAGTACAAAAAATCCTAAGTATTACATTCTAATTTTTTGGTGAAACTTAAAGTGCAAGAAATAAGATGGAGGAGGAGATGAGGTATGGAATGCTTATGAATGAATGAAACATGAAATGAAATAGTTAGTGGCATAAGGAATACTAGGAATTGAAAATTATAAGCAAAAGAAATGCTAAAAAAAAAAAAACTTGGCAAAGGTTAATGAAATTTTAATCCTAGCAGTAGCTAAATTCACCTAAAATTTACCATGACATCAAAACAAATATGTGACCTATAATCCTCACATCATGCCAATTTTCTAGAGGTTTTATTACATTTAATGATATGAGAATCATAAGAACACATCTAAGTCAAGATTCATGGCATATCTAGGCATATTTGTATCATTTATTCATAAACCTAACTTGCAAAACAAGCAACTAAACACAAGGCACACACATATAGTAAAAACACATTCAAACAGCAACAAGACCTTCACAAATCATATATCATGAATCAAAACATTCATCAAGAATTGGAATTGGGATCACACAATTTTCATAGGCTTTTTACACAAAATTTCACAACTAAAACACTAAAACACCATATTATTTTTTTATCAATTTCCCAACACAACATATATCACAAAAGGACCACAAAAAATAAAGAAACATGTATGAATTTTTATAGAATTTTTCAAGGATTTTTAGACTCAAAAAAAAAAAAGTACAAAAACTTCACCAATTTTAACAAAGATAGTAAAGAATTAGCAAAAAAAAACACCACACATACATTCCCTCAGGTTTTTACACATAACAACATCACAAAAATGTTAAGAAAAAGATCAAGAACACATAGAAAATTTTTTTAGGAATTTTTTAAAGGATTTTTAATGAGACAGGGGGTGTGAATATAAAACAAACAGTATGAAAATAGCACAAAAATTAGCAAAAAAACGCAGGGAGCTAACAACCTAAGCCCAAGCCCAAAGGACCATGGATCCTGGGTCGCAGGGAAACACAGGAGCCGTAGGATTGACCCAGGGACTCAAACCCTAGATCAAACGGTGGGACAAAGAAGATGAGACCGGTCTGGAGATGAACCAAACTGGTTCAGACGAACCGGTTTGGTTCACTCCTCTATAAAAGCAAGAAGACCGGTCCAAATTCATTTGTCCCTTGTGTTTCTCTCTCTTACTCTCATGCTCTCTCGTTCTCTCTCTAAATCTTCCGACGTCTTCTCCGGCGGAATTGACCACCGCCGGTGACGACGAAGCCCTACACTCACCAAAACCTCACGATCTAAAGCTTTTCACCGTTCATTTTTCAATCTAAACACGAATCAAACACCAGAAACTACAAACGAAGCTTGGATCTATGCAGATCGGAATTTAAACCTTTCGGTTTTAGGTCTTTCAAATCTCTTCGAAATCTTTTGAAACGAGGCTCTAATCTATGTTATTTTCTCTGCTGATGATGAATTTGAACTCAATTTTGTAAAACGAACGGTGAATTTTTGCAGATCTAAATTTTAGGGTTTGGTTTCAACGTTTTTTTTTAAAAGTTTTTTTTTTAGAATATCTTGAAACGAAACCCTAAACCGAACTACTTTATCCACTGATGACGATTATGAGCCTCGTTTTGTGAAATAAACGGTGAATCTTTGAAGATTCACATCTTTAGGGTTTCGTTTCAAAGTCCTTCGAATCTTTTCGAAGTTCTTCTTCGATTCACCGTTTATTTGTGTTTGTGGATCTTCGTTGAGCTTTTGCGATGAAAACGAAGGGGTTTTTTGAGGATTACCTGGTTTTATTTGGAGATTCGAACGAAAAGATCCTTGTTGAAGCTTCTGGTAAGTTCTGGAACCGAAAATAAATCGGTTATCTTCTTCTTCTTCTTCACTGGTTCAAAATTGCTTCGGTCCCTCTTCTTCTCACCTAAAAAAAAAACCCTCTGTGACCGTCCAGTTCATTGCATTTGTGATGAATTTGGGCTCGAATTGCAGAGGAAGTGATTCGATGATGATGATTCAATCTTGAATCACTGAGAATCGCAATGAATTTATCCAATTGATGATGAAATTGATTTCTGGAATTCTAGGGTTTGAGAATTGTTCTTTGTGTTCTTGGAACTTTTTGCTTTTTGATCGTAACTGAATGGAGAGAGAATATGAAATCTGTTTGTGTGATGTGGCTTGTTGTGATTGATTCTGACCCTGCATTGATGAACTGGCTCCTTTTATAGGATGCCATGTGGCCTTGGTGGCCAATGGCTTGTTGACATGTGTACCTGGACTTGCTTTGATTCGAAACTGGACTATTTCTGGACTTGAGGGCCTCTTTGCAATTTTGAAACTTTAAAGGGCTGACCTGCAATTTTAAAAAAGGACCAGACTGCAAAACTTTGGACAAAAAAGGACTTAATTGTAAATTTAAAAAAAATGTTTAAAGGACTGAAGAAGAAAAATGGACCAAAAATACAAACAAAAAGACTCTAGGGACTATAATGCAATTATTAAAAATTAAAGGGCTAAAAAAGAAAAGTAACAAAAAGGACTAATATGCAAATATTAGGAATTAAAGGACTAAAGTGCAAAAAATGAAAAAATTAAAAATAAAATTGAATTAAAATTGGTAAAATGAAAAATAACGTAAAGTGAAATGATTAAAAATGAAAAAACGGACTAAAATGAACAAACTACTTAAATGAGGTACTTTAAAGTAACCTCTCTCTGCTGAAATTTCGTGTAAAATGACCAAAATGCCCCTGGGGACTAAAACGACTCAAAATGACTCAGACGCAATTTTAAAATGGATTTTTAACAGGAAATTAAAGCAAGAGCTTATACAAGCAAAATTAAGAGACTCAGAGACAATTTTTTTTAGAATTTAAACAGGGTTTTAACACATGAAAAGACTAAAATGCCCCTAGGGGCTAAACTGACTCAAAATGACTTCAAATGCAATTTTTGAAATGGATTTTGACATAGAATGGAAACAAAGACTTACTCAAACTATTTAAAAGGACTCAAACCATTTTTCAAAGACTGAAAGGAATTTAATCATAGGAAATGACTAAAATACCCTTTTATAGGAATTTTGCAAGTAATATTGAAATAAAATGCAGAGAAAGATGTTATTGATCAGAGACAAATCAAATGACTTGAAATGCAAGAAAAGAAGAATTGAGTTAGTATTTTTAGGTCCAAAATTAGGGTATGACAGTAGTTTGTTAAGATATTTCTACTACATAAAATATTTGAAATTCAATAAAAATTTTAAAAAAATACTGAGTGCATAAGATCAAAAGTTTGTTGAGATATTTATGTTAAATAAAATATTGGTTTTTTAAAATAGAAAAAATAATAAAAATATTGAGAATGAATGTGGAAGTGACACGTGACATAAAAAACCTTACTTTATATATATACTATTGATATCCATACTTTTTCTGCTATGAGTAAACTAAACAACTAGATTAGAACAACATCATAATAAATCTACGTGGAATCTAATATGGATTTCTAAAAAAAGTTCCAAAGGTATATATTTGTTTTAAATAAATTTTAATAAAATATAACCCATCCTTCCTTTTTACATTTTAAAATCTACTATTTTATACTCACCAAAACGTGGCGAATTAAAGCTCGAATTTTGATAGGAAGAAGTGTCAACATTTAGTGCCTCGGATTAACTCATGTGGAGTTAGAAAAAAATAAACTGTTGTTTTCTTAAAAGTGGTAAGAACTCACATTTAGACCATTATTTTAGAGGTATAAGTTAGAATTTCCCGTAAATTTAATAAGATATAACTCTTATTATTTCTTGAAAAAAAATCTTTATATTTTTTTATTTTATGATTTAAAAGTTTAAATGAATTAGATTATGGAATTTCATCAATAAGGTCATCAACTCCTTATCATATGAGTCAATCTCCATTAATTGTTTATATTTTAGTTGGTTCATACTATTTGTATATTTTGAATTGATTTATCCTAAATCACAGGCGAACATCTAAAATAACGAGGGAATGAGTTGTTCAACTGATTTGAAACTAGAGGATTAAAGAAATCAAAGGATCTAAATCCTCGAAAAAACAAAATACTAACTTAACAACCTAGTATTTTGAATTTGAGCAAAAGATACATGCAGTTAAAACATGATGTAACTAATAAAGTTAGTTTATTCTCTGTCTAAAGAACTTGGTCTCTAGTCATTTGTCTTCCTGGCATGATGATGGATCTGCCATATAATAATAACAACCTTAGGGAGTTCATACGCTTGTTAAATACAATAACAAAAGTCCTCGTAAGTTTAGCTCGGTTAGTAGGGACAATACATAATATATGCAAAGTCCGGGTTCAAAACCCTGACCACCACAAAAAAAAAAAAAAATTACAATAACAAAAAAATTCAAATTTAAGACGTCAATATGTTTTGTTATGAAAAAAAGACTTCAATATCTTTTTAGCCTCATTTTTCTAAAAAATGATCACCATCGATTCCTCTCCTTACTTTTTTGGTCAGTTTTTAGTCCTTTTTTTTCTTTCAAAGTGAGAAAAATTGACTGATTTTTTTAGGACCAATATCAGTAATTTACCCTATTTTTGGGGACTAAAACATATTGAAGAACAAAATTAAATATACTAGATTAGCATTGCATATCAAACACAACAACCAGGCATGCATGTTAAAGTCTTTAAGGAGATTACCCAATTAACATGAATGAAAAGAGTTATTTGACTTGACATAGTAGCTATAGTAGATAAACGTGACTCATCACATGGATAGATATGTGAATTTGCATGTTTATACCGAACAACCCACTAGCCATAGTAGATAAACGCATGACTCATACAACACATTGATTAGAGTCCAAGGTACTAACTAACATGCTTCGTAAAATATATAGTTATTCTCACATGTATACTCTGTTGAAAAAAGAAAGCAAGAAACAGAGAACCCTGTTTTAACTAATCTCAACAACAAGCAAATTTGCAAACTCTTCAACAAGTAAATATCATCAAGGCTCAACAATAGTTCTACAATAGGGACAATGAGGATGTGCTTCAAGCCAAGGGAGAAGACATGCTGAATGATACTTATGTGAGCAAGAAAGGTTCATAACCTCTTCATCTTGCTGGAAATCTTCTAAGCACACGGCACAAATTTTTCTCTCTTTCTTAAACTTGTTGCCACGTAATAACCATGAACTTTCTAGTAACTTCTTACCTAATCCTGCATCTTTCTTTTGGAAGCTGCTTTTGTTTTCTTTTCCTTCTTTTTTGGGATTGTGTTCACTTGACATGTCATAAGAAAATGAACTAATTATTGATTAATTAGTGTAAGATCAAACAAGCAAAGTAATAGATGTACCATATGTTGAGTCTTACTTTAACATTAAAAAAATGTTACTATATGCCATATTTATAAATTTTCTTGTTATTGCATATAAAAAATAATTTTAGTATCTTGGAAATAATTAAAAAGTAAAATTGATAAAAATAAAATATGAATTTCAATGGATATCACGTGGATTTTAACAATAATTTAATTGGTTAATAGACATATGTCTATAGCCACAGCCAGGTTAGATGGTAGGATTCTTATAGCCGACATTGTTGTATGCAGAATGACCTCATAACTCATCATAAGTGGTTGAATATAGCAACAATATTAAATCAAAACACAATTAAATCATGTGAATCTTCCTTGATTTCCTTCACCTTAGAGAGAAAAAAAATAAATTAAATTCCTTACTATGCATGTGAGTGTGCATAAGAAATATGTGGAAAATTAATAGTAACCAATTTCTTGTTTCTTCAAAAAATAAAAAAAACTGTATTATTATGTAGGATTTGATGTACCTGGAAGAGGAAAAGAAGTGACCAAGTTTCTTCTGTAGGCGTTGTTTGGCTTTGAAAGCAGTTTCATCTAAGGTAGTAGTCATTGAAGTCCATGGTGCATCCAATGATTCCTTTAGGTAAGAGTCTCTGTAGGTAGCATAATGTTCATGTCTGTTGTGATAATTTTCTGATCTTTTTCTTGGTGACAATCCAACACCAGGTAGCCTACCAGCCATTCACCCTTCTGTACCTAAGCTTATTCTCATCTCAATTTATTGCTTAGACCCACAAAAAATAATGCATCCATGTTTTGATTGATGGTTGCGTGCTCTACTGGGACAAATATAAAATACACTAGTTGTTTACCTCTTTGTAAATACCAAAACTTAGAGGGGTCAATTGTCATGACTCTACATGGATTTTGCTAATGATTTAAATTGTGTGATTGATATTCATATGCACATGACATCAATAGTTAATTTTGGCTTTTGGTGGGTTTGTATGGAAGTGTAATGTTCTAGGATGTGGGAAATTGGAAATATTTTTTTGTGAAGGAGTTTTATTTGTTACATTTTACTATTGGGAGGATGATTTTTTAGTGTCCACAAAGAAACACGTGGTTCTTAAAAGGATAGCTCAAAATGGAGAGACAATGTTGTCTCAAGTACTGTAGTACAACATCATAACTGTTTATCGGGAGAGTGGGATTTGGACATGTCTTTTTTCCTTATGTGGTTTTTGTTACTCAACTTAGGTGGTTAGTTATTTTACAAAAATGGTCCAAAATTCAAAAAATTGTACTAGGGCAAGGTGGGGCATCAGGTAATCGATCTCAAGGTGAAGCATCCGAGAGTGGTATTTGTTATGATGTGTTAAGTGTGAGTTAAAGTTCTATATTGGTTGGAAAAGTTGAGGTTGAATAACATATAATTGAGGCGAACCATAAATCCAATATTTAAGATTTTAGGTAAAAATGTGGTGTGCAATCTTACTCGTGTGCTTATTCTTAATCCGATATGATAGATCAACCCCATGAGGCTTCCAAGATTTCAACTCTTTACAAGGAGTCTAACAAATTTTTAAGATTGATTTTTATAGTGTGTTTGGTGTGAAACAAATTAGAGAGAAACAACCGCAAGAGAAGTGGGGAAGGCATTTCTCACTTGAGCCCTTAACAAAATGATATTTCTTTTTACTACTTTAAAATTTTGATTTTACCAATAGTTATTCGAAACACATGACATGATCACAATGGTAGATATGCAGAACAAGACATCTTAAAGGTGAAGGTGACTTAAGTGACAAATTACAATTAATGATTAAGTATGAATGTTTAATTGTGCGTTGATGTTTCTCACATTCCTATGAAACTTGGACGTAACTTTAGAGAAGTAACAAGGTGAAATATCTTCACCTAGCACTAAATAGAAGCTGATGTTTGTCACTTCACTAAAAGTTACCTTAAAAAAGAATTGGGACTCGAGAATCAATGGTACACCACAAATCCAACTGATAGTGTTTTTTTTTCTTCTTTCTTTTGTAATCGAATGTGTGTCTTGTGTAAAACTGAGAAAAATAAATCTCTTGAGCTACCGATATCTATTTTCACGGCTTGACAATTTTTTTTCAATGTTAGATTACAAAATTTATGCAAGAAATTATATGGGGTAAATGTATACCTAGAAATTGGATTGAAAACGACTAAACTTCAACCAAATTGCCAATGGCCTACCACAATGTTGTGCAGTCCATTCAATTCATGCGACAAAGCCAGCCATTGAAATTAGCCATATAAGTTAGCTTACAATTTACTCGCATACAAAGAATCCTAGGTTTTCATATATGTACTATGGGAATCTTCAGTTATTGGATTTTTTTTCCGTAGCAGAAAAAGAAGGGGTCATCATGAAAAAAAGCCGAAAGACATAACCCATCATCCAATTATCTAATGTTAGATCATACTTTTGTTTGAATTTATTTAAAATAAAATCAAATTTTTGAATGAGTGTTGTACCCGGTCAAATTACTGCATGTATCTAAGAGTTCTCAAAAAATTATGTTGCATACAAGTGTTGTTATGAAAAATGTTTTGTACACCCTATATGAGTGTGTGAGCTTTATATCAAAGACAACAAACTTATACTAATAGAAACATATAAAACTTCTTAATCTGTGTACAAAACCCTTAAACTATCAGACATATAAAACTCGTGGAGTAGTTAGAGACATAGTTGGTTCCATATCTTGTCGTCCTACTAGTATTATTCACTATTTTACTTAAGAGAGACACACACTAGAATGAGACATGTGCACTATTTAAAATGAAAGTAATAACAGAGAGAAGATATATGTATGTGTCATCATTTCACTAGTAAATTCAACCTCTTAAATCTCACTTTACAAATTTACAATGGTTTTTCAATCATTAACCACTCTTTAAAAACTACTAAAAAACTTTAATCATTCGGTGTAATTACTTTCTAAAACAATTCGTTGTTTGGTCATACAAAAGTATAATCAAGAGAAAACATAAAGTTCAAAAGGTTGAACGAATAAAGATTAACATTTAAATTTTATCATACGGTCCCTGTTAACTTAACTCAATTGTTAGGGACATTGCATAATAAATAAAGGGGTTAGGGTTTGAATCCCGAACATCCCATTTTTTTCACCTTAAAAAGGCGACTTTCTAGCGACCATACTCTTTTGACAAAAAACAAATTGTCATACAAAAATCCTAAAGATAACTATCCTATAGGTTGCCAAATTATTGTCTTATACAGGAGGTGTTTATCCTATCACTGTCTAGGGAAATGAAGAAAAGGAGGGATACAGATAGAGGGAATGTAAAATGGAGTGACTTAATATTATACAGTCAACCTTGTATGGATGATAATCTCTAATCTATCTTGTTTGTGGTGTCAAACAGCAAAATAAGACTTGAAGCTAGAAAGATAATTGTCACATGCTATTCAAAGTTGACAGGATCTGAATAAGACTCTTGGCTAACCTTTGGATCTGAAATGTTACATAGAAGAAAACCATTGTCTACTGATAAATGAAGAAGCATGACAAATTACAATATATGCTAAAATCGAATCTTTTTGCTGTAAAAGTGAGAATATATGGTGCTACATATCTTAAAAAGATATTGATTCATATGAAATTCGAACATCAATTGGTTTATAGACCACAACTTGATTTACCAATGGAAGATGTGACACTAGATACAAAAAAATGGTGGTTCAGGTGGCTAGGCTCACCAGGCATATTGGGCTAGAAGTACAGCAGCCTGTTGTCCCTCCACTGTCAACAGGCACGGATCTACCTTGTGCTAATTGGGGGCACTTGACCCCACTTGTGCATTACTTTTGTAACCAATAGCTATGTAAATTTAGATGATGACCCCATAATACAATTTCATATTGCCCCCACAAAAACTTGTTTAGTGCACTAAAGGCAAGCAATTACACCATGATACTACTTAGTATTAAAGACTAAAGGCTAAGGAAAATGTGGATTGAATTTCAGTCGATAAAGAAAAGTTGTGGAGTGGTAAGTGAGAAAAGTTTATATTGGGGTCCGACTTGAATATCTTTTAATTTTAATGTCTTGTTAACGAGTGTTTTTGGGGCACTCTTTAAACATTTTAAATTAAAAAATATTTATTAAAAAAGTTAAATATTTCAATTTACAATGCATTAAATACACAAATTTCTATAAAAAAAATAAAAAAAAAACTTATATTGTATGGTCCTTAAAGAGTGCATCGGGGACACTCGTTAACATTTCTCTATTTCTTATCATTCGTGCAACCAAATTAATTTTGAAGGCTCACCAGGCATATTATGATAAACGATATTGACCCCACTTATTGAAATTTCTGGATCCGTCCCTGACTGTCAAGAGCCGGAGGTGTTTGCTGCTCTGTGAAACCAGCCTCACATAGTGCCCTCCAGTCCAGGACTTAAAAAGATATTGATTCATATGAAATTCGAACATCAATTGGTTTATAGACCACAACTTGATTTACCAATGGAAGATGTGACACTAGATACAAAAAAGTGGTGTGGAAGATGTGACACTAGATACAAAAAAGTGGTGGTTCAGGTGGCTAGGCTCACCAGGCATATTGGGCTAGAAGTACAGCAGCCTGTTGTCCCTCCACTGTCAAGAGCCGGAGGTGTTTGCTGCTCTGTGAAACCAGCCTCACACAGTGCCCACTCCAGTCCAGGACCAAGGAGACTCAAGCCTTCGCCTAGGTCCCATTGGCCAACTCTCAACTTGGAGTGGGCAGGCCAGCATGGTGCAGCCACCAACCCAACCTGGCAAATCCTGAGCCATGTTCCACCACCTTGATGCCCCCACCTGGGTTACAAGTTGAAGTTACCCAAGTTACCCAACTCGGCAAGCTGACAGCCTTGTCAGAAGCTTATAAAGACTTATTTCTTTCATGAAATAGACGATGTGGGACTAATAAATATGTTAACTAAAACTTCTTCCCCTTCCAGCATGTTCAACTTTCATTGCTGGCCTAAGCTTTTGAATTAAGATGCTATACTAATTTTATTGCTGTAGGTTTCAAGGCTTCATTGTGTTTAAGCTTTTGAGCTCTCCTTCTAAGACTGTCCTAATTCCTACACACATATATATCTGATGCTATGGTAGAGGAAGACATATATAGACTTTTATAATGGTGTAGAAGACTCCTCCAAAGTTCATTTTAATTGTATTCCATTTCACAATTTACATGTGATGTGAGGTTAGAATCACCACAATTTTCTGGGCAAAACAACATCTTAATTAGTTAATGATCATGTAAAACAGATCATTCATTAGACCAAACTATCAACACCAGATTGTGAAAAAACAAGCATAAGAATTGTTTAGTGTCATTTTCTAAATACAATGAAAGTTTAAGCCTTAACTCTTAAGGTACTAAAAAGGTGGTTTACTGTCATATATTTTCTTAATGTTGAATTAATTCCATTGTAAGTTGTTTGATGAACACTCAAGTTTTTTTCAACCAATATAGCTACAGTGTCATTTTTGTTTATATATCGCAATTAAAACTAATATTTATAAATTAAATCATTTTCAAAATCTTACCGCTTTAAAAATGTATTTGATATGCATACATATCTTAATCTTATTTGTGTTCATATTCGAACAAAATTGCAACTTGATAAAAAAAAAACTGTAGAAAATTGAATATTGTTGGATATGTTCGAATGTTTATAATCGGATTGGATTTTAGATTTCTTTTTCAAAAACCAAGCAAACTGCACAAAAAGTGATGACGTAAATTTTTTAGTGGACCAAAAGTTGATTTTTTTTTTAAGGAGACCTAAAACGAAAAATTTGGATATTTATGAAGAACAAAACCATATTTAACCCAAAAAAAGTTGTCATGGTTTCACTTGTAAATTCAACATCCACAGTCCTACTTCTTTACAAATTTAATCATTCTTTTAAACCTACTGCAACATTTTTATCATTCAGTGTAATTACTCCTTTGTAAAACAATTCATTGTTTTTGTCAAAAAAATAATTCATTGTTTGGTCAAAAAAATGTTTATTTAAGAGAAACCATAAAACTC
The DNA here is from genome assembly GCF_051527215.1 of Medicago sativa. Lineage (NCBI taxonomy): Eukaryota > Viridiplantae > Streptophyta > Magnoliopsida > Fabales > Fabaceae > Medicago > Medicago sativa. The sequence goes on from NC_140749.1 coordinate 86,319,717, forward strand.
AAATGGTTGAATGAATCACAATGGAATAGAATAGAAAAAAAAAAAAAAAAAACAAAAAAAAAATGGTTGAATGAATGAAAAATTAACATTTAGAATTTTGACATAGAAAAATCCTAATCCTATAGATTACCAATTATCTTACACATGAGGTGCTTTAACTTATCCTATCACAATCCACAAATATACATCAGCAGGTAAAAGAGAGAAATGAAGAGAAGGCTGGAAACATATAGAGGGAAAGTGAAAAGGAGTGACTCTTATTTCGTAATTTCGTAGTCAATCTTGTATGATTTATAGTCTCTACTCTATCTCGTTTGTGGTGTCAAACAGCAAAATAAGACTTGGAAGTTAAAAAGATTATTATCACATATTATTCTAAATTGACCGAAAAACCAGAAACAATAGTTTATGTCAGGGTAAGAGAAGTGTGCACTACAAATCTGCAGTTAGCATCAACACTCCTGGCTAATTTTTGTATCTGAAATGAAAAAAAAGCATGACAAATTACCATACATGCTAAAATTGAATGTATTAGTTGTAAAAGTGAGAACATATGGTAGTACATATCTTAAAAGCATGTTGATTCATGACATTAGCATATGGATGCTGAAACATTAGAGATTTGATAAAAACTAATATAATGTCACACCTTAATTTCACAATGGATTATGGAACAAGTTGGCTAGGCTCACCAGGCAACAAAAAAATGGTGGTTCAGGTGGCTAGGCTCACCAGGCATATTGGGCTAGAAGTGCAGCAGCCTGTTATCCCTCCACTGTCAAGAGCCGGAGGTGTTTGCTGCTCTGTGAAACCAGCCTCACACAGTGCCCTCCAGTCCAGGACCAAGGAGACTCAAGCCTTCGCCTAGGTCCCATTGGCCAACTCTCAACTTGGAGTGGGCAGGCCAGCATGGTGCAGCCACCAACCCAACCTGGCAAATCCTAAACCATGTTCCACCACCTTGATGCCCCCACTTGGGTTACAAGTTGAAGTTACCCAACTCGGCAAGCTGACAGCCTTGTCAGAAGCTTATAAAGACTTATTTCTTTCATGAAATAGACGATGTGGGACTAATAAATATGTTAACTAAAACTTCTTCCCCTTCCAGCATGTTCAACTTTCATTGCTGGGCCTAAGCTTTTGAATTAAGATGCTATGCTAATTTTATTGCTGTTGGTTTCAAGGCTTCATTGTGTTTAAGCTTTCGAGGTCTCTTTCTAAGACTGTCCTAATTCCTACACATATATATCTGATTCTATGGTACAGGAAGACAGAGACTTTTGAGGAATGATATTTGTATAAGGGTGCAGAAGACTCCTCCAAAGTTCATTTGAATTGTAATCTTTTTCACAATTTACACGTGATGTGAGTGTGGGTTAGAATCACTTATGGGCAAAACAACATCTTAATTAGTTGATGATCATGTAAAACAGATCATTCTTTAGACCAAACTATCAGCACCAGATTGTGAAAAACGAGCACACTAATTGTTTAGTGTCATTTTCTAAATACAATGACAATTTAAGCATTAACATACTAAAATATTGTTTACTGTCACATATTTTCTTAATATTAAACTAATTTTGCAACATGGGGTATACAAACCTAATATGTAATTGAATGAATGTATTTAAAAATTCCCATCATCATACATGTAAATTAAATTCATCCATAATTTTTTTAATTTCTGGAGTGTATTTCTACTGTCAAAAATGATCTTATATACTTGTTTTTCCTAGTGCTTCAGAACTTACCAAGCATGCACTAGCAGCTATCATGTTCTCCGATTAGCTGGTATGTTAGTACCAAGCCAGGAATCAAAGGATTTATCTCCAATCAAACAGTATCTGATATTGTAATCCTTTGAAACCCATGTGAACAGCATTATTAGCCATACACAAGATTCTCCAAAGTTGTTGATTCAAAGCCTGTGCCTTGTATTGTCCCTTGTTTTAGTATTCTAAACAAGGTAATAAACAATTTAAACTCCATTATTTTGTTTTAAGTCAAGTATTATTATGTAATGAATAACAGAATGTCTTTGAAAGGATATGTTATTGTTGACTACATCCACATGGGGTAGAAGAGAAATTAAATCAAAACTTTGGACTCTCCTACAGGCCCCACTTGGAGAGGATCTTCTGCATTCAGATATCAGATTATGTTTTAAACATGTCTTCTTTACGTACCATATAAGAACTTTCCAAGAAAATGCATCATCACTGGCCCATCTTATATTACATGCTTTTGGACTTTTGGGTTGGATTCGTTGAATGATTGCCATACTAGTTTTTAACCATAGAATAGAAGCAAATTTTTCATCAAAATATTGTAACAAAATAAATTATTGTTTTTTGTTTTTGTCTCCTCTTTTTCTTTTGTATAAATTATTGATATTATATATTCAACTAAGGTTAAAGACTCAAGAAACATATTTGCAGTTGTTACCGACATTTACCTTTTATATATATGTACTATTTAACATTGCTATGGTTTAGAGTGATTTGCAAATAACATGTTCAATTTTACAGAATTAAGGGTATACATCATAGAGAAGGCAATGAGGAAAATTCCAAAGGTGGTGTTTCCTCCAACAGAACACCTAGTAAAATGAGGGAGCATATGTAAACATGCCATGTGATTGCCAACTAGTGGTTTGTATATGAAAATATATCCTTCAGATCAAAACAAATATGCAAATTAATTACTTACTCTATTATGAATAAGATGGGCCTAGACCTATTAATTTGATGTATACCTATGTTTAACGGCAATCCCTGGTTTATTAGACTTATGTCCCTTTTGTTAAATGGATTCTGGTGGATACATTATTTGCATGCAATTTATTGAGAATCGGTTACATTTACTCCATGTCCATCCATTCTATTATGACTGGCATATTTCTATTATTTCACACAAATTAAAGAAAAAATATAAATAAAACTATAGAGAAAAACCCTGCTGCCACATTACTAAAAGATAAAGAATGATGATAGTTTATAAAGAGGGGTATCCTTCACTTTACAAGTTCAATTTTTAAGGGTGAATTAGGAATAATTTTAATATGGACATGAAGATTGGGACATATTTTGGACACTCGTACAAAACAAAAATAAAGAAAAATAATAATAAAATAATATTTAATTTTTAAATTATTATATGATGTGTATTTTTATGAGTGTGTGATCAAATAATGTGTCTAAATCTTGTGTCCACACAAGAATTATTTGTCAGTTAGACTTGATATAAAAATTTAATATGATATCAATCCTATCATTTCACACCATCCATCATTTGTTATATTCAGACACCAATTTTGTAAGGTTGGGTTAGATTTAGTTTAGAAACCTAATAAGAACAATTAATATAATTAAGTTTTAACACATGGATCAAGTACTCTAGTAATTCATCATTTATTTGTTTATCGAGCCCTAAACTAAATAGTTAAGGGGTTCAAGTATCTATAACTTGTGTTATGTTAAGTAAGGGGCTCAAATAAGACATCATTTAGTCACCATTGAAGCTAAGCAATCTAACTTTGAAGTTTGGTATGGGTGACCAATTTCATTCATAACTACTATCATAATCTGAAACTGTAACATTAATTGTTTCATTGATGAAACTATTTAAAACATCTGGCAATTGACATCACTATAACTTCACGTACGGTTCCCAGTTTGTTTTGCAAGCTAACATGGAATTGTTGTTATCAATGTCACATTCTACTCAGCATACCATACAGCATAAAAGCTCTTATGATTATGAATCCTTAGGAACTGTAAAGGTTATGATGACTTCTAGCAAGGTCTTGGTATCATGAAAAATAAACCAGTATCTAATCCCTTGCTTTCATTATAAGAGTAACATTTTAAAAAAAATAAAATACAAGATTTTTTTTTAGGAACCATAAAATTTAACTTATCTAAAATAATCAAATTTGATGGTCACAGATAACATTATTCTTGACTACACACGGATAGGAAGGGCACGTGCAAAAACTCAGACCCCTACCCAATCACTTTTGAGTGGATCCCACAAACTTCTTCTAATTTTCTATACTTCATGACCCCTACAATAAACCTCCAACTCTTAATACAAAATTAATTTTGAGTATTTTACAGGGATGCTGCATGTTCTTCACCTATTATCACATGCTTTCTGATCCACCCCATTCCATATTAACCCACATGCATTTGAAATCACCAAAACACCCTTGAGTGACAGTCATTTATTCCCTATGCTGTCAATGTTGTGGGGACACTTAAAAAAATTCTTTTACACTTTAGAGGGTAAGGAATCTCTTTTTTTTTTTCTTGTCAAGGACTTTACTTAATTACATGAAATGGTAGTTAACATTTAGTGCCAAAAAAAGAAAAAGATTTGATGTAACAGTTAGTTTAGGCTGTAAAATAAAATAGTGTTATATAATAATTCCATCACAACCATATATAGTACTGAAAGCAACTTGTCAATTATAGATGCCAAGAGATCTACAAATAAAATCATTTTGCAACTTTCTTATAGGTAGTTGCAACAATCCATGTTGTTAGTTTACTAGGTACTTGAGAGAAAGAGATGGGAAAAAAAGGTAAATGGCTTAAAAACTTGTTGACAGGGAAGAAAGACAAAGACAAAGAAAAAGAGAAGGAAAAATGTAACACAAACCAGAATTTTTCAAATGGAACAGAAAATCCAACTACTCCTGTTTCAACAACAGCCTCAAAAGAGAAGAAGAGATGGAGTTTTAGAAGATCATCGGCAACAGCTACACCGACAGCTTCCAAGGAATTGAATAATTCCGAAATTACTTCTTCAATGACAGTGCAAAGTACTGTCATTGATATTCAGAATGAGCAAAGGAATCATGCCATTGCTGTGGCTGCTGCTACGGCTGCGGCAGCTGATGCAGCAGTGGCAGCTGCACAAGCTGCAGCTGCTGTGATCCGGTTAACTTCTGGTTCAAATGAAACATCTAAAAGTATTGAAGATGCTGCTGCTGTTAAAATTCAATGCGTCTTTCGATCTCACTTGGTATGAAGTTAGTTTTCCGAGTCCTTAAAATTTTAAAGGTCGGTCAATTTAGTCTTTAAAATTTGCGAAATAGTAATTTAGTCCCTTAAAGTGAACAATGTCAGATAATTTAGTTGTTTTTCCAAATTTATCGCCACGATTTAAGGGTCGGCCAGTTTAGTCCTTCAAATTTGCCCTACTATACAATTTCAAGGACTGAAATACTTATGATTTGTGAATGTTTGTGTGACAGGCAAGAAAGGCATTGCGTGCTTTAAGAGGATTGGTGAAGTTGCAGGCACTGATAAGGGGTCACTTGGTGAGAAAACAAGCAAAGGCAACACTCAGATGTATGCAGGCTTTGGTCACAGCACAAGCTAGAGCTCGTGCTCAAAGGATCCGAATGGTGTCAGAAGGAAAGCCTAATCTAAATCACAGAAATGCTATGGAAAATGACTTATTCAGGCAAATATATAATGTTAGTTCTCTTACTACTACTAATTAATAATTATCTTTTCTTAGCAATTTGAATTTGATTGCTGAAATTTTCTGAATTGATATCATAAACATAATTGGAAATTATCTATCGAATTGAAAACAACATTTAATTCAAGTGTATTTTCAATTTGATACATAAATTTTGTAGGTAAAGAAAGTAACAAATTTAATTTTGCATTAGTTAAAGTGGTACTCTATCATGAGCCATAGCACCACACTTTATACTGAAAATGTGTCCCAGCATCCAGCAAGTTACAGTATCTCAGACCGACACGACACCAGTGTGTATGTGTAAGCATAGTATCATGTCCGGTGTCTGTTTTAGTGTTTCACAGGTCACTGGAATTAACAAACTTATTCTTAAAACTCAATTAGTGCCTAGAAATTTTTTTCTTTTGTGTGTTGTAAAATCCAAAGTAAAACATGTTACATTATAAAATTGTTTAGTGTATACAAATGAGGAACAAAATGAAGTAGTTTTGGTCATGAAATGAAATGTGGTTTTGTGCATATAGGAAATGGACAGAGGCTTGGAAGACAACATCAAGATTGTGGAGATGGATTTTTGTGAATCAAAAGGCAACTCTACAAGCAGAAGCAGCAGTGTAAATAGACAACATTATGAACAATCTGAAAATAGATATTCCATAAATGGTTCCTACTCAAAAGAAGAAAACTACAAAGTATCACCAGCTCCATCAGCTTTAACAGAATTGAGTCCAAAAGCATACAGTGGCCATTTTGAGGATTGTTTCAGTACAGCTCAAAGCAGTCCTCAATGTTATTCTGCTATATCAAAAACAGATGAATCAAATCATCCTTTTGCTTTCCCTAGGCCATCTTATGCAGAACAAATGTCCTATGACTACCCTTTGTATCCAAGTTACATGGCTAATACAGAATCATCAAGGGCTAAAGTTAGATCACAAAGTGCACCAAAACAAAGGCCAGATTCATTTGAGAGGCAACTGAGTCGGCGAAGAATTTCGGTTGAAGGAAGAAATGTTCCTAGGCCAGTGAGGATGCAAAGATCATCTTCACAAGTAGGTGCAGCTGCTCAGAACTACCAATATCCATGGTCAATTAAGCTTGACAGATCGGCGGTTTCACTCAAAGACAGCGAGTGTGGTTCGACAAGTACAATGCTCACAAACACTAATTACTGCAGATCCCTTGTTGCATATGATGTGAGTAGTACTAATTTTTTTATCGTACAAAACATTAAGAAAAATTATGTTCAAGAAGAAAAATATATATCGGATAAGTCATTAATCGCTTTATTACATTGTTTTGATTGCAGCCAGAGGGAGATAGGTACTGAGTGTGTACCTTGTGCAACACTAAATAGAAGTCACAATGCAAGACAAGACCAACAAAAACGTAAGCATTGAGGTTTTAAGGTTTCTGAGTTCATCTTTTCCTTTTAGAGTTCCAAAGAAAATATAAGTTCTGTTTTTTATGATATAGAGTGCTGGGATTTATTGAAAGTACAACTTATGTAGAGTTTTTTCTTATATTCATTGTTTGTACTGTCTGGATTACATTTGTGTGAAGGATTTGTAATGGTTTTTTTTTTTATCATGTATAAATGTTACCAAGTTAATTAGATATATATCATAGCAGCACTGTTTTACTAAAGAGTTGTTTATTTTCTTTGATGATTTACTTGGTCCATCACTAGTTGACAAATATTCTTCAAGAGGGCAAGGACCACATGTTAATTGATGTCAAAATGTCAACACTTAGTACCCTTAGACAAAGACCCTTGCTTTTAAATAGCCTGAATTAATAGTTTATGTGAGTGATGACTGGTAAGTAAAACATCAATGTTATATACAACGAAAGAAATTATCACTAACGCATCACGAAATAGAAATGAACCAATGAAGAATCAGACCTGAGCGGAATTCACGGGGAGTTATGGAAAAGATGGAAGTTGATAAAAAATGCATGGATGAAATACATGTCACGATAGGTTGCGAGATTCTAATTCGCGAAAAATAGCATTATCCTGAGCAAAGATAATCATGATCAGCATTCATAAATGCCGTTGAAGCTAGTTGACTACATATAAATTTGCTAGCTTGATTAACCTGCAACCTGGTAAATCAATTAATGTCACAGATTTTAATTTCCCTTTGTTTTTATTTACATCCCTATAGTTGAGGTTAAATACTAACAAGTGCACTACAAACCACAAAAGTACATATACTAGTACATTTTGTTGACAGAAATTTTCATGATTTTATCATGAGTGCTAGCACTGCATGTTAATGACATCCATACAAAGTGGTATCGGTACTGCCACAGATTCGGATTTAACGCGCACTCTAATGAAAATTTCTGATAGAATGCATTTTGAGGCATTTTAACTATTCACAATCCTGTTAACTATGTCTCTGTCAGTGCCAAAAACCCCAAAGTTATTGTATTCAGAAACTGAACAATAGTTGAGGTTGAGGCAAGATCCAATTTCATGTTGCATATTTGCATTGCAAATCACATCATAGTTGAACCAAGGGAGCAATATGTTTTTTAATTTCCATCACTAGTACAAAAGTAATCATTTTATCAAAAAAAATAAAAGAAAATTACAACGATAATCAAAATTGAACTAGTGATCTTGAGTGCAATTAGAAAATGTAATCAAAATTGAAATTTTGAAGTAGGTGGTGTAACTGTTTTTCTGAGGTTGTAGAAATCTGGATATCATATACATAATGGGGGGTGGCATTAAATACATGATTGGAGCATTACAAAATGTTACTTTCTTGCTGATCCGGTGTCATCTTTATACCTCTTTTAATGTCTCAAAGTAAAGAGATGGTTGCTCTTTTGGCCCCAAAAAATACGCAAATCGTTGGTAAGATAATATTCGGAAGATAACTCCTAAAGGTTGTTTTTAAAGATATAGAGGGCTAAAAAACAACCATCAAGCAAAAAACTAGAGCCCATAATCTTGTAACAAATCTACAAAGTACTGCTCATTGTGTCTTGTAGGCCGTCAATCATATATATTAGTACCACCTCCAACATTCTCGTACACCATATTTCCGAATTATAAAATCCAAAAATTGAGGGTTTTTGAACTTGTTTTACACTTTTCAGATTGTATAATCTAAAAAAAAAAAAAAAAAAAATCCCTATACATTAATGTAGCAGATTACTAATGGGCCATTTTTTTAGATAAAAGTACTTGTAACATTTCATTAATAATCAAGTTCTCGATACAATTGGGTATATGAAAATAAATAGTGCAACTAACGAGAAATGTGGTCTCTTCTGCAAGGGTATGAGCAACCGCATTTGCTTGTCTCCTAACAAACTTCACCCAAGAGTTGTCAAAGTTGGAAGAGAGCAAAGTCCAAAAAGCCGTAATAATGTTGCCAAGTTCAAATATTGCCAAGTTCAAATACATCTTCTTAACTCGAATACACTGCTTCTTCAGAGATTACTGATGGGGCATGTATTGGAAAATAATCATGTATTATAACAACATCAATAATATATTTCTTAATACCCGGAATGGATTGGTCCTTAAACATGTGGTTGGGGTTTGGTTTCTAGCTCATGTATATGAAAAAAATTTGGTTGGGGTGGAAGAACTCACCTTGTGTATTTCAAAACTGTTAAGCTGCGATGAAAACTTTATAGCAATATTATGGTAAAAAAAAAATCTGAATGAAGTGGAACATGTATCATTTTATTTAAATTAATAAAAAAAAATACCTTTGCTTGTGTATTTGAAAGATTAATAAAATGTCTTATCTGCACTCCTTGACAATTTTTTCCTATACCATAAAAGTGAGTTGAAAGTTTCTTATATGCTCTCTACCAACTATAGTTAATAATAAAACGTGTAAAAATTTTAGTCAAAAGGAAAAGCTAACGATATGAGAAAATGAAAACCTTTTCGTCCTATTTTATTCACTTTCCATCTTAGTTTTCATTTTTTTCACCTACTGAATACCTTTATTACTCATATGATAATATCGGCCACAATCTGCCACGAACTTTCGTAGGAAGTATAACATGATTTTGTGAATTCTTCTTAGTTAAATAATAATAATAATAATAATAATTGTTTGCTGGCATTGATATTTCATAGCAATTTTCTAAAAAGAATGACATATTACATATATAGTGTAGTTAATTTGTGTTTTAGTTTTACTCAGTCCAAAACGTTTTGGTGATATTGTACATTGACTTCAACTAAGATACAATCATTCTAGAAACTAACAGCACTATATATACGTCGAGTTTTATACAATCGCCCATTATTTGTCTCTTATGCCAAATTGTGTCCTATGTAAACATCAAACATGTCTATCTTGTCTTGTTTAAAACTAGAGTGCACTTAATATAGAGGGTAAATTTATGGAGTCATAACTATATCAATGATACTAGGAACTATAGCACATACAATTATCACAATACACAAACTTTAAATTTAGCTGATTTTTTTAATTAATATGATACGGTCACACGGATATGCTTTGTATACACACATTGGCCTTTTGTTCTTGACTTCTTGTACATTTCAAAAAATTAATAATGACATAAGATGTAATCTCTTTCTTGGTTATCTCATGGTGTTTGACTTTGATTGGCTCTTCAATCTCTATATCCTTAATTATTATAATTAAGTTTCTTATCACAAGTGGGATAAAATTATACATGTTTTCATATCACAAGAAAACGACTTAAAGAATTTTTCTCCCTTAAATTTCCACCATGCTTAGATAGACCTGACCATGTAGCTAAGCTTTTCCTCCCCATGAATTTTATCACCCACTCTACCGTCTTCAGTTTAACTAATTATGAAGACTTGGTTTTTGCTTTCACAGTGATTTTGGAAGAAACTGAATTATACAAAATTTTAGAGTTGACAATAACACATCCATATATGCCACTTGAATAAGTTGAATTGCATAATAAAAAGCGTCACAATATTAAATAATGTAACTAGGCAACATATATATGCAGCAAAGTTTGCAAGAGGAGGAAAATGAAAAAATACTAAGACTGACATGAAAGCTACTTGAACAACAGGGACATATGGAATTGAAAAGTGTTTATTGGACGTCTAAATACCATCAATGTTAGTTCTAATTGAACTTCAAATTTTCTAAAGCTATATATAAATTATTACAGTACTATAATATACTGCGATGTGAAATTACTGTAGGTGAGTATATTGCTACTGAAATATACTGCATGAAATTTTTCTAAAAATAAGAAATATGCATGAAAGTCAAATTGCTATAGTTATATATGTAGTCAAAGGAAATAAACATGTGTGCTTATATAAATAAGCTAAATATGGTAAAAACCGTGTTTCTGGTGAGATATAAGCCACCAATTTTCTTCCGGTCTTCTACAATGTAATGCAATTAAACATCAGCATTGTCATCGTTTACATTGCATGCCAGTTCATTGCCACCATGTAATACTGCATTATAGCCTTTTCAGCACAGTTGAATCCATAAATAATCAAATTAGTTATTAATATAACTATTTTTTTACAGAAATAGTAGAAGTCATATAATCATATGTATGAATGATAATATTAAAAGGTAAGTTGCATTGTAGTGGTAATAAATTATTTTGTTTCAAGTTATGTAACACATTTAATTTCATTTTTTATTTTGTTTCAATATACTGAAATCACAATTTGAAATTGTCACTACTATTATTTTTATTTTAAATAGCACGTTGAGTGTTAGATTAGATATATAATTTTCTTAGCCTTAAGCATCTTTGAATTACCACTTATGACTTATACAATTTTGTTATACCAGTTTCATAATTTTATTTTCATAGGACCCTATATCGAGTTAAATTACATAATTTGAATACTAAATAAAGCCGGCAGTATTCCAATTTAGCAGTCCTATCCACAAAGCCTCAAACAAAATAAACTTAAATTAAAAGTACAAAAGAAACAGAAAAATCAATTTATAGTATATAACTAAAATCAAATTAAATTTGAAACCTTGCATCAAAGAAATAAAAATGGTAAAAGACATTTGAACATATGATAGGTAGTTTAATCTAGTTGAATATTCAAGCATTAGAATTAGAAATTTTCAATATAAAAACAGAAAAAGAATGCAAAAAGTCTAACCAAATATACACATTCTTCATTTTCTCAAAGTATAAAAATATTATAATCATGATCAAAAGCTGTATGGATGTAATGTATGTCCATTTAAATGTCTAACCAAACCAATCACACTATTATTATTTTACAAGAGTAATGTCAATTTGCAGCACAACAAACAGAAACTTCCAATATTTCTCCAACATACACACACACCTTATATAAATTCACATTCCCATAACACAAAATCAAACCCGTCCATTATCACTAATGGAATCCTCTTATAGTCTGCAATTCTTAATTTCCTTCATTGTCATTCTCATATCCATCAACCCCTCACACCAATCTCAACCACCACTAAACCCAAGACTCACCAAAGCCTACATAGCACTCCAAGCATGGAAGCACACATTCACCTCAGACCCAGAAAACACCACCTCAAACTGGTATGGCCCAAATGTATGCAACTACACAGGTATCTTTTGTGCACCGTCACTAGATGATCCTTACATCAATACCGTTGCTGGTATAGACATAAACCATGCAAACATAGCAGGTTCATTACCAGACCAACTTGGTCTTTTAACAGACTTGGCTCTTTTCCACATAAACTCAAACCGTTTCTATGGTTCACTCCCCAATAGTTTCAACCACCTTCACCTTCTCCATGAACTAGACATCAGCAACAACAAATTCTCAGGAACATTTCCTGAGGTTGTTCTTTGCATTCCTTCATTAAAATTCTTAGACATAAGATACAATAATTTTCAAGGAAATGTTCCTAAAGGCCTTTTTGACCTTAAACTTGATGCACTTTTCATCAACAATAACAAATTCCAATTTTCTTTACCAGAAAATTTCGGAAACATGCCAGCTTCTGTTGTGGTGTTCGCGAATAATGATATACAAGGTTGTATTCCATCGAGTATAGCAAATATGAAGGATACAATCAACGAAATAATTATGACGAAGAGCGGAATGAAAGGCTGTTTACCTAATGATATAGGAAAATTGGATAAAGTGACAGTGTTTGATGTTAGTTTTAATGAGTTTGTCGGTGAATTGCCTGAAAGTATCAGTGGAATGAAAAGTTTGGAGCAGTTGAATGTGGCGCATAATAGTTTTTCTGGTGTTATTCCTGAGAGTATATGTAGATTGCCAAGGTTGGAAAATTTAACGTATTCGTATAATTATTTTAGTGGTGAATCAAAGATTTGTGTGAAGTTGGATGATAAGGATGATAGGAAAAATTGTATTCCTCATAGGCCTTTGCAAAGATCGAGTGATGAGTGTGATGCTTTTTATAAACATCCTGTTCATTGTAGTGGTGTTGGTTGTTCTTTTGTAACTCCATCGCCCCCTCCTCCACCGCCACCTCCACCACCACCACCTCCACCTCCACCGCCACCACCACCTCCTCCACCTCCCCCTCCTCCTCCTCCACCACCACCACCCCCTCCTCCTCCTCCGCCACCATCTCCTTGTCCACCACCACCTCCATGTCCGCCACCACCTTCACCACCTCCTCCTCCGGCAGCTTACTACCATTATCTCTGATGAGACAAGAGCTTGGAATTTTTTATTCTTCTTTTCTTCCAAATTGGTATACGTAAGAATTAGAGGTAGTGTTTAATTGGTCATATATGTTTCTTCTTGTAAAAATAAATTATAAGAACGTAGGAATTTAGCTATTTCCATTTTAACCGTTTGTTTGGATTGAAGGTTGGTCAGGCAACTTTGTTTTGAATTTGAGAACAGATATTGGGGTTGTTAATTCTTATGACTGTGTCATTGCACACATAGTTATAGGCATCATATATACATAAAACATATACTCAATTACTCATAGTTGAATTCAATATAACTCAGCTTGTGAATGTGCAGAATCGGGTTTTCGCCATTGTCTCTAAAAACTCCAAGTCTAAACCAAGTTTTAGGTGAAATTGACAAAATTGTTTGCTTTATAAACAAAATCGTCACTTGCCGGGTCAATGACGGTGATTCATTTTTTTTGTTGTATCATGAATAAATGTCGGGTATGTTAAGTCGTTATCATTGATAATTACCAAAAAAAATTATAGCTAAGTGTGCCAATTCAAATGCAACATTTTGAATTGAAACTCGTCAAATATTTATAAAATAATTCAGCAAGGCTAGCTGCTAAATATATAATAGGCTGCTCAATTAGTCCCTTCACTCGATTTCAAGTATCGGTTTGGTCCATAAGTAATAAAATGTCCGTTTAGGTCTCTTAACTTTATTTGAAGTAACAATTTGGTCCTTTCTATTAATTTAATTCAAAAAAATGTTAAATTTTGATCCCTTAACTTATTTAATTAATATTAGTTTGGTCTCTTAACTTATTTAATTAGTATTAGTTTGGTCCCTAAACGAACCTTTTATTACTTATGGGACCAAACCGATACTTGAAATCAAGTTAAAAGACCAATTGAGCATTTAAGCCTATATAATACCAACACCAACTTACTATAACTTTTTTCTCAGTTAGGTGAAATTGAAGACATTTGATTAGAAATGTAAAAACATCTTATTTGTTGTTTTCTTGAAGCTGCACAAAAATAAATAAAGGAAAACAAAACTGATTTCCTAAAATATAATTTTGAATTACTACTTTGAATTATAAATAAAGGAAAACAGAACTGTAAAAACATCTTTGAATTACTACTTATGACTTATACAATTTTGTTATACCAGGGTCATAATTTTATTTTCATAGGACCCTATATCATATATAATTTGAGTAAAATTACAGTATTTGAATACTAAATAAAGCCGGCACAAGTGGTGACGTTTGTTTGGAAGGCACTTCGTAACCGGATAACAACAAAAGATAACCTTGTGTTAAGGAATGTCCTTCCAACGGAGGCTTCAAATTTGTGTGTCTTGTGCAATAGGGTCGAAGGATCAACGCGTTACCTTTTTTTACATTGTGAGGTGGCGAGGTCGGTTTGGTTGAGATTGATGGTGTGGATGAATTGCTCTTTTATAATTCCTCCGAATTTATTTGTTCATTGGGATTGTTGGTGTGGGGAGGGTGGAAACAAGAAGGTGATCAAAGGGTTGCGGCTAGTTTGGCATACCGCGGTTTGGTTGTTGTGGAAAGCAAGGAATGACAATTTTTTTAACAATTCTAATTATGAGGTGGAAGAGTTAGTGGAGGAGATTAAAGTTTTGTCTTGGAGATGGATGTTGTATAGGACTAACATACCGGCCTGCCTTTTTTATGAATGGTGTTGGAACCCTCGTCTTTGTTTATTGAGATGAGGGGTGGTGTGTTTTCATGGTGTTGCTGCATTTTGTCCCTACCTCATGCTTCGGCTCTACTGTGTACTCAAGCTTTGACCTTTAATTGTTGTTTTGGTTAATTTTAGAGTATCCATTTTGTAAGGGCATGGTAGGTAGTTGATGCTACTGTAATGCGCTTCCTGGGAATGTTTTGGCAGCGGTATTGTGCTGTTTTTGGGCGGATCTTTTTTATTGTTGTGAGGATAGTGAGGCAAGGGTATGCATGTGGTCCTTCTACATGTGTATACTTTGGCCTTATTATTTAGAAAGGGTTGGTAGTTTAGTTGGGAGGTGTTCCGTATATATGCGGCGCCGGTTGTATTACTCTTTCCTTCCTTCCTCGAGTTTTTCGCGTCTTGCGTTTGCTCGTTGTTAATAATATTTGTCATTTCAAAAAAAAAAAACGGCAGGATTTCATTTTGGCAGTCTCATCCACAAAGCCTCAAACAAAATAAACTTAAATTAAAAGTACAAAAAAAACAGAGTAAATTAAAAAAAAAAAATCAAATTCAATTTGAAACCTTTCATCAAAGAAATAAAAATGGTAAAAGACATTTGAACATATGATAGGTAGTTTAATCTAGTTGAATATTCAAGCATTAGAATTAGAAGTTAGAGAGTAAATTTTCAATATAAAAACAGAAAAAGAATGCAAAAAGTCTAACCAAATATACACATTCTTCATTTTCTCAAAGTATAAAAATATTATAATCATGATCAAAAGCAGTATAGATGTAATGTATGTCCATTTAAAGATTTTTTCTAGATTACCGGGTTTGGATCCTCTCAAGTCATATGAGAGTCCAGAGTCCAGTGAAATCTTGCCCATTAAAAATTAATGCATGTTGGGAATTTTAAATGTTAAAATGAGAGAGAGAAGATAATTAATGGTACAGATTATGTCACTGCAGAAGACGGAAGAGATTTCCACTGGAGGGAATCCACATGCACGAAATCCATGAAGGATACCACCTAAAAATGTGAATATTCATTGGTTGAAGTAAATTACCTACCATTCTTTCATGGGTAGCCTAGATGTCACACCATTTAAATGTCTAACCAAACCAATAACATTATTATTTTATAAGAGTAATGTCAATTTGCAGCACAACAAACACTAACCTTCCAATATTTCTCCAACATACACACATTTATATAAATTCACATTCCTAACACAAAATCAAACCCATCCATTATCACTAATGGAATCCTCTTATAGTCTACAATTCTTAATTTCCTTCATTGTCATTCTCATATGTTATATATCTTGTTTGTTGGGAAGAGGCTGCTGCACTTGAAACCTGAAATGTTTAATGATTATGCATGTAAAACTCAAAGCGTATGGGGTTGCCACACTAACCTTTAGGTTCGATTCGCCCCCACCAATAACTGTAATTGGATGCAATAAGGAATGACCGGCGAATCCCCTTCAGGATACTATGAGTTCCTTGACGTGTATTGCACAACCACACCAAGCGTATCTCCTAACAGTATTTTACAGATTTATGGTTCCAGCAATTCACTCATGCATTAGAGAATTGATGGATGATTTATAGTAAGAGAATGATGAAGAATTATGTTGTTAGTGTAACAAAATTCTGTCCAAAATTGTGTGTCAAATTAATGCCCAAATGTCAAGTATTTATAGTGCATTATATGACCCTTCATGAGAGAAAGCACCCCTTTGACTTGAATCAATGTTATGGTTCATTAAGCACCATTTTGCCAAAGGTTATGATCATTCACACTTGAACCAATGCTAAGGTTCATTAAGCACCATTTTGCCAAAGGTTATGATCATTCACACTTGAACCAATGCTAAGGTTCATTAAGCACCCCTTTGCCAAAGGTTCTAATGTATATGAAAGCTTCTCATGAAGATTTACAACTCTTGATCTATAATGATTCCATTATTTTGGAAATCACCAACAATCCCCCACCATTTTCAAAATACTAAATCTCATAAATCCGGAAATTCCATGCCTTCAGATAATGGTATCTCACGATTTGAACCATTACTTAGTAAGTTAAGTTTTCGCTCATTCCCAAATAGTATGGTAGGCAAGCTTTGAACCAACTATTCATTAGAACAAGTGTGCATAACTTACACATAGAATCTCGGTACCGTTGATAAAGAGACTTGTAAAATGACACATTAAGAAGGCCTTGTGTCATATATCCCTTTTCATGAGAATTTAAGAGTCAAGCCCTTGAACTCCGTGAAGCGGCCAAACTTCATTCTCACATAGGTAGACTATATCGGGAATGCCCCATAAGTATGCATTCCAGCAAATATATGCTATATGTCCATTAAGAGGAAAACCTCATCCTACCTTTTTTCTTCTTATGGTCCAAGTACTTTTACCCTTGGGATGTATCTATTGTCAAGTACTACAATTACTCTAATAGTGTACTTTCACCATTGAACCCAAGACTTGATGCTACTCAAGTGTGGGTTGAGTTTCCACTATTGGTAATCAATTAGATATGGGCTTGAGTCCCATCCCCAATGATGTCTTCAACACCATATCCTTTGTCAGACCTTTCGTCAAAGGATCTGCAAGATTCTTCTCTGTTCTTACGAACATGATGGAAATTACTCCATTAGAAATCAAGTCTCTTACATAGCTATGTCTTAAACCAATATGCCTTGATTTCCCATTATAAACTTGGCTATAAGCTTTTGATAGTGTGGATTGACTATCACAATGTATGGATACTGGCGCCATTGGCTTTTGCCAAACTGGTATGTCATACAATAAATTTCTTAGCCATTCTGCCTCTTTACTCCCTGCAGCCAATGCAATAAATTCTGCAGCCATGGTGGAGTCGGCAATGCATGTTTGTTTCTTTGAACCCCATGAAATTGCACCTCCACCAAGGTTAAAGATCCATCCACTTGTGGAAGCATGATCTTCAACATATGTTACCCAACTAGCATCTGTGTATCCTTCCAAAACAGAAGGGTCTCCACTATATGTTAAACAATAATTCATTGTTCCCTTTAAGTATTTTAATACTCTTTTCACAGCGTGCCAGTGTTCTTTACTTGGATTGCTAGTATACCGACTTAACCTTCCAACAGCATATGCTATGTCAGGTCTAGTACAAGTCATAGCATACATCAAGCATCCGATTACTTTAGAATATTCAAGTTGTGCCACCGGACAACCTTTGTTTGGTTGCAAACTGACAGTTTGGTCAAATGGGGTAGATATCGGTTTACAATCTAAATGATTGAATTTCTGAAGCACCTTTTCTATGTAATGAGATTGGGATAAACCAATATGGTTACCATCTCTTATGATTTTAATTCCTAAAATCACATCAGCTTCTCCTAAATCTTTCATATCAAAATTTTTGGATAAGAAAGCTTTAGTTTCTTCTACCTCATTTATACTTGTACCAAAGATCAACATGTCATCTACATATAAGCAAATCATGACACCTTTTCCATTTTGGAATTTACTGTAAATACACTTGTCAGATTCATTTATGATGTATCCGTTGGCTAACACAACTTGGTCAAACTTTTGGTGCCATTGTTTGGGTGCTTGTTTCAACCCATATAAAGACTTAGATAATTTACACACTTTATCTTCTTGACCTTTGATCACAAACCCTTCCGGTTGTTTCATATATACCTCTTCATCCAACTCTCCATTTAGGAAAGCAGTTTTAACATCCATTTGATGGATTACAAACTTATGGATGGATGCCAGTGCAATTAGCATTCTGATTGATGCAATTCTTGCAACAGGTGCATATGTATCAAAATAATCAATGCCTTCTTTTTGTGTAAATCCTTTAGCAACTAGTCTAGCCTTGAATTTATCAATGGTACCATCCACTTTCATTTTCCTTTTAAAGATCCATTTACAACCTATCGGTTTGGATCCGGGTGGGAGATCTACCACTTTCCAAGTTTTATTACCCATAATTGAATCCATTTCTTCTTGAATAGCTTCTTTCCAAAAGGCTGAATCTTGAGATTTTATAGCCTCTTCATATGTTACCGGATCACTCTCAAGGTTAAAGCAAATTGGTCCATAACTATTTATGGATTTACCTGTTCCTTCTACAAGAAACATGAAGAAATCAGATCCAAAATCTTTCTCTTTCCGGATCCTCTTACTTCTTCTAAGTTCTGAACCATCCAATGTATCTACATTAGATTCATTGTTTTCTAAATTTTGTACATTAGAATGAACAATATCCTTGGGATAAGAAATTGAGTTAAATCTATCTTCTTGAAAAATTGCATCTCTTGACTCAATTACTGTATTAACAGAATATGAGTCATTCGATTCAATAGTCAAGAATCTGTATGCTTTGCTATTTTCTGCATAGCCTAAAAATACACATTCAATCCCTCTTTCACCCAATTTCTTTCTTTTTGGTTCAGGCACTTTCACAATTGCTCTACAACCCCAAACTTTTAAATAATTAAGAGTCGGCTTCCTTTGTTTCCAAAGTTCATATGGGGTTATTTTGTTCCTTTTGTTTGGAACCCTATTGAGGATGTAACATGCTGTTAGCATTGCTTCACCCCAATATCCTTTAGATAATCCAGAATAGGACAACATGGCATTAACCATTTCTACCAAAGTCCTATTCTTCCTTTCTGCTATTCCATTTTGTTGTGGGGTGTATGGTGCAGTTACTTGATGCACAATACCAGTGGATTCAAAATAACTCGGATGATAGAACTCTCCTCCCCTATCACTTCTAAAGCATTTAATGAAAGTTTCATGTTGAAGTTCTACTTGTGCTTTAAATATTTTGAATTTATCTAAGACTTCATCTTTTGAATGCATTAAATAAACATAACAAAATCGAGTGCAATCATCAATGAAAGTAACAAAATACTTTTTACCACCAATGGTGGGCCAACCATGTAAATCACATACATCTGAATGAATTAAATCTAGCACCCTAGAACTTCTTTTAACACTTTTAAAAGGTTGTCTTGTAATTTTAGTCAACATGCAAGTAGTACATGAATCAAAGTTTTTATCAAAATTAGGAATTAGATTTGATTTCATCATATCCTCCAATTTTCTAAAATTAACATGTCCTAATCGCATATGCCATAACTCACAAGACTCAACAATATAAGCAGAAATCATATTATTATTATTATTAATATTTGCAACATTACATTTGAACATATTCTCACACAAGTATCCCTTTCCTACAAACACACCCCCCTTTGAGAGGATAAATTTATCTCCCTCAAATACAGATTTGAACCCATTCTTATTAAGTAATGGTACAGAAATCAAGTTCTTCCTAACTTCAGGAACATAAAATACATCTTTAAGAGTAAGTGTTTTTCCAGAAGTGAATTCAATCTCTATGGTCCCTTTTCCTTGGACTTGCACAGTTGAAGCATTTCCCATGTACAAAACACTCCCATCTTCATTGATGGTCTTGAACATTTTCTTGTTTTTGCACACATGGCGAGTAGCACCAGAGTCTATCCACCAAGAATCAACATCTTCAATCATGTTGATTTCAGAAATGACCGCAACAAAATCATCATTTGTTGCCCTTGAATTCTTTTCTTTGTTCTTCTTTTTAAAGAACCTGCACTCATTCTTGAAGTGTCCTTCTTTCCCACAAAAGTAACATTCACCTTTCCTTTTCTTTTTGTTGTTATTACCATTGTGGTTTTGATGAGACTTATCATTTTCATGATTTCTTTTTTTGGAAGATTTGCTTGAATTTCCTTCTTCCATAACATGAACCTTCTCTTGAGTAACATGATTCTTAATACCTTCTTGTTTTCGGTATTCTTCTTCTAAACGAAGGTGATTGCCAAGTTGCTCAAGAGAAATGTCTTCCTTCTTATGCTTCATGGTTCGTTTGAAATCTTTCCATGAAGGAGGAAGTTTGTCAATTATGGATGATACAATAATTGTTTCATCCATATTCATGTTATGTTGTTTGTAGTTGTTAAGAATACGTTCAATCTCATATAATTGTTCCATAACAGACTTATTATCTACCATTTTGTAATTATTAAAATGAGAGACAAGGAATTTCTTACTTGTTGCGTCTTCACGCATGTATCTGGTTTCCAATTTGTCCCACAAGTCTTTTGCAGAAGGGCTGCTCTGGTAGATATCGAATAGAGAGTCAGACATACCATTCAGGATATGTCCCAAGCAGATGTAATCATCGTTGTCCCATTTATGTCTGTCTCTTGTCTCAGCAACGGTTTCATCATCCTTCTCTTCAGGCCTTGCCATGTTCAGAACGTATGCCACTTTCAATGTTGTAAGAAGAAACTTCATCTTCTTCTGCCAGCGGATGAAATTTCCCCCATCAAACTTTTCCAACTTAACAAAGTCAGAAGTCATTTCTTTCAATGAAGCAGCCATAGAAATCGAACCTAAAGATTGTTATATATCTTGTTTGTTGGGAAGAGGCTGCTGCACTTGAAACCTGAAATGTTTAATGATTATGCATGTAAAACTCAAAGCGTATGGGGTTGCCACACTAACCTTTAGGTTCGATTCGCCCCCACCAATAACTGTAATTGGATGCAATAAGGAATGACCGGCGAATCCCCTTCAGGATACTATGAGTTCCTTGACGTGTATTGCACAACCACACCAAGCGTATCTCCTAACAGTATTTTACAGATTTATGGTTCCAGCAATTCACTCATGCATTAGAGAATTGATGGATGATTTATAGTAAGAGAATGATGAAGAATTATGTTGTTAGTGTAACAAAATTCTGTCCAAAATTGTGTGTCAAATTAATGCCCAAATGTCAAGTATTTATAGTGCATTATATGACCCTTCATGAGAGAAAGCACCCCTTTGACTTGAATCAATGTTATGGTTCATTAAGCACCATTTTGCCAAAGGTTATGATCATTCACACTTGAACCAATGCTAAGGTTCATTAAGCACTATTTTGCCAAAGGTTATGATCATTCACACTTGAACCAATGCTAAGGTTCATTAAGCACCCCTTTGCCAAAGGTTCTAATGTATATGAAAGCTTCTCATGAAGATTTACAACTCTTGATCTATAATGATTCCATTATTTTGGAAATCACCAACATCATATCCATCAACCCCTCACACCAATCTCAACCACCACTAAACCCAAGACTCACCAAAGCCTACATAGCACTCCAAGCATGGAAACACACATTCACCTCGGACCCAAAAAACATCACCTCAAACTGGTATGGCCCAAATGTATGCAACTACACAGGTATCTTTTGTGCACCGTCACTAGATGATCCTTACATCAATACCGTTGCTGGTATAGACATAAACCATGCAAACATAGAAGGTTCATTACCAGAGCAACTTGGTCTTTTAACAGACTTGGCTCTTATCCACATAAACTCAAATCGTTTCTATGGTTCACTACCCAATAGTTTCAACCACCTTCACCTTCTCCATGAGCTAGACATCAGTAACAACAAATTCTCAGGAACATTCCCGGAGGTTGTTCTTTGCATTCCTTCATTAAAATACTTAGACATAAGATACAACAATTTTCAAGGAAATATTCCTAAAGGCCTCTTTGATCTCAAACTTGATGCACTTTTCATCAACAACAACAAATTCAAATTTTCCTTACCAGAAAATTTCGGAAACATGCCAGCTTCTGTTGTTGTGTTCGCGAACAATGATATACAAGGTTGTATTCCATCGAGTGTTGCGAACATGAAGGATACAATCAACGAGATAATTATGACGAACAGCGGAATGAAAGGCTGTTTACCTAATGATATAGGAAAATTGGATAAAGTGACAGTGTTTGATGTTAGTTTTAATGAGTTTGTTGGTGAATTGCCTGAAAGTATCAGTGGAATGAAAAGTTTGGAGCAGTTGAATGTGGCACATAATAAATTTTCTGGAGTTATTCCTGAGAGTATATGTAGATTGCCAAGGTTGAAGAATTTAACGTATTCATATAATTATTTCAGTGGTGAATCAGAGATTTGTGATAAGTTGGATAATAAGGATGATACAAAGAATTGTATTCCTCATAGACATTTCCAAAGATCGAGTCATGGGTGTGATGCTTTTTATGAACATCCTGTTCATTGTACTGGTACTGGTTGTTCTTTTGTAACTCTACCGCCACAACCACCTCCTTGTCAGCCACCACCTTAACCGCCTCCTCCTCCGGCAGCTTACCACCATTATCTCTGATGAGATAAGAGCTTGGAACATTTAGGTGAAATTGACAAAATTGTTGCTTCATAAATAAAATCGTCACTTGCCGGGTCAATGCTATGAGATTCATTTTTTTTTTTTTTTTTATGTTGTATCGTGAATGAATGTCGGATATGTGCAGTCATTGTCATTGATAGTTACCTTCCAAAAAATCATGGATAATTTATTCCAAAAAAAAAATCATTGATAATTATCAAAATAATTATTTTTATATCTATTCAAATGCCACATTTTGAATTGAAACTGGACAAATATTTATAAAATAACTTATTTGATGTTAGATTAAACTAAAGATATTTTATTAAAAATATAAAAACATCTTATTTGATGTTTTCTTGTAGTTAGGCAAAAATAAAGAAAGGAAAACAAAACAGATTTTCTAAAATACAATTAAGCATTTTTGCAAAACTTTTTTTAAAATTTGTTTAAATTATATGAAATGTGAAACTGATGATAATGCTCGAACTAGATATTATGATGATTGTAAGATTTTGATAAATAATTTTGCTGCTAAAAGAAACTAAAGAAAAAAAACAGAGGGTTAAAACAGTTTACAGCGAATTTTTATTTTAGCATTAAAAACAAATAAAAAATAAAAATGGAATATTTGCGTCCTCTCAAAAGTTTCTGTTTTATTTTCTTAAAAAAAAAAAAATTCTGTTTTATTCTGTCAAAAAAAAAAAGTTTCTGTTTTATTTTTTGTTGTTAATGGACTTAATTTTGTCATGTCTTTAACATTTCCTGAACAAAGTATGAATATAAGCACCACAAAGTAGGGGTGTTCGCGGTGCGGTTTGGTTCGGTTTTGAGCATAAAAGTCATCCAAACCGCGAGATAAAAAAACATGCGGTTTGGTTTGGTTCGGTTGATTTTTAAAAAGTCATCTAAACCAAACCAAACCAAACCAATGCGGTTTGGATAGGTTCGGTTTGTGCGGTTTATCGCGAGATAAAAAAGATATTACATTAACTATAATATTGCCAACTTGTTACAAAATAAACATAGGACATTTTATTTTGTTGTTTATATGATAAAATATTATGTAAAACTTATATCAAAATAGGTAAAGTTAAGAAGAAACATAAGCATGAAACAAATTATTGGGAAGTAAAGGAAACAAATTCATCACTGGAAATGAATTGAAAGAGATGGAAAGGAATTAGAATCGAACCTGATGGTGCAACAATGGAAAAATCGAATCAAAAGAAAATATTCTTGAGCTATGTAATTGGGCTAGTACATATTTAAGTAATATTCATTATTCTTGCGGTTTAGTTTGGTTTGGTTTGGTTGCTGAGATGCAAACCGCAAACCAAACCGAACCGCGCGGTTCAGTGCAAAAGTCATCTGAATTCATCCGAACCAAGTGCGGTTTTTTGCGGTTTTGGTTTGGATTGGTTTGGTTTGCGGTTTTTCTATTGGGTTGGTTCGGTTTTGAACACCCCTACCACAAAGCGAGTTAGAAGCACCACGAACAAAGTATGAATATATGAATATATAAAGGTTGAATATGATAGATAGACATGACTTAAACATGTATTGAACATAAAATTACATTAATATGAATATAAACCGATCATAAGGGAGAAAAAACGAAATGAATATATTTTTTAAGGCATGAATGAAAATTTTGGAAGGTTGAAAACATCTAATTTTTATTTTCATAGACTAAAATCAAAATTCGTTATATACTTAAGGACGAAAAATTTATTTAACCTTAAAACAAATACTTTTGATTTTTATCTCATTATGGAAGCCTCAAAGTTTTAGATGTGGCCCTGATTAAAGATTTTATGCAAATAGTAAGCAAAGGGTTATAAAGTGATACCATTACAAGATTTGTTGGAGGATTACATTAAGGTCTTAATTGTTTTTTTTATAAGCAAATTTAGATAATTAATAATAAAAAGTGTGTCAAACAAAAGGTTATCAATAAAAAATGAAAATTTTGAGAGACCATGGTGTATAGATCCCTCTCTCTCCCTCCTAAATATATAGACAATGACATTGTATATTTGACTGTGTTTTCGCTAAATCTCTGAGTGACCTAGCTTGACGGTGTGCCAAAACCAAGATTAAGACATAAGATGCTGATGTGTGGAATGAGAGACTTCTCTTCGATCGTCAAATATTTGACTTGTTTAAATGATAAGCAAGGTATCTGTAAAAAAAAATTGGTCTAAAGGTCCTAGATGATATGGATCGAGTTAATGGTAAAAAATATGATGATCCATTGCCCCCAAGCCCGTGGCTTGTAAAGATGAGATGCCTAAGAAGTATGTATGACTATCAACAATCCTCACACACAAGACATTCAAGGAGAGATGTTTAAGAAGTGTATATGAAGGTCTATAGTCACCAAGCATGAGGCTTGTAAGGGTGAGATGCTTAAAAAGTATATATGACGCTCCAAAACCCTCAAGCATGAGGCATGTAAGGGCGAAATGTTTAAGAAGTTTATACGACGCTCCACTAAGCAAAAAGACATGTAAGAGCGAGATGGTGAAGAAGTAAAATTGAAGGGGTCTAGTGAGCAATTTTCATGATTTATTACATCTATCAGGGCTTTACAAAAACGGTCCATAAAGAAGAAAAGCACAAGCCCAAGTAACATCGGTAACATAAAACCCTACATCCATCAGAAACCTAAAACGGTGCCATTGTTGCTGTACTCTGAGCCGTCACAAGCTCTCTCACTCTTATCGCCGCAAACAGTGAAACCATGGCCGTTGGTAAGAACAAGCGGATCTCTAAGGGGAAGAAAGGTGGCAAGAAGAAAGCGTTAGTACCAACCCTTTTTTCATTTTTTTACAATTTTCTTTGCATTTTGTATTCATATTCAATTCTGGGTTGATTTGCAGTGCTGATCCATTTGCCAAGAAGGATTGGTATGATATCAAGGCTCCTTCAGTTTTCCAGGTGAAGAATGTCGGCAAGACCCTCGTGTCTCGTACTCAGGGTACTAAGGTACTGTTTTCCGCTTTGTCTTGTTTTTTGTAATTTGATTTGATTTGATTTGTACATTGTTAGGTTGTTTGGTTTGGTTTACTTTAGTTGTGTGCAAATGTATGTCTCTTTTGTATTGATACATTTCATTGAATATTTGGACCCTGATTGTTTAAATAGCTTATATATTCAAGTGTTTGTTATATAAGTGTTTTATGTATAAACTAATTTTATAAGTAAAGATAGAATAAAGTCAAATTGTTTTCACATAAGCTAAAAGTTTTTCCTATAAGCTATTATGGAAATAAGCTGCAAAAACATCTCATGGATATGTCATAAGCTTCTTCGTTAAGCTCTTTCAAGTCATAAGCTTTTTCGTTAAGCTCTTTCAAACAGTCACTTAGTTACTTATGTTCGAAGATAAGGTCAAATATGCCAATCCAAACAGGTCCTTGGACTGAGTATACTTAGTGATGTTATGGTGTTCGTGTTGTGTTTTTGTCAGTGTTGTCAATCTTGTAGTGCGGGTTGTTAAAATTCTGCTACACAATAGTGTTATAGCGCCACTTTACCCGCTAGTTGACAACATTTTTTTTTTGCTAAATAGTGTACCATGAAACAATTTTTATACTAAATAACATATCGTGGAACAATAGTGGTTTGTATAAATTCAGCTACCCGATAGCGATATAGCGCCGCATAGCTGCTATTTAACACACTGGTTTTAGTTACAAGGAATAACAAATATGTCTTAGTCTTTCATGGGGTTGCTGAAAGTTGATCAATTGGAGTTTTGCATGCTTAATGCTTATATAGAAAATGGTTGTTTTGAATGACAGATTGCTTCAGATGGACTCAAGCATAGAGTGTTTGAGGTTTCATTGGCTGATCTTCAAGGGGACGAAGAACATGCATTCAGGAAGATTAGGTTGAGAGCTGAAGATGTTCAAGGGAAAAATCTTTTGACAAATTTTTGGGTATGATATGCGGAACCATCTATTTTTCATAATGTTGTTCGTTGGTATTCTTTTTTAATTTGATTTTGAATTTTTATTTTTATTTTTTATTTACAGGGGATGAATTTCACAACTGACAAACTGAGGTCATTGGTGCGTAAGTGGCAAACTCTTATTGAAGCCCATGTGGATGTCAAGACTACTGATAATTACACATTGAGGATGTTTTGCATTGGATTTACCAAGAGGAGAGCTAACCAGGTGAAGAGGACCTGCTATGCACAATCTAGTCAGATTAGACAGGTAGATACATTGATGCTTTTCTTTTCAAATCATACTAGTTTTCTAGATGCAGATATTAGTGATTCAACATGGTATCCAACACATATTTTAGGTAGAACCTTTCTTTTATGAAATGCTGCTATATATAAAGAATAAATCACTTGTTTTGAACTTATGGTCATGCTTTGTCTTCTAAGATATTTCTTATTAGTTACTAATGTAACACCTTTATTTGGTCAGATCCGTAGGAAGATGGTTGAGATCATGATCAACCAAGCATCATCTTGTGATTTGAAGGGATTGGTCCTCAAATTCATTCCCGAGATGATTGGGAAAGAGATCGAGAAAGCCACGTCTAGTATTTACCCATTGCAGAACGTGTTCATCCGAAAAGTGAAGATCCTTAAAGCTCCCAAGTTTGATCTTGGAAAATTGATGGAGGTATTTTTTCGAAACAACTTTTTTATGTTTGTTCTCATTCACACCCAATATTTATTTTCATAATATCGTTCCTGCACAAAAACTTTGGTTGTTACTTTGGTCACTGATGTTATTTGCTTGACGAGATGAACTCTTTAATATAACCAATTACTTCAAACTTTCCAAAAGCTCTCTATTCGGTTTCTCCATAAACACCTTCAGATTATTAAAAGCTATTTCACAAGTTCAAAACTAAATATTTACTAATCCAATAAGTGCTTGTGTGAAAACAAACTTAATCATATTGCCTTTTAAATTTTAATTTTTATTTCCTTCTGTTCTCTTTTAGCTTGAGTATGCAGTTGTCACATGTACAAACTTATAACCATCTAAAAAGTGTCATTGATTTGATTTGGTTGCTATTTGGTCCTTGTAGGTTCATGGAGATTACTCTGAGGATGTTGGCACAAAGGTAGAGAGGCCTGCTGATGAAATGGCGACGGAGGAACCTACTGAAATTGTTGGAGCTTGATTTGGCGATGATGCTCTTAGTTTGATTTAGATTTCCTGTTACTTATGTTTATTAGTCACATTAAGTTTAAACTTAAGTCCTGAGTTCTATGTAAGCCAAGTGCAGCGGTTTTATTTTGACATTGAGAACATTTTTTTTGAATAAAAATATATCTGAATTTTGTTTGGAGCTCTGAAAATCAGATATGCATGCTATTGGATTGGGCATGGGAGCTGGGTGATTATTGATTTGCTGTGGTTTTGTAGTACTCACTTGAAAAATTTATACTTATATTTAATAGTTTCTCACCCCAAGTCTTTTGGTTGTGCCCATTCATTGCTGAAAAGTATACATTTAACCTCATTGGAGGAAGGAATTTTCACTTTGCTCTTCTCTCTTTCAGTGTTTTATACTGCATATTTGTAGTTTGCATGAACTCTATTGATCATAGTTTGTTCAAATTCGGCTTTGTTACATTCTTAATAGCGCCACATTGCAAAATAAGAACTATTTGTTCTATTATGCAAATGCAATAGCGATGTTATTATACTGCACTAATACTGAAGATGTTTTAGATCTAATATATCAGTGGTCACATACTTGAAAACAAACAGATCAAATTTGAACTTCACTTGAGAGAATACTGAACATAACCATATCTCTATTTTTTCCCTTGATGAACAGATATTTTCTGAGAACACCCTCCCTTTGAAAACCAGCCTTCTCCAACACCCTTTGAGAAGCCACATTTTCTACATCAACTTGAGCTTCAAGCCGCTCCAGGTATGGAAACTCTTTAAATGCAGCTTCAACCACTTGTTTGACAACAAGTGTGGCAATACCTTTGCCCCAATACTTGGAGCTCATAGCATAGCCAAGTTCAGCAGATTTGTTCCTGCATCTATCCGAACACAAAAAGAAATCGATACACCCGATTGCTCGATCGCGAAGGCAAATTGCTCTGAACCATAGAGATTTGCTTGCTATGTTTTGGATGAAGTCAATACCGTCTTCTTTGTTTGTATAAGGTTCCCAAGTGCAATACTTGGCCACTTTTTCATCACTTGTCCACACCAAAACATCATCAAGATCTGAAAGACTAATGGGTCGAAGAGATATTTGGCTCAAGTCAACAACAGAACACTCTTCTTTAGCATCTGATTTGGAATAGGTAGCAGTTTTTTCCATCATGGTTTATTTGGCTTTGATTTTTTTTTTTTTGACGGATATTTGGCCTTGATATATCCAAGGATTGACTATAATTACTAGGTAGATCTTGTTGCTTGGAGATAATTTTAGAGTTTGGAGGAAAGGAACTATATGGTGAAGTTGCTAAGCCACTATGACCGACTATGAAGCAGTGGCGGATCTTGAGTTTATTTATCGGGGGTGCCAAATATTTATAGAATATATAGTAAAAAGTTTCATAAAATAATCAATGTTATAAACTGGTTTGATGGTAGAAGTGAATAATTGTGACATGCGGGACACCGGTTCAAACCCCACTGGGTCCACTTTTTTGGTATAAAATATGAAGAATTTGTCAAAAAATATAAAAGGAGGGTGCCATGGGGTTCGAACACGCGACCTTCTACTGATATACAGACAGAATAACCGCCGCAACACCAGCATATAAGTTGTTATATTACACATAATATGATATTTATATAAAGTTTGGGGGGTGCAGTGGCACCTGGGGATCTCTAAAGAGATCCGCCCCTGCTATGAAGTGAAGAATAGGTGCTAATAAACTATATGACATAAATAAACTGCAAGTAAAATGACGAAAATCATGAAAATTTGTGGGACCATATTGATGGCCTTTGCGTATTTTATTAACTCATGAAATGATTCATTTTCTCACCCTTAATTTAGTGATTTTAAAAATAGATTTATTCTAGTGAATGGATAAACACAGCACGTATTGACAATGCATACTTTCCAAACTAGAAATATATGTGAAGTTTCTTTTTAATATATATATTTTTAATCAATGTTTTAAAATTCAAGCCAGACATCAAATTAGTAAGAACTTCAGTCATGGTTCAACTGTTTTAAACAGTATGAACCGAGTTAATAATTCTGAGCCAAAGTTACCATCTCTTGATGAGAATAAATGTTGAACAAAGGTTGATTACTCTGAAGTGGATTTGGTTTGTTTTGGCTGCTATTTGGTCCTTGTAGGTTAATGGAGATTGCTCTGAAGATGTTGGCACAAAGGTATTTTTTACTTTAAAAAGTGATACTTACTCTCTCCATCTCTTTATATAAGCATCTTTTGCTTTTCTCACTTTTATTAAGAAAAGTTGGCAGTGTAGTTAATGTATGGATATACCTAAAATTCCCCTTTGTTTGTGGAGTATGTATGTAGTAAGTTTTGCGTTTTCATATTCCAAGAGACTTGATGATATTAATTAGAGGTTTATTTGAAAAAGAAGCAACAAATGTATATAGTAATTTGAAAAGAGGGGACAAATTTTTAGTCAAATAAGTGATTATATTTAGGGACATAGAAGTTTATTTGAAAAGAGGAGGTAAGGGAAGGAGATTTCACTTTACTCTTCTCTTTTCATTGTTTTATATACTTGCATATCTGTTCTTTGCATGAATTCTATGGTGGGGTTTGGTATGCACAAATATAAGATTTGTGCACCATGCACAACTTGTGCATTTAAGAGCTGAAATCAATTCTGGGTCATTGATTTATTAATATAAAACTCCAACGGTTGAGATCTGTGCTGTTAAAGGGATGGGTGACCTGCTGATGTTGCTGCTGCTACAGTACCGCGGGTCCCACTTGTTGATTAAATCGGAATATTTTAATTGTTTTTTTTTTTGCAAATGTTGTATTGGGCTTATATAACAAAATGAGGCCCATAAAAAAATGTTGTATTGGGTTTAAAGGTAGAAGGAAATTATTAAATTTTCCTTAAATCTTAATATAAATTAAATATACAATTAATCGTTATTAAAAATTAAATATACAATAAATCATATTTATAAATTAAATTGAAAATGAATAAAAAGTTAGTAGAAGTTGTTGAAGCAAATTGAGAAAATTTAATAATTGGATAAAAATTTAGTAATTAGATTGTTTATCATGTTTTAAAAATTTAGATAATTGGATAAAAATTTAGTAATTGGAATTTTGTTTTAATTGAATATGAATAAATTGGGCAAAAAATAGACAATTCATCCAGTCACACTATTATAAATAGTGTGTGTGATGTATATTAAAGACCACATAGATAATTTATTGAATAAATCTAAAAATTTTACTTTTGCTTATTTTGGTGACCGAAGTGTGTACATAATTGTTGAATGGGTTAAGGTAAATGAACATTAAAATACGCAAAACATTTATTCGTTAGCCAGTTTGAGTTTTTGTATTTTTAAGAATTTCTTTTTGCATTTTTTATTCTTGAGTTTATTTAATTACAATATTATTATGTTATTTTCATTTCAATGTGTTTAAAAAATAGTTGTAATTGGTTATGCATATTAAATTTATAAATTAGTTTTAATAATAACAATAAAATTAATTAAATACAAACCACGTAGTGAATATCTTGATTAATCAATTAACATTTATCCAAGTACTTTCCGTATAAGATTCTTGTTATTAGGGTAAGAGTTGTGGGTTTGATTAGTCGTTGTGACCTCTTGATCTAACTATTAGAGCAGTTTAGGTCGAAGACTATTGTCGTTAGGGTTAGAGTTACAGGCTTGATTAGTCGTTAAAGATGTTGATTAGTCATTGAATGTTCATCCAAGTACTTTGAATCCAAGATTCTTACAGTTAGGGTAAGAGTTGTGAGTTTGATGAGTCGTTTTGAAATCTTTGAAGTAGGTTAGGTCTAAGAAACTTGTCATTAGAGTGAGAGTTGTCGTTAGGGTTAGAGGTGTAAGCTTGGTTAGTCGATAACAAGAGTTTGATTAGTAAGTGATCGTTCATCCAAGTACTCTGTCTCCGAGATTCTTTCAGTTAGGGTAAGAGTTGTGAGTTTGATCAGTCGTTTTGAAATCTTGGAAGTAGTTTATGTCGAAAAATCTTGTCATTAGGGTTATAGTAGGGTTGGACTTTATTTGATCTTGCTTTTCAAATTCATCATTTTTCTAAATTCTACAATTTTATTCATTCTACTAGGGTTGGACTTTATTAGAGCATCCACAATGCTAGTTCCCTAACAAAGACTCTTTAAATGGACCCCACGTGACACATCACTTATTTATAATTTTTAAATAAAAGTACCTATTAAGGACTTAATGACTCCAATGGTAATACACTAATAAGGACTCCAATGAAAAGTACTTAAATATGTCCCACTATCTTTATATCATCAAACAAAAATAATTTATCTATTACTCCTTTTTACAAGTGGGACCAAGTAGTACACATTTTATTACTTTTTTAAACGTGGGACCCGTTAGTTACCCAAGAGAGAGAGGGTCCTTATATAGTTGTCCGTTCCTTAACGGAGACTCATTTTTTCTTCCTCCAATGGAGGGTCCTTAACGGGGAGTGGTCCTTGTTAAGTAAGGACCCCCCATTGGAGATGCTCTTAGATCTTCCTTTTTAAATTCATCATTTTTCTATTTTTCACAATTTCATTCCTTTGATTAGGGTTGGACTTTATTAGATCTTCCTTTTCCAATTCATCATTTTTCTAAACTCTCCAATTTTATTCCTTCTACTGGGGTTGAAGTTTATCTGCTCTTCCTTTTCAAATTCATCATTTTTCTAATTTGATCTTCCTTTTCAAATTCATCATTTTTCAAATTTCCACAACTTTGTTCATTCTACTAGGGTTGGACTTTATTTGCTCTTCCCTTTCAAATTCATCATTTTTCTAATTTTCGCAATTTTGTTAATTCTACTAGGGTTGGACTTTATCTGATCTTCCTTTTCAAATTCATCATTTTTCAAATTTTCACAATTTTGTTCCTTCTACTAGGGTTGGCAGGCACGGATACACATTGAGGAAATTGGGGGCAATTGCCCCCACTACTTGTTCCATATTATTTGTAAAATCTTTGATATTTTAGCTATTGCCACCTGTTAAAATAATATACTGCCCCCATTAAATGGAAATTTATACCATAAAAAGAGTATTTTTTATGAATTTTATAAAATCAAATGTGAAAATGCATTCGAGATGAAATTTTAAATGATTTTTACCGTACTTTTTAAATATAAAGACACATAAATAACAATTTTAATTTGTAGATGTCAATGAGTCTTTAATTTTTCCAATATATAACAATATAATGTTTATAATGTCAAGTATTTTGCTCAAGGATAATAATGTTATTATTTTATCAATTTTCCATTGCTAAAAATTTTGTATAAATATTTATCATATAAAATCTTGCCCCCGCAAATAAAAATTTCTGGATCCGTCACTGAGGGTTGGACTTTATTTGCTCTTCCTTTTTAAATTCATCATTTTTCTAATTTCCACAATTTTGTTAATTCTACTAGGGTTGAATTTTATTTTGATATTCCTTTTCAAATTCATCATTTTTCTAAATTTCACAATTATTTTCCTTCGATTATGGTTGGACTTTATTTGATCTTCCCTTCAAATTAATCATTTTTTTTCGTAATTTCCACAATTTTGTTCCTTCTACTAGGGTTGAACTTTATTTGATCTTCCTTTTCAAATTCATCACTTTTCAAATTTCCACAATTATGTTCCTTCTATTAGGGTTGGACTTTATTTGATCTTCCTTTTCAAATTAATCATTTTTCTAAATTCCACAATTTTGTTCCTTCTATTAGGGCTGGGCTTCATATGATCTTCCTTTTAAAATTCATCATTTTTCAAAATTCAAAAATTTTGTTGAAGGAATACGTTCTAAACCCTAACCCTAGTCAAGATGAAAAGAAATTTGAAAGAGTGTTCGATTGTCTTGTTAATTTACATCAAATATTTACAAATTTATAAAATAATATTATTTTTTATAGCAATATTAATTAATTTTAAAGTGATAGAATATCCGTTTCAAAATAGTAAAGAAGATAAATTGAACAACATCTTGCACCCTTCTCCTTCAAAAAAAAAACATCTTGCACCCTTCGGTAACTATTATAAGCGAAAACACACTCTTAAGATAAATTGAACCTTAAACGTATATTTTTACTTATAACAGTGACCGAAGTGTGAACATGCTAATGTTTGTATTTATATTTTAGTTAAAAATTATGGTCAAAGTAAGTCATGCAAACAATGCATATTAAAAATATGCGAAATGTATTTTAAAACAAGGGGAATATAATTTTCCACAAAAAAAAAAAGAGAATATGATATTTTAAAGTGTAATGTTAACCAGCGCCCCCGGGCCCCGGACACTGGTTAAGGAATCCAAAAGAGAAAATTTTAAACCAAAAGAGGAAGCATTTAATACATTGATTACACAACTTTAAATGCAAATATTAATCTTTTTGAGTCATTATTTAAGCATTTTAAGCATTTAATTCAAATATTACTATATTTGACTTCTTAACTAGTGTCTCGGGTGCAACAGTTAGCATGACTTTATTTTAAAATATAGTTTATCCCTAAGTAGAATAATAATATATAATATCACCAAAAAAGAAAGAATAATAAATCGCAAATATATTCCCTAAAAAAAATCACAAATATTAGGATCTGAATATATTTTTTTACAACAAAATGCATATGGTTTAGTGGTGTTATTCAGCTTCCAGCTTATGCCTATGTAACCAAAAAAATACCAATACGATCATAATAATATTTGATATTTTTTTGAGGAAAGAATAATATTTGATATTTATTGGGCATTAAAAAAAGTAATTATTTTGGAATTCTGGGACCTACACGCGCACCCACGCGCAAGTTTTTTGGGGCTTTTAATTTACATTGTTTCTTTATTTATGAATTATCATCTTCTTCACCCGACGGATCTGAAACGGGTTTTCCCGACCCGTGATATGATCCGATCGGATCTCACATGATATACAATGAAATTCATAGATTATTGCATAGTTTTGATCGGAATTGAAAGGCAAGATGAAAGCAAATATGAATTTGATGACCACGACTTTCGGCCACCGTGTGCCGCCGTTATCCAACCACCGACGTCACCCTTGTTGTTCAGGTTGAAAGAAACGTGAAACAAGAAAGAATGAATCTGCTGAAGAATTGTTTTTTTCTAACGTTTCTGTGCTCCGAGTCAACTCGCCCGAGTCACACAAACCGTCTCTTAATCTTTTCTCAGTATCAAATCTGAAATGAAAGCAAATTAATTTAATTTAATTGGAATTCCGGTGCTAATTGGATTATGGCTGTTTTTTTTTCTTCCTATGTTTAGATTATTACTAGCAGTGCTATTGTTTCATTCAACTATGGAGGTGCATCCAGCAAAAGCAATAAAACCAATATTTGATATTAAACTAATGTTTCATTTTTTTATTGCATTTATTACAGCAGGTTTTAGACTGACAGCTGTCCACAAAGAGTGAACTTGTGCATGGTGCACAAATCTTATATTTGTGCATTCTAAATGCCACCGAATTCTATATTGAACATAATAGTTTGCTTGAATTTGGCTTTGTTACATTCTAACAGTGCCGTATTGCAAAATAAGAACTATTTGTTCGAATTCTCCTACGCAATAGCGCTGATATTTTACCACACTAGTACTGAAGATGTTTAAACTTTAAATCAAATATAAATGTAACATTTTGAATTGCACATCACAGTAGCTGACATACTTGAAAACAAACAGATCAAATTATAACTTCACTGAGAGAATACTGAACATAACAATATCTATACTTTTCCCCTTAATGAACAGATATTTTCTGAGAACACCTTCCCTTTCAAAACCAGCCTTCTCCAACACCCTTTGAGAAGCCACATTTTCCACATCAACTCGAGCCTCAAGCCTCTCCAAGTATGGAAACTCCTTAAATGCAGCTTCAACCACATGTTTCACAACCATAGTGGCAATCCCTTTGCCCCAATACATGGAGCTCAAAGAATAGCCAAGTTGAGCAGATTTGTCCCGGCATCTATCCGAACACACCTGGAACTCGGTACACCCAATTGCTCTATCGCGAAGGCAAATTGCTCTGAACCATAGAGATTTGCTTGCTATGTTTTGGATGAAGTCAATGCCTTTTTCTTTGTTTGTATAAGGTTCCCAAGTGCAATACTTGGCCACTTTTGCATCACTAGTCCACAACATAACATCATCAAGATCAGAAAGACTGATTGGTCGAAGAGAGATTTGGCTCAAGTCAACAACAGAATACTCTTCTTTAGCATCTGATTTGGAATAGGTAGCAGTTTCTTCCATCATGTGATATTTGGCTTTGATGTATCCAAGGATTGATTATAATTAACTAGGAAAGGAAACTTTTGAGTTTGGAGGAAAGGAAACTACATAGCAAAGTTGCTAGCTGCTATGATTGACTATGAAGAAAAGATGCTCATAAACTAAATGACATATATAAGCTACAAAAACATGTGCAATGATGAAAATGGTTAAAATTTGTGGGACCATATTCATACTACAATTTAGTGATTTCTAAAAATAGATTTATTTATTCTAGTGAATGGATAAACACAACACGTATTGACAATGACATACTTTCAAAACTTGAATATTTGAGTTAACAAAAGGACATAAAGGGGTACTTTTTTTAAAATATATTTTCAATCCATGTTTTAAAAACCGAATGAGACATCAAACTAGTAAGACCTTCAGCCATAGTTCAACTGTTTTTAAACAGTTTGAATCAAGGGTTGAATTGACCGGTTTAGTTTGATTTCTTTTAAGAAATGAGATTGATTTTCATGTGCTACAAAACTTTCTTAAATATGCATTCAATTAAATCATGTCAAATAAAAAAGTGACATCGTAGAGTGATTTAATTAGATGTATGTCTAAAATAATTTACGCTCTTCGTCTATACAATGAAATATTACCTTCGAAAATTGCTTGCATCTTTTTCTTAACCAATAGAATGTTAAAATAACTGTTAAGAAAATATGCTGCGTAATTCCATGCATGAGTTTACATTGTGAAAAAGAACAAAAAAGGCTTAATAAGGGTTTACTTAAACCTGATTTAAATTTGGCACCATTATGCATAGTTTTGAGTTTCAACTATATAAAAGCGTGGTTATTCTATAGAATCAAGATGTCTGCCAGCATAATAATTCTGAGCCAAAGTTTCCATCTCATGATGAGAATAAATACCGAAGAAAAACTGAAAAACTAATTTATTTTCTGATCCATGCTTTTCATAAAGAGTGTCATACACAACTACTCCTTAGCTAAAATATCACTCATTACAAGTCTTTTTGAAAGCTAAAAGATAGAGATCTGAAACTAGTTATTATGATCAGATAAATAAATACTAACCTCCCATTTTGACAAGCTAAAATTAAGAACTGATAAGCTAGATTAGAATAAAAACA
This sequence comes from Medicago sativa, assembly GCF_051527215.1. Lineage (NCBI taxonomy): Eukaryota > Viridiplantae > Streptophyta > Magnoliopsida > Fabales > Fabaceae > Medicago > Medicago sativa. The sequence goes on from NC_140749.1 coordinate 86,357,413, forward strand.
TCCAAAGTAAGAAGTACTTTACAACATAGTGAGCAACAAGATTTTCTTAGTCTTCATTAGTTCTCTTTGAGGTTCCGCCGAAGCACCCTTTGCTGCGCCTTTTGCTGCTACTACTCTTGTTTCCTATGTGAATAAAGTCCCTTAGAAACACCACTGTTTTTCCAGAGAATTTGTTCTTCCCTTTGTTTTTCTTTTCATCACTCAATTTCAGCAAAACATAGTGGATGTTCTGCACCTCGAACTGCAACCGTCCTATCTCTTCCGAACCTTTTCGTGCCTGCTCTATCACTCTTTTTCTTTGCATCTGTCTACTCTTTTCCAACTCCACCGAAGTCTCCCTGCTTGAAGACGGAACACTCTCTTTGATCTCCTTTGTCAGTTGATCATTAGTATCTGCTAATTTCACAACAGCTCCTTCAACGTCTTCTATCTGTCTTTTAACCGTTTCGTATTCGGTGTCGACTCCCTTCTTGTGGCCTCTCTTCTTTGTCTCCATTTTCATTTTCAAATCTTGCACACTCATATTAAGAGTTGTCAGTTTCTGTGCATCCGATGCAAGCCTCTCCAATATTTTTCTTCTCTTGCCATCTTGAGTTCTGTCTTTGATGCTTTTCGACAGATGAAGCTTGTCAACACCCAATTCCTTTTCTACCTCCAATTCTGAAGAGGTGTTCAGGCATCTACCTGAATTATCCGACTGATGGCACATAATAACGTCTTCGGTTGGATCAGAATTCCTTTTCATTGCTTCACCAACCATCGAACCGTCGTCAAAGCAATCCTGTTCAGCGGTTTCCCATAATTCAAGCATCCCATCGTCAGTCCCTCTATTCTTTCTCCTGCAATTCTTGGAGGCTGGATTGTCTGATATTTGATCAAGAGGAATATCTTTCATCAGCGATCCATTTTGGGATTTTGTTCTCCATGAGTTGAGATCGAACATGTTCTCATCCTTGAGTTGCTTCTCTACTTTTCTGTAGTCTTTTTGTGGATTGGCTTTAGAGGATAGATTTTCCTCCTTGACACGTCTTTCAACTACTCTAATCCTAGCCTTCATGCCTATCAAATCCGAAACGCCGTCCAGCATCAAATTATTTTCGATTACACTTGGATTGATGTTTTCTCCGAGACATGTTTCAATTACATAATCCTGGACACATCATGACAAACAAGAATAAGTAGAATACACAACATAATCTTCATATGCTCATTTAACGCGGGAATCGGAAGAGGAAAACTAAAGTATATTGTAAAAAGCTAAAACAGAAGACTACCTTTTGTTCCTGATTGCATACAGCCGAAGCTTTATTTGTTTGAAGGATGGTGTGCTCTAAGGAAGCGAAATCCTCTTTCAAAGAACTAATGACTGGAACATAAGCAGACAAATGACCCTTCAGTCCTCCGATTTCACTTTCCAGAAGACTGACTCTTTCTGTCATTTTTTCAATCTTCGAGCTCTTTGCAGCACTCTCATCTTGAAGTCTCGTACAAACTCCGGTAAGCTCATTCACCTTATTTTCCAACAATGCTTCACTAATGGATGAAGTTTGAAGATCAAAATAGAATGTAGCAGCCTCAGCCTCCCAAAGTTGAAATTCATTTGTTTTATCCATCAGTTCTGAACTCAATGTTTCTTCTCTAGCCTTCTGTTGTTCCACTTCCTGGTGTAATAATCTCATCTCTGACACAATACTTCTATTTGCTTCATTGAGGAGTTCAATTTCTTTTTTGTGATTCATACAACCTTCTGATAATTCAAGAATCTGTCTCTCGAGATTTTCATTGATCAGGCTTGATTCTTGTTGTTCCATTTTCAGTTTTTCAACATTTCTGCAAAACTCTGCGTTCAACATTTCCACGGCCTTTAGCTTTTCCTCCTTTTCTAACAGTTCTGTTTTCTTCTTTTCAAGATGATCCTCTGAACTTTGAATCCGATGACTTAAATTGTCATTTGCATGTTTGACTTCCTGCAGATCTTTGTCCATTGTACTAACCGACTCCTTCAGATAAACATTCTTTGCTTCGTTCGCCTCAAACTGTTCCCTTAACAGACCAAGCTCCTGTTTGAGGTTATTATTCGTACGGTGAAGATCACTCAGATGCTCGGCAAGTTCTTTTTGTTCAAATACCTTCTCAATGAAAAAGCTCTCGTAAACCAAGCTAAGGCTTTTTAGATTCAGCGCCTCATGGAACATCACACTGCTCTCATCTTCAGCAGCAGACTTTGCTTCTTTGAGCTCCGAAACACTCCTAATTAGCAAATTTTTCTCCTCAAGCACCTTGTGATTTTCCTCCTGAAACATAAGATTTGTGTTCTGCAAATCTACCAATTTCGTACGAAGAACCTCCATTTCAGATTTCAACACGTTCTCCCTCTCTTCCCCCTCGGTCAGTTCAGACCCCAGTTGCCTGTTCATCTCCAGTAGTTCAAACTTAACTTTCTGCAACATCACATTCTGCTCTGTTGTGTTTTGAAACTCATGCTCAAGGTGCCTTTTCTTGGAATCCAGTTCTTTTCCTTCAGATTCTTGCTGCGAAAGTACGGTGAGGAGGACAGAATTCTCTACAAGTAGCTGCAGCTTCTCTTCCTGTGTTTTTGCAAGAGAACCTTTCAAGCCCTCAATATTATTCAAAATATGCGATATAGAGATTTCCTCTTGCTTGAACCCTTTGTCGTGTCTCCTGTCTGGATCGACCTGAAGAGCCGCTAACACTTGATGAATCCCTATTTTGAATTTTCTGATTTCATCGAGCAAGAAATCTACCTCCATCTGTTGCATAAGGTTTTCACCCTCCAACTCGGAAATAACTTTCTCAGAAAATTTTGATGCCTCAATATGTTTTTGACATTCAAATAGTAAGCCTGAGTTCTTTTGCTCCAAGTCTTCCATACATTTTTGTAAAATAAACATCTCTACTTGAGCATTTACAGCTTTATCAAGTTCTTCTTCAAATTCTACCTTCCCCAACTGACGCTCTTCTTGAAGCCGAAGAACAAGATTCTCCAAATTTGCCAATCGGGATTCACTTGAGTGTTTGTGATTAGCATGCTTTTGTTTCTGTGCCGAAAGCAAAGCATGAAGTTCTTCCACTTGATTGACTTTGCTTTCTTTGTCTTTCTCCATATAAGAATATTTTTCCTCCAATTTAGTAAACCTTTTTTCTAGGTCACTTAGTTTCTCTTCGACACTCCCCAATTGGGATACCAGGATGCTCCTTTCATTAAGAAGACTGGACTTCTCATTGTTCAGCACATTGCAGAATTCTTCCAAGCTACTTGATTTAGCTCTTAGACCTTCAAGCTCAATCTTTGAATCAGACAGAGACTTCTCCAGCAAGGCGTTCTTCTCCAATAACTTCTGCATACTTTCGGTGATAATTTGCAATTGTGACAATAAAGCCGATTTCTCACCAACAAGAGTGGATTTTTCTTCCTTCAGAACATGGCACGACTCTTGAAATTTCTTCACTGTATCTCTTACTCCATCTAGCTCATCATTCAAACTTGATAGGGAACATTGCATAAAGGCCTTTTCGCTCAAAAGTTTATCCATATCCTTCGACTTTTCACGAAGAGCTTCTTTCTCATCTTGCTCGACTTTGCACACCTCCTTTAGTTTTGAGTTCTCCTTTTGTAAATCCATCACAGATGCCGCAAAACATTTAGGATTCAAACCTACAGACTCTAGATCTTCCAGTATAGCCCGGTATCTATTATTCAAGCCCTTGATCTCATCCTTTATTTGATGAGATTCATGTAGGAGGTAATTACTTTCTTCAACTTTTACGATAAATTCTCGTTCCAGATTCTCTTTGATCTCCTTCAACTTGGAAATTTCCATTTGCTGATCTTTTAAGGTCCTAGTGGAAGAGAAATTAAGCACATGCAAAGTCTTGTTTTCTTCCACAATATGTTGCATTTCTTCTTTGAAACCCTTTTTGGAAAGTTCCAGGTCCTCCAACAGCTGAAGCCCGTGTTTAAGCTCCAAAGCAAGAGACCTTTGCTCCTCTTGTGACTGAGAGTACGAGTTGTGCAGAGTCTGCAGAGTAGATTCAATTTGAAGAAAGCGAGAATTTTCTTCGTGCATCAGATTCTGCAGCCTCTCAAACTCAGTATGCTTCTCTAAAAGCTCTCGATCTTTTAAAGAAATCTTCTGCACTAGATCGTCAGCCTCTAGTTGAAGAGATTGATTTGATTTCTCCAACGTGTCACAATGTTTTTCCGCAGTCTTTATTTTTTCAGTGCCTAGCTCAATTTCTCTCTTCAACAGTTCAGAAGTTTCATGGGCATGCAAAATTTCACTCTCCATCGAAGATATTTTCTGCAAGGACTGCTTGTACAGGATAGATACAGCTTCTTTCTCATCATTCAATTCAGCAACTTTTTCCCTCAGCGCTTTAACTTCAGACTCTGCTCTTTCAATTTGCTCAGTTAGCATTCTGGAATTCTCCTCTGCAAGGTTAATCTTAGACTCCAAAACAGATATCTTTTCAAGAGATATTTCATAACGAAGAAGACCAGCATCCTTATCAGCTTCGAGCCTTGCGAGTTCTTGCTTGAGGCTTTTTGCTTCAGTTTCTGCTTTAGCAGCCCTCTCATCATGCCCCTTTGCATCCAGTTGAGCCAAAGATAACATAGCTTCAAGGCTAGCTATCCTTTCCAGACACTGGTTGTATTGAACTAGACCTGTATCCTTCTCAGATTTTAGCTCTGCTAGAGCTTCCTTCAATATTCCGATTTCAATTTCTGCTTTGCTTGCTCGTTCATCAAGACCTTCAGAAATGTTTTGTGCCTTATTAAGCTCTTTTTCCTTTTCAGATAAACTCTCTAAACTCTTCTGATACTGAAGAAGGATAGACTCCTTGTCACACTGTATATCTGCCAGAGTTTTCCTTAAGGCTTCGAGTTCAATCTCTGCTTTCCCCCCATGCTCAGACTCAGAATGGTTCTGGATGTTCCCATCCTGTTTTTCAGCTGATAACTGAGAAAACTCAAAGATCTCATTCAGCTGCTTTAGACCCTTTCTACTTAAACCTAACACATCTTTCTGTACATCAACTTGCTCCAAGAATGCACGAATAGGATGTAGCATTTCGGGTGTGCGTGGTTCAGCCTCAGGGCCTGAAGAACTACACGGTGAATCATCAGTCAACAGAAAATTTTCTTGGTTGGGAAATGCTTCTGCCATGGTTCTATGGGCTTGACGTAGCTCTCCTGTTGCATGATTATATCTCTCTGCTAATGCACGGTATGCTCGGTAGAACTCCTCAACTAATTTCATGAGTTCTGGTCTCTTCTTATAGTACATCTCCGCCCTTCTTGCAAAGGAGTCTGCATCCTCTTCAATAAGCTTGATCATTGCTTTGACTTTTGCATCCATGTCTGTAGAAAGTATATAAACACATAAAATCAATCACTTGCCAAATTATGAATTTTCACAAAATATGTTGGTAAATAAATGATTTTATATCGATGAATTTTGTCTTGAAAAAACAATGCCACAGGTAAGTATGCTCGGCTTTGGTAAAATGAAATGTGTAGACCATCATGGTGATCTCAAATGTTTGCCTAACCCAAAATGGTACCCCCTCCGGTCTCAAATATAAGCAAAAGTTGATGTATTAGGTCCAAAATTTGGACCAAATACAACAACTTTTCCTTATATTTGGACTGGTGGGAGTAATTTAGAGGGTTTTCACCTGTTTGTTACAGATTTTTAAAAAATAAATTATAATCTAAAGTTAAAAAACTGCTTCAAATGAGAAAGTAATTTTCATTATGGTAAACAAATATAAACTAGCTTCTGTTAGGAAAGTTCATCTAGATTCTAGCAATATATTCAGATTATTCAAGCATAATAGTAGACATTGAAGATATATGGAGACAAACCTGTAAGATTTTCCTGAAGCCATTTTGAATTCTTTGGGCTAATGTGACTATCCCACCACCAAGAATATAAGCGTCTGGAGTCAGAATGCAACATGGTTGCCATAACCCCAGCAAATAACAACAGTAAAGCTGGTTTGGATTTTGCAAAACTGCAAAGTCCTGATAACGAATCCAGGCCTTGCTATCAATATATAGATCTCCCCTTCTTTTACCTAACATCAATAAAAAAAACATTGAATATATTCAATAAGAAATTAAGAATAGCACATATTGATGACATCAGACTTTACTAATTACTCATGGATTAATCTATAAGAAGTTATATACTCTATTTTTATATTGAAAACTCGGTATTCGGCCCAATGACCAACTAATCCAGGGACTAATCCCACCGTCCACTGGCAAAGGCCTCATTTAGAGCGACCGGGAGACCTTGAAAACCGGGAGGATTCAAACCGGAGACCTTGAAAGTTATATACTCTATTAACATGGATCATGCTGCATTACCTGCTCAATTAGACACAGCTCCAATATCTTCTTGTAACAAATAGAATTTTATGTTCCAGCAGCTTTAACAATTCAAAAACAGGACAACTGAAAAAAGAAAGAAAAAAAAAAGAGGCAAAATTAAATAAGAAAATACATAAGAAAGAACATAAATTAAACAACAATCTATTTGAGTAAAAAAATTCTCTTTTGCAGAATCTAAGAGATCTTGAACATGAAAAACAAAAATCACACGCATCAAATGGCTAAAAAAAAAAAAATTAAATAATCAGTGGAAGAGATATATTACTAGCATTGGTAGTATCGAATGTACAATAGGTATTGTTAAAAAATGTTTCTTTTTTTATCCAAAACAAAAAAAAAATGTTGTTTCTGGTAAACAGTAACATCAAGAGTGTGAAGAGACAAAGAAGAGAGAAATCTTAAAAAAAGGTTACAAACATGAAAAGCAAGAAACAGTGACATCAAAAGGAAGGAAATAAAAAAAAAAAAAAACAGTGTTCATGAGTCACGACCAAAACATTAGATAAGAACAGCAAAAGTACAACCTTCAATGAATATGTGAAACAAAATTTTCAACAAGATCCAAAACTTACCAAGTAAAAATCAACCCACAAAGTGAAGATCTAAAAAAATGAAATGGGCTTGAATAAAATCACAAAAAGCATAAAACTTTGATCTCTATAGTATCAGTCACACCACAAAACCATGAAATCTGGCAATGTCAGCTTCATTACTAGCTGCTGTGATAATACAACACCTTCCTTCCTTACCCCATTTTCTCTCTCTCTTTCAATGATACACAAAAAGTAACATTTTTTTTCTCTCTCTAGAAAATGGGTTCTTGTGTTGTGGAATTGCAAATTCTGACACACTCAATGACCCGTCAACATAACACTGGTGCTGTGTTGTTTTTTGTTTATGCTTTTGATAATGTTTAGTTTAGAGGAAGATTATGACAATATTAGTATATTAATATTGTAGTGTATCCTTAAGATAAGGGAATGTGTAAATGTATTGTGATTTGATTTTGAATCCTCTAACAATAGTAATTATGAGATTATGTAATTCAATGCTAAGATTATATTTCGGTTAATCTGATTTACTATTTTGATATAATTAAGGACCAACAACGTATTCTTCAGGTTTTAAGCTGTCCTTCATTGTTATTTTCAAAATTTGAGTTAAATGACTAATCTACCCTTATTTGTTTATTCCCTTGGCTTTTGTTCCTTTTTCTCCCTTCAATAGTGTTTTTTTTGTCTTCATGTTGAAGTTTCCACTTTAGGAGACCCATCATCCAATCCATCATCTTTGCAACATGCCAAAATGCTACAATAGATCTCTCAAAAAAAAAAAAAAAAAAAAAATGCTACAATAGAAATAATTTTATATTAGTAAATTAAATTTTACATTGAGGATATTTTTTTTTTTTTTTGCAAGACGTTGAGGAAGTTATATTATTTGTATTTTGATTCCGTTTTTAAGACTTAATTCAATTGATAATGTCGGTATTATTATATTAAATATTAAAAATCTTTATTTAAGTTTAAATTCAGAACCTTACCGTTGTTGTATGTGTTAATTTTAGATTCTATTTACTACTTTATATAATTGACAAAAAAAATTACTGTTTCGAGTCAATTTTTTTTTTTTTTTCATTTTACAAATCAAATATCATTTTAGTGGTGATTATTTTGTTTATAAAAAAAAAGAGACTAGTACCACATGACACACACTTTGGCATAAGTGATTGACGTGTAAAATGTGTGATGAGTGATGAAATTTTTTTGAATACTGAGTTCAATTCTTAATGATAAAAAAATATTAAAGAAACTTATGTTAAGAATGGTCCGTCTAATGGTTTAACTATTTCTTAATTTCTTTTTGACTAGTAGCTATTATTATTTTTATTTTTGCTAATATCAATAATTATTTCTTTATCTTGTTAAAAAAAACAATTTCTTTATCACAGTAAAAAAAAACTATTATTCATGGAAATTCATTTATTAATTCAATATATACAGATTGTTTTTACATTATATTTTTCATGCACTGACATTTATGTGCTATTTTAAAGCATAAACATATCTTTTTGACCTGATATAATTAAAAATTTGCAACATTAATTTTTTATGACTAAATAACATTGAATTTCAATTTTTATATATTAAGAAATGAGTAAAAAATTATACTGTACAAATTAAACAAATATAAAATACTAGATAATTGAAATTTTATGATTAAAATCTATATATTCTAGTATTACACCATATTGATGAATAAAAACTGTTCACTTTAATAAGCATCTTGAATTGGATATTAGTATTAAAGTTTTCTAGAATAATTTCAACGGTCTTTTTGACCATTTATTTCAGCAGTTTTTTTAGAGGTATTTCAACTTTGTTGAAAATAATGGTTGATTGTAATTTGGTTCACACTCCCATATTTTTCCTTTCACGCATAAATATGGCTTATTTTTTACATAAACAAAAAACGACAGTAAAGGGAAATATCGTGAGAGAAAAAGAAAGAGAGGGATAGATATATCATATCTAGTCAAATAATTTAATTAAAAGCTATTTTGTTTTATTTGTCCATTCCTTCCATTATCTCAATGTAACGTCGCTTTCGTAATAAGAATGATTAAGATAATATGAACCATATGATTAATAATTCACAAATATTCTTCACGGTTAAAAGTAATAAAAAACATATTCACCATAAAAAAAGTAGTAGACAACGTTTAATCAATAGTTTTTTTACACAACATTTAATTTATGGAGGATTAGTCACTTTAGTCCTTGAATGTAAAATGAGTAGTTACTTTAGTCCCTGAATGCAGAGAAATTGCAAAACAGTCCCTGAATGTAGACTCTGTTGGTCAATTTCAGGGACTAAACTGATTAATAAAGTCTACATTCAGGGACTAAATTGATTAACAAAGTTTACATTCAGGGACTAAATCGACTAACATAGTTTACAGAAAATTGAGATGGACACGGTGGTATAGTATTAGATATTTCTAAAAATATGCTAAGAACCAAACTATATTAAATATAGGGTCTGAATGAATTAGGGTATGTGATTTGTTGCTAGCCTAAATTAGTAGGGTGGGCACACCCCCCCTGTGTCCTAACTTCTGACTCCACATTGCCGTAGATTTGCAGCACAATTCACGTAAGAGGATCTTTACCATTCGTTTTTATTCAAACCATGTGGTCCACTCCACATGACTCATTATTATAAATTTAATTTAATTCATTTTTTCACCAAAAAGTAGGTATTCCTATTTACTACTACCTCTATTATTTGGCTTTACTTTCTTTGTAGTAGCAAAATAGAACTCGACTTGTTTCGATAATGAAGACAAATGAAGTTCTCTTCTTTAACATCTTAAAATTTTATAAGATGAGAGGGAGAATAATGATTTCTATATACTTATACTATACTATATATAAAAGTTAATGTCCATTGAATTTACCAATTTGCCTTAGGAGGGGTATTTTGGTAATTCAATTATTGGAGGGTGGTTTTTTTTTTAGGGTTGGCCTATGAATTTCCATTTTTGCCCCTAACCAATTTTTTTAATTATTTACTAATTTTTATATTTTTAATAACTTTATATTTTTAATAACTTTTAATTATTTTTCAATTTTTATATTTTTAACTATTTTTCAATTTTTTCTCCCAAATTCAGTTGCTTCTACATTGCCGTTGTGGGAGATTAAGGTATCTTTTGACCCGACTTTTTTCAAACTTCTCTACATTTTTAAGGAGAAGTTAGACCGAATACAATATCAATTAAGTACTTACTAAAAAAGTACTTTTTTTGAACGCATAAAATTGAATGGAATGAGCTTTGACCAGAAGCTGTTGAATGTTACTTTAAAAAACTACTTCTCGACAATTTATTTCACAAGCACCTCTTTTCAACCCACGCTAGGAACCTTTTCTTTATTTTTTAATATTATATTTCAATATGTTTTTTTCTTCAATTTAACTTTATTTTTTTTAACCGTTCCATTAATTTTTTAAGGAGATTCCATTTAATTTTATTACCTTTTTTCAAAGGAATTTTATTATCTTTTTATCACTTATATATTTAATTTCAATATCGTTTAATCATCACAATCTCACAAATATTTTTATTCACGCTGTCATTTAATGATCCCAAATATTTTTATTTCATTTCTTCATCCTCGCGATTATATACACACATTAACGTTTAGAGTAATATTTTATGTTCGTCTGTCTGTTTTTTTTGTTACGCTAATGCATATAATTTTTTTAGTGTTGCTTGTTGAGTGCTACCTCACCAATTTTTTTAAACAATTTTCCAATTTTTATATTTTTAAAAACTTTTAACTATTTTACAATTTTTTATTTTTAATTATTTAAAACTAAGTTGATGGTTCATGGTTTTTAAGGTTTATATTTTTACATATTACAATGATTCACAATTATCCGTCATTTTACCATCTATCCTTTCAATGTAATCTTCCAGACTGAATATTACTAAGCATATGTGAAGAGATTGAATATTGCTCAGCTGATATTACTTTTTTGACATCAAAGAGATTTTTTATTTTTTAACGGTCAAATTATTAATAATCAAGTTCCTACACAAGACGCTAAAGAGTTTAATGTGTTTCTATCGTTCATTTTGTGTCATTTAAATATTGGTGTAAATCCCTTTTTGGTAACTCTATGACAGTAGGGCTCACTTTTATAATTTTAACGAATATGTAATTTATGATGTTTTCCTGCTCTTGATAAAGCTTTCATAAATATTTTGATAAAGATTTATAATTTTTGTGCAATATTTATTAATTTGTTCATTTTTCCTTCGGAACAATTTTTTTACAAAATACGTTACTGAACCCCATGTCTTAGACCATGCATCACAAATATTTGGATTATGCGACCTTCATTCTCAAATTTACGAAGAATGGTAATATTCTGTAATTTGAACATCTCTCCTTTAAAACAAATTTTTTAAAAGTGCGTATAATTCACATTAAAGGACTCGATACTAAATTGCAGTTAATATCTGTCTTTGCTGTAGATCATGTGAAATGATTTATATACGTTGAAACTGAAAGGCAAAATAATATAAATCAAGTAGATATGCATTCAACTATCTGTCTGATTCAGAAGTTTGTTCACCTAAAAGGACTGGATACTAAATTGAAGTTAATATCTACCTTTGCTGTAGATCATGTGAAAGGATTTATATACGTGGTACTAAATTGCAGTTAATATATGCCTTTGCTAGGGGTGGCAAAGATACCCATGCCCACGGTACCCGTGGGTAAAATCCGTCACGGGTATGGAGCGGGTAGCTAAACGGGTATCCACGAGTATAATAAACTGGTATTTGACTACCCATTATTATATGGACACAGACACGGATTGGATTGTATCCATACCCACGAGTACCCATACCCGATAATAAATTAAGTAAATTACTAATATATCTTTATATATCATATCTTATTACTTAAAGTTGGTACCTTATTGAAGAAAATTTTACCGCCCACCTAAAAATCCTCAATAATAACCTATTTTTATTTTAAATTTTTTTAATTTATCTTATTAAGTTCACCGTTTCCACTTCATTCACATCATAAAACATATAGATTATATAAGAATCATGAATTTTCTATGAATTATGTATGATTTATGAAATTTTGAGTGGATTATGTATGGATTTTTAAAAGTTGAAGTTTTTTGGTAATTAAAAAAAGTTATTATTTGTACCAAAAAATAAATAAATTCAAAACTTCATGGGTACCCATGGATACCTCAATACCCACGGGTACCCGTATAGTGGGTACCCACGAGGATACGGGGCGGACATGGGTATCATATTTATCCAATGGGGCGGGGACAGGTATCATATTATCCGTACCCATGGGTATCCATTGACATCCCTAGCCTTTGCTGTAGATCATGTGAAAAGATTTATATACGCTGAAGCTAAAACACAAAATGATATAAATTAGGTAGAGAGGCTTTCAGCTATCTGTCTGATGCAGAAGTTTGTTCACCTGAAAGAACTGGATACTAAATTGCAGTTAATATATGCCTTTGCTGTAGATCATGTGAAAGGATTTATATATGTTGAAGCTTATCTGAAAACCTATTGGGTTATATGTTTATGTGTTTTTGGGTCTCTGTTTGTGACAATCGTAAAATCTTGAAACAAAAGCAATAATTGTAATTAAGCTATTTTGGAAAATCTGCTGATATCTGAGATTCAAAAATATCTTTTTCAAGTTAGATTAAATTTAAAATTGTATGCATGTTGACTATGGAACTTTGTTACGATTTAAAATACCATATAAAAAGATTTTAAAGCATTTGGATTAGAGTTAGTGATGAATTTATGTTAAAGATGGTCATGGATATCATTTGCTTCATCACTAACTAACTATGTTTGTGTTTGTGTTATTTTTGTTTGCTATTCAATCATGATTTTCTTATTTCTTTTTGAAACCAGTAAGATTATTGGTAATTTCTTTAGGTGAATATACTTGCTAATTTAACACCGCTATAGCCGTTGTTTTCTATTTATGGTTTTTGACTCAAATAAGTGCTTATATCTAAGTTTGCTTGATTTTCTGGTTTTGTTGTATATACAGAGTATAAAGCCAATTGTTGGAGTTAAATTCTGCATTATAAGAATTCCGAATGTTACATCTAAGATGTTAAAAACTGATATAGTTTCTTAATCGTTAAATTACAGTTTAGTTCTACTATTGTTCAAATCCAACTTAACTTAACCCTTTTTTACGTCAATGTAGGCTAGAGTCTGTATTCAACAACACTACTACAATCAACACCGCAAAGAAATCAACTTCAACTCTCCTGGATTGCTTCTTTCTAATGAAGGAATTAACTATGTCACACACTCTGGCAAGGATGACATAGGGGTGTACATGGGTAATGGAATCAAAATTGCCAAAGAGTTTGGATTTTTGGTTCCAACCAAGATTAGGCTCGACTACGAGGGCATCAAAAACATGTATAAGCTGACACAACTAGGACCAATTTACATTCCAACTGTTTTCCCCGCACAAGTTAAACAAGAACCCATTGAGATCATTTCAGACGATGACACTGACACTGAACAAACAAATGGTGAGGATGAAGCAAGAACTAATAATCAAATTCAGCCAAATGTAGGTCCTGTCAACAATTTGCAAAGAACTAATGCGGTGCATTATCATCACTTTGAGAAGGATGTAACAGCAGCTTTAGCCTCCATTGAAAAACAACAAGCCTTGGTACGTCAAAAACCATTCTTAATAAATCTAGCATCATCTACTATTGTAAAATAAATATGTCAATCTATTAAAAATAACAAATAACACATAGAATAAGACTATGCAAACTTACCACATATCCTCTGTTACATTAAATTCAGAAGGTGTTATAATTGTAATATATTAATGTCTCATAACAGCAACCTTAAAGAAATAGTTTCTATTCAAGCAATCTATGTGCCTTTACAGTTCCATTTTTGATTTCATATAGCATTTTCCAAATCAAATATCCAAAAAAGTCTTGAAAAGAAATTATCTAAGGATGACTTTAGAAGATTTGGAAACACACAAGACATATAATTGCAAGGTTAGGACTGCTGGCAGAGGGAATGCTGAGAAAAATTTAGGTGGTGAATGGTTTAACTTCGTCGTAGACCGCGACTTACAAGAGGGTGATAAGTTGATCTTTGATTTGGAGGATCCACCAACCAAAATGTATGTCAGACACATCCGCGGCCAATAAACAACAAAAGGTACTGATTACTTTTGAAAGAAACATGTTTCTTTGGTGTTAGGATTGCAAATCTATTTGCTTATACATTATTATGTCCTCTCTTTATTGCAACATGAATCTCTCTCTGCTTATGCTAAAAATGATTTGGATCTCGCTGGGAGCTGCACTTCTGCAAATGTGTTAACAATGTACAATCTGTATAATATTTCGATGACTATGTGTTGAAACGATGGTTTGGATATAATAATCCAACCCTTTTTTGGTAATCAAACTTAAATAGGTTTTTGACTATATCGCAACATCTATATTTTGACTGCAGTACACTATATGTGCAATAACAATGGTTGCTATGTTAGTTGCTATGTTAGTTCATTTCCATATTTGAGAAGGACAACATTGTTCTATGATTTCAACAATACTCCTTAGAATCAGTTCACTTTTAACCGTTAACAAATGCGATTGCCAACAAAATTATCCGAAAAAAAGCAATTCATCCCGTGCGAAGCACGGGTTGACAGCTAGTTTTAATAGGAAATGCTAACCATTATTCTAAAGATAATTTTAAAATGTTTAAAAATTGGTATTCAACACTTTGAATATGATTACTTGCATTCAACATTTATAAGATGAGGGTAAGACATTTTTAGAAGTTTATTTAATTAAAAAGATTAGACCGGTCATAAGAAAAGTCTTTCGGTCTATTGAATCGACATATTTAAATAAAATATAAACAATATTTTTATTACTATTATTATATTAAATTTTATATTTGGATTAATTTTTTTACTAAAGGATTAAATTATAAAAATTGTGTTGGGTTGGATGGATTGACCCGTTTGACCATTTTTTTAGTATGATACACTAAGATTTTCAACCCTTCAATCCAGGGTTATGCGCGATTGATTAGTTTTCATTTATATATTTAGTCAGTCATATGAATTAATATATCTTTTCTTCAATTTATAGATTATTTTTTGCTGATCAAACTAAACACAATTTACACGTTTCTACTTGTGTTTTGATCAACATGTATCAGATCGGGTGGAGTATGATTTTCCAAGTACTTTATTCATTCAATATGTTGATCCAAGAGAAATTGGTCCATTTTGCCATTTTTACTAATATTATATATCAATTAAATCAAATATTCTGTCGCCTAAAATTGATCTAAAATCAATAACTAAAATGAATTAATTTTATCAAAGTTTTTAAGAATGAGAACAAAAGACTAATTGGATCTAAACAATAATGTGATCTTCCTCTTGATGTTACTCCTAAACAAAGGAACCATTATTTTTAAGACAGCAATTGTGCGACACCACCCCACATGATGTGATGTGTTATTCCTCTATACTATTTGACCCGAACATTATTGGTTTGTGATAAAAGATGTATATTTATATTTGAACCCACACACACATATACCATTGTGGAAAAATCGATCTACCTCTATTTATAAATCCTTAATTCACATTCATTTCTTATTGCATCACAATCCCCACCAAATACCGACCACAGCTAGCATGCAACTTGTCTTTGAAACTCAAAAATGTGCATAAATCATGCTATGGTCCCATATATATACCTATCTCATAAAAGTAATGAATCATATTGTTTTTTCGTTTCTTAGTACTTCTGCAAAGGTGTGGCACCTCCATCATACCTTCCTCAAAGACTCTGAAAAGTTACCATAAAATAAAATAAAAATTATATTTCATCAATATAGGGAGAGGAATGGGATCATGCTAAAAGTTTAGGAAAGGGAAAGAGTGAAGAGACATATGTCCGAGAGAATGATGCTAACATTTTCGGTCATGCATTGGTAGATACTTTAAAGTGTAGAGAGAAGAATTAAGAAAAAAAAGGGGCACCTTGCTTTTATTTCTTTTCCTCACCACCTCACGTGCAACAACATTCAAAGTTTCATACATTATTTGTCTCCCTATTTTGTTTTGGTGGTACAGATAGTGGTTTACTGTGATTGTGTAGAAAAAAGTTATCCGAAACTGTTTGTTTAAAGTCATAATATCGGTGAATGTATAGATTAACTTATCAAAGTGATTTTAGAAACAAAATAAAAAAAATGTAAAAATATCCGTAAAACTCCAATATTTATATGTTATACGCTAAAATATGGTATTGGTCCCCGCAAAATAGGTCAGTTTTGGTTTTAGTCCCTGCAATTTTTTTTTATAGTTTTTGGTCCCTGCAAAAATAGGTCAGTTTTGGTTTTAGTTCCTGCAATTTTTTTTATAGTTTTTGGTCCCTGCAAAAATTTTTGTTTTTGGAAATAGCCCCTGACCCCAGTTATGTGATGATTTGTCACTTTTATAAATTAAAAAATAATTATTGTATCTGTTTTATTATTATTTTTTAATTAAAAAATAATTATTGCTATATAAATTATAAAAAATAATATTCTTTTTATTAACTAAGCACATATGCACAAAAGTGACAAATCATCACATAATTGGGGTCAGGGACTATTTCCAAAAACAAAAATTTTGCAGGAACCAATAACTATAAATTTATTTTTTTGCAAGGACTAAAACCAAAACTGGCCTATTTTTGCAGGGACCAAAAACTATAAAAAAAAATTTGCAGGGACTAAAACCAAAACTGACCTATTTTTGCAGGGACCAAAAACTATAAAATTTTTTTGCAGGGACTAAAACCAAAACTGACCTATTTTGCAAGGACCAATACCATATTTTAGCCTATGTTATATTAGCTGCGTTCATACCCGACTCCAAGGATTAATCTTTGTGTGGATACCGGCTCAAATAAACAAAAGTTACCACAATATAATGAGAACTCTAAAAATAACAACCAATAATGAGAACTCTAAAAATAACAACCAATTTTAGTTAGACTTTTTTTTTTTTTTTAATAAATTTGGTCTTAACAACACAATTATTTTTTGAAAATGAAAACTCTAACATACCATTATAAACTTGCTCTATCCGTCTCATGATAAAAGTCATTCAAAGTTTTTGCTACATAAAAAAAAAATAAATGACTAAATTTATTTAACAATTTTACAAAATTAATATTGGCAACATTTAGTGGCACTATTGACAAATAGTGGTAAGGTCTTTAGAGTTTTGGCTTGGGATGTGGGTTTGAATCTTAGTGGCAACATTTTTGCAATTTAAACATGAATGGTTTGGAAAATATCCAAGAAACAATAAGGACTATATTAATTAGTATTAAATTAACTAATAAATCAAGAATTTAATTAGTATACTCACGAGTTGTCATATTCATTAATCGACATGTCAACATATTATTGAATGAATGCATGTTGTACTATGTACAAGCTCCAAATTGTGGCGCGATTTTGTCTTTGCCTGAGTACTATATAAGCCTTCATTCTTCTTAGACGGAGGGAACTTTTAGGGTTAAAAGGCCAAGGGTTGAGTGTCTTTGTGAGAGGTTATGGGGTTAGAAAACACCTTCAAAAACACCTTAGGTGTGAGATCTCATAAGAGAAATGATCAAAAAGCTTTCTTTATTGTTTTCTACAAGGATTCATATACACTGACAGAGTACTAATTAAACAACGCACAATTTTCAAAGGATGGTAGGGGGAAATTATAAAAAAGTCATGGTGTGGATCTGCACACTCTCATGACTATGTAAGTCCGCCTCTAACAAGATACACTTCCAAGGAACAAAAGGGTGGTTTACCCTTCAAATGAGCCCGACTACTATAGAAGTAATTCCTACTAAATTTCATGTGACTCATAAATTTGACATGATCCATATGAATTTCAATCTTAAACCTAATCCAATCCACTTTTGAAGATAATAATAATTTTAAAGCTTCCTGTGCAGAGCTTAGAGTTCAAACTTACCCCCACCAACCATGTTTACGCCCTTTATTTGCTGTTAGTTAAGCATTCAACGAAAAAATATGCAGTAATGAAGTGTGAGACTATAGACAACATAACGAAACACATTTAGCAATATCATAAATACTTCCCAAAAATATTGAGTGACAACATGGAATCTAGCACAACCATGACAAAAAAAAAAAGATCAACAACTCAACATACACATCCAATATACATTCATCAGTTTTTTCTACAAAACCTATGAATATATAGTTTATTAGAATTTCAGGTCATTTTGTAAAAAAAAAAAAATTCAGATCATAAGTGAAAAATCCAATTTTTTCAACCACAATAGATTGCATAAAAATGAAAAAATGGTATAGAAATTAGAGGATAAAAAACCATAATCTAATATCCAAGCATCACCTTAATGCCAGATCGAAATGTTGTCGCTTGACCTCGAGTAGCAACATAGTCCGTAATGACCTTCCTCATCCTTATAGGTTGAGGCATTTTCAAGTAGCAGCGCAACACGTTGCCATTGACCACTTGGTAGAGTTGAAAAACGTCACTCAATATATATTTTTCAGATTTCAGACAAAATATTACTGTTTGGTCCTAGTCTCATCCCAAGTGTTTTTTACCTTCACATATAGATATCTATCCGTGAATAGTTGTAATGTGTCCAAGACAGAGTATCAACTTCAAAACTCTATTGCTAATGCAAACAGACCATTCTTACACATTTTCAATTATAAAGAAAAGTAACAGAGAGCAAAAGATTTGTCTGAAGTCGAAGTAAGTCATCATTCTCCAGAATAAGCAAAGCTAAAGATTATTATTAATAGTAATAATAATAATAATAATAATAATAATAATAATAATAATAATAATAATAATAATAATAATAATAATACTAATACTAATACTAATACTAATACTAATACTAATACTAATACTAATACTAATACTAATACTAATACTAATACTAATACTAACTAAGCAAACAGGCAATAAGTGTTTCCAAATTAAGACCGAAACATAAATATTTGTTTTTCAACTAAGACAAATATAAATAATAATACTACATAAATTATACCAGGAAACCTAGCTATGTTGGAGTACTTGGCCATGTAACACGACTGTTAGTGTGAAGCCATACCTTAAAATCGCCCACATCAATGCCCTTGATCATTGTCAGTTGTCTGGTCTTGACATCGTAGCAGAAATGTGTGGATATGGGTGTCCTTTCTGATCTAAATACTGAATCACGTCCAGGAAGAGTTACTCGGAAGATAATTTGATCGTTGATCCACAAGCAAAATACCAACGAAATTTTTTTAAGCTTATGACCACAACAAGCAGCCACATAATCAAAATGTCCCATCTCATGATAGGGAGACCATTTTCCTGAATCAAAATCCAAAATGTAGATTTGATATGCTTCATTAATTTTATCTTTATACACAATGCAAGAAAGGTGATTTCCCATCAATAAAAAACCTGGAACTTTACCAACAGGCATCAGCATAGTGGGAAGTGGATATTCTCGTACAATAATTTCCCTGTCAACATCCATCACAATTACTTCATCATTTGTTATCCAGTAAAGATCATTGCCTCCACTATAAAGTGATTGCCATGGAAAACGCCGATTACGGCAAGCTTCTTTTCTAGCTATCTCTTTCCATGAATTATCTATTCCAATTCTCAGCACATAGAAAACATGCCAAAAAGCACCCGAAATCTCAAGGACATCCAAAAAGAACAACTTGAATTTTTCAGTGCGGGGAACACGTGCTATAGCAGATTGAGAGCTAACTAATACACGGCGACGGAGTTGGGAAATGGGAACAGGGGGGATTCTAAGCCAGCGCTTAATGATTGGGTTTACAACAAAAATCCGTCCACAATTACTCGAAAGCAGCAATATGCCATCACAAGTACTGATTATATATCCCAGTTTTTCATTAGGTATTCCCAAATTAGACCTTTGAAATTGACCATTGACATCATCTTTATACTCCAAGAAATAAGAACTACCTTGTGTGGTACGATCTTCAACATATAGACCAAGTTTAGAACGTGCACGACGTTCACACATTTCAACAAAATGTGAGCTGTTAATAGTTGTAGCCCATGACTTACAAACATACCTTGCAGAATTAAGCAGGTAAGTAAGAGGGAGCAAAGTAAAGATGTAAAAGAACAAGTCTTGAGGAAGCAACAAGTTAGAAATGAGTTTACAAGTCTTGTCGGCACGATTATGTGAGTAGTTAGGGTATGAATCAGAGCAATTGGCATTAAACTTAGAGTGGGAATCAGAGCAGCAGTAGATGCAAGTGCTAACATGATAACTAGACTTACGGGATGATTCAGAGCAACAGTAGTAGCAATTGCACTTGTTTAATCTCTGGCTTTCAGTTATTCTCATTATTCAATCACAATCACTGCATGTAATAGCTATAAGAAATGAAAAACATAGATAATTATAACAAATCCAATCCAAGAAAAAAATAAACAGATTTAATTAAATCCTAACAACAAACATTAGTTAAACTACATTTTTCTTTTGTGACCAAAAACCCCAATGGAAAACGCAACGGGTAAATAGAGATAATTAATATATAGTTTGAGATAGAGATGAATAATAATATTGAAAGAGAGTTAACAACGATACCTAAAGCATCGGGAAATTAAGGGACCTGCAAGAAGCTCAGCCACAACCGGACGCCAGTCGCGTTAGGGTTTTCCCCTTTACTGCGTCGGTGTAGAGACAACGGCGATGAGTGCTTTTGATTTTTGGTTTTTAGACCCGTTTGAATAGCTTGTTTTTGTTTTTTTGGTAGATAGACGAAATGACAAAGTCATTATAAACTCTCACACACACTAATGGAGGTATCGGGGTTCGAATCTCGGTGACGTCCGACCTAACAATTTCGGCATTTTAACAGTTGTGCTAGAACTTGTGGACAAATTGAGCTTATTTTGAACTTATGAAAAATAGTTTATCCAAATAAATAAGTTTTTATCTTAATTCATAAAAACTTATTTGGACTTATTTGGATAAAAACTTATTTATCCAAATAAACTAATGAAAATTATACCTTCATAAACTATTTTTTCATGAACTGCATTAACAAGCTTATAATATATTAAGATAGATTTATTTGTATAAGCTATTTTGCATAAACTCTAAAATAAACTAATCCAAATAGGGAGTCCTATTTCACTCATTTTAAGTATATTGTGTAGAGTGCTACTTGGCTAAAAATAACGGATAATTGATAAGTTAATTGATATCTGACCGCTTTAAACGAAAATTAATCAAAATGTTTGGTAAAAGTAATGGTTTGACTATCCTATAAATATAAAATGAGATTTTTAATTCATAATAAAATATATGCCTAAGAAAAAAATGGTAGTAAAAAATATTTCAACTCTAAAATAGTGCTCTATTGTTACCTGGTTCTCTTCAAGACGAGAGCGTCCGAATCTTGTAGCCGAATGCAAATCATCGAGATCAAGAATCTCAATATCATGTCTTAGACAAAACTTACACAAAAAGATCTCACATTAGAAAACAATTTATCCCAACCATCTTCCCTGAATGGTTGAATAAGAGTTTTTGTGTTACGAACCAGAAACATAGCATTAACTACATCTTGAGAGTGAAAAATCAACAATAGTCAAGAAATTACCTTTCCATTTGGATTGGAAAAACAGAGAGTGAAAAAGAAAAAAGGTTTTTGTTTGATATTCTCAGAATGAGAGAGAGAAGGGAGTGCCGGAGTGAGAGGCCGACGCCGGCGGTCTCGCGGTCAGAAATCGGTGAGAATCAGAGGTGATTTGGGTTGAAGGTTATGGGTTTGTAGTCTGTAGATAGGTTGCGTTTTCAAAGAGGGGGAATTGTGTCTAACGTGTAACAGAGGAAGGGGGAAAAGGCTGGGAATGCTGGGTGGGCCATTTGGGAAAAATAAATTAAGTTGAGGGTATTTTTGTAATTTCCCTATAGGATTTTTTTTTTGGGTGGGTCGTGGCCCACCTCAGCCCATACAAGCCTCCGCCACCGAAAATAGCTCATGTCTTTGTCAAAAGTTTTTCAATTAAGTCCTTCGTCATGTGATAAAACATAGAAACATGAGTTTAATTGAAAAACTTTTGACAATATTTCAAAATAGTTCATGTCATTGTCAAAAGTTTCTCAATTAAACTCATGTTTCTATGTTTTTCTCACATGAAGAAGGACTTAATCGAGAAAAAAAAATAGAAAGAAAAAAAATTGCTCGTGTGAAATAAAAAGAGTGACAAGCTGAAAATAAAATTGCGGCGGGAAAAGTGTGAGAAAGCAAAATATAACAAATAAAGGTTGTAAGATGATTTTAGTTACTCATCTATCTTTGAAAAAATAAGCTATAATTTCACTATGAAAAAAATGCAGTTGACGGATGTAGGAGACTTGAACCAGACCGAAGATAGATATGAGGCTGGCGTAGTTATGTTTTAGCCTTGCTCTTGCTATTTCAGACAAATCACTTCTGATAATTATAGACTTAGAAGGGATTCTACAAGCCTTCCTTTCCCTTCTTTCCTTTCCTTAACTTTCTTATAAGTGAGAGATTAGTTTTGTTTAGGTATTCTTAAACCAGGTGAGATTATCTTGAAGATTTCTTCATCCAAGTTTCCTGATGATAGATTGGCATTTGTTAAGACAATTAAAAATGTGATGTTGTGATCGTGCCCTTGGTTCTTATGTCTCTACAAAATATAGTTTTCATTATCATTATCAGAGTGCAGATTAATGCCAGTCATTTTACCACGGCTAAGCCAGTCATTTTAGTCTTCTACCATGTATTTTGTGAAAGAATATCACTGGACTTGTCTCACCTATGGATCAGTTTCCTGAGGTAGATTACATTCAAGGTTTAGTATCAGGTTGGGAGATGGAGGAGAAGGAACAAATTTATAGACTTTAGACCATTGAAGTTATTGGTTCCTCCATTGATCAACAACCTCCTAAACCCTTCACTGGTCTTGTTCCGACACTGCTTTAGTTGCATATTAAATTGAGCGGAGTTGTGATGCTAAACAAGTGTAACTTGGTAGCCTTATTAAAAAAACAGAAAATTTGAATGGATTTTAAAAAAAGAAATTTAACATTAACGGAAATTCTGAGATGCTAAACAAGCGCAAAATGTACACATCGACATTCGTATTCATTGCGGGTCTGCCAAACAATTGTGATGCTACTATTTTTAAAGTATATTAAAATATCTATTGAATGGTAACTATCATAAAAAATGTATAGTGAGTACATGTTATATCGATAAAACAGTGCTACACACTTTTGATTTTGGGCTAAAACTGAGATGAACTATTTAATGTTGTATTGATAAAACACAATGGGGCTTATTTTAAGATATCTTCTTTTTCCTTCTTAAAAAGACACTTATTTGAGATGGAAGGAGCAATCATAAACGACCCTAATTGATCAAAGCCTATATTTTTTCTCTGTATATACATAATAATAGAAGTTGTGCATTTTGGAATCAACGCAATTATTATAACAAAATAAGGTTAAAAAAAGGCCTCAATCATATACTGAAAGAAACCAAAGCATAGCTCCTATTGTAACAAAAGAAAAACAAAATTGTCCTCATTTTAATGTCGAGTTCCTGCCACCACTGTGAGTAGGAGATGATACAACTTCATTTTCACGTTTGTCCAATAGCATTTGATTCCACAAGCTCTTTGGTTTTGGATGCCAAAAAATTAAGCACAAGATCTTTTCGGCTTTCCGATTGATGAATAAGGTAATGGAAGCAATGGTCTGTTGTCACATACAAATAAGTAGCTTTATCTGTGATGCTTCTGTTTCTTCAAGCTCAGATTTTGTTTCAGCTGCACTATCCTTCCTACCATGTATATTTTCACACACTTAACATTTACAACTTGGGGAGCAAGCTACATGATCGTCTCATATGCATATTCCAACACCGACCTGGTTGTGATTATATGAAAAAGCGGAATCTACATTGCATTTGTAACAACATGCATGAGGTTTTTTCCTCCACCTCTGTGATTGTCACTCCTTTGTGCACATTGCCACAACGAGGCCAATCTCTCCATCATATGGAATCTCATCAGCCTATTTGCCAGCAAGGTGACAACATGACAAAGCTCGGTGCAAAAAGGCTAGTGCAGTTGAAGCAAAATTAGATAGAGCTATGGAAAACGAAGCTTGGTGTCAACTATTTCCTAATGCTCGGTTGGAGTGCCTAGCAACTACCACTTCCGATCATTATCCATTGTGGTTAGTTCCTGAACAGATCATAGCTCAAATTGGTCATCAAAGAAAATTTAAATTCAAGCATGCATGGTTGGTGGAACACAGATTTAAAAAAGAAAGAAGCCTAAGTAGCATTACTATTGTAACAAAAGAAAAACAAAATTGTCCACATTCTAATGTCGAGTTCCTGCCATCACTGTAACTAGGAGATAATTCAACTTCAATTTCACATTTAGGATTACAATTGGATATACTCTTGTCAATAACACAAGTATTGATGCTGGTTATTGATGAAAGTTATACATCATCTGAAACAGTTTGAAAATGCTTATCAAATGTAGATTGAGATCCAATAGCATTTGATTTCCCTAGATCTTTGTTTTGGCTGCCAAACAACGCTCTGTCACATACAATGCTCATTCCTGCCAGCTTTCAGAACTGAATCTTCATTAATAGGTTTATTCAAGCAGTCTTCACATGAGCAAGTTCCTGTACAGTAGACTCCAGAGGCAAAGCACTCACAACAACTGAGGATAAAATTGTTGCAAAAGAGTAAAAAAAGAAGGTTAATCTGATAGTCATTAAGCCCAAAAAATTTTCAAGCTTACATGTAACAAAAATATTGAACTGAGAGAGAACACGCTAAGCATAAAACGAAAGGAGCGTGTTTAGAACTTACAGTTTCAAACACTTCAATTTCTTACAGTGACAGTTTTTGCATGTCCCTTCTTCCCCACTTAGATCTGACTCATGCCTGCAAATGTGAACTGATGACTGAGTGAAATCTGTAGTAGCCTTGACTTCAATCTCAGATGGCCCGAAATGTCTTTCCATTGATATAGGCGCCTGCGGTAGTTGATGCCCTTGGCTCTCATAAATATGCAAAGAAGCAGCGTAGTTCGGCAGTTCCGGTTGCCTTCCAGAAGAAGTTATTTCATTTTCTATGCCATCATAAGGTACATTCAAGTCAAAATCATTTCCTGGCAAAGTAACCCTCTGCGCATTCAAGGCTGGAGGTGAATTAACAAGAGGATAATCCATGCCAAGAGAGTTCAACGTCATAGTAGCTCCAACTCCATCATACTTTTTGCTCTTTAAAGGAGATAGATTATTGAGGTAGTCAAACAAAGAATCATCCTGCATAAAAATATGAGGAAAAAAAACTAAATGCAACAAGAATACTATGGAGATCAATAGCACAGCCAAAAAAAAAAATCGAGTGGGCCACAAAATTTATGTTGTAAATTTGTAATAAGCATTGAGTACAAAGTTGTTCATCAAAAAATTAAACTACACACCTTAAAATATTAAAATAATTCTAGATGTGATTAAAGTAACTATAAATGCTAATTCAGTACTAACCAAACAATTACTAACAGTAACTTTGAAATTGCAATTATAACACACATTCATATAAATTTGCAGAAGGGTCAATTTATGATATAACCACATCAACATATGCATTTGAAACAGGATGTGAACTTGTGAATGGATTAAGCATTCATAATGGACAAAAACAAAACAGAGGAAGAAGATAAAGATGCAATTAGACGTAAGATAGTATACATGAAAACTGATAAATAATCTATGAACATGCATGAGAAGTTATACACCAAAATTCACTGTAACACAAATAGATTTGATTTTCCAACCTCTTCATCTCCCCGACTTTGATTGGTATCCCTTAAAGCAACATTGGAAAGATTTCCCTGTGTTTGAACAATGTCTGTTGCAGCTATTGATTCAGAAGCATTTTCTCCGATTCCATGTGTTGAACCAGAAGCAACACCCTGCATAAAGCCAAGCATAAAAATATGAAAATATTAAATCCTATAATTAATCATATATTGTTGCAATAAGAAAACCATGGAGATTAATCATATCTCAGACCATGGAGAAAAATCAAGAAACCATTTCAGTTGGCTTAATGCAAGAAAATCAAGAAACCAAGTCAATACATATGAAATTGTAAAAAGGATAAAAATGCAACAAAGTGATGCAAATAGACAATGGACAAAAAGGGAAAATGGGAATGGTGAGAGTGGTGAAACAAGCAAACCTCTTCTGAGTTTGAAACGGGGGTGTTCTTCTTCTCTTTTGCATCCATTTCCAGAGAGACCAAGAAGAAACTTTGATACTGGATATTATTACTTGTACTGAAAGTTACCCTAACACTTCACTTTCTCTCTTAAAAATGAGGCCTTTTCCTAGAACTAGAAGAATAGACCTAATAACAATCATATATATATATATATATAAAATAACTGATTACATAACAAACTCTTGTGTAACCGTTAAAAAGCACACAACTATTCTATAATAATATGCAAGGTCTGAGGTTCGAACCCGGACACCAAAAAAAAAAAAAACTATTCCATAATAATACTATCTTACCAATTAACTCAGATAATAACAAAATAGAAGCATATTTGACGATGGAGAGACTGAGATGAGGTGTAAGTTAGTCGTTCCTACATACACCCATTCATTTTTTTGAAGGATTATGTTAGCAAGTACAAATTAAAAAATGGTTAAATACACTTAAAATACATGTTATTCAATAACAATACTACAAATTAAAATATTAACATATATCAAAATTAATTACGGTTATAGTAGTTGAAGTTAGGCGCTTATTTCATGTTGGCCCTTATTTTAACTTTTATTTTCTCCCGATTTGTCCTTTACACGGGTCAATTTACTTGGCCAGCCACGTGCTATGTTTTGAGTGGCTGTTTGAGGCAGTTTTTTTTTTTCTTTTTGTCAATTTCGTCAGCAAAATCAGTGTTGGCAGCAACTATAAAATCTCATTTGTCAGTTTTTGAGCACTACTTTGACATTAATTTCTTGACCAAACCTCTGCCAAAATGATTCATCAATGTCTTAAGCAATTTTTAATCATGTTTTGATAACATCCAAGCCTTCATAACATCAAGATCCATCAACCAGTTTTTGATCTGGTCAATCATCGTGGTCTCAACATCATAGTATCATCTTCTTCATGATTCTAACTTAGTTTGGTCACTTACTTTGTGATTAAACAACGCTTTAAGTCTCATCGTTCACGGAGCTTAACATACTTCAGCAGATTAAGTCGTGTTGCGTCAATTTTCCTTAAAATTTTGTCTTCTGTTAATCGATCAAGTAAAGAGTTATTCAATCAAATGAGGTACACGCATGACAGAAACATATTTGAAACCCGTTGAGAATTTTATCCAAGCATCAATCAAAGCAATTTGTTAAAATTGATATGGTTAACTTGGTAAGTGAATAGTTAGGAGTCAGTAGCGTGGTATGTTTACATTAGACCTATAATTAGTTGAAGAAAGATAAATAGTGTTGAGTCATTTGCCAAATGACTCTAAGAAATTGGCAAATCACCCTAAACATATAACAACTAAGACAAATTTGACAGACGCAAACGCAAAACTGATGAAAAAGACTAAAATGTATAACGCTTGAAATTTAAAGAACTAAATTGGAATTAAATGTATAATGAAGTATCTGATGAATATTGTTAACTATCATCACAAAAGTATCTGATGAAATTTGGTATATACAATAATTTTGAATTTATTTTCTGAGCTCAATTTGAGGAGACGAATCAGAAATTTGTACAGCTTTAGGAACAAATGCAGGTTGTTTGCACGACTCAATCTCCGTGCGAGCTTCCAGAGCTGTATCTTTAGGTTTATTTTCACAGTTTTTACATGAGCATCCTGTGCAGTAGACTCCAGCAGCAAAGCACTCACAATAACTGAAAAATAAAGGAAAAAAAAAGTTTAATTGCATACTATTAAAGGAAATTGATAAGATTACAACTAGTGTCCCATATAGAACCTACTCGATGAAAGTAATTTCATATTTAAGGTATGCTGAATTTTTTTTTCTTCAAAATAAACCTTGAAGTCAGTTTAAAAACCAGCTTACTAAGAAAACAATATAAATTAAGGTAATTCACAACTTATAATAGTAGCTTTATCTTTGTGCATCACCCCCAAAAAGGTGCAAGTTTTAGAACTTACAGTTGCTTACACTTCGATTTCTTACAGCGACAGCTTCTGCATGCCCTTTGTTTCTTAGTTAGATTTGACTTGTGCCTGCAAAATCAATGTTTGGTGTTAGGTTAATGAAGAAAGTTAAAAACTAGCATATAATAATGGAATAAAGATTATCAAGCAGTGGAATCGATAATCAAAAACTACTTTCCTTTTCCTTTGGGGGATACTCTGACATAAATCTGTATTTTCCTCTTCCTTTTCATGATTTGAACCAGAAGAAGATGGATCAATCGGACGTTTCCCCTGCGCTATCATTGTCCTTCTCATGTTTTGATTTAACTGTTGATTCATTATGTTCTTGAACTCCACTTTCATTGTCCTTTTCGGGGTACTCCGACTGAAATCTTTTGTAGCCTGAACTTCATTCTCTGATGGCCCCAACTGTGTTTCCATTGGTGAAGGGACCAGTGATAGGCAATGCCCTTGCCTTGCAGAAAGATGAAAAGAAGAGGAGCTCGGCGATTCAGGTTTTCTTCCAGAAGACATCTTTTCGTTTTCTTTGCCATTGTAATGATTTAAGCAAGAACCATTTGCTTGCAAAACACAGCTTTGTGGATCACTAGTGTGTTTTCTAGGAAGCACGGGCTTTTCATTGAAAGCATTCCTCTTGTCAGATTCTGTTGTACAAGAACTGATGTTTAAAGTAGAAGCATAGTTGTTCCTTTGCAAACTGCAGGTCATCTCAGACGCATAGTCTTGACAGCTCCTCTCTACACAGCGCCTAATACGTGCAAGCTATATACAAAAACAAAAGTATGTTTACACTGATTGATTTGTTCAACACATCGACACAATTAGAAATAAAAGATTGACTGTACTTTCAAAGTAAAGATTGAGTATATGACAATATTGACGAAGCAAATACGTACCAACAACAATATTGAATTGCAATTCTAAAGCATATGGTCATATAAATATGCAGAAGGATCAATATATAATACAACTTCACCAGTTTATTCAAACTTGTGAATGGATTAAACAATCCTAATGGACATAAAAAACACATGAAGAAGATGAAGACACAACTAGACAAAAGATAGTATGTATGATAACTGATAAATAATTTACAAACATGCATGATAAGTTATGCACAAAATTGACTGTAACTAAAATAGATTTGATTTTCTGACCTCATCATCCACTCTCTGAAATGGGTTGTTATCCATTAAAGCAACATGGGCAAGATTGTCCCGTGTTTGATTATCTTCCCGAATATTTGTTGCACCCTCAATTGGTTCTGAGCCGTCAAGTAATCCAAGGACATAGTTAATTTCATCAATTGAGATTTGAGGATCAGGTAGCTCACTTGTGTCAATCCATGCATGAGTTGAATCTGTTGGAGCTTCTTCATGTGAATTAATATTATTTATATCCTGAGACAAAACTTCAGGTTTCCTTTCACCTGCAACTGAGTCCTTCCTTGAGCCGTCTTGTTCACAGCCAAGCAATTCATGGATATCGACAAACTTCTCATCGAAGAGTAGACTGGTGATAAGGAGGTGAAACAAATAATCATCCTGCATATTGCCATGCATTAAGATAAGAAAAAAACTAAATGCAGGTTACATGCACACATACTGATGCAAATTAATTAATAAGATTAATCATATCTAAGGGTAAGGCCTGCTTTCAACATTAAAATTTATAAAATGCAGGTTATAGACATATAATTGCAAAAATACCATTTACCCCAAACCTGAATAATGGTAAGGCTTTAAAATGATCTTAACAAGTTTGAAATAAAGAAGTAAACTTAAAAGAGTGATTAAAGCTTGAAGAAAATTTCTAGTTTTACTGTAAATACAGAGAATTTTGAAAGAAACATGGTATATATAAAAAGAGTAGCATTTAGGGAACAGCTATTAGTATTGTTGTTATAAAAAAAACTATTAGTATTGTTAAGTGGCTTTAAAAGACTCCACAAAATATATTAGGGTTAACGTGGCTTTAGGATGTGTTTGGATGGAGGGTTTAGGAGGGAAAGGTAGATGAGAGTTTACTTTTTGTTTTTAAATTATGGGCACTATGAAATGTTTTTATAAAAAAATTAAAATAATAACATGATAAAAGATTATATGATAAAAGATCATATAATACTTCAATAACATGATAAAAGATCATATAAAACATGTTATATAGTCTGTAATTTAAAAAAAAAAAAAAACAAGTAAACTCTCCCCTCCCTTTCCCTCCCAAACCCTCAATCCAAACACACCATTAATGTTTAACATTTTAATACAAGTTAATTTTCATAATTAAGGTTAAATATACTTTTTATTCTTATAAATATTCTTCCTCAAAAAAAAATTCTTATAAATATTCTATTTTTTATTTTAGTCCCCCTATAATTTCTTTGACTTTTAGTCTTATAAAAGTTTTCCATCGCAACCTTCGGTCATTAATTTTATGTCAACTCATGTGTATATCCTATAAATATTATAATTTTTTATTTTAGTTCCCCTAAAATTTCTTCGACTTTTAGTCCCATAAAAGTTTTCCATCACCACCTTTGGTCCCTAATTTTATGTCAACTCATGTGTATATCCTATAATTATTATAATTTTTTATTTTAGCCCTCCTAAAATTTCTTCGACTTTTAGTCCCATAAAAGTTTTCCATCACCACCTTTGGTCCCTGATGTTATGTCAACTCATGTGTATAATTCGAAATTTTAAACTTTTTTTGTAATCATGTTTAGTACATTATAGAATTCTCTATTGAAAAAGTGTAAAACTTTTTAACAAGGGATGAATTCAATATGAATTTTTATGTTCTTGACGCTTGAAAATTCATATTTTCTTTAAAAGTTCTATGGCTCCGTTTGGATTGAGCTTATGAAAAATATCTTATGCAAATAAATAAACTTTTATATTAATTCATAAGTTCTGATTAACGAAAATTTTATTTTCATAAGTTGTTTTATTATAAACTACCTTAACAAGCTCATGAAGAATAAATAAAAGCTTATTTATTTGCATAAGCTCAATCCAAACGGGACCTAATTTTATTGGGACATATTGTATAGTATTCTAAATATGCTTGCAAAGATTCTTTAAAAAATCTTAAGAGTACACATGATTTCACTTAAAAATAGAGACTAAAAGTGTGGACGAATTTTTTTTTAGGGATTAAAAATCGTTGATAAACAAAATAAAGGTTGATATTTATATGCACGGCAACAAATCATAGTGGTTATATTATTAACTCTTATTTTTATTACTTTAGAGTAGTTAATAAAGTGAAAAAAATAAGGATTAATACTGGAAATCCATGTATATAATATCAACTATTAATTTGTTTATTCACGGTTCTTTGGAGAATTCTTGTCCGGAAACCATAAACGGAGTGAAGCAAAGGTAGAACCAATCCTCAATTGTTGTTGACTAGTCTCAATTATTTGCACACAATATAGAAGGAAATCTTGCTTAATTAATACATGAACAAATAAATCTGCATATTCAGTACTGCGCTAAAATTTCGTTTTTGATTAAACCCTTCATCGTTTTTTGAATTCATTGTTTTAAAACATATAAAATTGGTATCGATTATTCATGTGCAAAGAAAATACATGAAATAGAAAGTAAAGTGCAAAGAATAAGAAAAAAACCTCTTCTTGTGACGACATGGAAACAAAGGAGTTCTTCTCATCGTGTGGCTGTTCCACCATCTTGAGAGAGTTTAAGTAAAAACTTTGATAGGTTTTTCACACAAGTGGATATATAGTATTAGTTGGATTTAAAGGAACCCTAACACTTCACTATCTTTCTAGAAAACATATAGGATTCCACTTCCACGTTTAGTTATCTTCAAAACTGAAAACTGTTTTGTTTGTTACGCATGATTGTCTCAACAAACAAACTAGAGTTTGACTAAAACAAGGTCTTATCCTAGATTAATTAGAAGACATGTCCAAGAATAAATATGCTTCCACGTTTATTTATTTATTTTCAGTTTATTTATTTCAAAGCTGATTTGTTTGTTGTTCATACGTGAATATAGCTCAACAAACTTCCTATTATCTACAGAATTTTGTTTGCTTTGCTCGTAACTAGGACTTCTCTCTCTCCCTAGAATATAGCAGCAGTATATAATAACATAATAACAACTCATAATTCTTTATAATGTAAAAAAAAAAAAAAAAACTCTTAATTCTTTATTATTATTATTTTTTATTGGAAACTCTTAATTGAATTCGCGAAGAAAATAATTGTGCTAACTTCATAACAAAGGCTGGAGTTTCCCTTAAAAAAAAAAAGGGTTGGAGCTTCCTGGTTCGAGAATTAGGAGGGGAGGGGAGATGAGGGGAGGAATTTTAACGGAGGGGCGGGGAGGGGAGATATTTTAATTAAAAGTGTGTTTGGTTCACAAGGGGAGGGGAGGGATTTTAAAATTATTGTACTGTTTTACCCTTAAACTTAATTAAATAAGGATAATAAAGTAACGAAACAATAACGATGTAATCGATAACAACATGATGTAGACGATGGAATAATGGATTAGTCATAGGGTTGTTACAAAGAGTAATAAAAGTTGTTACATGGAAAAATTGTTAATAATATGGAATAAAAGTTGTTACAATAAAAAATTGTTAATAATATGAAATAAAAGTTGTTACAAGATAATATAATCTATAACCTAATAATAGTAAAAGTTGTTTCAAAGATAATATAACATAATAATAAAAAATCTTGTTACAAGCATAATATTGAGATTTTAAATTAATATAAGGATAATTTTGACAGTGCAATAAAATTTGCTCCTCTCCCCCTCCCCTCCCCTCCCCTTCTAAAAATTGAACCAAACACCCTCCCCTCCCCACCAAAACTCTCGAACCAAACGGACCCTTAATAAGATTTACATCTCTCCTCCTCCACACGGTTATCTGACCTCCTAACAGTCCACTCTACAGAAAATTGGTCCTTTAGAGTGTAGTTTTATTTTGATGTTGTTTTTTCTTTCTTAGCCCATGTAACAAAAAAATATTAATTGATTTTTTTCCGGCTAATAACACTTCTCAACAAAATCTTCTACACCTTCTTAAAAAAATAAAATCTTCTATACCAATTTTTCTTATAAGAATGCTATATGTTTCATGTCACTGCAAAATATTAGAATTTATATTATATTTGTTATAGGAAAAATGTTGGGTACAATTCATTAAGTGCTTTTTGTATCATTCTTAACTAAATTCACCATGATTTCCTCAAATCCGTGATTTTCTGATTTTCACAAAGTTTGTTATATCCAACATAGGTGTATTTTTAGTTAAAAACCATACGAAAAAACACCTAAAGAATTGTACCTAAGTTTTGTCCTTTGTTCTATCATTGATAAAAGATAAACATAACTTTTTTTGAAAGAAAAAGTTAAGCATACCGTGTTACAATTTGAAAGTCTCAAATATCTATATTTATAATCGTAATTAAAATCAAAATTTCATAAATAAAACATTGCTCATAGTTTACATGCAATAAAAAAAGCGGACAAACGGGCACGTCAGAAAGCTAACAATAATAATCCCGAAAAAATAGCAATAAGATAATAATAATCTATATATACTATATATATAGAAAACATGTTGTTTTGGGTTATCTTTTTCTCCTTCCATTATACTCTCAGGGTCCGTTTGGTTCGAGAATTGGGGGGAGGGATTTTAACGGAGGGGAGGGAAGGGGAGATATTTTAATTAAAAATGTGTTTGATTCGCAAGGGGACGGGAGAGATTTTAAAATTATTTTACCCTTAAACTTAATTAAATAAGGATAATAAAGTAACGAAACAATAACGATGTAATCAATAACAACGTACAGTATAGATGATAGAATAATGAATTAGTAATAGGGTTGTTACAAGTAGTAATAAAAGTTGTTAATAATATGGAATAAAAGTTGTTGCAAGGATATAATATAACCTAATAATAATAATAATAAAAGTTGTTTCATGAAATATATATTATATATAACTTAATAATAATAAATGTTGTTATAAGGATAATACTAAGATTTTAAATTAATCAAAGGATGTCCTCGTGAGCTTAGCTCAGTTGGTATGGACAATGCATAAAATATGCAAGGTCCGGGGTTCAAACCCCGGCCACCACAAAAAAAATTAATCAAAGGATAATTTTGGCAGTGCAATGAAATTTGCTCCCCTCCTCTTCCCTCCCATCCCTTTCTAAAAATTGAATTAAACACTTCAAATTAAAAATATATTCCCTTAATCAAAGGATAATTTTGGCAGTGCAATGAAATTTGCTCCCCTCCTCTTCCCTCCCATCCCTTTCTAAAAATTGAATCAAACACTTCAAATTAAAAATATTCCCTCCCCTCCCATCCAAAACTCTCAAACCAAACGGACTCTTAAGTAAATTTGACTATAAGAATGTTATTTTTTTTTTAATTCCCTCCCCTCCCATCCAAAACTCTCAAACCAAACAGACTCTTAAGTAAATTTGACTATAAGAATGTTATTTTTTTGATGTCATTCAAAAAAAATAAGAATTTATATTATATTTGTTATATTTTTTAAAAGATATTATATTTGTTATATTGTTGGTACTATTGAAAAAGACAAGTATAGTTTGTAACAATATGAAAGTGCAAAATATTTATTATTTATACTTATAATTTTAATCAAAATCAAAATAATTTTATTCTAAATTTCATAAAAACTATTGTTCGTAATTTATGCACATTAGTGCAATAAGATGACGGGATAGTAAGATGGCGGACCAAATGGGCACGAAATGCCCGTCTAAACGCCAATATCTATAATAACAATATACTAAGGGAGTAAACCCTTTTATGATGTTATGAAGACAATGTCACTTATTCAGAAATTAGTATTTTATATGGTTGACCTTATATTGACGACTTAAACATGCCTTGTCTTCGAAATATTATGAAAAAAATAGAGATATAGGTAATTTTTTTGGACTTTGTATTTTTATAAAAACAAAGGTTAATTTTGTTTTTTGTTTCGGCCCTTCAGTTAATGTTAGAAAATTTTTGGCAAAAAACAATACCTCTTCGTAAAAAAAAAAAAAAATATGTGGCAAGATTCCTTACCACGTCAGTGCTTTCTGTGTGAGTGGGTTGCTGGAGGACCAAAATTGGAACAATCTCAAATTACAGTGGTAAAATCAATATTATTATTTTACAAGAGCTATTTACGGACTTCGTGTATATTAAATGGGCCATTTGAACAATTAACCCATGAAAATAATATGAACAATCACAACAATAAGAGGTGAAATTCACAACAATAAGAATAATAGTGGACACTATAAAAAAATATTGGACACTATAAAAAAAAAAATCTTATTTTACCTTATGTAAAAAAAGAGCAATGCTAGCAATATTCTTTCTAACACTTACTCTTTTATTGAGTGAAATACATATAAATTCCACCCATTTGAGAATAAGTCTCACAAAAAGTGATGAGACACATGTGTATTTCCACAAATAGAAAGTGAGTGTTAGAAAGAGTGTCTTAAAATGAGTCTTGCTAGCATTACTCATTAAAGAATGTTATGTTTTAGTTACAAGGCATGGCAACAGAACCCGCCTAGACATGGCCACCCTATCCGTTGTCATGCCTAGGTTTAGTGTAATATTTTTTTTCTTCCAATTTCACCCACCATTCACTTAATTATTTTTTACCACTTTATAATATTTTGTCAATAAATGCGAAAAGACGGGCACATTAGTACCGTCTGATGCCAACAATAGTTCTTTTATTGTGTCTATTCATCATTAAATTCTTTCAATGAGTTGTTTATCTTCACCATATGACAAGTTTCTCTATAAATAGGGTCACTCTAGGCAAAAAAAAGTGCTACGGAAAACACGTTCTTGTAAGTTGAAATTCTGTCGAAAATAATACTAAACAATTTCTTCTTTTCTCTAATGCACGAGAGTAAACAGATAAAACTTTATTCGATAAACTACCATTGATAATATGTTTGGTGTGAATATACAACTTACATAAATGTAATAATTTCCCATTGAAAACGGGGATTGAGAATACTTTAACAAAGTCATTCTGCTAACCAAAAGATTTATAGACCATTTCAAATCATGTCTATCTTTGTGCAACCATCTCAAGTGTTACTTTTGTTGTCGATGTAATAATTACACATCTTTTTAAACAATGTCATTTCTATTGGTTTCTTAACCAATATCTATAGAAAACTCATTAGCATTCTCCAGCATGTAATATTTGAAGTTGTGCATTGTGGAATCAACACAATGATTATAACAAAATAGGGTTTTCAAAAAAAGGCATCAATGATCTAAAGAAAAAAACCTAAGCAGTAAGCATAACATAACTCCTATTGTGACAAAAGAAAAATAAAATTGTCCTCATTCTAATGCAGCAAATTAGGAATCTATCATCAAGGAGGAATCTATCGTCAACAACTACATTTCCTTCTTCCTTTTGGGGTTAGCCTGACAGAAATCGACATTTTCCTCTTCCTTTCCATGTTTTAAGGCTGGAAGTGCATTCAAGTAAATACCATTTCCTTGTAAAACACATATCTGTGAATCACTTATGTTTTTTCTAGGAAGTAATGTCTTTTCATTACTAGCATTCCTCTCATTAGATTTTGCTGAACAGGAATTAATGTTTGAAGTATAAACAGAGTTGTTCCTTTGCAAACTGGTCGTCTCAGACTCATAGCCTTGACAGCTCCTTTGTGTACAGCGTCTAATACGTGCAAGCTATACACAAAAACAAAAGAATGTTTACAATGATTGATTTGTTCAACACATCGACGCAAGTAGAAGGAAAAGAGGAAAAGATTTATAAAGCATATGACATTGTACTCTATTAACACAAAATGCAGTAAATTTTATACTAATGACTCTTTCTATTAGGGGTGAATAACAAAACAAATAAAAAATAAAGGAAACATATTGAATTTTAGGCGAGTATGGCCGTCAAAACGAGTTTGTCAAGCTCAACCCGTTTTACCACTGCTAATATTCATAGACTATACTTTCAAAGTAAAGATTGACTATATGACAATATTGACCAAACCAATTACGTACCAACAACAATATTTAATTGTGTATGGATTAAACAATCCTAATGGACATCAAAAAACACAGGAAGAAGATAAAGACACAACTAGTACAAAAGATAATGTGTATGCTAGCTGATAAAAATGTATAAACATGCATGAAAGTTATACACAAAATTCACTATAACTGACCTCATCATCACTCCTTCTCTCAATTGGATTCCTATCCATTAAAGCAACATTTGCAAGATTGTTCCGACTTTTATTAGTATTTTTTTGACCTACTTCCCCAATAATTGTTCCACCCTCAACTGAATCTTTCTTGCCAAGTAATCCAAGAGGATGATGTCGCTCACTTGAATGACGACGTGCATGAGAAGAATTTGTAAGAGCTCCTTCATGTGAATATATTTTATTTACATTCCCAGATGAAACTTTATGCATTGATTTGTCCAAAAGGTTATTCCTAGCAATGAATAATAGAGTTATCAGAAACATCAATCAATTATCGTAATTCAAAATCATCAACAACATAAACTGGGAATAAGATTTTACAAGTACCTCGTGTAGTCCTTTAAATCGATCGGGTCAGGTGAATTCAAAAGAGAATAATCCATGCCAAGCGAGTTCAACGTGGTAGTAGCTCCAACTCCATCATACCTTTTGCTCTTTAAAGGAGATAGACTATTGAGGTAGTCAAACAAAGAATCATCCTGCATAAAAATATGAAAAAACTAAATGGAGATCTCTAGCGGAGCCCAAAAAAAAAAATCGAGTGCACTACAAAATTTATGTTGTAAAAAGTATTGAGTACAAAGTTGTTCATTAAAAAAATTAAACTATACACCTTAAAATATTAAAATAATTCTCGATGCAATATTTGCATTAATTTTCCTTTCAATATAAATTGTCATGCTATCAGGGACTCTAATAATCATAAAGTTTGGTCAGATAAATAAAGTCTGATTAATAATTGTTTTCATGAAAAATCGAATTCATGTTCTTTCGAATAATTTGTCCTGAGGGGACTCATTAACCCCTTGAGCTTAATTATTTGTTAAACCGAAATTTTGATATTGATTAAACTATTCACTATTTTAAAACATAAATTACTACCAGTTATTCATGTTTTTCAAATATAGTTAATAAAATAAAGAAAAGGTTAATAACAAGTTCTGATGAAAGAGAAGCACATGTAAATCAAGGTTAATAAGATCGTATGAGGTTGCAAAAAGGATAAAAAAAAAAAAAAATACAGCAAAGCAAAGAAGAAACCTCTTCTGAGTTGGAAACAGGAGTGTTCTTTTTTGGTGCCGCCATCTCTAGAGAGCCCAAGAAGAAACTTTGATAGCTATTACTTGTATTTGAAGTTAGACTAAACCCTTCATTCTCTCACTTTATAAGAAACTGTGATGATAGTATTTGAAATTAGACTAAACCCTTCACTCTCTCACTCTCTTTTAAGAAAATAAATAAATTAGTGAGATCCTTCAAAATAAA
This sequence comes from Medicago sativa, assembly GCF_051527215.1. NCBI lineage: Eukaryota > Viridiplantae > Streptophyta > Magnoliopsida > Fabales > Fabaceae > Medicago > Medicago sativa. The sequence goes on from NC_140749.1 coordinate 86,396,306, forward strand.
TAAATTAGTGAGACAATATTCTAAAAAAAGAAAAAAAAAACTAACATACGTTTGCGAAGAATATAGCAGACCCTAACAAACAAACAAAAGATAAGTCTGGCAAAAAATAACAAAAAGATACACCGATCAAATAAACGGACTAAAAAAATACCTTTTTTTAAGAAGAAAAAGATACACGGATTAAATAAATGGACTAAAGTCACGCACAACTGTGATGTCCCGGGTTCGAACCCAGGTCACGACGTCCGGTCTTGTAATTTCGGTATTTGCCAGTTGAGTTAGGAAGTTTAATTTCAGTGGATTACCACCAAAAAAAATAAATGGACTAAAGAAATAATGTAATACTTACTCCCTCCGTTCGTTCTTATTTATTTTATTTTTTGAGGGTTTTTTTTTTAGCATAGCAAATATCTTTTTATTTTATTTTTTTTGACAAATCTTTTTATTTATTTTGTTAGAATATTTAGGCATCAAATATCAGCACAATTTTATCTTTTTATTTATTTTGTTAGAATATTTAGGCATCAAATAACAACACAATTTTAGAAAATCAATTATATTTTTTATAGTCAACAAGGACGATTATGAAATTTTGCTCCAGGAAAAATTTGTTACACTTGTGACGATAATTATCCGTAATTAATGTTTAAAAAACAAATAAATTAGTTTCATAGTTATCGTAGAAATTCTTTACACTTGTGATGACCATTATCCGTAATTAATTTTTTTAAAAACAAATAAATTAAATTTTGAAAAGTGACTATTATGTACGTAAAATTGAGAAGATCATGAGTTTTAATAAAGACGATTATGATTTTTTTTTAAAATAAATAAATTAGTTTCATAGTTATCGTAGAAATTCTTTACACTTGTGATGACCATTATCTGTGATTAATTTTTTAAAAAACAAATAAATTAAATTTTGAAAAATAACTATTATGCACATAAATTGAGGAGATCATGAATTTTAATAAAGACGATTATAAAATTTTGCCGTACTACAATTTCTATATATTGTTAGTAGAAGATATGACTGGCAAAATAATTGTGTATTTTGACATCAAATCAAATGAATGAACAAAAGAAACTCTCTAATATGGAATCGGAAAGCCTAAAAAATATAATCTAATAGAGTATCGGTAAGCTTTGGTATCAATACAATTCTTTTTCTCTGAGTTAGGATCCTCTCCATCATTTGTCAAAAAAAAAAAAGGGACTGTCTCCATTTACAAGTTTTTCATTTCTTTCATTTAGAAAGAGAAAGACACAAACAAGTTTGAAAAAAAAAATATAAAATAATTAATAGCGATGAGACTCATTTAACGATAGAATCCATTATCAATTTTTGTATCTATATCATCCTCCTAAAAACTCTAGTCGCTGCGGATCCATCACCCCATACCTTCCCCCAAAATTGGCATCCTACATAATTCTATAAATAATAGAAAACTATCCTGATTTCTCAAATAATGCAATGTTTGGATTAACAACGGCTTAAATATGAACTTCAAATTCAAGAAGTTAACATCAGTGATACAAGGATTAGCATACAGAAAGAAAGAAAAAATACAGAGGTCCAAAAGTGAAGCATTCTTTAGGATTAGCATAACATAGGTACTAAATGTGAGCATTAAAGCAATGATGTGGATGTACATTCATACATTTTTCCTATTGTTAGAGTCAAAACCCATACAGCACAGAGTAAGATGTTGGATACCAAGTAATTTAAGAACTATTACACTATTCATATCCAAAACTCCAATTACACGTGAAATACAATACAAAATTTACACGTGAAAAACTCCAATTACTTGCAACCTATCCAAAACACAGGAAGCATTCCTAAACTATGAAATTAAGCAAGATTGAAGCTCATCCCATCGATTCATTTCTTCCCTAACTTTTCTGAATTTTGACAGAATTTTTTTCCACCATCACTTCTATTTTCAAGGACTTAAATGACAAGTCATATGCGTGCAACAAGCCTCAAATCTTGCACAGACTTTCGTGAAAAAGTGAAACTTGTTGAGGCAATAAAAGAGGATAATGGTCAGAAAGTAGAGGTTTTGGATCTTGATGTAGTTGAAGAATGTGGGTTTGTATCTTGTTTCAAGTCATTGTTAAAGAATAACACAGGTCTTTCAATACTACATAGAAATTCAAAAAAATCATTATATGTGACATTGTTCAAATTTTCTATTAAGAGGTAAAACAAATCAGTAAACTCAAAAAATTGAGCCTTGCTCGGTCAACCCTCACGGATATGCTCATGCCGAGTTGTGAAGTATGCAACTAAAGCAGTAAGGGGAGCATGACCAGTGGAGGGTTTACATAGAGCCATCCTGTTCATAGCAGAGAAATTCTAGAGAAAGAAGGATCGTCTTCCCAAATATTTGGCCCTTCAATTATTGAGATTAGAGGATCATCCTGAGACGAATCCTCCATAAAGTCATCTTGTGTATAGCCAAGCAATTCTTCAATAGTGACTGCCTCCTCAACTGAGAGTAGACTAAAGAGGTAGATGTGAAACAAGTAATCATCCTGCAAATTTTCAAGCATAAAAATATGAAAAATAAATCAATAGTGAGGGAAAATTTCAGAAGTTAAATCTATTATTGCAAAAGTTAAATCCTAAAATTGTTTATGAACAAAACCAACAGAAAACAAAAAGACCATTGACCCTAAACCTAAAGAATGTAAAAGCTGTAAAATGAAAATAAAGAAGTGAGTTACATTTTAATAATTTTGAGGAAAAGAAAACATCAAAACCCATCTAGATCTGGATTAAAATAAAATCAACTTGCTTCTCAGAAGCAAGAAACATAGAAACTAAGAAAATGGGCCAAAGAGAAAACTTCAAGAAACATCCCAATTCGATGGTGAAACCAAAGAATTTTGAAAGAAACATTGTATACACTATACAGTATATGAACTTTGAGAAAAATATTGAAATTTGAGAGACATATCCAGATCACAAAAGCGGATCATCAAAAATAGCAAGAAAAACACAAATTTAATTGTTCAAGTTTTAACATGCAAGAAAAACAAGAGAAGAAGTCATATGAAACCATGAAATGCAGCAAAGTGAAAGGAAAATGCTGCAGAAAGGATAAAATTGCAACAAATTGATGCAAATAAAGATGGACATAAAAAGAAAATGGGAATGATTAGGGGTGAAAGTGAAACAAACCACTTCTAAAATGGAAACAGGAGTGTTCTTCTCTGGTACATCCATCTCCATAGTGCCCAAGAAAAAACGTTGATACTACCACCACTTACTAGAGGATATTATTATTATTGTATTGAAAGTTACCCTAACACTTCACTTTCTCTTCAAAATTGAGGCCTTTTCCTGGAACTAGAATAAAAGACTTAATGTGTTTATTTTTATAACGAATAAAATACTTAATAACAATCATATATATATATATAGTATAAAATAACTGATAGCATAACAAACTCTTCTGGACTAAAGTAAGAAAATAGAAAGAAAAACATTGGTAGGGTCGAATAAAAAGAGTGACAAACTAAAAATAAAATTGCGGCGGGAAAAGTGTGAAAGCAAAATATGACAAATCAAGGTTTTAAGATGATTGTAGTTACTTGTCTTCGAAAAATAAGCTATAATTTCACTATGAAGAAATGAAGTTGACGGACGTGGGAGACTTGAACCAGACCAAAGACAGCTAGATATGAGGCTGGCGTAGTTATGTTTTAGTCTTGCTCTTGCTATTTCAAACAAATCACTTCTGATTACTATAGACTGTTGGATTGGATTCTACAAGCCCTGGAGAGATTAGTTTTGTTTATGTATTCTTCCCTTCCTTTCCTTTACTCAAACCATTCCGCCGTGGCTTCCGTTTAACAACATTGTTGTGAATAGTATTTGCACTGCAATGCTTTCTTCAATATCCCTAGTATTACTTCTTTAAGGAGCTGTCTATATATCACCACCATTTCAGATTGGAATTCTTAGGATTTTCTAAATTCCTTGAACTCTGATAATATAATGGCATTTGTTAAGATTATTAAAAATGTGATGTTGTAGGGATATCCTAATCTTTATAAGTCCCAGGTTTTGCTGTCTCTAAAAAATATAGTTTTCTAATGCCAGTCATTTTACCACGGCTAAGCCTTGTATATGTAATTTCAGTCTTCTAATATATGTGTTTTGTGAAAGAATATCACTCGACTTGTCTCACCTATGGATCAGTTTCCTGAGGGGAGATGGAGGAGAAGGCACAAATTTATAGACATTAGCATTGAAGTTATTGGTTCCTCCATTGATCAACAACCTCCTAAACCCTCCAATGGTCTTTTTCCGACACTGCTTGTTGTGAATTCGATGAAAATCACACCAATAAATACTTGATGTGTGGAGCAAGTAATAATCAAGCAACCATACAAGTGGGTAACAATTATAATCACAAGCCAAAAGTAGAAAAAACAGCGAGAGAAAGGAAAGAGAGAACACAAGAGAATTTGTTTACCCAGTTCAGTCCAAATTGACCTAGTCCGGGGGAGAGAGCAGCCCTCCGTTTCACTATAATGATATGAGTAACTTTACAAAAGATATCAATGGGTTACAAGAATAAGTCTCCTGCCTAATTCTACCCAAAGCGACCAAGAGACTCAATCCTAACAATGTTTCCCAAGGTGAATCAACTCAACCCTAGTGTTTGTTGCCAAGAGCAAACTCTATACAAACCCTAGTTTGATTTCTAAACCCTTGTTTCAGCCCCTCTATCTCAAGGTTTACATCAATTACAAAGTCTATATTTACAGTAAAGTATATCCCTTATAAAATTGAAACAAATCTGGCCCATAAAAATACGTTTTATTTTTACGTTGTTACGACAATTCGGGCACCGATTTTGACCATTCAGGCCCCGAAAAATGTCTAATCAAAAGTCTCCAAAAACGGGCAAAATTCGGGCCCCGGACAACACCATTCGGGCCCCATTTTGATTTTTCAGGAAACTTCAATTTATCCAATTTTAAGTCACTTTCACAACACTGCTTTAGTTGCGTATTAAATTCAACCGAGGTGTAATGCTAAACAAGTGTAAATTGATAGCCTTATTAAACATACAGAAAATTTGAATGGATTTTTAACAAAACAAATTTAATTTTAACGGAAATTCTGTGATGCTAAACAAGTGTGAATTTGACAAAAATCCCGAAATGTACACATTGCCATTCTTATTCATTGCGGGTCTGCCAAACAAGTGTGATGCTACTGTTTTTTAAAGTATAGTAAAATATATCTATTGAATGATAACTATCATCACAAATGTATAGTGAAGTATAATGTGATTTGAAAGTGATATAGTGCTAAACTATTTTGATTTTGGGCTAATATTGAAATGAACTATTTAATGTTATATCGATATAACACCATGGGGCATATTTTAAGATATCATCTTTTTTTTCTTCTTAAAAAGATACTTATTTGAGATGGAAGGAGCAATCATAAACGACCCTAATTGAGTACATGTAACTAATTACATGAGAAGAATAAAGATGTATCAAGAATTGATCAAAGCCTTTGTTTTTTTCGGTATATACACAATAATTGAAGCTGTACATTTTGGAATCAACGCAATTATTATAACAAAATAAGGTTAAAAAAAGGCCTCAATCATATACTGAATGAAACCTAAGCATAGCTCCTATTGTAACAAAAGAAAAACAAAATTGTCCTCATTCTAATGTCGAGTTCCTGCCACCACTGCGAGTAGGAGATACTCAACTTCATTTTAACCTTTGTCCGATAGCATTTGATTCCACAAGCTCTTTGGTTTTGGATGCCAAAAAATTTAAGCACGAGATCTTTACGGCTTTCCGATTGATGAATAACGTAATGGAAGCAATGGTCTGTTGTTACATACAAATTAGTAGCTTTATCTATGATGCTTCTGTTTCTTCAAGCTCAGATTTTGTTTCAGCTGCACTATCCTTCCTACCATGTATATTTTCGCACCCTTCACATTTACAACTTGGGGAACAAGCAACACCACCCTTCAAAATAAAACCACCCATTGTAATTCATATTATTATAAATGAAATTAAAAACATACATAATATGTAAACAATGGAGAAAACCTTAAAACATTCACAACGTTTATTCATGCAGCTTGATTTCCTGCACTTGCATCGTATTCTGCGTTGTCGCTTTGAAGCTGGAGCTTTGTTGGGGTCATCCTACAAGAAGAATATCAATATCATTAATATAGGATCAAATCCAAAAGTTAAAAAATAAAATAAAGTTTAAATTTAGTTTCTGACCACAATTTGAGGTGAGGAACCAGAACTCTTTCGAACTTTAGGAACAAATGCAGGTGGATTACGATACTCAATCATCCTGCGAGCTTGCAGAACTGTATCTTCATTAATATGTTTATTCAAGCAGTCTTGACATGAGCAAGGTCCTGTGCAGTAGACTCCAGCAGCAAAGCAGCCACAATTACTGAAAAAGAAGCAAAAAAAGTAAACAAAAGGTTAATCTGAAAGGCATTAAACCCAATTATTGTCAAAGCTTAAATGTGACAAAAAAAAAAATAGCAGAGAAAAAAAGTAAGCATAAAACTAAGAGAAATTGATACGATTATTAGACTCGAGTAGAGTCTTGGTGAAAGTAATTTTATATCTAGGGGATGTAAAGGTAAGTTGACATTTTTTCAAAATAAATCTAGAAAACAGTACAAAAACCAGCTTACTAAAATGAAGGTAATTCAAAACTTATAACAGTAGCTTTATCTTTGTGCTATCACCCAAAAAAAGGAACAAGTTTTATAACTTACAGTTTCAAACACTTTGATTTTTTGCATTTACAGTGTTTGCATGCCCCTCCTTTCCTAGTTAGATCTGACGTGTTCCTGCAAAGTCGAACTTTGGTGTTAGGCTAATGAAGAAAGTTAAAAACTAACATATAATAATGGAATAAAGATTATCAAGCAGAGGAATCGATAATCAACAACTACACTTTCCTCTTCCTTTTGCGGATACTCTGACAGAAATCAGCTCTTTCCTCTTCCTTTACATGTTCTGAACCAGAAGAAACTACATCAATCGAGCCTTTCCTATGCACCTTCATCGTCCTTTTCATGTTTTGATCTAACTTTTTGTTCTTTATGTCCTTAAATTGCACTTCACTCGTCCTTTTGGGAGTACTCTGACAGAAATCTTCACCAGGAATGTGAACTGATGACTTGGTGACATCTTCATTCTCAGATAGCCGTAAATGTGTCTCCATTGGTGCAGAGACTTGAGATGGTTGATACCCTTGACTTACAGAAATATTCAAAGAATAAGTGCAGCTCGGTGATTCAGGTTTCCTTTGAGAAGACATCTTTTCATTTTCTATGCCTTCGTAATGATTTAAGGCTGGAAGTGCATTCCAGTAAAAACCATTTCCTTGCAAAACACACTTCTGTGAATCACTAGGGTTTTTGTTAATAGCATTCCTCTCATCAGAGTTGTTCCTTTGCATACTGGTCATCTCAGACTCATAGCCTTGACAGCTCATCTGTATACTGCGTCTAATACGTGCAAGCTATACACAAACAAAAGTATTTTTACAATGATTGAGTTGTTCAACACATTGACACAAGTAGAAAGAAAAAAAAATTAAAGATTAATAAACTACAAGAGAACATAATATAACATTGTACTCTATTATGACATGCAATGAAAAATGCAGCAAATATTACGACTCTTTCTATTAAACGGGTGAACCAGCTTGAGTGGTAGGATCCAAAACCTCAATTCACCCCACCTAAAATAACAGGTTAAACTGATATGTTGGCTCAACATATTTTAACCACCCCTACTTTGTATAGACTGTACTTTCAAAGTAACAATGGTTTATAAACCACAAGATACAATATAACCAAGCAATTGCCAACAACAGTGTTAAATTGCAATTCTAACAGACATGGTCATATAAATATGCAGAAGGATCAATATATAGTATAACCTAATCAAATTATTCATTCTAAACAGTAACTCAAACTTGTGAATGGATTAAACGATCAGAATGGCATAAAAAATACAGGATAAAGATAAAGACACAACGAGACAAAAGTTAGTATGTGTGATAACTGATAAATAATCTATAAAAAAACATGCATGATAAGCTATACATAAAATTTACTGTAACTCAAATAGATTTGATTTTCTGACCTCATCATCCCCTCTCTTAATTTGATTGATATCCATTAAAGCAACATTGGCAAGATTGTCCTGTGCTTGATTTCTGTCTGTTGCGGCTATTGGTTCTGAAGGATTGTCTTCAATTTCATGTTTTGAACCAAAAGCAAGTGGGTCAACAGTTTGCATTTTATAATAACTATTACTGGTAGATTGTGGTAACATGGTCACAGATTGTGTTGCACTAATTAAGTTATTGTAATCACAATCTGGTCCTTCCCGAATAAATGTTCCACCTTCAACTGCATCTGTGACAGAATCATCTTGTACATCCGTACCATCTGGTTCTTGCTTGCCAAGTAATTCAAGAAGATACTTGGCATCATCACTTGAGATTTGAGGATCATGTAGCTGACTTGTGTCAATCCATGCATGAGTTGAATCTGTAGGAGCTTCTTCATGTGAATATGTGTTATTTACAGCCTCAGATGAAAGTTCAGGATTTGATGTGTACAAAAGATGTTGGTGATTTCCAAAATAATGGAATCATTATAGATCAAGAGTTGTAAATCTTCATGAGAAGCTTTCATATACATTAGAACCTTTGGCAAAGGGGTGCTTAATGAACCTTAGCATTGGTTCAAGTGTGAATGATCATAACCTTTGGCAAAATGGTGCTTAATGAACCATAACATTGATTCAAGTCAAAGGGGTGCTTTCTCTCATGAAGGGTCATATAATGCACTATAAATACTTGACATTTGGGCATTAATTTGACACACAATTTTGGACAGAATTTTGTTACACTAACAACATAATTCTTCATCATTCTCTTACTCTAAATCATCCATCAATTCTCTAATGCATGAGTGAATTGCTGGAACCATAAATCTGTAAAATACTGTTAGGAGATACGCTTGGTGTGGTTGTGCAATACACGTCAAGGAACTCATAGTATCCTGAAGGGGATTCGCCGGTCATTCCTTATTGCATCCAATTACAGTTATTGGTGGGGGCGAATCGAACCTAAAGGTTAGTGTGGCAACCCCATACGCTTTGAGTTTTACATGCATAATCATTAAACATTTCAGGTTTCAAGTGCAGCAGCCTCTTCCCAACAAACAAGATTTATAACAATCTTTAGGTTCGATTTCTATGGCTGCTTCATTGAAAGAAATGACTTCTGACTTTGTTAAGTTGGAAAAGTTTGATGGGGGAAATTTCATCCGCTGGCAGAAGAAGATGAAGTTTCTTCTTACAACATTGAAAGTGGCATACGTTCTGAACATGGCAAGGCCTGAAGAGAAGGATGATGAAACCGTTGCTGAGACAAGAGATAGACAGAAATGGGACAACGATGATTACATCTGCTTGGGACATATTCTGAATGGTATGTCTGACTCTCTATTTGATATCTACCAGAGCAGCCCTTCTGCAAAAGACTTGTGGGACAAATTGGAAACCAGATACATGCGTGAAGACGCAACAAGTAAGAAATTCCTTGTCTCTCATTTTAATAATTACAAAATGGTAGATAATAAGTCTGTTATGGAACAATTATATGAGATTGAACGTATTCTTAACAACTACAAACAACATAACATGAATATGGATGAAACAATTATTGTATCATCCATAATTGACAAACTTCCTCCTTCATGGAAAGATTTCAAACGAACCATGAAGCATAAGAAGGAAGACATTTCTCTTGAGCAACTTGGCAATCACCTTCGTTTAGAAGAAGAATACCGAAAACAAGAAGGTATTAAGAATCATGTCACTCAAGAGAAGGTTCATGTTATGGAAGAAGGAAATTCAAGCAAATCTTCCAAAAAGAGAAATCATGAAAATGATAAGTCTCATCAAAACCACAATGGTAATAACAACAAAAAGAAAAGGAAAGGTGAATGTTACTTTTGTGGAAAAGAAGGACACTTCAAGAATGAGTGCAGGTTCTTTAAAAAGAAGAACAAAGAAAAGAATTCAAGAGCAACAAATGATGATTTTGTTGCGGTCATTTCTGAAATCAACATGATTGAAGATGTTGATTCTTGGTGGATAGACTCTGGTGCTACTCGCCATGTGTGCAAAAACAAGAAAATGTTCAAGACCATCAATGAAGATGGGAGTGTTTTGTACATGGGAAATGCTTCAACTGTGCAAGTCCAAGGAAAAGGGACCATAGAGATTGAATTCACTTCTGGAAAAACACTTACTCTTAAAGATGTATTTTATGTTCCTGAAGTTAGGAAGAACTTGATTTCTGTACCATTACTTAATAAGAATGGGTTCAAATCTGTATTTGAGGGAGATAAATTTATCCTCTCAAAGGAGGGTGTGTTTGTAGGAAAGGGATATTTGTGTGAGAATATGTTCAAATGTAATGTTGCAAATATTAATAATAATAATATGATTTCTGCTTATATTGTTGAGTCTTGTGATTTATGGCATATGCGATTAGGACATGTTAATTTTAGAAAATTGGAGGATATGATGAAATCAAATCTAATTCCTAATTTTGATAAAAACTTTGATTCATGTACTACTTGCATGTTGACTAAAATTACAAGACAACCTTTTAAAAGTGTTAAAAGAAGTTCTAGGGTGCTAGATTTAATTCATTCAGATGTATGTGATTTACATGGTTGGCCCACCATTGGTGGTAAATAGTATTTTGTTACTTTCATTGATGATTGCACTCGATTTTGTTATGTTTATTTAATGCATTCAAAAGATGAAGTCTTAGATAAATTCAAAATATTTAAAGCACAAGTAGAACTTCAGCATGAAACTTTCATTAAATGCTTTAGAAGTGATAGGGGAGGAGAGTTCTATCATCCGAGTTATTTTGAATCCACTGGTATTGTGCATCAAGTAACTGCACCATACACCCCACAACAAAATGGAATAGCGGAAAGGAAGAATAGGACTTTGGTAGAAATGGTTAATGCCATGTTGTCCTATTCTGGATTATCTAAAGGATATTGGGGTGAAGCAATGCTAACAGCATGTTACATCCTCAATAGGGTTCCAAACAAAAGGAACAAAATAACCCCATATGAACTTTGGAAACAAAGGAAGCCAACTCTTAATTATTTAAAAGTTTGGGGTTGTAGAGCAATTGTGAAAGTGCCTGAACCAAAAAGAAAGAAATTGGGTGAAAGAGGAATTGAATGTGTATTTTTAGGCTATGCAGAAAATAGCAAAGCATATAGATTCTTGACTATTGAATCGAATGACTCATATTCTGTTAATACAGTAATTGAGTCAAGAGATGCAATTTTTCAAGAAGATAGATTTAACTCAATTTCTTATCCCAAGGATATTGTTCATTCTAATGTACAAAATTTAGAAAACAATGAATCTAATGTAGATACATTGGATGGTTCAGAACTTAGAAGAAGTAAAAGGATCTGGAAAGAGAAAGATTTTGGATCTGATTTCTTCATGTTTCTTGTAGAAGGAACAGGTAAATCCATAAATAGTTATGGATCAATTTGCTTTAACCTTGAGAATGATCCGGTAACATATGAAGAGGCTATAAAATCTCAAGATTCAGCCTTTTGGAAAGAAGCTATTCAAGAAGAAATGGATTCAATTATGGGTAATAAAACTTGGAAAGTGGTAGATCTCCCACCCGGATCCAAACCGATAGGTTGTAAATGGATCTTTAAAAGGAAAATGAAAGTGGATGGTACCATTGATAAATTCAAGGCTAGACTAGTTGCTAAAGGGTTTACACAAAAAGAAGGCATTGATTATTTTGATACATATGCACCTGTTGCAAGAATAGCATCAATCAGAATGCTAATTGCACTAGCATCCATCCATAAGTTTGTAATCCATCAAATGGATGTTAAAACTGCTTTCCTAAATGGAGAGTTGGATGAAGAGGTATATATGAAACAGCCGGAAGGGTTTGTGATCAAAGGTCAAGAAGATAAAGTGTGTAAATTAACTAAGTCTTTATATGGGTTGAAACAAGCACCCAAACAATGGCACCAAAAGTTTGACCAAGTTGTGTTAGCCAACGGATACATCATAAATGAATCTGACAAGTGTATTTACAGTAAATTCCAAAATGGAAAAGGTGTCATGATTTGCTTATATGTAGATGACATGTTGATCTTTGGTACAAGTATAAATGAGGTAGAAGAAACTAAAGCTTTCTTATCCAAAAATTTTGATATGAAAGATTTAGGAGAAGCTGATGTGATTTTAGGAATTAAAATCATAAGAGATGGTAACCATATTGGTTTATCCCAATCTCATTACATAGAAAAGGTGCTTCAGAAATTCAATCATTTAGATTGTAAACCGATATCTACCCCATTTGACCAAACTGTCAGTTTGCAACCAAACAAAGGTTGTCCGGTGGCACAACTTGAATATTCTAAAGTAATCGGATGCTTGATGTATGCTATGACTTGTACTAGACCTGACATAGCATATGCTGTTGGAAGGTTAAGTCGGTATACTAGCAATCCAAGTAAAGAACACTGGCACGCTGTGAAAAGAGTATTAAAATACTTAAAGGGAACAATGAATTATTGTTTAACATATAGTGGAGACCCTTCTGTTTTGGAAGGATACACAGATGCTAGTTGGGTAACATATGTTGAAGATCATGCTTCCACAAGTGGATGGATCTTTAACCTTGGTGGAGGTGCAATTTCATGGGGTTCAAAGAAACAAACATGCATTGCCGACTCCACCATGGCTGCAGAATTTATTGCATTGGCTGCAGGGAGTAAAGAGGCAGAATGGCTAAGAAATTTATTGTATGACATACCAGTTTGGCAAAAGCCAATGGCGCCAGTATCCATACATTGTGATAGTCAATCCACACTATCAAAAGCTTATAGCCAAGTTTATAATGGGAAATCAAGGCATATTGGTTTAAGACATAGCTATGTAAGAGACTTGATTTCTAATGGAGTAATTTCCATCATGTTCGTAAGAACAGAGAAGAATCTTGCAGATCCTTTGACGAAAGGTCTGACAAAGGATATGGTGTTGAAGACATCATTGGGGATGGGACTCAAGCCCATATCTAATTGATTACCAATAGTGGAAACTCAACCCACGCTTGAGTAGCATCAAGTCTTGGGTTCAATGGTGAAAGTACACTATTAGAGTAATTGTAGTACTTGACAATAGATACATCCCAAGGGTAAAAGTACTTGGACCATAAGAAGAAAAAAGGTAGGATGAGGTTTTCCTCTTAATGGACATATAGCATATATTTGCTGGAATGCATACTTATGGGGCATTCCCGATATAGTCTACCTATGTGAGAATGAAGTTTGGCCGCTTCACGGAGTTCAAGGGCTTGACTCTTAAATTCTCATGAAAAGGGATATATGACACAAGGCCTTCTTAATGTGTCATTTTACAAGTCTCTTTATCAACGGTACCGAGATTCTATGTGTAAGTTATGCACACTTGTTCTAATGAATAGTTGGTTCAAAGCTTGCCTACCATACTATTTGGGAATGAGCGAAAACTTAACTTACTAAGTAATGGTTCAAATCGTGAGATACCATTATCTGAAGGCATGGAATTTCCGGATTTATGAGATTTAGTATTTTGAAAATGGTGGGGGATTGTTGGTGATTTCCAAAATAATGGAATCATTATAGATCAAGAGTTGTAAATCTTCATGAGAAGCTTTCATATACATTAGAACCTTTGGCAAAGGGGTGCTTAATGAACCTTAGCATTGGTTCAAGTGTGAATGATCATAACCTTTGGCAAAATGGTGCTTAATGAACCATAACATTGATTCAAGTCAAAGGGGTGCTTTCTCTCATGAAGGGTCATATAATGCACTATAAATACTTGACATTTGGGCATTAATTTGACACACAATTTTGGACAGAATTTTGTTACACTAACAACATAATTCTTCATCATTCTCTTACTCTAAATCATCCATCAATTCTCTAATGCATGAGTGAATTGCTGGAACCATAAATCTGTAAAATACTGTTAGGAGATACGCTTGGTGTGGTTGTGCAATACACGTCAAGGAACTCATAGTATCCTGAAGGGGATTCGCCGGTCATTCCTTATTGCATCCAATTACAGTTATTGGTGGGGGCGAATCGAACCTAAAGGTTAGTGTGGCAACCCCATACGCTTTGAGTTTTACATGCATAATCATTAAACATTTCAGGTTTCAAGTGCAGCAGCCTCTTCCCAACAAACAAGATTTATAACAAAAGATTATTCCTAGCAATGAATAATAGAGAGATATCAAAGAAACAGAAACATCTATTATTGTAATTCATAATCATAACCCAAGATTTTACAAGTACCTCGTGAGGAATATGGACTCGTCGTTAAAGGTCACATCGAGTGATGTGAAAAGAGGACAATCCATGCCAAGTGAGTTCAACGTCTCAGTAGCACCAACTCCAACATACTTTTTGGTGTTTAAAGGAGATAGAGTATTGAGGAAGTCAAAGAAAGAATCATCCTGCAATAAAAATATGAAAAAACTAAATGCAATAAGAATACCATGGAGATTAATCATATCTAAGGCTAATAACAAGTTGTGATGAAATGAAAGAGAATCACATGCAAGAAAAGCAAGAAACAAATAAAAACCAAGAAAATCAAGGTTGATAGAGGAAAGAGAAAGGAAGATGCAGAAAAGAGAAAGAAAAATGCAGCATTGTGATACAAGGAAAAAACCTCTTGTGAGTTGGAAACAAGGGTGTTGTTGTGATCTAGTGCCGCCATTTCTGAGAAGAAACTATGATACTATCACTCACTCACTAGTGGCTATGATTACTTGTATTCAAAGTAACACTAACACTTCACTCTCTTTCTAGAAAATGAGGCCTTATCCTAGAATATATTGAAGACCATATCCTATAATTTAGGCTTCTTCCACGTTATTTGTTTTCAATTTACCATATGTGGTTAAATAACACTTCATTGATATATGGTTAGATAACAAAGGCTGTGTTTGGTAAAAAAAAAAAGCTAGCTTATGGCTTGTTGGACTAGCTTATAAGCTTGTTGGATCAAAATGTGTCGTGTTTGGTAACAAGCTTTTCTCGTGAGCTTATAGCTGTTTTTGAAAAGCTATTTCAAGTAGCTTTTTAGCTTATAGCTTATAGCTTATTATAATTTCTTCCAATTTTGACCTTGTTTATTTCATTTTATTTTTTTAAAATAAAAAAAAACCACCCACACGTTCCACGTTTTATAACTTACGGCATCCCACCTCACAACTTCCTAGTTATATATTGATATTGGTAGTGTTTTATTGTTCACTATTTTTTAATGAGCTTGCATTCAATTCATATAATATTTAATTTTAAATAAAGCATGTAATAAATAAATAAATAGTGAATTAGTTAAATAAAATTCGTTAAAAAATGAAAATTCGTCGAATAAAAAATGTCAATTGAATTCATAAAACACATTTATCATTGTGAAGATGAAAATAATTTCAAATAAAATTAAATAAATAAAAACAAATACATTAAGTAAAAAAAATTACATATATATTTTATAAAAAAAAAATTAACAAACATATCCTTTTATGTCATTTTATATCTATCAGCTATTTCGACAACTACCTTTACCAAACACTTTAATTTTAATAAGCTAGTTTTTTCAGCTGTAAGCTATCAGCTATCAGCCATCAGCTATAAGCTAGCTTTTCAGCTATCAGCTAGCTTATCAGCTATCAGCTAGCTTATAACTTATTTTTACCAAACACACCCAAAATGTGGTTAGATTTTATTTTTTTATTTTTTGGTTACAGAATGTGGTTAGATGACACTTCTCTGATTTATGGTTAGATATAAAAATGTGGTTAGATAACACTTCCCTGATTTATTTATTTATTTATACATTTATTTGGTAGTAACAAAATGTGGTTTGATAACATTCAACTACTGCCACTGTTAAAGCTCAGTTTTTTGATAGAATAGAGTAATAAGATAGCCCACTCAATAAATATTATTTTTGTAAAAAATTTATCCTTTATGTAAATTCAAACTATTTAGAGAAAATAAAAGATGCTCACTAATATGATTCATATTTTTCTGTTATTAATTATGAGACATGAATTTTTAATAAATAATTAAATACTATACATAATACAAACAATGATATTATTTATGTCTGCCGATGAATGTTGGACTCATTTGGTACGGAGTTGACCCATTGCAAGGTCAAGGGTTCGACTTCCGCTTCAAGTGTGAGGATTTGTTTGGTGGATGATATGTAAATACCTCTATTAGTACTCACTGAGTCTTGAGTTTTGCTCTAATCATAACAAACAACGGGAGCCCAACTCACTTAAACTTTATTTAACCAAACATAATGATTTATATATGTTTAACCTGAAAATAGAAACCACTAATATATTTTATTTTATTTTTGAAAAAACACTAATATTAATATAAAGCATGCAATTCGGATCCAACTGATACCATGACAAACTTTTCCGAGAATATAGTGACAAAAAAAAACAATAATTAAACATTCAATAACAAGTCCTCGTGAGTTTAGCTCAATTGATAGGGACAATGCATAAAATATGCAAGGTCCAGGGATTTGAACCCCAAACACCAACAAAAAAAAACATTCAATAACAAACAAAACCAGATAAAATTACTGCACCAAAAATAAGCATATAACATTGATAGTGATTTTGTCTTAAATCATTTCAAAGCAATATAAACGGTTATGTTCCTTGGTTGTTGATTTCCTTTACTATTTTTTAGCAAATTTACTTTAATGTTCTTGTCCTAAAATAAAAATTTAAACAGTATTTAGAGAAATTCTATATTGGTTTCATGCATGTTCTTGTCCTAAAATAAAAATTTAAACAGTATTTAGAGAAATTCTATATTGGTTTCATGCATGTTCTTGTCCTAAAATAAAAATTTAAACAGTATTTAGAGAAATTCTATATTGGTTTCATGCTTTATCTATTCATAGATTACAAAGTCATGAATTTCTATCTCAAGAATTCACATATTCCACTTTCTTTTCAAACCATGAATTGTTAATCAATTAATTGGTGATCAAACTAATAAAAACATTAAGAACAAAGATAGAGAAAACAACTCATGTAACTTCATTCAAATAGCCAAGTATCAAATCAACAACTAAATGTATTCATCAAGTTTTACTCATCCCTAACAATTGGAATAAGTTGAGATATCACATATATAAGAACTACCCATGAAGAGTAATCAGTTGAGACTCCAACTCCAATTTCCCAAGTTGAATCGACTTTTTTTTTTTTTTTTTTGCGGTAGCCATATTCTCACTATCTCCAAAAGTCATAATCCCTTCAAAATATGACGGGAAATTTGGGCAAGTCGGTAACAAAACAAGATCATAAGGTTCCAAAATATGACTACAACTACCTAATCCGTTTTCCACTTTTTCTACAATATAGCAGTATAACATTACTCCATCAAAAAAATTAGTATTAATGAAATAATAATAGCAAAATAACAGAGATATTGATTTTAACGCTTGAGATACTAAAACAGTGTGTAATTGCGTGTTGTTTTTACATTAGAAAACCAGGGTCCAATTTCAATATAGATGACAAATTGATCTTAGTGATATGATATAGATGTGACTGGCTGCATGCATTTACGTGGTTATGACCATACTTATGAAATAAGAGTATAACAATTGGTGATATTGGTATTAAGGGAATTAAAATGTATGAAAAGAAGTTGTTTATACAAAATAGAGTTTGGACGAGTTTTTCATCTTACCCAAACACATGCCTTTTTAAATTACCCAAAAACAATAACCAAAATTTGAATCCCAATTCATAACTAAATACAAAATCCACGACAAATATTTAGGTTCTAAAATAAAAATTCCTAATATTATAATTTACACCTAAAAATAAAAAACACTATCAAGATTTGCTTTTCTAAAGTAAAGCAAAATCCCTAAAGAACCATTATAAAAGGCTCCATTGATGTACAAAAGTTCAAGCATTCCCAAGTATAGCACAGAAGAGGACATCAACACAGTTCTTCAGCAAATATTGTATTCAACAAAAATTGAACTGCAGCCAAAAATTTGCTCAACCTCAGTGAAATATATGTTACTGTTCAAGTCTAATAATCAAGACATTATCTCTACCATACAAAAATTCTTGCATACCTTCCTCAGTACGGAGATTAGGTTCATCATCCAAGAGTTGTTGTAATGCACCAAGATCACTAGCACTGCAATGTAGTTCATGTAAAGTGAACAGAGTCAAAACCCATACAGCACAGAATAAGATGTTGGACACCAAAATTTAATAAAATGGTCAAATCAAATGCAACCCTAGTATATTGGTTTAGTTGCACTTTCTACAATCATTTATTGAAAAAATTACTTTACACCCTTATTTAAACTTATTGTAATTCACCCCTTAATATAATTCTACCCTTACCATAAACAGAACAAGTTACCAAATACACATGAAAAGACAAAATTGCCAAACCTTACATGGAAATCTAGGTTAGTAGAAAAGAAACAGCGAAAACCATACATGGAAAGCTATGTCACTGGAGTCTCTTTGTGTGATTCGAGTATAACTAAAATAGGAAGAGGTAACCTGCTTTTTTGTTCAAGTAACCGTAGAGAAAATAACATTAACAAAACAATGTAATCCATTTTTCTAGTGGACTTGAGTCTTGAAGCATAATTCTACTTTTTTCCCCTTCATTTTATTGGACTGCCAAGGATAATCTAGAGGTGCTAATAATGTGCACAGAGCAACCAAGGAATCAAACCCATGTGTTCAATTTTCAAGCAAAGACTATGATATTATTTGCAAACAGTTTGTTATTGTCTCTTAGAATTTCATTTGGGCTAACTCAACCCTTACGAAACCGGCCGGCTTGTAAGTTGAGAGTTGCCCCACTTATAAACGTAGGTTCAGGCCATATCTCATCCAATGTGAGAGTCTTAACAAACACACACACACAAACCACCCCCACGTCCAGGACTGAACAACTAGAGCATGTAACAAGTTGCCTGATAGCAAGTGATTTAACAGATCTTAGACAGACTCTAAAACTATCCTAGAATTTGGGTTGGACCTAACTCAACCCTTGCAAAAACGACTTGTGAGGTGGGGATTTTCTCTACTTATAAACTTATGTTCAGGACATATCTCATCCAATGTGAGACTCTTAACATCTTCCAATAATCATTTTGATGATATAGAAAGTGAAGCGATCTTAATGTTTTGTCTAAACAAAATGAAAATAGAGCGGTCAGAGGTCTATTCTATTTATATTGAACTCCTAATCTATCTTTTTATCAAAGTATGGTGATAGAGAGGTTTTGATCCCATGTAGTTAATGCCTTTTGTCAGGTCCCTTAGTATTAAGGATAAATATGTCTTAAATATAATTGATAACATATTTGATCACTTATTTGGGTTTTAGACTACATATTTCTATCCATCAAATGTAAATGGTCCCCATTTTCCATGAAGAATAAGTCCAAATAATTTAACTATTTAAGGTATTGGTTCCTAAAGGACCAAAACCTAAATGATATGAAGCTGTAGAAATCTATACCCAAAAAAAAAAATTATGGGCCAAAACCCGAACAAATGAAAACTCTGAAGGCCCAAAAGCTACCATATTCCAATATAGGGGAAGAAAATTGTGGAAAAGAAACATATAAAAAGGGAGCATTCATCTATATATTAGGACATTTGGATGGTTCAGCCATATAGCATTGTCATCTTCATACCTGGGCATTATGGCCATTGCTGATAGTGCTGATACAACTGATGATTTTAATAAATACCTGTTTCAAACAATAAAGGCATTATCTGAAGAAAACTCATTAAAAACTATAAAGGCATTTATGTTAAAAGCAATTAAAGCAGAATTACAGATCTATTACAAAATGAAACAAATCTTCATGGTGCTAGCTCAAGTTTATTACAAATCCATATATTGATTGGTTCTTAATGACATACCACCTATTACTAAGCACCATGAGAAATTTAAAGAAAATGTAAACTTTCTGTCAATCTTCCAAGTTACTGCATCGCATCATATCATTTGAAATACAAAAATTCTCACATTAATGTATTTCTGGATAGTCTAAATTCAATAATTAGTAGACATCAATAAAAATTATTAAATGATGTTCCTTACTCTGAGTAATATATCTCATGTAGAAACAACAGGCCATCCAAGCAATCAATAAGTCTAGGTTTGATACCAACACGCTGCTGCAGTTGTTTCATGGTTGTACGAGAAGAACTGCCTTTAACTAGTTGCCTGCCATCACGATGAATTTTTTCAAGAGATGCGACAATACAATGAAATTCTTCCCTGAAAGTTCAAATTAAAATTTTAACAAATAAGTCAATAAAACTAAAACAAACAAATCATCCCTACTAAAGATCATTAAGGCTCATAAGATCAGCTTAATTATAAAATCTGAACCAAGAAACACTTCATTTTATATTTTCGTTAAGGCAATTCAGTGAATAGTTAAAAATAAATAATAGTAGAAAAGAATGAGAGGAGAATAATTTCTTGATATGTTCCAATGTACAGGGGAATTGTCTCTTTAATAGAGAAAGAATTAGAATCCTAATTAATTGCAGAGATCCTACATAATTACAGGTTAATGACAATAGTTGACTACCTAATAATACAATAACTGAAAAATAAACAATATAAATGGTATAATATTCTAATTAATATTTTGATTCTGCGACACTCCCCCTCAAGCTGGCTTGAAAATGTCTTCCATGGACAGCTTGCGAGTTATGTAGTCAAAAGGTTTCTTGGGTAGTCCTTTCGTCAAGATATCTGCCAATTGTTCTGTAGTGGGAATATAAGTCATACATATCTGTCCCCTTTCTATTTTTTCCTTGATGAAATGTTTGTCAACTTCAACATGTTTGGTCCTGTCATGTAGGACTGGGTTGTGTGCAATAGATATTGCAGACTTGTTGTCACAATACAATTTTATAGGTGGAGAATTATAAAAATTCAATTCTTGCAGTAGCTTTTCCACCCACAACCCCTCACAAATTCCATGAGCCACTGCTCTAAATTCAGCTTCAGCGCTACTTCTTGCTACAACACTTTGTTTCTTGCTCCTCCAACTAACCAAGTTTCCCCCTACAAAAGTACAATAACCTGATGTTGATCTTCGATCAGTTATACTTCCAGCCCAATCTGCATCTGTGTAGGATTCTACTTGGAGATGTCCGCGATTTTTATAAAGAAGTCCCTTCCCGGGTGATCCCTTCAAGTATCTTAAGATCCTGAAAACAGCTTCTTGATGTTCAGGTCCTGGTGCATGCATGAACTGACTCACCAAACTTACAGCAAAAGCTATGTCTGGACGCGTATGAGATAAGTATATCAGTCTTCCTACCAATCGCTGATACCTCCCTTTATCTACCATATTTCCAGCTTCAGCAGGCTGCAATTTTATGTTGGATTCCATGGGTGTCTCAGCAGATTTACATCCAAGTAATCCAGTTTCTTTTAAAAGATCCAGAACATACTTCCGCTGATTCATAAAAATACCCTCCTTTGATCTTGCAAACTCAATTCCAAGGAAGTATTTTAGAGGACCAAGTTCTTTGATTTCAAAGACCTTAGCAAGTTTCTCCCTTAAGCTTGTAAGCTCCAAGCTATCATCACCTGTTAATATGATGTCATCCACATATACAATCAAAATAGCAATTTTATTAGTGGCTGAATGTTTATAAAACAGTGTATGATCAGCTTGACTTTGGATGTAACCAAGTCCTTTTACCACAGTTCCAAACCTCTCAAACCAAGCTCTTGGGGATTGTTTCAAACCATACAAAGACTTCTTCAATCTACAAACTTTATTTCTTCCCAATTTTTCCTCAAATCCAGGGGGAAGACTCATGAACACTTCTTCCTCTAGCTCTCCATTTAGAAAAGCATTCTTTACATCAAGTTGATGTAAAGGCCAGTTCAAGTTGGCAGCAAGGGATAAAAGAACACGTATAGAGTTGAGTTTTGCAACTGGAGCAAAGGTCTCTTGATAATCTATACCATAAGTTTGGGTAAATCCCTTAGCTACTAACCTAGCCTTGTACCTCTCCACACTTCCATCTGCTTTGCACTTGATGGTAAAAACCCACTTACAACCCACCTTCTTTTTGTCATGTGGTAGGCTCGCAATTTCCCATGTTTCATTTTTCTTGAGAGCATTAAACTCATCTAGGACTGCTAATTTCCAGTTGGGATCATCTAGTGCTTCCTCAATGTTTCTAGGCACAAACAAATTCGTAATTTTAGAAGTAAAGGCTCGGTAGTTTTGGGAGAGGTTTTGGTAGGAGACATAATTGGAAATGGGATAGTTTGTACTGGTTTTAAGTGATTTCTTGGTGCAAGTTCTGGTTTTTTTCCTAACGGCTATGGGTAGATCAATATTAGAAGTGGAAATTTCAGAATTACCTGTTTGTTCTTCAGGCATCTTTGTTGAACCATCATCCGGGGTTTCTAGTTGATTGGATGCTGAAATGATGGACTGACTTCTGACCTTTTGAGGATATTTCCGAGCATAAACACGAAGCTCTTGTTTTGATTGTGGTATTTCCTTTCCTATTTGGGCACCACCTAAGTCTGGGACAAGGTTTCCCTTATCAATTTCAGGATCTGTTTCCACATGTTCTACTTCTTTATGTGCAATTGTGTGATCAATTAATTCTATATCCTCAATGTTAAAAACAGGATTTGGTAAAGGTTCATTCAAATTGTTGTCACTTAAAAAATTGTCTTCATTAACACTCTCCCCCTGAAGGGAATTTTTGTGATAGAAAGATTGTAGTTCTAAAAAAGTGACATTCATACTAACATGAACCTTCTTTGTGTTAGGATTGTAACACTTGTACCCCTTTTGGTTGGGAGAATAACCAACAAAAATACATTTTTCAGCTCTTGGATCTAGTTTAGAACGAGAGTTAGGGGCATACATAAAAACAGTACATCCAAACACTTTTAAAGGTAAGTCGGTATGCAATCGACATGCTGGAAAAAAAGTTTTGAAAACATCCAATGGTGTGCGATAACTTAACACACGAGTGGGCATCCTATTTATGAGATATGATGCTGTTAGAACCGCATCCCCCCATAAAAATTTAGGAACATTGCTCTCAAACATAATGGCACGAGCTACCTCAAGAAGATGTCTATTCTTTCTTTCAGCTATGCCATTTTGTTGAGGCGTATTTGGGCATGTTGATTGATGCTGAATACCTTTACGTTGAAAAAACTCTCCGAGGTTTTTATTAAAATATTCAGTACCATTGTCACTTCTCAAAATGGAGATTTTTGCATCAAATTGAGTTTCTATCATTTTTGAAAAACATTTAAATATCTCTGGTACTTCAGATTTATCCTTCATAAGATAGACCCAACATAGCCGTGTATGATCGTCAATAAAGGTCACAAACCACCTTTTCCCAAATTGAGTTGTAATTTTAGATGGACCCCATACATCACTATGGATTAAATAAAAAGGTTTGGATGCATGATAAGGTCGAGAGGAATAAGGAGTTTTATGACTTTTAGAAAGAACACAACTTTCACATTCAAAAGAAGAACAATTAACATTTTTGAATAAATCTGGAAACAAATGCCTAAGATATTGAAAATTAGGGTGCCCTAGTCTATTATGCCAGAGCATTATTTGATCCCTAACAGAGGCAGAACTGATACCACTAAGGCCATGAGCCACTTTATTCTCAAAAACACCCTCAAAGTAATAGAGTCCATCCATCATTTTAGCACTGCCAATCATCTTCCCCGAATTCCGGTCCTGAAAAACACAATGAGTGTTAAAAAACTTTACATAACAATTTGAGTCTTCGCAGATTTTACTAACAGAGAGAAGGTTATATGAAAGTTTTGGTACATGTAGCACATTTTTTAAATCAATGTGCGTAGATAAAGGAATTTTTCCTTCTCCTGCAATTGGTGAAAAACTTCCATCTGCAATTTTAATTTTTTTATTTCCAGGACAAGGTGAATATGTTTGAAATAGAGAAGAAAGGCCGGTCATATGGTCAGAAGCACCTGAATCTATGATCCATGGTGCAGGCATATTTGAGGTGCAACTTAGAGAAGTAGGGGTACTAAAATTACCTGTTTGTGCCAAAGAAGCATTAGGAATACCAGACAAAGAACTAGATTTTAGCAACCTTATGAGCTCCTCAACTTGATCCTGGTTGGGCAAGGATTTTTTAGCCTCATGTGCTGCAGGAACAGATCTGGGACCCAGTTTGCCATTTTTCAGATGTGCTGGTTTCCCATGGAGTTTCCAGCAGGTCTCTCGGGTGTGACGTGGTCTGTTGCAGTAGTCACACACGACGTTAGATGTGTTCCTCTGATTTGAAGAACTTTTAAGGGCAGCAGTATCCGCAATCAAGGCATTGGTCTCAGGAGGATATGGATCAGATTTTGCCTTTCCCATCATGACACTCCTGCGAGTTTCCTCCCTTCTAACTTCAGAAAACATTTCTCCTAGTGAAGGTAAGGTTGATCTTCCAATGATCCTTCCACGAACTTCATCTAACTCCTCATTGAGACCGGCAAGAAACTGGAAAATTCTTCCTTCTTCCACTGTTTGTTGATGGTGTTTCTCATCGTCGGTTGAATTCCACTTATAGGTGTTGAAGAGATCAAGTTCTTGCCAAATCCGTTTTAAGGAATGAAAGTATTTTGTGACATTTTCATTTCCTTGCCGAATTTCTCTAGCCTTCAATGTAAGTTCATAGATCTGAGACTTATTTTCCAGATCAGAGTACATTTCTTTCACACTTTCCCACAATTCTTTTGCTGTGGAATAACACATATAGTTGCTGCTGATTTCCTCTTCCATGGAGTTTACCAACCATGTCATTACCATGGAGTTTTCAGCATCCCACACATCATGTTGTGGGTCACTAGCATCTGGTTCTTTGCGATCACCAGTAAGATAACCCATTTTTCCTTTGCCACGGATATACATCTGGACAGATTGAGACCACCTAAAATAGTTCGACCCATTGAGTCGAAAAGAGGTGATTTGGATAGAATGGGAATCACCGCCATAAGCAACCTTCTGCTCATTTTTAGGCAGCATGTTTTTGGGAGTTCTATTCTCCTCTTCACTATTGACTGAGGAACTGTCAGTCATGGAAGTACAGAGGCGCAGGCTGCAGAGAAATTGCTCTGATGCCAAGTAGAAAAGAATGAGAGGAGAATAATTTCTTGATATGTTCCAATGTACAGGGGAATTGTCTCTTTAATAGAGAAAGAATTAGAATCCTAATTAATTGCAGAGATCCTACATAATTACAGGTTAATGACAATAGTTGACTACCTAATAATACAATAACTGAAAAATAAACAATATAAATGGTATAATATTCTAATTAATATTTTGATTCTGCGACACTAAATAAATAAAATGATTCAGCGTTATATATCACCAAGTAATCAACATCATGAAAAACTGTTTTATTTTGCTTTGATCTAGGCTCCATAACTTCTGCAGATCATATGTAACTTACATTTCAGTTGTGGCTAATGACTCTTTGATGCTAAAGGGAAAATACCAAAAATTGGTTGAGGAAACATTGCAGACACAACATCGTAAAGAAAACAATGAGAAGGACTAATAGTTTACGGTGGAGTTCGATTGTAACTGTTACTATTGGAAACACGACAATCACAAACTTAATGTGAGATAGTAGTAACTTAGCTGGAAACTTACATGCATGTCAATTACGAATATAAATTTAAATCCCTTGTAAATACATTTTGGAAAGAAAGATCCGGTAATAATTTGTTTAATTCATCAACCATTCCCAAATCGAAAAGATTGGAGATCTAAATAGAAACTTACAAAGTCCTTCTCATTGAAACCAAAATGTTATTCAAAGAACCAATCTGCTTTTCCAA
Source organism: Medicago sativa (assembly GCF_051527215.1). NCBI lineage: Eukaryota > Viridiplantae > Streptophyta > Magnoliopsida > Fabales > Fabaceae > Medicago > Medicago sativa. The sequence goes on from NC_140749.1 coordinate 86,422,417, forward strand.
AAGAGCATCTCTCACACCACTGACACGGTTTAGAGTACCATAATTGTTGGATATCTGAAGCACCTGCTTGCAACCACACAAGTTAATTCAAGATCTCAAGCAATTTAAGAACTATAACACTGTCCATATGAAGGTCAAAGTAGCAAATACGATACAAAAATTTATACACGGAAAAATATCAAATTACCTGTAACCTATCCAAAATATGGGAAGCATTCCTAAACTGTGAAGTTAAGCAAGATTGAAGCTCATCCCAACGATTCATTTCTTCCTTAACTTTTCGGAATTTTGACTGAAGTTTTTTCACCATCACTTCCATTTTCAATGCCTAAAACGACCAGTCAGATTGCAGCAACAAGCCTCGGATCTTATAGACGTGAAAAAGTAATTATCAGTTACAGCTATGGGCATGGTTTTTTTCACTATTCCTGAACCAACATTATAAGTAACTAAGACGGTTTTGATAAACAAAATGCAAAAAGCAGGCAATTTTTGAAAACCATCGGTCAAACTGATCGCTAGTTCAAACTTCAAAGTGGTTTGAGCAGCAGTTTGATCGAATGAAACAGACTTGGTCAACGTTCAGTCAAACATGAAAAACTGAATTCATGTCTAATGTTGGTTATTCACACATGATACTGCATTATAGAGACATTTCCATTTTTTTTGTAGCTTTTTTTTTCTTTCTATATTAGAATTGAGGCTAGCAAAAACTCAACTCAAAAGCTACTTTGGTCATACATACACTAACACTAAGGTCGTGTTTAGATGAATAATTTAATTAAACACTTATCACATAAGTGCTTATGTATAAGCTATTTCTATAACTAAAGATAAAATGAATTCAAATTGTTTTCATATAAGGTATAAACTATTTTCATAAGCCATCTTGGCGAGCTTATGGAAATAAGCTTAAAGTAGTTTATGGACATGTGATAAGTTGTTTCATAAGATCTTTCAAACTGTCTCGTAAGTGTTTATGATATCTGAAAATGAACATTTAAATGAAAATGAAGAAAGATAATCCAAACATAATCAAATCGGAGAAGGAAGAACCAAGTAGAAAGAAGAAAAAATGTAAAAAGGAGAAGAAGAAGAAGAAGAAGAAGAAGAAGAAGAAGAAGAAGAAAGGTGTTACCGTGGCGGAGGAAGTTGCTCTCAATTACGGTGGTGATTTGCGGCGCCGGGAAGGAGCTGGCGCGGAGCTTAGTTGCAGATAGAGTAAAAAAAAATGAATTTTTTTCGAAAAAAAATGAAGTTAGTAATATAAATATAAATATTGAAATTCAAAAATACCAAAAAAAAATAAAAATATATATATAAATATAAATGAAGATCGTTACATGTTTCGCAAGTATGTCACTTAAGACCATTTGCAATGGTTGTCTTGAATGCTGATGAAAACATTTCAGCATTCAACTTGTTGAGAGTTTTCATCACCTCTCTCTTCCACATCATTTTTCAATGAATTTCAACTCCCCATTGCACAACTACGAAGTGTTGAAATTGTCATTCAACACAACCATTGTAAATGGTCTTACAGTTTTAGTGAAAAAGTATCCAAGTAACGTTATACTTCATCAGTCTCAAAATAATAGTCGTTTAATATTTGTGCACGATTATTAAGAAAATGATTAATTGTGTTAATTTCAATGGTAAAATTAATATCATTTACTAAAATATTTTCATTAATTGTAGTTAGTGGAATAGTTAAATTGGATAAAATTCAATAAAATGAGGGTATAATAGTAGAAAAATAAATAAATGATGCATTGATGTTCGAAAGTGACAATTATTTTAAGACAAAGAAAAAATATTAAACAGACAATTTTGCTTTTCTTGTTTACAAAATAGACAATTATTTTAAAATGGAGAGTATATTCTAGAAATCTATGTATTTATATAATTTATTTATTTCAAAACTGTATCAATGGACATTTTAGTGTTTTACTAAGCCAGATACTAGATGAAATGTCTATATTCTTAAAGGTCAAATTAAAAGTGTGTTACAAAATGGAATTATGTTCTCCATCGTCTGATATTCGGTTGTAAGATGATATTTATTGTAAAGCTAATCAAATGACCGGTAATCTAGTCAAGTATGCTCCTAGTTGGTATGTTACTAACCTTTCATTAAACTTATTAACGTTATATTTTCAAGTCATTGTTAGAGAATAACACAAGTCTTTTAATGCTAAATGAAAATTCAAAATTTGATCATATGTCATGTTAGTCAAATTTTCTATTAAGAGGTGGAAAAAAACCGATGTTCTCAAAAAATAGAGGTTTGTTTGGTCAAACCTCAAGGGTAAGCTCAGGCCGCCACTGACATAACACAAATTAGGTGCATTATACAGGTGAAAAATGCCAGCAACAGTAGTACACTTGTATACATAAATACAATAAAAATAAACACAATAACTGTTAATGGATTATTAGCATTAACTAATTTCCAAAATGTGCAGGTAACCAGCCGCACGAGGGCTTATGTGGTGCTTATCATATACCAAGGTCGAAGGATGGAGACATAATAACATCCAGGTTCGGTTCATGAGATTGAGGGTTTGTATCTTGCTTTTGAATCGACGGATCTAATTTCCGTTTTAGAATCGAAGTTGCTTGCGCCTCCAACTCATCAAAATCGATATCATTAAATGGATCATCATCGCATAGACCATCTATAGTTGCATTGGTATTCACTGATTCTTTCTTTGACTGAAGAGCAAAGTCTTGTTCCAGATTCTTACTCGGAAAGCGTACAGAATGATGATATGTCAATCTTCTTTTACGGCTTCTTATATCTGTCTCGGTTGGAAAACTAGTTGAAGGCACTTCTGAGGTCATCCGGTCCATCCGTACTGATTCTGACGTTTGATTAGCTGAATGATTGGTCTGTCCTGTCTGGAAACGACTCGCTGTCTTGCCTGATGAATCACCGCTTTCACCAATACTGGCAGTCATAGTCACATTGTCAGGACTGAAGGTAGTGGAAAATTTCAGCCCTCCACTAATCGGTGTTTGACTGAGCAACGAACGCCTGCAACAGAGCTCATTCTGATTATGCAGATTTAAAATGAAGTTATTACAAAGTAAATTAGTATCTAGTTCACAGTTCCAGGTCACTCCAAGCAAACGCAAAACATTGATTATATACAAGGTAAATTAGGAAAGAATTAATGTTATGTTGTGGATAGATGAAATATTCATCTAAAGCTTATAGTGTAGTAAGTCATGAAAATATTGCATATGCATCTTGGAATACTTCATTGGGATGTCAACAATTCATAATAGAGGGAGTGAAAAGCTTAATTTCATCTTATGAATTCAACCAGGAGTATATGGATGCACAAGAATGGTGCAGCAGATATATACATAAGAAATATCTTCTTTTTATGTTTTTTTTTTTCATTTGGAAAAAATAACAGAGGTAGTGTCTTAAATTGGTGATTAAAATATCAGAAAATATTTGATGGTTAAGTAACAACTGAATTAACCGTGAATCAGGAGTTTGGCTATTTTTTTCTCTGGAAAGTTGATCTCTAAGACTTGCTAAACTGGACTTTTCCCTTGACATTTCTTTAAACTGTTCACAACTTTTATTCTTAAATTTAGAAAATGTGAAAAAAGACAATTTATGATTATTCCATTTCAGAGTTTTTTAAGGTGAATTTAGTAGTTCATTTTAATACCAAGATCATGTAATTGCAGGCTAAGTCTACTTAAGGGAAACCTACATAGAGATAACATAAATAAGTAATGTAAACATACCTGTAAATTGCCATCATGTCCATTCTACTAGCTTCAGGCTGACTGGCTGCTGTAGCGTTGATTCGGTCATCTATGAAACTGTCAACAGAATTGTCATCCTCGACATCTTCATCATTAGATACAGAGGCATCTGAAGAAACCCTGATGAAATTCAACAGCTCATGAGATTGGATATTTTCCGCAAAATGTTCATAATAAGCAGATATTTATTCCACTAGTTATATCTTAAGAATCCTCAACAAAACATATGGTTACTATGATAATAAATATATTTTGCCAAAATATGATAACATAAAGGATGAGAATGCAAAATTCATCAAGTCTTCTGAATAAGCTTACTCGGCTTCCTCTTCAATGAAGTCTCGCACATTAGCCTGTTTCCTTATACCTGAAATTAAAAAGTGAAACAACACAACCTTAAGCTTTACAGAATACAATTTGTTAAATGTACATCTGTCGTATCCAATTTTAATTTCACGGAAACAGATGATATGGTCTAAATAAGGCAACAAACAAACGAACGAAAATCACCTTGGCCACGCTTATATCGTGTGGGATTGGAGGCAGAAGATGGTTTTGAAAAGTTTGATGTTGAATCAAAAACATTATTGTTTTTCTGATTCATATTACTTTCAGTATCTTCAATTTTCCTCAACCTTTTGAATTTACGAGCAGGTTTAATGCTTACAGACATTTCACCACAACTTGGATGTGATTCTTCACTGAAGCTTGGGTCAACAATATGTTTATGCCCTTCCTCAAGTTGAGTAACAAAGACACGTCCTCTTGTAATTGCACAATTCTTCAGCTCAAGCAAAGGGGTTTGGGTTTCATTAACAGGGGAAGTACATACATTCTTACCGGTGCCACTATCAACGATGGCCTTTTTAGTTTCCCTACAACTTAAAGAATCAACACCCTGTTCTTCCTGGAGATGAACAGGTGAAATACAGCCTCGAATGAGATACCTATTTCCTGATTGCCCTGAAAAAATCAGTTTGATTCAGAACAAATTATTTAATCACATTTACACAATCAACAAAGTTATCACTTTCATATATTGCACACAACCACAATTTGACATTGATGACACCCACCTCTTTCGTCAATGGGAGACTCGGGAACAACACCACTTCTAATTAAATTAGTTAAACGAGGGCTAAGTTCGTCATCTTGCATGCTGTTATCACATGCATCTACAGCTAATGAAGAAGTCAGCTTCTCAACAGGATTTGCTGTTTCACTGGCATTAGCTCCTTCATTAGAAAATTTTTGCTTGCCATCTGGAGTCTCGGGAATTGTCTCATCAACATCACATGTTTCATCTTGATGCTTGTCCATGTCACAGGAATCCAGCTCCAGAATATTTACAGAATCTGCATTCCTTCCCATTGTATCCCTAGAGCATAATTCATTGTCTGAAAATGTGGATAGAAATAAAAAGGACCTCTCATTATAGTGTATTCCCAGATTTCAAATGTTAACTGATATTTGCAAAATATTCAAAGAGATAAAAATACAGAAACACATCTTTGGTCGTTTATGTTGCTATATTGACAATTTCATTGAAAACAAGGTTGGGAGAATATGATGAATAGTGGCATGCTACGAAAAGTAATTTGGGAAACATATAACAAATTCTTTACATTTGCAAGGGTAACTAAAGAATATATATTTTTGGGTAGGTGAACTGCTAGTCAAAATATCATGCAAGCTTCAAAGTATGCAAAATTAACAAAGCATAGTGTTTTAAAATGAAAGGGGGATAATAATGATATCAACATAATCCCCAGAATCACAATGAATGTTTTATAATGTCTTTTACTTGATGTCATGATTAGAGTTTTGTGTATTTATTGCCTGGCAAATAAAATTAAGGAATGAAAATTAACAGATGACATTACCGTTTTTAGCTTCATCCAGCTCGGTACTATCAAGTGGCTTACTATTTTCTAAACATTGTCCTTCCTGAATTAAACAGACAGACATATCATTTAACTAAATAAAAAAAGTGCAGATTAAAAGATAGAACTAATACGGGAAGCATGTAGAACCTGAAGGGGGGAGTTTTTGCTATCTCCTGAACATGCTGCCAGTCCTTGCAAACGCTGCATCATGTCTATAAGCATCAATGTTCCACAGGAATGCTTCACTTTATGAACTCTAGATGGAAATGTCTGAAAGTGAGGGAAGGCGATAAGCGACAATCTACATCTATTTTCACCAGTAGAGTGAAAATATTTTTCAAGTAAATCAATTTCAGCAAGAGTGAGTTTGACTTTCGATGCAGAAATTTGAAGATGGTCTTCTTTCACATTATTTTGACGAGGAATAAATTTCTCAATAGACAGTTCAACATATTGAACGACTGGTTTAAAGACGTGGGGAATCTGCAAAAGTAGTTACAAGGATTTAGAGGATAATGAGAAAAACTGAAATAAAAAATAAAAGAAGCTATTAGATGATTTCCGACCATCCTTGGACTGGGATGAAAGACAAAGCTATTTATGCCCCCATTTCGCATGTGTTTGCTTATAGTCTTGCCCTTTGCCTTCTTTTTCAAGTAGCCTTTCAACTCGGCCCCTTCACAAGCCAAAACTAGTAACAATTGTTAAGGGATCACTGTAATAAACAATCAAAAATTTTCAGAAAAACTAAATATTATTGAAACTTCCAACACATTATTACTATAGGACATCAATTTTAATTTCTTTCTTAACAGTAGCAATTGCAAAGAAACAACTAAAATTGACAGTCAAAGGATATCAACTCGTCCATCATGCTTTCTTCCAGTTCTCCCCATTCGCTGAATCATTCGAAGTGGTGAAATATTAGCATCAAAAGATATGACAAGATCAACTTCCATGATATCAAGACCTTCTTCACCAATTGATGTAGCAACAATGACATTGTAGGCACCGGACCGAAATTTCTGTCGGAAAAGTTGAACCATGTAAGTATATATATGGAAGGAGTACATATTCTATACCAAATAGAATAAATACCTTAAGCACAGCCTGTTGAACTTTCTGGGACTGACCTTTCATTGCTTTCCCTGTAAATCATAAAAAATTAAGATTTTGCTTTATGAAGTCAGAAATTTAAAACGATGAAGGCAACAAAACAAAAAAATGAATAAAATACAGGTTGAGGATAAGACACTTTCTGTGCATATACACACAGAAGAAAAAAATGCAGATGTCATCAATGGTTAAGAATTATTTAAGAGCCAACACAAGTTAAGTCTTGTTTTATGAAATCTCACCAAATAAAAAAGCAATGCTTGGCCATAAGTTTTGAAGTTTCACTAGCAGGGAGCCTATTTGCATTGATGAGATATCATTTGTTGGGTTTTTGTGTCCTTTATAGTTTCTTTGCTAAGAAGGGTTACTTATATTTCTTTTTACTTGAAACCTGGCTCTCCTTTCTGATAATAATATTATTCATCAAAAAACTCAACAGTAAAGCTGACGCATCACAATATTTATTAAAATTTGGAAAGAAAATGGAGTATTTGTTATGTTGTTTGAAGTGTAACAGAATAGCAGATGTTCGTGAGGCTAAAATACCCCCATACAAATATTACTTGCATGAATCTTTTCTTCATTGAAAGAAAAATTTCCCTGTATTGAAATGGCGGTGGAATTAAACAAAAGAAAGGAGAGATGGGTAACACAACCAGTGCACGTCTTCCTCATTTGACCTATGACCCGTCAAATGTCCTAATACAAAAATCATTTATCAATGGTTTCACACTCTAAATAAACTCAATGCTCTTCTCACGTAACCTACTTAGCTGCCTCTTCCGTCTCCAACCACCTCTTCTTTGAGACCACCCTTCTCTGGTGAATGACCGATTCCCTTTCTAATTCCTACACCTAACTCTCTCTATTCCCTTCGCTACTCTTTTTATTCATATTTTTTTGTTATTCTGTCCTCGTCTGTTTTTTGTTCTCTATTCTTTCTTTTTTCCCTGTATTGTTCTCTGTTCTAATTTCTTTCTCTGTTAATATGCCATTCCTCAAACAGTGGTTCTCCTCTCTTATAATGTCACCCCATGACCAAGTTTCATTTTGCAGACTTGTAGTTTATGAATTATGGTACTACTAGTGATCTTTATTTATTGGAATATTTTTTACTTTTCAGATTATTGTCCTTGACCTATGTTATTGGCTCTTTATATTTTACTATGTTCTACAGTTTCTAAGTATACTTTTGTGTGTGTGTGTGTGTGTGGTGTGTGTGTTAGTTACGGCCATCGACAATATTTGCATTACTTTCATGGCAAAGTTTTTGCTTTCCACCCGCCACGAAGTCATAATTTGGCGTCAATACCATTATATGATGCATAATTTATTAAAAATATTAGGTTTATCTCAAGTTTTGTTCCCTTTTCTTGTTAATATCTTACATAATACACTGTTTGTGTATTTACCTCCTGTGTTACTAACTTAATATTTTAACCAATATTTTAAGAACTAGGAGTGTGTTTGTTTCAAGTAGCCTAAACCGACTCCAAGGAATGTATTGGTAGTGAATGTGTTTTCCCATATTTCTTTCAAGGTTAAAAATTCGTAACTACCTCTACGATCCCACTTTTATAAATTATTCACAGGAAAATTGAAAGCATTTGCCAAACACTCTTTTCAAATTACCGCCCAGGAATAGGATTCCCGACATTATATCCTTAGGAAGTTATTCTCATGAATGAATTTTCATGACTTCAAACAATCACCCAATAGGAAAGGAACATGTGACTATAGTTTATTCAAACAACAATTTCATTGGTCATATTGTAGCGAAGAAAATACATGCTTGAGAACACATACACGAACGTATCAAAAGAACCATCATAAATACCTGAACTTTGACCAATAAACTCGGTAGCTCTAACTTGATCCCCAGTACCTCCAAGTGCAACCATTATGTCCCTGAATGCATTGAATTAACCCAACAATTAGTTCCGAATAACCACTTAGAATAAGTTAATGAATGATTCAATTCAACATTACCTGACACTTTCTCTGTAATTGGAGAAAATAATCACCCTGGAGTTTTGTGGGTCATTGGTTTCTGCAACCACATCCAAATATGTCATTCACTAATGAATACACACTCATAAATTGTCTTACATTGAAGACTGCAGTGAAAGTAGCCCAGTTATTAGCAAAACAAAAAATCAAACTGGGATTCAGCCACAGTATTTTTCCTGTTGAAAGTGCAAGCTGTACAGAATACAGATGGCTGAAAATATGTACAAAAATTTTAAGGCTGTTTTGGATAAACTTTTTGTTTGAAAGAAATTTTTGAGAACTAATATCAAATTTATAAACACTAGAAGGATTATGATAAAGTCAGAAATGGGAAGTATGGAGTTGATGACGTGTCTAGTCAGTCGCATGGTACACCTATGGTTTGGAGGGTGTATGTGAGGAAAACTAAGAAAAAGTGAGCTGGCAAGTGAAGGGGGTAATGTGTGAGTCTATTCCGTATATGTGGAAAAGGTTGGTTAGGAGAGGTGACACTTTGGAGTATTCAGTTGGTAGCAGAGAGTAGATTCTCTGAGTTAGTGAGCACAGCTCTCAGGAGTAAGACTGTAAAAGGAAGAGTTGTTTCCTCTGCTCATTTCTATTTGCCATCAATAAAATACACTTCCGTTTGTTCATTTACCTCTCTATTACACTCATACTACTGCGAATCTGAGTACCTATCAGATTATTTACAAATTATTGGTCCAATTTCAAATTTCAGCTTTTCTAAACCTTCCATTCAGCCTGTGAAGACAAATCATAGTCTTGAGTCCTTGACAAAAGACAAATGAGAGAAATGGTGTCTACAAGAACACCAAAGAGACCAATTTTGGTGCCAATTAAAACTTTGAATTAGACAAAGCAAGAGAAAGATGATCAACTCCTTTCTCACTACCCTGGCAAAGCTAACACCAATAAAAATAATTCAATCAGATGTATATTTCTGAATCACCACCAATGACGGTTGTTTACAAAAGATGAAGATTTTCACTTAATATTTCTGTTCTACTTTCCACTCCACAGTCGACATCATCCCAAATAGAAGTACCATGGAAAAACAATTTTGCATACTTATGTCGCTTTTATCACACAAAGTGCACAGTCTTTAAGCAAAAAGAAAAGATAGAAAGAAAAGTGTATGGTGCAATTGATAATCATATAACAACATAAGAGAGTAGAGTGAACAGTCGGCTCCCTCCCTGATTGATCTCTTTCGATGATAATTTCGAAAATTCAGGAAAAATATCATTTAGAGGAACATATAAACAATAAAAAGAACTTGATCATTATTCCAAACTCCATCTTAAATTTCACATACTAAGAAAAAATTTCAACCCTCCTAGCATACTAGCTCAATCTGAAAGAAGCCTATGGAACATCTTTTTAATAAAATAAAACTGGAGCTGTAAAACTAAAGGTTATCATTAAATTACTGTAAAATCCTAATGCCAAACCATTTCTGTCACAAGATACCAAATTCAATTTTGTTGGAAAATTCAAGCATGAAAAAACCATAAACAATGTTAATGATAATGGACAACAAATTTGCTACATAAATTAACTGATTAGCACAATTAGTCTTCATTTTTGTAATTTGATTTTCTCCGCCTGAAAATGCTTTGAGAAGAAGGAATATACATAGTATGTCTTCAAGGCTGTAAATTTCTTACGCTAAATTATTGTAAAAAGTAAGCAGAAAGATACTAACACCCTAGGTAATTCACAGAAGTTAAACTCAGCACTTGGCAAACAGATACTTACTGAAATGTTCCAGTAATACTTCTAGCATTTTGGACAACTTGGGACTCGACGCTCCATGAGACAAGCTTTGCTGCATTAGTTGCCTTGATTTCAGAATATCTTCATTTTTACTCATATATTTTGCAAAAAACCTACATATCATTGTCGAAAGCATTGTTAGTCCACCTCCCCTGCATGTCAATTATATCACAAATCTAGATGACTTTATCTACACCTATTGGAATGTTTGGAACAACGTTTACCCATGGTTTCTCATGTCCCAATGGGAAATTAACGTGATTTTAAGGAGCAAAAAAGGAATAACAAATTTTAGTGTAGCTTTTTTCTTCCAATTTTACCCTTTGCTTAAACTCTTTTATTTCCAATTTTATCTTTCTTTATTCAACTAAATAATTGAATTTTATCCTAATTTCAAATTTGAATCTAATCAAATTTAAATTTAAATCAAATCTTATATAATCCTTAAATCAATTATAAAAAAACCAAATCTAAATTAATAGTAATTCAAATTTGAATTTAAAATATAGTAATTGAAATAAGAAAATAATACTAAATGATAGAATTTTGTCAAAAACATTAAGCTTAATTTTTGTCATGATAAAGACCGACTATGAACAGGCATGATAGTGTCCACCTACAAGCTAGTAAGTAATAAAGTGTTGGCCTTCAATTCGACTACAGGCAACCAAGTATTTGTTACCGGTGATCGCTATCTACAAAATATTACCAATGACATTGTATAGAATTATTTTGAATGTAACCATTCAAATATTATTAGTTTTATTTGACTTTATATCGCAACAAATTCATAGCAGCAAGTGGACCATACAGCAAAAGAAGAATCAATAATGCATGTTTAAAGATGCAGAGCACCAATTAAATCGACACTCAAAACTCTGCAGTTGGACGGCATCCCTATATATTCTGCCCTCTGCTATCTTCTACACGTTTTGTAAGGTGATACGATTCCTCTTGTACCACCTAAAGGGTTAAAAAAATAACAGACATAAGAATTAGGTAGTATATGCAAAGGCCTACCCTTGCTTCAATTTTCTTTCGAGCATCTCAAATGCTGGCCTTATTCCGTGACTTGAAAGCAGTTTATGGATGTAATAAAGAGTAATGAGAACTCCAAAATACCCTTCAACGTCTCCATGGTTGATATGTGAAAGATCTTGCATGTGCCCCTGACGAAACTTTTCCCTCATTTCAAGTAATACACAAGGGCTCAGCTGCCAGCCAGCAAGCATGGAAAAGAGAAAGAGCAGTTATTGGTTCAGTTATATCATTAAGCCTATGTAATTTTGGTAAATGATAGTACAGACAGAACAAGATGGCAGCCAACCATGTTATTGAACCCTAACAATAATAGCCAAGAAGCCTATAGAAAATCATCATGCTTCGGAATGTTGCTCATGAAAATCTGATAGATGATAACTAACAAGGAAACATACTAGAATTTTATCGATGCAACTAGAAAAAGCATGGCCTGAAAGGCTGCAACAATCTAAACCCATATATTTATACAGATCCAACAAGCCAAAAGTATTTTGATCGTCTACAGGTGTTTTGAAACACGTTTTTGACAACTAATTAGTTCTCTAGCTCATTGAAATTTGAAGTTTATTATGAAGTGTTCATGAATCTGTACATTAGAGCATCCATGACAATTAGATAACAATTTGATGTTCAAAATCTAATTCAAAAACAGCAAGGTGTTCATACATTTATAATGTGTACAATCCCAAAGTAGTTTATAGATTATCTCTCATCACATCTTTTCTTCAATCAAAGCTACTTCTACTTTGTTACAAGCATTAATCATTGCCAGAATGTAGAAGGGGCATAGTAGACTCGGGAAAAAAAAGTTCACGGTGTGTCTTGAAGATATTTTCTTCAGCAACTAGAAAACTCTATAAATGCTTCCTAACTTAAATGACTTCTTAGGAATCTGTTCAAAAGAACTTAAATATAACAAAATTTAATAAGATGAACAATTTTTTATCTGTGCCCTGGGATGGCGGTGTTGGTAACACTAACGCAGGGCAGAACTACTCTTGCTTATATAACCATAATGTGAATCGGATCCCTATTCATGCAACTTACATGTCCTCGAACTGAAATAATTTCTATATTAATTTCTAACTCTATGAAACTTCAATAAAAAGTAACGATAAGTCGTAGTTATTTTCTAACAAACGGTATAACAATCTGAAACTATAACAAAATGAAAAAGAAACAGGAAGAGAGCCATACAGTACGATAATCTCTGTTCTGAATGGCCCCAATACTAGTAAGCCTGGCTACAATAGGGCGTATCACTTCCAAAAACTTATTGTTTATTTCTACAGCATCTTGGCCCATTGGAACCTGTTAATATCGTAACAAGACTTCAAAAAAAAATGTGTAAAATATAACTCTAATTTCCAAATAGGCAACCCTGGACTACCTGTATCAACTCTATCTTCCTGTCGTGGACATATGACACAACGTCATGGTCAGTTTCACTGCGATGTTCAAGCTTGGAGATATGCAAATTATCAATAACATCCTGGACGGTCTGCTGCTTTGCTGAATATCACACGTAGATTTAGAAGAGAAATTTTTTTAAAGAGAAATCTGAAATAAAAAACCCAAGATCATCGAGAACATACATCCTGGTGTTGCGGTTAAGGCTAGTATTCTTAGTTGCACTGGTACAGCCATTAACTAGAAACCAAAAAAAAAAAACGGATGAGTCAGTTATATGTTGTACATAATAATGTATGAGCATATAGTAGTACTAAATATCAAGAAAGAGTTAAGACCAGAAGTAACTAAAAACCTCTGAACAAATCAAACCTCACGAACTGCTTCACAATAAGAGTAATTTCCCATTGCTCTGTGAGCTTCATCAATCACCAAACATACCAAGTACTTCACCAAACATTTACCTGAAATAAATTAAATCATGCCTATAAATAAATAAAGCTACAAAGCCTTTATAATAAAATAAAATAAAACTACAAGATCTATCAAATGAAGCAAAGCATGGTATATGATACATAAAAATAGATCCCTATAGAAAATTATTGTGATACTAATTAAAAAAAATCACCAGAATGGATGTCTTTCTCCAAAACTTGTGGAGTGACAAAGAAAACTCGCTTTTTTTTCCACAAATGAGCTCTTTTGGGAGGACTTATCTGACCAGTCATATCAACTGTCCATTCCTGCAATTAAATTCACATAAATATTTCATAAATTTCTTCTAAGAAAAGATCAAGCAGATAAGTTCTAAGAAAATTTGTTACCTGAGGTATCCCCACAATGTTATGGCATGCTTCTATCTGCTGCATGACAAGTGGTCGAGAAGGAGCGGCAAATACAATTTTTCCTGTTGCAAAAAGGAAGTAGCAGATGTAAATGCTCTTCTGATTCAGAAGATGGTTTTCTCAATTAAAAAGTTAGCTAACATATTGATATGATACATGCTGTAAAGCTGTAAAATTTGTGGATGCACAGTCATGGTGTTACGTTACCCTCAGGAAACCATCTAAAGTAGTTAAACATGACAACGGCGGCAATGAGAGTTTTGCCAAGTCCTGTTGGCAAGGCAACCAATGTGTTTTGAAAGAGTGCAGTCTGGGTAATATGGAATTGATAGTCACGGAGAGGAACATTAACTGCAAAAAAATGACCCGGATCAAAATTCAAAATCTTTAACTAGAGGGTCAACTATGTAAGTAGATATATATGAAATGAAACAGCAATAACAATAGTCTTTTCCCGCTGGGCAAGTGACTTGACTCTTGAGAGCCAGTTTGGATAAATTTCTCAACAAATAAGTCCTTGCTAAAAAGTAAACATTAAAAAAATTGACTTGTTCAAAAAAAAAAACATGAAAAGAATCAATTAATAACCATGAGTTTTTTAAACAATAACTTCATGTAATGGTTGAAATAAACTCTTGCATCTCAACTTTTATAGAAGCTCATGTAACATATTCATAAAGGCTGCAAAAACTCTCTCTTAAGTTAAGAACAGTTAACATATTTTTAATTGGAACGGTTTCGTAAGCTAAAAACAAATCCAAATCAGCCTAATTTCAATCAGGGTTAAGTAAGTTGTTGGTCTCTATAAATATACAATTTTCATTTTTAATCTCTAAAAAATTTCTTCAAACCCCTTGAATGTTTTGCGTCAGAGAATTCGGTCTCACTGCTAAAATAAGTTACAGATGACACAATAGGGACTAAAACGTAAAAATAGTATATTCATATGGACCAAAATCTTACATAACCCTTTCAATTATCAACCATTAACTCCAAACTTATACTTATGGCTTTTCATGGTCTCACTAACCTCTATGTGTTCCTCCATTTAGTCTGATGTCCTAAACATTGCTATTTAAAGGGTGACCCAGTGCACTAGACTCCTGCAAGGTAGGGTGTACTAGGGAAAGTAGATGCACAAAGTCTTATCTTACCCCCACAAACAGATAGACTATTTCCATAATTCAAACTCACGACATCTAGGTAACAGAGCATCAACCTCGTCGTTGCAACAAGGCTATCACCTCGTGGCAACAAATCAAATCTATACTCATACACTTATAGTCTTTCTTGGTTTCACTCAGCTCTATTTGTTCCTCATCTTGTCTACTCTCCTAACCATTGATATATAAGCGCGCCCGGCATCATACGGGGCCCCACGTGAGTACAAGTAGAAAGTCTTATCTTAAATATGACAATGGAACAAAATGTAATTGTACACTTTCTCTCGGTTAAAATCTCTCCCCTTGTCGACCCAAACACAAACAATTTTAAAATCTTCCCTTTACCCTCCCCTTCAATCTCCTCCATTGAACCAAGCAACCCCAAAATAAAATAAAATTAAAAAAATAAATAAAAATTAAAAAACCTTCAACCAGTGAATTGTTACTACCTGGGTAAATCCAAGTTTTGGCAGCTTCAATATCAATCTGATGAGTGCAAGTAGATTCTTCTTCAATTTCAGCATCATTTTGTTGAACATGAACCGTTTGATTTTCCTTTTCCGCAATTCCAACGAAATTATCAAGAGTGGATTGTTTTCCCTTTCGTTTTTCCTTAACCTTTTCCGCTTCATTTCCAATTGATTTTGCGTCACTTCTCATTTCAACAACAGCGTCCATATCTCTTACAGCTGCTTCCCAAAATCCCTAAAAATCAAAATTGAGAGAATAAGAACTATTGAGATTGTAGACAAAATTAGTTGGTTACGAATTTCGAATACCTCATCATCGTCGAAATTGAAAGGGTTATTGGATTCCATTTCATAAATTATTCGATTTTTTTATTTTTGGGGAAATTTTGGGTTCTGGTTCAACGCTGTGAGAGGAAGAAGATGAAGGTGTTTTTTTTTTTTTTGAAGGAAAGATGAAGGTGTTTTTGTTCTGCGTTGTGCGCGAAAACGAAAAGTTTAATTTAAGTTGGAAAATGTTAAAATGATTTTCGCTTAACCCGAAAAATTTAAATATATGGCGCTAAAATCGCGATTGAAAATGTGAATATGACGTCCCAGGGAAGCTTGGATTTAAAAAAATAGATTAAAAAAATTGGGGATAAATAGTTTTTTTTTTTTTTAGGAAACTAAAATAGAATATGATAACCAAGAAACTTAGTCTCTCTAGCACAGCAGGAAGAGAATTAAGGAAAATCTAATGGCTGATACAACAAAAACCAAATGAAAAACGAGGGGAAAAGTTGTGTGAATAGGCCGTAGAAATATACCAAAACGCAATGGAAATTAAAGAACAACTCTCAAATATAAGAGGGGATTAAGTAACCACATATGGTAATTGAAAGCAATCGCGTCATTTTTCGGACGGTCAAAAGGTCATTCGATTGGCGTCTGACCCGTTTTTGATTTCATGACTGAACATTTAATTCTTTTCAAAAGAAAGTGGAAAAAGGTTCAAATACCACATTTTTTAGGGATTAAGGGTTTGGGGGTTAGTTATATTTAGGGAAGGTGTTAAGCACCCTAAATATTCGTAGTACTCTACGAGAACCTCTTGATTTTATTTAACTTTTGTGCTATAAACTTGCTTGTTTAAAGAAATGGAATTCGAAATGATAAAAGAAAAGAAAGACCTAATTTATCTACATTTTTTATTGATTTGGAAAGACGCATGTCATTTGCCTACGTACCCGTGAAGGATCAAAACCTCGTAGTTCGGGGTAGAAATTGACGTTTGATTGGTTGAGTGTTTTTTATGTTCTTGAAAAAGGTTTTAAAATGAAAAGCCAAATGGCAAATTGGAATTTGTTTGTATTTTTTATATTGAAAGAAAGATGACTCAAAGTATAATTAAATTGATTGATGATTTGAATAAGAAAGAAAATAAAATGAACGATCACTTGATTTAAGATCAAGGTTTGTTTATGAAAATATTTTTTTATAATTTTGATATATTTGCATGTTTAAATGTAGAGAAAAAAAGGTTTTCTATTATTGTGCTTGACAAGAGTTTCATCTTGCTCCTACGTATCTCCAGGTGCGATGGAGAAATCAAAGCTACGTAGTTCTAGGTAGAAAATGTTTTTTATGTTGATTGATTTTATTTATGAAAATGATTTAGACACGCTCAAGCTCCTCGTTATAAAGCTGAGGTCGAGCAAGACAAAGCTCAAGCTCTAGAAATTAAAGCTGAGGTCGAGCAAGACAAAGCTCAAGCTCTAGAAATTAAAGCTGAGGTCGAGCAAGACAAGCTCAAGATTTTTTTGAAAGAGTTAGAGTCAAACCTGGATCTAAGAAATGAAATACTACCTTTTTTGAAAATGGATTCTGCTGTGACCGGCTTTGTGCAGGTTTCCAATCGGTTTGGTGGACTTGGATAGAGCTGTGATATGGTTTGGTTTAGGGTGTGATGGGTTATGGATTTGTGGTGGTTTAAGTGGTGGTTGTGTGACTGGTTTTATGATTTGGTACTGTGAGAGTATTTTTTGATCTTGAGATTGCTTGATGAATTTATTGCTTGATTGTAGGCTTGAGAGTGTATTTCCAATCCTTCCCCTTTTTTTTTTCCTTTTTTGTTGAGAGAAAGCTTCTATTTATAGCCAACCTTCATCCTGTTGAAGCAAAAATCCTTTTGATGAATGTTTTAATGATAACAAACCTTGTGGAATAAATGATAAGTTTTATGAATGGTGATCTACTGATGTTTGCACTTGAGTTTTTGTTAAAAGAACAGGAATCACATAAGTGGATAAGCTAGAAGCCACCCATGCTGATTAGTGCATCATATATACTCAACAATGAAAGAATGAGTATATCATCAGTTGAAACAACAAGATCATATCTCCATGAAGATTCATAGCTCAAGAATCATGATGGAATAACTTACATCACAAGTTACACAAGAATGTGCTTGAAGTTATGCGACAAAACTCACATTGAGTTTTGTGCTATATGATTTGAAGATCCTCCATGGGTAAACAAGATAAAAGGAAACATGCATACAAGCTAGGAAGATTCTCAAAACCTCCTCAAAGTATCACACTTCCAAAGCTTCTGAAGATAAGAAGTTCAGAGTTCAGAATGTTCATATGAATGGAGTTCATAATAATCATGAACATTAACCCTGAATATATCCAAAAATATTAAAGGATTGCTTCATGGATAAACAAGAATATTTGAAGTCATCGGTTACAAGCAATGATGAACTAGATGGAAAGAAATATTCTTTTGGACTTCAAAGAAAGAATCATCTTGTTTGTCAAAACAAATGATCTATCCTTTATATGCTTCAAGTAGTTTTTGAAGAGAATAAAGAAACAACCTTCATAAGGTTCAAAGTGTTGAAGAACATTAGTATGTTTATGAACATCAGAAAGTTCAGCACAAAGTACAACCGTCAAAAAGGAATGAACCCAGAAGAAACATTCTGAAGTTCATATGTATGAACCCCTAAGAAGTTCATAAGGTTGGTCAGAAGGTTTCTCAGAAGGTTCATTAGAACAAACCCATAAATCAATGTCCACACCAAGAACATGCAAGAATAGATGTGACATGAACATATCTTATGCATACAATGATTTTGACTTTGGACCAAGAAATCATTAAAGGCATATATGTTGATTAAATGATTAATGGACTTTGATAGTTCTTGGTAGTTGTGCATTCTTGAATGATTGACCAAGACACAAACAAAGTTTAAATCATACCAAGAAACAAGAAATCAAAGGACATAAAGACTTAAGAACTCAGTTAGAGTTTAGAAAGTTAACAGAGTTCAGAAGGTTGGACAGAGTTCAGAAAGTTGTTCATGATGAACATCAAGAACCAAGCCCAAAAATTCATGAACCAAATAAGAACATGCAAGGTTCACGTGACTTAAATAAAAGCCCAATAAAGTATATTGACTAAGATCAATCAAGGAATAAAGGCATTTATTTGATTAAAGTCAAAAAGGGCATCTTCAATGTTCATTCAAGACTATGAACATTTGAAGTAAAAAACATTAGGAATATTCCATTAAGAATATCATCCTAGATGTTTTCCAACCTGCACTTCATAAATGTTTCACTATTAGGATTTGATTACATCAAATAAGAGTCTTACAAATCATCCTAAGTGAAACAAAAAGGAACATTCTGAAGTCCCCTGAGTTCAGAAAGTTCGATCCTGCTCCATGCTTTTTCTGACATGAACAGTACAGTTGTTGGAAAGAAAAAGACAAAGCCAAAAGCAAGATCAAATCTGATTTAACAAGATTTCGACACATAAGGGAGTTGGTACTGTACAAAGCAAACCAAATCCCCTAAAGCATGGAATGAAAGTGACAGCTCCACTTTATGAGATCATGCACTTGTTCCAAGACAGATTGCAAAGAAAATCTGACCCAGGAACATTCTGAAGTCGTACAAAGCAAATCTTCAAGTACAACCCAGAAATTCATGTGACATTCATCTGCAAAAAGCCCAGATGCATATCTGACCGTTCATCCACATGAACCCAGATGAAGATCATGATGAACACAACAACATTTTGAAGTATTCTCAAGAACACAACAACATTCTGAAGTATTCTCAAGAACACAACAACATTCTGAAGTACATCAGTTTTGCCCAGAATTCAAGTGTAAGTTGGTGGGTCCCAGGACACATGGCACAAGACCAGTGGACACTCTCCAACGGCTACAAAGGTTCAAGAAACTCTATAAATAGAGATCAAGACCTCAGCATAACACGCACTATTGCAAAGCAACAAGAAAAACAACATGAACATTGTTGTGAAGCTTTAGCAAAAAATTGATCATCACAAAGATTCCAAGAAGTCTTTTTAAGTGTAAATCAATTCTCTTTCTCTTATCTTTTCAAAGATAAGTTCTTCTTTTTCTTCTGTTTGTTTCACAAACATTCAAACTCCAAACATCTTGTAAAGTCTCATCTAGCTTTAGGGGTACTAAAGTGTAGTTTGAGTTGAAGGTGTAAAAGTCTAAGTGGGTAACTTAGCAAGAAGAAAAGAAAGTCTCATCTAGCTTTAGGGGTACTAAAGTGTTAGTTTGAGCAAAAGGTGCAAAAGTCTAAGTGGGTAACTTAGCAAGAAGAAAAGAAAGTCTCATCTAGCTTTAGGGGTACTAAAGTGTTAGTTTGAGCAAAAGGTGCAAAAGTCTAAGTGGGTAACTTAGCAAGAAAGTGCAAGCCTGCTGAGGCTAAGAGAATACAATTGATGTAATTGTTCAGGTGAACAAGATTGTAAAGTGCAGGATTTGAGAGGTTATCTCAAACATCATAGTGGAAACTCTCACAAGATTGTGAGGAGTGGACTAACCCACATTGGGGGAACCACTATAAATTTATGTGTGTTCTTTCTCTTCCCTATACTCTTTATTTACAGTATACACATCACACACAAACACATTTATTTATTTATTTAAACTGTTTTTGTACTAACACTTCAGAACGTTCTGAAGTCAGTCTCCAAACTTAACCATTCCAAGTTCACAACTTGAGAATCAATTTTAAGTTACAGGTTTAATTTTAAAAGGGTCACAATTCAAACCCCCCCTTCCTTGTGACTATTATATCCACTTCACATCCTTCAATATCTGCAGCTGTTCATCCTTGTGTAGAGACCCTTGCTGTTGATAGGAATTGCAAAACTGCCATTGTCCCATACTTTTGTACACTGAGCTTGAGCTCGTCAGCCTTGACCTCAACATTTAACACTAAGAGCTTGAGCTTGTCTTTGTACCAGGAGCGTGGGTGAACAGTAAAAAGTACATGAACAGTAAAAATATCTTTTCTTTTTACAGCTGTTTCATGCTTGTTCTCCAAGATGCATTGCTGTTAATGTCCTTGCATTTCTTAGCCACTAAGACACCAATAATTAATCATTTAAGCATACTTGGTCACCAAGTCTTGTTCCTTTATGACTTTTTGCTTGCTTGCTCATCAAGATTCATTTTTAAGGCTTTGTCATCATCTTTATCTTTACCAAATGATTAACACATGATTGAAAGATAATTTTCCTTTGCATTAGCGCATGGCTTTCCTTTGTGATTGCTTTATGGATTTAATCAATAATGAATTATCATCATAATGTTCATGAGAGCTTGAGCATGATCACAATGTTCATGAGAGCTTGAGCATAATCACAAGGTTCATGAGAGCTTGAGCATAATCACAAGGTTCATGAGAGCTTGAGCATAATCACAAGGTTCATGAGAGCTTGAGCATAATCACAATGTTCATGAGAGCTTGAGCATAGTCATCCATGGTTTTAACAATGTGTGAGAATTGGAATTTCCTATCCTTAATAAAATTCACTCAAAAGCACACATTAAATGACAAAAAATAAAAATATAATCTTAATCATTTAAAGACATTTTCAAAGGGATTTTTGCTTCAATCTCTCTGCCAAATTTTTCTAAAAAGACAAAAAATACTCTGCGCCGAAAGACAAATGAAATGGGATCTTAGGTCAAAAATTGGGGTATGACAAAAGCAAAATTAGGATGATTTGCCTTCGGTCACCAATAGGATTGCAGCTTAATTTTGTCTAAAATGTGATGAATAGAGTCCCCCTTGATGTTTAAAAATTCTAGCATTCATGTTAAAGATAGTCAAATCAAGTATAAAGTGTTACATATGTTTTTGGAGAAACCACCTAGCGATCTGAATTGAAGTAAGTGATCTTTAACATGAGCTAGCTTGATTGTATCAAAGCCTAATCACTTAAAGATTTCATACCAAATTTAACCAAAAAAGTCACAAGTCATAAAGAGATGATCAATATCCTCTGAAGAGTCACATCCACTTGAACAATAATTAGTGTTTGGTTGAAGAACCCTTATCCTAATTAAGTTGTCAGTTGTAGGTAATCGGTTGTGAAGTAGCCGCCAACCAAAAATGTTGACTTTTAAAGGAACCTCCTTATGCCAAAAAAATGTAGTATGATCATGAGGTAAAGGGGCATCCCTTGAAGTTGGAAGGTTGTAAACGCTAGTAACATTGTATTTGGAAGAGACATGAAGTTTTCAAATCCACATGTCGTTCGCATTAGCCTGCAAAACAATGGGTGATAAAAGAACACAACACTTGCGCACCAACTCTTCCTTCCAAGCTTACATTCTCCAGACTTCTTTGCATATGGACAGGGATACAACCACACATTCTACACTACACATAATCAACCTCTCTCGTTTTGACCTAGGTTGCATGTGCAATATAATGAATCGCAAACTGGAATTTCTCTCATATGCGTTTGCTTGCACATGCGAGCTATCTTGCTTGCATATGTGAGGGACACCAAAGTGAATTTTCACTATTTTTGGGTCACTCATACATGATTTAATTCCATTTTAATAATTTCTAATTCTAAAGATCCAAAAGGTCTAAAATACAATTGATTCTATGCACATGTGGTAACAAATATCTCTTCACTTATTTCTTAATGTAAAATAGAAACCAGGGTGTTACATTATAATAAGAAGTTTCTTACCAAATATTCTTCTAGGCAATCATATTTATCAAACATGGAAAGAAGGTAATGTAGTATTATTTTTGCTTTCCCTTTAATTTATATGTTGGTCCTCTATGAATTTAGCTTTTAATAATTGATATAACTTATGGATATATATGCTCAATATTTTTTGTGCTGGTAAGAGGAAGTGTGATTTTCTTGGCATTTTTAATGGCGTTTATAGTTGTTTGTTTTGAATTTTTAATTTAGAGGGTTGTTTTTATTGTTTCTTGAAAGTTGAAAATGAGAATGATGCGAGGAAATAATTTAACTTTGCGTATATATATTTTCAAAATTTAGTAACTGAGTTATGCATGTGTTTTAAGTATAGAGTTGGTTTCTTCAAAAAAAAGTTGGTGGTCCGTTCAAAAATACAAAAAAGTAGAGTTGGTTGTGTGAGGTGAAAATATGCAAAAGTTTATTACGTCGTTTGTAATATTGTTGTGTTTGTTTGACTTCGAGTAGAAAATTGTTTTCAGTCCCAACGTAATGTGTTCAAATTCATTTTCCTGATCTTGATACGAATTGGGACGCGATTTGGTAAGGCGAAGGTGATCGACAATGGATGATGGTGTTCACCACGAAGAATAATGAATTTCTATCTGTTCCGGACTAGCCTAAGGCTCAGCTGACTCGAGATCAGAAAACAGGTGACATTATATATATAATGGACACATCCTAAATTTCACTATTATAGTCTGTACCAACAAATCGTGATGTACTGATGTCCAATTTGGATTTAAAGCCACATGACCACCCAGATGGTCACACCTGTCCCCTTAGGGACAATTTTTCACGTGAAGGCTTGACAACCAAAACCATATTTATCCACTATATATATTCATGCTTAGTTTTGGGTCGAGTATCACACTTTGTACCCTTATTTTAGCCATACTTTCTCTTGAACTCTTCACTAACTTACCCGACACGTGTATGTACAACACCCCCTCCGATGAAGATGGACTCGCGGCAGACCCCGATGGACGACGTAAAGCTCAATCCCTCTACCCAGTGGATATCATCCAACAAACAATCTTCTTTGGTCCAACCGTATCACTACCATCTCCTTGATGTCTACTGTAGCTACTACTATAAAAAAAAAAATATCCAACAAAATTTCATAATTAACCTCGGTTAAACTCGGTTGTAAATACTGTACAAACTTTTATGTTTTTCCTGGTCACACCTTGTGCTAGGATCAACATTTTGTGTTGATAGTATATTTCATTTTACCCTTTAAAAAAAAAACCTCGGTTAAACTCATAATCTTCGCTTAATTGTCATTTTGCAAATAAAAAACAATTTGCTATGACATAAATATAGAAAAACAATTTATTTGCATATCTTATTAACATGGTGAGGGTAAAATATGAGTAATTAAAAATTACATGGTGAAATCTATGTTTGTTTTCCATTCTTTTTATTGTGCCAACGGATGTAAATTATCAATGATTTATAACATAGACTAGATACCTCAATTATTTAATGAACTTGAAAAAAAAAATGTATTTGTTTATAACACTGACTGAAAAAAGTAATGGACGTGAAGTTGGATCAATATATTAATTATATTGCAGCATGATATATCTATTATCTAAAAAAATTTCTTCAGACGAAGTGACAAATACCATTTGAAACTCACATTCACAATAGGAAGGTTTTGGGTTTGAACCTGACTAAATGTGTTTAGCCTAAAGTCATCAACATTCTCAGTTGAGCTAAGCCTTATTGACATTCGATATACTTTTTTTTTAAACTAAGAGGTATCTAGCTCGCACAAAAAAAAAAAAATGACTTGGATGCACTTTTGATCCCCCTAATTTTAGAGAAGTGAAATTTCGGTCTTTCCATTTTAAAATCAGTTTTTTGGTTCCATCATTTCAATTTTTCTTGAGTTTTGGTTCCCCACCCCATATTTGGGTCGATTTTGGTGATGTGGCCTTGTCACAGATGATGTGAAAATGCGTTGGTGGATAACTTTAATATTTAAGTCATTATTAATTTGTTTTATTCAATAATAATAATTTTATTATTTCAAAATAAGAATAATAATAATAATAATAATATTAATTTTATAATATATTTTAATTTTATAATACTTAATTAAGATTTTACTCTACTTTAAGTTATTATTATTTAAAAATTAAATCCTACTTTAATGTAAAATTAAAATATTTTGAAAATTAAATGTTTGACAAAAGCATTCAATTATTATGTTATTTTAATCATTAAAATAGTTAAATATAGTTTTTAATATTTAAATATTATTTAAATAGTTTATATATTATTTTAATTATTAAAATATCTCATAAAGTAAGTTTTTAATATTTTTCAACTTATCTTCAATTTAATATATTATTTTAATGAAAATGTTTTTAGAAAGTAACAATTAAAATATTTTTATCACTTTTTGTAACAATTAAAATATTTTTATCACTTTTTGAATTGAATATCATTTTCCATAACATTTTTAATTTAATGTGTTATTTTAATAATTAAATTATTTTAAAATATGATAATTATTGAATAAAATGATTTAATTACGTCATAAATATCAATTTTGTCCACCTAGATTCCACCACCTCGTCAAAATTGACCCTAAAACGAGGGTGGGAGACTAATACTTAGAAAAATTAAAACCGAGGGATAAAAAACATTTTTAAAATAATGAGACCAGAATTTCATACATATATCTATACTATATATACCTCTTTTAATATTTTTTGGTCTGATTTTTCCTTCCAAAAATACCCTTAATTTTCAATACAAATAACACATGTAACAAATAGTTTATACTATATATAAAGAAAAGGGTCTTGTTAACGAGTGACCCCGAGACACTCTTTAAAAATGTCAAAGTTTTCAATTTCCAATGCACTTTATTACACAAACTTTCATAAAAAGTTACCATTTAAAGTCCTTAACTAGTGCCCCGGGGCACTAGTTAACATTCCCCTAAAGAAAATTATCCCCTTTAGCACTTTTTGGTTTGATTTTTCTTTCCAAAAATACCCTCAATTTTAAGTACAAATAACACATGTAACAAATAGATAAGAATAAATTTAAATATTAAAACAAATGTAACAAACACGATATGAATGTATATTTTTTTGTTTTTTCGTTTATCATCTAAAAAGTGTAACAAACTAGATGAGTATATTTATACTTACTTTTTTTTATCATTCCAATTATACCTTTAAACAACTTTTTCTATAATAAAATTGTTGTTGGTGTCATTAAAAAAAAGAATTTAGATTATATATTTTTGTTATATTATTGGTGTCATTAAAATAAGATAATCATGATTAGTTTGATTTGTTATAACTTAAAAGCAACAAACATTTATATTTTTACTCTTAATCAAAATTTCATAAAAAAACACCGTTCATAATTTTCAAACTTTAACCTAATAAAAAGAGTGGCAAAACGGGCACGTGAGTGGCCGTCTTTTCGCTAGTATTTTTAAAATAAATGGATCAAAAATGCATTTAAGTTAAAATATTTTGTGTGGGTTGTTTTGCCTAGATACTTATTTTTTTAGCAAAAACTAGCAACAAACCCGTGCTAAGCACGGGCTAATTCAAAGTGGGGGTTATGCTTCAAAGCGCATTGAAATGTTATATGAATTGAGAAAATAAGAAAAAACAAAGGCGACATTAATGATAAAAGCGCAAATTACATTGACTTCCCTTGAAATTTTTCTAAATAACACAATCACCCCTTCAAGTTTTCCAAACACATCAATCTCCCCTCATTTTATCCATTTCAATAACTTTGTAAATACACTATTTAATTTCAGTTATTTAGTGTTGTTTGTATCTGTGTTCTCTTTTCACAATTAAGATAAATGAGGTTTTTTTCTCTCAATGGAGAAACAATAACATTTGTTTTTACCACCAAATAGAATCAAAAGTCGGCAATTACAGAAGAAATCAAAAGAGAATATAGAAATGAGAAGAATTTTGGTGGATTGACATTGTGGTTGATCAATGAAAAGGAAATAATCTTCGATATATTCTTTTTATTATATTAGAGTTTTAAAAATTAAACCACTTGACTGAGGAACAATAAGTGAAAAATGAAAAGAAAAATTGGTCGAAAATTAAGTGAGTTCATACTCGTACGAAGAAGTTAATTTATAAAAAATGAAATTAACAAAAGTTTAAACTGTGTTATATTATAAGGGAAGTGCTTGTCAATTTGATAAAAAATAAAAGAAATTAGTACTTAGTTAAAAAATAGAGCGGGTGTTTGTGTTATTTAAGAAGACCTTAGGAGAGGTTAGTGTAATTTGCCCACGATTTTTTTTAAGAGTAGTTTGCCCATGATAAAATTATTGAAATAGTTGTTATTAAATATTATGAAGTGATAAACTAAAAATATGTAAAAATATTAAAAATAATAATGATTTAATTATTGATAAAGATGTCGTTATGAGACCCGTGTATGAATTATACAACTGTATTATTTAGTGACTCATTTATCATTTTTTCAGTGTTTTTTATAGTTTTATTTTATTTTTAAAAGTTATAATAATTAATAATCTACAACAATAAAAAATATTATTTTATAATATGATATGGTGGCCTGACTTCTTTGATTCTATGTTGTTTTTAAATATGTCGAGATCTGCAAATTTCAAGGTGTTTTGTTTGCCTACACTCTAGTTCTTCAAGCACGAAAGAACTTTTATGCTTGTTGATTTGTTCAGGAAGTTGTTCGCACTTGGATTTTGCAACGTGTTGACAATCAATCCATTAATTGTTCTTCGCAAGTGTTCACTTTTCAATTTTTTTGTAAACTGGTTTCGCGCCCGTACACGGGTTTCCTATTTTGATTAGTAAAAAAAATTAGGATAGATTAGGGTCGATCCACTTGGTCTGATTTATTATGTTGTATCCCTATTTTGAGTTATACTTGAGTCAGGTCTAATGCCCCCAGTCTCTTTATCTATTTTTATTATTTAATATAATTTTTCTTTGGACTAAAAAAAAGATAAAGAAAGAAAAAGGAAAATTATTTTTAGAAAAGAAGCAATATTGAAAATGTGTAATTTTTTGAAAAGTAGGTATATGCGTTGTAATAAATATTTTGTAACTTTCTTGAAGTTATGTTATTTTGTGATCATCAATCGGATATAATTGAATGTTTTTTTCTTAGTGAAAATATATTTTTAGCCTTTTGTTAGTATCAACGATAATTGTTTCAACCATATTTTGAAGAGAGAAAAAGTAGGGGGAGGTTGAAGCAAAAAACACAAAATGATATAATTTTGATGACGTATCAAAAAATTAAGAAGGGATAAGATTGTATTTTTGACAGACATTAAGTTTCACAATTAGATAATAGATTTATTTTGGTTGAGATTAAAATTAAGTTTGTTTGTTCTTTGAAAAAAGATTAGTGTGTTTTATTGAGTGAGTTTGTTTTAATTTATTTTTAAGAGAGAAAAGAGATTGAAGCAAAAGACACAAAAGGATATAATTTTGATGACATGTCAAAAAATTAAGAAGGGTAAGATTACATTTTTAGTAGACATTAAGTTTCATAATTAGAGAATAGATGTATTTATGTTTGAGGGTAATAATTATTTGAATTTTCCTTTAAAAAAATATTATTTGAATTTAAATTTAACTTAGCACATTATACACTAGAGGAAGAATTCGTTTCGGGTCTAGGTTCATTTATTTATTTTTGGTCAAAATATATATATATAAAAAAATATTTTTGGTCAAAGTTTATAAAAAAAAAATTAGTTGAAAATTAAATATAGAAAACATACACGATCATAAAATAATCTCTAAATTATTTAACTATTAAATGTCAAAATCAATTTTATCTTAACACTAACAAACATATCCTCAACGTCAAAAAAACAAACATACACTCAAAAATTGAAGCGAGCTAAGCTCACGAGGACAAACAAGTCTCCAACAAAATATGTTGTTGGGATATTTTACATAAAGATAAACCATTTGTCAAAAAAGAAGATGAAGCGTATATGAAAAGCAAAACAAATAAATGAATAGTAAATATATATAGACTGAAAAACAAAGTTTGCAATCTTGAAAGTAAACTTCTTTTACTCTCACTTTCCTTATTCAAAGGGATACCCCCGCGCTTCTCTCACATTTCATTTCTCTGTGGTTCATCCTAATCGTAGCACCGACTTTTCTTCTCTGCCATCCTCATCCTTCAACATTCACTCCTCTCTCTAGGTTTAC
The DNA here is from genome assembly GCF_051527215.1 of Medicago sativa. Taxonomy (NCBI): domain Eukaryota; kingdom Viridiplantae; phylum Streptophyta; class Magnoliopsida; order Fabales; family Fabaceae; genus Medicago; species Medicago sativa. Next base: position 86,451,191 of record NC_140749.1, read on the forward strand.
ATCTTTTCTCTCTCTTCATACGTTGCTTCATTGTCGTTGTTGTTGATCTTATTATTGTTATATTATCATTATTTTCCACTAGATTGTGATTTTTTTCCTGATCGTTTGAAGTGATTATTATATCAAACTTTTTGTTGATAAGTGTTTATATTAGGGTTAGGGTTTCATGTGTGTTTTTTCTCGCTTGCATGCAGCTTTTATCAACGTTTTTGAAATTGATCCCGTTTAAAAGTTGTTTCTTTTTTTTTTTTTTTTTCGTGTGTGAGCTATTGTTCATATGATTGTCTAAATTGGTCCTTTTTTTTCATTGATTTGGTTTTATTTTTTCGATCAAAAATTGTTTTTTTTTTTTTATCATAATATGATAATAATGGTTAATATGTAATAGGTGGAATGGGAGGAGAAATTTTTAGGTGCAAACTATGTAGATTGACGATTTGGTTTTTGTTGGCCTTATTATTATAAGCCAGGTTTTAAAAAATGATCAGTTAAACACGGCATCAATGTTACTTTGATGTCTTTGCGATCGCAATTGTGGCTGCATAGTTTGTATTTGAGTGCAGTTTTTCTTATTTTATAACGAATCAGATTAACACACAACTGTTAATGTGATTTGAAATGTTGTTTATTAATATATATACTTTGTTTTTCTTCAATAAGAATTGTGATGCTGAAACGAAAAATTGTGATTTTCTTATTTTATTAATGTACTAGTTGTGGAAAATTGTTCTGGGATTTGAGGTTGTTGAATTTGGGTGTTTAGGATGCAATCAAGATCTGGGGATCTTGGTACCCCTAAGACGGGGTCGGAAGGTGGAGCAAGCTCAAGGATTACCCGTAGTGGAAATCTAAGCAGTAAAGATATGATTTTCAGAGCTGATAGAATTGATCTGAAGAACTTGGATGCTGATCTAGAAAGGCACATGAGCAGGGTTTTTTCTAGAAGTATTGAGGCTAGTAGGCCTAAAGAAGAGTGGGAGATTGATTTGGCTAAATTGGAAATACGATATGTTGTTGCAAATGGGGCTTATGGCACTGTCTACAGGGGAACTTATGACAACCAAGATGTTGCTGGTACGTGTACTTTAACAATTTGCATTCGTATTCTGGTTGCTTGTTTTTGTGTTTAAAACATATGACAGAAATAAAAGTATGCTGTTCAATGTAATTAGATAGTATAACTATAAGGTATCATAGTCTCTCTAGATTTGTTCTTTCAGCCTCGAATCTAGGTTTTAAGTTGTGTTTGTTGTCGCGGTTATGTTACAATCCTATTCAATGTGAGTAGATAGTATAAGGTATTGTACTATTCTCTCAAATTTTGCTCTTTCAGCATCGAATCTAGGATTTAAATTGTGATCGTTGTCGCGGTATTGTTACAATCCTATTCAATGTGATTAGATAGTATAAGGTATTTTACTCTCTCAAGGTTTGTTGTTTCAGCATCGAATCTAAGTTTTAAATTGCAATCGTTGTCGCATTATGTTGCAATCATTAATATTGCATATACCGACAAATAAATGCGGCCAATGCGACCGTAATTGCAGTTGTAAAGGCCTATAAAATCTTTACATTGCGGCTTCAGGTTACAATTTAAAGCTACAATACAAGTTAAATTTCCAATTTAGTTATACTGTTTGCATAAAAAAAAAACTCAAGTCATAGTCTTGCTCTTGAATATTTTTTTGTTTTTAGATTTCTCACTGAATTGTTATGTTCAATTTTCTAGTGAAAGTGTTGGACTGGGGTGAGGATGGTGTTGCCACTGCTGCTGAAACTGCTGCTTTACGAGCATCATTTCGGCAGGAGGTTACTGTGTGGCAAAAACTTGATCATTCAAATGTCACAAAAGTACAAACTTAATATCCTTCACACTCTCATTTATTTAAATTCACGATTACTACTTAGAAAATTTTGTATGCTTATTTTTCTCATTTCCTTTATGATGTGGAACTATAGGATTTTTATTTTTTAAAAGCGTAGTTTTGTAATTGTTCATATCATTCCTCCAACAGTTTATTGGAGCTTCAATGGGGACTTCAAATCTTAAGATTCCTTCAGATGCTGGTGGTCAAAATCCCCTTCCTTCCAAGGCGTGCTGCGTTATTGTTGAGTTTGTTCATGGTGGGACATTGAAACAATTCTTAATGAAAAATAGGCGGTCAAAACTTGCATACAGGGTTGTGATTCAGTTGGCTTTGGACCTCGCAAGAGGGTGTGTCACATTGTATTTACCTTTACAATTATTGATATATAAATGTATTTTTCCTCTCAAACCAAGTTTATTTGTTTCCCATTGCAGTCTTAGTTATCTACATTCGCAGAAAATTGTTCACCGCGATGTAAAAACTGATAATATGTTGCTAGACGAGAATCTGAATTTGAAAATAGCTGATTTTGGAGTTGCTAGGGTTGAAGCGGTAAATCCAAGTGAAATGACTGGTAGTACTGGAACCGTTGGGTATATGGCACCGGAGGTATTAATTCTGCTTTGAAATTCGCTCTAGATATTATGCGGTTCAATGCGATGGCTGATTATAAAAGTGTTATATTTTATGATTATCACTCACGTGACTAAGAAATTGGAACTCTATTTCAATAATTTGCTTTAATCTTGGCGTTAAACTATGTGCAGGTTATAAATGGTAGGCCTTACAACAGAAGCTGTGATGTCTACAGCTTTGGCATCTGCTTGTGGGAAATTTATTGCTGTGACATGCCTTACATGAATCTAAGCTTTGCTGATGCGTCTGCTGCTGTTGCTGATAAGGTCAGTTTATACAATGAACCATGAACTCTTTCTATCTACCCTCATATTCTTTTCATATGAGCATTTTGAATTTTTCATTAGCTTGTCTCAACTTGGCATGATTTATTACGCGTTTGGATTGGCGTCTGACATGAATTTCGTGAGTTCTAAAGCCAATCCACCCTGAAAAAACATACGCTAAGAATTGTGGCTTCTGTACAAACGTGCATCTACTACAATTGTACCACTAAACAAACATAGGCTTAGCCATTTATTGGTTCCTATATATCACACAGTAAACTCTTTAGGCTGTCATCATATGACCATAAATATTAAGTATTTTGAACTAAATTTACTCTTATTAAGTAAGTATCAAATTAATTCACAAGAGACCAGAGTTATCAAAGTAATTCATAAATTTGCTCCCTGTAACGCCGTCATCTTTTAATATTATTTTCATCCATAGACATTTTCTCTTGAAATACTTTATATTAAGTTTCATACATCATTCTACATTTCCTATTTATTATAATCAACTTTTCTTTCATTCTTGCTCAGAATTTGAGACCAGAGATTCCTAGATGCTGTCCAAGTGCATTAGCAAGTATAATGAAAAGATGCTGGGACAAGAATCCAGAAAAGCGTCCAGAAATGAAACATGTGGTGGAAATGTTGGAAAAAATTGATACAAGCAAAGGAGGCGGAATGATAAGAGAAGATCAAACTCCATTTTGTTTTTGTTTTAAACCTGCTCGTGGTCCATAATAGTCATACTCAGTTTTTAATGAGTATTATTATGTACATTAAGTAAGTCATTGTCGTCTATAGAAATATCGGAGTTGTTGTCTATGGATATATCGGAGGTATGTTGATGCTTTCAACTGTAATTTATTGGCTTGCTTGTCAATTTACTGGTTGACTTCATATATATTTTATATTAGATATTGAAGATATTGAACTAGTATTGAGTTGCTTGCTGGTATTGTGAGTCATTGATTTCTGGGATACTCAATGTGGCGTCAATGCATTCATGAATCATGATTCACGAGCATTGATATCTCTTGTTGTGTTGTTTGAGAGATTGGATGTGTGCTATGGTACAATCTATCAATTTTAGAAATAGAAACGTGCAAATCAAAAAGATAAGAGGAGCAATTGTTTTTTTGAACAGAATGTGGATGAATGCTATATCAACAGGGGATGTTGTTGCTGACTTGCTCTTGCTCATAGAAAACCATGTATGGATCTTGATCACATTCCATATTAGTCAAGGCATCTGCACAACCATAAGCTTCACGGTACACATGACACACTCTTAACTTCACAATCTGTTTGAAGTATCCGACGAATATGTTGCACTAGCCTCCACCAATCTGTCGACACTGTATTAGGATCAAGAATATTTTCAGCTACCACCTTTGCATCTAAGAGCAACTCAATCTTATATCCTTTGCTTTAGGTTAATTTTAAACCTTGGAACACACCCGATAGCTCAGCCATGTAAGCACGACATCTTCCTATGAATTAAGAGAAACCACCACACCATTGACCATCTGATCCTCTAATCAAACCACCACATCCCACTCGCCTACCTTCTTTACTCGCCCCATCAGCGTTAGTCCTAACCTATCCTGGAGGAGGTGGTCATCTAATCTCTCTCACTTTAGTGTTCTTCAAGTGAACTTTATCCATCATTTTCATCACTTCCCTCCATGCGTGTCTTGGTCGAGACAATTCATGATTATGATTACTTGTATACCGCCATCTCCTAAAGCGCATGACATGCAATGTCCGACATCTCCGGCCAAGGATCGATGTTTCAAATTGATCCCCAAGTGATAAATAAATTCAAATTAATCAACTGCTCTAAACTCAAGGAGAAAAATTGTAGCCAATATTCAATCTTTACCACATTCAACCACACAACCAAAGCTGGTGGGCATGCAATAGGGATCTCCTATTTTCATCGTAGCCTTTCTCTCATTTGTCATCAATCAATCTATCATGAGGGATCAACCAAATAAAGTGTTTCACTCTCTCTTGCACCTCCAACCTCCAAATCCGATTCCATCCTATATCACTATTCTCATTATGAAGATTGCACAATGACATGAGGAGGAAACTGAATCTTCCATTAGGTCACAGGCACTTATCAACCCCATCCACACCAGTCAGAGAAGTTAAAGCCATAATTCTCCAAATTATTCCTCCAAAATACTATCATTCCTTTCACAATTACTATACTAGTCAAGTAGCCACTGTATAATTTTTTTTTTGAAGGAAAGGTTATTGAATGTGTTATCTACATTGACATTTTATTATTTTGAAACATTTTTTTTGTTTAAAGTTTGAAAAATCAAATAAAGTATTAATATATTAGGAAAGAAAATACTAACAAATAGTTAAATATGTGGATGCAATTTTTAATTTTACTGACTTGAAGACGGCTCAATTCAAATTAAGTCATGCTGACTCTTTTTGTTCTTTTGTTTTTTTTTTTTTTTTTAAAGAAAAATGGGCTGGAGTATCGTTTGATGAGATATGTGGTAGACCACCCCATGTACAACCCTAGTTTTAAAAATCACCGATGAGACCCCTAAATTGCATAAGAATCAACGAAAACACATATCGGAAATTATATTTTGTTTAGGGATGGCAATGGGTACCCTATAGGTAGGGTACTACAGTGTCCTTCCTCATATCTGCATTTGTAAAAAATACTCGTACCCGTGCCCATACCCTCGTGGGCAACAACTTTAGTCCCCTTCCCCGTACCCTATGGGTACCTAAGTGCCCATACCCGCACCCATTACCCGCACTTTAACTATGAAAAGACAATAAAAACATCACAAATGAAATAAAACTACAATCCAAATTTTTTAAAATTAACTCATAAAATAGTACAAATCATAATATTTAGTCAAATAAAAAACATCCAAAATATCCCTAAAAATTTGTACACCGGCATGATGAAGTTGTTATTGTATTAAGCAGTTTTTTGGTTTAAGTTTAGGTTTAGGCTTAAAGAGCTAAATAAATAAATTAATTATACACCAAAAATAAATAAATTATTTATGATATTTATATAGATATGTATATGCGGGGTTGCGGGTCTGGGCAGTATAGTACCCTTACCTGTGCCCATACCCATTTAAATTTGTGGGTATTACCCGGACCCGTGCCCAAATCCATAAATGCGGGGTTTTACCCTACCCATTGTGGGTATTTTTTGCGGGTACCCATAGGGCCTGGGTCCAATTGCCATCCCTAATTTTGTTAGGCTTTTTTTTTTAAGGAAATTTTGTTAGGCTTGTATGCAAGAAAACATCTAAGAAAACATACATTGCTATAAGTTGAGCAATTTGGGGGCCTATAAAGCGAGACCCAGTAATGATTTTTGGCTTGATATATATGTCAAGGGAAATGTTAACCAGTGCCCCCGGAGTACTGGTTAAGGAGTCAAATATAGTAGTATTCTGCTTTGAAAGTTGTGCAATCATTGCATCAAAAGTTTAAAAAGTATTTTTTTTGATTTAAAATTTCCATTTTGGACTCCTTAACCAGTGCCCCGGGAGCACTGGTTAACAAGACCCATATGTCAAATATGCGCAAACTTTGCACTGAAGTATTAAAAAAGTTTAAAACTGGACATTCAATCATATTTTTCTATGATGTCAAGTTATAATATTATTTTCTTAATAGATACCAGTGTTTAATCATATTTTTCTATGATGTCAAGTTATAATATTATTTTCTTAATAAAAATACCAGTGTTTAGACGGGCACTCCGTGCTCATATATGTTTGTTCTTTTATTACGTTAATGCGTATAGATTATGGACAATAATTTTTATGAAATCTTTTTTTTTCCCTCTTAAAATATGAAATTTTGATTAAAATTATTTTGATTTTGATTTAAAGTATAAGTATAGATATTTTGCAGTTTCATATTGTAACAAACTAGGCTTAATAGCAGTTTTCGCCCCCTAACTTTCACGAAGTTGCGATTTCGGTCCCCTAAGAAAAAAAACTACAAAACTGCCCCATAAGTATTGCAACTGTAGCAGTTTTGGCCCTCCAATGCCAATTTTAAATTAAAAAAATAACACGTGGCACCTCACTTAGGGTGCCACGTCAGCGTAGACCAAGTCAAAATTGGCCTTGGGGGACAAAACTGCCACAGTTGCAAACCTTAGGGGCAATTTTGTAGTTTTTTTCTTAGGAGGCCAAAATCGCAACTTTGAGAAAGTTAGGTGGCTAAAACTGCTATTAAGCCAACAAACTATATTTGTCATTTTCAATGATACCGGCAATATAACAAATATAATATAAATTCTAATCTTTTTGAATGACACCAACAAAATAACATTCTTATAATCAAATTTGTTTAATGCTATAATTAGAAGGAGAAAAAGTCAATCCAAAATAACATATTTCTTTATATGTATAATATAGATTTGGGGCTACCCAGACCATAAAGAATTAAAATGTAATTAAATTTTGAATATTCAATCATTCACATAATTATGCTTTCATAAGTCCTCGTGAGCTTAGCTCAGTTGGTAGGGACAATGCATAAAATATGCAAGGTTCGGGGTTCGAACCCCGGCCACCACAAAAAAAATTATGCTTTCATAAATTCTTTATGGTTTTAACAATACGAAAATAACATACTACATGTTTTTTTATGAAAATAACATACTGTATGTTTTTTTTAGGGAACATACTATATGTTGTTGTTATCATATAATTATGCTTTCAAAAAGATAAGCATACTATATGTTATTCAAAAAAAATAACATATTTGTTGTTTTTTTTTTAAGGAATATTTGTTGTTGTTATCCATATGTCTCCTTCTACCATAGAAATTTTAGTTGGAGGGAGAGGACTGGAGACTGGTCTACTTGCAATTTTTTGGTTAATTGGTTCTTTCACTCAAGGTAATTTTGTTTGAGACACAAGTACTAAGTATTGGCATAGTTAAGTCAAAATTGGAACATTAATTTATTAAATGTGAGAGACTAATCTATTGTGCTAGATCCAATATAATGTTACACCACAAAAAAAAAAAAAAGAGATCCAATGCTAGATCCAATATATGTTACACCACAAAAAAAAAATAATAATAATAATAAGATCCAATATATGTTAGATTTTGTCCCGGTTAATAAGTGCACATAGTGTTGTCGCTATGGTCGAGAATATAGTATAAACTATAAATTATTCAAATTTAAAGTTACACTTTACAATCAAATAATCTTTGTTAACTTTTATTTCTGAACTACAAACAATTTTTCTATGAACCTTACAAGCATGTTGGATAGGTACATTTGGAGAGAAGCAAAGAGAGAGAGCGTGAGAGGTGTACAAATTTATTAGAATAATGCTTAACAAAAAATGGTGGATAAGATAATTGATAATGACATTTCTTGTGCCTTATCCACTATTTAATTTGAGTAATGATTTCATTTTGCCTTTGAAAAAATGGATAAACTTGGAATTGAATTTGAAGTATTCGATTAAATTGATGGTAAAACTAATTGATAACTATAAAATGACCATAAGGATTATGAGCATGATGTTGAAAACGTTGGTGATATAACTCCATGCAAGAAAACAACCTAAGTTGATTTATGAAATCACTCATTTGAAAGACAACTCAATCCATATAAAAAATTAGACATTTTGATGTCCACTGAATCATAAATCTCATAGTAGACAAGAAAGTTCTAAAAACAATATACTTTTAGTACTTACAGAAAGCACCATATTTTTGTAAAAGGTAGAGACTAAAAAAATTAAATCCATGTTCGATCTCATTATTTTTAAAAAATGAAATTTTGATCCTCATTTTAAAATCTTGGTTTTTTTTAAGGAAAAATCTTGTTTTTTGGTTCCTCAATTTTTTCCTTTTTCTGAATTTTCCACCCCATTCCATTTTGGAGTCATTTTTGCTAATATTATTCATTGGAAACAACTACGTTGGAGTCATTGTTCCATCAAATTATTAAAAAACGACTATTTTATAACTTCAATATATTCATGATTCATGAACTATAATAACAGTCTCACACTTTGTCAAAAAAAAATAACAGTCTCACACATTGGAAAATCAAGACGAGGGTTCATGTCAATTTTTTCACGATAGAAGCATGACAAAACCCGTACTTGCGGTTATCCGTCCGAATCCACTCCAAGTTATTGGGTTTTTTATGCTTTGACTGAGTTTGAGTATAATTTTGAATTTTTCTCGATTTTAAAATACGGGTACAAGATGAGTAACATGTATATATGTATCCATCAGAAATGGAAAAAAAATTATTAAAAAAAAAGGATTCATTGCGAGAATGAAAATGAAACAGAGATACCCAAATCTGTCGGAGACGGAGATGAGATTTAATTTCTCATCCTCGTTGGATATGAGTATGGTAACATGTGAATATATATGAGTTGAAGATGGAAACGGTGAAAGTAAAACTCGTTCCCCCTCTGCCCCATTGCATACCTATAGTTTAGTAACTTTGTTTGGTTACATTCTAGTCTAGTAGCATGTACTAGTAAACAAAACCGTCATTCTCCATTCATTTCATGATATACATTTATAATATCCCCGACAAATCATCATCCTTTAGCTTTAGTAGCATAATGGAAATGATGTGGACTCTTTTAGTGGAGAGGTTCATTCACTTTGATGGAGAAAATTTTGAAAAGCAATACAATCGTGGCTGCATGGTTGTCTTATCCCAAAGACTTCATATAGAAGTTGGTCCAGCAAAGATATGCACGGTTTTGCTTGCCTAAATGTTTCTCTTATAGACTTCTATAGGACGTTACTGCGACCAGATACATGGTTCTACGAATTCTATTTTTCTTTCTTTTGTTACATTTACTTTTATACCCTTTTAGAAGATATTCATGCATGTTTAGAGTGTGTTTGGATGAGATAATTAAAAATTACAAAAAAAAAAAAAAGAATTTAAACAATTAAAAAATAAAAATTTAAATTGAATTCTCTTTATTTCTGCACTTTTATGTTTGGATAGAGTAATTAACTTAGTGATTTTTAAAATTTTGAAACCAATTTACAATTTTTAAAAAATTATAGGGACTAAGTTAAAATTGTTTTTATAATTTATAAGGATTATTTTGCAATTTTTAGAAATTGATGGGACCAATTTTCAAATTTTTAAAGTTAATAAAGAGTGGTTTATATAATATGAAAAAAATATAGGGTTCAATTTACAAAAAGTTCAAAAAATAAATAGGATCTAATGTGTAAATTTTGAAAACATATAAGAACCAATTTTTGAGATTCACGTTGTATAACTAAATAATAAATTTTAAATTCTTGCGTTTTAAGTGGTATTTAAAATTTTCCAAATAAAATTTCAAATTTATCATCAAAACAATATAATTCACATAATTTTATTTATTGCCCTCTAATTTTGCATTACATGAAACAATTATCTTGTCCAAACATACTTTCTTAATAAGTTGGTATGGTCCCGTAATGCTATGTTTTAGGCTTACGTGATATGGTATAGTGTTTACATGTAATCAAATATGCATAATACTATTTGAGAGTTTAACTTTAACATGTTTGCGGAAAAAAGAATGTTTGCACTATTTTTTCATTCTTAATCATATCATCTCCTTAATCTCTCATTGCAAACTTTTTTTAGGTAGACAAAATGACAATAGCCATTGAAAATTCACACACAACTGAAGGAGGCAGAGTTTGAACCATAATCATGACTTCCAATCTAACAATCTCGACAATTTTACCAGTTAAGCTAGGACTTGTGGACTTATAACAATCCCTTTCACTAGATGTTTCCGGTGGTTTAACTATTAGGTATTTTTCTATGTTAAATATGCATGATATTTTTATTATTTTGTATGCACATTACTTTATTCCGTCATTATCATAAGAAAAATATTCACTTTTAAATTTATTGAATAACTAATGTATTTGGTCTATATTACTGATTAGATATAACCGTTATTCAATGCGTTTGAAAAGTAGATTTTTCCTTATAACAAGGATTGGAGGGAGTTTTTTTTTTGTTTGTTGAAGAAGCTAAACTAACCACTAAAATTAGCATCGGGGAGAATCGAGTCTGAAATCTTGAGGAGGAACACACTCCAAGGTGTCAAGCTAACACCACTAGACCAACCTAAATAGATTCGGGAGTATTATTTTCTTACAAAACAAATAGCGAAGTTATTGGTACTAATTAAAGTTCCGAGTTTAAATCCGAGTTTGAGCCTTTAATATCGTTAAAATTATTAAAAGAAATTTACCGCCCATCTAAATCTTAGAAGATTAACACTTAGGTTTATTGAATAACTCATATAATTGTAATAAAAAAAAATAAAAAATAACTCATATAACTAGTCTATAATATTGATCATATACATGAATTATTTAATAAATTTAAAAAGTTGTGTTTTTCTTTTGTCAAAAAAAAAAGTTGTGTTTTTCTTATAATGGTGAGGGTTTAGGAATTAATCTACTTGGTTGATGCATGCGCATAGATCTGTCTTAACAAAATTTATTGGTTCGGGTTGCTAGATTATAATCACAAGTGTTTCGATCAAAAAGAGCCATAATTAAATTATGTAGAAAGTTGGATATGCTCTATAGTGCACATACAATAGACTCTACATTTTCCGGTTACTAATAGGTTAAAAATTAAAAATTACAGGAGAATAATCGCAGGAGGTTAACCATTTTTGTATAAGGACCAGATATAAAGAAGTAAGATAAAAAAACATATTGTGTTGCGTTGTCTTGACAATTTCTAATTTAACAAAACTTTCTTCGTGGATGTTCGAAATACATCTATGAAACAAGTTGATATCTTTTTATCATTTTTATTTTTACTAAATTTTGACAACTAAACTCATTTTTGGCAGCTAACTTGTTCCAAATCTGGTTTATGACAAATATGGTTTATGACAAAACACAATATCGTAATTTGATCCATTTAGCCGACCTCATTTAATGAGATAAGCCTTGATTGTTGTTGTTGCTGTTTATAATAGGCTAGTGTGGTACAAAAACATCATATGCAATAATTTGTCATCTTAACTATGTTGACACCTTAGACATCACAACACAAACCTTAGACATCACAACACAAACCTTAGACATCACAACACAATCCTCTGCAACACCACAGAAAATTGATTAAATAAAAATAAAAATGAGGCTTGGGAAAACTAGGCCAAGCCCAAGGAAGAAAATCAAGAGAACCCATAACAAGGCAACATCATTCTGTTTATACAAAACTCTCCAAAAATAAAATGAGAGACATGATCTCACCATTGATTACCTACATGAGCAAGACTGTAGTTAGCTAACTTGTTCGCAAAATGATTTCCTTTTCTAAAATTGTGAGAAATATGAAAATGCATATGAGAGCAAAGATGTAAACAATTGGCCCATGATTATGAATCCTCCAAGGAACTAAAATCACATTTTAGCCGGACAAAGTTCCAATTTTTATCCTTGCCAATCCTAAGTAGTTTCTACAATATAAAAGTATCGATCCAACCGAAAGGAGGAGGAAACCAAATAATGCCTATGATTGTTGGAGAAGGGCCGAGGTTCCCATCAACATTTTAGTTAGAGATTGAACTAGACATTGTACCCTTAGATAAATTTCCAAGTCATATATATGCATATAAGATACAATAGAAGAACATGTTCGTTGAAAAGTTACACTCTTATTTTGAAATTTAGCTTGATTCATAGCAATCCAAGTCATATACATTTTTGTGATTTATTTATTTTGATCAGCTAAATTTTATCGAGTTTACATTTTTTTTTTTTATGGTTTGTAGACAAAATTGTAAACATCATTTAAAACTCACACACATAATCAATGGTCTAAATTTGAACTAATGTGAAGGTGTTTAGTCTAACAATATTAAAATTACTTGAACAATTATATGATCTTACAAATATACTAACTAGGTCACGTTTATTGTCCTTCAAAAAAAAATCACGTTTATTGTGGCTAAATTATTCGAACAATGTTTACAAAAAAAAAATTATTTGAACAATCGTGATTCTTTTAAATTTTCAAAAAATTATTTTGGAAAAGAATGTTTTGGGATGATTTTTTAAAAAAATAGTTTTAAATATTTTTTATATAATGCAATTCATTTTGTTGAAAGAGCTTATTTAGATTTCAAATTTTCGATATAGTTTCTTTACTTTATAAATTTTGGGATATTTTTTAATTCATTTTTTATATATTTATGATATAACTTTACTTATTTTTTTATGGGTGATTTATATAAAAAAAAAGACTGAGGATATATTAAAGATTCGAGACCAGGTTCATTTGTTTTAGACCAGGTTCATATTCATTGAAATTCAATTCAACTATTTGACCCATTTTCACCCTTTTTCGGTGTGTATTGGTACTAGTAATTTTACTTTAAAAACCTGCCTAAATAGTTAGAATAAATTGAGTAAAAGTTGTCTTTATTATAGATTATAAAAGTTATTTTATTTTTAATGTATTGATTATATTATTTATATATTTATTTATTTTGTGACAACTGTTTTCTAAATAACATTTCTTAAAATGATTTTATACTATATTTTTTTATATGGAAAAATAATCAAAGATGAATCAGACCGAAATTTGGATAATTATGAAAGGGAAACTTGAAAATTATCATGGTCAAAACAATCTTGCTTTATGGAGTAATAGAAACACAAATAATTTCTTATGAATAAAGATCCCGTTTGTGTTGAGACTTGCATTCTCAATATCGAAATCACCTTAACTTTTTTTCATAGAATAAAAAATTCAAAAAGCACGTTAAGGTCATAATGGTAATTCACAAAGTCCCATATCTACGAAATAGAATTTAATGCTATAAATAAGCTAATACAACATGATAACACAAGAAAACATTAGGCCACATAGCTCAACATGATGAAAGATTTTCTGAACAAGTGTGGTGGGTATGGAATCATAGATGGTGGGTTTGCCACGGAGCTTGAACGCCATGGAGTAGACCTCAACGACCCACTTTGGAGTGCCAAATGCCTCTTTACTTCTCCACATCTTGTCCGAAGGGTACATACAACTTTTTCTTTTTCTTTAATTACTTGTTTTTGTTTCAATGCACTTTTATTCATATAAGAGTAGTAGATAAGTTCTTTTCAAAAATATCTCTAAAACACAGTCAAGGAATTTCATTATGAATCAAGAATCACTATATACAAGATGGAGTATACAAGAGATAAAACACAGTCAGGGAAGTCCACAAACATTTAGCAAGCACAAAAGCTCCAAGATCATTAATAATGTGAATTTCTTAAACTTAAAATCCTAAGTCTTTAACATATAGAACAAACTTCAATTGGATCTTTTGTTAGTAAACGGTGGATTGGTCACTCGAATTAGTTGGTAATTAGTCCCAACAAAAAATTTAAATTTTCTTCTTCTTCATATTTACGTTACTATCATTTTATTTTATTTTATATAGCCCGTAGCAAATACATGCAATTAATTCAATAAGAGTCTCAGAGTCTAATTTAACATTGTTAATTTTTTCCTCTCAAAAAAAAAAAAACATTGTTAATTTTTTTAACAACAAAAATAATACAGTAGTATCGTTTAGCATGACTTTACGTTTAATTTGTTTAACTTATAATCATAACCTAACATTTATCATTTTTTGGACTCTATCGTTTATCATGGACAACACAACTTTGTCATACATATCACGTAGAACGTACCAATGAGTCATAGTTAGGTCCAAATCGAAAAAAGGACATAAATCAAGTAACGAAATGTACAAGTGGCACTTTATGTTGACAAGGTGTCAGTACTCAGTACTTCATGGAGTCCTCTGTGCTAGGTGTAATGTCTTAATAAGGTTCAGGAGAAAGTTTATGGTGAAAACTATAGTCACTTAATGTCACGATATAATTTTTTTATGTTTAATCATTTAAAATGAAATGATGATATCAGTATCCATCAAAAGCTTTAAGATATGAAAGAATTCTCCGGATTTTGATATACTTTTGAAACTAAAAAGAAAAAACAAAAATGTATAACTTAGGAGAAGAACCTTATCTTAGATGAGATTGACGTGTTTGGATGTATACTATACGATCCAAGTTGTGTTTATTTATTGACTATGAAAACAACTTAAAGCAGACGGAACTGCTCATACAAGCTGTAGTGTTCATTTGGTATTTGTACAAGAAAAGGGATTGAGTACAAGATTTGCACATCTATGATCTAACTTTATAATGCATTTTGCAGCTATTTAGTTTAATTAATTATTACAAAACTTGAAACAGACGACATTGCTCATACAAGCATAATTTGTTTGGAGGATAAAGATTAAAATAAGACAAGGCTACTAAAACAAGGGATTAGTTAGATCTATAAAAATTAATTAATCTAACTTTGATAAAAAAAAATCCAAAAAACCAAAGTATGATGTAAGTTCAAAGTGAACTTCTTAAAAATAACCAAAATGCTCTAAGGGAAAGATTTTAAGTTCATTGGTCTTCTTTTATAAAGAAGTTTTAGAGTATACTTTAAAGAATTTCAATGGACAATCAAGAAAATAATGTTAATGTGCTATTTTATATAATTTAAAAATTGTAATTATTTTTCATATGAAGTTTCATTTCCAACATTTATATAATTAACTGATAATTTTTGTGTTATTATTGCTAGGCTCTTAAATTTTATACTCCATTATTATTATTATTATTAAAATAATCTTATCTTAAAATTTATCTTAAGCATAAGTTGATTGCTTTTATTTTTTGTTAAAAAAGATAAATAGAAGTTTTTAAAGTATAATTCATATGATAAAAATCGTAAAGACATTTGATATGTTAGGGTGCGGGCCCTCAACTTTTCACCTTTCAACGCTTAATAGATTTTCGTTTTGCCACTACGCTCTTTAGAACAAAATAATAATTATAGAAGAGTTGATAAGTTACAAGATAAATTGGTAATTTTCTACTTATCTAATTAATCACCGATGTTTTGTTGATTTATTGCTTGACACCATGTAACAGGTTCACCTTGATTACCTTGACTCAGGAGCTAACATAATATTAACATCATCTTATCAGGTAATTCATCTAAACTATTAATGTCCCTACATATAATTTAATCAACTGATTTACAGTTACTATCTATCTATCTATCTATATTCAGGCCACAATTCAAGGTTTTGAAGCTAAAGGGTTCTCTAAGGAAGAAGGTCAAGCTCTGCTTCGAAGAAGCGTAGAGCTTGCACGCGAGGCACGTGATATATATTATGATAGGTGCACTAAGGATTCATTTGACTTCATCAGAGATGAAAGATATAGAAGCCGTCCCATTTTAATTGCAGCTTCTGTTGGAAGCTATGGTGCCTATTTAGCTGATGGCTCTGAATATACGTGAGTCAATTAAGCAAACCATGCCAAAACTATATATTAGAATGTGATTTTAGATTGGACATAAGTTTGTCGCACCATTAGTGTCTACGTGTTTTTGGCGAAAATTACACTTTAGAATTTCAACAAATTGTGGTGTTATTCTAATTCTGTCAAACTCACTTTCAATCCAAAAATGCATTTGTCTTCGACTTCGAGTATGATGAAATTAAGGATCATGATGTTGATTGTGTGTTTTTTGATAGAGGGGACTATGGTGATGCAGTCACTGTCCAGACACTCAAAGATTTTCACAGGGAAAGGGTAAAAGTTCTTGTTGACGCAGGCGCTGACTTAATTGCCTTTGAAACAATTCCAAACAAGCTTGATGCACAAGTACTTACCAATTACCTTTGCAAATTTGTACAAGTTTCACATTGATTTTGATCATGCCTATTAATTTTCCCTACAATCAAATATATAGGCTTATGCTGAACTTTTGGAGGAAGAAGGAATAGAAATTCCTGCATGGTTTTCTTTTTCTTGCAAGGATGAAAACAAAGTGGCTAGTGGTGATTCTATCTTAGAATGTGCTTCCATTGCTGATTCATGTTCGCAAGTTGTCGCAGTTGGAGTTAACTGTACTGCTCCTAGATTCATCCATGGTTTGATTTCATCTATTAAAAAGGTATGACTATTATACAAGTTTATGTTCTTTACACGATTAAAGTAAATGTGCTAATTTGTTTTACTATTCTGATTAAGCTTTGTAAATCATTCTTATACAAGTTTTAGTTATTCAAATCATATAGTTTCTTGGTATTATACTATCAGCATTTTTGTTCAATATGCACAATTTTCAACTAAAAATAGTGATAAAGCTGATACTTGTTCCTTGAATTCTTAAATATCAGGCAACAAGTAAACCAATACTTGTATATCCCAACAGTGGAGAGACTTATAATGCTGACAACAACACATGGGTGGTGAGTTCATGTTTCTCTCTTTCTCAGCTCATGTTCTAGTTTATCCGATTTCAATCTGATAGCAGTTTTATTTACAGCATAAAACCTCATTCCATTTCTAAGTTATTAATCTCAAAATTTATCTTCAATAATCGGCAAAGCATACCTAAAAACATGAATCTTAATATAATTGAAAGTAAGTCAACATGTACATATCAGACGTGGGAGTTGGCCTAGACGCAGTTACTTACTTTAGCTGTCTGGTCTGAAATCAAAGCGATGATTATTTAATGATGATTTATCGAAGGTGGAATATATGTCAACCGATCTCAAATTGATGATTGAGATCGACTAATGCGTGTAACTGCATGTTTTTTCTACTCCATTTTTGTTTAGTGTATGAAATTGATGATATGAAGTTAATTTATGAAGAAATCAAGTGGGGAAGCAGAGGAAGATTTTGTCCCTTACATAGGAAAGTGGCGTTACGCTGGGGCTTCCCTTTTTGGTGGCTGTTGTAGGACCACTCCAAAAACTATTAGAGGCATAACCGAGGCATTATATGGAAAACCTCATGGAAAATGTATATAAACTGTTGATTGATGTTGAAGTATGGTTTATCTTATGTGTGTAATAATTAATAATGGAACAAATGATCACAATAATGTAAAGGAAATGGTTAGCTTTATGTCTTGTTTTGGCTATTCCACTTTCATACATGACATGCACTCATTTTTGCACAAAGATATGGGTAGCCATACAAATTGGATATATGCCAAACAATCTTTAATTTCTAATTTTCTATATATAAATTACTTGCCTTACCTGTTTCTGTTTGTGCAAACTTTTGAATGATAGTAACAAAACCTGATAAGGATAAGAGTGTTGCAGCAGAAAAAAAATGAATGAATGAATTCCTAAACAAATTGATGGCATTTAAAATGAGAAATTGGAGACATTTTTTTTTGTAAAGCCTCATAATATCAGAGTCCTGCATATGACATAAATGTCACATACAGTATCGCAGAAAATGTTTGCACCTGTTTAGTAACAGAGAAAAAATCATAAGTTCCTATTTTACCTCAAATTATGTTTTTACTATACAAATATTTTTGTTTTAGTGCAAATTTAAGGTAATTAAATTTCAATTGCATAATGAGAATTTTTGTTTGGCCAAATTAATTAAAATAAATGGAACAAACAGAACAGACGCCTTGAAGAATGCTGCAATGCATAAGTGGACAGCATGCATGCGATGAGTGTGCAGATGAGATTTCTACTCATGTGAAATTGAGTATCATCAAGTTGGCCAAAAATGTCACTCTAATATGTCAAGTGTCAATGTTTTGATGTTCAAGCTCAACAATTTTTTTTTAGACTTTCGCACCGGTTTCCGACCCACCAAAGGTGGGCGACTAATCCGGCTCGTGCATAGAAGCATGCGCACTGGCTAAGCGTTGTTCCCTCTGGAAATCGAACCCGGTATTACCCAGATACGTCCTTGGAAGGAGCTCCTTGCCACCGGAGCCCAAGCAACTTGGTTAAGCTCAACATTTTTTGTTCCGTGATAAAAACATGATTTATTTTTTCTTCATCCGAAAGTATACTTATTTTATAGAAACGTCAGGGGTGTATAAAGTAGCTATCATATATTTATTTTAAGAAACTGGCACAAAATGAACGGCCCAAGATAGCTATCTCACACCTACTTAACCCACCCCATATTTCCACAATTACCTCCATCTTTCATATTTATCCCACATTGGACGTAATTTGATGTAATAAAAGTTTATAAACAGTTTCTCACTCTACGAGTTAATTTGTGAGTAGATTGAATTAGATTTAACTCAAATTCTAAGATGATATTAAAAAGATGATATT
The DNA here is from genome assembly GCF_051527215.1 of Medicago sativa. Taxonomy (NCBI): domain Eukaryota; kingdom Viridiplantae; phylum Streptophyta; class Magnoliopsida; order Fabales; family Fabaceae; genus Medicago; species Medicago sativa. Next base: position 86,470,202 of record NC_140749.1, read on the forward strand.
AAAATTTATCATTGATCCATTGACCATTCACTATACTAACAATGTTGAGTGTGATGTGTGTAGGGAGAAATTTAAAGTCTCATTTAGGTGTTTAGGTATCTGTTATACCCTAATTTTGGACCTAAAAATACTTGTTCAAAATTTTCTTTCACCTTTGATATATGTCTATTACTTTTGAAGAATTGTCAATTTGCTATTGTTTACACTGACATTTCACTCTGCTTAGCTTTACAAATATTTTTAACTGTGTATTTGTCCATGTTTTCTTGCATTTCAAGTCATCCAAAACATCTTTCTTGCACTCTAAGTCATTTGAATTTGTCTCTGATCAATTGCATCTTTCTCTGCATGTTATTTCAATGTTACTTGCAAAATTCATGAAAAAGGGTATTTTAGTCATTTCCTGTATCCAAATTCATTTTAGTCCTTTAAAAATTGTTTGATTCTTTTTCAAATTGCTTGAATAAGTTTTTATTTCAATTCCATGTCAAAAGCCATTTTAAAAATTGCATTTGAAGTCATTTTGAGTCAGTTTAGCCCCTAGGGGCATTTTAGTCTTTTCATGTGTTAAAACCCTGTGTAATTTCTTAGAATTGTCTCTGAGTCTTTTAATTTGCTTGTATAAATTCTTGCTTTAGTTCTCTGTTAAAAAAAATCATTTTAAAATTGCATTTGAGTCGTTTTAGTCCCAGGGGCATTTTGGTCATTTCACACGAAATTTCGGCAGAGAGAGGTTACTTTAAAGTACCTCATTTAAGCAATTGGTTCGTTTTAGTCTGTTTTGTCATTTTTAATCGTTTCACTTTACGTTATTTCCAAATTACATTTTTTACCAATTTTTATTTTAATTACTTTTTAGTCCTTTTTGTCATTTTGCACTTTAGTCCTCTATTTTTTAGTTAATTGCAAATTTGTCCAGAAAGTTTGTTATGAGTCCAAGTCCACGTGTCATCATCTTACTGGTCCAGGTCCATACATGTGTCAGCCTATAAAAAGGCCCAGTCATCACATACACCACACACACAGTGCCACATCACAACTACACTGCACAAACAGATTCCATCTTTCTCTCTCTATTTCTCACGGATCAAACACCACAAAGAACCCAAAAAAAAAACTTCAAGAACAATGATGAAGGTTTGAAGAACCTTCAAACCCTAACCATTCCAGAACATCAAATTCGCATCAAATCATCACCAATTCAACACTGAATCAATCAATTCTATTCAAATTCCACCTCAAACGAACTCGATTCAGCAATTATTCATCAAATCAGTTTCGAATCCATCACCTTCTACGAAGTTCAACATCACAGGATTCAATTTGAGTTCATCACTGTTCGTAACAGATTCAAATCAAAGCCAAAAATCAGAATCAAGACAATAAAAAGGAACGGTGCTGGAAATCGTTGCTGCAACCTTACGATTGCAAGCTCAACGAATTCGCAAACGGTGAACGAAAAAGAGGAACGAACTGCAGATCCAAGTAAGGAAAGGAGCGAAGCTGTAACATACAAGAGAGGTAATTCTTGCCTCCTTTCGTTCACAAAACCTGGTGAATGTTTGTTTAAAATTATTTTCGAATCAAGATGTAGATCTACGTGTTTGTGTGAGTTTTTCTTCAAAGATAATGATGGATTCGGCAAGAACACGAGGAGATCTTTCAAAAACCGTAAAAAAAAATTGAAACGGCATAAAAAAACTTTCCGGCGACGTCGCCGGAATTCTCCTTGAGTTCTCGCCGGAATCTCGTCGGAGAAGAAGGACTTGTGCAGAGCTTCTCTCTCTAAACTCAGTTTAGAGAGAGAAAGTGGTGTGTATTATGAGCTTTTCCTTTGTACTTCGTTTATATACTCCCTGCTTGATCACACGCACGCGCGTACACTGTGTGCCCATGCTCCCTTCGCCTTACAGCCGTTGGATCTAGGGTTTTAGGGGTTCTGGATCAATCCAACGCCTCCAAGGCTTTTGGATGATCCAGATCCAACCTGTGTTTGGGCCTGGTTTTTTTTCCTTACTGGATCTCGTTTTCTCTATTGTTTTTGCTATATGCATGCTGATTTTTGCTGTTTGTACCATTGTTTACTTAAAAACCTTGACAAAAATGTCTAAATTTTTTCTTTCAACATCTTCTTGTTATTTTTGTTAATTTTTGGTGTGTTTTAAATGTCAATCTTGATAACAAATATGTGGAAATTTTGTGTCCTTTGAGTGATTCAATACTTTTGTGATTTGTGTTAAAGACTTTGCTAAAAAAAATTCTAAAGTTTGGTGAATAACTTTTGTGTTTGACTTGGACGTATAAAACTGGTCTCTTGTGATATTTTGACATGAAAAATGGATAGAAAATATAGGTGATCTTGCTTGTGATGCTTTGGTGTTTTTTTGTCAATATGCATGAAGTTTTTGTGTAATTTGATGCCAATGCTTGATCTCATGATGATTGACACTCAATGGACCGATTTTGTGATATATTTGTCTCTAGTTTAGTGTATTTGGTACTGTTTGTGAATGCAATTTGTTAATTTCTTGCTTTACAAGTCATGTAAATGTTTGTATGCGAAAATAAAGTGCCAAGTGTACCTAAAAAGATGTCATGATCCTTGACTTGAATGTGCCCTATAATTCTCACAATCATAATGCAAGGAAGCCTTTGAAAATTGTTATGATGGGAGAATTATAGGTCATGTGCATATTGAGAGGTTGTGGTGAATTTTCAATTACACTTTGACATTTTATTCTTGTTGTTTTTGCTATTCTTTGTTTAGTATTTCCTTGCCTATCTTCCTATCATCTTATGCCTTATTCCACTAACCACTTTACTTCATGTTTCATGTATTCCATAAAGCATTCCACACTCCATCTCTTTCTTCACTTTATTCCTTGCATTTTAAATTTTTACCAATACTTAGAATGTAAAGCCTAGGAGTTTTGTATTTTACTTCATGAAAACTTTTAATTTCTCGCAAGACCATAGAATGTATCTAGGCCAATGATGTAAAGGACAATGGACTCTAATGATGTACACCGACACAAGCACCGACACATGCACACACATCACATAGATACTTTAGATGTATGGTTAGGTTATGCATGCCTTAGATGTATGTTTAGGGTTTGAATGCCTTAGATGTATGCTTAGGGTTCATACTTAGAAAAATTCTTTTTCACAAAAAATATGAACAATATCACTCAAACCATTTTCTAAATAAACCTTGGGATCAAAATCCCATTGTATTTTCCCCTTTTATTTTCTTAATCAAATTTTAATGAATTTTAATCATACTTAGACCTTTTTTCAAAAATCACTAATCAAAACCCCACTTTTTCTTAAATCTCAATGCTCATGAAGCCTCTCGATCTCCATTCTTCAAAATTCCAATTTTCAAACTTAAAATCAACCAACAAAAACAAAAATATTTTTGGAAGAGAACTACGGTGGATTTGATCCCTTAAAAGGGTACGTAGGCAAGGAATCAAAATTCCTTCAATTCAAATAAAACAAAAAAATCAAACATTCTTCTCCCTCCAATTCTTCACTTAGAAAACTCTTAGGTGTAAATATCACTTTCAAATAGCATTTAAAAATAAAGCGCGCGCGTAGAAAGTAAAGACGGTTCCTATAGGATACTATAGTCGTTATGGGTGCCTAACACCTTCCCGTAGCGAAAACAACTCCCGGACCTCGATTCTCAAGGGTTTTGCTTATTTTTTCCCTTCCCAAGAAAAAATGAGATATCACCGGTTTAAAAGGTTCAAACGTAATCAATGTTTGACACCCGAAAAACCAAGATAAAACAGTATCGTTTTTTTTTTTTTTACAGAAGGTGTTTAGGTATCGTTAATATGTTAAAATTTGAGTATAATTCATCCTTGTAAAATCGACTTATAAATTAAAGAGTACCTCTCTTTAATGCCAGATCTGAGTTTCTTTCAATACACCTCCCACGCTCAACATTATTGAGCTTGGTGCATGTATATGTAGAAAATTAAAGTCTCACATTAGGTTTTTTTAGGTATTGTTAATATGTTGAAATTTGAATCTAAATCATCCATACAAAATCGACTTGTAAGTTAAAGAGTACATCTCTTTTCAATGTGAGACTTGAGTTTTTTCCAAAACACCCGCTCACACTCAACACTATTGAGCTTGGTGCGTGGATATGTAGAAAATTAAAGTGCCATGTGTGTATGATTAAAGTCTCACGTCAAGTGTTTGGGTATTGTTAATATGTTAGAAATTTGAGTCTAACTCATCCTTACAAAATCGACTTGTAAGATAAGGAGTACCTCTCTTTACAATGTAAGACTTGAGTTTTTTCCAATACATCCCTCACTCTCAACACTATTGAGCTTGATACGTGGATAAGTAGGTGACCCGAATTGATAAAATAATATGATATCATCTTAGAGTTTATATTTGACATAACTCAACCTTATAAAACTCAAATTGTAAGATGAACAATAACTCTCTACAAACTCTTATTAAGATTCCTATATTTTTTAATGTGTGACTTGAGATAATGACCTAACTACTGTATATTATTATTACATTTTCATACCATAGCACAGGTCCACAGCTGGATGAAGACGAATGGTAAGGTAGAAAGGTGATGGAGGACATCATCTTGAAAAAGTCAGATACCCCATAATTTGATGAGGCAATATGAAGGAGAAAAATGGATGACCACTACAATTACAAACGTCAACGAGTTATTATACCATAAAACTACTTGGGACACATCATTCTCGTAGTCACTGTAATACGAATGTATACTCCATCATGCATGAAATCACTTTTTTTTTTTTTTTAAGGAATCATGCATGAAATTACTGGTTACTACCCATGATATTTGAGTTCATCATGTAACCAAAATATGTATGACACAAAATGTTCTCTTCTAAACACAAGAACGCATACTCCACCCTTCTTTTTTAATCGTCATATTTCAAAAAAAAATTGTCTCTATTTAGTTGTCCTTTTCAAAGTTTAATATAACATTAATTATTGATTTTTCAATTATATCCTTACTCATTTTACCGTAGAGAGAAAAATAGATAAAATAAAATATTAAATGATTAAAAGTATTATAGATAAAAGATAAATAATTGTATTAAAAGTAATAAAATTTATTGATTGTCCTGGTAATTGTGAAAATTTAAAAAACGGTAATTAAAAAAGAACAAATGGAGAAAATAAAAAAAGGGTGACAGAAAATAATGATAAAAAATCTGAATAATTTTATGTTGACGCCTTTTTTTTTTCCTACCCATATTATACTTCGACAAATGCTTTGTGGTACGAGAGGAGTATGGATGAATGCATCACCACCGTTGGTTTATTCCACATGCACCATGATTTCCGGCCAGCACTTTGACTTTTTATAGTTAGCATTATCTGATTGGCTAATTAATATATTCGCGTGTATCCCACGAAAAAGTTGTCGAGCCAAATAACATTGCTGATTATACTTCCCATATGAAAGAATATTTTAGTAATTTCATCCCATGTAAAAGAAAGTATTAGGTGGGATGGTGAGGGTCACATGACCACGTGTCACATTTGTGTGTTGTAGTAGAAGATGTGTGTGCCACCTATCGTGGTCAAGGTATCACCACTCTAAAAATCCAAACCATATCTCAATCACATGTTGATATGGTGTCGGATGTCAAATTGTATGGTTACAATTAGAAAGGGAAAGAAAGAAATATACTGGTAGGTTCTTCCTTTAACCTTGGAAGAAAAAAGGAATTTGGTTAATGTGTGTTATGGCGTGGAGAGTATATCTAAAGAAGCACATTCGTTCCTAGTAGGGGTGGGCAAAAAGAACCATGAACCGCCGAACCGCGCTAATCGAACCGAACCGAACCAAAAATAACCGAACCATTATAATGGTTCACGAACCAAACCGTTAATTTATTAACAGTTCTTGAACCATAACCGAACCATCTTGAACCGAACCGAACCGTTTGAACCGAACCAAACCACTTGAACTTTTTTTTTTTAAGGAAACCACTTGAACTCTTTGTTGGATCTTTCCAAAAAAGCAACTTATTTAAAATAGCTTATTTTAAAAAGCTTATTTTATGCAAAACACCTTATTTTAAAAACAACTTATTTTATGAAAACAACTTATTTTAAAAAAAACAGCTATTCAAAACAGCTTATTTGAAAAACAGCTTATTTTTTAAAAAATAACTTATTCAAAACAGCTTATTTTATGCAAAACACCTTATTTTAAAAAACAACCTATTCAAAACAGCTTATTTTATGAAAACAACTTATTTATAAAATTTACATACATATATTGTGTGACAGAGGCAGCAGCTAGCAGCAAATGGCTTCTTCAAATGCTAAAACATTTACGTTTGATGAGATCGCCAAACACAACAACAAAACTGATTGCTGGATTATCATCAATGGAAATGTCATTTTATATAGATCCATCACTGTTTTGGATTCAGCAACATTTTATGCAATGAATATGTGTGAGACTTGTTGCATCATTGTAAATTTGTAACACCTCAGATATAGTTGTCAAAGTAGTGGTGAAATTGATTTTATTCTTTTTTTTATTGGACTGTGTCATTCATGTCCTTGAATCCTACAACGTCTTCAATCCAATTGAAGACACTGCTGCATAACCTTCTACAACTATTCAGAATGATACTGCTTCTTCCCTTTCCAGCTGCCTTGAAAAAAATGAACCTACTTACTTATGTCTTGTAATTTGAATCATTAGCACCCACTGCTGCTATTTCATTGTTTCAATGTTTATTTTTATACCATCTTAGAGAAAAATGAACTTATTATTTTACTGTGTTTGTGTAATAATAATATTAATAAAAAAATTATATTCTTAAAAAAAAAGTAAATAAAAAAATATTTTGCATTTTGGATAAAAAAAGGATAAAAAAAAACAATTAAATTCACAAAAGGATAAAAAAAATACATTTCGGTTCAAAATATTGGTTTTGGTTCGGTTCGGTTCGGTTCATAGGTAAGAAAACGGTTAACCGAACCATAACTTTGGTTCAGTTCCGTTAGCTCCATACCTGAAACGGTTCGGTTCAGTTTTCCCGAACCATTTCAAAATTTCAGTTCGGTTTTTTAGGTTAACCGAACCATGCCCACCCCTGATTCCTAGTGTACAATTTGCTTGTGAATATTGGGTTCGTCTTTAATTCAAAAGATAGTGACATGAGAGGAAAGCTTTGTCACATTTTGAAAATGCCAAACCCAAAGCCAATTTGACAAAACATATGAAAACTTGAAGCTATGAAATAAAAAGGAGACAAAAACAAATTGGGTCTCTCTCAAATCAGAAAAAGCAATAAAAGAATCAAACCGAAGGCATGTTGAAAAATAAAAGACAAATATATCTTTGACCATCTCGTAAAACATAATTTTGTCTAATATTTTATCAAATTGACTGTTAAATTAATAAGAAGAAGAGGAAGAAAAACAATTTAATTTCGTATTTTATAAGGTGGATCCTCTAGGAGACATAAAGCAAAAGAAAGAAGCAGATATTCTTGGAGATCTTTTTTAATCAAAATAAATAAATTTAAGAACAAAATATCAGTTACTTTGGAATATACCTTGTAATCATCATAACCTCATTGAATCGAAAAACATATGTTCCAATTGACGTTGTTGCGTCTACTAGGATGTCTATTCTATAATCTATAGGTGGAAGAAAATGATACGATGACTTAGCACATTCTAAAATGTAGGACCACTTGTTCTACTCTTTAAATATACAATTACCATATATGGCCCAATTCTCTATCGTTTTTGTAACGATTCCTTATCTTTATGAGTTTATTTGGAAAATTCAATGGACCCCTCTTTCTTCCTTATTGTCTCAGAAATCATTCCCTAAAACCCACATTCAACGATGCATAAGCTTAACCACGTTATAAAATTCCTACTGAAAGCAAAAGCAGAACATTCATGTCACTTGTGTTTCACCAACGTAGTATTGACACGGTTGACAGATTATTAGATGTCGGATGTGTTAAGCAGCATCTAGTCACGAGTTCAATTTCTAACCGATCGATGTGTATAGAAGAAAGCAGCGTAGATGATTATTATAATTTAATCTGTACATTTAATTATGGAGACTAATTCCCTGGAAAAAAAAAAACTATGTAGACTAATCTAATGAAATAACATTTCTTTAGAACAATTACTTCCCTTATTTTGATAAGACATCAAAAATCCAAACTCAGTGGTGGAGAGCCTTGCTAAACCTAATGGCCCCATGCTTGCCTTATTTGAACAAATATTCAGTGCTCCAATAATAATGAACACTCAATACTCCTCTCTATTATAGTTAAATTATTTTTTTAAAGTTTTTCTTTTAAAAAAATGAAAATAAAAATATAGTTATACATGTTGCTAATGGAAGGAGTGCAAACTATTTTGTCATGTTTTAGGGTTGTGGCAAAAGACACTGTTTCGTATTTCTTTTAACATAAGGTCTCAGAAAAGCTCCGGTGCATGTTCACTATTTGGATTGGAACCTTGTTTGCAATCATGGCTGTTAACACTAGCTGATACAGTTGTTAATGGAGCTTATGAAGTTGCTGACATTTTGTTTTATTCTAAAAGAGCTTTTATCAGCTAAATTTATATATAAAATTATACTATCAATCTTTTAGATTTTTGTAGGTACAATCTTACCAGAACCTTTCATCTTTGTGACATCATGTAAATACTTTTTAAACAAAGTTTGTGTTGGTTTAGTTGTGTGGTGACATAAATATACTTTGAATAAATAGATTTGATAAAAATAATTGTGATTAAAGTTGAGAGTTGAATATAAAATAATTTATGTCTAAATAGATTTAAGTAGATACGAGTTAAATAATAAAAAATCAATTGTAGATGCAATATATTCAAACTCTAACATAAGTTAAAATCAATTAAATAAATAAAAAAATCAATTATAGTTGAGAACATCCAAATATGTAAAAAGCACATTTAAACTTTTAGAGTAATTTTTGCATCGTAGCGGTAATGAGGAATGAGACCCTTTAACCAAATCTATATTAATTGCTTTATTTTAAATGAAATTAGACGTGAGCATCAACCTTGTTGAAATCATCAAATATCATGTTATGTAAAAGCAATAATGTTGCAAATAGTTTGACACTAGGTGTGAGCATCAACCTCGTTAAAGATTCTACATCCACATATAAGATTAGGAAGAACTATCAATCTCAATGAATATTTATAATGAAATTTATTCATAACCTACTAGGTGAATAATTTCATACTTGACCAATGAATTTTATTTTTTTTAGTGACAATTTTAATATCTTTTTTGACTCACAGCAATTTGATCAGTTTTTTTTAGAGAGGCACAATTTTAATAGTTATTCAAGCAACCAAGGAGTTAATCATGATTGCAAAATCTAAACCCGATTAAGAGGGAAGAGCTCCAAATATGATCTAATAGATTTGGAGATCAGCCATCAATTAAATAGAAGTATACCATATTGTTTAGAAGAACCATATCGATCTCGTTTGAAAGGTGATTTTTTTTTTTATATACAAATTTGAAAGGTGGTGGACTTGCACCATATTGTTTTTGCTTAGTTTTTTTTTTTTTATGCAAATATAAAAAATACCTCCAATTTCACTATTGCGCCGTCAGTTCAATGCATTTTCATTCCACAATATCAATAATTTTGTTTGACTAATAAGATACTCAGGGCACAATTAGTGAAAGAATAAAGAGGTTTGGTGATGGCCATGGTGGGACTATGGCTTCAACGTCCCTTGAAGAGCTTTCTCAAACTTTCTTTTGAATTTTTTCAATGAATTAATACGTTATAATTATAGATACGATCTTTAAAGTTTGCACAAAGAAATGAGTAAATTTTAAATCGGTTAGTTATGATACTCCATTAGATTTTTGTTGTTGTTGTTTAGATTACAGAAAGTGTGTGTGTGTATATATATAACTACCAACATGTTTGTTGGGAGAATTGACCATGTATAAAAGAAACTAGGTCACAACCAATTTGAGGATTAGTACTAGAGGAATGATATTTGTACAACCAATCCTAGACAACTTTTGTGACAATCATTTTTCCTCTCTTTTTATTGGATAAAAACAATAGTGAGAGAAAGAAGAAGAGAGAGAATAAAAACACATGTGAGTATGAGAGAGGGTTGTTCCAAAAGTTGTCAAAAAGTGGTTATACAAATATCATTTCTCTTAGTACTATAGTCGATTCAAAAGAACATTGTCGATAAAAAAGTGACGATAAAAAAGTGATTGTGTTAATTAATTTTTACGTCAATAATATCCTTAATAACATGCACAAATAAATAATTTCATAAATAAATTTTTTTATTGATTTTTTTAAAAATTCTAGACACTACAAAATGTATTATTTTTTTAATTAAAACAATAACATGATGATCATATAACACTTCAACTACACTTAATTTATTTATAAAAAAAAACATTTTATAGTATCAGTAATTTAAAAAAGAAAAATAAATTCTCTCATTCATTCCTCTCCTACATTCTCAATCTAAACATGCCTTTAACTTTTGAAAACAATCATAATATGACACAAAGAAAAACAAAGATAGTAGCACATATATCCATCCTTAAATATAATATATTTTTTTAGAATTTTTATTATCCCTTTTTACAACACTCTTTTCAAATTTTCAACTTTATTAACTACTCCATTATGTAATTCTTTATCCAGATATCATAATTACTTTAAATCTTATTCTATATACTATAACTAATATCACTATCTCTCTTTCAAAATATGTGTCACATTTTTGCAATGTGCATTATTCACATGACTTATTTGACCATATTTTTTAACCAATATATAAATATAAGAGAAATGCTAGCAATACTCTCTTTTGAATACTTTTTAAGCAAACGAAGTTTACAAAATTCCTTTTTGAAAATGATATTTACTTTATATATTTGATATATCACATTGTTTTCATTTTGTGTTTAGAGGAAACATGTTATTTAATTTTGATAAAATATCACACCAACTGTACAAAACTTTGAAGGCTAAATTATTTCTCTACATTTGTACATTATTTTAAAAATTGGAACTAAAGTGAACATATATGTATTTTTTTTAAGTTAATACTAAAATTATAGTGTTATCTTAAATCAAACAAACCCAAAGAGTTATGAATTATTGATGAGATAATCAAAGAGTACATTATGAATAAAATTGTAATTAATGTTGTGTATTTGAGGTTTATTCTACTTTACCTTTTGCTATTGTTGTTGAAATTCGTTAAGACCTTTATGATTGGTTGTTGAATTTGTACGTTTGCATTACTTGCTAATGTTGTGTTTAGCTTACTTGCATATTGGTTTGATCTTTTTTTCGTTTTAGGTTGCAAACTACTTGAACATCAACAACATATTGGACCTTGGATGTCAGATTGTAGCAAACCCGATCAAGGAGAAGACACCTAAGGAAATCCGCAAGACCTTTAACATTGAGAGTAACCTCAACTCCGACAATGATGAGAAAATTTGCAAGGAAAACCAAATTGGATTTGAATGATTGCAAATGAGATTTGCAATCTAGACTTAACAATTCATAAATATATGAATTACTTGTTAACTATGTTCTCAGGACAACGTTTTCTTTTTTATGACTTTAGGGCAATATGAAATATAATTACTATTTGTTTATGATGAGGAGATTTGTTGGTTTGATACCCTCGTTATTAATATTTGACAACCTTTGGTTTCTAATTTTTCATAACATTTGTTAGGTGGATAACATACATCACCTTACTTCTTAATAATGTATACACATCAATGTTCAAAAACAATGTCTATTAAAGCAGGGGTCATACTACATAGTAATGTATTGTTTTGCTGCTAACTATATTGCCTATTTGACCAACCTTATCAATTGATTAATTCGTTGATCTTGGGTTTCTAAATGAAAAAGATCTTTGTTCCCAAGAATTTTTTTATTTTTAGAATGGAAAATATATTTGTTCGCAAAACTGGTTTTTAAGACATGATTTTTAGAAAATGCCAAAGTTTTTATCATAAAGGATTATTATACATCATCCAAGTACATATTCATTAGTGTTACTAATCTCAAGATTACATTAATCATCCAAGTACATATTTATTAGTGTTACTAATCTCATCAATCAATACCCATAAGCAGGTACAAATATGTTTTGTTTTGTTGATGGTTTTTCTTAAAATGCAGTTGCAACCATTTAGGTTTGTGTGGTTTTTTCTCCATAATAAATTTTCCCAAACACATAGAATTTGATTTTCCCCCACTTGTTAGGGAAAAAAAATGTGGTTGCAGGTATCAACCTTTGTTGTGGACAGAAAACATAAATGCTTGCATCCCGTGCCAGTAATGTAGTCATCAAACTGTGGCTAAATTCCTCTGCAGCTGACAAAGAAACTTTCATTAAAGTGGTTAGTTATTTGTTTCTACATTTTTGGTGTTCACATAACATGATGGTTAAATCGAATGTTATTTCATTTTGTGATTGTCCAGAAGGTTAAATAAAGGCTTGTAATGGACAACGGTATAATTGTGTGGTTGTTTGCACTTGGAGAACATGTATTACATATCAACTATAAGTGAAACTTAACTTAATTGTAAATACATAATATAGCTTTATTTCTTTTTTTTTTTTTGTCTTAGATGAAGTGGTAATAAACTAAAATTAAACTCACACACAACTGTGAGGTCCCGGGTTCGAACCCGGGTTACGACGTCCGGCCTTGCAATTTCGGCATTTGCCAGTTGAACTAAGATTTCTTAGTTTATTGGTTATGCATAAGCTGAATTTTGTACTATAAAATACATGTTATTGGCTGACATTATTTGTGTTTAAATTTAATAAGTCGCTCTTTGAATTTATGGAGTGATTTTGTGTGTGGATCTTTTCTTTATTGATTCCATGTTTCCTATATTGTAGCAATTTTCTATTTGATGTCAACAATTGTAACATACATTTTATATATTTCATAATTTGTAACATATATTTAGTTTCAATAAAAGATTCCGGTTTATGGAGAATCAGTGTTGCTGATTTTGTAACCCATCTTATTTTACACAAGCATATAAATTTTTTATTTATCTTTTTGTTTTTGGATCATGAAGCAGACGAAGGAAGGATATCAGAGATGAAAATATATAGACATGGATATTTTGTCGAGCATTTTGTTGTTCCTCAACATCCCTAACTTGATTGAGGAGTATGCCATGTTTGTAAGGGATGGCGCTCCATTTGTCGTGACCCTTCCTTGTGGAAGATGATTAATTTGTCAACGCTAAAATGCTGCAGCAATAATCCATCAAGAAGATATACTAACAGAGTAGGTAAAGTATTAATTATATTATTAATTTTTGGTGGGACACTTACTAATACACTGATATTTCCTTTCAACGTGCTCGTGCTAGATGAGTTGTTGATATATACTTCTAACAAGTAATAATTTTTATTTTTGATAATAGTAATATATTTATTAATTATGATCAAAAGTATGAAAATAAATAAACGTTAAAACTGTAATTTCTCTTCTTTAGCAAAACACCAAATTTGAAAAGGCATGTTCAACCAGTTTTTGACATTAGGAACTATAGCCGTTTGAAAAGAAAAGCAGTATGTGACACCTAACGTTTGTTGCAAAATCTGGAGTCCTTGACCATACCATTTTATATACTGTCATATGTTTCTCAAGAAGAAACGTCAATGGATTGCATAAGGAAACTAGAGATTATTGTTGATGAATCTTTTACGGAACATCATGTTTAGAATCTTTCCAAGTCTTTTCCAAAGATGTCTGTCTTGAGTTATATGCTCACATTTATACACAAAGATGTCGTTCTTAATTTACTCAACAACCATCCAGATTTGAAAGTTCTCAATATTTCACACTGTGATTTATTGAGAGGTAACCTGGTGGTTATTCTTATAAGATGAGTATTGAAAATTGCAAAAAAAAAAAAATGGACAAAGTTTCTCAGGTGAAAAATTTCTTTTTCTTCACCAACATTGACGGGTTAGACAACTACGACATTTACATTTCAACGAGAGGTGGTGGTATAACAAATATGATGACTTTTGAACATTTGTGGAGAACGGATAAGGTTAAATATTTGGAATTTTAAATTATTGAAAGTTCTGCAAAAATAGTTTCTACTTTTATTGCATGTGGTATGTTTCCGAGTAAATAGGCAATTTCCCCCCCGAAATTGCAAGGTTTGTCAAATACCCCCCTGAATTTGCATAACGTTAATCAATTTATCCCCTCCGTCAATTTTTCTGTTAACTGTTTACGGTTATGATCAATTACCCCCCTGAAATTTTACACTTATGTGCAAAATGCCCCCTGAACTTGAAAAATTAAAAAAAATTGAAAAATAAGATTAAAAAATTCTGGAAAATTGAAAAATTAATAAAAATGAAAAAAAACGGAAAAAATTTAAAAAATCTGAAAAAATTTAAAAATTCTGGAAAAATTTAAAAAAAAATCTGAAAAAAATTAAAAATTCTGAAAAAATTAATAAAAATAAAAAATGATTAAAAAAATAAAATAATCTAATAAAATGAAAAATAATGAAAAAATTCTGGAAAATAAAAAAATATTCTGATTAGTATATATGTCGAAATTTCGAAATTCTGGAAAAAATGTATTTTTCGAAATTCCGAAATTTTGATTAGTATATATGTCGAGCTTAGGTTTTTCAGTGTATTTTTTCCCTTATTCTCGGTTTATAAATACACAAAAATTCCCGGAAAAAATACTAATGAAAATTTCGAAATTTCGAAAAATACATAAAAAACCTAAGCTCGGTTTATAAATACACATTTTTCATATTTTTTCCCTTATTCTCGGTTTATAAATACACGAAAATTCCTGGAAAATTTTTGAGAAATACTAATGAAAATTTCAAAAAATTTTCATTAAAATTTCTTTTATCCAAAATTTCATTTTTATTTTCGAAAATTTAAAATTTCATTAAAATTTATTTTCCAGAATTTTTATTTTCGAGAATTTCCAGAATTTTTATTTTCGAGAATTTCATTAAAATTTAAAATTTCGAAAATTTCATTTTTCCAGAATTTTAATTTTTTTAGAAATTTAGAAATTTTATTTTTTCCAGAATTTTTTAATCTTTTTTATTTTTTTCAGAATTTTTTCATTATTTTTCATTTTATTAGATTATTTTATTTTTATTAATTTTTCCAGATTTATTTTCATTTTTATTAATTTTTCAATTTTCCAAAATTTTTTAATATTTTTTTCAATTTTTTTTATTGATTTTTCATTTTTCCAGAATTTTTTAATTTTTTTTTTAAATATTTTTCTAGAATTTTTTCAATTTTTTTTAATTTTTCAAGTTCAGGGGGCATTTTGCACATAAGTGTAAAATTTCAGGGGGGTAATTTGTAACGCCCTCCTTTTTATTTAATTATTTTAAATGAGTTTTAGAATATATTTATATGATTAGTGTGATTTATAAGATTTATGTGATTGATATGATTTTAGAGAAATTTATGAGACGTTGTGACTTATTTTATTGTTTAATAAAATAAGATTCGAAAATAAAATAAATATTAAGTTGTGGGGTTATTTTGTGTAGAAATATATTTGTTATTTGATGAAGAGATATATTTGTTATTTTGTGTAGAAATATATATATTATTTGGTGTAGAAATATATTTGTTATTTTGTGTAGAAATATATATGTTATCTAGTATAGAAATATATTTATTATTAAATGAAGAGGTATATTTGTTATTTGGTGTTAAAATATTATATACATATATATTTTGATGAAATATGCTATTATTTGTTATATGGTATATTATTATATATTTAGTGGAATACTATATTTAGTAGAGAAATATTATTTATTAGAATATGAGGATTATTAGTGTGAGTGGATTTGGGGGTTAGAATATAAAGAAGAATAAGTTGTTGGGACTAAATAGATTTGGGAAGAATATTTTAGTATTATAAATAGAGAAGCTTAGGTTGGAAAAAGTTTATCTTAAACCGCTTTTTGGAAAAGAGGAGAACAAGAAAGAAGAGAAGAGAAGAGAAAAGTCAAGAGAAAAGGAGAATACCTTAGGAAAGAAGAACGCTGCTGATGATTCAGGAATTAATCTAAGGTGAGGGTGAGACTATCTTGCATTAATATTAAGTTGTTAAATCATTAGATTACATCCTACAAGTTGGGGAGAGTTTGTGAGAATTTGAGAATTAGGGTTTTGAGAGAGTTTTTGATGATTAGATGATGAAAACTTGTTGAATTGATGTAGAAATTGTGTACAGACCTTAGATAATCCATAGGATGATTATTGGAAGTAGTTTTGAGGTTAGAACCATGAGATTAGGTGAAACTTGGAGAAAATCTGCATTCTGCTCGAATTTTGATATTAAAACCTGTATTGATCGGTGCGGAATTGGTCTTAGGTGTAAACACGAAAGTTGTAGGTATGGATGTTAGCTTTCTAATGTCGTTGGTCTCACGTCAAAACGATATATAGAACTTCAGTTATGGTCAAATTACTGCACGTAGGTCACAGTGAATTTTTATGGACTTTCAGCACAACTTTTCCGAATTTAAAATAAAAACTGGTATTGATCGGTACAGAATTGGTCTTAGGCGTAAACATGAAAGTTTTAGATAATTTTGTTAGCTTTCTAGTGGTTTTGGTTTGACGTGAAAATGATACTTTGGTCTGTGAGTTATGATGAAAATACTACAGGGAGGTCTTAGCAAAATTGTACGGTGACAACATTCTCTGTTTCATGTTTTTGCGTTTTGTTCATATGTTTCTGTTTTGAATTGATCTTTGTTGTAAACATTAAAGTTGTTGATATTTGTGATATCTTTCCAATAGCTTTGGTTTGACATGAAAATATGTTGTGGATAATTTATTATGTTTTTACAAAGATACATAGTGAATTATTGTTGATGTTTAAATATGATGTTATATGAAGTTGTTTATGATTGATGAATATGATGTTTTAAGATGTTGTTTATTATCATTTGATATTGTTATATTATGATATGACATGAATTATTTATGTGATCCATATGTTGTCAAGATGTTAAGACGTTAAGATGATAAGAGTTGTTAATTCGTCAAGTCGTTATGAAGTCATCAAGTTATTAAGATGTTATGTTGTCAAGATATCAAGATGTTAGGATGTCATAGATGTTCATGAAGTTGTCTAAGTTGTAGGAAGTTGAGTCCATTGCATACTCATTAAAGTTGGGGGCTTTAGGCCCGGCAGCCTTGTGCTCATTAAAGTTGGGGGCTTTAGACTCGGCAGCCTTGTGCTCATTAAAGTTGGGGGCTTTAGGCCCGGCAGCCTTTGTGCTCAAACTACGTTGGGGGCTTTAAGCCCGGCAGCTTTATGCTCACATGTTGAAGAGCCTAATTACGCTCATTTATGTTGTTGAATGGTACCACATGCATTTGCATTTTCATGATGACTCAAGATGATTTAAGATGATAAGAGTTGCATAGTCGAGTTGAGTCGCATTGTCAAGTCAAGAGTCGAGTCGATCATGAAGTTGTTTATGACTATGATTATGAAGTCGATTATGAGTTTGATTAAGAAGTTGTTATAATGATTATAAGATGCTAAATGATTATTGTTGTTGATGTTCATGATTTTTTTGATGATGATGTTTGTTTATGAGTTGATGATTATGATTTGATGATTATGGTTATGATTAGTACTTGATGTTATATGATGATGTTTATGTCTATGATTAAGATGCTATGATTAAAAGGAATATATGGTAATGCTTATGACTAATATTTGTAGATATGTGATGATATTTATATGATGATATAATATGAAGTATATGACTATTGTAGGAAGAATAATGATACTAGTTAAGGAAGTTTAAGTTGCTAGATATGATTAATGAATTATAGGATGTTTAAGTTGTTGAATGTACTTTACATGATTTATATGCTTTATATTATTGTTTGAGAAATCTCACCCTTCTGTTTGGAAATGTTGCTCTTCGTATGGGTAACTTGCAGGTAATCAAGATTAGAGGCGTCGTGAGTGGACTCCTCACATGTGTGTCTAGGTGCTCTGAATTGCCTATTTACTCGTTTATTTTACTTATACTTTCACTTATAATTTTTTGCTACTCTCTCTGTTAAATTTTTTTTTTTGACATGATATGATTTACTCATAGCTTTGTGCCCATCTCTCATGTCTCATTGTTCAAAAAGATTACACTAACAAAAACCTCAACTTACCTTCACTGAATATTACAAAAACAATCAACAGCCACACTTTACATCACTTTCACAAATATCATTCCATTTCCAAACGCAAAACTCAACACACTATAACGCAATACACCAAATCACCATCGCAAAATGCAATGATTACTATCCACCCAGAAGGTAATGGGTTACTCCTACAATACGTCCCTGTACAATGCTCAAGGCTCTAGGCTGAGCGATAGGGTCGAGTCTGAAACATCAACCGTCTATTCAATATCCTTGTACGAGTCCACAATCACTACACGAGATGAACCTTGGTTTTGTGAATTGAAGTTTGCCTTAGATGTAAAAAAAAGGACTCCCAGTTACTGCACGCGATCGTATACTGAGGTGCTCCCCACCGGTTGTTGGAACGACGCGAGCCAGGCCTCCATTCAGAAAGATGAAGGGTCCAAAAAAAAGTACTAGCTGCTCGTGTTCTTTCCGTTGTGGGTGGAAGCACCTTTCCAATTTTTGAATCAAATAAAAAGATCAGATGGATGATTTATTATTATTATTATTATTATTATTATTATTATTATTATTATTATTATTAGTTTTTTGGACTTTCAATGACTTTTACTTTTTTTAAGCATAGGATAGTAAAATTCAATTATTATTTTGTGTTAAGTTTTAATCATCTTTTATGCATCTTTTCATCTTAAAACAGGTTCATGTTACACATTTGCTTCAATTGCTACTGTTGAAAGTGTTATTAAAATCAAACATGGCACCTTAGTGAAATTAAGTGCTCAAATAATCATAGCTTGTAATAGCAGCAAGATGAACTGTCGTACGGGGACCATGTATGGGTCTTTTCAATACATACAAGAGAGTTGGTTTAGCTGAGGATTATCCTTATAACGCTAAATCTTGGCCATGCCTGTACTGCACAAAAAATGGCAAAAGATACAAAATAAAATGGTTTCTATTTCAAAGCATGCTGAAGGTGACAAACAAACCTCTCAGGACGATCTCAAAGCTTGGAACATTAATTTCATCAAACTAGATCAGATTACACTCTATGATATACGTTAGTATTGATTTCTATTTCTTTTATCTAATTATTGTGTCGATTTTGGTATTATCTAATGATTTAGGGTTTCTTCCTTTCAAATTTTTGGTTTGTTTTCGATTGATGTGATTTAGCGAGACCTTTCAATTGTTTGGAATTGCAATTTCATTGATTATGCGATGCAATATTACTAGTATTAGGTTCTCTCTCTATTAAACTTACCGGCTTGTTCAAATTATGAAGTGCCTTAAGCTCCAGACTGTAATTTTATGTTTTTCTTAGTGAAATGTTTTTTATATAGAAATTTGTATACTTCACATTCTCTTCTTATTGTTTTTTGTGTTAAAGTGGATACATTTTTTTATATTTGATATATCATATTGTTTTCATTTTGTGTTTAGGGGAAACATGTTTTTTAATTTTGATAAAATATCATACCCACTATACAAAGCTTTGAAGGCTAAATTATTTCTCTACATTTGTACATTATTTTTAAAACCATAACTAAAGTGAACATATCTGTATTTTTTTAAGTTAATCTAAAATCATAGTGTTATCTTAAATCAAATAAACCCAAAGAGTTGTGAATTTTTGATAAGATAATCAAATAGTACATTATGAATAAAATTGTAATAAATGTTGTGTATTTTAGAAAATGCCAATTTTTTAAACATAAAAAGATTACCATACATCATCCAAGTACGTATTCATTACTGTTACTAATCTCACCAATCAACATCCATAAGCCGGTACAGATATGTTTAGTTTTATTCATGATTTTTCTCAAAATGCAGTTGCAACCGTTAAATTTGTTTGAATTTTCCCCCACAATAAATTTTCCAAACAAACAAAATTTGAGTTTACTCCCATTTTTTGAAAAAAAAATGTGGCTGCAGGTACGCACCTTTGTTGTGGGCATGAAAACAAAAATGTTTGCAATCGGTGCCAGTAATGGTGCCATCAAGCTGTGGTTAGATTCCTCTGCAGCTGACATAGACGTTTTCTTTAAAGTGGTTAATTAACTGCTTGTACATTTTTGGTGTTCGCATCACGTGAGGGTTAAATCGAATGTCATTTTATTTCGCGATTGTCAAGGATGGTAGTTAAGTGCATTTAACTTTTTTAATTTCATGTAAGAAAATATATTTACTAGTCTACCCCTAGCTATTATGGTTGTCTCCTCACACAAAAGAGTTAACAAAAGATATATTTTTTTAACTTAACAAATGTTTTTGAAATGATAATATCAAATGCTTTGAATGCTTTTTTTAAGAGGAAATGTTTTGATTGATTGACATTTGTTTATTGTTTAATATTTGAGTTTGAGATGATATTAAATTGTAGTTAGGGGATGTAAACAACGAGATATCATATTGTTGATATCATAATTCAATCTAAGATTTGTAACTAGGAGTAATGGTATTCAAACTTAAATTTAGCATTGGATCAAGTTTACCTAAAATATTCGTATTTATTCCAATATATAACCGACATCATTTCAAGTTTTGTATGGGAGAAAGAGTAAAACTCTTTTTTATGGTTTGAATGAGGAGATAATGTTGTACTTGGACCCCGAGCTAATCAAAATACAACCGAGAAGATTAGATTGATTCAAGATAGAAGAGTAATCATGGTAAAAGATCTACGAAATTATTTTTTGAAGTATGAGATCATAATTTTTCTAACAGTTACATCTACTAAAGGAGTTGGCAGAGTGTTGAAGATAAAGAAGCCGATACCTCAATTTATTGGACCATATGAAATGTTGTAAGGGATTCGAGATGTATTTTGAGTGATTGTGAATGATGTAAAAAACACAAAAAATGAGGTTTGAATTGAGTTTTTGAAATTATTCTCTTTGGCAAACTAAGTATACAAAATTCCTTTTTAAAAATGATTTTCACTTTAAAACTCGTTTCAAATAGATAGTAGCAAGTTTAAAATAAAAAAGGTAAACAAAATAAAAGAAGAACACAGGAGAACGGTAGTTAACTATCGTTGAATACTGCAACAAGCATGCTAAAGATGACAAACAAACCTCTCAGTACGATCTCAAAGCCTGGGACATTAATTTCATCAAACTAGATTAGTCTACACTATGTGATCTACTCTTGGTTAGTTTTGATTTCTATTTCTTTTATCTAATTATTGTGTCGATTTTGGTATTATCTGATGATTTAGGGTTTCTTCCTTTGGATTTTTTGGTTTGTTTTCAATTAATGTGATTTAGCGAGACCTTTCAACTATTTGGAATTGCAATTTTATTGGTTATGTGATGCAATATTACTAGTATTATGTTCTCTCTGTATCAAACTTATCGGCTTGTTCAAATTAAGAAGTGCCTTAAGCTCGAGACTTTAATTTTATGTTTTTCTTTGTGAAAAGTTTTTTATATAGAAAGCTGTATATTCACATTTTCTTCTGACTGTATCTTGTGTTGAAGTGGATACATTTTTTATATTTGATATATCACAATGTTTTCATTTTGTGTTTAGGGGAAACACATTTTTTAATTTTGATAAAATATCACACCCACTACACAAAACTTTGAAGGCTATTATTTCTCTACATTTGTACATTATTTTAAAAATTGGAACTAAAGTCAACATATAAGTATTTTTTAAGTTAATACTGAAATCATAATATTATCTTAAATCAAACAAACCCAAATAATTATGACTTATTTATGAGATAATCAAAGAGTACATTATGAATAAAATTGTAATCAATTTGTGTATATTACGTTTATTCTACTTTAAGTTTTGCTATTGTTGTTGGAATTCATTAAGACCTTTATGAATGATTGTTGAATTTGTAAGTTTGCTTTACTTGCTAGTGTTGTGTTTAGCTAACTTGTATATTGGTTTGATTTTTTTTTCTTCTTTTTTTCGTTTTAGGCTGCAAACTACTTGAACATCAAGAGCCTATTGGACCTTGGATGTCAGAATGTAGCAAAACCTTACAAAGGGGAAGATATTTGGGTCAAGTCAACAACACACTCTTTGACATGTAAGATCTTGTTTGATTTGTGTGGATAAATATTTTTAAAATATTACATTTTTATAGTTTTTTACTTTAAATAATTAAAAATATTAACAGTCAAAATTATGTGTTGACGTGTGTGAAGTAATTGTGTGCGACAAGTATTTTGAAACGAATGAAGTATGATCATTCTCTAACCGTTTCAAAATACATCTCAATGGAGTATGATGTAGTATATTTAAAAATTAAAACTCTAACCATGAGGATTAGAGCAATGAAGATTCAGTTATGATAAATTGATAAGGAAAGTTTTAGGCATGACAATTTACTTTAGTCAAAAAAGGAATAGTCCAAACTTGGGAGCCAAACCCAAAAGGTAGTTTTGTTTTGGAAATTGGGATATTCTTTTCAAGAGAGGCATGTATTATTGGACACCCTAGGAATTCAAAGGTAATATGGGCGGCGCTTGAGACTAAAAACAAAACAAAACAAAAAAATGAAGAAAAATATCCCAACCTCCTGGTGATGGAAGCTCTTAATAATGAATAAAATAAAATAAAACCTTAACACCAAAGTCTAAACTCTAAACATACTTAGCATTTAGCAACATAAAAGACATGTTGATGGTAGCTTCTAGCTTTCTACTAACAGTTAAAAGCAGTGAGGGGAAGGGAGACATCAGCAGCATGGCCAAGGCAACACCATAAAATTGGGTAAGCTGCCATTGTTTTCAAAGACATGGATTGAAGGCTAGCTAGCTCAGAGCCAAAAGGACCTCAAAGGCAAAGCAACACACACTACATCCACTGGCACCATACCTATCATCAATCTATGGAATCAAACGTCACATTGCTCCATATAAAATTTGTACTCATAAGGTGGCAAATCTAACAAAGACAATATTAATTTTTTTATTTTGTTTTAGTATCCAAAAATGAGATACTCTATTGTTATTTTTCCCCCCCTCTTACATATTTGTTTTAATAATATATAAATGTTTTCTAAAATCGGATGATTGAAACGGCAGGACCTTCAAATCATGGTTCAATTAGTTTAATCTAATTGATTTTTTTTTTTTTATCACAACCTCGATTGAATTAGATAACAAACATACATAAATAAGTACTTGTAATAAATTAATAAAAATCATAAAAATAAATGAAAAATACAAAAACTAAAAAATGGTTTGAACTAACTATAATTCAACCTAGTTCAACCAAACTGCTGTTCAATCAAAATCAAACAAACAGATAAACCAAACAGGTGCTTAGTTCAATTTTTAAAACCAGTAGTACAAGCAATGAAATGTCATTACCAGAATGCTTCTCTTCCAAACATTCCCTGTCCAACAAAAGAAAGGGAAAAAAAAAACACAATAACATTATTATTTACATTACACAAGACCCTTTATCTTTATTTTATCTCTTTAACTGCTTTTGCTTTAATTGTAAGACCGAAAATGTACTAAAACTGTAGAAAGAATGCAGCTACAGGATCCTATTAGATCTCACTTCATAGTTCACACATTTCAGAATACAATAACAACTCCTCTCCACTTTGCTGACTAATAGGGCAGCCTTTGTCCAACTGACCGAGTCGTTTTATACAGAAACCTTAAAGCTAAAACATCCTGCCCGTTGCCCCCTTTGTCTCAAGCTAAGGTTGTCACAAAAAACTAAACCTAATGGGTCTTGTCAACCGGTGTCCCGACTATTTTTTCATAAAAATTTATATGTATTAATTGCTTAATCAATGTCTCCGAAACACTATTTAACATTCTTCAAACTTAATTTAAAGGAAAACTAATACATAAGATATCCATTTTTTACATACATTTGGTTAGTTACGTTAAAAAATATGATTAATTTAGTTGAATAGATGATGATTAATTCAATTTGTGATAATTCAACTGCATGGATTAGTCCTAATTTTTAAAGTGAAGTTAATTAATCAACTGAACTTGAGATATTCTTTTATGGTCAGTCAAAAAACCAAATAAATAGTGTTTAGATACATACACATAAATCCTTCAAAAAAAAAAAAGATACATACACATAAAAATATTTATCCTCAAAATATTAAATCATTTTTTTATAAATTTATTTTATATTATTAAAGAAAAATCTTTTTATGTGTGTGCCTAAGCACTATTCATTTGGTAATACTTCAATAAAATGACCACATTTGGTGTAACAAAAAAGTGTTGTGTCCATAAAACATATTTGTAAATTTAATATTAATAAAGGTCTTGTATGGTCTCTTTTACTGTGCTTTATTCTGTTCAAATTCGATACTTTGTTTGCTATGTTTGTTACATTACATAGAACGAGGAGATTGCTTTCTCTTTCTATCTCTAACCTTACTGCATTGTCTTGTTCTACTTATTACTTAAGAATCTCTTCTCACTTCCATGCATTATTCTTAAAGTGCTGTTCTTGTTCTCTCTTATTTATGGGAATTTACTTCATTCTTCTTCTTATTACACTTTTTAATATTATAGTATAGCAAGATCATACATAGCACTCACAAGAAGAAAACAAGGAAACAAATGAACTTGGTCTTGTTTCTTAGCTCAAAATATCACTGAAATATCAGAAGCTGGCTTGGGAGGTGTAGAAACTTGCTTGGGAGGTGTATGAAGTAGAAGTGTCAAAATGGGAGATGAGAATTCCAAGAACACCAAGGTTTTTGACAATTATTATTATTATTTCAATATTTTATTATGTTGGTGTTTGCATATTGCAAGTTTTTAACTGTTTTGTCTATATGTTGTTTGATGAATTAGCTCTCATGGTCAAAGAAAATGGTTAGAAAGTTTTTTAATTTCAAAAGCAAATGTGAAGATATTCAAGCAGATGCTGTTGTTTATGGAGGTCAGTATCTTTGTTTTTTCTTCAAAATTCACTTTTTAATAGTGATCAATTTCAACAATTCATATTCTTCAATTGGATATGTATGCTAAATACTAAGTTATAGATTACTACAATTTCTTGGCATCCAAATAAACTCAGTTACTGTTTTCCTTCTTTAGGAGGTGAGGTTGAATATGGAAGTAGGAATAGCTTCTCTGAGAGAGAACCATGCACAATCAAAAAGAGCAAAACAGGTGAACCATTTCTTGAATCATTCCCTTTTGAAGTTCTTGATGGTATCATTTAAAATGCCGCCTATATTTACATTTGCACAAGTTGTTTATAACCCTTCATTGCTGTGAACAGAGAAGTTTAGCAGGAGCACGAGTCAAGTTAGGCGAGGAAGAATGAATCTTGACCATCCTCGAATTATCGATGTGCAGAACTATAGGTATCCTACTTCTCCAATTTTACCAAGAAAAATAAAATAAAAGGCTTTGTTCTGTTTCTCATGAATTGTGAACATTGAGCAGCATTTTTGTAGCTACATGGAATGTAGCTGGAAGATCCCCACCAAGTAATTTGAGTGTAGATGATTGGCTTCATTCCTCACCACCAGCTGACATTTATGTTCTTGGGTAAGAATTGTTGCTTGACGGCTTTTATAGTCTTCTCCTGAAGTTGGCATTAATTGTTCGGTTAAATATGTTTTTAGTTCGTAAAATTATCTCAAACTCTGCTTTTAGTCCCTATACACACTTACAAGTCTCTAAAGAGGGACAACAAGTATCCGGTTTTGTAATTTTTAGGACTAAAAAGTTGGTACAGAGACTAAAACAAAAAAAAAAATTAAATTTGATAGCGACTAAAATATATTTAACCCTTAACTGCTTTACGAATGACATATTTTTCTATTCTGAATCTTTACCTTTCTCTTGCAGATTTCAAGAGATAGTTCCGTTGAATGCCGGTAATATCCTAGGGGCAGAGGACAATGGCCCTGCCAAAAAATGGTTGGCTCTTATCAGAAAGACATTAAACAATCTTCCTGGAACCAGTGGAAGTAGTGGATGTTATACACCGTCTCCAATTCCTCAGCCAGTTGTAGAGCTGAATGCAGATTTCGAGGGATCAGCTAGGCAGAAGAATTCGTCTTTCTTCCACAGGCGATCGTTCCAGACAACTTCTAGTGGTTGGGGAATGGACAATGATCCTTCACTTGTGCAACCACAAGTTGATCGAAGATACAGCGTTTGCGATCGTGTAATTTTCGGTAACAGGCCTAGTGACTTTGATCCTAGTTTAAGATGGGGTTATAGGCCTAGTGACTATTCAAGGGCAAGTGACTACTCGAGACCGAGTGACTATTCAAGATGGGGTTCGTCTGATGATGACAATGGCCTTGTGGATTCACCGAGTACCGTCTTATATTCACCGATGTCCACTAATGGTGGATCTGCCTCTAATGAAGATGGATATAGCATGCCAGGACATTCAAGGTACTGCCTCGTTGCAAGTAAGCAAATGGTGGGAATCTACCTTACCGTATGGGTGAAAGGCGAACTGAAAGATCATGTTCGAAACATGAAAGTATCGTGTGTTGGCAGAGGATTGATGGGATATCTAGGAAATAAGGTGAATTTTTTAACTCATTCATAACAATCCTAACTTTTGTTTTTCTTTAGAGTAATTTATTTTATGGTGAAAATGATGGTTGCTTAGGATTGGCTTATATGAGAGTTATTTTGGTTGGATTTTGCAGGGGTCCATCTCAATTAGTATGTCTGTGCACGAAACAAGCTTTTGCTTTATCTGCAGTCATTTAACCTCAGGACAGAAAGAGGGTGATGAACTAAGAAGAAATTCTGATGTAATGGAGATTCTTAAAAAGACAAGGTTTCCTCGTGTTCATGGCGTTGACAACGAGAAATCTCCTCAGACAATCCTCGAGCACGAGTAAGAGTCTTCTCATATATTCATCTATGATTGAACTCATGTTTGAAAGAGTTTATTTGTGCTCATCTCATAATTTGACTACTTATATTAGTGTTTGGATACATTTATAAAAAATAGTTTATTTCAACAAGATCCACAGAATAACTAATAGTTAATTAAGCTCATGTGAACAACATATTGAATAAGCACTTAATTAGAATGCACTCTGTAACAGTTAAGTTTATGATTGTCTTTTCTTCTCATTAAGCAAAAGCTTTTGCATTTTCTCATTTTAAATTCATTAATGTAGTCGAATTATATGGCTTGGAGATTTGAATTATCGGATCGCTCTCTCCTACCGTTCTGCTAAGGCACTTGTTGAGATGCAAAATTGGAGAGCATTGCTAGAAAATGATCAAGTATGTCTCTTTCACGTCATCATTAACCTCATGTTTATTGTTTAAGTTACATAATAATTCTTAACTATTGACACTCATGGCAGTTGAGAATAGAGCAAAAAAGAGGCCGCGCTTTTGTGGGATGGAACGAAGGGAAGATATATTTTCCTCCAACTTACAAGTATTCAACTAATTCAGATCGATACTCAGGAGATGATATGCACCCCAAGGAAAAAAGGAGAACACCTGCTTGGTAAGATTATCACATTACCTAATTGGAATTTATAAAATAAAGTATGTTTCATTTCATGTTAAATTGTTACAACCTACGAAGACATGAACATTTTTCTTTTTATAGGTGTGACCGTATTCTATGGTATGGAGAAGGTCTCCATCAATTGTCTTATGTTCGTGGTGAATCAAGATTTTCAGACCACCGACCTGTTTATGGCATATTTTGGGCTGAGGTTGAGTCACCTCACGGCAAATTGAAGAAAAGTATGAGTTGTTCTCAGTCAAGAATTGAGTTGGAAGAACTTCTGCCATATTCTGGTGGATATACTGAACTAAACTTTTTCTAAAGAAGGGAAGGTTGAACAAGAGACGTGTCCATCCATATTCAAGTACCTTTTCTATCCCTTATAGACTCTCATAATCATGATTTTAAGATAGTGGAAATTAAGCAGCTTAGTGTTTGTACTTTTTTTCTTTTTATAAGCTCATTCAAATACAACATACAAATAGAAAAACAAAAAACTATGTGCAGGACCCTAAGCAAACATGACCCTGTCCCAAAAGGGGGCCCAAACTTTTCTTTATAATATTGCTGGTTAGACCAAAAGTACAAGATTCTGAGGCTGTAACTGATTTATATGGACTTGAACATAATAGAGTGGAATAGTGGATCATTGCATCATGCAATGAATACATACAGCCTAAAGAATATACCTATATGATCTTTGACATTAGTCTGCTTGTATTTACTTAATTGAGCTTATCTATTGTTATCAGCACTTGTGAGACTGCTGGCGAGAGTTATAAACAACTTATGACTTGTCTATAAGTTGCTTTCAACTTATTTCCATTAACTCTCCAAGATAGCTTATGTAAAAAGTTTCTAGCTTATACAAATTGATTTCATGAAATTGAAAGGCAACATAAACAAACTTATGTTTACAATATAGTCTGAAAAGTCTATATCTCATTCTCTAATACTTTGAAAGTCTTTTTGTTCTTTTCTTATTGTCATTAGAATTATTCTTTTAACTTGAATTAGAAATCTTACATGCGCCTGTTACTGTTTCAGAAAATGGTCCCCTTTTACCAATAGGGATTTTACTTTGAAGAAATACTTTCATGGAGGGAGATAGATAGGGACAACCCATTTCCCATATACCGAAAAAGGTTAGTTTTTCTTCTCTCTTTCATGCTTTTCTTTGTGTTCTGCTTTTGCCTCATTTCTTTGTCTAATTTTGCCTTCACTTTATCTTTTTCAGTTTATAATCTCTAGTTTTGGTGCTTTGCCTAACATATGATATGATCAATACAACACATCATCTTGATACCAAATTAACAAACACTTGAGTTTCCACTTTAACAATCATTAGGTAATACTACATTTTTGTTATTAATTATTAAATTATTAATGCTTAATAACAATATTTACATGCTTACTAATGATCAGTTATTTTTTTATTATGCAGGTAGTTGATGAAGAGGATTTTTTTATTCAAGATTTTTTAATTATTTTTAGGGAATATTTATGATGACTGAATGTAGTTGAAACTGAAAGATTGTCAGAATAATCATTTGTGCACTAACTTTTTTTTAATGTAATGTAAAGAGAATGAGAGTTTTGATGTATAGTGGATTGCTGCAACAGTATAATTGAGTAAAGAAAAGGAACAAAAAAGAAATTGAAGTTCATTATATAGATTCCAAAAACTCTCTTGTGCTGAGTTCTCTGTCTATGTCTGCATGATAATTTTTGTACTGATAAAGTTGGTTTTGACATCAAAATCAAATAGTAAACTCTTCTTTTTACTAACAAGGAACAGTATTTGAGTATTTAAGAAACCAAAAGAGGCATGCAAATTTGGCGGGAATAATTGTTGGAGGCTCTAATACAATAAGGCCCTACTCTTTGAAGATGCTATTTACATGCCTTTCAACTGCTGCTGCTGTTGTTTACTTTTGACTAGGTGGACTTTAGCTACTTTACCTTATCATCTGTTTTGTTGTTTTGTGTGTATCTATTTAAGATCCCTAAGAAAAGTAGAAACAATAACAGTTGCAGAAAAAGACTAATGCTAAATCATTATTTGAGTAATACTAGTTCCTATTCAATTTTGTGGTTGATTTTTGCTCATGTCACAGTTAAGAATCTGGTGTAAGAGTCATTCATTCATGAGATCTCAACAATTGAACTACTTTGTCTGTATGGCTTCTAGAGAGCCACTTCATACCACTCCAATGCGTGTAAACTCGAGAACACGTGCAACGCGCGTGAGAAATTCGTTGAAAGAATTTACGTTATCACAATAGACATACGTCAATGTTATAGCAACATGAGCTTAGTGTCCATTATGGAATGTGAAAATAATAATCAAATGTACTATCTTCAGTCGCTTGAATAATTGATCATTAACTTACATGTAATACTAATAATTCAATTGTTGCAAGCTGTGACAACTTGATAATTGGCCATGTTTGAAGGTGACAACCTATAAATTTCTTAGTGAGAAGATAATCCATCTGAAAGCTACTGAACATAAGTAAAAACAGTCTCTAAGCCTTTAATAAGGGGTCACTAGTTTGAGTTTCTTGGGAATGCTTGATGACAAAGAATTTTATGTGGGTAGGCCTTAATAGTTCACTTGGTTGAAGATTAGATATGGTGTCCCATTGACCCTTTAATAATAATTAATTAATTTTATTTTTTTATAAAAAATTAATTAAATAAATCTAAAAGAATAAAGGTTAACCATGTTTTTATAAGAGGGGAAGTTTCTCTTCGTTATTTGAAAATTAAGTTTCCTATAGTTAAAAGTAATTGATCAAGGGGCTTTGATTAACGAGTTTCAATAATTTTTTGTTGAAATTTACTTACTTTTGACCGAACTTTAAATTACAATGACAATTTTTTTATAAGGGTACCTTTTCCTATAAACTTTGTTTTGAAAATGCCAAATAAACGATAGGATAAACATAACCATCAAAACACAAGAAGTGTTATGATTTAAAAATTACAACGGTAACGGAATAAAAAAAACACCAAAACAACGACGCTACCAAACCAAAAAGTAAAAACAGAATTCAAATTACATATAGATCCACTCTTTAGCACCTATGAGATCAAGGGCTCCTCAGATAAAAATCATATGAAAAATCCTACTATAAACTGGATGGTTAATTAAAAAAAAAAAGGGTCTTGCTAACAAGTGCCCTAAGGGCATTGTTTAAGGAACCCACAAAAAGAATTATGTCTTGAAAATACAAGTCAAATACATGTTAAAGTCATACCCGTACAATTTCCAATGCAAAAGTTGCTACTTTTAGATGCTTAAACAATGCCCTTAGGGCACTTGTTAGCATTTTCCAAAAAAAAATGATTAAGTTCATTCTCAGTTCATGAAAAGCATTATAACTACCTTTGACACCCTGTTGTTTTACATGCATCCTGTAAGCTTTACTTTTGCTCCAAAATAGGTATTTAATTAGTTGGTGATTTAAAACTCTTCGCCTCTTTTCAAAAATATGTCATTTTGGTCCCTTAATTTTGCTATAATTTACAATCAAGTCCCGTCCATTCCATCCAATTACTAACACATGCATGCATGGGTGGCATCTGATTTGGCTTAGTTCTTATCTAATTTAAATCAAACAAATCACTTTGACACATCGTCTAACTTTATGTCACAGCTCTACAATGTGTCGAATATAAAACAGATAAATCAAAAGAAGCATGGCTGTTATATTCTTGGTCTAAAGTCTAAACTGCAAATAGTTGAGTCACCACATTTATGTTTCTTATTTTAAATTTATCATCTTCAATGAAGTTCTTTATTTTCTCTATTTATTGGAGGAACCATGATGTGATAGTGTAGGTAGTAAATACATGGTTGAAATAGCTTAAATAAGTTACCATATCATCAAAGTTGCATAAGAAAAATCATTAAAAATGAGTTACAAAAGTTGAGTTCAAATAAAAAAATCATAATAAATGTGAGTTTCGTAAAGTTGTTTAATTTATTATCATTGGAGTAAAATATGTTTGAGTTGCATAAGTGTGATATGACATTGTGGGAGCCACTTAATATTGATAATAGAACCAAGTTCGTGTTCCTTATAAACTTGTAATTGGAGATGATTTTAGATGAGGTACTCAATGGTCTCTCTCGGTTTTGCCTGGAGATTGTGAGTTCCAACCAAGTTTTGAGAATGTAATATAGTTAAATCTTTTGAGAAAGAACTTTGCCGCTTATTGCTGCCCAACCCAACTCGATGGATTAGTCTTTATAGCTGCGCATAGAGGATACACGGTCCATAAAAAAAAACAATATATGTTGTTGAAGAAGCAGCATTTCATAACGACATGGGCTTGTCTCAATCACGGTAAACGTTACCTTGGTCATAGCTTTGGATTTTGTTTGTAAGTACCAACTGGTGGGAAAGCATTTCAAAGGACTCTGTATGAACTGAAAAAGATAATTGGCGTCCTATGACTTTAATTTCTTGGTGCTCTGCACAGCTTTAGTCATGGCCATTTTGTTAGACTTTTACTTTTGTACTTAGCTCTCTTCGATCTCATATAACATGTTTAGGACCACACCTTTATTCTCTGAAATTCTTCATCTTTTTACAGATAATAATTAACTAAGATGTTGTGCTGACACCAGCATTCACAGTCCGGGAATCATATATTTCTCTGTGAATTCTGATGCAACAATTTCTACAAATGATTGTTTATAACGATCTCAGAGAAATGTTTGCATTATGCCAAACAAAGTCACTGACTAAGCAGAGTTTTGATAAGTAATTTGCAAAAAGTTTGTTCATGCTGTTTCACAATCATGTGAAATCATGATACCTCTAATTTGCAGGTTGTTAAGGGACATTTTCTTCAAAATTAAGTGGAACTTGATTTCAATTACATGGTTGGGTTGGTTAATTGGGTAAGTATAATTTTAAAAATGAAAAATCCATAAAAAATAATAGGTTTCGAGTAAAACTAAACTCAAATTCGATAAACTCACTTATCTAATAATATAACATTTTTATTTTTATTTTCATTAGGAAAAAGAAGAATACAAAATATTTTGGTCATAAATCAAGTCTAATTTCCAAATTGACACAAGTCATTCTATATTCAAAATCAAAACATGCTAGAGTTACAATTTCGGATGTTGTACGTTTTGGTTATTGTGATGCTAATGTAATTTTATGTCATGCAATTTTACCTTGTTGCAGGCATTTTACAATGAAATTTATTATTTGATAGTATCATTTATTATTTGTATACGTAAAATATAGTGAAAATAAGTTACACAATTTTTTTTAAAAAATAAAAAAGTTGGGTATCTTTTATGAAAATTTTGAGGAATCATCATTTAATCATTTAATATTAACAAAAAAACTGAAAAATAAATTGGTTAACCCACTAATCCAGCCCAACTCAAATCGAAAACTAATGGGTTTGTCCAAATCGACCAAATAGTATAACGGGTGGTTATTTTACCTTACATATGTTATGCATTGTGCAATACAATTGAACTAAGTTCACGAGAACAATGAATAAACATGTTTGTTAACTAAGTTCGGTCCTACATACCCACATCTCTTACCGCCGATCAGCTGCAATTCCTTTATATTGTCAATACCTATGAGTGATACTCAATAAATTGGATGAAGAATAATTACATAAGGGTGTGTTTGGATGAAAATGATAGTGAGAAGAGCAATTTTCAAGTGGCTATAAGACGACGGGCTTTTAACTTCTAAGGCTATGTCCTCATTTTTAAAACTCAATAAATATTTGGGCCCAGTTTTATACACACCCCACGTTTATACCAGGTTGATGGGCGATGGTGTTTTGTCTAGAAATTCATGTTCAAATTGGGCAAAAGTTAATTTTTATTTTTATAGCTTCTCAATTATCAAAACACACATTTTGTTTGGATAACAAAATCTGAACATGCAACCAAGGGGTGATTTTTGCACGTCCGAATAGTGCAACTCGGACAAAACACATGTTTTGAGTAATGTTGGGGAAGTGAAATCATTGTTTTCTTTATGTACACTCGAAGCTCTATTGGGGCAGTTAAAATTGGCACCTGGAAGTTATACCCCACACCCCTACATTTATACCTTAACCCCAACATTTGACATAAAGTACCAAATTTACCCTTTATTCAAAATAAAACTCAATCACTCTTTCACTTGTTTACCTCCACCTTGTTCAAATGTTCACCCTACATTTTTTTTGGAGAACGTTTGCAGCAGCAACAAACAGTAAGTATTACCAGAAGTCTGGAACCCTTCTTTGTCGGAAACGTTTTGATTTGATTTTTCTTTTACCAACGTAGACTCTTGCAACCAGAATGTTATAGTTACCAGAATCGTTTCGCTCTATGGTTGTGTTAGATTCACGGAATCGTATTTTTGGTTACGAAAATCGTTCACCGAATAGTTGCTTGATTTTCCGGAAAACACATTCAAAGCTTCCCGG
The DNA here is from genome assembly GCF_051527215.1 of Medicago sativa. Taxonomy (NCBI): domain Eukaryota; kingdom Viridiplantae; phylum Streptophyta; class Magnoliopsida; order Fabales; family Fabaceae; genus Medicago; species Medicago sativa. Next base: position 86,504,417 of record NC_140749.1, read on the forward strand.
AATAGTTTCATTAAGTTTTCCGGTTCAGGCACTGTTTTTCTTTTTCGACGTTTCATTAAGTTTTCCTTACTTTCTTTTTACTCAAATTTTAATTAAACAGAGCGGAGGTGCAGAGACCATAAAACAAACAGTTTTCACTTTTTTTTTTTTTTTTTTTTTTTTCTGGTTTTGTGATGTTATTGTTTTTTAGTTTAATTCTTTTGTCTATTTTTTATTAATTCCCCACCTTTTATTAATTCTTTGACAGATTCTTTTGAAATAAGAAAATAAATTCTGGAAAAAAGATGTACACCGGAATACTCTTATGTAAGGTTTCTGGTTTATTTTCGGAAAGGATGTCTAGAGCATTCGAAAAGTAAAGATGAGTGTTCTGTAAAAATTTCAGAAGCAGGGGAATAAATAAAAAATATACTATTTGTCAAAAAAAAAATATACTAATGTGGGGGTGAACTCATACTAGATGAAAAATGTGGAAAGTGATGGTGAACAATTAATGTGTAAAAAGGTTAAATAGTAAAAAGCGCAAAACTGAAATTTTAAAGGATTTGTAGGGGTGAAAGTACATGTGTTGGGGTATAGGATAAAATTTCCCTAAATATTTTGCATTAATTTGACATAAGAGTTTGAGAGGAAAATATTGAAAGGCTAACAAATAATTGTTCCCAGCTTAAAATGAGGGAGGTATGCTCAAAATAGAGAAACTATGTCTAGCAGCAGCTTCTCTAATTTAACCTTCAAGACTTGATTTCACCCCTTAATTGTCCTAATTTGACAAATTTTCCTCAAAGCCCAATGATTAACATTGTATGGGAGCTTCTTTTCCCACCTCATTCTCAAAAATCGCTCTCGCTAAATTTATTTACCCGATGGGGAAAACGTCATTTTATCTGGATTTACTCATCTGTGCACAATTTTGTTTTGTCTTGAAGGGTAAATATGTGATAACAGAAGTGCACATTCAGGTGTAACTTTGTATTTAATCTTGAGTTAGAGACCTTTGTGACAGCGAGGTGCAGAGTCAGGAATCAAATTGACTATTTATTCTAAGAGAAGAGAGTAAAAATAGCTTTCAAATTGCATTGTCCCTAAAGTTCAAGGTTTGTAATTTTGGACTTGTTCCTTTCCTCGGCTTCGGTCTTGTTACTTTCCACCCAACTAATTTTTTTTTAGATATAAACTCAACTGAAACTTGATTTTACCAACAACGACACATTATTTGATAGCTTCATTTATCCCCTAGTCATTTCTAAAAACCCACATGTCCAGATTACACAATCCAGATAACGGCGGAATAGTAGCTAACCAAACTATTTTTTTTATGGTAATGACACAATTTTTATGCTTTTTAGTTTTTGGAACAATTGATCGTATAATTAAATATTTATTTTATTTTTAAAAATTATCAACTTTTAAGGTTATTGTTATGGATTGAGCAAATGCTCCTAGACCCGTTTGCATAGGTCCAATCCAAAACAACCCAAATCCAGTATTTGGGCTATTTTACTCGCAATACACCCCTTCCCTGTAAGGGGGTGCTCGGAGCAATAGGGAGACCCGTTCCCTCCTAAACGGTAATGTCTCCCCCACGTTCACTCGAATCCGTAGCCGTCACAACGGTACATGTACCTCCACACTATATAAAGGGGACTCTCAACAGTCCCCCAATGTTAGATTCTCTTTACTCTTATAACCTCCATTCTATAACTCAATATTGACTTAGCGTCGGAGTGTCTGCACGTACACACTCCCGACCATTTCAGTTGAAGCAATCACTTGCAACCTCCGCAATTTGTGCACGTTGCTACTTAGTATTCATTGTTTTCCTAACAATTTCAATACGTGCACTAAGAAGCAAGAACTTTCAATTTCTAAGGGTGAGTATCTTTTTCATTTTCCTTTCACTTTCACTTCCAATTTTGCAGTGATTGAAATAGTTTTTATTTTTATTTTTTTAGTGCAGTTATTGTGGGAGTGTTCTTTATAAATTATTCGTACGAGAGGAGAAGGGAATTACATGAAAAAGTGGCAAAAGATCGAGGAAAACTTGGGGTTTGCTAATGTCAAAGGAGACATTATTTCTATAGCTAGCTATGGTTCATTAATGTTAATTTAAAGATCGTTAAAATGTATAGGAAAAAGCACTGATTTATAGATTTGAATAGCAGGAGCAGTTGGCCGATGCAGTAAATTTGGATGCAAGGAAAATCAGGCTACATCATAGAGAAATGTTAGAGTACAAATCTAACCTAAGTTACCTAACCACTGCTCCTAATATTTATAATTATCAAGCTCTTACATTTGATAAATTTTTAAAATCGTTATTTTTTGCTTAATTTAACATATAATATACCTTACCAAATTCTAAATTATAACTACTAAGTAAGCAACATCAACATTATTTTGGATTGACAAAATTTTGACCTATTAGAGCTAATCATATCTGAATTTTGAATAGTTGATATTTTGAAGTTGTTTTTAATTGCATTTGAATTTGAGTCATTGATATTTTGAATAGAAGTGATTTTTGTTGGGCCACATGAAAGACTAATCCACAATAATATAACTATTGACTACCATAAACTAGACAAGCTGGACATATACTATGCAAAAAATGCTTATGACCTGGTCTAGCCTACATCACATTCTGCACTAGATATATTATGTACACAAAAGAGACACAGAGAAGAAAGTTGATTTGTCAGAAGGATATATATCTTCTAAAGAAAATAATACAGGAGTATGCAGGTGGGAATGGAAATGGAAATGGAAAAAAGATGCAGCATGAAAAATAAGATTATTTTCTGCATAAAAATAAGATTATTACTAGCGGTATAAAGTTACAAAATCCAGAAAAGTGTGGATTAGGAACTTTTTCTGTATATAATAACCAAATTTGCAGGAATCGTACAGTACTTCAACAACTCTGATACAAACTCTCTGATTCTTACTCTCTCGAGGCTATTATTATGACTGCTTTACTAGTATTCTAAAGTAGTAATCATTCTCTCTATATCCCTAGTCCTCTTTATCTCAAGGTTATAGTATTATTTATTTATTATCAGTTCCTTTTGCAGTGATTTGAAGTCCATATCTGCAACTATATTTTATCTTAAATTATTTGGCAGTGTATGAATCAATATGCATTTGCTTTATTTATAACGACTCTCTGGTGATTTTGTAAGCTTCTACTATATGTTTCATGTGTACTAAAAATTATCTTAACAACTAAGAGTACAACATTTCACTGTTTGGTGCATGACACGCATTTCCTAATCATTTGCTCTGAGATGAATATATCTCTCCTGGTATGTTATTTTTGTCCTTGATTAACTGGCTATATGCCAACGTTTCAATTTTTTTTTGTTAGTCATTATTAGCTTGCATTGTTACATTCTTTTTTTGCATGATAATATTCCATCCTGTTTTTATATTTTGTCTAAACTAAGCATGTTTTTATTGTTGTATATCCAAATCCAAAATAAAATAACCACAGAAAAAAGAAAATGATCAATTTTTTATATTAAGGGTGAGGAAGATTCAGAAACATTGGGAAAAAAATTGATGGAATTCAGCAGAACTAGTTTTCTTTTTCTTGGTCTTTTTTTATTTCTGTTGGTAGTTTAGTTTTATTTTGCCATCTACTGGTCATATCATAACATGCATTTATATATTTGTTACAAATTATAGTTCACTATTCTCAAATGGTACTCATGAGGGCTGGGGAAGTTTGTTGCTCTTCAAATTGAATTGAATTGTATCTTGTTGGTAAGGCTCTCCTATGATCTTTATACATTTTCTCATTTCTCATTAGTCTATATTTAAGTACGGTCTATTTCTAGGCTTTCTTTAAAATTATTTATAAGCCAAGTATTTAAGTGATAGAGAATGAAGCAAAAATTTATGCTTAAGGAATGCCGAAAATAAGGAGTTTGACTTTGCTCCATTTGCCATCAGAAAAAAAAAATCAATGTTAATCTATGTTTTATTTTATATGAAGACCAATACTTAGATATGTTTTGTTATAACATCAAAGAAGAATATGTTGATAATGGATATAAATACAAGTAATAAACCCAACCAACGAGAATAATTTAAGTATACTAAATCCACAAGCAAAAAATTATACCCTACATATGCGAAACTTCCTAATTAAACGTATAATCCAAAGGATTCATAAACCACTCATAAAAAATACAAGAAGCTCCAGTCTTTCTAGCCAAAAAACATTACCAAGACGTAGATATGAAGATGGATGCCACTAACTAAATTTCTTGTTTTGAAATGAACATTGAAAACACATTTATCGGCCAAATCTCCTTGTAACATGCATGTTGTAGTATGAATATGACTGATGTGTGTCTCATATCGATCATATCATAGACATTTGTGGCTGGTCCCTAAAGTAATCACCAGACAAATTAAGTTAAAAATAAATTATTATATTTAAATAAAAGGCATCCCATATAGATCATATCATGGTAGAATTAGAAATGTTACCCGTTAAAATACATCCCTTAAAAATCAATTTCTCATGCTCCACGGTAGTTAATTACTTTTGGAGTTTTTTTTTCTTTTTTAAGTTGTACGTGGAACGGTAGTTAACTACCGCTGAAAAGTTTGAACGGTAGTTAACTACCGTTTGAAGTAAAAAAAACATCATTACGATGTGTTTTTTTAGGCAAAATTAAATGTGAGAAAAGCAATTTTCATGGTAATTCATTTTGAATTGAGGCAGGCCTAACAACTCATTACACCTGTAGGACATAAAGACCATCTTATATCAACTCCTCACTATGTGGGCCATATACATATGCACTTTTATCACAAAATATCTCAACACGAATAATTCTTCGGTGGACACAAAAATTTGGACCTTCTATTTGGTCACACACATAAAAAAGTGAACATGCTAAAATCATTTGAAAATTAATGATTATTTAATTGTTATTTTTTCTACTTTTTCCTTTTTATGTGTGTGTGACTGAATAAAGGGTTCAAATCTCATAACAGATGCCAAATTTCATGTTTACTTCAAACAACAACAAATTCTACTGTGATTAGGATATTTCTAATGCAATTAGGATCTAACTTAAGCTTCATATGTATTACCTTTGCAGGTTGATTTTATAATCGGCAGGACAAGCTCCAAAACCATATCAGAAACTGGATTAGATCAGGTAATTTATCGCTTGTATAGTTGTATTAGAATTTTGGTTGGACCCAATTCAACCTTACAATCCCGACTTCTATGGTGAGGACTGCCCCACGTATAAATATATTGTTATGTCATATCATATTAAATATGAGACGCTTAACACCCCCATCACAACCATGATATCGGACCTAATAGCAATACCAACAAATATTGATCGAGTTCTGATGACATATTTTAATTTTGGTTGAATCCAACTCAAACTTACAAAAATGACTTGCAAAGTGAAGTCCGCCCTAACATTTTGTCGGATCATATCTCATCGAACATGGGACTTCTAACAAAATGAGAAATAGTTATATTTTCAACTTATAAATGAATTATCCTTGGAAGCTATTATAGCATAGTAACATATTTTCTAGTTAGTTTGAGATTGGAGAGACATTTGAATTAGAACAATAAGAATTTATAGATTGAAATAATCCAATAACAAATACTCCCTCCGTTTCAAAATGAGTGTCGCTTTAGCCAAAAAAAATTGTTTCAAAATGAGTGTCGCTTTCAGTTTCCAATGCAATAATAACTTTTTCTTTTCAATTATACCCTCCAATTAATACTCTGCACACTACTTCCAAAGTATTACTTTTAAAACTAACCAATAGTTAATAAGGATAATTTGGTAAAATAACCATTCTCTTTCTTTTAATCATTGCATTTCTTAATATGTGTGTAAACACCCAAAACGACACTCATTTTGAAACGGAGGGAGTAAATAACAACTAACATTTATCGTTAAGAAATTCATTTGTACTCGATGTAGAGTCGGGAGAGTGATGTAAATCATTCCTTCAATTGGAACTACCTCGCATGTAGTTCATTGAGGTTACATGTAATGAATGAAAAAGAGTTAATAGCTATCTTTAGACGTTGGCAAGGGAGCAGGGTGATTAAGATTGGAAGGGGAACAATAGACTTGCCATGGTTATTGGTTTATGACCATCACTCCTTTTTTCTTATTTAATTTGCAATATGTATTAAAAGCTAGGCAAGAACCTATCTTTAGTCTTTTTCTTCGTGGCAGTTGCATTTTGCTATAACACATACATGTCCTTATAATTCCATGAATAAGCCCAACACTATTCATGTTAAAGCTAAGCATAATATTGTTTTTTGTCTACAAACCTCTTCTGACTATATATTATTATTGTCAGCATTATATATGACTTATAATTAGTTTCAATTCTAATGTATTCCCATTGATTTAGATAGTTTCCGAAAGTAATTTTCCTAATTCCCCACTCAAGACTGCTAGTTTTGACTAACAGATTACAACACTGAGTTCCAATTTATTTTTCAGTAATCATGTTATTGAGTTTTCACCAAATTTTTTGGTTGGCCACCTTTAATGGTCTCTCCTCTCTCCTGATCATATTTTTTTCATCAACTATGTTTAAACTCGAGACGTTGCTTAAAAAATGGAAGTCTAATTCCACTATGATGAATGTAATGTTGGTTTGGAGGGCCTAGTTTTAGTAGTTTGTTATGATGATTGATTATTTAGTTGTATAAATTAATTTAAACTTTTTAGCCATATCAATCAAGATGAGTCACAATTGTAATCAATGTTTTGAAAATTAAATCAATGCAATGGATCCAACTGAAAACTAATTAGTTTCAGGTTGGTACAATCTAGTTCAAATTGTAGTTTGTTCGAACAAGACTAAAAGCGACCAGTTAGTCATCGATAAAAATTTAGACACTTCACATCAACAATATATTTACCAATAAAAAAGACGAATGAACCTATTAAATCAAGATTTTATCTAATATGCACAGACACATTACTCTTGCATCATGCACAAGTCTATTTTAACATTAAACCAATAAATCTTATCATATTTTATTTAATTCAATAGCAATATTTATTTATTCAATGGTAAAAACAACCTTATACATGATGCAAGACTTATGTTACTTGTGCACCGTAGACTTGACTTTAAATCGAAACTAGAGGTATTATTAATGTCCGTTCGATATACAATCAAAACTAGTTGTAATATTGAAGCCAGAGTGGTTTTACTATGCTTGTATCTTGATTTGGTTGTTTGAAACATTTGGACCATTACAGTACACAATTGCTTGGGCTTGGCAAAGCAATGGATATTGTTGGTAAATTTGAATCACTTCACCTGTGCCTGTCCTATTTGGAGTGGGTTAGTTAATGCTTGACTGTGTTTTGGGGACAAACCGTGAGACGAATTTATTGAATTTAATTCAGGGTCAGTTTCAGAGGTGGGTTCTACGTATCAAACCAATTACCCTACGTTGTGACCACCCTTTTTTAAGGTATGTTTTAGACTTAATATTTCACAATCAAAACATATATAAATGGATATATTGTTTCCTAAACTAAATTATGTTTTGATTGCTATAACTAGATTGATATATTGTCCATGTTCGTTGAGAATACAATTTACAATTTTCCTTAATATATTTCTCTATAAACCATAGTCTTCATGCCTCCATCCTTATACGATTATGGGAGCGTAAGCAACACTATTTTTACAACATTCTCTCTAACATCAATTACCCCGTTATTGTGGAAAACCAATGTAGTTTTTACCATTTTATGTGGGATCTACTTCCATAATGTGAACTCACATTGATTTCGTCCAATAATAAAGTGAGTATCAGAAAGAATATATTTTTAAAAAAAAATGTTTCCCGCACTCCTCATACTCCTTATTAAAAACAGCCATCATATCAACTATGTTGAGTCTATTGGAATGAACTAGTCTCTTATAACGTGACGAATTAAGATCAAATTTCATACGTGAGAGAGGTTCACATTTAGTGAACAACAATACATAGATTAAAAACCTCTAGTAAATAAACCTATAAGAAACCAAAAATATTAAGCTCTCCATCCTTATCCTTATCCTCTATAATTTGAACGAAAAATTTAGAATGACATAATGGCAAATCTAGAAATTTGTTATAGTGAGGTCGGCCTAAATATGAATAATATTATCTATTGTTATATTATATTTTGTATTTTAAATTAAATTATAAATTTGTCAACTTTTTTAATAATTTAAGCTTATTAGTTATTAGTATACACTAGTTTTTCTGTCCTCGTGAGATAAGCTCAATTGATAGGGACAATGCATAATATATGCAAAGGTTTGGGGTTCTAATCCCGACCACCACAAAAAAAATACATTAGTTTTTCTCATTTTTAAATGTATTACTATAAATTCGAATTGAAATCTATATTATATATAAAGAAAATAACTCCTTTCAGTTTTTTTGGACTGACTTTTTCTCTTTTAAAAAATGCCCTCAATTTTCAATTCAAATAACACATGTACAAATAGATAAGAATAAATTTAAATATTGAAAAAAAAGGTAACAAACACGATATGAATATATATATATATATATATATGTATGTATGTTTTTTTTCCTTTATCATTTAAAAAGTATAACGAAATAAATGAGTATATTTATGCTTACTTTTTCATCATCTCAATTATACCCTTAAACAACTTGTTCTATAATAAAGTTTGTTGTTTGTGTCATTAAAAAAACAAACATTTATATTTTTAGTTTTAATCAAAATCAAAATTTCATAAAAAAAAAAACACCGTTCATAATTTTCAAATATGTTCCCTAGTATGATATAATATATATAGTCAAATTCTTTAAAAACTCTTTTTAAATATCAAAAGAGTTTAAACTCATTAATTTATTAATTCACTATTATATTTAAACTTAGACCACATTACTTATTTAAAGATGTTTGTAAGAAATAGACAAGCATTTCCTCAACAAAAAAAAAAAAAAGACTAGCATGTCATATCAGGGTTTTAGTATGTAGACTTAGGTCTTAAATTTTTTGACAGATAGGCTTTGCAAAGTCTAACTCGGTGAGTGAGGGAAGCTTCTTGCTCACCTTAGAAGCTTTTATTTCACTTGTTTGAAAAAATGTATTTTTTTTAAAGGATTGTTTGAAATAAAGTTGAAACAAGTATAGTTTACACAAACATGAAACAATCTGCACTTGTTTCTATGTAGCACGAGCTCACCTCACAATTCACAAGTTAGAGGGTGAAGATAGGAAGGTGCCTTGGAGAGTTAGAGACACATATTTTAGGAAAGAAGCCATTTTGTTGCCAAGAGTGCTCTCAGTCAAACTCTTTTCTGTGTAGCACGAGCTCATCTCTGTCCTAACAGGGAACTCACTATTAAAGCATTTATACCTTTCTCCATCCTGTCAAAAAACTTGCAGTAAAGAACATGCATGATATATTCTTTGGAACTCTAGAATGAAAGGACGGTAGAAGTAGGACTAAATTAACCATGTGTCAATATTTTATCAATTAAGTTCCTTATTATTGGTTATTTTAATTTGTAAAGTGTTCATCATATATTAATTAACCTCTTAATCACCCTCTTAATTATATATATATATATATATATATATATATATATATATATATATATATATATAGTTTTAGCGTAAATTACATATATCCTAATAAATCTAATAATTTTTTTATGGAATTATATGTTTTGTTTCTGTAATACCTTTGAATATGCAATAAATACTTATATGGGTTTTATCGACAAAATAATTAATGTATTATTAAAATTTAAAAAGGACAGGTAAATAAAAACATTTTTTATCTCCTAATTTTTTTTTTTTTTAACAAAACTTGTGTTACGACAACTTGTTTGGTGTACAATATGATCTATTTACTCTCCTTTTAAAAAAAAAATGATCTATTTACTCTAATAAGAGAAAATATGTAATGAAATCCTAAATTCTATGTTCATGGCATTTTCAAAAGATTTTTATTTTATGTGCAACCTTTTACTATCTCTTTTTCTATAAATCGAATGTTATAAGATATTTTTTGTTTGACATTGGTTTCCTAATCTTTAAAAGTTGTGAATAGTTTCTAAAGACTTGTATTCACACCTTTTTAACTCTTTCAGATAGACATTGCTTAAAAACTTTTGGAAATTTCTTTTGAGTTGTGGTGCTCAACACATTTTGTGTTGATCACGTTGTAACACATACGTGTTCTTTTAAGCACAGAAACTTCTTTGGGTTTCAACTTTAGATGATTCGTATGATTTTGCAAACACTAACATATACAAATGTATTGGACATGTGCCTTTGAATTCAAACTTTTGGATTAAGGTTCAATGGATAATACTATTGTTCTTTAGACAATAACCTTATAGAAAATCTTTATGAACAACAATATCAAAAGATGAATTACTTGATCACCAGAGCATAAAATTCATTGTTATTTAGATGGTGATTTAAATATAATATATTTATTGATCTTAAACGAATCTTACATCATATGCTTGACGGATGGTTGACCCTTGATATTCGTTCACTAGATAATGAGCTTAATGATTGTCACTAGATGACATATCCAAACGTTGACTCTATACCTCCCACCACTGAATCACATTGATTCAACATATGGAAAAGCCTTCAGAATTAGCGACCCAAGGTTAACACCCACACCCAGGGATCCTTTTAGAAAGAGGTTTAATGTCCATTATGAATCACCTACATGACTTCTCGTTGAAAACAAGTCCAAAGTTGACTACACGATAGACCCAATCTACGAGGCGACTTTCCACCAAGCAGGTACCAATCGAGATCCTTCAGAACACCTCCCTGAGTGGGACCTAATGATCTAGGACTCATACACCTATCAATGAGGACATCCTGTTATAAGGTTGAACTATCTTTAAGGATCCTCCAGCTCCACTTCCATAGGAAAGCCAAGTTAAACACATGCATGTCCCTCACCCTAAGACCTCCTTTATTAAATTGGTTTGTAAACATCATCCCATCGAACCTTATAGTATGTTTTTTTATCCCCTTTGGAAGCCCTCACAAAGTAAGCACCTTTGCAACAAGACAATATGTTTCCATACCTTTTTTTTAGATATCTTCGTGAATGAAAGGGAGAAAATAAGAATACTATTTAGGACAAAGTTGAGAAGAAAACCCATATCACTGAGACCAATATACGTATTACTTCACAACACAAGGCGTCTAAAACAAAACCTAAGAACTCGCTCAAGGACTCGTCCTTTCTAATAAAAGCACTCAAAAGAAGGAAGTCATACAATCACACTATTTGAATCCCTTTTGGATATTAATCTCTAGCGTATGAGACCCATTAACAAGAACTGAAATATTTATTGAAAAAACACAAGCATGAATCTAGGATTGTCACATATCATTATAACAAGGTCTTGAGATCGGTAATGTTGGTTTTTCAATTACAACGTCTTAAAATGGGTGGTTTTACGGAGTCAACACCGAACATATCAATTTCCTTAACTTTGATTCCTTTTACTTTAGGCGATTAACGTTGAGGGAGGAACTTTGTCCCCTAATTGTGGGTTCCCTGACTTTTCAATTAGAGAGTTTGGTACAATTGGTTTGGGTTTTTTAAACTATATTAGAAAATTCATAAAAAAATGATAAAGGGATAAAAATGCAAAATTAGTTTGTTTGATTGGATGTCTAATTGTAGTGTATGAACTGAGTATTTACAGAATAAAAAAAAACATGCATATTAGCCAAACATCGAGGTTTATGGTGATGAGCCTTTGCTCGGCTAATTTGACGGGTTGTGCGTGATAGCTCCCCTTATAATGGGGATCGTGGCACCCCACGTTTAGCTTGATTATCTTCCTTCTCGATGTGGTTTGTTGACTAGGTCCTTAGTGCTCAACTCCATGGAGATGTGTCTTCTCACACATTTCTCAAAGTGGTTTAGTAGAGCTAGTAACATGGAAGGTGTGTTTCTCGCGTCATCGTCCAATCCCACCATGTTTTGACTCAATGTTTAGGCTTTGATGATCCATGTAATGTGTTAGTGGCCTTGAAAAAGAATTTGCTCCCTTACTCAACTACTTTAGCATTTCCTAACCTTCAACCGTTTGGGAGGTCTCCTCGCCTAGTAGTCTATTCACCTATAAGTCGAGGTCAACTAAAATGCAATTTATAATCACCTTTGTAATTTGATTTTCACTCCTTCTTTAGTTGTGGTGGAAAAGGAGGCTCTTTTCGCATCATCGTGGGAGAGTTGCGCACCGTCTGAAGAGGTATTTTTTTCTTGACAAATGTTATTAATATTATCGTGATAACCGATAAAGTACAATTTAGGGGGGGAGAGGCGTATTCGATGATAGGCAGCATCTGTGTTGTCTTTGGTATGAAGATGTACCAGAGTCGAAAAAAACACTTGTTTTCTAAGTGTGGTTTTGCAAGTTCTATTTGGTATGAGGTATTTATTAGGCTTGGGATCAAATCGGTGTTGCTCGGAAATTTGTTCACTTTGCTCCGAACTTTTACTTCTTTGGTTAGGAAGGGGAAACGGTTAAGTAACATTTTATTAATTTGGCATATGATGGTTTGGCTTATTTGAAAAGTTAGGAATGACTATATCTTCAAAGCAAAGGCTTCCAAAGCAGAAGAGGCGATAAATGCAACCCAGAGGCTTTTTTGGGAATGGTTTTTAGTTAATAAGTCGGTCTATTCTTGCCTTTATTACGAATGTGTTAGGTTCCGTTTTGATTGTATGTTAAGGACTTAAGGTAGTTTATGCTCTTTCAAGTTCTTGGCATTTGCTTGTTCATTTATTTGAAGAGGGGTGAGTGCTGGTTGTACTTGTACTTAATCTTTTAGCAAGGATTTAGTACCCCTTGCACTTTTCTCATCTTATTCAATAATAATGCAATTTGCTATTAAAAAAAAACTTAGTAAAAACTTGTTTATTCGTTTGTCTTTATTCCTTCATTATCTTTCTTACACCAGCTATATGCACAAAAAGGTTTGAAAAAGCATGTAAACTTTTCAGACGGCTAAGTAACTATCTAAAGACACAGTGACCCAGAAAAAAGAAAGTTCCAAAAACAGGGAGAAAAATAACTAGGTTTGCACTAAAAATAAAATTTAACAAATTTTTGTGTGTGTCCGCTCGATAGCAACCAAATTAAAAAAACTCTTGAATTTATACTTTCTTTTGCTTTTTAAGTTTAATTTTTTTTTTTTTTTTTGCATTACAAGTGAAACACAATATGCTGGTAAAAAAAAAAAATCCAACAGCGAAAGGAGATAAAATTTAAAAACCCAAAGTATATCAACTAGGGATAAAGCTAGAAGAGAGACCTGCATAGGCTATGATCCTCCGAACTTTTAAAACAAAATTATACTAGTATGCAATTATTCCTTCAAAAAAAACTAGTATGCAATTATATTTTTTGGTTCCTATAATTTCTCTTACGAAGCTTATATGATATTGTATAATGGTTTTTATTTTATTTAATACATTAGGTCTTAAACACCTACATTTCTAGACTTGATTGCACTAATAATTAACTAGAATCCTTAATTCCTTCAAAAAAAAAAATGAGGTTTTGTTTGAAATTTACAGAACAACCTAATTAATCCTTAACTAGAATCTCAATATATGATTCTTCATTGCAATTTCATTTAGAATATCAAATCATTGTCTGCAATTTTGTTTGCATATGAACTGCCAACGATTCATTGGTCCCAATTTCATCGTGAATGGTATCCTCGTACGCCCGCACTTTTCGTTGTTTCACATTTTCTATTTATGCTATATATTCAAAAATCGTTTTACTCTCGTCATTCTTAGCCAAGCCACAAGGTAGTCTCATTTTTTATTATATTCTTGAAATTTCTTATAATTTTAAATATATTATAATTTTTTAAATATCTTGTATATATATTCTGCATTTAAAAATTAATTTTTCTTCACTAAATCATACTTTCAACTTGGTTTCTCCTACCCTTAAAAAAAAACTCGGTCCCCCTAAGCTTAATATTTTTCTGGATTTGTCCTTAATATCAACTCAACCATTTCCTTAATATGATCTACCACTTATTCCCCCTGATCCGTCACTCTTGTACTTGTTTTGAACTAGCTACTGACTTTTCATTTTGGTGTTGGTATATGCAATCTTTAGGTGGTAGATGATGACTTTGAACAATAGGGTTTTAGAGATATAGATAGATATGGTTGGACTACGATTTAAACGCGTGCATTTTAATCTCTTTCAAAATATTATTGTCATGCTATAGATATAGTTTCCCTCAAAAAAAAAAACTATAGATATAGATATAGTTATTATAAATTCAAGCAGTGAGTAATCAAGAGTCCCAAGTAAAAAAAAAAAAAAAACAAAAATTATCAAGAGTCCCACGGCACAACACACACAGGTATAATAAATAAGGAAACGCAAGATTGGAATAATGAAATTGATTGTAGGGTTGCCGCAACGGCGAGATAATTTACAAACTAGGCATCCAATTGAGAGCAGTTGGAACTTGGATGGATGCATTTCCCTTTATTGATTTTCAAGGGAGGGGGAAGATCCAATCCAACCTAATTCACAAGTCAACTTGTCACATCACAATGAATGCTTTTGCAATTTGCAATGATATTTATAAACTATGCAGGGAAATCGTAGCCAAAACTTCTTTAACAACTTTGCTCTTTATTATCAAACCAGTGGAGCCAGCCAGCTGATTCACAACTGGTTTTGTTAAACTAATAATTATCTTCGTACATAGGTTTTATTAGAACCGCTAGTTTACATATTTATGTGTAGAAAAAAAATGGAAGAAAGAAAAAACAGCTACCAAAAACCTTGGCAATGTTTCACAGAAAGAAACCCTATTTAAGAGAACAATACAACGTAACCATGTTTGAAAACTTCTGTTTTATTTGATTAAAACAGCATATTTAGGTAATACATGGGTAGGTGTAGCACTGGAATCCTCAGAGAGTTGTTAGGGCCTCTGAGACAACTTTACCCTCCATGAAAATGTTAGATTAGATGAAGATATTTTGTCAAAATGTAAAAAAAAAAACTCAGATTAAACATTTAAACCCTACATCTTGCCCTACTTGTTTATGATCATGAATGAAAGTCATCACATCCCTTTTAATTTTACCTTTAAGTTCAAAATATCATTCATTCTCTTTAAGCTATATATAGCTAGGTTCAAGTAGACATTATTTCATTGAATCAATGATTCCAGATTTCCAGTAATTTTCCACCAACTTTAACTATATAATACTATTAAGTATAAACCACTACACCACTTGTGTAAGCTGTTATTTCACACAGTTTTTGGAATAGAAATCAAATTCAAAAATCAAAAGGACTAAATTTCTTATGTAACAATAACATTGAACTCACACAGCAGTTCCAGTTTGCAGAGGAAAGGCATATACTCAAAATTGCACAGGGATTTCCACCACCTGTGCACGTACTCAGATAGATGTTAATCATTTTCTTTTAGGAGAGATAGATGTTAATCATGTTATATTATAAGTTGATCAATTCATGATAACATCTGCAAAGATCAGTATAAATTTTGTATGCAATAATACTAGCAGAACATCCCTATATCTGCTGATCCTACATTCATTTCTTCTGTAGAATAAACCCTAATCAATATCCAAACCAGGAAAAACAGGAAATTAAATGGAGTAGATAACAAATATTGTTGCAATTCCTTGTACTGCCTTCAATGCATTTAATTCATAAAAAATAATAAGAATTTGAGTGCATGGATTCTTATGCCCTAATCATCCATTTTGATCTTGTTCAGATACTTCAATAAATTGGCACCCAGTAAGAACATACTTGGTGGGCAACTCATTTATAATACATAGGTGTCTTGCTAATGATGTTATTAGGGCACTCAACTATTAGTTTACTAATAGAGAACTAAGTTTTAATATTGGAACTTTTCTTTAGGTAAATGTTAATGATTAGTTTGTCACAGGGAGGGGGGATTTGTTAGGGTCAAACATCTTCTTAACACTCATTCAATGTCTAATCTCATGCCATTATACTACACCTTATCACAATTTAATGGAAGTATATAGTTCAAGACCAAATCACAATTTAATGGATGATATGGATATACCTTTGGTTTTTTTAAACATATGAATAGTTTTCCATTTGCTCTCACCATAGAAAAAGAAAACATTTTAATGGAACAGTGGATTGCAGCATTTAAATATGACCGCTGAAAAGGGATGGAGATTATTCTCCTTGAATGGCTGGTAGTTACATAGAGGAATGTTAGGGACATACTCTTTTCAACATTCGCTTCTAAACTCATTCTTTTATTGGGTGAAACCATTGTATGACCCATCACTTTGAACGGAACCCATTTTGAAAGTGTGAGACTCATCATGATTTAAGTCAATAAAAAAATAAGTGTTGGAAAGATAGTGTTACTAGCACTACTCATTTATATATATTTTGATAGTCAAAGAGAGATTATTATTATTATAAAATATAAAATATCAGTCCTAATATTGAAGGGCTGCTAATGAAATTGAATACCATAAATTGATCATTTATATATCGTCATCAGAAAGCTAAAATTTAAAGTATTAAATGTACAAAAACAGGGCTTAATTTTTATAAAGGCACAAATTAGTAGAAATTACTTTGTTTCATGACCATAATTTTTCTATTAATTAATTATTATTTTTTTGGATATAGCAATTTAAAAAAGAGACATTTTTCCACCAAAAAAAAAGAGACATTAACTTCTTAAAAAAAATTATATATACATTTTTTTACTACTTTTCTATCTAAAAAATAACAATTTAAGTAGGTAGTATTTTTCAATTTTTTTTTGAGGGAGTATTTTTCAAAAAATTTGTTATAAAGAATTTGAGATATTTTACTAATTTTTAATTAAAGTGAATTACATAAATGGGTTCAAATCAAAAATATTGTGTAGTTTTATTTATCTTTTAAGAAAAAAGATTTGTAATTAAAATTCTTAGATCTATGCTTGTATTCAAAGAATTAACATCTTCAACTTAATTTTTTTTAATTAGAAAAATGACTTATGATGATCAATTTGCTTAGAAGAAACAACAACAATAACCTTTTAATTTGAAACTTGATGCTGAGAGACCTTGAAGCAAAACAAACTATCCAGTGACATTCCTTCCTTACTGCAAACACAATCTAAAAAAAAATATTCAGTACTTTCTCTGATCCATGATTTCTTCTTGCCCCTACATCACTGAGTTCAGCATTGAATTAGAGTAAACATTTATAATAAAATAAAATAAATACTTAGTGAGTGGCTCCAGAACTTTCATCAATCAAACTTTAAAAATTGGGCATATATATTAAATTAAAAATACAGGCAGGACGTACAAGGACGCAGCAAACCTTTATGAAAACTATCATATGCCATTGGCTGGTTGGTTATCATCAAGAATCAATACAAAAAACATTGTAAAATGGGAATATAGGGCACAAAAAGGAAAAAACTAAAGTAGTGGTCACTGAAACAAGATATGATGATGATTACAAGGCAAATCACTTGAGAGGATTTATTCTGATCAGATATTACCGAAAACTAGCAAATTAGTGTTGACTCTGATCCTTTCGCTCCTCCCAAGATTTTCCAACCTCTACAAAATCAACACCTCAAACACATTAATTAATTACACAACATTTTTTCTATAAAAAAAGAGTTTGATTAAAAGTAGTTTGAGAAGAATATGATTAATTAAAATTAATTAATCACTCTGAGTTTGACTGAATCAAAGTAACATCGCGATTTTGTTGAAACTTTAAAGTAAAATTTTTGTCAAAATCACGTTGATTCTTTCAAGCGAATTCAAACATTCACTTAGTTAATTACTTACCACGGATTCAAGAAGCATGTAGATAGATTCATAGTGGCTATTCCACAAAAGTTGGAGCTAGTCTCCCAATTTGGAGTTGAACAAGGGAATAAGGAGTAATCATTATTATTAATATTGTGGTTGAAACTTGGTAATTCCTTAGGGATAGTAGGAATTAGGTTTTGGTGATGATATTGAGAAGAAGTAGCAGACATCATGTTCCTTTTAATCATAATGGATTCCTCAATCACATTAAATCCACCATGATCTCTAGGTATTTCACTATCCAATAGGTTATGATGATTATGAAAAGAAGGGTTACTACTATAGGTCTGAAGTTGAAGAAGCTGACGCCATCTTGCATAAGCCTCAGTTTCAGTACTATCAACAGGTGATGTTGAAGATGACATCAATTGTTGCAGCATTTGTTGAGTATTTGTTGAATCTGCACCAGGTCCAGGGTACCTAATTTCTTCTTGTAGCATTCTTCCACTGCTACACATCTTGTAACAAGTCCTTTCTCTAGCTCTTGCTCTTGCTCTTTCTCTTGACTCTTTTTTTGTTTCTTCTTTCTGTGTCCATTTCAATTTTCTCCCTTTAGAAGAACAACTACCATCGCCGCCACCACCGCCAGAAAATGATTTGTTGCTATTTGAATCAAAAAATGGGCTGTTGTCGTTGTTGTTGTAACAAGCAGCGTTTTTAGTTCTAGCTAGTTCTTTGATTGCAGTGTCAGATTTAGTGAAAAGCCACTCAAGTGTGTTACTTGGTTTGTCAAACTCTAACATATCTTGAAGATCAAAGAACTTTCTTGCTATTTCACTTGACAATCTTACCCTTCTGTCTCTCAAACCCTGTGATGTGTGAATCTTACTGTGCCTATCTTTCTTTCCTCCTATAACTGCTGCTGGTTGTTTCTGCTCTGTCACAACAAAATTTGGAATCGGAAAACTACTATTAACACCAAAGTTGTAGCCATTATCTTGTTCAAACATTGCAGTGTTGTTACAATCTGCAAAATTAGCATCAGGGAATGGAACAACATCATGATGTGTTGATGTAGTGAAAGGAATAGAAAGTAGTGAATCATCAAGAAGAGTAGTATTGTTATTGGGAAAATCATTATTTTCAGGATTGTCAATGAGAAAAGAAAGGGTACTATTAGGGTAAGAAGAAGAAGATGATGAAGAAGGGAAATTATTAGGGAAAGAGAACATTTGGAACCAATGGTTGAAAACCCTAGGTATTGTGTGGAAAAGATCACAATTCAACACAGTGGTAGCTTCTCTGCTCCTATACTTAACGGTCCAAGTACAGTCCCATAGACTTATATATAATCATTTATCTGAGATACCTATCTCTATCTTTGAAAGGATCAGACTAACTAACTACTAAGTACCACGTACTAACTATACTAAGTACATTTTTTGAAAATAACTATACTCAGCAGTAAGTAAGTACTATCATAACCATTTAAGACTTGATTTATTTTTTGAAGGGAAAAATAAAATTGTGATGTTTGAGGAAAGAGAGAAAAACAAAAAGGGAGATTTTAGTTTAGGGCAATGATGTACTTTGCACATAGCTACATTTATTTTGTGAAATGTAACTATACTGTTACCAATCTGAGTTGGAGCAGACGGACGAAAATATAGCTCAAGTATATCACCACATCATATAATTGATCAAAAAGTACACATACTTTTTATTATTATTATTTTTATGAAATCCACTTTTTTTTTTTTTGGGTACAAGGACACACATACTTCCGCTAAAAAAAGGACACACATACTTTTTATTTTAATAATTATAATGGGAAAACAATTTTTTTTGAACGGCTAACCATCGAGAGATAATTTTTTAATAAATTGAGATGATATTGTATTGGGTTGACGGCACCATATTGAGATAGCATATTCTTGGCCATATGATTCAATAAATGACTCTTATGTCCAGGCATCAAATCAAATCATGTTATAGTGCCACTTTCGAAATATCTCTACAAAATATCTAGGTTTTGTTGTGTGAGTTATATGTCCCATGTCGGATAGAAAAGTAAAGGTTGAACATCTTATAAGTAAGAGGACTCATAAACCCATGACCTTTAAGGTTTTGGGTAAGAGTGTGGCGTCTCTCTCACTTGTATGGTTGTTCTGACCTCGATGTGGGCGGTCCTCCTTGGCTCCCCTCGTGACCCAACAGTGGTATCAGAGCCCCGGTTCGACGAAGGGTACAACCGAGGTAGCCGGTCCGTTGCGCAGAAAGTAGCAACGGCAGTACAATCAGCAAATGGCTCCTTGTGTCAGTTCCGTTGCGGAGAAAACAGCAACAACGATACAAGCAAGTAAGAGCTTCCCGCTTGAAGGGGGCATGATGAATAGATGGACTCACACTTGAGGGGGAGTGTTGTGTGCAAGTGTGAGTTATATGTCCCACATCGGATAGAAAAGTAAAGGTTGAACACCTTATAAGTAAGAGGATCCATAAACCCAAAGCCTTAAGGTTTTGGGTAAGAGTGTGGCGTACTTGTATTGTTGTTCTGACCTCGATGTGGGCGGTCCCCCTTGGCTCCCCTCGTCACCCAACAGGTTTCACTTAAGTGACATCGACTTTCACTTAAGTGACATCAAGTGACATCGACTTTTGATAATAGAGTGGTACTAGCAATACTCTCTTTTGAACATTTTCTCTAATACGTACTCTATTATTGGTTTAAATTATTCTGGATCTATACTTTGGAAATAGAGCTCAAACAAAGTGGTGAGACATACATTGATTTCATTCAATACAATAATGAGTGTGGTTTCACTTAAGTGACATCGACTTTTGATAATAGAGTGGTACTAGCAATACTCTCTTTTGAACATTTTCTCTAATACGTACTCTATTATTGGTTTAAATTATTCTGGATCTATACTTTGGAAATATAGCTCAAACAAAGTGGTGAGACATACATTGATTTCATTTAATACAATAATGAGTGTAAGAGAGAGTGTTAAAAAATGAGTGTTGCTAGCATTCTTTTTGGTAATATTGGTGATATCTACATGGTTAATGTGTGTGTAAAGGAGTTGTACATTGTTGATGTATGCAATTTAAATTCTAATTTTAAAGACAAATGTAACACTACATTTGTTCATATGTGATGATTTATATTATATAAATGTTGGAGTACGCTTTACACAATGTTCGTCTGTCCACTTTTCTCAATAAATAAAAATGAAATTTATAAAAGTTTATGCAATGAAATCGGTTTTTGTAAATAAAATAAAAATCTAAATAAAATAGAGTTAATTTGGTATCACTAAAAGTCTAAATAAAATATTGTTATTGATATGTTTTATGTAAAACAACTCAATTACAAATAAAATAGTTCAAATTAAGGGTAGTATCGTCAAAAAAAATTGTGCCATAACAAAAATGTGAATCCCTCTTTCCTGTCAAATAGCTCAACGACGAAACTCAAATACTAAAGTGCGAATAAACGTGATATTTCGGGTTTGGATTCGCGCTCAACATGCAAATATATATCTATAACTTTTTACGGTCTAAATTGTTTTACATAAACATTTACGTCCATATTTTTTAGGCTATCGCACTGGTTTCCGACCCACCAATAGTGGGCGACTAATGCAGCTCATGCGTAGATGCATGCGGTCAAGCGTTGTTCCTCCTAGAAATCGAACTCAGTATTCCCCGGATATGTGCAACTTGGTTACATTTACGTCCATTTTATATAGAAGTATATATGCTTTGAGTATGAGTATACTTTTGGATTAAGTTTTTTTTTTAAATATATATTAGTTAATTTTAATTATGAAAACCCTAAGGAAAAGTAGTAACAAAGGAAATTGTAGTAGTTATATACACCTGAAAAAGTTGAAAACCCTATCCTTATGGATCTAGCTATGATGGTTTTTATCCGAAAGACAATGAACTTTGAAACCGTACAAAGAGCGTAAAAGGTAGGTGAGAGGCTGTAATAGCTGCTTACCTGTCTCCTTTGTATAAAACTCAACCGCAAATATACCAACTCAGTCAGAAAAATTGCATTTTCATTTTTCTGAAAAGGCTGAAATTATAGTACAAATTGGTAATACAAACTTCAAACTCGGTGTTCTTTTTGAATGCGCGCCCACATAACTTCATTTCAATCCCGAAAAAAGCTCTTTCTTCTCTGACACCCGTTGCACCTTCACTTGGATACTATCTCTATGTGTCCTTGTTTATATCATATACCAGATGAATACGTACATACTTAAAATTATAATCAACTATTTCTATGTTTACTTCTTTATATCATATACTAGATTAATATGCACATGCTTAAAGTTATAATCAACAGGTTTTGAAAAAGTTTGACTCCATGGAAAAATTGATTCAATTAACGTGTCGTCTATTTGAAAGATAACTCAATCTGCTCAATCGTGGTAATACTTTGGAGCATCTATTTGAATTAAGATAATAGATTGAATACTACCTACGGTATTTAAGTTAGATATTTATAATCATCTGTCTGCCCAAAAGAAATAAAGAGCTCTGAGCGAATGAGAGGGGTTGTGAGAGAGAACCGCGACGGCCAATGGCACCGCCATGGGCAATCGTACCGGTACGTTTCACCGGAGGTGAGGAACAACGGGGGGGTTTGGGGTCCAGGCAGGGTGCCACAAAGGGGGGGGAATGAGGGAGATTGGATTGACGTGAGACCACGACGAAGGAAAGTGCGGCGACAGGTTTCTTCAGGTCAGGACAGGTTTCAAGCAGGTGAGCGGCTTCGGGAAAGGGAAGGTTTCAAGCTTCGACGGTCTAGGGTTAGGTTTGCGGCACAAGAGGATTGCTACCACGGGGATTACGATACCGGTACAGACTACACGGACAGAAGGAAGGTTCAATGGGCTGACTATGATTGCGATTTTGAGGATGTGTCTGATTATGGTACAGATGTTTCTCGGCAGCTGAGAAGAAAACAAATGCCAGTTCCAGTTCAGAATGCAATGCGTGTTCAGAATGCACCGCGACAGACTGCTATGCATGTTCAGAATGGGAGTGTGGCGGTTCCAGTTCTAGCTCAGACACCGCACGCAACCAATGCTGCCAGTTTCGGAGCTGAGAATGATCAATCATTAAAACGGTTTGTCACTTTCTATATCACTAATTTCCCCCCACAAGCTTCGACTTTTTTCTTGCGAAAAGGGTTTGAAGTTTGCGGTATTCTCGAAGATGTATTTGTGGCGAACAATAGGAATAGGAATGGTGATGTTTATGGTTTTGTTCGATATGCAAAGGTTCGTGATGTTGACAAATTACTGAAAGCTTTAAACAATGTCTGTTTTGGCCAATATTGTATACGTGCTGTGCTTGCAAGGTTTGATAGGAGGAATGCGAAGGAGGGTGACTTGGTGAGGAAGGGTGAGGGTGTAGGAGGCAAGGCTGGTGGGAAGGAGAGCGGGGAGGGTGTCGGTGAGGGGAGTAAGATGAGGAAGAAGGATAATGAGGGAGAAAAAAGAGAGTTGCTGAAGGAGGGAGCGGAGGAGAGAGAGGTGAGGGTGGGTACGGTTTCGGTGAGGGTGAGGGAGGCGGGGAAGACGGGAGGAGAGGGAGTGGTAGGATTGCATGGTCGGAAGAAGGGGAAGGTGGGTAGGGAGGCAAGCACAGACAACATGAACAAGGTGACAAAATTGGTACGCAAATACACATCTTCTGAGGAAGATCGTAAATGGGCAAGTAGAGGCTTGATTGGCACTGTGATTGGTGGGGCATCGATACCGCTTATTCAGAACCGAGTGGACGATGCAGGCTTCAAGGACTTAGACATTATTCCTTTGGGTGCAGATAAGGTGTTTATACACACCCTCTCAAGTGGAAATGTTTTCGATATAGTGGGAGGAGCGAAACAGTTCTTTGATTTGTTATTTTCTAGCATGGTTCGGTGGGATAAAGCGGTGCTGCCATTTCAAAGAGGAGCATGGGTCCGGGTTTATGGAATTCCGCTACAAGCATGGAATGAAAGCTTCTTTAAATTATGCGTTCTTAATTGCGGTAGGTATTTGAGAACGGACAATTGTTCTTTAAATAGGGAGCGATTTGACTATGCTAGAGTCTTGATTTCTACGCCGTCACTAGAGGTGCTTAATTTGTCCGATCAATTGATAGTTGATGGTGTGACGACGGACATTAAAATTGTGGAAGAATTGGGACTTAATCTTGGTGACGATGCTTGTCTTTATGAGGATGATGCTCAGTCCGAATCCTCATATTCAGAAGACATTCCTAATGACATCGAATTGAACAATCATGTTGCTACCTTGGCTGAACAAATTGTTAAAGATTTAGCTGCTGATGACGTTGTTATTACTGAAGCAAATTTACATGATAAGTCACATATGGCATCTCCAAATCCGGCTTCAGCTCCTGGACGTCCAGCAAGTCCACAAAATTCTCCTCAACAGTCTGATTCCATTTTTATCAACAAGAACCTTTATGTTTCTCAATCGGCTTCTGTTTTAGGAGGATCACCGCTAGCTTCAGCAACATTAAACTCAACACCTTCGTCTATGGAAAATGCTTCGGTTGGTAAGAAAAACACAGCAGCTGATCTGGACAACATTGTTGCTCAATTGCCGATAATAATTAATGATGTTGCAAAGGTTACAAGAAGGCAACGACGAGTCCGACCAGCTTCGGGTTCAGCTGAAGATGTGAGCTCGTTACGATCAGGTCCGTGGAGTGTGGACTGGTTACGAAATGTCCAAAATGGCGATATTGGTTTAATCTCTTCACATAAAAAACGGCTGAAAAAAGTGGGAAATGGTTGTGGTGAAAATAGGTGCAGAAGCAAGTTTTTGGCTAGTAAAAAGAAAGCAGGTGGTGTGCTTCGACATCCGGTATTGACACTGAAAAAGGTGGCGCGGTTACCAAGCAAAGATAGAGAAGAAGTTATGAAAGTTCTCAGCAATTCAAAGGTTTTGAAGAATTTAAAACAGAAAATCCGCAATCGCCGTCGTCAAAGAGAAAGAATAACAAGGTCCTTGGAGGAGGTTAACGTCAGCTCAAATAATGAGACTTCCTCTATGGCTTCAGTAAATGGTGATTGGCAAAGTTGGGTGGTTCTAAAGGGTGATGACAAGACAAAGGCGGATGACATAAATGGTATTGGTGCAGCAATTGGAGTATCTTTTACAGGTACTACTCACAATAAATTTAGTGTATTATCTCGTTCAAAAAAAGTGGATGATGGGCCTGTGTTGACGCTTGTAAGAGATGAGGGAGGCGGAGCTGATGTGGGTGCCTAATTGGAGTCGGCAGGTGTCGGAGAAGGGCGGGGAGGGGGTGAGTAATGAAGTTGGTTTCTTGGAATGTGCGGGGTTTGGGTGGTTTAGAGAAGAGAAGAGAAGTGAAGAAGTTGGTAGTGGAGAAAAATCCTTTTATTTTATGCTTACAAGAAACTAAATTATCTGTGTGTGATGATCCTTTGTGTAAATCTTTATGGGGTGACTCGAGTCATGCATTCTCGTATCGACCATCAGTGGGGGCCTCTGGGGGGATTTTAATTTTGTGGGACACTTCGGAAGTGGAAGTCTGGTCATCCATTAGTCAGGATCATTTTCTTCAAATTCATGGTCGTTTTATGCGCACAAATGAAGAGTTTTATTTATTTAACATTTACGCTCCATGCGAGTCTTGAGATAAACAAGACCTATGGGCATCTTTGTCTGTCCGTATCCAGGCTTTAAGGGGTGCGAAGGTGTGTGTCTGTGGTGATTTTAATGCGGTTAGATGTGTGGAGGAACGTAGGTCCGCAAGGGGGGGCAGTGTCGCTAATGACCATCATCATTTCAGTGTGTTTATTGATGACAATGGTTTGATCGATTTGCCGTTATGTGGACGCCGTTTCACGTGGTTTAAAGGGGATGGCACCGCTATGAGCAGAATTGATAGATTTTTACTGTCTGAAGAGTGGTGTTTACAGTGGCCTAATTGCTTTCAGGTAGCCCTGCTTCGGGGTCTATCTGATCATTGCCCGCTCCAGTTATCTGTGGATGAGGAAAACTGGGGACCGCGTCCATCTAGAATGTTGAAATGCTGGCAAGATATGCCGGGATATAATCAGTTTGTGAAAGTTAAATTGAAGGCCTTTCAGTTAGAGGGGTGGGGCGGTTATGTGCTTCGCGAGAAATTAAAATTCATTAAAATTGCTTTGAAGGAGTGGCACGCGGATCATGCAAACAATATCCCTGGAAAAATTGAATCTTTAAAACAACGGCAATCAGAATTTGATGATAAAGGTGAAGACGGAGAGTTGTCTGCGGATGAAATTCATGAATTGCGGGAAATAACAAATGATATTCATTCCATGTCTCGCTTGAATACAAGCATTATGTGGCAACAGTCGCGGTTACTTTGGTTGAAGGATGGAGATGCTAATTCTAAATATTTCCATTCGGTTCTTTCTAGTCGACGTCGTCGCAACTCCATTATTTCGCTTTTGGTGGACGGTAATATTGTGGAAGGGGTTCAACCTATTCGGAATGTCGTGCTTTCCCATTTCAGAGAACACTTTGCGGCCAAGCATACTACTAGGCCGGGGATTGATAATTTACCTTTTAAATGTTTATCTCATGCGGATGGCAGCGGTTTAACAAAGCCGTTTTCAGCAGTCGAAGTTAAAACAGCAGTTTGGGATTGTGATAGCTACAAGAGCCCCGAACCCGATGGGGTCAATTTCGGTTTCATCAAAGAATTTTGGGACGAGTTAAAGGAAGATGTTATGCGCTTCATCTCAGATTTTCACAGAAACGGTAAACTGACAAGAGGTATCAACACTACTTTCATTGCACTTATTCCGAAAATTGAAAGTCCCCAACGTATTAATGATTTTAGGCCTATCTCTCTGGTTGGTTCTCTTTATAAAATTTTGGCTAAAGTGTTGGCTAATAGGCTAAAACTGGTGATGGGAAAAATTATATCAGACTCTCAGACTGCTTTCGTAAAAAATAGACAGATTTTAGATGGGATTCTGATTGCTAATGAAGTGGTAGATGAGGCCCGAAAGAACAAGAAGGAATTATTGTTGTTTAAAGTTGACTTCGAGAAGGCATTTGATTCGGTAGATTGGGGGTATCTGGATTTAGTTATGCAAAAGATGGCTTTTCCGGTTTTATGGAGGAAATGGATCAAGGAATGTGTAACGACTGCAACAGCTTCAATTCTTGTTAACGGTAGCCCTACAGATGAATTTCCTTTGCAAAGGGGTCTGCGACAAGGGGATCCCCTCTCTCCCTTCTTGTTTTTGATAGCCTCAGAGGGTCTGAATGTTATGATGACTTCGGCGGTGCGAAATAATATTTTCAATGGGTATGCGGTTGGAAACTCAACTTCGGTTGTGGTTTCCCACCTCCAATTCGCAGATGATACTTTACTACTTGGTACTAAGAGTTGGACCAATGTGCGTGCCTTGCGTGCGGTCTTGACTTTATTTGCAGAGATGTCTGGTTTGAAAGTTAACTTCAACAAAAGTCTGCTGGTTGGTATTAATATTGCGGATTCGTGGTTATATGAGGCGGCCTCTATTTTAAATTGTAAGGTGGGCAAGGTTCCGTTTGTGTATCTTGGATTATCGATTGGTGGTGACCCCCGAAGGCTAGCATTCTGGGAACCTGTGTTAAAAACAATTAAAACTAGACTATTGGGGTGGCAAAGCCGGTTTCTTTCCTATGGAGGTCGGTTGGTCCTTCTGAAGTCTGTTCTGACCGCATTACCTGTCTATGCTCTTTCCTTCTTCAAGGCTCCGTCAGGTATAATCTCTATCATTGAATCTATGTTTAATAAATTTTTTTGGGGAGGGAGTGAGGATAACAGGAAAATTTCCTGGATTGCTTGGAGCTCTGTTTGTTTGCGTAGGGAGTATGGCGGGTTGGGGGTGAGGAGACTGCAGGAATTTAATAGTGCTTTGTTAGGTAAATGGTGTTGGCGGATGTTGGTAGATAGAGGCGGGTTATGGTATAGGGTTCTGGTTGCGCGGTATGGTGAGACGGCTGGGCGGTTGGAGGTTGGGGGCCGGAGTGTTTCATCTTGGTGGCGGGAAATAGCGAAGATTAGGGATGGGGTAGGCGATGTAGAAGGTGGCTGGTTTGCAGAGAGGGTGTCAAAAAAGGTAGGAGATGGCACTAGTACGTTCTTTTGGTATGATAGGTGGCTTGGTGATGCTCCTTTTTGCACTAGGTTCCGTCGTTTATTCGAATTAGCGTCTAATAAACTGTGTACGGTGGCTGATATGGTTGCTCTTGGTGGGGAGGTTGACGGAGAGGGGTGGGGTTGGAGGCGACGATTAAGGGTGTGGGAGGAGGAGATGTTAGAGGAGTGTAGGCAATTAATTAATGGTGTCATTTTGCAGCACAATATTTCTGACAGGTGGCAATGGGACTCTAATTCCACTGGTGGTTATAGTGTGAGCGGCATCTATCACCAACTTACAACTCAGGCTGAACCTCCAGACATTACTATTAGAAATCTTATTTGGCATAAGCAGGTGCCGCTGAAGGTCTCCATTTTTGCTTGGCGTTTGTTACGAGATAGGTTGCCGACAAAGAACCATCTTCGGAGGCGTGGCATAATCAACGACGAAGCAGTTAATTGTGTTTCAGGGTGCGGTATGGCAGAGACTGCGCCACATTTATTTATTCATTGCGCTACATTTGGTTCATTGTGGCATATTATCAGGTCCTGGATCGGAATATCAGGTGTCGACCCCCTTAATATTGATGATCATTTTATACAGTTCACTCATTCTACAGGTCACACAAAGGCTCGTCAATCTTTTCTCCAACTTATTTGGTTACTTTGTGTTTGGACGGTTTGGAATGAACGAAATAATAGACTTCATAATAATATCCAAACCACGGTCGAACAACTAGCTGATAAAGTAAGGTTTCACTCTTTATGGTGGCTTAAAGCTAACAGAGCCAATTTTATGTACGGTACACAAAGATGGTGGTCGGACCCTTTATTATGTTTGGGTATCGACTGACTTTTGATTTGTCTATTCTTTGTATGTCTGACTGTTATTAGGGGTGGCACTTTTAGTACATCTTGTACTTAGGTGTTTCACTGCCGTTGTTAATATATTCCATTTTTATGTCTTCAAAAAAAAGTTAGATATTTATAACAAATTAAATTAATTTTTTTTTGTTTAAGTCATAAAATATTTGCATCATTACCTTATTTTCATTAAACTTAGTTAAATTCACTGCTATCAAAATTGAGTTCATAAGTGTATTATTCAATCTTTATTTGAAACAAAGTCCATTCATTACTTGATTTATATTGTTGTTGATGAAATAGTTATCGGTAAAATTTGGCTTGAATTGAAAAAACAAGAATAAAAAAAATGTGTGTAAATAATCATGTTTGATGTCATAAACATTTTTGGGACTACCAACTCAATGTTAGATGGTTCATAAGCAATTTCTACCGAAGTTGACCAAAAAAATGGGTAACAATGCAAATATTCTATGAGAAATGCTAACGAGTGCCCTAAGACACTCTTTAACAACCTTATATTGTAGGTTTTTATTAAAAACGATGAATTTAATGCATTGGAAATTAAATTGTTTGACTTTTTCAATAATCATTTTCTTAATTAGAAATCCTTAAAGAGTCTCTTTAGGCCACTCATTTTTTTGAACAAACAAAAATGGATTATATAAACACTGCTATAGCAGTCCTCTCAGCACAAGGTGTACCGAAAAGACTACTAGAAAAGATACAAGCAGTTCAAAAGAATTACAAGAAGTGGTTAACCAATGCCTAAACACGACAATGGACTCGACCACCGCAAATGATCACCAAACATAAAAACAACATTTTTGGCTTTCATCCACCACAATGAATGATACTTTACTTTATCTAATAATTGAGCTATAGAATTTTCTTTTTGCTTAAAAAGCCTATTATTTCTTTCACTTCATAGAACCCACATCGTAAGTAACCAAATAAGCTGGAGAAAGCACCTCCTCTATTTCAAACCACCTGTATAATAAGAAAATTGAACACAATGATCTGAAATATCACAATGATCGACACCATCAAAGCCAATCCAAGACCTCACTAAAGGCCATAAAGAACCAAAGCAGCTGCAAGACAAAAACAAATGGCGGGCATCTTCCACCATACCACATCCTGACACACATAAGCACACCTCTATATCCAGGATACCACGGTTTGCTAAGTTAGACTTAGTAGAAAGTCGATCGTGAAGCAACCGCCGAGCAAAAATAGACACCTGAAACGGAACCTGCTTGTGCCAAACCAAATCATCCCAATGCCTATCCTGCGGCATCTCCTGATTAGTGAGCATAGCATACACACCTCGAACCGAGTACCCATCATTAGGATCCAGTTGCCACTGCCACACATCATAAGAAAGAGGCTGCAAAGAAACGTTAGTAAGTAACAACCTACACTCCTCTAGTAGCTCCTCCTCCCACACCCACAAAACCCTACGCCACTGCCACCCTTCACCTGTCGCCCCCCATCCAAGAGAAAACATATCTTTAACAGTTAATGATTTATTCAAAGCTAAATCAAATAACCTGCTAAATCGAATCCGGAAAGGGACATCACCACACCATCGATCATGCCAAAACAATGTATGCTCACCATCACCCACACGCCTAACCACACATCCCTCAAACCAACCATCGCCGCCCCCACCAATTCCATCCCTAAACATATCTTTAGGCCACTCATTAATAAGACTTACAAGACCAATTTAGAATTAAAAAACTAAAAGGACTAACTTGTTGTAAACATCTAGCTTAAAGGAGTGAATGAGGTGTTTTTCCAAGATTATAATTGAAAGTTATAATTATATTTTATAAAAAAAAAAAAAATTGCAATCGTGTATTTAGTTATTTACATAGTAGCTTTCCTAAAATAAAAAATTATTTACATAGTAGCTATAGCTATTAAATTTTTATAAGATTTCAATTCCTTAAAACTTTGATTCAATTCTCAAGACTTTTCATTGAATCTTGTAAACTTGTAGTGTATGGTAATGTGAAAAATATATATATATATATATATATATATATATATATATATATATATATATATATATATATTAAGGAAAATAAATATAAATATAAAGAAAATATAGTATGCAAAATAAATAAATAAATAAATAGTTATTATACAAACATGGGTACTAGAGAACTATTTTTTTAAGAGACAAATTAGCTGCGCATATTTAGGATTTTTTTTTTATATTATTTTACTTAAAAAAATCGATTATGATTAGTTATTATCAAATCAATTAAACTGGATTGCTAGATATTTTATGGGTGGTGAAGGATCTAATGAGCTCTTGCACGAACAAGACATTGTCATTGGTTTTGTTTAGGCCCAACATTATAACGTGTGAAACTGATGTGTTGTTGTAAAATCATGAAATTATAATAAGCGTGACTTAGTCAAGAGTTTGCACATTAGGCTGGCTGAAAGTGAGAGTTCAAGCGAATGGTGTTTATTTCCTCTCTTTTCATTCCCTTTAATATTCCATCTAAATCACTATAATACATGAAGATATTTAACTTTGGGATTATAGAATAACTAATTTGTGAGAATTTTATTAGTATTTTAAGATTAGAGTTAAATTTTAAAAATATTTAAAAGAATAATGGTTATGATTAAAGAATGTATATATAATTAATTAAGTAAAATTTTAAAGAATGTAAAAATGCACAACCACTCAAAAAAATGAAATATGCGCAGCTAATAATTCAAAAGATAATGTATACTATAGAACTTTTAGAATTAAGTTTGTTTGAATGATGGATTTAACATGAACCCCATAAATAAGGATATATCAACTACAAAACAAGCATTTTTCCATGGTGTTGTTAAACTTGAAAGTTAGTAGATGATTTGGATAATAACTCTCAACAATAACAATCTTTTTGCTTCAATTGATTATGCTAAGAAATGAACTTTTTTTCCTCGGTTGTAGGTTTCTTAAATTTTTGAAAGAGTGTTAAGTACATATTTCGTGTTTTCTGAGAGCTACTAAACTAATAAAAGCATAGAATAAATTGCAAAGCAAAAAGATAAGGTAAATTACAAGAAAAATGATTACTTTGATTAATTGTGTGTGTCTAAAATGAGATCCACAATATATCCAAAACATTGTGGCCTACAAAATCTAACACTGACCGCCATATTCAGTTATTCTCGTGGGTGGGTGGGTGGATGGTGTGTTAGTTCCCGTTGATGGTTGTATGTGGCGCCCCACGTTTGATTTTGCTTCTCTTATTTTACTAGATTTCCATTTCTCTAACCCCACGCGTTCTTCGCCACTTCTAATCATGCTCCAAATAAATAGTTGTTTTCAATTCGTGGAGCTATAGACTTGGAATGATGGGCTAATTCGACAATTATATCAAATTGCATTAGCAATAAAATGATAAGTAATGATCTCTACATAGATTGTTGTTTCTACATGGAAGTTAATCAATACTTAAATAAAAAAATAAAATTGGGGTGTTTTCAAGAGTTTTTTTAAGGAAGGGATTTTCAAGAGTTGGTTTGCAAAAGAAAATAAAAGAGTTTAATTCAGAATGATGACAGACGATTAGGATTTTCTGAATCCCATTTATATTCTTGTTTGATAATATTAGGTCCTAAACAATAACAATTTGAGATATATGTTCAGGGCCGTTTGACATAATGGACCAAGACCAATTTCTTGGCTCAAAATCCCGTTTATTTAAAATAGAACCCCTAATATCTTAAATGAAATTAATTTTATAAAAAACTTTATTGATTGTAAAGCTTTCAACCAACTAATTAATTTTCTATGTCTAGATAAATTAATTAGATAACAGTATACCTATATTAATTTACAAAACATAAGTAAATTACAACTTAGAATTGATTCAAAGTTGATCAAACAATGAAAAACATTAAACACAAGGTATAATGAATAAAGATAGTTCAAACTACATTAATAAATGACATCCTAGATTATATGGTTCAAACAATACCATAGAGTTCCATCATTTAATCATAATCTTAATAGCTACTCATAAATCATAATGTTAATAGCTACTCATAGTTGTAACAAAGATACAATCAAAAGGTTAAAGAATTACACATACGAAAAGAGTGATGCATGTCTTCGATATTGTCGCCAAGAGGTGAAAATCGCCATTTTAGGTTGTTGTAATTGCACTCCAAGCCAATGAATTATCAAAATTTAGAACTCTTTCTTTCTGGAAGAATAGTCGATATAAAAATCTATTTTTCTCTAGCATACACCGTGTAAAGCACGGCGTGTGCCACGCATCCAACTTAAGTTGACTTGGCACATTGTGAATGTTTAATTTATGTGTT
Source organism: Medicago sativa (assembly GCF_051527215.1). Lineage (NCBI taxonomy): Eukaryota > Viridiplantae > Streptophyta > Magnoliopsida > Fabales > Fabaceae > Medicago > Medicago sativa. The sequence continues at coordinate 86,537,705 of NC_140749.1, forward strand.
GCGCACACATAAGAAAAAATTCCCTTTGCTTGCACTTCTAGTGTGTGTCGCGCAAACTCCATGAGCAGGGTGCGTGCATCTGAAGTATTTTTCACTTTATATATCCACTCTTCATAGAGCTTCACCTTTGACATGTATTTGGGACATAATTTCCCCAAGTTATCTAGACTCTGTCTCTTCACTGTGATTGGTCTTCATACCTCCGTAACATCAACAGAGTGTCTTCCGATCGGATAAACACATTGTTCTATAATAAAAAGACTATGACATTCAATATATAGAGTTGTCTAGTTGGAGAAATACACGACTCACAAAAGACTTTAATCAATATATTAATGAATCTTTCTAAACTTATCAGTAACTCACTAAAATCCTCTAAAAAACCTAACATAAAATGAAGAAAAAAAACTTTATAAAACAATAAAATACATGTTATGACGAGGAGTTATCATGACCTCAAACTTAAATTGTTGATTATCCTCAAGCAACAAAATAGTCATACATTCAGTAGAGCAACATACCTCTCCGACTACGATCAACCTTGATGCTTATATCATCATATTTACACTTATGCCTTCCCGTTAACTTACCACTTTGATTCTCAAGGAGTTCAATCAGAACATGCACAAAGAGATATCTCAGCATTCAAACACACTCAATTCTCTATTTTCACTCTCATTGATTCTCTCTAGAAAAGTATGTTGGGTAACCAATCAATCAACATGTTAATGCCATTTTACCATAGACTTGAAAAGAGTCTAAACAATCGTTTAAAGTCAACACAATAACACACGCTTTTTAGGTCTTTCATGGTTATATGAGACTTAGATAAATGTGGGATATAGTTGGGAAAATAGGCTAAAAGTTGAGTTAGACATACATTATTATTCCTTTTCTATTAATTAATTGACCAACCTTATTAATTTTTGGCAAAACAACATGGGTACTAGAGAACTATTTTTTTTAAGAGACAATTTTTTTTACTTTTGGTTCTTTTTTTTTAGAGTAATGATATTTTGACATCCATTTGATGACAACTTTGTTGACAACCTTATTTTTCTCACTTCTTATTGGTCAAAAACAATGGAGAGAGAAAAAGGAAGAGAGAGGATAACAACATCATGTGAGTATGAGAGAGAAAGTTGTCAAAAAGTTGTCAAAAAGTGGTTGTCAAAATATCATTTCTCTTTTTTTTATACTAATCTTAGATGGTTTAGTCTACATTTTCTCTAGTATGGACACCCTAAATTTAAAATGTTGTTGATTCTAAAGAGCAACCTCAAACTTAAAATCGAGCTAACTCTAATGAGACATGTTTAATTTTTTTTTTCAGGTGTATAGGCTTGTAATTTGATTTGTCATCGAAACAATGAGGGATACTTTTTTACAGGCCCGACGTTGGTTTAGCAAAAGCTAATTTTTAACTAGGTGGAGTGGATTGAAAAAGCTCGGGGCACAAAACAAAAAGCTCCGTAGTGTTTGTAAAGTATAACCAATAGACTTTAGAGAAGCAATATAAGTTATAGAAACTAAACATCAAGCAGGGATACACTCATATGCAAAAATAAAAATAAAAACATGATAATCAATGGAATAATTTGGCACAAAATCTCACTAGTAAGGTAATTAAAGAAAATAGATGGTTGTATCTCTTTACGTGTTCCTCAATGACAACGCTTATGAACTTCCATAATAAACTTGCTTTTAGACTTGGTGTTGAGAACAACTTTATGAGCTATGGTGAGGTTGACTTCCAATAGATTAGAAGAACCTAACTAGATGTGATGGTCGGTTAGCAAGTACATTAAATTATCATCAACTAGTAAGATTTATAAGTTCATATCCACAAGGATTATTTCAATTTCAATTTGACAAATCAATTATACATAGGAGACCTATTTTAGATTATGAGACCAAAATATAAAGATCAAATTGACCAATTTTAATAAAGAGACCAAATTAGTTTTTTAAAATTAATTAAGGCACTAAAGAGATATTTAAGCCTAACTATAAACATCGACGAGTTTAAGAACTCAAGTTCAAATTGATAAGGAGTAATAAATATGTACTGCTTACGGAGACATTTAAGAACTCAAGTTCGAATAACTCCATTAAATTTCTATTTGAGAATTTTGCAGAGTTAACTTAAAATGGAATGGTTGGACCGTATTGGGTAAAACAAACCGCACAATAAGAGATATGCACCCTACGAGTTTGTAGTGGACCGCCTAGATAGTAGCAATAATTGCTTTGATAGCTAAGTAACAATTGCCATTCTATCGTCGACCAAGAAACTCAACGGCTTGATTTTGATCTTTTGGATGATATTCAGTGTTTACTGTTTACTAATCATCCATTCTAAGTTATACTCCCTTCTTCCCAAAGCTATCGGTTGTTTTACAAATGTTAATGCACATTTTCAAAAAGAGCGTTGCTATAATATTTTAAAGGAAAATGTTAACTAGTTCCCCTGGAGCACTAGTTAAGGACCTTAAATGGTAAACTTCTATGAAAATTATTGTAGCCAGTGCATTGAAAATTGAAAAGTTTATCATTTTTAAAAAATAATTACTTAATTTAGAATGCTTAAAGAGTGCCCCGGAGGTACTCGTTCACAAGACCCTTTAAAATATTCATCAAGACAAATCTAACATCTTATATGTTATAATTTGTCTTTATATAATAGTAAAAAAAATTATCAAAGTATGTTATGTGAATATATAATACACATAATCAAACAATGTCACTTGTTTTGGGACGGAGAAAGGAAGTCATTTTGAACATCTTCAACAAATTAAAAAATTTAATTAATTTTTTATTATAAAGAGAAATTATAAGTTACTTTACAAATATGAGAAGTAAATTAAATAATTGAAGGAAGAGAAGTAATAATTAAGTATATAATAGAAAAATAATATTAATTTTTATTGATATTGTAAAGTGACTTATAATTTGAGACAACCATTTTTCTCAAAATAACTAATAATTTAGGACAAAGAGAGTGCAATCTAATGTATAAAAATGGATATTATACGCATGTTGATATAGTAAAAAATACTTCTCGAACAAGTGTCTTTTTCTCATTAAGATGACATTTGTTAAAGAAGTAAATATAGCAAAACTATCTTGAAACTTTTTTTTTCTTCAAGAATTCGTGGCTAGAAATTTATTCTATGAATAAGTGAAGAATTCAAAATTTAAATACCGGCCTTTACATATCGTAATGTTCTTGTCAACTGAGTTATGCTAACAAAGACAACTATCTCAAAACTTGTGTAGTCAATATTTTTCTTTGTTTCTTTATCAAATGCCTCAAGGATGCTAGATAACATAACAGAAATCAAAGTTGTATATTTATATGATGTCCAATGTCAAAATTTGCCTAAAAGTAATTTATGATTTTAATTTTAAGAACATCCTTTGTACAAAATACTACCTTCAAGACTTATTAGTTAAAAATATATTTACCGTGTCTACAAAATTATCAAGTTATTTTTTCCGTCTACATAAAAAAAAAAACACTTTTTAGTCTTATAAAATTACTATGCAAGTAGTTTTATCCAACTTTTAAGTCAACATATATTTTAGAATGGTTGTTTGCATGCACTACAAAAAGTTCAACAAAAAAAAAGTTTAAAATTTGATTTCTAAATTCAAATTTTTCTCTCTCCATTAAAGTCCTTAAAAAAGAACGTTAATTTACATATAACTAGTTTAGAGACCCGGCGTTGCCCGGGTTAGATATTAAATAAGTTTTATAAGTTTGTGTGCACGAATACACGTGTCAGTATATTAGATTGAATTTATTTAAATTTACAATTATAATAATATCATAAAAATAAATATAAATATTTCAAAAAAAAATTAAAAATAAATATAAATGATGAGATGAATGTCCAATGCAAGAATAAAAAGTGTAACAAAATCAATAATGAATTAGTCCAAGTGGTAATAGTTTTGGGTCCTTTAAACATAAACTATTACTTTCCCACCCTATTGCCTTCTCCCGCGCCCTGTAAAATTTCTAAAAATGCCATTGTGCATTCCGGATTTTAAAATTTGGATTCATGTTTACTATTTCGGATTTTATAATATGGACAATTCTTATGTATAATCAGCCATCAGACTCTCTCACATTTCAATAGTTTTGAGTTTTCCTTTTAAAAACAACAAAAAACTAAGTAAAAAAATGCTAAAAACCTTTCAAATAAAATCATAAAAATATAAAAAATAGTACCAAAAAATTCTAAAAATCAAATAAAACTAATGGAAATTTTTTCGGATTTTTCTGAGAATATGAAAAATTAATAAAAATGAAAAATGTGTCTAAACGATGGAATTTTGGATTTTGAGGGGCGGAGTCCCGTAAGAAGTCCCTTCTTAGGGAGTCATGGTCCTTGAATTTTTTCTGATTTTCTGGGGATGTTTCGGAGCAATTCGATCAAGTAGCCCGAAAACCCGATTTTTGTTAAATAAAATATTGGTTTTTAAAAATAGAAAAAATAATAAAAATATTGAGAATGAATGTGGAAGTGACATGTGGCATAAAAAACCTTACTTTATATATATACTATTGATTGATTGATTGATTGATTGATGTGTAGTTTGTTGAGATAAAAAATACTGAGTGCATAAGATCAAAAGTTTGTTGAGATATTTATGTTAAATAAAATAGAAAAAATAATAAAAATATTGAGAATGAATGTGGAAGTGACATGTGGCATAAAAAACCTTACTTTATATATATACTATTGATTGATTGATTGATTGATTGATGTGTAGTTTGTTGAGATAAAAAATACTGAGTGCATAAGATCAAAAGTTTGTTGAGATATTTATGTTAAATAAAATAGAAAAAATAATAAAAATATTGAGAATGAATGTGGAAGTGACATGTGGCATAAAAAACCTTACTTTATATATATACTATTGATTTTACATTCAGAATAAATTGATTTTTATAGGAGTGGATTATGATAAATTTATTTTTAAACTTTTCAAATCTTTATTAATCACTTTAGATATTTTTATAGATAATTAATGAGAGATTCGGACAGAATTGACATAAAATAATTTTAAATTCTAAAAATACAAGTAAAAAAGGAACAAAAATGAATTTAAAAGAGGGAATAGTTTTTCTCTACAATAGATAATTAAAAGTGTTATTCATGAAAGAAAGTTAACTGACATTGTTTTAAACTTTGAAAATGATAAAGGAATCGAGAAAAGAAATAGAGGAAGTACTCTACATCCTTAGTTATTAGTCTTACAAGAAGATGAATGCTAGCAACACTCCCTTTTGAACACTCTCTATAACATTTACTGTTTCATTGGATCAAATCAAAAGATGTCCCACAGTGATTTAAATCTATAAGAGAATGAATATTAAAGAGAGTGTTCAAAAAAGAGTATTGTTAACACTACTCCATACAACAATACACTCTCCGGTCACTAATATAAGCAAAAATCCACTTTTTAGATAATGATGTATGTGGTCTTTATTATATGTCACATACAACATTAATTGAATGTATCTAAAAAGTGGATTTTTGCTTATATTAGTGACCGGATGGTGTATATCGGTTGTGGCAATAAGTTGACGGTTTTTTCCAGGCACTTTTGAAGAATTGTTGGTAACTTATTAATAAATAATAAAAATTAATCACATAAATAAATTTACTAGTAAAGTAAAAATTAATTTGTAGGTACCACTTACAAATTTGCTCATTGCTCATTTTCATTGTTTGTTGGCAAATTGCCCTTAATTTTTCCGTTGAGTCTTTTCTCATATTTTGAAAATGAAAAATGTATGGATAGGTTGGTATTGTGATAAAAAGAGAGATAGAGATAAAATGAGACGTGTCATGTAAGCACAACTTAAATGATAGCTGTAAGGACAATATTATACAAGAATTTGGGTTTTAAACATGACTCTCCACTTCTTCACGTTTAAAAATATGAGTCAGCCACTTGACTATTTAACAAAAAATAAAACAAAATGAGGTGTTCGATGGATGAATGAATGAGGAAATGAGGTTTTTTTGTTACAAAATATGAGGTGTTCAAGTATCATGGTTCTTTTCTAAAAAAAAAAAAATATCATGCTTGTTTAGAAATATTCAAGGCTTTATTTTAAATTAAAAAAAAACAAGAATAAAATAGGATGAAAGGACAAATTATATTTGGATAAAAGTTACAGAAAAAAAAAATAATAAGGAAAAAAATCTTTCCCTTTAAATAGCATTGCTGTTCTAAATAAAATTATGAAAGAGTCAATTTTAGATGGAAAAAGAAAGAAATAAAATGAGTTATTCAATCAAGATAATCGATACATAAAAGCAGTGACCAGAAGAATCTCTGGTTTGCTTCATTCACATGCATATATAAAATGATAAAAATGCAACCAGTAGAACACTCACTTTTCTCAAAGAATGTCCAGGTTCATCAAATTAAAACAAAACTTCACAAACTCAAAAGTTCAGGAAACAGATCATGATCGCCGCATACATATGTAAATTCAAATGGACTGGACCCCTAATTCCATGCGTTAAAACACGTACGCACTTAATGTGTCACCCATGCAGCCCAAATTGTTCATAACCTACCTAATGAAACTTGCCAAATTTCTCAATTTTGTTCATTACAACACTCGTCAAGCTACATGGCACATTGTGGCCAAATGCCTATGCACGTTACTCTTCTAGCGCTATCTTCTATCTTCTATCAGTATAAATATCCCTTATCTCACTCTTTATTTCATCATTCAAATTCAAAGTGAACTACTGAAATTCAAATCATGGCTACCACAATCAAATCACGATTTCCACTTTTGCTGTTGCTGGGAATTATTTTCCTGGGCTCAGTTTGTGTCTCTTATGGCATTGTGGGTGAGAAAGAGGAACGACACCCTGGACAATGGAAACCTCCACGTGAGAGGGAGGATGACGAACGTCGTCCTGCTGGACAATGGAGACCTCCGCGTGGAGGTCGTCAAGAAGGCCATGAACAATACCCTGGACGATTTCCAAGTGAAAGGGAGGAATATGACGAAGACGAGCATCAGGAACGTCGTCCTGGACAACAAAGACCTACACACGAAGGTCGTTGGGAGGAAGGCCAAGAACAACGCCCTGAACAATGGAGACCTTCACGTGGAAAGGAGGAACGTGAGAAAGAGGATCAACCTGGACGTGAAAGAGAGAAATGGGAGAAACGAGAAGATGAAGAGTGGAGAGGTCGCCAACGTCATGAAGATCCAGATGAGAGGGCGAGGTTGAGGCATAGAGAGGAGAGATGGCCAAAGGAAGAAGAGCATCAGAAAGGGGATAGAGAGGAGGAAGAAGGTTCTTCTGAGTCATCAGAAGGAAGGAGAAACCCATTTTTCTTCAAGTCTAACAAGTTTCAGACACTTTTTGAGAATGAAAATGGTCACATTCGTCTCATCCAAAGGTTTGATAAACGTTCAAACTTATTTCAAAATCTAAAAAACTACCGTCTTTTGGAGTACAGAGCCAAACCCCACACCATCTTCCTCCCCCACCATGTAGATGCTGACTTCATCCTTGTAGTCCTCAGTGGTAATTATCATTCATTTTGTTTACTATATATAACATTTTACGTTGTTAGAACAATTTGAGTTCAACATCCAATTAATAGTAGTTTTTCTTCTTCATTTTACATACATAACTAATTTGTTTGTTATTATATGTGTATGCAGGGAAAGCCATACTTACTGTGTTAAATCCCAACAATAGAAACTCGTTTAACCTTGAGCAAGGTGATACTATTAAAATCCCTGCGGGCACAACTGCTTATCTAGTTAACCAAGACAATGATGAGGATCTTAGGGTAGTAGATCTTGTCATACCCGTTAATAGGCCTGGTAAATTTCAGGTAATTAATATATATAATGCTAAACTTTTCCTCAAATGCGCCACATATATAAATAGTTTACACCAATACTAGTTTTTCCATTTGTAACAATTGATCATTATCCTTCTTCTTGTAGGCTTTCGACCTATCTGGAAATCAAAACAACCCATCATACTTTCGCGGATTCAGCAAGAGTATTCTAGAGGCCTCCTTTAATGTAAGCATGCAAGCAAGCAGCACATGTTATTTGACTTAATTTGTATAAATTGTCATCAACTCTTTCATATAGATTTACATATTGTGTCCTTGTTTCTATGGGTGCAAATATAGACCAACTACGAGACCATAGAGAGAGTTCTCTTAGAAGAGCACGAGCATGAGTCGCAGCAAAGGAGAGGTCGTAAAGGGAGACCGCAGAGCCAAGAAGCTAATGCAATAGTCAAAGTGTCAAGAGAACAGATTGAGGAACTGAGGAGACATGCCAAATCAAGCTCAAAGAAAAGCATATCCTCTGAGTCTGGACCCTTCAACTTGAGAAGCCGCAACCCCCTCTATTCCAACAAGTTTGGCAAGTTCTTTGAGATTACGCCAGAGAAAAATCCACAACTTCAAGACTTGGATATATTTGTCAGTCTTGTGGAGATCAATGAGGTAATCAAATAAACATATATAAACAACAAAATTCGACAACGATTTACATTTTCACTTGCTTAGTTAGATCGATTATGTAATTATTTAACCAAGCTCCACTAGAGGACTAATCGTGCTTGGAAAACCCGAGTTCGTTTTTTAGATTGAACAGTTCTTGATCAAACATTACTTACATTTCAACTGAACTCTAAATTATCGGTACCCTTTATCTAATTATGTAAACAAATTTTTGTTCAAAATTTTAGGGAGCTTTGTTGCTGCCACACTTCAATTCTAGGTCCACTGTAGTATTGGTGATTAATGAAGGAAAGGGACACCTTGAACTTGTGGGTCACAAAAGTGAGCAACAAGAGCAACGAGAAGACGAGGATGAGCATGAGCAACGAGAGCAGGATGAAGAAAAGGTGAGAAACATTGAAGTGCAGAGGTACAACACTAGACTGTCTCCAGGCGACGTTGTTATAATTCCGGCAGGTCACCCAGTAGCCATAAATGCTTCCTCAAATCTCAATTTCCTTGGGTTTGGTCTCAATGCTGAGAACAATCAGAGAAACTTTCTTGCAGGTATACTATATATATAACATAACTAAATTTAATATTGATTGATTATGTTATGCTTAGTTGAATATATAACAAATATCTAACTATGGTACTTTTTATTTGGTGATTGAAATTTGAAAGGTGAGGATGACAATGTGATAAGTCAAATAGAAAGGCCAGTGAAAGAGGTTGCATTCCCTGGATCTGCTGAAGAGGTTGATAGGCTAATAAAGAACCAAAGACAATCTTACTTTGCAAATGCTCAACCTCAACAAAGGGAGGAAGGAAGCCAGAAAAGAAAGGGTCCTCTGTTATCAATTTTGAGCACTTTGTACTGAGTGAGTGAGTAATCAACTATGTATAATAATATGCATGTAAGATGTAAGAACTAGGTAACTCATAATGAGTGAAGAATGTACATGCAGGCTCTTGTAACACTATAATAATAACTTGAGCCCCACTTTCTGCTATGAATAAAAGTTTTGTGTATAACATAATTGTGTGTTCATAAACTATTTCCAACTCCTATTTCAAACTTTTATACTTATTACGAAAATGAAGTAAGCAAATAAATTTGTGACCAGTATAATGATTTTTAAATTCCTATAAATTATTATTATTAAACAAATTAAAGACATCAAAAAACTCCAATACTATTTCAAGATGTTAAGTACCAGTACCTAGTGTCCGATCTCTCTCTCTATTACGAAAAATCAATAGTAACAATTATAAGCAATTTGTTATGTCTCCTTCGCCACATCCTATAATTTGTTCGGCTGAAAGCTCAACCGATCTTTTTCTAAGATCAAACTAAACTCAATTTAAACTCATGAACAAACTAGACTTAATTCAACTCAAGCTCATAAATAACTTAGTTTGACTCGATAACTCGAACCAAATAAACCAAAGGAACCAAAAGGACAAAAAAAACTAAGAACCACATGTTTTTGATCCCTATAAAATTGAGAATTTATATGTTTAGTCCTTACTTAATTTTAATAGCTTTTTTTAGTCCCTCCAAAAAAAAATTACTTATAATTTTAATCCCTGCTAAAACAAAGTTTGTTTAATTATCCTTAAACTCTTAAATTTTTGAACGATTTTTTAAGACAAGTTTAAAACACTATGAAAGGTTTATTTACTAAAATTTAGAATTTTCTAACATAAAACGAATTAAATATGAATTTTTTAAAAAGTCAAAAGTTAAAGATAAAAAGTAAATAAATCTGGATGTAGAAATCAAATTTTGCGATAATTTTTTGCGGAGGAACTTTTAGTGATATTCTAAACACGTCAGCAAAAAATTGTTCATCAACTTAAGAGTTTAAGCATAAATTAAACAAATTTGAATTGAGTAGGGACTAATACTCAATGAAACTAAACTTAAAGGTCCCAATTTTACAGGGACTAAAAACATATTTAACCCTACTATATATATATATATATATATATATATATATATATATATATATATATAAAAGAAATACAGTAGAAACTCTTTAATTTAATACTCGGTAAATTAATAAACTCTCTAAAATAATAAATTTGTCCGGTCCCGACTTGGGCCAATGTAAAAAATTGAAAAACTCGATAAAATAATAAGATAATAATTTTTCGGGAGATCCCTTTATAATTTTCGGTCCCAAGAAAATCATAAATTAATAATTCATAGAAACTGAAAAAAAAAATATATTAAGAATACATTGAACATATTTGTTCCTCTTGATTACATTTACTGTACTTCAAAAGTCATTATTGATTTCCAATGTATATGAACACAGTAGTTACTAATTTACGTTGAGTCCCAAGGTTCGCTGCAACGTAATTCTAAGAGGCATAGACTAATTTGCCTTTTTGTTTGGTATGTACAGTATAATTACTTAAAAACTCTTTAAATTAATAATTATTAATTTATCGATAAATTAATAACTCTTTAAATTAATAAATTTCTCCGGTCCTGACATTATTAATTTATAGAGTTTTAACTGTACATGATATAGCGTTGGTATAGCCGTTCAACACTCAAACATTCTTATTTTATAGCTCGTGTCCATGTTATGCTCTTTTAAAATTTTCGATGTGGGGCTTACAAACAAAGTGCTATGAAAATTTAAAGAGAAATCTACTTGTTAAATAGATTAACAGAAGGGTACCAATTTATTTTTATTTTTTAAAATATGAGGACCAAAAGTGCATAAGTTTTTGTTTTGAAGGAAAGTGCATAAGTTTTTATAAACTAATCGATGATTAAATTTTTAATCAAACAGTCAAACTTAAAAAAAAATATGTATCAAATAAAACATTAATATTGAGTGTTGTAATATTAGTGTAACGTTAGATCCATGTAATTTGATCTCTTTCTAATTATGTTCATTAGGGTGAAAAAGAAACGTAAAATTTTGAAATGACGAAAACATTATGTTTTATTTTTTAAGAATAAAATCAAAATTCCTTGTATTTTTAAGGACAAAAAATTTATTTAACCTTTAATTAAAGATAGATTATCAATTGGTTACCTATTTTCAATTTTAGATTAATCAATCACATTTCCGAGCTTCAACTAAATTATGAAACCTATAACTAATCATACATTGATCAAGCATAATCATACACTCAAACTGAAATAATAATTAAATGTGAAGAGGAAAAAGACATTGAAGGACTAGAACCACTATAGAGGCAGGGGGCTGTGATTTGTGTGAGTAAAGTATTGTTTTTTAATGTCAAATTTTATGAAGAAGGCGACGATATTCTACTTTGCATTTATATATATATATATATATATAGGGGAAATTGCACTGACCTCCCCTAAGGTTTCATGAAACAACATACACACCCCCTCTATTTTATCAATAAACATTAACCTCCCCTACTGTTAAGCTCCATCCAACTGCCGTTAAAAGCAAAAACAGAAACAATAGTATATCACCATCTCTCACCTTTTATCAGTCTGTTAATAACATCCCCATTCTAGAATTGATTCTTTGGGGTTTTGATTTCCACCAAAGAATCACCCAAACTTTTAATCCCCTATGAAAATTACACTAAAAAAATGGAGTTTCAGACCTAATTAAGGTATTGGGTTTTAAGAATTTTCGGTCTGGCAATTCAACAAATGTAGTAGGCAACAGTGACGAAATTACCATGTTCAAACAGAAAAACAAACTATTTATGTAACATGTGTTTGAGGAATATGGTATTAAGAGGTCTGCAACTCTTATGATGCAATATTCTTCAATGAAAATTGCAGAATTAGGGAAATTATGATAGTTGTGAAATGAAATTAAGAACAAAAACAATAAAAGAAAAAAAAGAATTGAGAAGCTTTCGGTACTACTAATAGCAATATTCATTGATTTGCAAAAAGAAGATTTCTCATTCAATGGAAAAGTGAAGGATTTTTAGTTTTTTTTGGTGGTGATCAATCTTTTTTTTTGTGGTGAAAGGTTTTTTAGATTTGATAGAATAGCAAACAGTGTTAGTAAGGTGTTAAGTTCAAAAGGGAGGTATCTATCTATTTTTAAAGATTTTAAGGGAGGTTAGTGTTTGTTTAAAAAATAGAGGGGGTGTCTATGTTGTTTCATGAAACCTTAGGGGAGGTCAACGTAATTTTCCCATATATATATATATATATATATTGAAGGTGAGAAAAACACAAGAAGGGGGGTTGAATTGTGTTTTGAAAAATTCTTCGTTTCTCTATGCAACTGAATACACTGATCAGAAGCTAAGTGAGACAGCTTCTGAAGTGATGATCAGAATCTAAATGCAGCGGAATAAAACAGAGAGAGAGAAGAAGAACGACACAAAGCAATTATACTGGTTCCTTCCACAATCCGGAAGTAGTCCAGTCCCCCTTGCACTTCCAAGGAGATTTCACTATGAGTAATATCTGATTACAAATGCTCAAGCACACAAGCAAGAGACTTCCAATGCTCAAGCACACAAGCAAGAGACTTCCTTTGCTCAAGAACACAATCAAGAGACTTCCTGCTCAAGCACAACTGCAAGAGACTTCCTAACTAAACAAAATTACACAGAAAATTGTTTAAGTTTGAACACTTGATATACAATCAGAGGTGCTCACAATACAAATCAGATACAGACTCAATGGACTTAAGAATTTCTAAGGTATGACTTTGAGACACAGAAATTCTAAGTGAATGCAGAACAATTTCAGCAGAGGTTTGGTACTTGTGAAAATCTTGTGAGTCTTTCGTTCAACGTTCTTGCATTACCAATTCTCTAGGTCTTCACTCCTTTATATAGAGGTGTGAAAGAGACGTTGTGAAATTGCCAGCACACCAAAGAGTCGTTGTTGAAGCTTGATCTTTCACCAATGATCTTTTGCCTGATTTGGTTGTTGTCCTATGAAGAACAAATTTGAAAACCATTCCTTATCCAAAGGAACATCTATGCAGGCGAGACCGTATTCTGGAGCTGTTTTCTTGTCTTGAAGCGCAGACACAAAACAGAGTAGTGGAGAACGTGGTTGTACAATTCGTACAAAGTACAATGTCAACGCTTTCGTCCAAATTGCAAACACACGCCTTCAAACACCTTTGAAATGACCGTTGCAATCTCCACTAATCCTTTGTTTGTGTTTTCGAATCCAATAGACAGCTTTTGCAATGATAAATCTTCAATTCTTGATTCTTTGCAAATCCAGTTGATATTCAGCTTCTGGTGAAATGGCTTCTGATGAGGCAGCTTCTGATGATACAGCTTCTGATGATGCAGCTTCTGATGAGATGACTTCTGCAGCTTCTGATGATGCAGCTTCTGATGATGTGGCTTCTGGACCTCTCGTCTTCAGGAGCACTATTCTTCAGGAGCAGCTTACTTCAGGAGCGCTATTTCTTCAGGAGCAACTTGACTTCAGGAGCGCTTTTTCTCTTCAGTAGCGAGTTGCCTTCAGGAGCTTCCAAGCTTCAAATTTTTGTTGTTTCCATAGCTCTTTATTTGCTCATTCAGAACCAATGATGATGTAACTTTATAATTATGGTCCTGTACACTTGAACAAATATTAGCTAGTCCAATTTACAATTTTTAATACCTTGTTATCATCAAAACTCTTTAAGGTTCATTGTTAAACACATTTTGTTCCAACAATCTCCCCCTTTTTGATGATGACAAACAAAAGTATTTAAAATTGATCAATTGTTGTTAATCTAATTAACAAGTTGACTTTGGGGTTCTGAGGTTTGTAAGCTCAGAATCTGAGGTTTGTAAGCTCAAACTCCCCCTGAGTCTGATAGTCTTTAAGGTGAGGTTTGTAAGCTCCCCCTAAGTTCTATCCAGGTTAATTAAATTCATTTTGCGCGCAATAATTATTATCAGAGCTTAAAAGCAAAATTGAAAGAATTTACTTATAGATAAGAAGAATGGTTCAATTAACTTTACTTGAATTTTGATACTCCTTCGTCCATTCATAGCTTATACCAATAAGGTAAAAAGATAGAAGTTTTTCAAAAATTTCAAATGCCATTAATGGGGCTCAGAGCCTTTAAATACTTGTCACATATACTCCCCCTTTTGTCATTATCAAAAAAAATAAAATAAATTTAAGCATAAAAGACAAAAAGATATGAGAAAAACTCAAACATGAGAGAGTATACTAAGCAAAGAACTAAATAAATCAGAGCAAAAAACATGTATATTCAATTGTCAGAAGCAGCTAAACAGTCAGAATCAGTAAGCATTCAGAAGCAAAAGAAATAAGGACTAAGAAATTTTAAAACAAACAACAAACAAAGAAAAAAAACACAAGGGTGTGCAACTAAGGGTTGGTTTGTTGTTGTTTCTTCATCTCTTCCATTTCTTCAATCTTCTTCTTCAACAATTCTTCAAGTTGTTGTTGCCTCTGAAGAAGAGCTTGTTCCCTTTCTTGAGCTTCTTGCTGCTGCTGTGCCATCTGTTTCTTCAGAAGCTTACACAGCCTTGCTTCTCTGGTCAAGTAATCCGTTTCAAAGAAGAAAGGCTGGTTTGCCAGGAGCAATGTAGAGCTTCTTACTCTCAGACTCTGATTCACATGCTCCATTACCCTTCTGACTGAAGCTTGCTTGACTCTGATGCATTTGGCCTTGATTTCTTCAATGAGCCCAGCTGCCCGGTTCTGAAGAGATGCCCAGGAGTCTTCATATGCACCTGTGAGATCAATTGTCCTTCTTTGATCCACCAGATTGTGCATCTGACTCAAGATTGTCAGAAGCTCAGAGTTAATATATCCAGATTCCAGGATGTTTGTGGGTGGATGTTCAAGGATTTCAAGATCAGAATCACTGATTTCTAAATCTTGAATAGGGTTAGGAACTGGAATGGTATGGTGTGTTTGTGTGTTAGAAGATGAGGGCTGGTCAGAATCAATGTGTGTGGTGGAGGTTGAGGCTTGAACATTGACTAGAGAGATGTCAACATCCATGGGAGTTGGTTCAGGAGAGTGTTCAGTTAAAGGTTGAGGTTCGGTTTCATTTGATGGTGGTTGTTGTGGTGAAGTTGTTGTTTGAATGTTGAGTTGGGGGTCAGTGATGGCTGTTGGTGATTGTGGGGGTGTTGTGGGTTTTTGTGGTTCAGGTGTTTGTTGATGGGGGTTTTCTGAAACAACATTTTCAGAAGCAGCAGCTTCTGGAGTTGTTTCAGAGGCTTTTTCTGAGGTGGACTCAACATTTTCAGGAGGAATCATGTTGAGAGGTTGAATGCAAAGGGGTTGAGGATTAAGGCGAAAGATAGAATCAATGACTCTTTCTCTCTGCTCAGCCAGTTCAGCCAACTTCTCATTAATTATGTGGCCAACTGGTTCATAAGAAGTTGACGAAGAGGGCTTATCGTTGGTTTTGGTTGATGTTGATTGGCTTTTTACTGGTTTTTGAAAAAGTTGAGCTAGGGGTACATCATCATCAGAATCATCAGAATCTGATAATGATGCGGATGCGGAATCTGAAGATATATTAATTACCTTTTCTGGTTCAGGATCAGAATCCTCTTTAGCAGATTCACTTGACACCTGCAACAGTTGCTTGGCTTCTGAAACTACAGACTCTCGTAGCTCAGCAGCAATTTCCAGAACTTTTTCAGCGGCTGCTTTCTTCTCTTGTAACTCTTTTAACTTTAAATCAGAAGCAGCTTGAGCTCTTAAGGTGATATGAGGAAAATCCTTGGTTCTCCTCAAGGCTGGCTTTCTCTTCCTCTTTGGTATAGCAGGTTGATCAAGAGAAATGTCAACACCCATGATCATCCTGGAGTCCATGTCTTCAATGACTTCTTCAATAGAAGGTACTGATGAACTACCAATTTTGAGCTTGTCAGCAGCAACTTTTGCCTTTCTAGCAGATTGTTCAACCTCTAGATATTGCTCTGCAGTCATCTTCCTTTTTGACTTTCTGC
Organism: Medicago sativa; assembly: GCF_051527215.1. Classification (NCBI taxonomy): domain Eukaryota; kingdom Viridiplantae; phylum Streptophyta; class Magnoliopsida; order Fabales; family Fabaceae; genus Medicago; species Medicago sativa. The sequence goes on from NC_140749.1 coordinate 86,554,151, forward strand.
CTCTGGCTCGTGGCAAAGCACCACCATACATTTCCTCTGGGATATCTTCTAATCTGATTCTCTCATTGGTTGCCTCAAAATGTTCCTTGATATAGTACATCTGCACTTCAATGGGATCCTTCTTGCAGATGGGAGGAAAGTCCTTCATAAGATCAGACTTAACAAGAGATTCACTTAAATCAGTTTGAAGTTTGGTGACTTCACTGATTAGCTTCATATTCAAGAGAGTATGAGCATTAATGAATTTTCCTGCTTTTGTGTCAAGTAGCTGATCTGTGAAGCCTTGTGATTGACTGAGACTGTCCAAGATACCTCCTTGATAGAATATCTCTGAGAGTAGTCTTCCATAAGGAACCCAGGGTTTATCCAGTAGTTGACTCTGCTTCAAACACTCTACCAAGTACTTGAACACGTATTTGGGCACATTCACCTTTTCCTTCTTGATGAAGTGCTGGAGAAGGACCTTCTGAGCTAGATTTGGCTTCACACAGTCACCACTTGGAAACAGGGTCTCATTCTGAATCTTCAGAAGCATCTTGGTTTCCATGCTCAATTCAGCATATTTCTTCTCCTTCTCAGAATTGTAAATCACCAAGTTGGCTTGCTTTTTCCAAATGCGTTTTTCAGCAGCATCTGAAAGATCAATTCCAGAGTAGTATCCAGAGGCTGCAGCCTTGAGAACATACTCTATGTGCCATTGTGCAATTCTTATTGGAATACCACAGATGCTGGACCTGATTTCATCTTCAACAAACGGCGCAAGACCCATTTCTTCTCTTGTTTTTCCTTCTAATTCAGGATACATTAGCACCATCTGACTTTCCTCCGTTAAGGATGCCGCTTTGTTGTAAACTTTTGCTCTTACCCAGAAGTGTCTAACCAGAGCTTCATATGTTGGTCCATTCAACATTCTGAAATAATCCAAGAGTCCTTGCTCTTCATAGTAGCTTCTGATTGAACACCTATGAAAATTCAGAGAATCAAAGTCCACTGGATTCTCTATCTGAACCTGCAAATCCCATTCTTCCAATTTCATGCTTCTTCCTCTGTAGTCATATTCAGGTACCATTCGTGAAGTAGATACTGAATCTTTTCGTTGCGAGCTTGATGATGCCATTTGATGATTGACGAAGATTTGAAGAAGATGAAGATTTTTAGGGTTCTAAGGTTGAGAGAATGCGCTTACTTCGCAAACGGTTTGAGAGCAAATGTGTTTGTTGTGAGTGAGTAGTGTGTGAATTGACAAAGTGTTAAAAGTAAAACGATTGCAATTCAAAAGAGACAAACAAACATAACATTAATGACAAAATTGGGGGCGCGTGAAAAGTACTTTCAAAGCTTTTAAATCATCATTGCCCTTTTAGTTATACACCAACACATACAGGCCACGTAAGAAGTTCACAGAGTAACTACCAGGTTAGTGGGCCAGAAGTTACTTTAAAAAGTAACTCCCAACGTTTCCACTAATTCAACTATTCAGAAGCAACAAATCCAGCTTCTGGACTTCAGATGCTGATGTCATCATCAGAAGCGAGTTTTCCTCAGAACCTCAATAAAGAGCTTCTGATGGACTACCGCTTCTGAACTAACTTCAGAACCTAAAATCCTATTCAGAAGCAAGCAATCATTTAATCAGACACGAAGTGCATGTTCAAATTTTTCTTTATAAAATCAAATCTTTCAACAGTTAAAGGCTTAGTAAATATATCAGCCCATTGATTTTCAGTATCAATGAATTGTATATCTAAAATTCCTTTTTGAACATAATCTCTGATAAAATGATGTTTGATTTCAATGTGCTTCGCTCTTGAATGCAAAATTGGATTTTTAGACAAACAAATAGCAGCAGTATTATCACAATAAATGGGAATACTGTTAGCAGTTATCTGATAATCTTCCAACTGATGTTTCATCCAAAGTAGTTGTGTACAACAACTTGCAGCTGAAATGTATTCTGCTTCTGCTGTAGACATAGCAATAGTTGTTTGTCTTTTGCTAGCCCAGGATATAAGATTATCACCCAGAAATTGACAATTGCCACTGGTTGACTTTCTTTCAATCCTATCACCAGCATAATCAGCATCACAGAATCCAATTAGCTTGTAATCTAAGGATTTCCTATAAAGGAGTCCAAGATTAGTTGTTCCCTTCAAATACCTGAAGATTCTCTTGACAGCAGTCATATGAGATTCTCTAGGATCTGATTGGAATCTTGCACACAAGCATACACTGAATAAAATGTCTGGCCTAGATGCAGTGAGGTATAACAAAGAACCAATCATACCTCTATACAGCTTCTGATCCACTTTAGCTCCTTCATCTTCTTTGCTCAGGTTGCACGTAGGATGCATTGGAGTGTTCATCACTTTACAATCTTCAAGTTTGAACTTCTTCAGAAGCTCCTTTGTGTACTTTGATTGATGAACATAGACTCCATCTTTGCATTGATTGATTTGAATGCCTAGGAAGAACTTCAGCTCTCCCATCATGCTCATTTCAAATTCATCCTGCATTAACTTAGAAAATTCCTTGCAAAGAGATGCATTAGTAGAACCAAATATTATATCATCAACATATATTTGCACAACAAGAATATCTTTCCCAAGGGTCCTTCTGAAGAGTGTAGTGTCAACCTGTCCTCTCTTAAAATCATTTTTGATTAAGAAATTACTTAGTCTATCATACCAAGCTCTGGGAGCTTGTTTCAAGCCATATAGTGATTTCTTCAGCTTAAAAACATGGTCAGGATATTTAATATCCTCAAATCCAGGAGGTTGTTTAACATACACTTCTTCTTCTATGACACCATTGAGAAATGCACTCTTGACATCCATCTGATATAATATTATGCCATGATTAACTGCATAGGAAAGAAGTAACCTGATTGCTTCCAATCTTGCAACTGGAGCAAACGTTTCAGTGTAATCAATGCCTTCTTGTTGACTGTACCCTTGTGCAACAAGTCTGGCTTTGTTTCTTGTTACTTCACCTTGCTCATTCAGCTTGTTTCTGAATACCCATTTTGTTCCAATAATGTTCTTGTGCTGAGGTTTGGGTACCAGATCCCACACATCATTTCTTTGAAATTGATTCAACTCTTCTTGCATAGCTAGGATCCATCCATCATCTGAAAGTGCTTCATCAACTGTTGTGGGTTCAATCATTGAGATTAGTCCAATCATTGATTCTTCTTGTCTGAAATGTGATCTTGTTCTTCTTGGACTATCTTTGTTTCCAATGATTAGCTCCTCAGGATGTGAAGACTTGTGTTTGAATGTGTTTCTGGGAGGATCTTCTTGATGTGAGCCATCTTGTGCTTCATCAGAAGCAGTTTCATCTTGCGCTTCTGATGTGGGTTCAGCTTCTGGACTATCTTCAGACTCAGCTATCTGATCAGGTTCTGGAGTAGCTTCAGGAACCTGTATCTCTGCAAAACTTTCATCTTGCTTTGAAGTTTTATCTTCAAGCTCCTTGTCATCAAATTTAACGTGCATAGATTCTTCAACACAGAGTGTTTCTGAATTATACACTCTGTATGCCTTTGACCTTTCAGAGTAACCTAAAAAGATTCCTCTTTGGGCCTTGGCATCAAATTTCTTTAGGTAGAGCTTGTTGTTCAGAATGTAGCATGTACATCCAAATTGATGAAAGTAAGAGATATTGGGTTTTCTTCCTTTAAAGAGTTCATATGCTGTTTTCTCCAAAATAGGTCTAATATAGATCCTGTTTTGAACATAGCATGCTGTATTCACTGCTTCTGCCCAAAAATGTTTTGGTAAATTGTTTTCATGAATCATGGTTCTGGCCATTTCTTGTAAAGTTCTATTCTTTCTCTCTACAACCCCATTTTGTTGTGGTGTTCTAGGAGAAGAGAATTCATGGAAAATTCCATGTTTTTCACAAAAAGCTTCAAATGGCTCATTTTCAAATTCTCCACCATGATCACTTCTGACTTTCAAAATTTTTGATTCTTTTTCAGATTGAATTTGAGTGCAGAAGCTACTGAATACATCACACGCAACATCTTTACTCTTAATGAATTTCACCCAAGTCCATCTGCTGTAATCATCAACAATGACTAATCCATATCTACTTCCATATAAGGATGCAGTACTCACTGGTCCAAATAAATCAATATGGAGTAATTCTAAAGGTCTTGAGGTTGAGACAATGTCTTTGGTTTTAAAAGATGATTTCACAATTTTCCCTCTCTGACATGCACCACAAAGTGCATCTGAATGATAGTCAATGTCTGGTAGCCCTTTCACAAGTTGTAGCTTACTAAGCTTAGAGATTAATCTCCAGTTAGCATGTCCCAACCTTCTGTGCCACATCCATTTCTTATCATTCACTGATAGTAGGCAAATCACCTTCTGATCAGCCAGTTCAGAAAAATTGATTTTATAGACATTGTCAACTCTCTTTCCCTTGAACACAATGGATTTGTCTTCCTTGTTGATTACTGTACAGTTGGGTTTTTCAAAAAGCACATCATAACCATTATCACAAAATTGGCTAATGCTCAAAAGGTTATGTTCAAGACCATCTACCAACCATACATTATTAATTGAGGTAGAGGAATTACCAATAGTTCCTGTACCTATGATCTTGCCTGACTGGTTGCCTCCAAATTTCACATTTCCTCCCTCTTTCATTGTTAGGCTGAGGAACATGGACTTGTCTCCTGTCATGTGTCTTGAGCAACCGCTGTCTAGGTACCATGATCTTTGTTTTGGCACTGCTCTTAGACATACCTCATTTTCATCTTCTGAGTCTGAATCTGATCCAGCTTCTGAAGTTGCTGTTGCTACCAACCCAACAGCTACCTTTGCATCTTCATCAGCTTCCTCTTTATCAGATCCAGATTCACTACCCAAATCATCCCAGGTTGCCATTAAACTCTGCTTAATCTGCTTCTTGAATTTGCTTGGTTTGAATGAAGGCCTCTTTGACTTGTCCTTTGACTTTTCTCTTTGAAGATCAGGGCATTCAGCAATGAAGTGTCCAGGCTTCTTACAGTTGAAGCATCCCTTCTGATCTTCTTTCTTTGAGCTTCTGGAGTTACCCCTTCTGGAGAGAAACTTTCTGTTCTTCTTGGCCAGATATTGAAGTCTGTTTGAGAGCATGGTCATTTCAGCAGCATCTGGTTCAGAATCTGAACTTGACTGTTCTTCCTCTTCAGATTCAACCACTTTGAGAGCTTTTGATGACTTGCCTTTGGATGGAAGAGCTATTGATTTACTCTTCTTAGTAGACTCATGTTCATTAAGACTTAACTCATGAACTTTGAGAGAACTAACAAGATCTTCGACACTTAAAGTGTTTAAATCTTTAGCTTCCTCAATGGCAGTCACTTTTGGTCTCCATCTGGCAGGTAAGCTTCTGAGAATCTTGCTTACATGATCAGAAGCAACATAGCTCTTCTTTAGAATCTGTAGCCCAGAAACTAAGGTTTGAAACCTTGAGTACATCTCCTCAATAGTTTCATCATCCTTCATCTTGAATAACTCATACTGATGTACAAGCAGGAGAGCCTTTGCTTCTTTGACCTTCTTGCTCCCTTCATAATTTGAACAGAGAGAAGCAAACATAGCTTTAGCAGTGGATTTGTCACTCATCTTCATGTATTCTGCTTTGGGTATGGCAGTGACAAGAGCTCCTCTGATAATATGGTGCTTCTTGTAAAGTTTCCTCAGTTCTGGAGTATGTTTCTTTCTATCCACAGCAGCTCCTTCTTCATCAAGGACCAAATCACCAACACCATCTTCCAGAATATCCCATAATTCTTCATCAAGGCTCATGATGTAACTGTAAAAGTTGGTCTTCCACCAAGAGAACTCTTCAGCATCTCCATTGAACTTTGGAACTTTTCCAACACTGGTTTTCTTACTATCACTATAATCATGTGAGACATTTTTATAGCTAGTATCACTAGAACCAGAACCAGGAGGAGGAGTAGTCATGTTTTTCTCAGATCTTTGACTGTTGCACGGTTAAGTGTTACACAACAGACCAAGGCTCTAGATACCAATTGAAGGTGAGAAAAACACAAGAAGGGGGGTTGAATTGTGTTTTGAAAAATTCTTCGTTTCTCTATGCAACTGAATACACTGATCAGAAGCTAAGTGAGACAGCTTCTGAAGTGATGATCAGAATCTAAATGCAGCGGAATAAAACAGAGAGAGAGAAGAAGAACGACACAAAGCAATTATACTGGTTCCTTCCACAATCCGGAAGTAGTCCAGTCCCCCTTGCACTTCCAAGGAGATTTCACTATGAGTAATATCTGATTACAAATGCTCAAGCACACAAGCAAGAGACTTCCAATGCTCAAGCACACAAGCAAGAGACTTCCTTTGACTGTGCTTTCATTAATAGCCCAGCAGAGATGATCCAATACATATCTTGGGAAGTTTATCTTTTCCAGATTGGTCATGAAATAGATTGCTAGCTTCTGTTGGTTGTTTGGTTGATCAGACCCGCCTGCTTTTTGAAAGAAGCAATCGTTGCTGAATTTCACCAACATTCTGTTGTGAATATCCATTACAGAAGGCTTAGCATTCTTGTTACCACCCAGAAGAGTGTTGTAGTAGTTTTGCAGCAGGACATCATCCGTCTTAACAATTTCTTGAAACCTTCCTTCTGCATCCATTCTACAAGCTTTAGCAACTATCTCCTCTGTGATGACTATGGGAATACCCATCACTTCAGACCTTATCTCAAGGCTACTGAAGGAAGTGGGATTCAAGTCAATTTCCTTCTTTCCTTTCTTCGACCCAGCTTGTTTACCTACTACCTTTACAGGCTTCTCATTGTACACTTCAGCCTTTAACCAAAAGTCCTTTAACCAAAAGTCCTTCAGAGAGAGAGAAGAAGAACGACACAAAGCAATTATACTGGTTCCTTCCACAATCCGGAAGTAGTCCAGTCCCCCTTGCACTTCCAAGGAGATTTCACTATGAGTAATATCTGATTACAAATGCTCAAGCACACAAGCAAGAGACTTCCAATGCTCAAGCACACAAGCAAGAGACTTCCTTTGCTCAAGAACACAATCAAGAGACTTCCTGCTCAAGCACAACTGCAAGAGACTTCCTAACTAAACAAAATTACACAGAAAATTGTTTAAGTTTGAACACTTGATATACAATCAGAGGTGCTCACAATACAAATCAGATACAGACTCAATGGACTTAAGAATTTCTAAGGTATGACTTTGAGACACAGAAATTCTAAGTGAATGCAGAACAATTTCAGCAGAGGTTTGGTACTTGTGAAAATCTTGTGAGTCTTTCGTTCAACGTTCTTGCATTTTTGATGCAGATTCTGATGATGTGGCTTCTGGACCTCTCGTCTTCAGGAGCACTATTCTTCAGGAGCAGCTTACTTCAGGAGCGCTATTTCTTCAGGAGCAACTTGACTTCAGGAGCGCTTTTTCTCTTCAGTAGCGAGTTGCCTTCAGGAGCTTCCAAGCTTCAAATTTTTGTTGTTTCCATAGCTCTTTATTTGCTCATTCAGAACCAATGATGATGTAACTTTATAATTATGGTCCTGTACACTTGAACAAATATTAGCTAGTCCAATTTACAATTTTTAATACCTTGTTATCATCAAAACTCTTTAAGGTTCATTGTTAAACACATTTTGTTCCAACATATATATATATATAGAGGATGTATCAAGTGAGATGACTAGTTAATGTGAGAGATGAGAGGAACTAATATAAACCATAAGATGTAAATGTACGGTTGTGATTAAATCTTTAATCTACACTGCATGATACAAAATTCCTTCTCCATGTTCTCACTCACATGTTCGTTACCCATCATACGCATCTTCATCTTCAAAATTCCTTCTCCGTGTTCTCACTGCACCATGACACCATCATACCCATCTTCATCTTCAATAAATTAAAGAACAGGTTTGTTCCATATAAAAAAAAAGGCTTTGTTCCAATTGTTCCAAATTAAAAGAACAGGTTTGTGGCAAATTAAATCCAAGGCATAAATTGATTTCAGTTTGTAGTGTTCAAACGTGAATCCATGTCGAACTCACCAGATTCCCGCAATTTGTTCTGCTGATTGTCAAAATTTTATGTAATTCATAATTAAATTAAGAAAAAAAAATCTAAAGTGTTGAAGAACAGTAAACTCAGATCCAATAGAATGTAATGTTAAAAAATAAGAACATCGAAACCCAAATCCAAAATCAAGCACAACCATGAAATAAATCTTTTTCAGGCGAACAGAAACACCGACGGCGAACTCCGACGAATGGGAACACCAACGATGAACACCGGAGCCGTCGTCAGATCTTCTCAGCTTCACGGCAACGAGATTCGCATCATTAAGGTTCCTTTCTCAGGCACTTTCGATCTTTCCGTTTCAAACATCGTCGGTTGATTATCCTTTGTTATGTCGATGTGAGAGGGGGATCGAAAAGATTGCTTGGATCCATGGGAATGGGTCTAGAGGAAGAAGATGAGTAGACGCGGTTTATGGTTTAGGAATGGAATGAAATTAAGGGGAAAAAAAATAAGCACGGCAGTGGCTAAAATAAGAGTTTTGAGGAATGGAATGAAATTAAGGGGAAAAAAAATAAGCACGGCAGTGGCTAAAATAAGAGTTTTGATATTAGCCATTGATTTAGATCTAATGGTTGATAAAATACCCTCTCATCCTCTCATTATAAGGGTCCTCTTATATATATATATATAGTTAGGATCCGTTGACACCAGGTGTCAACGAATTCGTTAACACCAAATCCCATCCGTCTATTTTATTTAATCCAAAGGTTGATATTGATTGTTAAATTTGCCCACATGGACCTTCTTCTCTATCGCCCTAAAGCCACATTCGTTTTATTCTGAATCTGCTTTAAAGAAGAAAAGTCTGAACCTAAGAGCAACAATGGAAGCAGGTGTGCGTGTCTATTAATCACTCCGAACTCAATTACCCAGGCACAACGATTCTGGATTTGTTTATCACGAGCATTGACTACCAATTCAATTAAATTTATAGGGTTTTGATTTTACCAAAACCATAAAATTGACTTTCTCTATATGCATTATATATCCATATATCATTCACCAAACCGACAACATTTCAGAAAATGAATTTTCACACCTAAAGTTCCACCGGTAGAAACAAATCATCCAAAATATCCCTAAATTCACAAACTTACTCCAATTAAATCAATTTTATAAATTTGACATAAACAAAAAGTGTTTCATGAGTTGCCATCCATAACAGGAATTAGCTAAGAATAAGATGGAATGGAGATACAAACAATAATATTAATATTGTTGGGTGGGTGCAGCGAAGTGTCATGATTTTTGCAGAAAAAATCAAGAGTAAGGATACCATGCGTTCAATTTAAGTTTATTTGGTGAACACAAAATATGGGCCATTGGATTAAATAAAATAGACGGTTGAGATTTGGTGTCAACGAATTCGTTGACACCTGGTGTCAACGGATCCTGACTCTATATATATATATATATATATATATATATATATATATATATGGTTTTGCTAGAAGTCACCCATGAAGGTGTCTTTTAGCAAGCCACACCTCAAGGTGTGATTTCCACTTTTTAGTTATAACTTTGCTAAAAGACACCTTCATAAAAGATGTCTTCTAGCAAAACCCATATATATATATATATATATATATATATATATATATATATATATATATAGGGCATATCGAGTGAGAGGACTTTTAAAATGAGAGGGTGAGACGAGTAAATAATAGCCCTTAGATTAATCTTGTGCATGGTAATTAATTTTAACAACTGCAGTGTAACATTCATCCCCTCTCCCTTCTCTGACCTTTCCGTTCTTCATTAAAAAAAAAAAAAAAAAAAGAAACAAACTTCTGCATCTTCACTGGATTTCTTGGACAAGGCTACTTGAATCAACTCTAATTGTTTTATTAAAAAGAATCATGCCCTTTTTAATCAAACATCTAAAGAGAAGTTGGGGTGATAGTTTGTCTTTTATATTGTTCATCTTTGAATTATAAATGTCAGCATCGATTAAGGAATTAAATAGCAGGAGCACAACTAGCAGGATGTCTTTCAACATCGATTAACACGTGAATAATATTAGGTGCATCAAATTGTTACCTGAGTTATCATAAATAAATCTCGATGGAACCATCTCAATATTTCTTTCCTAAAATTAATTGATAACAATCAATACTATCAAACTAATGATCCATTTAGATGAAGTTTTCTAAGTTGATTCACGGAGAAATTAAAAGATGAATCTAACGAAGGGATTTTGCTTATGGAAAGGAAAGAGATGAAGAGGCATCAGGAAGAAACTCAATTTTTTAAATCTGAGAGATAGAAATCTTATGCCTTCACCTTCTGGAAATTACTAAATCAACAACAACGCTTCTATTGGACATCTAATTGAAAGAAAGATGCAAAATATTAAGAAATCAATATGAGAGATGAGATTGTGATAAGAAAGAGATGAGGAGCAGCAACGTTCATGATTCCTCTTAAAATAACATGGGGGATATGGAGGCAAAATAGATTCAGATAATGGGTTCCAGAAATTGGTCGTGATTGAGAATGGGAAATTGGTCGTGATTAACCTTAAGCTGTTTTAGAGTGAGAATGAGGAAGCAGAGGAGTGATGCCGTTCTCGCTCCACCATTGGTTCTTTTTACTACGGCGACGAACTCATTCTCCTTGTCACAAGCGGCCGCCTTTTTATAATATGGGTTGTGGTTTCACTTCAAACCGGCGTCGCTGCCCGTGTTTTGTTGTTGGATTTTATCTCCCTTTAGAATTATATTTGTGTTGTTGCTTGTTTCTTGGTGAGGATTTTTGGCGACGTAGCAATGCAGTGACAGTGGTGGTGATGTAGGGTGGTGAGACATTGGTGGTGGAGGTTATTCAATTGTGGTGGTGATGATGTGGAGGTTATGGTTATTTGAGGTGGTGAGTGTTTGTTGGGGTGATTTCCTTTGGATGCAAACTCTGTTACACGGGTCCTTGTTCGTCGTCGCTAGCTCTGGTTGTGCTTTTTGGGTGGTTTAGGTGATTGCGGAGGTTAGAGGGTGTGTGTCCCATTGTGTTGAGTCTTTTCCTTTTGATATGATTGCTGCTTAAACTTCGCAGGCCATGCTTTTGTCTTACTTATTGTTAGCTGGTTTGCGGTGGGCCGGTTCATTTGGATTCGAGATCGGGAGTCGGAGTCCAGTTGCAATCTCTGTTTGACTTGCTCTGGTTTCCTCTGGTGTACCGGGGCGAGGGGTGCCCAGCTAATTTGGTATTAATTAGGTTTTTGGGCTTTTGGTTTATGCTCTTTTGGTGGACCAGGGGTCGCGAGGTTGTGGTAGCTGCATGATCACTCGGTTTGGTGCTCTTCGAATGAGACTCAGCTTGGGTGTTGGTGTCTGAGAGTTTTTATTTTGAGGGTGTTCTTGGTGGGTTAGTTAGTGGCGATGGGCGGTGGAGTAGACCGTGTTTACCATGCTTGTTCTTTTGGAGTCTGTTTTCAGGTGTTGATGTGTTTTGGTGGGTTTATCTATGGGGTGTTTTTAGGTGGCGTTGTGTTTTACTGGGTTTATCTTCAGGGTGTTTTTAGGTGGTTATGGTGTACCGTCTATATGCGGCACCAGTTGTATCTTGTTTCTGTCCATTCCTTGCATCTTACGGGGATGACATTTAATAATATTTGCCGATTCAAAAAAAAAGAGGAGTGATGCCGCGAAGAGGAAGGAGAAGCGTTGTAAATAAATCCTGTGCAATTAATTTTGTGTGGAACTTTTATTATGCACCGTACAATTTGATCTAAGGGCTGTTATTTACTCCTCTCACCCTCTCATTTTAAAAGTGCTCTCATTTGAAATGTCCTATATATATATATATATAGTCAGGATCCGTTGACACCAGATGTCAACGAATTCGTTGGCACCAAATCTCAACCGTCCCTTTATTTTAGATCAAAGGCTTAAAATAGTTTTAAAGTTAACCCATGGTGGTCTTGACTTTTGATTTCACAAACATCTTCAATTTTGATCATATAATTTTATTGCTTCTGGAAAAATTATTCTCCTGCACATCCACTCATGGATATTATATGGCATCATTATTCTTCTTCTTGGGCCAATTTTTCATATAGATTGCGACAAATAATTTAGGTCAAAGTATGAAACCCTTCATAGTTAGGGGAAAGTAGAAAATCGATGGATAGTATTTATATGATTTGTTAAATAGAATGAAATTGCAGGTGTGGAAATTGAATTTTTGATGAGCTTCCTTCTATTGGTTGAATATTTTACCATGATTGAATAATTAAAAGCAATTGCATATTTGATTGTCTGATATAAAATCAATTCTATAGTTGAGATCATACGTTGTTCTTCAATGAAGTTTGGTAAAATAAAAAAACCCTTTAAAATTAAATTGAATTGGCTGTCAGTTTTCGACAAACAAGAAATCATAATATGTTGTGTGGTTGAGATGGGTGAGAAGACAAATGGTTCCATTGTTGTTTTTTAGACTTTGTTCTGTTAAAGCGATTGAGCAGAAAAAATGAAGGTGCACCGTTAAGGAAAGCTTGTGTGAGATAAACCATTGGATTAATCGAAACAGACGGTTGAGATTTGGTGTCAACGGATATATATATATATATATATATATATATATATATATATATATATATATATATATATATATATATATATATATAATTTAGTGGTTATACTGACACACCTTAAATTAGAGAGAAGTGACAAGTTCTGACACAATATAAATATGGAGAAGTGGCAAGTTTAGAGTTTAAAGAGCGTCTACACGTATTAATTAATTAATATCTATGGAACTTTTCTTTTTTGAAAGAAATATCTATGAAACTATCAACCGAACTGTAGCGAAACTTTCTTTTTATAATTAGAGGGGGAAAAGTAAGGCATACTTTTTCATTTTTTTCATTTTCATTTTTTTTGGAGGATTTGATTTCTTATTTTTTAAATTATAACAATGAAAAAGGAGAACGTGAATAAGAAGATAATAAAAATGAAAATAAGTACAATGTAATTTATTTATTGTGGTCACAAATTACAGTGAAGGGGAAAGAGGAAGAAGACGTGAATTGATGTTGATACATAGTATTTCTTGAGAATGCCTTGTGATTCTTTTAATCTATTATGCTCATCATGTTGCCTCATCTCCGTAGGTTTTCCATTCTTGATCGGATATCATCACCTTTGGGTGCTCGGCGAGGAGAAATTGTCAAGGCCTCCATTTTTGGTTGCATATGATCAATTTTGGGTGCTTGGCGAGGAGAACTTGCCAAGTTTTCCATTTTTGGTCGCATATGATCAAATTTGGGTGCTTGGCCAGGAGAACTTGCCGGAGATCCAAATGAACCGTGCTTCCTTACCATTAATGCCGACGCTGAAAAATACGAGATTCACTTCCATAATTAGTTTACTACCATATTTAGGCAATCATATGTGTTATATTAATTAGAGAAATGTTGCATGCAACAAATATATTTTCCAGAAAAGATCAAGATAGCACAACTATAACTATAGTTGGGCCCATCAATTTTATTTCCACCCACCAACTTCCGTGAATTGTGGCCATGAGCAGATTTTAATTGGTTACCAACGATTTCGCGAGAACTTCTTGAAAAAACACCTCGCGATGAATAGCACTCCTCTATTAATTAACATGTAAGTGTTTATAATTGAGTGCTTTATTTGGAACTATAGTTGAGGATGTGTATGATTCTCATGGTTTGGTAAAATTTCCATGTTAAAACTTTGTTTTGTAAATGGTACAAACCATGGATGATATGTTATCCAGTAAGTACTTACAAAGAACTCGTTATTAATTAGCAAATCATTCGAGTCAATCGATCCTCCAACCCAAAAAATTATTCAATAGAAGCAAACATAGTAATTCAAGATTGATATATCCTCTAGCCCATGGACAAATATAATTTTACCCCCAATAATTAATTGTCCCGAGTTTCACAATAATTAAGATTTTTGTAAATATATTGTAGAATAAAATACGAGTATATGCATTTTATAAATAATATAGACATGAAAAAAATGATAGTACTTACCTTCCCACATTGGAATATATTGACATCCTTTTCTACAAAAAGGAACTTTAATGACGTGGGGAAATATACTTGCTCTATAGCAATAATCGAAGCACTCTTGTGGGGTCTTTCTTTTCCCTCTCATGCCAATATCTTCCCATTTCCAACCATGAGCAGTTACAAGGCATGCCAACAACAACAAAGCAACACATTGGTTTTTCATTTCTTTTTCAAAAAATTATGTAAAACTTTGCTTTGTTGTTTGTTGGAAGTTTTATGTATGCTTTCCTCCTTCCCGATTATTTCTTGTGCACTATGGCAAGTATATATACATGTGTATGTGAGGCTCGTGAGCCACAAATAATGTCTATTTTTAATCACTTAAAAATAGAATGAGTTTTGTTCTCACACCATTCGTTTGTTTAAGATTGGTTTGTGCTTATTCTTTAGCTAGGACATGTGTATGGTGAGTTTGTTGTCATATTTTTGTTGTCATATTATTATTATTGAAGGGATATAAGTTGTTTCCTGCAATGTGAAGTTTGTTATTATGACAAATAAGGACAATTGATAACAGCCTTTAGATTATGATTAACAAAATTAACGGCTTGGATTTATTTTTAAAAATGTGCACGTGCTTATTGTAGAATCTTATATTGTTGGTGTTGATTGAAAATATAGACATCGAAGAAGTGTTAAATTCCTTAGAATTGTAAAGGAGAAAAGATTAAGATTAAATATATGAGTTCTAGTTCTTCATTACAAGATACATCTCTTGGAAACACTTTAAAGTTTATATCTGACTTCCTTCTTTTCTATTATACTCTTATGTTAGAGTGTTGTGAAATGTAGTTAAGTATTTGCTTTGGAGGGTGTGAATGTATTGGAGCCGATGGGTGTTCGAGAGTAGTCTATGTGTGTTGTACAAACTTTTAATTATACTAATGTTGCAACTTAAATCACATAGCAAGCACTATAGCCTAGATGTTCTATTCTACATAGATACTTCCGCGGGTTTGATTCCTTCGTGATCTTCTTTACATTTAGGGTGTGTTTGATCTGCTAAAAAATGAAAGACAAGACATGACAACTCTAATAATACGGTGTTTGATTTTGTAAAATAGTTTCAAAGATAAGTCAAATCGGACGCAAGGGACATGACACAAACTAAAAATTTTGTCCCTCACTAAACCACATCACAACCTTTTTTACCCACGTACTAGTTGTCTAAAATACCAAAATAACATTTTGTCTGTCAAAAATTATTCAATACCATAAAAGTTTATTATGTGCTGCTCTGTTTATGTTGTACCGTTTTAGCTTGTGTTATTCTGTCAAGTACTTATTGTTTAGTATATCGAACGCACCTAATATTATTTATATTAATTTTCTGAAAAAACTCACAACCTGCAGTGCAGACTACCAAGATAAGAAAACACGAGCCTCGCCACTAGACCAGTGTAGATATCTAATAATATTTCCAAATTAGAAGTATATAATATATAATTTGTGCTTTGTATAAAAAAATAAAAAAAAAAATAAAAAAAAGTGGTGGCTGGGCTGGTGTGATTGTTCTGTTTTGGATGAAAGGGAGTGATTGTTCTGTTTCCACATAAGTTGATGATCAATGAGTCCATAATAATATTATTATTATTTTGTCAAAATGGTAGTAAATTAATTCACAACTCTAAAGTACTTTTTTGTTGTTAATCTTGATCACAAAATAAAAGTAGTTGATTGGGATGAATAGTATGTGAAAATCAAATCCTATAAGCTAACCGGAATGAATGTGATTTTGGTCATTGAAATTGTATTATTTGATAGATTGAGACATTTAGTCTTTGTATTTGTAGAATATTTCTTCAAATAATGTCAATAAGTTTAATCTGTTCACCAAAATATTTCTTTAAACTTCAAAACTGAATAAAATAACAAAAACTTTATTCCATTCTCTTACATATATTATTACAAATACTCCCCAAATGTGGGGTATGAAATAATCTATAAGTGCAAATTCAATGCAATAGCCACACCACAAAAAAATTACATAGCAACAATTTATATATAGGTACATCTGCACATAATATATGCCAAACATAGAGTCTAGTAGTATTTGAGAGCAACAAATCCCAGTGCAATCAATAGAACAGTAGGTGAGACATTGTAAGATGTAATGGCAGATGATGGAGTCAGAGAAGAGCGACCGCTTCCAGTTGTCGATGTAGATGGAGTACCGGAATTCACCGAGGGCGATGGCAGAGTCAAAAGAGGAACATTTGTGTCTTGTTGTGGTGCCAGAGGAGATGAAGTTGGTGAAGCTGGGAGGTCAGAGGATGCTGCTCAAAGAAAAATGTAAGAGTTGGATGTTAGTAACACATTAAGAAGCTCTTAGCACTATGAAAAGTTTAAACTTGTATAAGCTTGTATTGTAATAGAATAGTGTAATGCTAATAACCTTGAGGACTAGGGGTTGGAATAAATCCTGAGGGAGAAGATGCAGGTGAATGAGATGGTCCTAGAGCCACAGGACCTGTGAATATACATCAAAATCATTATTAAGATTGATTCAAAGGAAAAATAGTTTAGAGGAATTAAACCTACAATGTTACTAGATGATAGATCATGCTAGTTTCATTTCTTATTTAGCATGACTCAATTTCTAAGTAAAGAAATGAAATTCACATGTCGCGAAGAGTTTGTTAGAAAATATTTTTGTTAGGGATTATAGAAGGGTTTATGTAAGAATTTGTGTACAAAAATTATTGAAATTGAAATTTGGCATTACCAGGAGCAGGAAGTGGTGAAGCTGAGGCTGCAAAGTAAAAAAAAAAAAAGTAACATCTTAGCTTTATTATTGTAGTGAGAATAACAAATTTTACTCTACAAAGTTACAAACACAAGAAAAATATTGTAGTTTTTTTTTTTTACCTTTGCATTGAACTGGAACGCCAGGCATGTTACAAGCACGAGGGAGAGAGATAGCTAAGGTTCTATTGATTGGAATTTTGAAGGGAACACTAGCAGTTACAAGGAGACACAAACAATCCATGCCACTACTTGTTAGGGATTTAAGAGCACCGCAACATTCAGTGGTTGGTGAGGTGCCATTAGCACTACTACCTGTAAGAAAACCCATACAAGGTGTGAAGAGAGTGCTTATTGTAGAAGGGTTACATGGGGTGTTGATTTGTGCATTGGCTTGTCCAGCCATGACAATATTAATGACCAATATTATTGCTAGGTGACATAGAGTAACATAATTTGCCATGTCTAGTTGTGTACTAGGAATTTGTACTTTTGTAGAATCAAGAGAAGTTGTAAAATTGGTTTTGGAATTGGAAGTGTTAAGGTTGTGTTAGAGAAGGAAGATGATAAGGGGATTTATAGATAGAAGACATTGATAAAAGAAGTGAAGATTATTAGTATTATGTATGATGGTTGGTTAAGAAGTTCAACTACCTTATCTAATCAATGCGAAATGAAATAGTTTAACTGATTTAAGTAGGTAGGATTTGCATGATGTGGCATCTGCAGAACACAATTTGGGCTTTGGCTAAGCATTTTTATTTTAAATGTTTATAAAGTAGCGTCCAAAATTACCTACTTTGGTCTTTCAAAAAAAAAATTACCTACTTTGATTTAGCATCACATATTGTTGGTATTTTGCTCAAATTATTTGCTTGGTTAAACATTGGTCAAAGTCAAATGATTATTTTATTAGTTCAGCTGCCCAGGAGGGTTACTGAATATTTCAATTTACACCATCTAGAGTTCTAACTCCCTTTCTTTCTTTTTTATTGCTATGTTTATAGGGATATTAGTCACTTTAGTCCTTGAATAGGAAAAGAGTCGTCACTTTAGGCCCTGAATGCAGATAAATTGCAAAATAGTCCCTGAATGTAGACTTTGTTAGTCAATTTAGTCCCTGAATGCAGACTTCGTTAGTCAATTTAGTCCCTGAATGTAGACTCTGTTAGTCACTTTAGTCCCTGAAATTGACCAACAGAGTCTACATTCAGGGGCTGTTTTGCAATTTTTCTGCATTCAGTGACTAAAGTGACTACTCATTTCCCATTCAGGGACTAAAGTGACTAATTCCCCTATGTTTATATATTGGTCCAGGAGTGGCCCTGAGCACGGGCAGAGGGGTCGGCAGCCCAGGGCACCATAATTTAAGGGGCACCAAAATATATTTTTTTACGACCTATATGTCTATGTATACTCCCATAAAAAAAATGTAAAATGTTAGTTGCTGACAAAATTATAGGGGCACTACAAAGTCAAAACTAATGAATAAGGTGAATAAATTTATACTATATATATAAAGAAAACTACCCCTTTCAGCTCTTTCGGGATGACTTTTTTTTTCTAAAAATGTCATCAATTTTCAATACAAATAACACATGTAACAAATAGATAACAATAAATGTAAATATTAAAATAAAAGTGTAACAAACACAACTGTTCAATTTTTTTCTTTATCATTTAAAAAGTGTAACAAACTAAATGAATGTATCTATACATACTTTTTCATTAACTCAATCATACCCTTAAACAACAACTTTTTCTATAATAAAGATCGTTGTTGGTGTCATTAAAAAAACAAGAATTTAGATTATATTTTGTTGTTATATTGTTTGTTTCATTGAAGTAGATAATCATGATTAGTTTGATTTGTTATAATTTGAAAGCAAAAAACATTTATATTTTTTCTTTTAATCGAAATTAAAATTTCGTAAAAAAACATCATTCATAATTTGCAAACGTTAGCGCAATAAAAAGAGCAGAAAGACGGGTACGTGAGTGTCCGTCTTTTCGCTAGTGAAATACTCCCTCTGTCTCACAATTATTGTCTCTTTAGCATTTTTTTTCTCAAAATAATTGTCACTTTACAATATCAATGCAGCATTTGCACTCCGCTCTGCAATGGTTGAGTGATATACAATTTGATAACGTGGACTTTGAAACAAACTCTAAATTGACATCTGATGCCTTCCGTTCTACCAGGAACGACTTGTCTGAATTTGGTTGCATTATTTCTTCTTGTCGTTCGTTGTTTCGCACTATCTTTTCTAACTCTAGGGTGGAGTTTGTTAGGCGGCAAGCCAACGCGGTTGCTCATGCTCTTGCAAGAGAAGTCACGTCTTTAGCTAGTCCCGCAGTTTATTTTGATATACCCAATTGTATTGAAACTCTTATTATTAATGAAATGTTATAAGCATGTTTCCCTCAAAAAAAATAGCAATACAACATTTATTTATTTTTTCCACTATTATACCCTTATCTATTGAATTTCATCCAACTTAACTACTCCACTAACTACAATTAATAAGGATGTTTTAGTAAATGCTACTAATTCTACCATTGAAATCAAAACAATTAATCATTTCCTTAATAATTGTGCACAAACCTTAAACGACTAATATTGTGAGACGGATGGAGTATAAAATAAAATCAGTCAACTACATGTACCAAAAAATATTAATTACATCCATAATTTTAGCAACTAAATCCATGATTCATGAGTGAAAAGCAAGTGAATAATCTACTTGGGGCACTAAAATTAAAATAATGATATGGAGTGTTATGAATAATAAAGATTCGATTTACAAAGTCAACTGTTTTTTATTTATGATTCTCTTTTCTTTCTAATTCTCATTCTCTATGTCTAATCTCTCCATCTCAATTTATAAACAAAAAACATCTCTCCATCTCAATTCAGCAACTATTAACACGAGAACAATCAATTGCCAAAAACAAAAGTATTGTATACTATTGATCATAACTTCATAAGATATGAGTAGGTGTCAATTGCAATTGCCAAACAATTTATTTATTATTTAATAGTCATACGAACTTTCATTTTTGAGGAATCAACAAGTTTATTTATTTATTTATAAGATGCTAATTTTATAATTTTCACTTTTCAGGAACACGTTTGATTTAGTGCTCGAAGACTTTTGGAACAAATTGATCATAATTTAAGTTGAAGTTAAAAATCAACATCTAGGTACTATTGTTTCATAAATTGGTCATCTAAAATAAAAGAAAGAAACAAATTGAAATTGATGTTGAATCTCAAAAAGATTCTCTCCATAATTTTTTTATAGGAGCACCACTATTTTGATTCGTCCAAAGCATTCAAATTTAAAGGGTCGGCCCTACATTGGTCTTTCATTGTATTTCCCATGCTTGCCTCCCCAGGATTAGTCCCTGACCACACTTTTAAAAAATATTCATTGTAGTATATAGTAATATTTTTATCCTTTTGAATTTTAACTATTTGATTTCTATAGTTTTTCTTTTGAGTATTGGGAAAACTCAATTTTGAGTGTTGGGGAACGTAAGAATTTTTCAAGACAAAAAATACCAAGTAACTGACATTTGAGTTTTTTTTTTCTTGAGCTTTCTAAAATATTCAAATTATTTGAAGCATGTGAATTTCTTTTTGGAAAAAAGCATTATAGAAAACTTAAATTTTTTGAAACTTTCAAAATTTAAGATTTTCTACGTTTGTTTTTCCATGTGAATATCACAGTCATTAAGATAAGTATTCAATTCATATACACGGTTAGGATGAAGGTTTTCTACATTGTCGGTTTATCATAACCGTTAAATTGTTAAATGTTTGACTTCAATCATAATTACTTCTAAAATCACAAAGTAACTAATTGTGTTTTGTTGATAATGTATCAAAATTAAACTCATAATAATGAAATTTGAGGTGCTAGCACAATGGTAAAAGGTTAATTGTGACTTCAAGGTATTACTTAAAGATAAGTAACATAACTATCAATCTCTTGGTCTTGGGACTGGATTTTCTGCGGTGACCACAGGGTCCAGTGAATTTCATGGTCATTGAAAAAAAATGAAAGCGTATAGAATTAATGCAAAAATCAGGAGATAAAGTATCTAATGGTATTGATGCTGACACTGCACAAAATTGTAGAGAGTTTCCTTGCAGAAAATCCATTCCCCTTTGTATCACATTACGTAGGGGTGGCAAAACAAGTCATCCCACCTCATTTTCGTCCACTTCGATATTATTGAGTCTAAAATGGGGCGGACAACCCAATTTGATTGGTCGGGTTGAAACGCCAATCATGCTCAGCCCCTTGGTGGGACGGAGGATTGACCCATAAAAAAAAATAAGCATTCGAGTTTCATAAAAATAGCATCAACAACCAACCACGAAAAGTGTAACAAAAAATTATCCCCTATAACATAAACATACATTTACGGTAGCTACCAAATAACCAAATCAAGCATGATATATTATCTATACCCTAATCAAATATTTAAAACAATACATAAAAATAAATTAGTGCTCTAACAATAACCTCAAAACTGTATAGGTTGAATTAAATTCAACATAATATTAAAATAGTCCAACTATCTCAAACAAACAAAATAAATCCACTACCAAATTAAATAAACTACAAAAGGTGGCAAAGAAAATATATACTCCCTCTGTCCCATATTATAAGCAAAAAAATAATAATTTCACACTTATTAAGAAAACTAAAATATAGTAGTTTGAGTTATAGTTTTTTGTGTTCTTCTTGGAATAAATTTCATAAAAAGATGTAAAAACAATTCTTATTGGACAATGATTATGGAGAAAATAAAAAAGGAGAACAAATTTAATGCAATTTGCATTTAATTTTACATTGGAAAAGATGATTTTTTTGGAAAAATATAATAATAGTATAAAAGTTGGTCTTTTTTGCTTATATTTTGGGACAAAGAAAATGAGATTTTTTTGCTTATAATTTGGGACGGAGTATTATTTTTAAACTCATCCAAGAGGCAAAGCTAACCCGTTCTATTCCAGCGTCACTTTTCAACCGGTTAAATTAAGAAGATCAACTTAAGTTGTCAAGTTTAAAAAATCAA
This sequence comes from Medicago sativa, assembly GCF_051527215.1. Taxonomy (NCBI): domain Eukaryota; kingdom Viridiplantae; phylum Streptophyta; class Magnoliopsida; order Fabales; family Fabaceae; genus Medicago; species Medicago sativa. Next base: position 86,576,125 of record NC_140749.1, read on the forward strand.
CTCACCCATCAACTGGATCAATTTTCCCACCCCTAATATTATGTGTCTCGTTTCGAAAATTTATTTATCTTAAATTGTTTATTATTAATCATTAATGACTTTTTAATAAAGTTGCCCTTATTTACATTGAAAATTAGCATATCAAAATCGACACATAATATAATATGGTTAAATAAGACTAATGTTGTGTTTGGCTGATAAAAGAATGTGAAAGGAATGAATGGGAAAGGAATGAAAGTGAGTAAAAGATGGAAATAAAGTGCAATGATTTTTTGATTGTTTGGGATGAGCAAAAGTGAAAAGAAAGTGAAAAAAATAAAGATGTATATTTAGTAAATGTCATAAATACCCTACAATGATAAATGTGGTGGGAGTAGTAGTCATGTAAGTACAACTTAGTCGAAAGTTGAAAATACAATATTATACATGGGTTGGAGTTCGAACTCCGGACTTCAAACTTCTCCACATTACAATGTGTGAATTACAACCACCACTAGTTTATTTGACAAAATATTTAATGAGATGTGAGAAGCAAGTAATAATTGGAGTAAAGAAAAACATGTGTAAGTTAAAAAAATTAAAAGCAAGGGCACTTTGGTCCTTTTATAAGATAACAAGTCCATTCTCTTGTTTCCTCGCATTGTTGATGGAAAGCATTTTGCCAGGAGGGCCACCTCAACCAATCTTTCCTTTCATCATATAAGAGAACCTGATGACACGTGTTTTGATAAACTTTCCCTTATGCTACTTTTCGTTGTGGCACATTTCTTTGAAACAAACAACACCTAAAAGTGATAAAAATACGAAGTCGATGGTATTATGAAAAAATATGAATTAGACGAAATTGTCCTCATATATAGGGGTGTTCAGAACTGAACCGATCCAAAAAAAAACCGCCAACCGATCCAAAAAAACCGAAAACCGCAAAAAACCGATACTTTTTGGATGTGTTTGGGCCATATATAGTAAAAACCGAACGGTTCGGTTCGGTTTTCGGTTTTTTACTTACAAACCGGACCGAACCGCACTTATTATGATATAATGTCACTCGACTCTTCTACTACTCTACACCAGTGCACTACCTTTGTTAACTTAAACTCCTCATATCACTCACCAATTACCAACACAACTACCAAGCGTGTTTAATTCCTTGTTTTACTCAACCAATGACTTTTGCTATTAAACTTAAACTTCCAACACTCATTTGCTATTAAACTTAAACTTCCAACACTCATAAAAGTGAAAATCCAAACAGCACCTTACCTCTCTTCTGTCCATTTGCAATGCGTCGCCGAACTCCAGTACCACCACCGCCTATTCCTTCATCCTCTTCGGCAAGCATCACCAACAATCCTCTTATCGGCTCCGATTCTCTCTCTATGGGTCATCAGGTAACATTTTCGTACTACTCTGATGCTTTTTTCCTTATATTCAATCGCTGAATGAAATAGATTAGAAAGAATGGGATTTTGTCCAGTTTGTGAAAATCCATGATTAAAGTGTGCTATTATCTCGTATAACTTTTTCTACTTTTAGGAAAACTATTTGAGTCACTTTTTTTTCTTCCCTTCGAATCACTTTCAGGGCCTTTTTTTTATCAGTTTGTGAAAATCAATGATCAATTGTTGAATGAAATAAATTAGAAAGAATTGGTTCTTTGAATCACTTGCTTCTTTGTTATAACTTCTTCGTGTATAAAAAAATGTTGATTGATTTTTTTATCAGTTCTTCTTTAGTATAACTATCTGGTATAACTTCTTTGAATCACTTCTTTGCTCAATGTGCTATTTTATTTTTATTTATGTTCTATTTGTTTAGAAATATGCTTGGGTTGCTTTTTTTTTTTAAATAAAAATGTTGTTTGGTAATTACAATTGTCGATTGTTTTGTTTTGTTTTTTCATATAAGAATGTATGTTTGGAATCTACTTTGTCATAGAATTATGTACTGAGTTGTATGTGGATATTTTGCAGGCTGAAAACATTCAAACTAATGAGAGTAGAATAGCTGGAAATGTTGAATCTGTGAATTGTACTGCTGAACCTGGACTACTAGCAACACTGCCATCAAGTATGGAGGGGGAAAATGATGTGAACGCTAGGACTCCTCAACCATTGAAAAAAGAAGATGGGAAAGGAACTAGTAGCACTCTTGCCACTATCCATTTTGATGTTAACGAATGTAGGAAAGCGTTAGCTAGGATGATAATTGTTGATGAGTTACCTTTTAAGTTTGTCGAGGGGAAGGAATTTCGCTATTTCATGAGTGTTGTGCAGCCTAGATTCCCAATTCCCTCTAGGATTGCAGCTGCTAGAGATTGTTGGGATATTTTAACTGATGAGAAACATAAGCTAAGAAGTATGTTTAGGAGGGGATAAGAGAAAAGAATGGGAATGCTGGATTTTGGATTTAATTTTTGGCTGGATGGATTATTTAATTTTGGATTTTGGCTGTAGATGGACTAGGTTAATATATGAAAATAATATTCTACAACTTATGGAATTATGAAAGAATTTGCTACTACCTAATATATGAAAGAAAAAAGAAATTACTACAAAATCGTCTTGTATACTTTATGAGTGCAGCAAGGAAAAAATGACTCAAAATGATTTTTAATACAAGCATTACTATCACTTATTTACAATTTGGATAACCGAAAACCGATCCAAATTCAACCGCGTTAAATTGGATCGGATCGGTTCGGTTGATTTTTTTAATACCAACCGAACCGAGCCGAACCGCGTGTATTTTATTTTTTGGATCGGTTCACTTTTTCCCTCATAACCGAGCCGAACCGCACCGCGAACACCCCTACTCACATATATACTCATTTCGAAATAAAATATAAGTAAAAGTCGTAGTTGAAAAATTAATGTATGCTATTAAAAATTTAGTCTACATATACACCAACTTTTCAACTATCATTTTTACTCATTTCATTCCGAAAGAAGCACGGTAGTTGATAATATTTTAATTTTAGTTTCTTTATTTCATTATTTAGATAAAATTATATTCTTTAAATGCATTCAACTGATGACGAAACTATATTTTATGAGTTTATAGAAAAAGGGCAACACTAAGCGTTATGCATGGTAGGTTTAGGTGATTCTACCGACAATGAATTGGTACAAGTGGTACTTGAACCCCTTAAAGGAATGGTTAGAAGTTCAATTATTGTCTTTCTGGGTATAAAAATCTACAAGGTTAGAAGCGGGGAATCGCACTTTGTGTGTTCCACATGTTCCTCTATGGTGATTATCCAACGACGATGGTAAAGACATCACCTGCGATGATGAAGACGTACCCACTCTTTGGCCAAACTTTTCTCGACGACATCGTTTCCTTTCTCCCGAATCAACTTCTTGTCGTTGTTTATCCCTGGAGAAGCTCATGGTTGACGATAGTGAATAGTATTTGACGGCGTTGTTTTCACCGTCGTCATTTTTGTTGTTTCCGGTAAGGCCACGTTGGAGTAGTTGTTTTCTCTTATGTTCGGCCTTTCTTTGTTTTCACAGAGGGTGGGATTTACCATGGGAAAGGTGAAAACTTTTCCACCACGGAAAAACTAATTTTAACCATTAGATTAAATAAAGAACACACTTTTATTATACATCCACACCACAAGATTTTTTTTCCATATGCCTTCTTCCACCATCATCGTTTTCTCAATTTATGTAACACTGTAACTTAGCTTTTTCATACCTTCTTCCACCACCTCTCCTCTTTGAATTGAAACATTATCAGCAAGTTTAAACCGTTGAACATCCCTCCCCTATATATCAATATTATATCTTGATGAAATCTGCTTGATGGAAAAGGAAAGTTGATTTCTGGAAGAAAAAAAAAACAATATTTGATTTCTATTTTAATTGTTAAATTTGCCATGAATTTTAAGATTTGAGTTCAAATTGGTGGGTTTTAGTGTGAATTTCGTATATGTTACACTATCAAATTATCAATAGATGCTTATTTTATACTAAATCGGAATTGGTTTTTAAGTTGTTGATTTTGTAAGGAAATTGATGATTTTAGGATTCATGTTTTCACTATGTTGAAGAAATTTTTTTTGTGAGATGTAACAAGATCAGCATGAGGTAAAAAAGATAAGTTACAGTCCATGGTTTCTAAGAAAAGATTAAGAGATTAAAGAGAATGGTGGTGGAAGAAGGTATGGAAAAAAATCTAGTGGTGTGGGTGTATGATAAAAGTGTGTTCTTTATTTAATTTAATGGTTAAAATTAGTTTTCCTATGGTGGGAAAGTTTTCACCTTTACCACCTTTACAGAGATGACACTGTTTTTTTTTTTATGACAAATTTGATTTCCTTCTGAGGTGGCATGATTTTGTTGGATGTGGCCAAATGATGATTGTTGGTCACGTGACCAACCAAGAATTACTCTCACTAGAGTTAGTAAATCTAGCTGCAGTTGATAAATTTAAATTTGTGGATATATACTCAAAACCATGAATAAGTGTGACATCACAATATTGTTCCCATCCCAAAAATTTCTCATGCATTGATTTCCAATTTCCAAAGACAACGTATCAAGTTTAGAAACACGTAGTTCTTGTTGTCTTATGTAAAATTTTCAAAATCTTATTCTAGCTAGAAGACACAGTTCCTTCAATTTCATGCTAAAGGTTGAGTCATCCACATGATCAACTCGAGTGGAACTTTTTATGTGCAATTTAATTCCATAGAACTATGGTTCTAGCCAGCTTCCACGTTTAAATTTTTTGTACTTCACCCACGTAATAACCTTCCTTCTCTTTCTACATATTTTTCTATTGGAAAATGCTAACAAGTGCCCTAAGGGCATTGTTTAAGCATCTAAAAATAGCAACTTTTGCATTGAAAATTGTACGATTATGACTTTAACATGTATTTGACTTGTATTTTCAAGACATAATTTCTTTTTATGGGTTCCTTAAACAATGCCCTTAGGGCACTTGTTAGCAAGACCCTTTTCTATTTATTTTATTTTATTTCCCTATAAATAGCAATCCTAGCTATAGCTATAGGAAATCAATTAAAAGGCAAAATTTCACTAAAAAATTTCCAATGGCACTAGTAAAATTGACTATGGGTCTTTTTTTTGATTACATTAACCTTTGCTCTATGCAGGTGTTACGGCGGATAATACTTCAGTGACATAATGTCACGGTGACATTAAATCTGGGCCACACAAAGGTTTGTGTTGTGTGGCTCAGATGTGTTGTATGAGTGACATTAAATCTGGGCCACACAAAGGTGTGTGTTGTGTGGCCCAGATTTAATGTCACGGTGACATTATGTCACCAAAGTGCCACCCGTGTTACGGCACAATCAAATTGCACGGATGCGTTGGTGAGTCTGATACCATGCCTAGACTACTCTAGAGGGAACTCGCCAACACCAAATACATGGTGCTGCACACACCTTGATAATGTTGTGAAATCACAACCAGAATGCCTCTGCCTGATTATTGGTGGAAAATTAGGATCATCACTGGGGATTAACCAAACCCTAGCTCTTGCCTTACCTGCTGCTTGCAATGTGGAGACCCCACCTGTCAGTGAATGCGAAAGTATGTCATTAAAATTGAATTTGACTATAATATATAATTGATTTTGACATGTTTAATGTATATTTAAATTTGCAATTTCAGTTTACAGCAAGTCATTGAAACTTTGGTAAAAAATACTATTTAAAGCTTCAACAAAATTACTATGTTGTTTGATTTTGCCAAAATTGGTTGATTTTAAAATTGATTGCTTCAATAAAATCTTCGATGAATTGAAATAACTTTGCCTTCTAAATTGATTCTAAATTGAAGTTAGAATTTGATGTTTAACAAAATCTATTATTATTATTATTATTATTATTATTATTATTATTATTATTATTATTATTATTATTATTATTATTATTATTATTATTATTATTATTATTATTATTATTATTATTATCATTATCAAAAATAAGCTTTTGTCACCGGAAAGTAAAACAAGCACCAAAACATATTAGGCAAATAACATTAACTCTTATCGATCTAACTATGGCCAATAAATGGACATTGAAAAAAATGAAAAATAGCTCTAACATCACTAACATAAGTGCATGCACTTCATTCATATTTTTCTGCTAATTAATTTACCCCTTCTTGTGTGTATAGAAGTAGCCAATCCACCAGCTGGATCCAGAACCGTGCCACCAACAGGTGGTGGCTCGTCCGGGGGAAATTCGGATAGTAAGAAGGGGCAACCCGAACCAAGGAGGAAGATCTATAAGCCATTTTGGCTAAAGGATTTCCATTTAAAATAAACCAAGTATCTTTATGATGTCTTTTTAGTGGACTCATTAGCAATCAAGTGGCCAAGGCCCGTATGTAATAAGACTCTGGCCCATATGAAGGGTAAACCTAGGTATTTAAAGGATGTAACTTCTCACATGTGTTGTAATGAAAAACCTAGTGCATTTTTATTTTATACCTTCTCTTTCTGCCGTTTTCTTTCTTTTCTTCCTAGTATAGCTTAATTGATAGGTAGTTACCGAACTTATCATCATTGGTACTTTCATTCCCTTTTCCAATGCCTCCAAGACTAACCAACCCCACCCCTAGAGACTTAGACGATGCAATCCAGTCTATAAACCAACGCCTTGATGAAATTATCCAAACAAACCAACAGAATATACAAGTTGCGATCAGTGAAGCCACACGCACCTTCAACACTCGGCTTGATAACCAAGATGTCATCATGGATTCACGGTTTGCCAACCTCACAAACATGCTCAATGAATGATTCGCAACTCTCACCGCTAAAAACAACCCCACATCATCAACAACAACCGTAACACCATCACCCATCCCAACTCAAGACTCCATTACCGCAACAAACCCAAACCTCACCTCCCTTCCAGTTTCTCTTCCCAATACCCTCATACACTCCGCCCTAGACAACCAACAATCAACCCAACCAGATACCCACCAACACCACTGTTTTCCATCACTGGTAACTGTTACCAAACCCCACCCCATGGTTATTCCCCAGCTCAACCGTACCAACAATAAACCTAATATACTCAACAATCTCACATCTTCTCACCTTTTGTTCAAAACCATTCCTTTCAACACCAACGTTTCACCACACCACAACAACCCTAACAGACCCCCAAATTCGAACTCAGTGGTTTTGATGGGACTGGCCCGCTCGAATGGCTCTTCAAAGCGGTTTTGATGGGACAACATCCCCACTGAAAACCGCCTTTCCTTCGCCTCCTTCTACATGAAAGGTGAAGCCTTGGCTTGGTAGAAATGGATATTCCAAAACAACCAGTTGACTGGTTAGCTGACGTGTTCGCGCGCATTAGAGCTTCGTTTTGGTCCTTCTACAAACGAGAATCACTAGGCCCAGCTGTTCAAACTCCGTCAAATCGGCACAGTCGCATAATACCAAACCCAATTTGAAAAGTTAGGTAACCGTGTTTTGGGCCTTTATGTTAATGCTTTATTAAATTGTTTCATATCTGGCCTGCTTCCCGAAATACGCAATGAAATTGCTATTCAGAGCCCTTACACTATGACTCAAATTGCTTATTATTAATCATTAATTACTTTTTATTAAAACTGCTCTTATTTACATTGAAAATTAGCATCTCAAATAGGACACATAATATAATATGGTTAAATGAGACTAATATTATGTTTGGCTGATAAAAGAATGTGAAAGGAATGAATGGGAAAGGAATGAAAGCGAGTAAAACATAAAAATAAAGTGCAATGATTTTTTGATTGTTTGTGATGAGCAAAAGTGAAAAGAAATTGAAAGAAAATAAAGATGTATATTTAGTAAATGTCATAAATACCCTACGATGATAAATGTGGTGGGAGTAGTAGTCATGTAAGTACAACTTAGTTGATAGCTAAAAAGACAATATTATACATGGGTTGTAGATCAAATTCCAGACTTCAAACGTGTGAATTACAACCACCACTAGGTTATTTGACAAAATATTTAATGAGGTGTGAGAAGCAAGTAATAATTGGAGTAAAGAAAAAGACGTGTGCGTGAAAAATTTAAAAGCAAGGGCACCTTGGTCCTTTTATAAGATAACTAGTCCACTCTCTTGTTTCTTCGCATTGTTGATGGAAATCATTTTGCTTGGAGGGCCACCTCAACCAATCTTTCATTTCATCATATAGGAGAACCTGATGACACATATTTTGATAAGCTTTCCCTTCTGCTACTTTTCATCGTGGCACATTCCTTTGAAACAAACAACGCCTAAAAGTGATAAAAATACAAGTCAGACGAAAATGTCCTCACATATATACTTCTTTTGAAATAAAATATAGGGTTAATATGTCTTTACCCCCTGTAATTTGGACGAGTTCCGGTTTACCCCCCTGTAAAAAAAAGTTTAGATTTCAACCTTGTAATTTAAGATTCTTTCGTTTTAGACCCTGAGGCCATCTGACTGGACAAAATCCTGATGTGGCATGCTGAGTCTGACTGTGCATATCTGATTATGTGGCACGCTGACTGTATAATTAATTTTGTTTTTTATTTTTTTTAAGGGCACACGCGGCATTTTGCCTATTTTTTAAAATAAAAATAATATAAATGAAATTATATTAATTTAAAAATAAAAAATAATTTAAAAATTTAGTAAAAGTCGTAGTTGAAAAATTAATGTATGCGATTAAAAATTTAGTCTACATATACACCAACTTTTCAACTATCATTTTTACTCATTCCAATCCGAAAGAAGTACGGTAGTTGATAGTATTTTAATTTTAGTTTCTTTCTTTCATTATTTAGATAAAATTATATTCTTTAAATGCATTCAACTGATGACGAAACTATATTTTATGAGTTTAAAGAAAAAGGGCAACACTAAGCGTTATGCACGAAAGGTTTAGGTGATTCTACCGACAATGAATTGATACAAGTGGTACTTGAACCTCTTAAAGGAATGGTTAGGAGATCAATTCTTGTCTTTTTGGGTATAAAAATATATAAGGTTAGAAGCGGGAAATCGACTTTGTGTGATCCACATGTTCCTCTATGGAGATTATCCAACGACGATGGTGAAGACAGGACCTGCGATGATGAAGACGTACCCACTATTTGGCCAAACTTTTCTCGACGACATTGTTTCCTTTCTCCCGCTCTTCCTGCCAACGCCAAAACAGCTTCTTGTCGTCGGTTATCCCTGGAAAAGCTCATGGTTGACGGTAGTGAATAGTATTTCATGGGGTTGTTTTTTTGCCGTCGTCATTTTTGTTGTTTCCGGTGAGACCATGTTGGAGAAGTTGTTTTCTTCCGTGTTCGGCCTTTCTTTGTTTTCACAGAGGGTGGGATTTACCATGGGAAAGGTGAAAACTTTCCACCATAGAAAAACTAATTTTAACCATTAGATTAAATAAAGAGCACACTTTTATCATACATCCACACCGCAAAATTTTTTTCCATGCCTCCTTCCACCATCATCGTTTTCTCAATTCATGTAGCACTGTAACTTAGCTTTTTCATACCTTCTTCCACCACCTCTCCTCTTTGAATTGAAACATTATCAGCAAGTTTAAACCGTTGAACATCCCTCACCTATATGTCAATATTATATCTAGCTAAAATCAATGAGCTGAAAAAGTGTGACATCACAATATTTTTCCCATCCCAAAAATTTCTCATGCATTGATTTCCAATTTCCAAAGACAGCGTATCAAGTTTAGGAACACGTAGTTCTTCTTGTCTTAAGTAAATTTTTCAAAATCTCATTCTAGCTGAAAGACATAGTTCACTCAATTTCATGCTAAAGGCTGAGTCATCCACATAATCAACTCGAGTGGAATTTTTCATGTGCAATTTAATTTCATAGACATGTGGTTCTAGCCAGCTTCCACGTTTAAATTTTTTGTACTTCACCCACGTAATAACCTTCCTTCACTTTCTACGTATTTATCTATTTATTTCATATGAGTTGTTAACGAGTGTCCCCGGAACACTTTTTAAGGATTCTAAAAGAAGAAATTATTTCATAAAAAAATCAATTATTTCAATTTCCAATACGTTAATTATACAAATTTTCACATAAAATTACCATTTAAAGATCTTAAAGAGTGCACAAAGCACTCGTTAACATTTCCCTTATTTTATTTTAGGAGAATGCTAACCAATGCCCTAAGGGCAATGGTTAAGTACCTAAATCAAGCAAGTTTTAATGAAAAAGATATGTAATCATTACTTTATCAAAAGCAACATCTTATGTTTCCAAGACAAAATTTTTATTTGTAGGTTCCTTAACCATTGTCCTGAGGGCACTGGTTAGCAAGACACTTTATTTTATTTCCCTATAAAATGCAATCCTAGTTATAGCTACAGTAAATCAATCACAAAGGAAAATTTCACTAAAAGATTTCCAATGGAACAAGTAAAATTCAATATAGGTCTTGTTTTGGTTACATTAACCTTGCTCTATGCAAGTGCTACAGCACAATCAAGTTGCAAGAATGAGATAGTGAGTCTTTTACCGTGCCTAGATTATGTCACCGGGAACTCATCAACACCAACTACAGGGTGTTGCACACAACTTGCTAATGTTGTGAAATCACAACCAGAATGTCTCTGCCAGATTATTGGCGGCGAAGGATCATCACTGGGGATTAACCAAACCCTAGCTCTTGCCTTACCTGCTGCTTGCAATGTGCAGACCCCACCCGTCAGTCTATGCAAAAGTATGTCTTTAAAATTAAATTTGTTTATAATGTATAATTGATTTTGACATGTTTACTTTATATTTAAATTTGCGATGTCAGTTCACGGCAAGTCATTGAAACTTTGGTAAAAATTACTCTTTAAAGCTTCAACAAAATTACTATGTTGTTTGATTTTGCCAAAATTGGTTGATTTTAAATTGATTGCTTCAACAAAATCTTCCATGAATTGAAGTAATTTTACCCCTTCTTGTGTGTATAGCAGTAGCCAATCCACCAGCTGGATCCAGAACCGTGCCACCAACAGATGGTGGCTCGTCCAGGGGAAATTCCGTCAAGAAATCAACTCCTATGTTGTTCGTTATCTTTGCAGCAACATATCTATGCTTCAACTTTCAGGACATACTGGCATATTGTTTTTTTTCGTTCATATAGATCTCCCATTTAGTTTCTTCTAATATATTTAGTTTTGTGACCGCAAGATATTTGGTTGTGCAGTGTTGCATTGTGTGGTCTTGTGAGAAACATTGATGTAGAACTGTGCAGTTTCTTCTCAATAATACTATTGAATCGAGCGAGAAATTATTAATTATATTTAAAACTTAAAATATTTTTTTTTTTTTTTTAAGGAATCATCATGTATAGGTGTAATCACTATTACTGTAAATATATGGAAAATGCTAACAAGTGCCCTAAGGGCATTGTTTAAGCATCTAAAAGTAGCAACTTTTGCATTGGAAATTGTACGATTATAACTTTAACAAGTGTTTGACTTGTATTTTCAAGACATAATTTCCTTTTGTGGGTTCCTTAAACAATGCCCTTAGGGCACTTGTTAGCAAGACCCTAAATATATAGCAAAATATGTACTAACTTGAGAATGACCAAGGTAATATTAATTAGATAATATAATTTAAAATTAAGTAATTAATATTATCTTATCTTAAAAATTAAAAATGAGATCATTCATTCTAACAACTAATTAATACAAATTAAATACTCCATCCGATTCTATTTATAAGAAAAATTTGAGTCAACAAAAGTGGATGTATCTGGTCCAAATTTTTAACCAAATACATTAACTTTTGTTGACCAAAATTTCTCTTATAAATAGGACCGGAGGGAGTGTGTCACTATAAAACAGTGGAGTAAATACAAACTTTGTGGATGTCATGCATGATCTCCATTTGTCACAAGGAAGCCCAACCATTGCATGCAACAAACATTGAAAATGAGAAGTGATTAATTGTAGGACAAAGTCGTACAATGATGTCACTTGGCTTGACATAAATAATCCACAGAATAATCAGCATCAACAATCAATATTTGAATCGAAAATCAACGAGATACACTTGTTTGGTCACAAGCATAAATATAAGTAATTTAGGCGCACACACATAAAAAAGGAAAAAATATGAAAGGGAAATGAATTAAATAATATATTTTTTTGAAATAACTAAATGGTAGATATTTTAAAAAGTAAAACAAAGAAAATTCTAAAGAACACGAGAGTGTACTAGTGAGGACATTTGTTAAGGAAATTTTATAGATTTATGGTCCTAGACAGCTTCCACGATTAAATTTTAGCAGTTCATCCACTAGAGTACTCGAGGAACTGGAGGACATTGGATGGTTTTGAGAAAAAGGAAGAAGCAAGTAGAATTGTGGAAGCACTGGAGGACATTGGAAAATAAAAGTTTTTGGATGTTCATTTTACTTCATAATTGTTATGATTGCAATTGATCCGTCTTTAAAATGTTGGTTTTTGGATTTCCAAACTATTATATTTGGATTTCCAAAATCTATTTTGAAAAAGAATTTTCATCTATCAAAGTTGTTAATAGGTTGAGTCACGATTAGGTAGCTCTATTTAAGACGTTTCTTGGCGTTGTCCAAATTAAAGTTGTGCAATACAGAGTATCAACCATGCCGCCTCCAGGATAAAACAAATTCAACTATAAAAATGTTCAAGAATTACACCCACAAATACGATTATTAAAGTCACTCAAATTTAATACTGAAACCACTATAATATGGTAGGCCATTTTATTATGGTACAGAGACCACTCAAACAAGGTGTTTCCACCATTCTAACTTTTAACTTCTCCAGCTATGATACTATGAACACGCAAATATGATGCTACTACCATTCTAACCTCTAACTTCTCCAAGTGAAGAAAATATTGAATGAAACTATACTTCTTCATTCTTAATTCCGAAGATATATTATTCTTGAAAATAGACTTTGATCTTAAAAATAATCTTTATTCCAAAGGGACATATATTATCGAAGAGACTATGCTTTTAAGATCATTATATTCTTAATTTTGAAAGGACATTATTCCTGAAAAGGGGCAATGATCTTAAAAATACTCTTTATTCCGAAGAGAAAAAATTAATTATCGAAGAGACTATGCTCTTAAGACCGTTCTTTTTTTCGAATGGACATTATACGAACACTCTTAATTCCGAAGGGGCGAAAAAGAAAGGGAAGAAATGGCTCGGAAGTGCATCGAGCAGAAAGAGGTAGAAGAGAGAAAGAGTTATCGACAACTCAACGAAACTCTTTGGTGTGTTTTTGAACTGAGTCAAGTCCTCTATTTATGTAGAGATTGTGTAATTGGTTTAACTAAAATTGTGACAACAGTTACTCGTGGATATATAAAGTCAAAAGAAACTTACCTACTAATCACTTCAACAACTTTTATGGATAAGATAAAAAATAAACAAACTAATAGGATATGAAGGAAGGAAAATAAGAAACTCAGATGTATTCTCAATCTTATGACAACAAACATAGGCTAAAATTGTGGGAAGTGATATCTATGAATAAAAAATAATAATTACTATTATTTTTATCATTATCACGTATTTAAAAAATTAAATATTGTGTTCTACTTTATGTGAGACCTCACGTTCTATTTTGTTAATTCACACCACACTAGCTCAAAGGTTTATTACTTGGTTTTTAATTTTCCAACCTTCCAATTTTCTTTCCAACTGCACACCAATGTTCCAACAATAATACAAAAAATTTCTAATTTGAAGAAACTTAAAAATTGAATTGGAAAAGGGTTTTGAAAATTTTGGGAGGGTTTATATGAATTCTTCAAACTAATCCATGTTGTTATAGTATTCTTTAAATTAAAAATATACTAATCAAAAACATTATTTTAACATTATATAAAAAAATACTCTTTCAAAAAATATGAAATATTTCTTCATTTTACTCTATATTTTCCATCCCTCTAAACTCTCTCTCCCCCACCCCTCCAAACTACCAAACAAAATATTTCTATATAAAAGTCATCCTAGCTATAGCTATTGTAAATCAATCACAAGGCAAAATTTCACTAAAATTTTCCAATGGCACAGGTAAAATTGAATATATGTCTTGTTTTGGTTACATTAGCATTGATCTGCGCAGGTGTTACGGCACAATCAAGTTGCATGAATGCGTTACTGAGTCTGTCACCATGCCTAGATTATGTCAGGGGGAAATCATCAACACCAACTATAGGGTGCTGCACAAAACTTGCTAATGTTGTGAAAACACAACCACAATGTCTCTGTCTGGTTCTTGATGGTGGATCATGGGGGATTAACCAAACCCAAGCTCTTGCTTTGCCTGCTGCTTGCAACGTACAGACCCCACCAGTCAGTCTATGCAAAAGTATGTCATCAATATTTCTTCTAATCTCAACTCTATAGATTGGTCTTTTCTGCAATATACAATTGATTGATTTTGACATGTATATTTGAATTTGGGATATCAAGTCTACGCAAGTCATCAAAATTTTAGTAAAAACTACACCCTCCGATCACTAATATAAGCAAAAATCCACTTTCTAGGTTCATTCAATAAATTATGTGTGTAACCTATGATAAAGACTACATACATCATTAATTGAATGAACCTAGAAATTGAATTTTTGCTTATATTAGTGACCGGAGCATGTACACTTTAAAGCTTCAACAAAATCGCTATGTCATCGTGATTTCGTACAAATTAGTTTGCCTTTGAAATTGATTCAAATTGGAAGTTAGAATTTGATGTTTACTCTAACATTGATTCCTGGCGTCGAAAAATATAATTTATTTTTAGCTTCGATTTTATTGTTCAATCAATTTTTTTTATCAATACATCGAATATAAATGATTTGGCATTCAATTCAATTTTAACAAAATCAATGATTATTATTATTATTATTTATTTTTGTCATCGGAAAATCAAACAAGCATCAAAACATATCACGCAAATAGTATAACTCTTCTCATTCTAACCAAAATGGACATAAAAGAATATGAAATTAACTAACATCACTAACATACTCTCTCAGGTCTCATGTATAAGAAACGATTATTATTTAGGTTTATTAAACTAAAAAATAATCTTTTTTTATATATATGAAACTGGAGTGAATAAGTCATTAGTGCATGCTTAAATGCACAAATTGGAGTGAATAAATCCACAAACTGTACTTTCTTTTTTTAATAGGGTTTTTCTAACCTATACAACATTCCATAAGTTAAGATGCAATAAATGTACCACTTTAGTCAACATATCTTATTAAGTGTATTTTCTTGAAAAATGATTTTTTTTTATCTCTCCTATCAACCATTCTATTTATTAAGGTATGAATTTTCTGCTAATTAACTTGCACCTTGTGTGTATAGTAGTAGCCAATTCACCAGCTGGATCAAGAGCCGTGCCACCCACACCTGGTGGCTCGTCCGGTGGAAATTCCATCAAGTTATCAATTTCTATGTTATTCGTTGTTTTTGCAGCAACATATTTATGCTTCAACTTTCGGGACATACTGGCATATTGATTATGTAATTCCTAGAACTTCCATTTAGATTGTTATTTTCACTTGTTGAGTTTGTAATTTTTTAATTCATATAGATCTCCCATTTAGATTGTAACTCCTTCTCAACTTTTTCGTTTATGTGGTGTTGTATTGTGTGGTGTGGCGAGAAACATTAATGTAGAATTGTGCAGTTTCCTCTCAGTTCTCAACAATACTGTTGAATCCAGCGAGAAAAATACTCAGTCTTTGTTTTTATTAAGAGTGGATTACACTTCTCTCTCATCTTAGGTTAAAATATACAAAAAACTCTTTTATCATGTACTTAAGCGGATCTACTTGTAAATGTACATTTTAGACCATTTTGCTTAAAATAAAAGGACAGTCTGGTGCACTAAAGCTTCCACATGCACAAAATTCGGGAAAAAACCTCATCTGGTGTAATGTAAGCAACTTTATCATATTCTTTATACAAGATTGTTTTTAGGACCTGAACTTTATCATATTCTTTATAAAAGATTGTTTTTAGGACCTGAACTTGTGACCCTTCAGTCACATGACAACAACTTTACATGTTGCGCCAATGCTTCCTTTCCATTTTACTTAACACGATTATTTTAAAATTAATTTAATTATAGAAAATCCTAAATGATTTGAATACCCTAACCAAAGTATGAACTTGTTTCTCATCTCAAGTTGTTACCACAATTCCAATACAAAGAGGATTCTTTTTTGTCCTCCCACCAATATGAGTCTTGTTCACCAAAGACGATGTCATTACCAAAGTGTGGCAAGCTAGGTTCTTGTGTTGCGCACTCATCGTGGATCATAAAATCACGACAAATTGAACATCACCTTCTCTTACACTCACACACAACCAGCTAATTCCTTAATAGGATATTACACGATATCTAATTGATTGATTAATTACCCATGGTAGATTTAATAATTGCTGCAATTTTTTAAAGCTGGTACATAATATGATTATGCTCTTGAATTCTCTTGCAACTAAATTTATATGAGAATCCACTATACATGCATTTGAGAATCAAACAAATACATAGTCCACATAGACATCTCTTATCTGCCATCAAGAAAAGTTGGATGTGTTATTTCTTTGAACTAACCATACAAGCCTTCGACTAAAGCTATATTTAAATTTAACGACAATACATAAATATTATTAATTAAAATGAAAATTAATTCAGATTCTATATCATGTATACTAAAAAATGGAAGTAAATTGTCTTTTTCTATTTGTCAAGTGAAGTAAATTATCTTTACTACAAATAACAAAATATCTTTTATTTAATTTAAGTGGAAAATTAGCGATCAGTTGAAATATTTTGTATCCAGACTTTATTTACCTTTCTACCGAACTTGATATTTATTCCCAAGTATATTTTCAAATAGTACTTTGTTGAAAGCGTAACCTTGATGAAAATACATTTACGTTGATAAAACGTGTGCGCTAGAAACCAAATAGTACTTTTATGAAAATGCAGTAAATTGACAAAATAGTGAAACAAAGAGATAAGTAATGGATCTCTCTAAAAAAAATATAAGTAACAGTGAAACAGAGGGAATGTCAGGGATGTTTTTGAAATTTTTGTGGCCTAAGACGAACTTACAATTTGAATGCTAACCAATAAGTATATGAAAAATTTGAATTTCCAATGTGTGAAAATAATTTGCATACAAAAACATTGAATTTTTTTATTTATTTAATATTCAAATGTTCAAGCAAAACCATTTATGGATACAGAGTCACGAATAAATTGTGTCTGGACCATTTAATGTGTTCTATCGTATCCTATGAAGCCCGGATACGTAGTGCGATACGGGTACGATACGATACGGGTACGCGAATACGCGAAATTTTTAAAATTTAGGATACGATACAGCTAAGATACGGTAACAAAATATTTATATTAAAATTTATATGCTTGTAAAATACTTAAAAAAAACATTGATTACTCATACTATATAATCATAAAAGTTACAATTTACAAAAAAAAAAAAATACATATGATCAAAATAAAAAATGTAAAGTTTTTGTATAAATCATATTCTATTTTCATTCATATGTTAGGATATCAACAAATGTATCAATAAAAGAACTCAAAACAAAGTTTGTTTAATGTTGATTGATGAAATCTCTCCTCTCTCGTTACTTTCATCCACCAAAATCATAATATTTAATTTGTTAATTGAAAAGTAATTATAGTGATTCGTATCTTAAATTTTCACAACACAATCTCATTTTTATACACTTCATTTTTTTTGGATACGTCTGTGTGAAGTATCTTATAAGTATATGTGTGTATCCGTCGAGTATCTTTTAAGTATTCGATAAAATATATATTTTAAATTAAAATAATTAATTCCGATACTTCTGGGATACGGTATCCGGAGTATCCGCGGAATATCGGTATCCGATACGTATCCGACACGGGTACGACACCATTTTGGAGTATCCGAGCTTCATAGATCGTATCTTTCTAAATACATAAAATGGCTAGAATCTAGACCATTCAACCTCGTTTTGTGACATTGACGATTTAAGGTAGTTTTTCAATAATTTTAACTTAGAAACTTTTTCTTTCTTTAGATGCAAAACTCACCAACATAGTTAAGAGGACTCGATAAGCAATTGAAACATTTTGATAACAATATACGGCTTTGACAGACTCATGAATTTCAAATGTTGAAATCAACTTATTTGGCTAATATATTTTCAACACTTTCGATTAAAAAAAAAAAATCATTTGCATCAACATCTAACACCTCCTTTTATAATTTAAGTTTTTTTTTTATTAATAATTTTTTAATTTTATTTTAGAGCCAAATTTTAGATTTACTTTTTTGGGTCTAGAAAGGTCGTCTTTTTTGCCTATCTCAGATACGGTGATGATGGGGAGTGCATACAAACGTTGTGATGCCATGCATGCATGTCTCCATTTGTCTCAAGGAAGCTCCGTCAATGCATTCAAGAAACACTAAAAATGAGAAGTGATTAGTCATTGCAAAGACAAAGGAGTGCAGTGATATATCAAGAAGCTAGACATAAATAAGCCACTGAATAATCAGCCTCAACGATTATTATGTTAACAATGATGTCAAAAAGCTAGACACAAGTACGTGAAAAATAGAGACACTAATAAATATACTACTATAGAGTCCACTTAGAAACACTTGTTAAAAATATTAATATAAAATAATATTATCTTGAGAAATGATGTACTTCTATTCAATTTTGTGGATGTTTAAAAAACATCAATGTTATTGGAACGTAAAAATTATAGCACAAAATTGAGTTGTGTTATTAGCCGATTTCACCCCATCATTGACTAAATAAGTGTGAATTGTTAACTAATATTTTAACATAAATCTCATTAACTAATTTTATTTATTCAATAAATACAAAAATGCAAGGCATTAACAACTTTTTTTTTTCCTTAAAAAGAAAAACTTATTTTTAATATTTCAAAAAATTGACGGTACATAAATTTAGGTAAAATAAGCGGACAATATCTTGCATTTTGTGGTTAATGAAGTAGTAAAATTGATTAATGAGACTTTTGCTAAAAAAAGTGGTTAATCACGTACTTTTTTTTGTAATGTAGCAGTGAAATTGATTAATGACACAACTTAAATTTTGTGCTGCAAAAATTCAGCTCTATATTAAAAAAAAAAAAAAAAAAGTAAAATGCTAACTAGTACCCCACAAGTATTGTTTAAGAAATCCACAAAAGAAAATATGTCTTATGTTACAAGTTACTTTTGAATGTTTAAACAAGGGGACTGTTAATTTACACCAACCTAAAAACACTAAGGTGTAAATTAGCAAGGTACACCCACTTATATTTTACTAAAACATCATTTTGTTTCTATTCTAATTAAATTTAAATTGAAGGACAGTTTTGTAACTATCTTAAGGAAGATCCTTAAAAAAAAAAAAAGGACAATGACATGTTTAAGGTAGACTACTAGAAAATTCGGTTTTAGAGACGGCTGAATTCTGTCGCTAAATAGGCTAAATTCCGTCACAAACTTTTCTGACGGAATAGGGACGCAGCAGAATATCGTAGTATTGAAATTTGAAACCGAGATTTCCGTCACAGATAATCGACGGAATAAATATCCGTCACAAATTTCTGAGGGAAAATTCCGTTACAAATTTCTGAGACAACACACCCGTCGCAAAATTCTGGGAATTTGATTAGCATTGCTTTGATCGCCGACGCTAATTTGCAGGACAAAATTTTTGTGACATGTAGAATTTCCGTCGCAAATAGCAATTTTTTTTCCCTAAAAATAAGTCTCAAAATAGATTTTCCGTCTCAAAATATTTTTGGAATATAAGACAAGATGAACCACAAATATCAAAAATAAAACAAAATACGATAAAAATCGCATTAATATTTGATGAAAAATCTTTTTGGTTACGTTCACAAGAATCACACTACTTATCTTTTGCATCAAAATATATTGAAATAATTACTAAATTGTATTATAACATTTACTTGAAACTAAAATTTATAATCAAATTTTGAAAATAATATGATAAATGATCAAGTAGGTGGACACAATAATATGATAAATAACCAAGTAGGTGGACACAGATGTTGATCATAACTCGAAGGATGAGGTCAATATGAAGATAGATGTGAATGG
This sequence comes from Medicago sativa, assembly GCF_051527215.1. Lineage (NCBI taxonomy): Eukaryota > Viridiplantae > Streptophyta > Magnoliopsida > Fabales > Fabaceae > Medicago > Medicago sativa. Next base: position 86,596,307 of record NC_140749.1, read on the forward strand.
CCTTGTGAAAAATACTCCATGAATTTCTGGAACTGCTCTCGGAGCAAACGTGAATCCTCCTGTGACTGCTCTCGAACTAAACGCGACTCCTCCTGTGATGCACGAATCAACTCCTCGTTAGTCTTCAACGCTCCTCGAGTTCTATGTTTTCAGCTGACATTTTAGATATTGCAGTCCTCATATGCTCATATTCAGATGGTGAGATGCCGTTAGATGATCTGGATGAAGAAGGCCTGTATTTTCCTGCCTCTGCTCCCAAATCATATATGCTTCATTTCTTGTCGACTCCTCCAACTACGTCTAAGAAGATGAAGTTGTCTGACTGATGGTCATTAGACACATCATCCCCCTCTATTTGTTGTGAATTTCTTTCAAAAATTCGTCTTTCATATTCATCCTACAAAATTAGAGTTCGTCTTAATTCTTACGTACAAAAATATGAAATTAAATTAATTACTAAAATTACCTTAATTAAATTCATATATAAACCAACCAATAACAACTTAAACAAATTAAAACTAACTTTTAATTAATAACTAAGTTATCATGACTTCTTTCCAAGTGACGAAACATAAGATTATCATATTCAGATGTACGTACAAAACATGTAATAGAGACAAACTTTTAAAGAAACAATATTTGGAATGATGAAAGTGGGTGTAAATTAGTGAGTTGGGTGTAAACAATTTGATAAAATTTATAAAAATGAGTGTATATAATCAAGTGGGTGTAATTTGCTAACTTACATCTTAATGTTTTTATGTGGATGTAACTTGCTAATTTACACCTTAGTGTTTTTAGGTGGGTGTAAATTAGCCCCCTTTAAACAATACCCTAAAAGCTTTATTAACATTTTCCTTAAAAAAATAAATGTGATAAAGACGAGTTGACACAACACCTAACAATGACAGTTTTTTACCCCTAAGTATCAGAAAGTTGTGATTTTGGCTCCCTAACAAAAACAATAACAACTGAGCCCCCGATGTTAAACCTTTTTTGCAGTTTTGGACCCCAGGTCAATTTTGACCGATTCAACGCACACGTGGACGCCATGTGTGTAATTTTTAATATAAAAATAAATAAAAATGTTATGTGTAATGCTTTAATTAAAAAATAAATGAATAATTAAAAAAATATTTTTTTAATTGTTTTCTTAATTATTATTTTTAATCATTTTTTAATTGTTTTTGTTTTTTAATTATTTTTTTAATTTAAAAATAAATATTTTTATTATTTTTATTTTTTTTAAATTAAAAATTATTATTTTTTACTTTTTTAATTAACGCATTACACGTGACATTTTAATTTATTTATAAATTAAAAATTACACATGTTGCGTCTACGTGTGCGTTGAATGGGTCAAAATTGGTCTGGGGGACAAAACTGCAAAAGGGGCTTAACATAGGGGGCTCGATTGTTATTGTTTTTGTTAGGGAGCCAAAATCGCAACTTTCTAATACTTAAGGCCAAAATTGTAATTAAGCCTTTTCCATTCTAATATAGTCTGAATCGAGTTTGATGTCTTCATAAAAGTTGTAGTTATGGATATCATTTACACCGGGTATGATTCTATTTGGATATTTACAACTTTTGATAGGAGTAAAACACTACAATGGATCATGTTATTTTTTCACCAAATTTCAACCTTGCGCTATAAGTGCTTTGGTGCATTGATTAAGCAATCAAAATAAGTAATTTTTTATAAACAATGATATAATTATTACTTAATCATAAGTCAAAACCTATATTTTCAAGACAAAGTTTTTATTTGTAAATATCTTAACTATTACCCCTAGAACAATAGTTAGCAAGATCCAAGAAACAAAAGAAAACTACAATAAATATATTCGGTAAATCAACGAAATAAAATCATAGACAACTTATTGAATACAAGAATTCCATAACAACCATTAATTCAAAATAACTTTAAAATCATCATTAAATTGAACGAAAAAATGCACCTTATAAGGATCTATCGAATTCGATGTGACATCACATTGTTTCCATCCCAATTGTTTCTTCCATTCACATTGATTTTGAAAGACAACTAGACAAGTGAAATTCAGTTGGATTAAACTTAGGAGCATTTAGTTAGATCATCACACCGAAGGAAATTTACCTTCATAAACTTGTGTATTTAATAAGTATCTCATTGTGGAGAATACAACAATAACACTTATAACAAAGATCATCATTCTTAAGTACTCTCTTTCTCGGCGGGGCTCATACCTTTTAATATTAAATATTGAAACCCAATTGTGTTGGTCTGATGGTATTGACTTGGGACCTGGGAGTGTGCTCCTCCTCGAAGTCTTAAGTTCGACTCCTTCTGTGTTAATTTAGGTGGGCTAGTTTAACTTCTTTAAAAAAAAATATTAAATATTGAATTGTTACTCCTCCCACACCACCTGCTTCATTACATAACAAAAATATCTCTAATGAGAAAACCAAACAAAATCATCGAAAACATTCATCAACAAACCCAAATAATTAACCCCTTTTGTTTCTATTATTAATTTAGTACCAAAAGACTAATCAAATTACATTTTTAATTTTTTAAATCGAGCCATTTACAAAAAAAAAAAAAAAACTTTAAATGTTTCAAAAGTTAAACATTTAATCATGAAGAAAGAAACAATCTGAAAAGGTAAGCTACATGATTTAGAGGGAGTTAAAAGAAGAAGAGATGAAGAAGAATGAGGATAAGCGTCAAGATAAAAGGAGAAGGGGATTGAAGAAAACAACAACCTTAAACTAAGAAACATGATTAGAAGAAAGTTATTAAGAAAGAATTTTTTTTATTTTTTTCTATTTTTAACTTTAAGGTGATGTGTCTAATTGAGTGATTTTAATTGGTCGAGAGTGTAAATTGTTTTACACTGTCAGTCTATTCTAATTAATCTCATAGTTATTGATATATGAGTCTCTAACGAGATTCATTTAATAATTTTTTTTTAGAGATAATGGATTGAATATGTAGATTGTTTATTAAGTATCATTATTAAAAAATTATAAATAAATGATGTTTACATGTAGATCCGCCTAAGCATATGAAGATAGAGTTCTTTGCATGTGAATTTTCCATTCTTTAAAAATTATTATCATTATTCATTAGTGGTCAACTTTTCAAACTCTCATTTGGAGGACACAGTGGCCTCAACGGACAGCACTTGGGTGACATAATGTCACCGTGACATTAAATCTGGACCACACAACACACATTGCCATTTGCATCTGGGACACACAACACATCCATGAGTACATTTGTGTGGCCCAGATTTAATGTCACGGTGACATTATGTCACCCAAGTATTTTCCGGCCTCAACCTCATGTTAAGGTTGGTCATCCACATAACCGACTCGTTTGGAATATTTTATTGTGCAATTTAATTTTATAGACCTAAGATCCCAGTCCCAGCTTCCACGTTTAATTTTAGTAGTTCAACCACATAATAACCTTCCTTTCCCTTTCTACGTTAACTATTTGTTTTATTTTCCTATAAAAAGCCATTAAATCCCATCCTTCCAAACCACCCTAGCTAATAAAATCAATATCAAAGTCTTCCTTCCAATTCATAGGTTCGATTCCAAAAGATTTCACACAAAAAATTCCAATGGCTCAAGTAAAAATAAGTAAGGGTCTTGTTTTGGTTATATTGGCCATGCTATGTGCAGGAGCTATGGCACAATCAAGTTGCACGAATGTGTTAGTGAACCTATCACCATGTCTCAACTACATCACGGGAAAGTCTTCAACACCAACTTCAGGGTGTTGCACACAACTTGCAAGTGTTGTGAAATCACAACCACAATGCCTATGCCAGGTTCTTGATGGTGGAGGATCATCATTGGGGATCAAGGTCAATCAAACTCAAGCTCTTGCCTTGCCTTCTGCTTGCAATGTGCAAACTCCACCAACATCTCAGTGCAAAAGTAAGTCACCAATATTTCTTCTACGCTGAATTTTCTTAGAATTCGATAGACGAAAAATTAATTTTGAAGTTTTTGCCTTAATCATTGATTTTAAGTTTCAATTTTTCTTTTGAATGTAAATGTCACTCTTTTGTTTAACACAATTTTACATTAATTAATAAATTCAAATACAAATCATTTTATATTAAACTTACTTTTGTCCCCGTGAGTTTAGCTCAGTCGGTAAGGACAATGCATAATATATGCAAGGTCCGATGTTTCAACCCCGGACACCAATAAAAAAAAACTTACTTTTAACATATCTTATTTTTAAAAAAAGACAATTTATTAAAATTTTTTCACACCTCTCAAAAGAAAACCATTTGTTTTTTTTTTTGAGGGAAGAAAAAGAAAACCATTTGTTTTCGTCAAAAAACATATTAGGTAAATATTAGCTTTTTAAGTCTAACTAAGTTGTAGGGACGGATCTATGTATGGGGCCACTTGCCTCTTGTCCCCACAAAGGAAAAAATAATACCCGAAAAAATCTAATAATTTTTATTTTATTCCCATAAAAAATAGTTTTTTTTAAGGGTCCCTAAAAAATAGTTGTTGCCGTCCCCGCGAGCTTAGCTCAATCGGCAGGGACATTGCATAATTTATGCAAGGGTAGGGGTTCGAACCCCGGACACCCCCACTTCTCCATATTTAAATATGTGAGCTTTAGTCACTAGGCTACTAGACCAAAAAAAAAATTAATTATTGCCATTGCCTAAATAAATCATCTCGTGAGCTTTGCTCAGGGACATGCATTGTTATATGCAAGGTTGAGATTCAAACTCCAGACACCTTATTTATTCATCTTCAAAAAGATGAATTCTAGCTATTAAGCTATTTGATAAAAAAAATCATCTGTTTTCAAAAAAATGAATGTAGAAAGATGTAAGAGATAAAAAAAAGAATAATTATTACCAAAAAAATAAAAAAAAGAATAAATTAATAATAATTTTAGTAATTTGTTCTTCTAATTTTTATCACTTAATTAACACTTAGCACCACAGTGATACAAAATATTGTATATTATTTTGTTAAAAAAATTGTGTACGTTATAAAAGCTTAAAAAAATTCTTTTATGGATGTAATAAATTATTATTTTACCCCCACTATAAGTTGGATATATGTACAACGCCCGCGGACCGGCTCACTTAACCCAAACCACACGAAGGTTAAAGTCCAACTTTTGTTGTTCATTTACATTCTGGTCTATGTGAGTTAGATAGATCGATGTTTTCCTTTTAGGCTTAATACATCATTTGATCCCTTAACTTATTTTTGGTTTTTACTTTGGTCCCCTAACTATAAAGTGTCTCAATTTGGTCTCATAAATCTTCTTCCGTTTACTGTTTTGGTCATCTCCGTTAGTTTTTAACATCAAATGTCTAAGGTGAACCATGTTTAAAGTTGGTCCACCATAGACCTTACTCCCTCCGTCCCGGAATAACTGACCCATTTTCTAAAAAAAAATGTCTCAAAATAACTGACCCATTTCAATTTTCAATACAACTTTCATCATTTTCAATACAATATAACACTAAATAATACTACTTTTATCAATCCCAATACAATATATTCCACTTTCCCCTTTATTTATACACTTTTCTTAATCTGTGTGAAAAACCAAAGTAGGTCAATTATACCGGAACGGAGGTAGTATTAAATTTTTAAATTTTAACCTTTTGATTTTTTCTTTAAAAGAGGATTGTAGGATCATGTAGAGTCTATTGTATTTTATTGTAAACAACCAACACCTAATATTTTTAAATTTCTAAAATGATTTTCAGTAATTAAAAATAAAAAACTTTATTTTAATTAAATTAAAAACAAACAAAAAAAGAGAAAGGGGCAAAATTGAATCTGGGTTTGTATGATCTTCATCCCTTCCAACAACAATCTTCATCTTCAACAATCAATTCGATCACTCAATCCCATAAATTCAACACTTCATTCAAAAATTGATCCAAGATAAGAATAAGATGTGAAGACAGAGAAGAAGAGTAAGAACTCGAAAATGCACGTCATCGTAACACCACCACCACTGCCGCCGCCGCCACCACAGCTTCAGCAACGGCGACAATAACAGCGGCTACAGTGGCGCTGCTTCTCTCTTACCACCACCACAACCAGCACACATTATCCTTCTCACCATTCTTAGCCTCATCAGCTCCACCCCTTCACCACTTGAACACATCCCATGATTTGAATTTGAATTTTAAATTAATCAAAACCAATCTTTGTTGCTATGCAGCATAAGGGGGAATCCATTTTTCTACTTCATCTTCTCATGTTTCAACGCAAGCTGTCAAAGTGTGCCCAAGACAAATCCCTTTTCACGTGTTTCAACCACCATAACTAGACGAGTTGACTCGGCGGTGGTTCGTTTTACTCATTTGCAAGACAATTCCAGTGACAAATACAATACTTCCTGGGAATTGTTCTTTTCACCGAAACAAAATCAAAATACAAAATTAACACACAAATTTTACATTTTCATCGCTATTTTTTTCAGATATTTCACCATGTGATGCTGATGTTTTTGTTCCGTTTTAGTTCACCCACGGCGAAAGGAAGAGAACATGATGAAGATGAATAGGGAAGGATAAGAAGAGAGGGAAAAAATATACTATGGATCTGCTATCAAATGGTTATAATCATATCAAAAATATTAGACATCCAAAAACTAACAGAGAGGACCAAAATAGATAACGGCATAAGATATAAGGGACTAATTTGAGACACTTTATAGTTAGGGGACCAAAATGAAAACCAAAAATAAGTTAAGGGACCAAATGATGTATTAAACCTTTGCTCTTATCTCCATAGATTTGCAAGGCTATAGATCACTCGTGTGACTCAGAGACGAATCTCCTCTAATATTAGGGGCAGCTGAACCCACAACGTCAATCTTTCTTCTTTTTTTATTAAACTTCAATCTCTTGTTAACCAATAACAATGATATGATATTTGATGTTATAGCCTCCACCTGATCAAATAGTGTTATGTTCCCACAATATTAGCCTAAACAAACTAATATCATGTTGTTAAAGTATTGGTAATGTGTATACTTTAAAAAATCAACAACCTTGCCTCAAGGGATTAAAATGTTTTCAAATTTCAACAAAAACTGTTGTTGTTTCTTTTTGAAAGAGAGAGAAATAGGTTAATAGAAGGGTGACTTTTAAGGTACACAAGTTCTTAAATTTGTGTACACATACACAAATGCATATTTTACAATTGATTCAATATTTTAAAAATCCAACGGCTTATAGGAATGTCAACTTAGTAGTGACTATAGTGAGTCTTCAAAGAAATAAAAGGTGCACTTATATTTGATTGGTGTTAGTGTCAAACTCTATTTTTTTTACGTATTAATGATTAAATAATTTTCTTCTCAAAAAAAAAGTTTCGATGCTTAAAAACATTACTTTGAATCAATTAATAGATATAAAAAACTAATGTATTTTTATACGAATTCATTTCTTTTACAAAACTATTATTAATTTTCTTTTGACAGAAATGTCTTTCTTCTTAATAAGTGATACATCTTCCTTATAAAATTTTCTGAGAAATAAAAAAGTAAATTTATATGTAATAAAGTTCACCCAAAATTAATGAATACATAACAAAGTTCGCCTGTGACGTTTATTATGAACATGCAGATTTACAAAATAATAATACATAAAAAAAAATATCACTAATTAAGAAGGAAAAATATTATATTTTTTCTATCCAGAAATTCAATTATTGAAATGCTGGTTTAATGTGTACCGCTAGAAGGGGGAAAAAAAGGAAAGAATACTGCTATTTTTAACGATTCTGATTTAAAACAATGACATTTAATTTTGAATAATTTTTTTATCTATGTTAATTATTGAAATAATGGTTTAATGTTATGCGTAGAAATAAAAAAAGAAAGGAAAGGAGTAATTTATATTTACAAACCTGGAAGTACATTGAATTGCTCTTGCAAAATCTGGTTCATTGAATTTTAACACTATAGGTAGATCTATGGTTGGCAATGCATTTGTGTATGGGTACACAAATTTATCAATTTGTGTACCCTAAAAGCCACCTAATAGAAGAGGTTCCACTTGGTGCAACAAATGAAATTTAAAAACGAACATCACACATACACCACACCCACGATATGAAATTAACTCTAACCCCCTTCTATTTTTTTCCCTTCTAGTTAATAGAGAGTGGTATATTTAACAATATTAAAAATAAAAATCTTACAACTCTCTAAAAAAATATGAAGAGACATATAAAACAACTATAAATCTTAGAATGTTAAGGTGTCTTTAATTTTTATATATTCAATGCAATTATTATTATTATTTTTAATATTCAATGTTTTACTTAATAAAAAGGATGGGTGTTGTTGTTTTATCACTTGCCTTTATATCTAACTCTAAACCTAATGTGGGCATTTTGATAAAAAAATAAAAAGTTTAATGTTGACTTTGAACTGAAAATAACTCTAACATCATTAACCTAAGATCATGCATGCTATTCTAAATTCTAATTAATCATATCTTTATGCTAATTTGCATCTTGTGTGTATATCAGCAGCCAATTCACCAGCTGGAGCCAGAACCGTGCCATCAACAGATGATGGGTCTTCCGGTGGAAATTCCATCAAGTTATCAATTCCTATGTTGTTCGTTATTTTTGCAGCTACATATTTATGCTTCAACTTTCAGGACATACCCGCATATTGATTATTTAATACCTAGAACTTTCATTTAGATTGTTATTTTCACTTGTTGAATTTGTGATACTAGATATTTATGCAATGTTGTGTGGTGTGAAACATGATTGAGTTCTGTAAAGAGAAAAATAAATCGAAAGAAATATTGATTATTTAAATTTAAGAGAGTAAAAGAGGTTGATTACATTTTATTTTGGTCTGTTTATTACATTTTACTACTAGTATAGGATATACTTTAGGTTATGTTAATTTGTGCCATAAGGAGGAGCTATAAAAGGATATAAGCAATAAATTTTGGGTAATGTTAACGAGTGTCTTCGAAGCACTCGTTAAACACTTTAAATAATAAGTTTTTAATGAAAAGTTGTGTATTAAAATGCATTGGAAATTGTTATAGTTGACTTTTTAAAAGTATAATTACTAAATTTGGGATGCTTAAAGAGTGTCACGGGGGTACTCGTTAACAAGACCCATAAATTTTATATTAAAAGCATGTGTAGTGTTAACTTGTGTCCTTAGGACACATTTTATGAAACCTAAAAGAAGAAATATTTTATAAAATTTTGTGGATTTAACTCATTAAAAAGTTAAAGATTAAATGTAATGCACGCATTTCAATGAGTTATTTCTATATTTGTTTCATTAACCTGTGTCGTAAGGACGCAAGTTAACATTTCCCTAAAAGTATAAATGTTTAAAGTTTTGTAATGTTAAATATACAATTTCCAAAAAAATAATTCTATCTTTAGCTTCTTAATTTACGTCTTAAGGACATAAGTTAGTATTTTCCTAAACGGATTATATATTCATAATTCATCATAACCAATCCTTACAATAACAACAAAGATTTGATTATGACATGCTAAAAAAAGTAAGACTTTGAAATCAATGCCACTTTCAATTATGGGTTTAGGTAACACTAGTATGGACACCCGTGCCAAGCACGGGCTAGAATATCGTCATACTTAATGGAGATAACATTAAGATGAAGAAAATGTCAGTTAAAGTCTAACATTGGATAAAAGAGTTCAGGTTGAACAACAAATAAGTAAAAAAAAAAAAATCATACTTAAGCCTTTCGGATGAAGATGTATCATTCTCACTTATCTGATTTCTATTTTTTAAAACGTGTGGATCCACATCAGTGTTGGCTCGCTCAAAATGCACAACAGTTGCATTATATCCTATTTCAACATTTTGGTGGAGAAGGAGTGGTATCATTCTCACTTATTTTGGGGGAGTGGTATCATTCTCACTTATTTCGGTGATCGATCACGGGCACATAGAGTCTGACACTTAATGGAGAGATGTTAATGTGTCAAATTCGAGTTAAAGTTTCACATTTTATGTAAGAGTAGATGTCGAGAGAGATGTTAATGTGTCATGTGTGAGTGAAACTTCTACTTTTGATATTGAACAACATATATGTGAGATGGCCAATATACCTAATGTCTTTAGGTTTCGGATGGAGATGTGGTTTTCATCTTACATATGAGGTTTCTCATATTCAAATGTGACAATCCAATCCATTGTAGGATTTATCTGAAATCCAAACACTATAATGATATTTTTTTGTTTTGGGATGTCATTTGCTTAATTTTATTATATTAAATTTAAGTTTTTTGATGTCATTCACCTTAATGCAATGTCTTTGTCTAACTTTAATTATTTTAAATTCTTTCATTTTGGTCTTCGGTGGGTCACAGTATAAACAATTGTAGAAGCATTATGTTGAGTCGACAAAATACATACTTATTAGACAATTTGAATGAACATGCGGTGTCAATATCACCTGTGTGGTTGCTCTTAGTCTAATACAGTGATCCAACCTAATTTTGGCTCCATCTATCATTCTAACATTAAGATGAATTACTTTGCTGGTGTTTGAATGTCATTTATTAATTATTTTATCTAAAAAATTAGTATTTAGATGTCATTCGCTTTCATGCTATTTTTATTCAACCTCTATCATTTCAAACTCATTCACGCCTGGTTTTTTGAATGATTTGAAAATAGAAGAATCTTTATAACGATTGTGATTTGACAAAATACATGTTTACTAAACTCATTTTAAAATGCTAATTTTTTACCCAAAAACCTTCAACTCCTTCAAGAAACCACTTCCAGCCCACGTTTTTGAACATGTTGTGTCTCTGTTTGACATTAATTGACTATGTCACATAATTACATGCACGGATGGTCGCACACTTGATTAAGATATGTTAATATGTCAAGTGTGATTGTACATTCTACATTGGATGAAAGAGTAAATTTTTCAACAACATATAAGTGAGATGCTCCATGTACCTAATGCCTTATGGTTTTGTGTTAAAATGCGGTATCAATCTCACTTGTATGGTTGATATTGGCCTAATATAAATATTCATATCAGTGTAGGTAGGCTTACCAGGAATCTCAATATTATCCCAACATTATGATAAACATTTTTGTTAGTTTTTGGATGTCATTTGCTTGATTTTTTTTATCTCAAATTTTATTTATTGGAAGTCATCAGTGGCGGAGCCAGGAATTTCATAGAGCCTGGGCGAAAAATATATGCAAATGCGGAAATTGGTGCGGTACATCCCATTACTATGAAATGTACAGTAAAATTTCAAATGCGGAAATTATTTGAATATGTACGTACCGTCAAGAGAACTGTTGTCTCTGCTCCCTGTGAATCCTTAAAGGTAACATAAGCAACTTGAGTGCGATCAGATTCCCTACAGAATTACAACCAAAGGGTGACATTTAAGCGCAACATTTATTTTACCTTTTTAATCTTTTGGTGCACCATTGGACTACGCTCAAAGGAGTCCATGCTACCTTATCATATATATCTATGTTCATATCGCCAAACAGACCGTAACAGATATATTTGTGTTTAAATTGATAAAATCTGATTAAAAGTTAATGTACACACAAATTATCAAATGAAAAAAGTAACAGCAATTAGCTCACGTAAACTGCTTAGAGCAAGCTGAATGGCAGGAGAAGCGTTTGTATTTTAGTGAATAGCATACACTAATGTAATGGCAATGGCACTGAAGGTCAGCACAAGGACAAAACATTCTGGTCATTTCTAATGTGAAAGTTTACAAGTTAAACTGCAACTTGTCCACTAAAATTTCAATAACCAACTATGAAAAGAAAAGTATAAATTTCTTGACCATAACTTAATACTTAACAGCCAGTTAAGGTGACTGCTACTTCCCATATACTCAGCTTGAAATACCTTCTCAGTTAAGTCATATACCAACCCCTTGCCCAAGTAGCATGGTTCAATGTCTTGCTTGGAAGTAATCAGTGATATGTTACTCACTTTAACTGTTCTTAATTGTAGTTTTGAATTTGAATAATCAATTCCTTGATTGATTCACCCACCCATTAACAAATAACAAGCAGCAATAATGTTGTACCTTTGGAAGTTTGCTGTTGTAGACACAAGAGAAGAACATGAAGTCATCATTGTAGCAGGAGTTGTAGACACTGGAAATTCAGAAACTGCAGGTGATGTTGATTGAATAAGGTTAGTGCATAGCCAAAGAGCAAGGCTAAATTCATCATGATAAATCAAAAGTAATTAACGAATTGAAGGTTTCTCAATATAGCCAAGTCATAGCAGATTTTGGTGACTTTAGAAAAACAATAAAAGCAAAAACATCAACTTCCAATTTCTTATATGATTCATCACATTAACAACACTCTTTCCACTTATCATTTCAGATGCTTTATGGCACGATATGAGCAACTCATGTTGAAAAAACATTGTCTTCTACCACAGTAACATAATGACCAAATTTTACTCATAGACATTTTATCAAACAACTACAATGCATTTTATCAAACAACTACAATGTATTTTATTCCCATTGTGGAGAAGATAGAAATTTATGAGAACTGATATGGTTGAGGCTTCCAAAGAATAAGGAATAGCAAATGGAAGAACAAACACAAAATTAAAAAACAGCAGTAATTGAATAAAAGTTAACTCATCCTAACCTTAATTCTCCATAAGTCCATCTTGGAATGGTTTACTATCACAGCAACATAATGGGAAGATGAAGGAAAAACTGCAATCTGGAAGCTTCACACATGAACTGCAATCAATTTGTAAAGCTTCGCACGTGTTAATCGCCGTTTTGCCGCCACTGTCGTTTCGTAGCCGTCTTCTTACCTAACCCTATAGCTCAAACCTAAACAAAGGTATCACAATCAACCACCACATTCTCCGTAATCGATTTCACCCTCTCTTTTTCAACAACCCCAAATTCTTCTCCGATTCTTCATTGCCTCAACAACCCACCACCAGTATCCCTCACGTTCAACAACCTTAGCTTGTTGTAAAGAGTATAGATTTGCCCAATTTGCCCAATTTTTTTGTTTTTGAAGTGTGTAAATGGAGGGTCTAATGTGAGGAACTTACGGATCGAGCCCGGGCGACCGCCCGGGGTCGCCGGGCGCTGTCTCCGCCACTGGAAGTCATTCGCTTTCAGGTTATATTTTTTATTCCA